>NC_064269.1:820000-2020000 GCF_003254725.2 Canis lupus dingo | reverse complement strand
GGGGCCTGGAGGAGGCGCCGCGCGGCGGGGGAGGCCGCGGGAGGCCGCGCCCGGCAGGTAGGGGCGCGCCTCGGGGAGCGCGGCGGCGTCCGGGCGGGCGGCAGCGCCTCGGCAGCGCGCAGGCCGTGGGGCGCCGCGCGGGAGGGGGAGGGGGAGGGGAAGGCGGGAGGGGGCCGGCCGGGGCGGGCCGGGGCGCGCCGGGAGCGCCGGGGACGCGCGCGCTGCGCCCCCCGCCCGCCTGGAGGGCCGCGTCCCCGGCCGGCGGAGGGGTGGCCTGGCGGGGGCGCGGGCGCGGGCGCGCTCGTCCTCGGGGCGGCTGGAGGGGAGGGGAGGGGGAGGAGGGGACGCGCGGCGCCGACCTGCCCGCCTGCCTGCCTCCCTCCTGCCGGCCTGCCCGCCTGCCTGCCCGCCCGCCTGCCCGCCTGCCTGCTGCCGGCCTGCTTGCCCGCCTGCCTCCTGCCTGCTGCCCGCCCGCCCGCCTGCCTCCTGCCGGCCTGCTTGCCCGCCTGCCTGCCCGCCCGCCTGCCCGCCGGCCTGCCTGCCCGCCCGCCTGCCCGCCGGCCTGCCTGCCTGCTTGCCGGCCTGCCCGCCTCCTGCCTGCTTACCCGCCTGCCTGCCTCCTGCCTGCCTCCTGCCCGCCTGCCTGCATGCCCGCCTGCCTGCCTCCTGCCCGCCTGCTTGCATGCCCGCTTGCCCGCCTCCCCGCCGCCGCAGCGAGTCTCCGTACCTTCGGGCGGACTCGGGGAGCGCGCACGTGTGGGCCGGCCCGGCGCACCCTGCCAGTCGGCCTGCTGCCTGGCTGCCCGGCTGCCCGAGCGAGCGTCCGGCGGTCGCCTCCGAGCATTTCTCTACTCCCCGGTGCTGGCCTCCTTAATAAAGTGCGAGCTTTGCGGCCCGGCCCACTCGACACAAAAGCCCCGAAGGGCCTCCGCCCCCTTCTCTTCGTAAAAAGGCAAATCCAAGCCGTGGGCCTGTTGCAGTTCCTCCATGAGCGCCCCCCCCCCCACCCCCCCGCCGCCCCCTGGTCGCTTTTACTCCCGTTGGCAGCTCCTCTTTGCCCTGGAGACCAGTTTCTTCTTCTGACCTAGAAAGAAAATTCTGCTGGACTAACGTCCTCTTTCTGAGGTTCACAGAGAGCACCCAGCCAAAAACAAAAACAAGACAAAACAACAACAACAAAAGTTCAGCCTACCGCGCACGTCCTTTGGCCTGAGAATGTTGCACCTAACAGCCCCGTCTCCCTTTGTGGTTTCAGGTTTCTGAAACGGAGCGTGGAACTTCAACGAGAAGATTTCATTTGGAAAACCCAAGACTGGCCGACTGTTTCTTCAGACCATAGACAGGAGCCAGGCAGAGTCCAGGGATTCTTGGAACCTCTATCTTCCCCCCCACTTGGAGGACACTAAGTTTTATTTGAAGACAAAGGCAGTTCAATATGGCAGCGGGACTGAAGGGACACGAAGGAGTTGTTACAGTGATTTGGTGACAGTTCTTCACACAACAGTGTCTTAGGAAAGGTGGACCAAGAAACTCCTGAACTTTTGGGTTACATTAAGTGAGAAATCAGCATGGCTCAGGTAAAAAGCTATAGAATCCTCCTCCTTCAAGATCACTGGGAAGCGTGTTTGCAGTTTCACTCTTGAATGCTGCCTTAGTCAACATATTGACCAACCCAGTGAGCCGAGCTCTGTATTAAGCACCAGGGGGAGATCTAGAGGAAGGAAAGGAGACAGGCCACAGCCCCTGCCTTCAGGGAGCTTCCAGTCAAATGAAGGAGGTAGGCTATTCTGCATCACAGGCACTGATGGGACTTTTGTAAAACTGCTCAGTTTACACTTGGTACGTTGAGTGCTGAGGGGCATGAGGGAGTGAACAGTGTGGTGAATGCTTCGTTTGTTTTTTTTTTTTTTTTTTCCAACGGGAATTAATTGAGCTCCTGTTACATGCAAGGCATTGTGCTGGGGATACAAAGATGAATAAGATTGTCCCCGTCCCCAGCACGCTTCCAGGCTAGTTGGGTTGGGGTGGGGGGAAATGGAGAGACAGTCTATAATTTATCTTTATATTCACAATACCTTGCATACTGGTTGGTTAGCAGTAGAAAAATCAATGGATCTGTTGATTGAAGAAACGTGCAATAATAAAGGTATGTACACTGCGGAGGAGAGAAGGGTACCTCTGCCTGGATGAAAAGAAGCAGATGAAGCTTGAAGAATGCATGGGATTTTGCTAGATAAACAAGCAGAACAGGGCATTCATACAAGGAGAACTGCATGGGCAGAGACTTAGAGGCATAAGAGAATGTGATGAGGTTAGGAGTACTGCGGGTAGTTGGCTAATTAAGGAGGAAAGAATTTAAACGGGTTATGGGGGGGCGGCCCAGGTTATGGGGGGTGGCCTGGTTGGCTCAGTGGTTTAGCGCCACCTTCAGTCCAGGGCGTGACCCCGGGGCCCCGGGATCCAGTCCCACATCAGGCTTCCTGCGTGGAGCCTGCTTCTCTCTCTGCCTCTCTGTGTGTCTCTCATGAATAAATAAATAAAATCTTTAAAAAAAAATTTAAACGGGTTATGGGGATAGGGTAGTTAGTGATAAAGGGAAAAGTTAGGATGAGGGAGTTGTTTCCTGGAGAAGTACAAGTATAACCCAAGGGCCTTTTATGCCTTGCTAAGGAATTCAACTTTATTCTGTAGAGAATGGGAGCTTTCTGAAGAACGTTAAGAGTAATGTCAGATCAGTGCATCTAGAAGGTAATTGTCATTGTGAGGGGACAGGATGGATTGGAGAGACAGGATGATCTGTTAGGTTGTTTTAAGTGTGGATAGCAAAGCTATGTGCAGGCATCCTCAGAGCTGCTCCCAGCTTTCTTCCAGGGACCCTCCCTTACTAGTCTCACCAGGATGACAGCCTGATTATAGTATAATTGGCTTTCTTCCAGCCACATGCATAGCTTCCTCCTTTTCATGCCGATTAGGAGCCCTTCGTTTTCTTCTTCCTTTGTTTGCAACCCACTTCATGGCATCATGTTCACTCTTGTTCTGAGAAGACTGCCTTTCACTGATCACTAACTTTGTACTGGGTACTGCTAGGCATTTGTATCTTATTTTCATTCTCATCAACCCTGCAAGAGTAGATGCTCTCATAAACATTTTGCATTTAAGGAAAATGAGATCTGAAGAGGTGGAGTAATTTGCCCAAGCTCACATGGTGAAACAGCAGAACTAAACTTTCCACCTCTAGACCTTTCTGTCCAAAGTCCTTGAAGGAGAGAGAGGGGGTCCCAGGATATACTAAAAGGAATTTCTAAAAGAAATTTTTTTAATTTTTATTACTTTTTTTTCCCCAAAAGTAATTTTTTTTTAATAAAATCACTTGTGGAAGTTTACTGATCAACTATTTCTTTAGTGTTTCTTAAAAAAAAAAAAATTTTTTTTCTAAGTAAGAAAAGTACATTCTCTAGTGCTGTCTAAACAAAGTCAGTTTGGAGAATATAGCCATGAAAAGAAATTTTTTTAATCGTTCCTATTTCAGTAATTTTTAAGGTGTACATAGAGTAGAGAATGTGAAAATGGATATAACGGATTATATATGGAAAACAGCATATATGGATTTGCACACAGATAAATGGACTTGGGGGTCAAGAGAAAGTGATACTCAATGGTAAAATCTTTCCAAGTGATTTAATTTCTGTACCCGTTATAATTGATGACACTTAGGAAACATAAAAATCTAAGGGGAGAATTGACCTAATTTTGCTGATAAGCATGTTTATGGGACCTGATAGAATATATATTTGGCACCAGTGAGGTCCGCCCATCATAAGTGGCCCCTGAAGCTGCTATTGAGAGGAGGAAGGATGGGGATCCCTGGGTGGCTCAGCGGTTGAGCATCTGCCTTCAGCCCAGGGCCTGATCCCAGTGCCAGGATCGAGTCCCACGTCGGGCTCTCTGCATGGAGCCTGCTTCTCTCTCTAGGTCTCTGCCTCTGTGTGTGTGTGTGTGTGTGTGTGTGTGTGTGTGTGTCTCATGAATAAATAAATAAAATCTTAAAAAAAAAAAGAGGAGGAAGGTTTGCTCTCCCATTTCCATGGCTCAGCAGGGTTAGCCGACCCTCCTGCCCATTCACAGGGCCTAGAAGTACCTAGTAACACGTTGACACACTGTCCCTACCACATTGCTAATGACCGAAGTGTCAATGATACCTGGCTATTGACTTGATGTGTATCTAAATGCTGATGAGTAACAACTGACTCCTGGTGAGGTGAGTTAGGGAGGACTCTTGAAGGAAGCAGTTTCGTGAAGAGTGAAGAGGGATGCTCCTTAGGGAGGCAGTTTGTTTGTGGCTGGGTGTGTAAGGTAGTTCTACGGAAGATGGCAGCCTGTTTTTGCCCTGCCCTGCCAGGTGACCTGACACCTCATCTCCTTTCAACTTAGGCAAGTCTCCTGGCTTGTGAAGGCCTAGCAGGTGTGAGTTTGGTTCCTACTGCAGCCAGCAAGAAGATGATGCTGAGCCAGATTGCCAGCAAGCAGGCCGAGAATGGAGAGCGGGCAGGTAGCCCTGATGTGCTGAGGTGCTCGAGTCAGGTACAGCGTTTGAGTCCATCGTGGCACCTGGGGGTCGGGTGGCCCAAGCTCTCTGCCAGGAGATGCCAAGCTTTGATTTCTCAGCGCTTCTGTTTAGGGAAGTGGGAAAAAGGGATCCAGCTGGGGAATGAATGAATGTGGGTATATTAGAGAGCTAAGGAAGGACTTTTCTTTATCTCTAACCCCTTAACACCATAGCACTTAGGAAATGGATGAATACCGTCTCTAAACCTTTGGGGCAGGTGGTTACTCTCATTTAGAAGTCTGCAAGCAGCATTTGGTTTCCTGTCTTGTGTGCAGAGATAGACTGTGAGTTTAGCTTTGATTTGTTTTAAAAGGGCCACCGAAAAGACAGTGATAAGTCCCGGAGTCGCAAAGATGATGACAGCTTGGCTGAGTCCTCTCATTCAAAGAAGACTGTTAAAAAGGCAGGTAATGGGGTAATCCCCAGTCTGGTACCATTTGGTAATGGGGTTAATCCTCCTTTTCTTTCCTCTGTGGTTCAACCTGGAGTTTTCCCTAGATATTTTGGTCACTCATAGCCAGTGAGTGTGTCACTGATTTCCTCCATAGACCGCGTTGGTCTTTGATCTCTGCACTCTTTGGAACATCCTTGGTAAAGGAACAGGAGCCAGGGAAGTGTGGGATCCTGTGGCAAAGGGCAGGCAGTGTCCCCCGCCTCCCCAGCCTCAGGTCATATTCGGAGGTGTTGGGTTTGATGGGCAGACAGCTTACCCATGCCCACCTCCTGCCTCAGAGGGTCTCTTAACTCTAGGGATGAGGGAGATGACAACATCAGAAAGATTACTTTGTCCAGCAACTGGAAATTGACTCAGAGTAGGATGGGGGCCGAGAGGAGGCTGAGAGGATAGCCTTATGACATGCCTGATTGTTGCCCCTAGGTGGTGGTAGTGGAACAAAACGGCTCTTTTCAAGTAAAGATTCCCAAAAATTTTATTTGTGAACACTGCTTTGGAGCCTTTAGGAGCAGTTACCACCTGAAGCGGCACATCCTTATTCATACTGGTAAGTCTTTTGCTCATAGTCAGTAGTTTGTAGTTTTTAGTGTGTGTGTGCAGCTCTTGTTGGGTTTGTTTTTAGAGGCCGATGTGCTCACTTCAGCAGCACACATACTAAAAAATGTTTCAGAGGCTGAGCGTGAGAAATAGAGGAAGAAGATAAGTGAATTAGCTGGAGAGATTTCTAGTGTCACTGAGACCAGCAGCTTTGAGGACCTTTCCCAATTAGGTGTCTGCACATTACTAAGAATTAAACGTTTCTGGGAAAATAGCTGGAATGAAGTCCCTGCCTTGTGTACCTCCTAATACTAACTTCTCTCTCCACCTGGGCCAGGTGAGAAGCCATTTGAGTGTGATATATGTGATATGCGCTTCATCCAGAAGTACCACCTGGAGCGTCACAAGCGTGTGCACAGTGGCGAAAAGCCCTACCAGTGCGAACGTTGTCATCAGGTAAGCTCACGTCATCCATCCGCCCCACACAGCAAACATTTCCTTCACCGAGAACCAGGACTAGCCGCCATCCTCTGCCCAATAGGAAGCCACCTCACACTCCTGGCCACCATAGACTTACTACCTCGGGGTGAGGTGCATCTCTCCGGCCTTATGCAACTGTTTTGGGGGAGGGGCCGTGGGAATCATGGTCACAACAATAGCAGCATTTCTTGAGTACTTCTGCACCAGGCACTGTGAGAGCATATTTGCAATAGGTTATTTTTTTAATCCTCATGTTAACTCCGTAAAGTAGCTGTGTTGCCATCATTTGGCTTTGGGGGAAATTGAGATTCAAAGAGAGTTAAGTTTCTAAGGACACAGTAGATCGAGGGCAGAGGCAGGATTCAGTCAGACTTCAGAGCTGGTGCACCTGGAAGAAGAAAGACGCTCTCTGCCCTGGGGGGGTTCAGTGTCTGATCTGATGGGAATGTGAGAGGACCAAAACAAGACACGAACAAAAGATGAGAAATGATAACAGCTAACATTTCCTGGATGCTTTGCTCCACTCTCTTACACTGAATCTCAAAACGCTAGAATGGAAGTTCCATGAGGCAGAGATTTTTGCCCCTCCGGTTCTCCACTCTATCCTCAGCCCCAAGAACTGTACCTGCCTTGAGACAGACAATAAATATTGGATGAATGACGTAGCCCTTCTGTGAAGGTACTTTTAGCCTCGTTACAGATGAGTGTCCAGATTGAGTGCTGTTAGATACCGTGGCCAAGGGCGCACAGCCAGGACTCAGACTTGAGAGCCTGTGCTCTTAACCACTGTGTGCTCCTGCCATCTGCGTACTCGTTGAGGGCTTGAGGAACAGGATGCGGCCCCCGTGTGGGGAAGGCAGAGCTAGCCAGCAGGTAGCTGAGGTTCTCCTCTCAACACTTAATCCTTCCTTTCTTCTCAGTGTTTTTCTCGGACAGATCGATTACTCAGACACAAACGGATGTGCCAAGGGTGCCAGTCCAAGACTTCCGACGGGCAGTTTTCTCTATAGGCGCAAGGGGCCCTGGGTGGTGGGAGTGATCAGAAGAATTTACCGAAGAGCGCACCCTCTCTGGTGTGATGGTGCCACCACCACCCCGTCTGTACCTGTCCCCCTCCTGGAGGAGTGGACCCAGGAAACCAGAAGAGTGCATCAGGGGACAGCGGCCTCAGAGCCTCAGCTCTGTAAATAATCTGAGACTATGAGTATCTCTGGGACGTTCCTCCAGCATTCCTGGGTAGGGAAGCTAGTCCCTGGACCCTTGGCTGAGGTTATAGGTGGGGACTGAAGGTACAGGACCAAGACTGGTGTGGCTCCCACAGCCTTGGACTCCAGCTGGCAGCTGACATGGAAAGGATTGGGGAGAGGGATTTGTTTGTTCTGTTCTGTTCTTGTTTTTGTTTTTCCAAAAGCAATTTTAGCAGCTACACTGTGGATACAGGTAATATGGAGGCATAGAGCCCTGGTCAAAGCAGGGACTATGGCTGGTCCAGCCCTCCCCAAAATTGAGTTTTTGGTTGCAGTTGATCCTCAGTGTTCACAGCCCTGCACCTCACCTTCTGTTTGAAGGAGAGTAGTATCAGGGATGGCAGCTGAGTTTGCATTGGTCTCCTTATACACTGTAGGGACAGAAGGAAGAATGGCGGGAGGAGCAGACAAGGGCTGGGTCCAACTAGAGTGGGCAGGTACCTCTTACTTCCTCCGGGGACAAGCAAGAGCTATGCCCACGGCTGTTGCCATGGCCCAGGCCACCCAGTACCTGATGGGGTCAGCTCAAGTGCCTTGTGGAGGGAACTTGGGTGAGAACGGCCCACGGAGCCCTTCCATGCCCTCTTGGGCACTCGATCTTGGAGATAGTGTGTGGCTACCTCGCTGCCATGGACTCCTGAGCCAGACAGAGGTGTTGAGCGCGTAGTCATGGATATCAAAGTGGGGCTGTCTCTCCTTGTGTCGTCTTAGGAACAACCTGAGACTAGTCCCAAGTTGAGCAGCAACTGTTCAAGAAACAAAGGAGTTTGGTGTCCCCTGATGTGACTGTTGAGCAGCGTGAGCTGCTCTCCCTGCCCAAGTCCTATCACTGTATTCAGGTAGAGGAGATAGGGTGTGGCCTTCGGTTCCAAAGAATAAGATCTTCGCTTCCTTCTTAATGGCCATCCCTACCCAACCAAGAATTAGGGGGGAAAGGGGTGCTGCAGAGAAAGGACTGAGGAAGAAACCTATTGTAGGTTTTGTTCTTAATCACGTTCTTTGCTCCTCTCTGCCCCAACACCACCACCCTATCCATCCCCAAAAAAGTGATCAGGGGTGTGTGTGTGTGTGTGTGTGCGTGTGAGAGCGTGCGTGTGCGTGCATGCAGGAGTGTGTTCATTCACATGTGTGCTTGCGTTTGGAGATGGCATATTATTGAGCCAAACCCTTCTCTGGCCCTCAGCTCAGGGGAGGATGAGCATGAAACAGCCCCCCCACCACCACCACCACGGAACCTGAAGGGTGCTTGAGGTCCCAGAAGGAGCTGAGGAACTCGATTTAGGGGAGTGAAGGGCTTTGTTTTGGAGGGGGGTTTGGGATTGATTCAGCAGGCTGGTTAGGGTGTTTAACCCAAGCCAAAGCTTGTAAACATGAATTTTCTAAAGTGAAATTAAAAAAAAAAAAACCTTGTTGTGGAAGGTTCTGGGGTTTGGTTGGCCCCCACTGTGACCTGCCCTGACCTGGAGAGGGGAGTAATCATGGAGGCTTGGTGAACCTGACCATGCTGTCAGTGGGGATCTAGGATGGCAGCTCCAGGCGGTGTGACTTCATTTCCTGGAAAGTGTAGGGAACAGCCGCAGAAAGCTCCCGGCTGCTACCTATTTGGGAGGGCGGGGGGAGGGGGGCTCTATACCTCTGAAATGTGAGGATTTCAGGGAAAAAGAAAGGCGTGGCACCCTACAGACTTTCCCTAATGGCACCTGAGATCCTTTGGGAGAGACACGGGGCGCGTGTTTGCTGCCTGTGCTCTCCAGCTTTGTGCTGGCACTTCCATTTGATACGGTCCAGAACCTAGACCTCAGTCCTCGCAGCTGCCCTGTGGTCCCCGCAGGCAGGGGTCTTCCTGTGTGTGAGGGCTGTGCTGGGGCTGGGGCTGGAACTGATCCTTCACTTCTGGGAATACATTCTTGGAAGGAAGCTCCATCTACAAAACTATTCTCCCACGAGCACTTTTGAAAATAGGAGGCTTCGTTCCCTGCCACTTGCAGCTAATCTGTTGAGGGTTGGGGTGTGTGTGGAGAAAATCCCATGAGTGACCTATGCCCCCACGTGTGCGGATGTGTGCTTAGGTCACAGTGCGCCCTGGACCCCCACGGCCCCAGCCTCCTGCCAGGGTGGGCGGAGGAGAGGCAGTTTGTGAGCAGATGTATAAAGAGCCATACCAGAAGCACCCCTGCCAAGGATTGGGTGTGGGGGAAACTCAGGAGCAGTAGGTGGTTAGTTCAGTCATCCAGGTGCTGAGCTGCTGGGGCCAAGGATGTGTGAGGAGAGAGGAGCAAAGAGGTGAAAGGAGTGATTCAGCCTCCCAGGGGGCCCAGGAGCCCCCTCACAACCCCAGGGAAACCACAGACTAAGCGCTGCAGAGGCACCTGGGCCCAAGGCCCCCGCCCTCCTCAGCTCACGGGGCCTAGCACTGGACAGATGCCTCAGGTGCATTTGGAGTGAAGGGAAAGGGAGGGAGGGCAGGCTCTCAGAGACCAGGACATGGGATTTGGGGGTCTGGGAGAGTAGCACCACTTCTGGGTGGGCCCTTGGACCGGGCCCTACCAGCCCTGCCCTTCCCTGCACCCCAACTCTTCTCCGTCCAGCCCCCAACAGCCTCTTTCATCACTTAGCTACTGATTGTGCCCTATGGCTTGACCTTGGAGGGTTAAATGAGACGTGGGGTCCCGCCACAACTTCTAACCCTCTCCCCAGATGCTCTTTGCCTCTGCTGCAGTCCTGGGGCTTTTATCTTAACAATCCCTCCTACTCTTCCTCTCTGTCCTCTTCTCTCTTTCTCTCTCTCTTTTTTTTTTTTTAATATACTTATTTTGCTATTGGGGGAGGGGAATATCAAATGAACAAGATCACTTTTAAATGGTAGTTTTTATAAGATGTTATAAACTTGTATCTTTTTACCATTAAAGTGCAGTGTATGTTCCTTCGTGATATATTTAGGATATTTAAATAAAAAGAAAATGGGGCTTTTCTACATACTATCTCTTTTTTGGGAAAGCTTTTACCTTGGGGCCAAAGTGGTTTTCCGTCCCCCCCCCCCAGCATAACTACCCTAAACGTCCAGCATCCTGGAAACCACCGGTTTAAAACTCCTCCACAGAAGAGCAACAAAGGAAAGTAGAAACAGGGTATCCCTTCTGAGTAGGGAAAAACCCAAAGCCCTGCCCGCCAGAACAGAGGGAGTTTAGGGTACCAGCGAGCTGCTCGAAGCGTGGCTCTGTAGCCTAGGTCAGCGCTACCTGAGGATTGAGCAGCCCACCTCCACCTGCTGCGCCCCCACCCCGGCAGCCACCTGAGTTTCCTGCACGTCAGGTAGACTCTCCCTGGCCTCAGGTGGCAGGGGGAGGAATGCACTTGGGTTTTCCTGAGGCCCAGGCTCCACAGCCTGCTCTGGCCTTGGGTAAGGCACGATGACAGCTGTGCTCTGGGGGGAAGACTTTATTTGCGTTCGGGGAGCAGCAGGGGCTACGCCCCACTCCTTGTGAGGGAGGGAAGCCAGGCTGCAGCAGGAGGCCCCTCGGTGTCCCTCGGGGGATGAAGCAGGCGACAACCATTCCTCAGGAGTCCTGAGTGTTCTCCCCCACTTCAGGAAAGGAGACTCCCTGTCTCCTGAAACTGGGGGTTGACCGTGGTCGTGATGGCGCTTCTGTAGAGAGGATTGTTTTCCTGGGGAAGAAGGGCAGAAATGATGAGGAAAAGCCCCAGGGCTGCTCCCCTGTCTGATCCCAAGGGGCCACCCTGGAATCGAGCAGCGCCCTAAGAGCAGGGCATAGGGCACAGCAGACACGGACCAAAGTGGGGGGGCCAAGGTGAAAGGAGTCGAGGCTGGGGGGGGCGGGAAGCGGCGAGCCAGGCGGTCCTAACCAGGGAAGGCCTGGGGGGGTAGGAGGCAGCCCCCACCTGCTTCCAGTTGAGGTGCTTCTGCTCCTTCTCAAAGCGGCTAAATTCTCGGCGGTCGTAGATTTCCACAGAGAGCCGGTAAGCCAGGACCAGCCCCAGCCCCACTGCCACGATGCCCCCTACACAGCCCAGCACGATGGCCTGGGTGTGATCCGCGCCTCCTGCGGGAGGAAACCACGCGGACTTCCGGGGGCCCGGCCACGGGGACTGACGGTTGCCCGTAGCGGGTCCAGCCTCCCAGCCTCGCTTGCCATTAAAACAAAGGGACCCAGCAAGGTGCAAGGTTCTCCTCAGGGCCCAGGGCCTTAGCCTTGTCCGCTTGGCCCATCGCCTCCACTTTTGCCTGGACTCCCTGCTCTACTTCAGCTCCTGGCCTGGTTTCCTCCCCTTGTCACCTCCCCAACCCCAGTTCTGAGGCCCTACCCTTCGAATTTCCGGGGCTCCCCGTGGTGTGTCCACAGCATCCCTGCCCACTTACTCTCTTGGGGTCTCACTGTCAACACAACCATGCCTCCGGCTTCCTCCTCCACCAGGAAGAACAGCAGCTGGTTGTCTAGGGTCCTCTCTTTGCACCAGCCGTCATCCAGGACAGGGACCAAAGCCAGAGTCACGTTGTAATGGGCACAAGCCACGCTGCAGTTGGTGGCCAGGGGACCAGTCCCAAAGGCCCCACACTCAGCACAGTCCCTGTCCGGTGGACACCAATAGGTTACCAGCTGGGCAGCAGTCGCTCGCACCACAGGGCAGGGAGGGGGCAGGTGGGAGCGGCTCCGCGCACCCCGACCCCCGCACCCCCCCCCCGGGCCCCTGCTCCCAAGTTGCAAGACCCAAGGCCTCACCTGTGTCTCTCACATGATGTCTTGCAGCCTGAGCACTGCTCACACAGGGCACCGAAGTAGCCGTCCCGGCACTGGCAGCGGTTGCACTTGCAGTCCCCGTGCCCGCTGCAGACCTCCCCCTCTGGACCGAGACAGCTGTCCGTGTCCATGCTGCACTCGCACGCTGAGCCGGTGCGGTTGGCGTGGCAGTGACACCTTCCACACTGGCAGTGGCCAAAGCCTGGGGAGAGCCACGCACAGGGTGACAACCATACTCCTCACTCCTCATGGGTGTCACACGCCACCATGGGCTGTTCCTGTGCGTCCAGTTCCCTCTCGAGTGTGCCAGACCCCTCCAGCTCCTACACCAGAAACTTTGATACTTTCCCTTGGGCCATGAAGTTCCAGAGCCGAAATACCCTTGGGACCCACTCTGACCCCACCCTTCTCCCAAAGTCCACAGGTACCTCCACAGAGGATGCCCTCGTGTCGCTCACAGCTGGCATCATCACACTCGCACAGAGGCCCGGAGCTCTGTCCACTGCAGCTGCAGCGTCCACACTGGCACCGTCCCTTCCCGCTGCACAAGGGCCCTGTCCCGTTGGGGGCCCGGCACCCAGACTCCAGGTCTGGGGAGGACAGCTCAGCCTCCGAGCATTCACAGAGCCTACCCAGGCGGCCGGGGGCACAGCTGGGAGGGGAGGAGGAGGCAGGGTCAGCACAACCAGGGGAGGAGAGGTGGGTCTGACCATCCCTTGACCCATCGTCCCCAGGATCCTCTAAGCCTAAGATCCCAAAAGAGTTGGAGGGAGATGAGCGGCTGAAGGGACGCCGATGTGTAGCTGAGCGCCGCGGAGCAGAAGTGTGGAGGGAAGGGTCTCGGCGCGTCCGGGAAGCTTTAGGTGAAAGTCAGGGTGGCATCTTGAACAAGAGGTCTAGAGACGCCAGTGGGGGACAGAAGACGGAGGAGGAATACCCGGCTCGGGCGTGTGCTGGGAGCCACGTGGGGAGAAGGCAGCAGGCGGCCTCACCTGCATACCCCACACTGCAGGAGCCCCTGGCCGTCACTGCAGTGGGGCGCCTGGGGCTGGGTGTCGCTGCAGTTACAGTCACACAGTGTGTGCAGCTCCACAGTCAGCTCTTCTGAGAAGCCAAGGGCTCGGAGCCTCAGAAGATGGGGCTCTGAGAGGCAGCGGGTAGCTTGGAGAGTAACCAAAAAGTTCACCTGAGGACGCGTGGGCAGAAATCAGACTCAAGATCCTGTGCACGCGCGCACACGCACGCACACCCCAAACCCATTCATCATCCAGAACCTTGGTCCTTCGGAATTTAAAGGAGAGGGTCATGCTGACGCTCATCTCGCAGAGCCCCCCTGGAGGAAGCCGCTCCTGAAGGCCTTTCCAGAGGACACGAGGACTACCCCAAGCCTCTGCATTGTTCTCCGTGTCTGCCCCATCTCTTCCTGCGGCTTCAACTTCCCTCCCCCGCCCCCACTTCCTTCCTTGGGCCTGTCCGGGCCGGCTCTCACCGTGTGGTTGATGGGGACGTGGCTGCACTGGCCGCGGTCCCCAGCCTCAGCCTCCCTCTTCTCAGGATCCCCACACAGAGACTCATAGGAGATGTGGACCCCAGGAGGGAGCGCGGAGTGTTCGAGGGTCACAGTGGATGACAGGCTCTGTGGAAGGGAGACAGTGAGTAACCAGGTGAAGGCAGGACTCCCGCCCCACCTCGTGCCTTCTCCAGCCCTTCCAACCTTCACCCTAACCCTGCCCTCGGCCGCCTTGGGGCCCCTCGCCCCCACCAGGCTGCCCAGGCGGGAGGCATCTCTGCAGGAAGAAGTGTGAGCGCTCGGAGGGACCACATGGGGCAGTGCAGCCGCAAGGGCCCTGCCGGGGGCGGGGACACAGGCACTGGCAACGCGCAGCGGCCGCTTCTCAAACCCCAGATCAGGATATATGGCCTACGCCCACGAGGGGCTCAAGGGCAGTCTTCGGAGGGAGTTTGTCCTGAGCACTTGGATCCTGCCGCAGATTTTCTCGCCGTGGGTTGAGGCCATGACCCGTCATAAGCCTGTGGCATGGTTACAGGGATAAGACCTCAGCCCAAGAAACCCTGGTGGATCTTTGCGGTTCCTTCTACCTGTAAAATCCTATGGTTCCCGTGAAGAGAATCTCTGAACTATTTGTAAGCTTAGTGAAGGCAGGCTCCAGGCGGACTTAGGGGCGCCAGTGCCAGCCCTTCGGTCTCTTATCTGCATGAGCCTGGGCAAGTCGTTCAGCCCTCTGTGTCTGCATCCCCATCTATAAAATAGGGGCAATAATCGTCAGCCAACAGGGATTTAGGGGGGTCAACGAGATGGCAAACGGCAAGTGCGCTAGGACAGCGCGTGGCATGAAATAGCAGCTCAGTGAAGCTTCCTTTCCTTCCTGGCCCCGAGCGGGGCTCCGTGCTCTGTGCAAGCCAGACGCTTCAGCTCTCCAGATGTGAGCCAGAGCGAGGGGCCTGTGACGGAGAGCCTGCAGACCCCTCTCCGGTGACCCGTCCCCACGCTCGCCCAGGCCCAGCCCCAGCCCCTCACATTGTACGCGTCCATGATGAGCTGTACCACGTTGCTGGAGTCCTCACTCAGCTCCCCCACTGCGGACTTAGGAATCAGCTTGCTCAGCTCCTGGGTTATTGAGGAGTCCGGGGCAATGGTGGGTCGCAGTTCGGGGGAGGTGGGCTTCTGGGGGTCTGCAGCGGGGGCTTTCGGGGAGGAGGAGCATGGGTCTTTGAGGGAGCCGAGAAAGGCTCCAGGTGGGAAGCTGTGGCATTCAGCGGGCTCTCACCTGGTAGACAGGCAGCGTGGCACTGGTGACGGCAAAGATGGGCTGGATGTTTGCTGCGGACAGGGCCTGGGCTACCTGGCCCACAGAGGGGTAGTCCTGGGCACGGGAGAGGGGACAAGGTGAGCGCCGCAGGTCCCCCCAAACACCATCCAAGGAAATGCGCAGGAAGTCCAGGAACCAGGCTTCCACCAGCTAGTGGGACCCTGGAGGCTCAGCAGGAGGAGGGAGCAGCTGGGGCGGGGGGTGACCGAGCAGCGGGGGGGACATGGAGAGGAGGAGCTGCTGGGGTGGTCACTGGTAAGGCTGGGGTGGGGGTCCTCGGGGCAGAGGAGCTGTGACTCAGGGCAGGGACTCACAAACTCTGGGCTGCGACTGTAGAGGCCGTTGCTGTCCAAGTGGCAGTGCCCATCGCTGGGCATGAAAATGCCACCCAACTTCCCATCCCCAGCTGTGTGGAACGTGTCGTCTGAAGTGAACACCAGCAGCCGGGACACGTTTCTCCAGCCGATCTTCTCCTGGGGCCGGGGGAGTGGGGTGGAGGTAGGCTGTGCACCCGGGCTGTAGGAGCCAAAGGTTGGCCAGCCCCGTTCTGAGTCAGCTTGCGTGTGCCTGGGCCGGCAGCGCCTCTGCTCCCCAGCCGTCCAGGCGGGGTTGGGTTAGTTGAGGCCTCCTCATGAATTAGGAAAACCTGCCTCTCCCTCGCGATCTTTCACTCTAATCCACCAGGAAATTGTTAAAATAAATATGCCAACCACGGAGGCTGTAGTCCAGAGGGCTCCCCTAGGATTGGGTCCCGGCCAGACCCGGGGTGGCAGTCTTGGCCCCAAACGGGGCTTCGGCCTCCGGTCCCTTGGCAGCGCCTCACCTGGCAGAGCGCAGCCTGCAGAATGGCATCGAAGCCGCCTTCGGGCGAGTCCAGGTTGCCCGACACGCTCTGGCGGCCCACCTCTCGCTCGAAGGCTGTGGCATCGCCGGTCAGGGACAGCACGTGGCGGAAGCTGAAGGGCGGCTGGCAGCGCTCCAGCCGGGTGGGGCAGGGGTGGCGAAGCTTGGCGGGCACCGTGCTCACGAAGGGCAGCACCGTCTTGTCCACGAAGGAGCCGAAGCCTGGGAGGGGGCATGGTGAAGGCTGGGCCAGAGGTCACCGGCCGGCGGCAGGTGGAAGGCCGCTGCGGGGCGCAGGAGGCACAAAGCTGGGGGGCGCGGGGACAGTCAGGGCAGGGCGGCCGGGCTGTTCAGGGGCTCGGGCGGTGGGCGGTGGCGGAGACCCGAGCGGGCCAGGTGGAGGTCGCGCAGGGTGTCCCGAGGCGGAGAGCAGGGTGCAGGGTGCAGGGCGCAGGGTGCAGGGTGCAGGGCGCAGGGCACAGGGCGCAGGGCGCAGGGTGCAGGAGCAGGGCGCAGGGTGCACGGTGCAGCCGGCGGCAAAGCAGGGGGTCGAGGGTGCAGCGGCGACTGGGTCCCGGCGAGAGACGCGGGGCCGAGGCGGGCGGGGGCGGGGGCGGGTCGCTGGGGCGCGGCCCTGGGCCGAGGGGGGTGGCGCCCGCAGCCTCCAGAGTCCCTGCGGGGCCCCTTCGGCAGCTCTGGGAGGAGGCGGCGGAGCGCGAGGCCGCGCCCGGGAGGGGAGGGGCGGGGCGGGGCAGGGCGGGGCGGGCGGCCCGGGCGCGGGGGCTCACCGATGCGCACCGACTGGGTGACCTCCCGCAGCCGCACCAGCAGGTCGTGGCCGAGCTGGCGCACGCGCTCCAGGTCGTCCTTCATGGAGTAGCTCAGGTCCATGAGGTAGTACAGGTCCACCGGGTAGCCCTCGGCCCGGCGGAAGCGCACGGCCAGCCGCTGCGGCTCCCCTGCGGCGGGCGGGGGCTCAGCTGCGGGATCCCTGGGGGGGGCATCCTCGTCCCCCACCCCCCATCCACCCCCATCCTCCCCTCCCATCCCCCATCCCTCCATCCCCCCACCCCCCCGTCCTCCCCCATCCCTCCATCCCCCACCCCCCGTCCTCCCCATCCCCCACCCCTCGTCCTCCCCATCCCTCCATCCCCCCACCCCCCCGTCCTCCCCCATCCCTCCATCCCCCCACCCCGCATCCTCCCCCCATCCTTCCATACTCCCCATCCTCCCCCATCCTCCCCTCCCATCCCCCATCCCTCCATCCCCCCACCCCCCCCCCGTCCTCCCCCATCCCTCCATCCCCCCACCCCGCATCCTCCCCCCATCCTTCCATACTCCCCATCCTCCCCCCATCCCCCCACTCACCGGGGCGCAGCGCCACGCGGACCCGCTGCGGCGTCAGCTGCGTGGCCCCCTCGCCGCGGAGGCCCGAGCCCAGCGGCCGCTCCTGCAGCACCTCCTGCCGCCCGCGGGGCTCCTCCAGCGCCGTCGGGGCGCAGCCGCGGGCCAGCAGCTCCTGGGCGGGGCCGCAGCGCCGCTCCTCCGCTTCCCCCGACGCCGTGAAGTTCTGGGCCAAGGGAGGCGCGTCGGGACCCCGCGGCTCTCGGCTCGCGGGCAGCTCCCCCCACCCGGGCCCCCGCCCCCGACCCCGCGGTGGTCACACACGTCCTTGTCACCCCAGGCCTCCCCTCCCGGTCCCGCGGTCACCCCCCCGCCCCCGGGCCTGGTCACAGCCCACTTCCTAGAGCACCCACCGCCGCCCCCCTCCTCGAGCACCTACCCCCCCAGCACCTACACCCCCTCGAGCAGCACCTACCCCCCCAGCACCCACCGCAGCCCCAGCAGCCCTCACCTCGCAGGCAGCTCCCCAAGCCCCCATGCCTCCCCTCCTGCCCTGCGGTCTCACACAGGTCCTTGTCACAGCCCACTTCCTCGAGCACCCACCGCTGCCCCCCTCCCCAGCACCTACACCGGCCCCCTGCAGGGCCGGCCACAGACTTCCTACAGCTATGGGGGGGGCGGGGGGGGGACTCACTACCTCCAGGGGAGGAGCAGCCTGGCCTCCAGGTCCAACCTGCCTGCAGGCTCAGGCCCTCCTCCCCTCCCTCACCCCGCCCCCCCCCCCCCCCCCCCCCCCGCGGTACCTGGGGGCTGGGAGGCGCCGGAGGGAGGGAATGCCTACAGTGGCTGCTCCACTGGTCCTGAGGCCCCCGGTAGGTACAGATACCCAAGGAGGCAGACACATGCCTGGTGTCCCCAGGCCCAGGCCTGGCACCTCCTGCTCTGCCTGCTGCCCACCCGGCTCCCAGGGAGCCTGTCTCAGGGGGCTGTCCCCTCTCCCACCCAGCTCTCCCTCTGCCTGGGACCCTGTGGTGGCTGTTGTGCAGGCAGCCGCCAGGCCCTGGCACCTGCCGCCCCCCCCCCCCACCCTGGGCCCTGTCCCGAGGCACAGAGAGCAGCCCTGACCAGCCGGGCAAACACACCTCCCGAGCGCCCACCGGGGCAGCCTCGGCCTCTCCCCAAAGCCCACCGGCTCCCAGCTCCTCCCTCTGCTCTCCCAGCCACAGGCGGCTCCATACCTGGGAACCTCATGCGCGCGCCCCAACACAAACTCAGAAACCCAGTCACCCACTTTGTGCTAGGGACTAACACCCAATGTGACGGCATTTGAAAATGGGAAGAAATTAGGGTTAGGTGGGAGCACGGAGGGAGACCCCTCGCGCCCTGGGATTGCTGCCCTTACCAGAAGAGGCACCAAAGAGCTGGTCTACACCTGTGTGCAGGCCAGGGAGAGGGCCCTCCCCAGGAACCAAATGGGCTGGCGTCTTGATCTCGGATGCCTAGGCCCCAGAACTGTGAGAAACAGATGCCCGTTGCTTAAGCCACCCGGCCTGTGGGATGCTGTCATGACAGCCCAGCTGACAAATGCACTTTCCCACATGTGTATGTACCACGGCTCCCTCTACCTACACACGAGCGTGAGTTCCAGCTCCAGAGTTATGGTCACAACTCTTCTCCATATACACACAAATACACGGATGCATAAACCTATACACACAGAACCTTGCATGCATGTGTACACACACAGTCACACACAGGAGTCCCATGTGCACAAACTCACACATGGGACTGCAGAGTGCACCCAGAAAATCACACATTTGCTCACACAATCACACACGTATCTCTGTTCTGCACAAACACATACACCGGGTTCAAAGGCCACAGGCCCATCTTTACCAGTTGCTTGCACCACGCACAACTCGGGTGTGAGAGGATGCATTCCCGGCAGGAGGGGGCAGGCTGGCAGGACCCCAGCAGGGACAGGTCAGGATCCCTCCATTCTGTGGCCTTCTCTGCGGAGGAGATCTTGGCATCCAATTCACTCTCCCCTCTCCTCAGGGCCAGCAGGAGAACAAGGACCGTTAACAAAGCCACCATGGCCTGCAATGGAATATCGGGGTCACGTGGGCCCTTAGGGAGGCCCTCCAAAGTCTCAGTCCTCTAAACTTAGCCTGTGGTTGTCACTCTCAAAACTACCTCCGGGGCACCTGGCTGGCTTAGTCGGTAGAGCAGCTGACTCTGATCTCAGGGTGGTGAGTTCAAGCCCCACCTTGGGCATAGAGCTTACTTAAGGGGGACGGGGAGCCCACGACCCCAATTCATCTTTTTTTTTTCCTTAAATCCCAATTCTTTATCTCCCCTCACAGCCTTCCTGTGGATTCAGCAGTTTCTTTAAAATGTCAGGAAGAGGCAGGTACCACACCTGGGTGGGAGCCTGGGAGAAGTCCCTCCTGTGTGCAGACTTCACTAGGCCAAGGTGGGCAAAATGGCCTAACAAGGGTCTGGGGACTGGGCCTGGAAGCGCTCAAGCCTACACCCGCCCAGGTCTATTCACCAGGATTCCAAGCCACAGCGGGAATAACCGGACAGGAAACAGCGGATTCTGGTCCTGCCTCGGTCACTCACTGGCTTACGGCAGGTCAGGCTGTTTCCCTGGACCTTGGCTTCCACATCTGTAAGGAGACAGAGAACAAGTAATCGGACGGCCTTTGCAGCTTTCATAATCTTGGATTCTAAGTGAAGGAAGAGGGTCAAGGGTGCTAAATTTAAGGGAGGAAAGTCAGGAAATTGGAACGAGAGGAAGGAAGGCTGGAGCTGACGAGGGAGTATTGGAAAGAGGCAGGGAAGGCAGTGAGGGGCATAAAGATTAGGCCATAAGAAAACTTTCTAGGGGATCCCTGGGTGGCGCAGCGGTTTGGCGCCTGCCTTTGGCCCAGGGCGCGATCCTGGAGACCCGGGATCGAATCCCACATCGGGCTCCCCGGTGCATGGAGCCTGCTTCTCCCATGACCTCTAGGGAAAACGAAGCAAATTTCTGATTTTTAAAAACGTATTAATTAAAAATTCGAATAGGCAAGCCTATAGCCATGCTTCAAAAATCAAAAAGTTAAGGGGCTTCTGGCTGGTTCAGTGGATTCAATGTCTGACTCTTGGTTTCAGCTAGGGTCGGGTCATGATCTCAGGATTGTGGGACTGAGCCCCACATCTGGCTTTGCACTCAGTGGGGTGTCTGCCTCACATTCTCTCTCTCTCCCTGTCTCTCCCTCTCCCCCTCTGACCCTCCCCACTACTCTCTCTCTCTCTCTCTCTCTCTCTCTCTACACACACACACACACACACACACGTACTCTCTCTCAAATAAATAACTAGATATTTTTTTAAAAATCAAAAAGAGGGATCCCTGGGTGGCGCAGCGGTTTGGCGCCTGCCTTTGGCCCAGGGCGCGATCCTGGAGACCCAGGATCAAGTCCCACATCGGGCTCCCAGTGCATGGAGCCTGCTTCTCCCTCTGCCCGTGTCTCTGCCTCTCTCTCTCTCTCTATGTGACTATCATAAATAAATAAATAAATAAATAAATAAATAAATAAATAAAAAAGATAGGGATCCCTGGGTGGCTCGGTGGTTTAGTGCCTGCCTTCGGCCCAGGGCGTGGTCCTGGGGTCCCGGGATCGGGTCCCAGGATCAGTCAGCGTCAGGCTCCCTGCATGGAGCCTGCTTCTCCTTCTGCCTGTGTCTCTGCCCCCCGCCCCTCCCTCTCTCTCTCTCTCTCTCGAATAAATAAATAAAATATTTTTTTAAATCAAAAAGATAAATCACAATGGCCTTTAATTACAGAGATGGAAAAATTGGTCCTATACTTCCTACGGAATTGCATGGGACCCTGAACAGCCAAAACAATCTTGGCAAGAACTCTCACTTCTTCCAAAATTCCTAGAAATCTACAGTAATCTAGGCAGTGCGGTGCTAGCATAAGTGTAGGCATATGGATCAATGGAATGAAATTGAGAGTCCAGTAATAAATCCATCCATTTACGGCCAAATGATTTTCAACAAGGGTGCCAAACTATTCAATGGGGAGAGAACAAGCTTCAACAAATGGTGTTGGGATGACTGGCGATCCACATGTAAAAGAATGAAGTTGGACTCCTACCTCACAACATACAAAAATTAACTGAAAATGGATCAAAGACCCAAATGTAAGTCCTTGAACTATAAACTCTTGGAAGAAAATGGGTAAATCTTCATGACCTTGGATTTGACAATGGATTCATAGCTATGACATCATGACATCAAAAGCACAAGCAACATGGGCAGCCCCGGTGGCGCAGCACTTTAGAGCAGCCTGCAGCCCAGGGTGTGATCCTGGAGACCCAGGATCGAGTCTCGCGTCGGGCTCCCTGCATGGAGCCTGCTTCTCCCTCTGCCTGTGTCTCTGCCTCTCTCTCTCTCTCTCTCTCTCTCTCTCTCTCCCTCTCTGTGTCTATCATGAATAAATAAATAAATCTTAAAAAAATAGATAAACTGGACTTCATGAAAATATAAATGTGCAAATAGGAAAGTTTTGTGCATCAAAGAGCACTATGGAGAGAATGAAAAGACAGACTACAGAAAGGGAGGAAATACTTGCAAACCATCTATCTGGTAAGTATCCAAAATATATAAAGAACCCTTACAACTCAACAACAAAAAGGCAAACCACCTCATTTTTTTTAATGTTTTTATTTATCTATTCATGAGAGACACACGGAGAGAGAGGCAGAGACCCAGGCAGAGGGAGAAGCAGGCTCCATGCAGGGAGCCCGATGTGGGACTCGATCCTGGGACTCCAGGATCACGCCCTGAGCCAAAGGCAGGCACTCAACTGCTGAGCCAACCAGGTGTCCCAAACCACCTCATTTTTAAACAGCAAAGGACTTAAGAAGGCATTTCTTTGAAGAAGATAGACAAATGGCCAACAAGTGCAGAAGAAAGATGCTCAATTCCATTAATCAGGGATCCCAGGGTGGCTCAGTGGTTTGGCGCCTGCCTTTGGACCGGGGCGTTATCCTGGAGTCCCAGGATTGGGTCCCACATCGGGCTTCCTGCATGGAGCCTGCTTCTCCCTCTGCCTGGGTCTCTGCCTTTCTCTCTCTCTCTCATGAATAAATAAAATTTTTTTAAAAAATCAAAACATTAGGATAGTGAGAATCTCCCACTCCTATCCCCCATCCTCCCATTTATTTGCACACCTTACTCCAACTAAATGACCATCTTTTTCCATGATCTCCTGTTGTGTACAGTCCTAGGGATTGTTCATGCACACAAACCAATGTGAGTATATATACTCCTCAAATGGTAGAATCTAATGATGGAATCCTACAATCACAATTCTACCGTACACACCATTTTGCCCTTTTCGTTGTCTTTTAACTACTTGGAGATCCTGTTACTCAAGAAAGTAAAGAACTTGCTTCTTTGTTTTCACAGCCGTATAGGTTTCCATTGCATAGATGGATGGACTACATGGCAGTTAGTCTCTCACGGGGATTTATTATTTTTTTTAAAGATTTTGTTTATTTATTTATTTATTCATGAGAGAGAAAGAGAGAGAGACAGAGACACAGGTAGAGGGAGAAGCAGGCTCCATGCAGGGAGCCCGATGCAGGACTCGATCCCAGGACTCCAGGATCATGCCCTGGGCCAAAGGCAGGCGCTGAACCGCTGAGCCACCCAGGGACCCCCTCTCATGGGGATTTAAATTGTTATCTAATTGTTCATTGTTAAAACGAATGCTGCAGGGGCCCCTGGGTGGCTCAGTCAGCTAAGCATCTGCCTTCAGGACCCTCCCGGGGTCCTGGGATCAAGCTCCGCATCAGGCTCCCTGCTCAGCGAGGAGTCTGCTTCTCCCTCTGTTCTCTCTCTTTTTCTCAAATAAATAAAATCCTAAAAAGACAAAACAAAACACTAAAGCTGCCATGAAGATTTCACATGTGTGCAAGTGAATCTGTAGGATAAATCCCTGGAAGAGGATTTGTAGGGCCAAGAAATAGGTATCCTTTGTAATGTTGGCGAGTATTCCTGACATAGCCTCTCTGGCAGCTAGGCCAGGTATATTCCCGCCAGTGGTGTGTGAGAGAGGGCGGCTAACTCTGGCCTGGAGCATCCGCATCCCCCTCAGCCTGGGCCTAGGTTCAGACTGATGTTCTACACAGTGTGGGGAAGGGGTGGGGTGCCACGTTGTTACCTCAGCTATCCTCCTCCCCCGCTTGCCACCACTTGAGACCTCAGGTGCAGCGTATATATGTCACTGAGCCACACGTCTGTGCGAGGCCGGCCCAGGGCTCAGCCTCTGTAACCTCAGCCCCGCTTGTTCTGCACGCCTGTGGTCGAGGAGGTTGGAGATGCTACAGCACAAAACCCAGTTTTGACTCATCTGTCACAGGTGGGGCCCCCAGGATTAGACAAACGCAGAGATCTCAAACCCTCTCATTTCCCCTAAAGGGAGCCCCCTGGGGCTCCCTGCACAGGACTCCCCAATTTTCCTCCTACTCCCAGTTTTCCTCCTCCTTCCTTACTTGGGGACACATGAACTTCTGCTTCTTTCTGCTCATCTCTCTCTCCCTCCCCTTCCCCGCCACCCCCACCCATTCAAAAATTTGATGACATCTTTCTGTTGCTTTTCTCTTCTCCACTTCTTTACAGCTCTTTGTTTTACTTCCTTTTCCCTCATATCCTGACCATAGAGCAGCAGGATTGTCTACTTCATCCCCCTCTTTTTACAAATGGAACCCTGAACCCCAGAGCGGCAAGTGACTTGCCCACCATGGTCACACAGCGAACAGGGACCAAGACAGGTGAGGCTCAGTTTGCCACTTCCCTCCCTTCCAACCCAGGCACCATCATCATCAAAAGCTGTGCCTTCTCGCCACCGGCTCCAGTGGGCTCCACTCTGGGGCGGGACGGGACAGGGGTCTTCTTCAGTCTTCCCTTCTTTCCCTCCATGATTTTCATTTTCCTGGCCTCAATCCTGACTCCAACATACACCCTAACATCCCCTCAGCACCTGAGAAACAGAGCATTTCTCCAACCACCAGATCTCCCAAACCAAGTGGAATCCTCTGCTGCCCACTCAGCAGCACGGGGAGGGAAGAGAACTGAGCCCCTGGGCCACGGTCTCCCAGGACTGTGGTATCCATACCAACGTGCCACTGGCAGATCTGAGCTGAGCACCAGCCACCAGGCAGCAGGGGTAGAGCTGGGGAGTCATGTTGGGAGAGCCCTACCTTGACATAATCCTTGGCACGTGGGGGGCACTCACATGATAGCAGCTTCCCCTACCTTCTTTGCCTCCCTCCGGCCCCACTTTTGGGAAACCCATGCAGGAGAGATGGACGGAGGGAGAGCTTGAGAAACTAGAGGAGGGAACTAGGATGAGGATCTTAGGAATGCAGAAAAGAGTTCAGAGTCTTTCTCAAGTCTCAGCCAGATCCTGGGTGTCCATCCTCAGGTCAGAGCCCCCTGGAACCCTCTTTCATGGAAGTTGGGGAGCAGGTGGGGGTTGGGCCAGTGAGGAGAGGAGGCTGGAGGGCTGTGCCCTGGTACTCACAGGTGCGTGCAGAGCAGCCCTTCCTCCGGCAGCAGTGGCCTTTGTGTACTGATCTGGGAGGCTGCAGAGGAGGAAGTGACACGCCCTGGGGTGGGGTGGAGGAGATTTCGGGGTGGTGGGGTAACTGACCTAGGAGAAGGTGGAGCCCAAGGGGGTGGAACTGAGCCAAGGGGGTTGACGATGACGATGAGGGATCTGGAAGGAAGGCAGGAAGCTCGGCTGCCTTCTGAGCGCCTATCACTCACTGGGCACATCACCATGCTGTACCTTTCCCAGGACACAGCCCCCCAGTTTTACAGATGTAGAGGCTAAGAGGAAAGGGAGATGTTGAGGCTCAGAGGCAAGAAATACAAGTCTTTGCCCAAGGCCACAGAGCCATCCATTGGCTACTGGGGGGGCTTCGATCCAGGGCTGCCCGCTCCCCAAGAGGCTGTGCCGTCTCCACTTCCTCCTACAGGGGCGGGACAGGGAGGCAGACGGTAGGGGTGGGGGGATGAGGGATCATGCGCACTAATTTTGAAAAGCCGATGCCCGGGGTACCAGTGGGTGCTGGACCCGCGGGCCGTGGAGCCGGAGCGCCCGAGCCCATCCCGGGCCCATCCCCGGCCCATCCCGGCCCCTGGCCCGGTCCCCGAGCCCATCCCGAGCCGCTTGACCTTCCTGCGCCTTCGTCTCCCGGCTCCGGGGGAACCGAGCGCTGCGGAGAACTGAAGGAGGTGACGCGCGTCAGTGGCTCCCCAGAGGACCCGGCCCACCCGAGGCCTGGGAAGAGGCTCCAGGCCTCGGGGGCTGAGAAAGATGGGGAGCAGCGAGAGGCTGAGAAAGTCTGGGTGCCGGAGCTGGGAAGCTGGGGACGGGCGAGGCCGGCGCAGGCGGGGACGGAGCAGAGAAGGGGAGAGGCCGGGGACAGGGCACCCCCCCCTCCACCCGCCTCACGCTTGGCCACAGGGAGCTTGGAGCAGCACCGGGCCCGCAGATCTGTGTCCACAGGTGGCCCTCGGCTGCCAGGAGGCCCCTGGGCGCAGCAGGGACCGAGAAGCCACGGCCCCTAGGCCAGTGCCCACCTGTCGGCGGGTGGGAGTGAGCGGCAGGCGGATTGGAGGAGTGGCCGGGCCAGGGGAGCCCTTGGGGCTTGGGGGGCTTCTTCAGCCGGCCTCAGCCCACCAGACCTCTACCTCTACCTCGTACCCTTCCTTCCCCCACCAGGAGGGGTTACCATGGCGATGACCCCTCCTTCCCCGCAGGCCCTGAGCAGGCCCTGTGGTTTCCTCCAGAGCCTCTTTCACTTTCTTCTTCTGCTTTTCCCCACTCTTCTCTCCTACTCCCACATCCTCAAGCTCCCTCTCCCATTCGCACGCACAGATCATCGGTGAAGAAAGCCAGGCACAAGGTAGGCAGGGCGCTGCCCCAGGGAAGAAGGTGGGGGGGTGTGGAGGGGGAGTCGCAGAGGGCGAGGGGCACAGGGGTAGAGGCCACAGGCAGTGCGCGGAGGATGGGGCGTTGCAGAGGTAAGGCACGCAGGGGCAAGGAGAGATACTGGGACAGAAGGTAACAGTGGGGTCATGGGGTGAAGGGTTAGAAGGGACAGAGGGAGGGACTTCCAAGGCGATAGTGGGGTCCTAGAATGGGAAAGGGTTGGTGTAAAACAGAAGCACTAACTCAGATGCAAGCTGTGCTTCTTCTCCTCTGGGCCCAGAGACCCTCACGAGAACCAAGTGCAGCCTCAATGAACCCCCTCCCCAGAGGGCAGAGGCGCACATACACACAACCGGGGGTGTGGGGCAGCTTAAAGACCTCTGGGCCCATTCACACCATCCCAGAGGTCCATAGGGTCCAATCTGAGAACCACACCTGGTGGCTGTGGGAGGCCCAGACACCCAGGAAGGCCCCTGTGGGCTTCCTTTTCCCCACCCTCCTTCCATCCTCACCCAGGCACATTTCATCCCCATTTCTCTGGTTTCCCTAGGAAAGCTGCAAAATCCAGGAGCTCACCTTCCTCGCCGGGTCACTGCCCCTACCACTTCCCAGAGGGAGCGACATGTCGTGAGTTTCCATCACTTTATTTTGCAAAAATAGAAAACTCAGCAATATGCGATACAGCGGGGTGGAGGGGAGATGTAAACAGAGGGGAGGAGACAGCACCCTGACCCCCCAGAGAAAAAGGGGAGCCAGTGGGGATCTTATTTGGCAGCTAAATACAAACTGGGGATTGGAGGAAGGAGGGAGGGGTCACAAGGGCCCTGGGCTCCCCCTCCCAAGACCCCTGGAGGAAGGGGTCAAGTCCAGGGTGTAAACAAAAGCTAATAAATAAATAGAGGTTTCCTCTGGGTCAGGGAAGGATCAGCTAAGCAGCGCCCACACCCCCCTCCCTGGGCCAAGCTGCTCTGGAGATCAAGGGGGGGAAGGCACTAGGGGGGAGAGGGGGTCCCCGGGCCCCTCTGTAGTGTAGGAGGGTCCCTGCCCCGGTGGCTGAGATGGGAGGCAGGGGAAGCCCAAGGCACATGACAGGGCTGGGGGAGGGGCTCGTAACGGAGGCCACAAGGTCAACTGTGGGCCCAAGCAAACCGTGCCCAGTGGACCTGCATCTGTCCCTTTCACCCTCTGGCCCCCAGAGAAATGCAGGGCCCAGCCTGCCCCAACCCGACCTGGTGCGACCTGGTGCGACGACGGGGCACAGAGGGCAGCGTGCATCCGGCAGGTGCGTGAGGCACCAAGGCCTGGGACAAGAGGGTGGGCTCAGCCCTCCCCCTACATCCCCTTTTTGGTCTCTAGTGTTCCTGTTGGCTCCCAGAGGCCTAAGCACCCGGCAAAGGAGGGGGCTGTAGAACCGGCAGGGTCGTCCTCCTGCCCCGGGGAGCCCAGGACCCTGGGGTCTGAGGGGCAGTGCTGAGATCTGGGAGTCCACACTGAGGCTCACCCCTCCGCCCTCTCTCCCAGCGGGAACAGGGCAGGCCCCCGAGACTGGAGAGGGAGCCAGTTGGAGCAGGAAGGGGATGAACACAGAGGCACCCCTGGAAACTTTGGCAAAAACAAGGAGCTCACTGGAAGGGGTGGAGAGGGCAGAGCAGGTCCTCCCCCGGGCACTGGCGGTGTCTGGGAGATGGTCAGTCTGCTGCCTAGAGCCCCAACCCCCACGGCAGGGGAAGTCAGGGGCCCTGGTCAGGCGGGGGGCTGCAGCCCCGTTTGCCCTGGCCCCGGGGAACCTCATCCTCGCTAGAGGCCTTGGGGTGGGGGCCAGGCTGCGAGGAGTCGTCCTCAAACATTTCGGGGTTCTCCAGCATCTCTCGGATTAGGGGAGGCATCGGGCCCGGAATCTCCATCTTCAGGGTAATGGCCCTTTCTGCTCCTGTGACAGAGCGACAAAGAGGTTCAGGGGAGCAGAAGCCCAGGCCCCCTTGAGGCCACCTCCCCAACCTCTTCCCCAGGGGGCTCCCGGCACAAGCCCGCCACCACTGTCCCAGGTCACCGTCTCCTGACTCCAGGGGTCCCGGAGGCCACCCTGCCTGCCTCCTCGGCCAGTCTGCTGCCCACCCATCCCATCCTTTAGGTGGTCTCCTCAAGGGTCACACCGGGCCCGCTGCCAGTGCAACCCCCGCGCACCCCACTCCACCTTCCATGTCCACGGCCGGCCGGTGGTTCCCAGGCCTGTTCTTACTCATCTTTATAATCACAGCTGACATGTACCGAGCCCCTACCTGCCAAGCATCCTTCTGAACCATCACGGTCCGACAGAAATTTCTGTGATGATGGAACTATCTGCTTCGTAAAATACAATCCTCACTAGCCACTGAGCACCTGAAATGCGGCTACAGCAACCGACGGACTGCCTTTTTTTTTTTTTTTTTTTTAAGATTTCACCCATTTATTTAAGAGAGAGAGAGAGCACGAGAGCATAAGCAGTGAAGAGGGAGAAGCAGGCTGCGCATCGAGCACGGAGCCCAACGCGGGGCGATCCCCAGACCCTGGGATCATGACCTGAGTGGAAGGCGGCGCTTCACTGCCTGAGCCACCCAGGCGCCCGGAGGAATTGCATTTTTAATTCCGTGTGTGTGGTGTTAGCTCCCTCCGCCCTCACAGTAACTGAGGGGGTCAGTCTACGTATAGCCCCGCTTACAAACAGGAAAACAAGGTTCAGTAAGTGACGGAATTTGCCCGAAGTCTCCCCACGAGCATGCGGCAGGCCTAGGGTTCCAGCGTAGACCGCCTGATTCTCTGTTCTGGTCTCTGCTTACCCGCTGCCTGACCTGAGAGACCAGCAGGTCCCGAAGGAGAGAGGAGAGGTTCCCTCGTGACTAACCCTTGGTGCTGATGCCCCGGAGGTCCGTGATCTTCATGAGCATCCTTGGGAACATGTAGGGCTGGCTGGGCCGCCGCCGGCGGGCGTAGAGCCTCAGGGCTTCTAGCAGCGGCTCCTGCAGCTTGTCTACTTTTTCTGGTTCCTCCAGGTCCATGCGGTCTACAGGGACAAGCACAGCGCAGTGAGAGAGGAAGGGGTGGGAAGGAGACTGGTGACAGGCTGCCGAGTCCCAGACCCTGCCCCAGGGCTCCCCCGGGCCCCCAATCTGTCCCATCAGCCCTCTGCCTGTCGTTCGGGAGCCTACCCAGGCCACCTCCCCTGCCCCGAGCCCTGCACCTTCTCCCCTCTGGCAAACCGCTCCTGCCCGGACCCCTCTTATCTGGTGCAGGTGCACCAGTTACATGGGGTCTCCTCTGCTCTCCCTCTGCTCTGCCCCCCCGTCCGCGTCATGCTCAGGGGTGCGCCTGAGAGGCCTGTGGACAGGGCAGGGGCGAGGTCAGCCTGGTCAGAGGGCCGGGGTGGGGTGTGGGGGGAGGAGCCCGAGTAACCGCCAGGGGGCGCCCCTGCACCTCCGCAGATGAGGCAGATGGCGCTGAGCAGCCCTGTCTCCGTGTCATCCATCTCCAGCGGCAGGAGCTGCCCAGCGAAGGCAAAGACGAGGTCTGTGAGGGGCCCGAAGCCCGCGTTGTGCATCTGGGTCCGGTTCAGAGTGAGCCCGTCGGAGAAGGTCATGGTGTCCTGTTCTGGGGTGTACCTCGTGCAGATCCGCAGCATCTAGAGGTGGGCACGGGGAGGAGTGGGTGCTGCGTCTGGGCAGGAGCACCTACCGGGTGGGGAGGCCCGAAGGAGGGCAACCTGCAGGACGCGCGGGGAGGGCGGCGGGGGTGGAGGATCCGAAGCTGGGGAGGGAAGAGAAGTCGGAAGGACGCAGGGCGTCCAGGAGCACAGGAGCAGGTCTTGGGGTGGGGGTAAGACCCAAAGAACCCACCTCAGGTTTAGAGGGGATCTGGGGAGGCCCAGACCAGACAGGGGTGGGAAAGACACTGAAATCTTTGTGCGGACAACTCCTTGGGCTCCCCCGGAGTCAGGCGTGGCGGGAGACAGGCCCCCACTCACCAGGATGTCCAGGCAGGCAGCCTTGAGCAGAGTGATCTGGTCCGCAATGCTGAGCCCCGTGAAGCCAGGCAGCCGCTTGGCAAACTCCACGATCTTGATGATGCACTTGGTGGCCAGCTCGCTGAACTTGTCCCAGAGCCCCAGGTCCAGCTGGACCCGGTGGTCTGCGCTGGAGTTCTAGGGAGGGCAGGTCGGAAGGCAAGCTGAGGCCTCCTTCTGCCCAGACCCCAGGCTCTGCCCTCTGCACTGCTGCCCTTCCTCGTCCTCGACACCGGACTGTGACCCCCCTACAACCCCGACCTCGTCCCCAAAGCCCTCACCGGACTCACCGTGGTGTATTTGCCCAGCTGGCAGAGTGAGGGGAAGGTCTCCTGATGGGCCTTGCTGACCTTGGTGATGAGCTCTTCTAACTGCGGGCTCAGCTCGTAGCTGTCAAGCGACCCCTCTTCCTTCACCTCCTTCTTCTTCTTATTCCTGTCATTCCGCACAGCTTGAAGGTGAAGGCGCAAGGAGAGGGTCAGGACCCTCAGAACCTCCCTCTGGTACCCCCCTCACCCCAATTGTCACGTGTCCACTCCTTATCACTGCCTCAGTTTCCTTAGCTGGTACATTAGCTCCCATTCCCAGGCTGGCTCTCTCCAGCCCCACCCAGGGCCTGCAGCCCCTGCTCCCTCCCCAAGCCCTTTGGCTCCATCCTGCCCTTCCTGTCACCCTGCAGGAGCTGGGGAGGGGGGGGGCAGGATATGCAGGCGGCAGGATATCCACTTATAGCCTTGGCAGCACAATGGCGCAGGGGGGGGGGCGCCCCAGAACCACCTCAGGCTCAGTCTTGGGAGCAGGGGAGGGACCGGCAAGCCCCCCCCCAACCTCCCCATATGAAAGAGGGCCAAGTGAGCCAGCGACCCCCCTTCACTCATTCACAGGAAGGATTAAGCTCTGAGAGGGAGAACCCAAGGGGTGGGGCCTCCCGGGTGAATGGCACTGACCACACAGGCCTGGCCAGGGTGGAGGCAGCACCCCAGGGCAGGCCAGGTCTCAGAGGTCAGTGGGGAGAAGGCAGCCATGACCCGCAAGGACAGGAGGCTCCCGCTCAGGGCTCAGGCCCGGGGCCCACCTTCTTTGGACATGCCCACTTCGAAGCACTTCTGTAGCCGGCAGTACTGACAGCGATTCCGGGTCACCTTGTTGATGATGCAGTTTTTGTCGCGGTGACACGTGTACACCATGTTCTTCTGGATGCTGCGGCGGAAGAAGCCCTGGAGTTGGGGGTGGGGGTGGGCAGTGAGGCAGGCTGCTGGGAGTACCAGCCTCTCACAGGCCTGCAGGGTTGCCCCCGCCCGAGCTAGTGTAGGAGCCACCTCCGTGGGCAGCAGCCCCTCCCACCCCACAGGAACAGCTGCTCACTCGGGAGTCTCTCCCCCCACAACCTGGACAGAGGCCCGATGCTCCCACCCCCACTACTCACACACCTTGCAGCCTTCACAGGAGCTGACCCCATAGTGGTAGCCAGAGGACTTGTCATTGCACACGAAGCACGGCTTGTAGACCCGAGGAGGTGGAGGCGGCGAGGGCGAGCTGGGCACCATCTCCTCTGAGCTAGTGCTCTGAGTCTCCACCGCTGGGGGGGAAGCAGTGACGTGAGGGTCGGGACCCCTCCGATCTCCAGGCATCCTCACAGCACACACCCCATCCCTACTTCTCCCTCTGGCTCAGAGTTGACAACACCATCCCCACCAGTGACTTCAAGTCCTCGTACAGCCCTAGAGTAAATACTTCCAGAAAGCCCCAAGCCATCAGTGCACCTCCTGCAGCCTGGCCATCTCCCTGCACCACAGTGCCAGCCTGAGCCCTCATGATCCTGCTCAGTTCCCCAAATTCCAGGCCAAGGCCACCCTGGATGGTAATGTCCCCGGCCTCAGATTCCCCAGCTATAAAGTGGGCAGCTGGAAGGGTCATGGGCTGTGGCTCTGCACTCTTTATCACTGCCTGTCCCGCCGGTCCACCCAGTAGTCTAGCCCCCACCATCCTCCTTATGAGGCAACAGATCTGGGCCAAGTACCGGCCACCTGTAGCTAGCGCTTGGCTAAGAGACCTGCTGGGGTACTCAGTGGGCCCCAGGGGACCTTGTTTTCTCCCAAGTAATACGGGGTAGATAATCCCCCTGCTCTTCCCTCTCCAGCCACTCCCCAAATAGCTGCCAGGGTCCTTTTCCCCAGAAACCACTGAGGCAGTGGAGCACACGGGACACAGGAAAGCAGGTTAGAGGATATCCAACATCCTCATTTTACACCTGAAGGGACGGAGGCCAGGAGAGGGCAGTGGCCAGCCCGGTGCCACCCTGCCAGCTGATGGCGGAGCCCAGGCTCTCGGGTCCCCTGACCAGATCGAGGCGCCGGGCGGCGACTCGGAGAAGCTGGGGAAGGCGAGACGGAGGTATCTGCTTAGAGTCTCAGGTCCAGAGCTGCTGGGGGTGTAGCGCGGTTGGGGGTGTAGCAAAGCAGGAAAGTCAGGTGCCGGTGGGTAAACGGCCCGTGGGGGAGGGGAGCTGGCGCTGGACTCTGAGCCTCCAAACTTCGCCCCGAAACGTGCCCCCCAGACTCCCAATCGCAGCTCAGAGGGGTCCCGGGGCTGCTCAGGGGGCCCTTCCTGACTCGGGGCTTCGGGTCCGTAGCTGATCTTCAGAGGCTGGAAAGATCTAGGAACTACTCAACCTGTCGGACCTGGCGCCCAAACCTAGGGGGCCCATGTCAAGGCGAGAAAGCGCTAAGACCCTCCATGGGGAGCAGCCCACGCACCCACCTGGGAGCACCTGGTTCCTCCTAACCGGCCTCAGCCCACCTGGTCCGACGTCCGCCCCCTGCCGCCACAGGCCGGAGGCAGCCCCGGAGGCCGGGGTCGGGCCAGCTCCACCCCCCCCAGGAGGGGAGCCCTCTCGCCATTAGCATAAGAATCCTGCCGGAGTGAGATTCCCCGCGACGGGCGGGGCGGGGGGCGGGAGCGGGGCCAGGCCTGGGGAGCCCTCCTGGGGGCCGAGCAGGGCACGGGTGCTGCCCGCAGCCGGAGGGGGGTGCTCACCCGGCGCTGCCGCCCGCCCTGCCCGCAGAGCGCTGCCTCATTTCCTCTCTTGCGAAAGGGCCTGGGTGCGGCCCGACGGCTGGGGCAAAGCCGGGCAATTACGGCCTGGGGGCCGCAGGGAGCAGGCCCCGGACGGCCCTTCCTGTCCCCGCGGTGCCGTCACCCCTTCTGGGCACCGCTCTGCCCCCTGAGCCCCCCAGGGCAGTCAATCTGGGGGTGAAGCGCACGAGAAGGCTAATCTGGTCAAGCCTGCTCAGATTCCCTTCTCAGCCCTGGGCCGAGACCCCACCGTCCCCACCGTCGGGAGGCTGCTCCCAGGCTAGGCAGGGGCCCCTGCTGGGGAGGAGGGGGGTGGGCTCTAGGTTTTTCTCCTTTTAAAGCCCAAATTGCTGAAATTGAGGAAATTCCTGGCCAGGCTGAGCGGAGCTTCAAACAAACTCTTTATAACCGGCTGTAAACGCTCCCAGCTGCGAGGCACAGGGCTGAGAAGCCCAGACTCACAATCTGACACACCTCTTCGGAGACGCTCTCACACATCAACAAGCACGCGAGGCCCAGGAGCAGACGCGCTACCGATGGGCTCCTTTACCCCAAGCGGCCCCTGGCACCGCGGAACACACAGGCGGGCAGAAAAGCACGCCCGCCCCAGCCACTCCGTGGACGTGGGCGCACAAGTCCTAAAGCTGCCACACAACATCCAGCTCGCGTTTGCAGGAGCGCAGCTCAGCGACCACACCAACACCCGGCCTGCGAGCGCAGCACCAGGACACCCGCAAACACCCACGAACACAGCGTGTGGCCCCCTCCACGAGGGAGCTCGTTCCCTCCCTGACTTAGACACGGGTCTAAGCTGCTTTCTCCCTCAAAGTGTGGGGAGCAGGCCTGAAGCCCACCAAGACCCTAGAGGCCAAAATGACTGGTCCAAATTGAAATGCAAAAACACACTGCCAGCCAAGTCCCAGGGACCGCCAGGCTCCTGAATAGAGGCCCCAGCCCCATAAAGCCCCCTCCCGGGCAAGTCTCTCCCGCTCAGCACCCCTCCCGACATACCCCCAACTCCCCTTCCTATTGGGCACTGAAAGGAAAGTTAAGCATTCACCAGGATTTGATGCAAAGTAATAACAGTCCCATGCTTTCTCCACCCTATAAACGCCACACTTTTAATTCTTGCCGCACCCCACCCCAAAGTGCGGTCTCCGGGTTGCAACCTCCCTCCTCTAGTCTCCGGGCTGAGCTGTTAATCAATCTGAGCAGCTCTGCCCTGGAACCAGAAGACCAAAAAAAGAAAGAAAAGAAAGGAAAAGCAGAAAGCAAAGAACCGAGAAAGAAAAAAAAGATCAGAAGAGGGAAAAAAAAAAAAAAAGAGAGAAAAAGCCAAAAAAAAAAAAAAAAAGGCCGCCGAGCACTGTCGTAAACAGCGCAGCCGGGAGCCAGCGAGCGGCGCGTTGGCGGCCCGGTGACCCCGCGCGCGCCCTCCCCCGGCGCCCGCCCCGCCCGCCCCGGGCTCCCGGCGCGCTCCCAGCCCCGGTGGATTCGGGGGTGTTCCCGGCGCCCCTCCCGGCTCCTCCCCGCACCCACCCCCGCCAGGCGCTCGGGCCCAGGCTTCAAAGCCGCCTCTCATCTGGACTTCATTTTTACTGCCTCTCAGTCCCCAGCTTTTTATTACCGCCCTGCACAGGGGTTCCAGGGCCCCAGGCCTGGCATCTCCCATTTCACAGGGAGGGGAGGATGGATATTCGGGGACCAGGGCTCCCACTCTCCCTGCCGCTGCCTCCTCCGCGCCACCCCCCTCCCCCGCCCCAGAAGCCGACTTTGCCTTCAACTTTTCGCTTTTCCGAGCGCAGCTGGAGGTCGTGGCCCTGGGGCGAGCCCCCCCCGGCCCCCCCCCCCGGCTCCCGGCCCCGCACGCAGCGCCCTGCGCGGCTCCTCGGGGCGGGGGAGGGGCGCCAGGGCCCGGCCCTCCGCCCGCGGGGCGCACCCGGGATGCTCCTCGTGCGCGGCGCTCCCCGACCCCGCCGACCTCCAGGCCGCGCAGCGCACACGCCTCCCCGGCCTCGCGCCCCCCGCGCGGACCTGCCAACGCCGTCGGGGCCCACGGGCGAGACACCCCGACGCCCACACCCACACCGCCCACGTAAGGGCTGCACCCTTCAGGGGTTCACACGCTCTGCAAGTGTTTTTCACGCTCCCAACTTCCCACATGGAGCCTACAAACGCCACCCACGGCCTTGGGTGCCGTATCCCCCCGGGCGCGAGCTGCAGGAGCACCCCGCTCCCTCCCCATCCTCAGAAATCCTGGGGCGGCATCAACCGCAGCTCCGGGTAGGCACCCACCCCAAGAGCCACACGCGCTCCAAACACTACTGCACACACCCAAAGGAGTCGCTGAGGTCCCCACGTTTAAAGGGCCAGCACCTCTGCTGCACACCCGCCGCTCGCAGAGACAGGGGGAGTCTCCGCTCGCACCCCACTTCCAGCGTTTACACACGCAAAGAGCGAGCCGCGGCCTCCCCTGCAGCCCGCACCCCGCCCCGGAGCTCCGGTACCTACACTGCAGGCTGGCGGGTTGAGGCCAGCCCAAGGACTCCAGTCCCGCGAAGCAGGAGCTGCCCGCGGCTCTGCGCAGCAAGCCGGCCCCGGGCCCCGACGCCCCGTACAGCCGGCGCGGGCCCGGGGCGAACGCTTCCATGCAGTCGTACATCGCGACCCGGCTTGGAGAGGAGCTGGGTGCTAGGAACACCGCGGACCCGCAGCCGATTCCCCCTCCTCCCCCGGCGGCGCCCCGCTCCTGGAGGGGGGGAGGGGGAGGGCTAGCATAGGGCGCCAGGCTGCATGGGGGGTAAGGGGTGGGCGGGGAAGAGGGGGATCCCCAGCAGGGGAAAGGGACTGGGCGGGGCGCAAAGCCAGGGCTGCCGCAGCGGCCGCGGTCCGGCTCACTCTGGGCGCCTCGGCGGCGAACGCTGGGGAGACCTTTTGTAAAAGCGAAGCCCGGAGGGGTGGGGGGTGGGGCTTGGAGCGCGAAGGGGGCCGGGCACCGAGAGGAGCAGAGCTGGGAGTGGAGCGCACACTTACACACACTCGCGCCCGGCGCGCGCGCCGGCCGAGACACACACCCGTGCATGCATTGATCGAGGCAGGCACCACGAATTTGCAAATATGCAACAGTGCGCGTGCTTGCAGCTGCACGCGCGTGGAGCCACAGATGCACAAACGCTTGTGCAGGCACATCCAGCTCGGGGGAATGCTAGCAGGCGTTCCGTCTCCACAGCCCCGGGGCTTTGCACGCATTTGCACTTGGGCGCGTGCCCTGGTCGGGAATGGGGGGGAAGCAGTGGAGGAACCGAGCACACGCATTTCCTTTTGCGTTTTCTCCCCCCGCCCGCCCCCCCCCCCCCCGCACTCCACTCTTTGCACACAAGTCGGTGCAGGCAGGGGTGTCAGGGGAGACGGCGGAGAGGGCAACATGGAGGTTCCCCGCGCGCCGCGCTCCGGAGCTCGGGGACCTGCACCGCCTCCGCCCCCTCATTCCCAGGCCTGGCTCCTCCCTCCCTCCCTCCCTCCCTCCCTCCCTCCCTCCGCTCCGCTGCCCTCCGCGCGCGCTCCGGGGCCGCAGCGTACATTCCTGCGGCTCGGCGCGCGCCGCCGCCTCCTTCCTTCCCGTCCTCCCCGCCCCCGGTCGCGGGGCCGGGGCGCGCTCCCGCCGTGAACTCTCCGGGAACCCCCCTCGGGGCGGGGGGCCGGGCGCGCTCACCTCCCCCTGACCCGGCCCCGCCCCGCCCCGCCCAGGCCGTCGCCAGCGCCGCCGCCGCGTCCCCCGCCCCCTCCTGCGCCGCCGAGTCTCCCTCCCGGCCGCGTCCCGGGCCGCCTCCCCGCGGGTCCCCTTCCTCGAGCCCGCGGCGCTTCGGGAGCACGAAGCCCCCGGCCGCCCCCACGGTGCCCCCGCGGGCCTGCCCCGGCGAGCGCGCCCTCCCCAGCCCGTCCTCCGTGCCCGCTGCCCCCGGGCGCCGGGGCCCCTCTCGGCCGCAACTGCGGGTCGGCCGCCCGGGTCCCGGGGCCACTGCACCCCCCGCGGCCGCGGTGCCCTCCCCTCGGTGGCCCCTTCCGGGCACTGAGCGCCCTCGCCCGGCGGAGAAGGGGTGAGGGGGGCGGGGGCCGGGCCACGTCAAGAGCTCGCCCTCGCCGCCGGCCGAGTCGGGGACCCTGGCCCCGGGACAGCGCCCGCGGCCGCGACTCCCGGAAACCGCCCCCTCCCCGCGCCCCCGCCCCGCGCCCCCGCCCGGCCCGGCCCGGTCAGCGCGGCTCCCCCGGGGAGCGCCCGGGAGCGGGGAGGGGGAGCGGCGGGGAGCGGGAGCGGCGGGGAGGGGCAGCGGGAGCGGGAGCGGCGCCCGACCCCCCCCCCCCCCCGCGGCTGCGCCAGGGCGGGGCGCGCTCTTCTAAGAATCTCCTGTACCGGGAGGGGGGCGCACGGGGGTGCCGCGGGCGGGGGGCGCCAGTTTGGAAGAATAAAGAGCAGGAAGGGGTGCCAGAGCGGGCAGGGAGGGGCAGGCGGGCGCGGGGGAGGGGAGGGGAGGGAGGGGCGGAGTGGGGGCAGGGCCGACCGGGGTGGGGGGGCGAAGTGCGGCCCAGGTGGGAAGGGCTGTTCCTTCTGACCCAGCGAGAGCTTCCCTGCCTCCTCGAATGCCCAGTTTCTGAGTCCAGCACCCCCACACACCAAAAAAGGGAGGGCGAGGATAGATTTCTGAATCAGAATCTGGGCAGCGTTAAAAAAAAAAAAAAAATTAACTATAAAATGGGAAGTACCCCCAAAACCAGGGGGAAAGAGCTCTGATTAGTCAACTCCAGGCTCTCAAGCCCCCCCCCACCACCACCACCCCCTTCCTCCTCCGAAATCTGAAAGGTCCCAATTAAGTCAGGCCTGCCTGGTTGGTAATTAGAACCAGAAGTGGCCAGGCCACAGAGAGGGGGGTTGGGAATGGGGCACAGGAGGGGGGGCTGGAGGGCTCCAGGAAGTCATGAGTCTTCAGTAGCCCCCCTTTCTCTTCACCAGATGCACCCCACTCCTCGTCACCCCATCTGTGTGTTTCCCAGGCACTGCAGGGAGAGGGGGCCTTAGAAGGGAGGAGGCAGGACAGTGCCAGGCCCGCCCTTCCCGACAACCCCAACCCCCCCATTCTAGCCGGTCTTAGTACAGCCTTGAGGAGAAGGTAAGGGGATGGGGGAACCTAGTGCCCCCTCTTATCCCCAAAGTCCCCCCAGCCCTTATTGCAGCAATTAGACCCATTAGCCTTCTAGCATTTCATGGGAACCAGATGTTCTCCACCAGCCTGGTGGGAGTATGAGGGGGGGCTGCTGCCTGACTCACCCCCCCAATCTGTGATCCCCACCACCACGGTTCACCCCTCCCAGCCAGAGCCCCACAAAGGCAAGACCCCAGAGGCAAAGAGAAGCGCACCCCTCCCCCTCTAACAAGGCCCTTAGCGCCCAGAGTCCTGCAGGTCACCCCTCAGAGCCTCGACCACCCTGGCAAAGGATGAGTTTGGCCAACGAGGGGCTGTGGAGGGAGGAACAGCTAACCCCTCCGCCCCCCCCCCCCGCCCCCCTCCTGCCACCTTCTGGATGGGGTGGAGGATCACTGGCTCTGAATTCCTCATGCTAAATTCTCCTTTCCTTCCAAAACCTTCCCTCAGAAAGGTGAAGAGGGGGCTTGTCAAAGCAAGAAGCCCCACCCCAAGGGTAAGTCCTAACTCAGAGTCCCACCTGAAGGGCAGCGGGGAGGGGTCTCTGGAGGAAGGGGCTGCCAAAGAGAGAAGGGAGGTGTGAATGAGGGACGGGGCCCAAAGCAGGGGTGCAGGCATCGCTGGGCAGGATGGGGGCTGGGACTGGGTAGGGGGCCGGCAGAGGGGGGTGCAGCCTGGGCCCCAGCCGCGGCGGCTTGCCCGGCTCCCCCCGCCGGAGAGGTTTCCTGTTGCAATCAAAGCCCCGTTTGTGTAGGCCTGGAGCTGGAGCCCGAGCCCAGCGAGACCGGAGGGGAGGGGAAGGAGGCGGTCGGCTGGGGTTTTTTCCTGGAGGAGGCCTCGCTGCCGCCCGCTCGCCACCCTTACCCTGGCCTGCTCCTTCTGCCGCCTCCTCTCCCAGCGTCTGGGTTCCCTCTGTTGGCTGTGCCGAGCGACCGACCGCCTGGGTAGTTCTCTGTCACCTCCTTTAGGTCTCGGAGTCTGTCTTTTTCAGTTTCTTTCAAGTAGAACTCTTTTTCTTCCTGTGCCAGCCTGCCCTCAGTTTCTCCATGTGACTTAGCCTGGTGCAGCCTGGGCTCCTTGCCCCAGGGACACTGTCACCACCAAGCTCAGAGGATGAACAGGGCTAGGTCCTCAGTACCACAGACAGCCTCCTTAAGACGGGGAAGAGGGCCAGGCTTCCCTTCCCTCCCATCCCACTCTGTTCCCTGCAGTCTTGACAAAGCAAACAGAGCACACCAGTGTTCCTAAACACAGAGACGCAGAGAGACACAGACTCGGGGCTTTCGCGGACACGTGTGAGCTCGTACACCCAGCGGCACACGTGCACACACACACACCCCCCTCTGCTTTCCCGTGCAAACAGGCCTGCACTTGCCCCCACAGCACATGCCCCCCTCCCCGTCCCCCTCCCCTCCCACCACACGGTTCTGAGATGCCTGCCTTACCCACTCAGGCCCCTGGAGAACCCCAAGAGGTGAAGCAAGCTTTCCCTTCTCAACGTGGATGTCTCCAAGGTGCTAGGGACCCAGCAGTAGGATCCAGGAGGCAGCCTCAGGGAGAAGTTCCAGACTCCTTCATGGACCACCCTCCCTCCCATAGACTAAGGGAGGGGGGGTGAAGAGAGAGACACAGACTCAAGGTGAGTGCGGCTTTGGCATCAGACAGGCCTCCAAGCCCTCTCCATTGGGTGGCCCCAGGCACAGAGGGACAGCGGGGTCAGAGAAATGAGAGACTACACTCTCACCCCTCAGCGGCTCTCCCGCTGTGGGAGGTCTCCCAGCCTCTGGGATCCCCTCCTTTCCCCTCTTCCTCCCTCTCATTTACCACTGGGTGCTGCATGCCCCACTCCCATGCAGGCTGTCTGGACCCAAGCCTTCCCCTTCTCCCCACCCCACCAGCACCTCTTTGCCCAGGCCTGTCCCCGCTGCCAGCAGCCGCACCCTCCCCAGCTACCTGCCCCGTTCTGGCTCCTCCCTTGGATCTCTCCTTTCAGTCCCCCTCCTTCAGGGTGGCCTCCAGGGGATAGAGCCCAGGGTGACCCCTTCCCCTGCCTTGACCTTACTACTTCCATCCCTGACCTTGATCCAGTGTGTCCAGGGCAGAGGAGAACTTCCCTGGGGACTTGGCTGCTGGCTGTCAGCATTCCCCCACCACCATCCTTTTCCTCCTCTCCCTCCTTGCTCCCAAACCTGGGAAAACCAAGTCCCAAGGGACCAAGTTGAATGGTTCTCTGCAAGCAGTACTTCCACGGGGGAGGGTGGTTTCTTCCTACCTCCTCAGGCTCAGGGACAGATTCATGGGGTGTAAATGAGGTAGGGGAAGCCCGGCTGGGCTGAGGTTTCCAGAAAGGAGGGCTTTGTGCTCTCTTGTTCACCTGCGTGCCACCCAGATATCCCCTGTTGGTCTACAGACACGCCACGGGCCGGTCTCACCGAGCACCAGACACACCGTCAGCAGCCCTATTAAATGTCGCCTCCTCACACTGACTCTTTGTTGCGCGCACTGGAATTCCGTGCGTGCGGGGAGAGTCTCGAGGACATGCTGGACGTACGCAACTGCACGTGGTCTGCACACACGGGCGCGCACACACACCTTCTCCAGACGAGCACACTCTTTCCAGCAGAACGGCCAGCCCCATCTGGTCACCCCCTCACACACCCACACAGCCCCCTGAGTGCCCCCCCCAAAGGCACGGCCCCCTTTCTCCCACCTCTTTCTCCCTGAGCTCCTGGAGCTCTAAAGGATGTCTGTCTTTTTATCTCCCTGTCTCTACGCCTCTGGTTTTCTGCCCTTCTCTGTGCCTCTCCTTTTATCACCTCCCCTTCTTTCCAGGTGAGGACTCTCTACACCTGCTCACATGCTGCCCCTTTGCCCCGCAGGACCCAGCGGCCTGGCCCTCTAGGTCATGGGCACCCAGGCCTGGAATGGCTGGGTCAGGAAGACCAACTACGAAGTAGGAGGAAAGGGGATCCAGAGGGAAGAGGAGAGGCCTAAGGCTTGTCTGCTGTCAGCACTCAAAGGCTTAACCCGGAGAGGGCAGGCCTGAGGAACAAGTAGGGATCTGCACAGCACGTGGGCACCATGCCAGACCCAGAGGGAGGGGAGGAGTCGAAAACCCACATTGCTGGAGGAGAGGATGCTTCTGGAACACCCCCTGCACCTCCCCCAGACTACTTCTGGTGCAAGAGCTACTACCTTCTCTGCAGCCGCGTCCACCCTCCCCGGCACCAGCAGGAGGGTTCCCTGACCCCACACGTCTTTGGGCACCTGGCACTATTTCATTTGCTTCTTGTGCTGCCTGTCTCTAACTCAGAACAATTTCACCTCTCGATGTCAGGCGGCTGACTGACCTCCCAGACTCCTCCACTGCCCCGGCTGCTTCCCCAGACCCACGGCGGCACGCAGCCTCAGACTTCACCAGGCCCACCCTTGGCTGCCCATACAAAGCCTTCCCCCTGCCGTTGACTCAGGAGGCCACTGTGGCCACGACACTGTAGGCACGTTGGGCAGGAGAACTCTCATTTGCAAACCAGTCCAAACTGCCTCCTGCAACTCCTGTCACCTACTCCGTTAGATCAGACCCCCGACCCCGCCAGCCGTGCTAACCGGGTACCACCAACTTTTCTATAGCATCCACCCTCTACAATGGCCTACTGTTTCCACCTGCCCTCATCCCCCAAGGACCCGGAGACTCACACAGAGAGGCCATCTCCTTGGGGAGGTCAGGCTGGCCCAGGCCCCGGAAGCTGGGACTCAGCATCTCGAAAGGTGGAGACCCCCTGAGAGCCCCTGGGAAGGCAAAGGGGAAGCCAGCCCCTGGGTAGCCAGATCCAGGCCCCAGGGCACCAGCCGCAAAGAGTCGCTCCTTATTGGTGGCCATGGCAGCTGCGGTGAGGGAGGCCGAATCCCCGGGGGTCTGCAGCGGGCGGGGGAGGTCTTCAGCCGCAGCCCCCGCCCATGCCCACTGCCCCAGCCTGGGAGGCTCCGTGCCCGTCCTTCCTGGCCTGCCCACTGGGCCTCCAAGAGTCCTAGGGAGAAAGAGACGAAAGGGAGGGATAAGAGAGCGGTCACCCTAAGGCCCCGAGCCCCGGCCCTCTCCCCCTTGGAGCCTTTTCCCTCCAGGCTTCTAAGATCTGTGCTGCCCTGGCCCAGGGGCCTCCACCACATGGCAGGAAGGGGAAGGAGCTTAGGCAGGTTGAGAAAAACTCTCCAGGGAAGGGGAAACTAGCTCAGGTCTTAGGACTCCGGCGGGGGGGGGGGGGGGGGGGGGGGAAGAGGACCCCTAAGCTGAGAAGGGACCGTTGAACACAACAGTGCTAGACACTCGGCTTAACCTTCACGTCAATCCTGTGAAATGTGAAGTAGGAATTATGATTCCCATTTCACAGAGGAGGAAACTGAAGTTGAGTGACTGGCTCAAGGTCACGAGGCCCTAAGTGGTGAAGCCAGGATTCAAACTCTCGGCAAGCCTGGCTGGTTCAATCGGTAGAGCATGAAACTCTTGATCTCGGGGTTGGGAGTTCAAACCCCATGTTGGGCGTAGAGCTTACTTAATTAAAAGAAAGAAAGAAAAGAAAGAAAGAAAGAAAGAAAGAAAGAAAGAAAGAAAGAAAGAAAGAAAGAAAGAAAGAAAGAAAAGGCTATTTAAACTCCCTACCGGGATCCCTGGGTGGCTCAGCGGTTTTGCGCCTGCCTTTGGCCCAGGGCATGATCCTGGAGTCCCGGGATCGAGTCCCGCGTCAGGCTCCTGGCATGGAGCCTGTTTTTCCCTCTGCCTGTGTCTCTGCCTCTCTCTCTCTCTCTCTCTCTCTCTCTCTCTCTCTCGTCTATCGTAAATAAAGAAAAATAAATCTTTAAAAAAAAAACAACTTTGAAAAAATAAAAATAAATAAAAATAAACTCCCTACCACTCTGGGGAAAGCTAACATATCTCTGAAGTAACTTTGAGGCCCTGCGTGTCTCTGGAGAGGAGTTGTGGTCCAGTGATGAGGATCATGGACTCAGGCCGGGCTACCTGAATCGACCCCCACCACTCCCTAGCTGGACGTTGGGCGTGTTACTTAATCTCCCTTTGAGTTGAGTTTCCTCATTAGTCAGTTGGGAATAATAGGGCCTGCTGCATAAGGTGGTTGTGAGGATTTAATGATTTCACATATGTAAGGTGTTTAAAATAATATAGGGCACATATTAAATGCTACGTGTGTCTCGTGTTATTTCTCTCTGTACCTTCTCTTCCTCCATAGCTCTCTTGTAATCCCCGTTTCCTTCTGGCTCCGTCTTCCTCGATAGCCCCTCTTCCAGTTTCCCCTCCCAGTTCTACCTCTGTCTCCAGGTGTCCCTCACATCCTAACCTGCCTTGCATACTCTCCTTCAAACCCACAGGTATGAATGGAGGCCCCGCTGTGTGCCAGGTGTGATGCCAGGAGCAGCTCCTCTCCTGGTCCTCACCTTACTTAACTTCCCCATCTCCTTTTCTCCGTCTTCTCTGAACCCTCTGCTTCCAGGAAGCCCTCCCAGACAGTCTCCCCTTCCTCAAGGGTAGCCTGCCCCAGGAGATTTTTAACCCGGAGGCCAGAGAAGGGAGAGACGAAGGAGGGAGAGAGGAAAGGGGAAAGCACCAAGGCTGAGCAGGTGCTTTCTCTCCCGATGCTCCTCGGACAAGGGAAAGTTTGACTTTCCCAGGAGGCCCAGAACCACCCACTCTAGGGGAGTTGGAAGGAGTCACCCCAGCCTAGACACCTCCTCTAGCAGCCAGAACCATCATGGATTGAGGGACAGAGGGACAGAGGACTGGGAGTGAAACAGATATAGACCGTGGGGTGGGCAGGCCCAGCGGTAGGGCAGGCATTTCTGCATCTCTTTCCATCCGTCTTTGCTTCCAGGATCGTATCTCTCCATCTTTGTACCTCAGCTCGCCTGTCTGCCTGCCTTCCTCCCTTCCTTCCTTTTTTTCTTTCCTATCTCTCATCTACCTTGGCCTTCAAACTACTGAAGGTAGGCTGTCGTGGAGGTTACAGAAACTCAGACCCCAACATCACCGCCCTTCACTCAGGCCTGATGGGTGAAGCAACCCCTGCTCCTCACGAGGCATCACGCATACCCCTGGTACCCTCAAACTCCTCAGCCCGGTGTCTCCCCAGGCTTAAAAGGCTGAGTCCCACGCCCCCAGGGTCCTTCTCCTTTTCCTTCCCCTGGTCCCTCAAGTCCTCATCCCTAGTTAAGCCCAGGTGGAGCCAGGAGTCCCGGCCCCAGAGGCCCCTGGGCCATAGCTCAACAGGCTGGGCCACATTCCAGGTAGATTAACCCCTCCAATGCCAAGGATGAGAAGCTACTGGAGCCCCCCCATCTTCTTCAGACTGCCTTCGACTAGGCCCCCGGGCTCTGGTTCCGGCACCCAGCGTCTTTGCTTCTCACTTCCAGGTGGGAAGCAGAGACCTGAGTGTGGGGCAAGAGGACCTCGGGGTCCCAGAGAGGGATGCTCAGTCTCCTTCCTGGTCCTTACTGAGGAGTGAAGCTGCAACGAGTAAAGGCCAGCCCAGCTCTCCCTGGGCTTGCTTCTCTTTTGCCTCAGAGAAGGGACCTGAGTGTTGATGGAGAGGGGAAGGAGACAGAGTCCTCCGTTTCTGAGCCCGGGCTCCCCTGCCCTGGCTGGGAGGGGAAGGAAAGGTCTTAGGTCCAGGGTGGAGGAAGGGACCAAGGGATGGAAGACAGTGGTACAGAGTAAAAGGGAATCCTATGTTAGGGCCCCAGATGCCTTGGCTCTTTGGGGAACCTGTGGAAGGAAGAGATGCCACCTCAGGATGGAGGTGGGGCTGACTAGGGAAAAGGGGCCCTTACAAAGCTGCTTCTCTTAGGGCTGAGGTGGAGCTGAGGGAGGGCATGGATGAAGGGGGCTGCCGGATGGGGGGGGGGGCGCGCGTCTCCCGGCCGCCCTGCCCGCTCTAGAGCCCGGAACAAAGCTGCTCTTGTCGGCTGCTCTCCACCCGCTGCCCCCCTCCCCTCTGTATAAACACGACCACCTTTTTCCATGACCCCATCCCCAGCCTGGGCGGAGAACCCAGGCATCCTCTGCTCTAGCCTGGGCCCCCAGCCTGCTCCCCAGGAGGCAGCGGTGGCCTGGGTTTCCCTGGCCTTGTGCCACCCTTGGGGGAGTCCAGACCCTTGAGTCTCCACCTCTCATCCCCAGGTGCCCTCCCTCCACCCCACTGGCCCCAGGGAGGGGCAGTGCCCAGGAGGCAGGCAGGCAGGCAATGCCAGTGGAATGTGTGTGGGCAATGGAGGGCACGGGCAGGGTGGGGCCGAGGGGGGAACTGGAGGTGCCAGTTAGGTGGCTTTCTGAGCCAGGGGTGGGGGTGTGCCGGGGCGGGGGTGTGTGCCCTGTACTCCTACCAGGCTTTAAGCTGCAGCATGCATATGCCTGTGTGTGTGTATGTGCATGTGTGTGTGTGTGTGTGTGTGTGTCTATTTGGGATACCCAAGCTCCAGGCACCCTGCACACACTGCCCCCTGCCCCCCAGCCCGTTCCTTTCTCTCCTTGCCTCAAGGATACGGGACACTTCCTGTGGTCCTCAACTCCAACTCAGCATCTGAGGAGTGACAGCAAGGGCAGGAGCCTCAGACCTGAGGGACTGCACCCCCCTGGACTCACGGTCATCTCAGCTTCTTGCCCTGGAGACCCCTCCTCCTCCTGGGGCTGCCCTGTCCCCCCCAACCAGGCGTCGGTTCTCTTACCCTCCGGCCACCTGCAGAGATGCCCTCCTACATTCTGGGTCAGGCCGAGGGACCTGGGCTGTCACTGGTGAAGACAGAGGCCGGTCAGGGGGGCGCCCAGGTCGCCGCCGCCCTCCTGCTCTTCCCCCCTTTGCTTTGGGCTCCCCGGGAGGGCGAGGACTCCCAGGACCCCCCTCCCGGCCGGAGGGGGCCAAGTGGGCGGGATGCAGAGCCGCGCCTTGGGGGCCCCCAGCGCCCCCCAGTCCACCGGCCTCCGAGCCGCGGCGCCCCGGGCCTGGCGGGCTCCGGCCCTTCCGACGGCCCGGCCGGGAGGAGGCGCTGGGGCCGCTCGGGCTCCGGGACCCCGCGGACGGCGGGGGCGGCCCTTCCACGCCCGGCAGCTCCCGCGTGGGCCCGACCCCGCCGCCCGCCGCCCGCCGCCCCGGCCTGCTCCCCGCCCGGCTCACCTGCACGGGAGGCGGGGGCGAGCCCGGGCCCGGTCGCGTCGGGCGCCCCGGGATGCGGCGGGGGCCGGGGCCGGGGCCGCGGCGGCGGGGGCCGGGGGGGCGCGGGCTCTAGGCTGGGACAGTCCCGGGGCCTCTCGGAGCCCGCCCGCCCACGTGACCGCCCCAAAATATCCGACACATTTTCTCCCAAACCGCACACTGACTCTGCAGGCGGGGACACGGAAAATATTTTCTTTCTTTTTCTCCCTCCCCACCCCCCCTCCCTCCTCCCCCTCCCGCCCTCGCTCCTCCCTCCCCTGCCGCCTGCCCCTGCCCGGCTCCCTCCTCGGTGCCCCGGGGCCGGGGGCGGGGCGGGGCGGCCCGGGACGCCTGGGTCCCTGCCCTCCCGGCTCGCCTCGCCCCCCCCCCCGGAGGCCGGGCCAGGCTGGCCCAAGCGCTCGGCGTGGCCCGGGATGCCACCCTGCCCTGGCACCTCTCCCCTTCCTGCCATCGAGGGGACCGGCCGGGTTGTCCGCGGCTGCGTGGTTGAGCGAGGCCGGGCTCTGCTGCCTGCCGAGGGGAGGCCAAGGCGCAGCAGTGATGCCCCAGGGCATGACCCCGGTGCCACCGTCTTTACCCTTCGCTTAGCCTCCCTGCAGGCCCTGGGGGGCTCCACTTCCGCCGGCCTGTCCCAGGTGGTCCTCGGTGCCAGGAGCAAACTGCTTTAACTAGTGGGATGGGGGGGTGCGGGTGCTGAGGCTCCGGGCCGGGACCTCCTCCTCTCACCCGCTGAGGGGGCCGGGGTCCCTGGCTGCCAGTGTCCTCTCCACCTTGGGGCTTGGATCTGGAGAGGGAGAGGCTGGTGAGGAGGGCAGGAGGAACTGTGGCTGCGGGTGGGAGGAGCCTTGGGCTGGGTGTGAGGGAGAAAGCCCGAGCTGAGGGTGTGTGTCGGCCTCAACCAGCGCCTGCTTGCCTGGTAGATGCGCCACGAGTGTTGTTGACCCGGGCTGTGCGTGAGCGAGCTTGCCCGGGGTCAGCGTCAGTGTGGGACACGGGGACGCCGACCACCAAGACTCTCAGCCGGCCCCTGGGAACCCAGGGGTTTGTCTCCGTTCTACCGCACACAGAGTGAGGGGAAAGGAGGGGTCTGAAGTCCACGCTCTGTGCGTGGACCCCAAACACTCCCACGGGGATCGAAGGTGGGGGTGAGAAAGGAGAGAAGGAGAGCAGTAAAGGGGGCCCAGCTGGGCCGGAGAGACGCACCCCAAGGACCTTTCCCCAGTAACACTCCCAGGGTGGCCAGCACTGGGGACGTGGGCTCCTGATCACGTCATCACATTTTCCGTACCGAAATTACTCTGCTCTGTCCTCACCACCACCCTGGGGGCCAGGTGTCCGCCCCCCTAGGAAAGGCCGCCTTTGGTAGCCAGAGTCAGGTGATGGAGAGGGGGAAAGAAGGGGCGTGCTGCGGCCATCTCAGGAGAACAGGAGACGTCAATGGGGGTGCAGACAAGGCCCTCCTTTTCACTCCAGGGGTGGAAAGAGCTGGGAATAGGTACTCCAGGGTCCCGTCCCCAGGTGGCCTGGCTGCTGTTGACTTTGCTTGGTTACCCTGGGAGCAGCACTCAGCAGCGTGGGAGGGGCAAGTGTCGGGGAGTTGGACCCAGGCATCCAGGCTGGGGTGGGATGGCGCCCGCCTGTGTGGCAGGGATCTTGCCAGGAGGCTGCAAAGTTAACCCCTCCTGCCCTGGTGGCTGGCGGGAGGAGGGCCAGCCCAACTGCGGTCTGCGAATGTGGCCCTAATTCCCCCTCCCCGTCCCAGCACATCTGTACTTGGTTTACAGTGAATGAGTCTCCTGTCCTCATGACCGGGCGAGGGCACCACTCCCTCCCTGGCCCTGGGCCGGGCATCCTGACACACACCCAGGCACCACCCCCGACACTCTTCCCGCTGGGTATCTCCTCTCCCTGCACTTTCCCCCTCTCCTTCTTAAAGGGGCTCAGGGGCTGGTCGAGGTCAAGAGCTAGAGCTCTAGGACTGTGCAGCTGGGGCAGCAGATGGAGACAGGGAAGCTAAAGGGGGGGGGGCTGAACACTTGTGGGGGGCTGGAAAGGGTCAGCAGCTCCAAAATTCCATCTGTGTCTGCCCTTCTCTTTGTTTTGGTTTGTCTGTCTGTCTGCCTCTGTCTTTGTCTCTGGTGGGTGTTTGTCCATCCATCCGTCTTTGGTAACTGGCTCCTCCCTTCTGGTGGCCTGCTCCGTCCCCAGCCAAGGACGCCGGCCAGGGGGCGATGCCCAGGAAGACCCGCCCTGAGCCGGTCCCTCCCCTCGGGATCGCCGCGCCTCCGCCCCCGCCCTCCCCGGGACCCAGTGACTGGGGTCTGTTCCGAAGTCAAAACAAAAAGCCAGCAGACTGGGGATCTGGGAAGTGGGGCATTGTGAGGGGGTCAAACTTCCTCCTCTGTCCCTCTTGCGAGGCAAAGGCAACCGGTGTTCTGCCCAGGGATTCCGGGGTGAGACTTGGGAAGGGGGTCTCCTACGCTGGAGGCCGTGGAGAGAACTCCCCTCATTTCTTCTTCCCTTCTGTCATCCCTATTTCTAGCCTGTGCTCTGTTTGTGGTTGTTCCACTGGGTCACCCTGGCAACTTGGAGAAATGATGTCTTGGGGGCCGCAGGACCAGGCTTCCTTTGCTTCCCTCATCACAAAGACCAGAAGGGGACACTGTGAGGACAGGACACCTGACCCACCTGTCCTGACTGTGCTTCTTTGCCTCACGACCCCCAAGTAGCACCCTCCCCTCTCCCCACCAGCCAGAGGACTGTTGAATGGGTAAGCATCCCATATGCCTACTCTGGTGCTGGGGGGGCCGTCCTGTGCCAGGCTCAGAGGTGGCTGGCAGATGTCTGTGGGCGGTGGGGGAGCTACGCTACAGCCCCCAGGGACATCATTAAGGCATGGAAGTGCCATCGGAGCTTGGAGGCCAGGGCACCCAGGGAGGGTGTGATGAAAACATGTTTTGTACAACACGTGTCTTCTCTTTTCCCTTCCTGCCCTCCCTTCCCACCTCCTCCCGCTCCGCCAGCCTGAGGCTGGGGCCGGCGTTGCCCCAGGTGCTTGCCCAATGTCCTCCCTTTGGCCAGGCCTCTTCTCCCGCTGGCCAGTTTTTGGCTTTCTTGGTGAATGAATCTGTGGGTGGAAGGCCCTTACCATCCTCAGTGCCACCCAGATCCCCACACAGAATAAGGCTTTGAGTCTGAAACACAGGATCTGGGGACTGGCCTAACAACTCTAGCGATTTCTTCCTTGAGCATGCGCCCTTCATTAATTCAACAACTTTTTTTTTTTTCTCTTGAGTATCCACCGCATGCCAAGTACTGTACTAGACCTTGGGAGTACCCAGGTATGGTTCTGGCTGCCGTGGGCTCATATTCTGGTGGAGGAGTCAGATGTCAACCAAAAAATCCACAAAACTGCAGGTGATAAACCAGCGTGCAGAGGCATAAGGTACGATGGGAGTGAATAATAGACAGATTTCTCCCCCAGCCAAGGAGATCAGGAGGGGCTTCTGGGCAAAACTGAGGAAGAGAGTGGAGAGAAAGGAAAGCAGCAAAAGAACATATGCAAAGGCCCTGGGACAGGGTCCCTGCTCCCAGTCACCCTGCCCCCTCCCCGGGAAAGAAGAGGGCCCCTCCATTCCTGTTCCTCACCCAGATTTGGAGATGCTTCAAGGGACAGACGATAAGCACCTCCTAATGGCCAAAGGGGGGGGTGCGGGACACCTGGTGACCCCACCCTGGAGTGATTCCACCCACTCCTTCATTTCCTCCTCCGGAAAGGGAAATAGAGGCACAGATAGGGAAGAGGAAACCACAGGCTTAGGCCTCAGATTATACACAGAAAACAAGGCCCCACGCCGTTGGCAAATCCCCCAGAGTGAGGGATTCCTGTGCTTGCCTAGCCGCAGCCTCACCAGGCAGAAAAGCCTCCTCCTCCAAGCTGCTCTGCCTTGCACCCTTCCCCCTCGGGGTCTGGCCTTGACCGGCCCCCTCCCTGGAACCCCGAGCATGTTCAGTTGCCTGGAGTACGGTGAGGCGAGGCGTGAGGTGAGAGCTGCAGGGGTCTGCCCGTCGTGGGTGGCTGTGGGTGTAGCAGTGTTTTGTACAGAGCCTCAATCCAGGGGTTCCAGGGTTAGCTGTCCTCCATCCACGGGGCAGGGGGGGGGGGCTTCCAGTGCCTCTTGCCCAGACACCGAGGTGCCAAGATTCTTCCTTTCTAGGGAAAAGGAATGAAGGCCCTTTGGAGGAGGGAACAGGCTTCTTTGTGGCTGCGCCAGTCCCTGGAGCTGGCAAAGAGGTCATGGGACCAATGGGGTTAAATTCCAGCCCTGCTCTGACCCACTTTCCTCCCCAGGCCCACATACCCTGGAGCCAGGGTGTTGGGTGGGGCCAGCCTGGCACCCCCGCACCCACACCTGGGACTTCCCCTGGATGGAAACTCCCAGAACCCTGGTGTCCTATCTCCTCTGCCAACTCCCATCGACTGCCTGGGATCAGTTTAGCTTCAGCTGGCTCTCCCCAGTCTGCCAACTCTTCCAGACAACAGCTCCACCTTGGCCCCAGGGGCCGCCCCCAAAGGTGTTGCCCCTCTCTCTGGGGCCATCTTTGATGTCTGGCTGGTGACCTCAATCTAGCAGATTCCTTTGAAGAAAAGATGCGGAGCTAGGGCCAGGGGGTCTAGAAGCTGTCCGTTGTTGAGCACCTACTGTGTTCCAAGCACTGTGCTCAGCATGTACCTTAAGCCACACAGCAGGCTGGGAAGGGAGCAGTTATTTCACCAAAGAGGGAGCCAAGAACCAGAGAGGTTAAGCAGCTTGCCCAAATCACACAGCTAGGAAGTGGCAAAGCTAAGCTGGGAACCCAGGTCTTGGCGCTCTTCACCGCAGCAGGCCTCCTCTTCTGCAGCAGGCCCCTCTCTCCATGGGACGAGAGACGGGAACGTCAACGCAGTGCAATTCAAACATTTATTATCCGCCTCATGCCAGGCACTGATAGGTATCAGAAATAAAGGGAAGGTTGCTGCCTCTCCTTGAGATCTGGTGGGAAAGATAGGTGTGGACCAGGAAGTATCTGACTTCAGTGTCATGATCTGAACAAGGTGGCATGGACCAGAGAAAATAAAATGGTACTTTATCTTCTTTCTGTACACAATATATAAATACATTATGAATAGGGTACAGATAAATTGAGATAAATCAAGTGCCTACTTAACTGCCATCCAAGTCAAGAAATAGTGTTTCCTGCACTCCAGAAGCTCCCATGTGTTCTTTCCATAATGCCTTCCCTCCCCTAAGAAGTAACCACCATCCTGACTTTTGTGATAATTATTTTTCTCTATTTTTAAATTTTTAAATTTTTATTTGTTTTTTAAAGATTTTTAGGGACACCCAGGTGGCTCAGTGGTTGAGCATCTGCCTTCAGCTCAGGGTGTGATCCCGGGGTCCCAGGATCGAGTCCAGCATCGGGCTCCTGGCATGGAGCCTGCTTCTCCTTCTGCCCGTGTCTCTGCCTCTCTCTCTCTCTCTGTGTCTCTCATGAATGAATAAATAAAATTTTTAATAAAATAAAAAAAGCATATATCACAATTTATGTTTTCATCCTCCTGTTGGTAGATGTTTGAGTTGTTTTCAGTATGCCTGTCATAAACAATGCTAAGAACATTCTCGTACACATTTCCCAGGACATATGTGCAAGAGATCTTCCAGGCTGTAAAACTGAGAGTCAGGGGAGGGGGGGCGGGCCTGGCTGGCTCAGTCCCGAAAGCATGCAACTCTTGATCTTGCGGTTCATGAGTTCAAGCCCCACATTGGGCATAAAGCTTACTTCAAAGACAAAACCTAAGAGTCAAAGTGTTCCTAAGGGCCATCTCAATTTATCAGATAATGCCCGACTGTTTCCCAAAGTGGTTACACCAATTACAAGGGAAGCAGAACCTTCTAACCAGGGGCAGGCGGGAGACCAAGAAGATCAATAGACTTTCTTGCTTAAGACCCTCCCCTATTTTCCCTTTTATTGGAGTAAGATCCAAACCCCAGCCGGGGCCTGGCGTGAGGGGCCCCTGCCTTGCTTTCCACCTGTGCCTTAGGACTCTCCCCCTTGCCCCCCCCTCCCCCAGGGTCCAGGGTTGCCCCTTCTGCTCCCTCGCTCAACCTTCCGCTGAATGCCCTCCCACTAGGTCTATCCAGGGCTCTCTCCCTCATTTCCTTCAGGTCTTTGCTAACATTTCCCCTCTCCGTGGTGACACCTTCCCTGACCACCAAATATTAGATTGCAACCTGCCACATTCCTTATCCCTCCCCGTCTTGTTTTTCTCCACAGCCCAGCCACCAGGGATCCATTCAGCCTCAGGCAGCTCTCCCCTGGTCTGCTGGGCCTTGACAGACTGCTATTTCCCACCGAACCTTTAAGCGTTGTCATACCTGTCTGGGGGCCCGCTAGCCGCCCCTGCTGGACCTACCTGTGGGAGCCACCTTTCATCAGGTTTGCCCCGCATTTCTCACAGCCATTCTCATGCTCTGAAATAAGCTCACGTATTTGTTTGTTTACCTGTTTCATTTTGGTCTCCACCCTGCCCCACCCCTCGCTTTTATGGGAGCTCTATAAAAGAGGAAACTTAGCTGCCTTATTCACTACCTGATACTTGATAAGTCCTCAAATAATAATTGTCCAGGCTGGTTGTCAGTCTTCCAGAGACAGCCGGGCATTGCTCCCCCCACCCCACCCCACCCCCCGCAAACACCTGGGATTTGCCCTGTCTGGAAATCCCCAGAACCTAGGCATCCTCCTTCCACCGTCCGCTCTCGCCAACATCCCTGGCTCAGGGTCTCAGACAGCTCTGCTGCTGCCCCCGCTGCCCCCCTAAATCCCTAGGGGGTGGCTATCCTGGAGCTGGAGGCAGCCTTTCTGGCCGGGGCCGGAGGAGCATCCGGGCAGGGGGCCTCACCCAGGCAGGTGTCAGGTGCCTGGCACTCAAAAGAAACCTTTTGACTGAATAAAGGGGAAGACTTCAGGGATGAGAGACCGTCACCAGGCAGGGAAAAGAAAAAGAGCATCCAGAGCCCAGCAGAAGAACAGTGGGAAGAAAGGGCTGGAGGCCTGGCGGGAGGGTTCTGCTCTGGGCCTCCGGAGGGGAAGGGCTGGCCGGGGAGGTCCGAGCTCCCGAGCTCCCGGCAGGATCCGCAGAGGCTCAGCAGGGTCTTAGGTCTAATCCTGCCCCCACCCCTGCCTCGCTCGCCCGCCCCGCCTACTTCACCCCTGCCCTTCCCCCGAGCCCCAGCCGGCCGCTCCGCAGGGGAATGGACTTCTCCCTGGGCCTGCGCCTGGGGCCTCGGAACCAGAGGGCCACCCACCCACGGCCGCCGAGCCCCCCCAGGCACGGCCCCCCAGCTGCCCCGCCCTGGCCTCCCGGGCCGCCCTCCGCCTGTGTTTGCCCCTGCCCTGGCTGTCCTCCTCCCGCCTGCTCCTGCCCGGCTTATCCCTCCTATGCAGCTACCTGCCCCTCCTGTCCTGGCCTCCCCGGACCCCCCTGTACCTGCTCCTGCCCCCCCTGCCCCGCCTGTCCTCCCTGGACTTGTCCCCACAGCTCCTGCGTCCCGGGCTCTGGTCCGTACTTGAGCTGCTGCCGCGCCTCGCCCTGCCCGGTCTACCCCTGCTCCAAGGGCCCAGCGGCCTGCCAGGGCCCCTGCACCCCCTACCCCTGCTCCATAGGCCCCTGCCCCCCCTACCCCTGCTCCAAGGGCCCAGCGGCCTGCCAGGGCCCCTGCCCCCCCTACTGCTCTGAGGGCCCAGCGGCCTGCCAGGGCCCCTGCCCCCCTTACCCCTGCTCCACAGGCCCCTGCCCCCCCTACCCGTGCTCCGAGGGCCCAGCGACCTGCCAGGGCCCCCGCCCCGTCCACCCCTGCTCTGAGGGCCCAGCCGCCCGCTTCAGGGGACAGCGCAGTGCCCAGAGGCACTGTCTGATAGTCTAGGGGGCTCTGGGCCCCCGAGAGGTGGTCCGTCTCCCCAGCTCTCCTGCCACCTGCTTCCTGGGGACGCAGAAGCTCTGAAGGGACGAGAGGCCGGACAGGTAGAGGCGGGGGCTCCCCCTCAGCCCTGAGAGCAGGCCATGAGCTTTGGTGTTCCTCTCTGCTTCTGCTTCTGGTCCCGCCGGCTCCAGGGCCTCCTCTTCCGCGACTTCTGGAACAGAAAGCGCTTCTCAGAGTCTCCCTCGCGGCCGCCGAAGGTGAGCACGTTGGACAGCTTCTTCCCCAGCCGGCGTCTGCCGGAGGAGGGCCTTCTTGGCTCCCGTCTAGTGTGCGTGGACAAGGTGCCTTCCTCCTCTACGGCAGGAGGGGATTCTGGTCCAGAGGCCACCTTTTTGCCCCGTGGACCTCCACCCATGTCCCTGGCTGACCAAGAGGCCCTGGACCCCTTACCTCTCATCTTCAGTCAGACCAAGACGGTCAGTGGCTCTTGGACCAGAAGAGAAGGTGAGCAGGGGGTTCCTGGCTCTTGCCCCCCCGGATATTATGACACTCTTCGTGGTCCTTTGCTACTAGGAACCTGGTGTTCTCTGCCTGGATACCTTGTCTTCCTTTTCTTTCTTTCTTTTTTTTTTTTGGATGTCTTGTCTTTCATGACTTCAGCCTTCCAGCAATAACCCCACCTGTGACACCGATGCTCCTCCGGTACAGGGACAAGGGCGGTTAGGAACCCTAGACTCAGGCTCCCAGTGATCCCATCCACTTGGCTGCTCAGAATCCCTGTCCCTAAGGGCTGAGGGTTTGGAGAAGCCACCAGGGGAAGCTGCCCAGGACTGAACCCTAAGCCGAGAGCCCCCAAGTGCCCCCCCACATTCCTCAAGTCCTCAGATACTAGTCTGTTCCAGTGTTCTCTTCCTCAGCCTCCTCCTCTGGGGCCCCTTGTTCTTTCCTTTCTACCCCTGGGTAGCCTTCTCTCTACCCTTCCTCTGTCTTCCTACAAATCTCTCTCCATTCCTACTTTCTCCTTGCGTCCCTGGGACATTCTGCCTTCAGCTAACTTTGTTTCTATGTCAGTTTTCCCTCTTCTCTCTCTATTTCTCCCTCCATTTCCCCATCTGACTTATTTTTAATTTAATTTTGTTTTTTAAAGATTCTACCTACTTATTTATTCATGAGAGACACAGAGACACAGGCAGAGGGAGAAGCAGGCTCCATGCGGGGAGGCCGACGCTGGACTCGATCCCGGGACTCCAGGATCACGCCCTGGGCTGAAGGCAGTGCCAAACCGCTGAGCCCCCCGGGCTGCCTAAAGATTTTCTTTTCTTAAGATTTTATTTATTTATTCATGAGACACAGAAAGAGAGGGGCAGAGGGAGAAGCAGGCTCCCTGCGGGGCGCGGAACTCGACCCGGGGACCCCAGGATCACGCCCTGGGCCGAAGGTGGCGCCAAACCGCTGGGCCATCGGGCTGCCCGATCCCTTTCATTTCTATTTTCCTTTTTGTCCTTGTCCCCCTGTCTTCTGCATCTATCTGCTTTTCTTTCACTTCTCATCTCTCTCTTGCCTCCCCATATCTGGCTTTCTCTCTCTCTCTGGGGGTCCTAGAGGTACCCGCACACCATGCCTGTGTCATGCCCATCTCACTGCTACATGAGATTCAGGACAGTGAGTCCTCCAATGTCTGTCTGTTCCCACATGCCCCAAGCACTGATGTGAGCAAGGGCTGGACACAGCTACCTTCCTTTCCCCTTCCATGATCCAGGCCCTCCATCCCTACTCAGGTCTAAGCTCAAACGTTTTATTTTTTTATTTTTATTTTTAAAGATTTTTATTTATTTATTCATAGAGACACACACACAGGAGAGAGAGAGAGAGAGAGAGAGGAGAGAAGGGGAAGCGAGAGGAGAGGAGAAGAGAGGCCCAGTGCAGAGGAGAAAGAGGGACTCGATGTGAGCCAGGACACAGGCAGCAGGAGGACAAAGGCGTGCCCATCGTCTTGAATGGAGCTCGATCCGTGGGAATTTTGCTTTGCCTTCCAGGGTTCACAACCCGGCCAACAGGCTCCGGCAGGACTGTCCTCTTTTTTACTCTCTATAATACAGCTGAAAAAAACAGGGCTTGCCCGCTCTCAACCTTTTTTAAAAAAGGTGCTTCTTCCAACTTCTTCTTTTTTTTTTAAGGTTTTATTTTTTTTTATTTATTTTTTTAAAAATCTTTATTTATTTATGATAGTCACACACAGAGAGAGGCAGAGACACAGGCAGAGGGAGAAGCAGGCTCCATGTACCGGGAGCCCGACATGGCACTCGATCCCGGGACTCCAGGATCAGGCCCTGGGCTGAAGGTGGCGCTAAACTGCTGAGCCACCCGGGCTGCCCTTCTTTCAACTTCTTATTCTGAATATTAGCAATTAAAAAGCAAAAGAATTGGGGCATCTGGCTGGCTCAGTCAGTGGAGCATGCAAGTCTTGGTCTTGGGCTTGTAGGTTCAAGCCCCACACTGGGTGTAGAGATTACTTAAAAAAAAAAAATGATCTTTGGGGAAAAAAAAAGAATTAAGTATTTATGCTGCTTGTCCTATATAAACTATATTCCAGGGTAGCCAAATAGCTCTAAGTGGTGGAGAGAACTTCTCATTTACGGCAGAATTCCAGCTAATGTGGAAGGAATATGGAATTAGAAAAACCATTTTGCAACTCTTAGTGAAATAATTAATCAAAGGGAGAATCATGAATGGAGGAAACCAAAGATGATGGTTGATGGGGAACTTTACAATGGAGGAATCAAGCTGTCACCACCTGACCCCACTGATGAATCTTACCACCACTGAAAGGGGCACAACCACCCACTTCGTACATCCTGATGTGATCTAATCTGAAGCACTCAGCACCACCAAGAAAGACTCTTGCCAAACAATAAGGAATAAACACACAAAAAAACCTGAATGTGATTCAAATCAAACTTCTAGAACTAACTTCCATTTAAAAGGAAATCTCAGGGATGGAGGAACAATTTAAATGACACAGTAAGAAAGTAGGAAGACACATTCAGAATGTGGAAACTTTTCAAGGAAATCTGACCCAACTTCTTCAACTAGTCAATGGCTGGGGGAGGTGGGGAATAATAATAAAGAATAATTAAAGGACAACTATTATATGGAGCATGTGGATCTTGTTTGGTTCCTGATTTGGACAACCCAATTGTAAAAAAGAGCATTTTAGAGCCTTTTAATTATGGACTGGTTATTTACAATGCCAAGAAATCAGTATTGATTTTGTTAGATGTAAAATGGCTTTGGGGTTGTGTAAGAAAAGGGCCTTATTTCCTAGAGATGTAGGGTCAAAGTATGGAGTGAAGTGACATACTTACTTTAAAAAATTTTGGCAAATAAAAAGGGACTGAAAGGAGTAGAAGGAACAAAGTGACAAAATTAATATTATTACATTTATATAGGGGTTTGTAGAACTACACTCTCTACCCTTGTGTATGTTTGAACACTTTCATAATACCAGTTTTAAATGATGCTCCTCTGGTGAGCAGGGTTCCTAGTTATCCCCAGAGCACTCTCCCACCTTCCCTGAAAACAGGACTTCCCCTGTGGCTCTCCAATACACAGACCTCAGCCCTCCTTGCCCTCTACTAGAAGCATGTCCTAGAGATGGGTTGTGCTCACAGGCTGCCTTTTATCCTTTCCAGTCCTCTGCTGGCACATTTCCCATGTTAGGATGTTTCCCAGCTGTGCTTCACAGTTCTGTAGGGGACGGGGAGACTTAAGACTAAACACATTTTTAATAGGTCCCACAATAGGCCAAAGACAAAAAAAAAAAAAAATCCAAAATAATGTAATCTTGCTGTAAGTCTCTCTTTGCCAAGTGCTTCTGAGCAAAATGCAGCTCAACAATGGGAGAAAATTGGCCTCCCTCCTGGAAAAGAGGCCAGGAATGTAAGGCCATCCTGCCCCACTCTTGCCTTCATTCAGGATGACCTCCTCTCCAAAAGAAACAGGTGTCATGAGTTCGAAGAAGCTTTAGTCCAGGACTAGGATGGAGAGTATTTGGGTTACTTATCCTCTCATTCACTGAATTACCTTGGGGAAAACATGGTTTTTAATCTTTGTGTTTCTATATGAATGCATGGGAACCATGGAACCATTACCCCTTCCTACTCTGTAGGAGTTTGCCAGTTGGGAATAAACTCTGGAACTTGTAGGTTATCTTGGTTGTTTATTACAAGAAAGTATTCCTCCAAGTGTCTGGGTGGCTCAGTCAATTAAGCATCAGACTCGTTTTTTTTTAATTTTTTTAAAATTTTTATTTATTTATGATAGTCACAGAGAGAGAGAGAGGCAGAGGGAGAAGCAGGCTCCATGCACCAGGAGCCCAACGTGGGATTCGATCCCGGGTCTCCAGGATTGCACACTGGGCCAAAGGCAGGCGCCAAACCACTGCGCCACCCAGGGATCCCAGCATCAGACTCTTGATCTTACTCAGCTCAGGCCTTGATCTCAGGGTGGTGAGTTCAAGCCCTGTGTTAAGCTCCACGCCCAGCGTGGAGCTTACTTAAAAAAAAAAAAAAGTATTCTCAAGATGTAATCCCTCTGCCTTCCAAGCTTTAGCATAAAGGAAACCAACATTTACTAATCGCCTGTGCAAATGAGTAAACTCATTTAATCTTCTCAGAAACCACATGAGAGTGGAACTGGAAAGATCTGGGTCCCAGTTCTAATTCTACCTCTTACCATGAGACTCTGGGCATATTATATAACCTTTCCAACTCTCAAGGATAATAATAGTACCTATCTTATGGGTTGTTGTGACAGTTAATTGGTCTATAGCAGATAGCCTAGGAATTCTTTTTTTTTTTTTTTAAGATTTTATTTATTTATTCATGAGAGACACACACAGAGAGAGAGGCAGAGACACAGGCAGAGGGAGAAGCAGGCTCCATGCACGGAGCCCGATATGGGACTTGGTCCTGGGCCTCGATCTTGGGTCTCCAGGATCACGCCCGGGCTGAAGGCAGTGCTAAACTGCTGAGCCACTGGGGCTGCCCTAGCCCAGGAATTCTTAAAACAGAGCTTAGATGCATATAGATGACTGATGAGAGTTACCAGCTAATAGGGGCCAGCACTTTTTAGACTAATTTATCTAGATTAATTTATTCATTTCTTCATCAAATGTTTATTGAATGCTTTTTACTTACCAATAACTGTTGGGGTTTTTTCTTCAACTTCATTTCTTTTTTTTAGTGATGTCTACACCCAACATGGGGTTAGAACTCCCACTTCCACCCCACCCCCAAGACCAAGAGGCAAATGCTTTTCTGACTGAGCCAGCAAGGTGCCTCCCCCCACCCCACTCCCCACCCCAGTAACTGTTTTAAGTACTGGAAACACAAGTGAACAAATAAAAACCTTTAGGGAGAAGAGATAATAAATAAATAAAATACATAATGTGCCAGATGGTGTTAAGTGCTATGGAGAAAAGGCAGCAAAGGGGAATGAGGCTGGAAGGACAGCAGGTAGATCTCTAGTGGAGGTGGTCGTGTTGCTGTTTTCAACAGGATGGCCCGGGAAGGCCTCTCTGATAAGGCAGCCTTGGAACAGGAAACCCGAGGGGCTGAAGGAGGGAATCATGTGGGTCTTGGGAGAAGAACCTTGCAGGGCACAGTGTGCAAAGGCCCTGGAGGTCCCCAATACAGATGGAGTAGGAAGAGTCTGGAGAGAGGGATGCCTGGGTTGCTCAGTGGTTGGGCGCCTGCCTTTGGCTCAGGCCATGATCCCGGGATCCAGGATTGGGTCCCATGTTGGGCTCCCTGCATGGAGCCTGCTTCTCCCTCTGCCTGTGTCTCTGCCTCTCTCTCAGTCTGTGTCTCTCATGAATAAATAAATAAATCTTTAAAAAAAAAAAAAAGAGTCTGGAGGGAGAATTGTAGATAAAGTCAGAGAAGTGGCAGAGGAACCCGACACAGAGGGTTTCTAGGTCATCACGAAGGCCTGGGCTTCCATGCTCAGTGAGGTGAGAAGCCGTCGAGCCACTCTTAAATCTGGAGCACAAGGGAAAGAACCTTTCCAGGGGAGCACGGCTGGTAAGGGGCGAGAGGTGGGCTGACCCTTCGCCCTTTTTCCTCGGGCACTGCTCCCCCCTGACAGCAGGCAAAGAAATTGGGACACTAAGTGACGGATCTGGGGTTGGGGCCTCGGCCGGCTGCGTCCCCAGTCCCCAGGCCCTTGACCCACACCGCCTCCCTCAGGTGTCTGCGCCGCACCACGTCGGGGCCCAGGGCGCTACCGCGGGACCGGCCCGCGGAGGGCAGCCCGCGCGTCGGCAGGACTGCGGCACTGCCCTGCGACGGAGGAGAGAGAGGAAGTGGGTCTTTATGTGGAGGCGGCGCCGCAGGTACCCGGGAGTCGGAGGAGCGGCTGTCACGGGAAGGCCGCGGGGAGGGCCAGCTGCCGCCGCCACCACCGCCCTGCTCGGCGGCCTCCGGGAGCCGGGGGCGGGGCCTGGAGCGCGGGGGCGGGGCCTGGGCGGACCGGGGGCGGGGCCTGGGCGCCTCACCCCGTCACGTGACGGGGCCATCATGGCGGCGGCCAGAGGCCTCCCCGGCTCCCGGAAGCGGGCTGTGAGGGGCGGGCGCGCTGCTGGAACCCGAGCCCGAGCCGGAGCCGGACGTCGAGCGGGCTGGGCGGCGGGGCGGCCTGGAGCCGGACGCGTCCGCGGCGTCCCCGCAGCCCGGGGCAGCAGGTGAGCCGCGGTTGGGGCGAGGCGCGAGCAGGCGTGGCGGCGCGGGGGCGCCGGGCTGGGGCTCGGGGGCGCGGCGGGGGGGCCCGGGCCCGGGGTGCGCGCGCGGGACCCTGGAGCGGCCCTGGAGGCCGGCGCGGGCGGGACGCTCGGGGGCCCAGTGCAGCGGCCCGGAGAGCGTGGGGGTGACGCGCCTGCGGAGGCCGAGCTGGGCGAGGGCAGCAGCCCCTCCACCCGCGCGGCCGCCGTCGCCGTGTCGAGGGGACCCCCTCTTTGCTGCGCCGGGCGAGGGTGGGGCGGATGCTCCTTCTCCCCTCGCCCCGCCCTGCCCCGCAGTGTCCCGGGAGACCCGGCCTGGCGGGCCGCTCCTCCCACCCACCCAACTGGTCCCTCCGGTCCGAGCTCCGGGGGAGTGGAGCTGAGCGGCGGGGAAGTGCAGGTGGCGGGGGTGGGGTCGGGTGGGGGGTGGGTGCAGCTGCTTCTGCGTGGACACCCGCCCCTTGGCAGTGCTGCCCGGGCAATGGATGTAAATCCCACCCCCCCTTCCTCCCCTACCTAGGTCGTCCGGGGGCCCGCCATGCTGGTGACTGCCTATCTTGCTTTTGTGGTCCTCCTGGCCTCCTGCCTGGGGTTGGAGCTGTCAAGATGCCGGGCTAAGCCCCCTGGAAGGGCCTGCAGCAACCCCTCCTTCCTCCGGTTTCAACTGGACTTCTATCAGGTCTACTTCCTGGCCCTGGCGGCTGACTGGCTCCAGGCCCCCTACCTCTACAAACTCTATCAGCATTACCACTTCCTGGAGGGGCAGATTGCCATCCTCTATGTCTGTGGCCTTGCCTCCACAGTCCTTTTTGGACTGGTGGCCTCCTCCCTTGTGGATTGGCTGGGTCGCAAGAAGTCCTGTGTCCTCTTCTCCCTCACTTACTCTCTCTGCTGCTTAACGAAACTCTCTTGGGATTACTTTGTGCTGCTGATGGGCCGAGCCCTCGGAGGGCTGTCCACAGCGCTGCTCTTCTCCGCCTTCGAGGCCTGGTACGTCCATGAACACGTGGAGCGTCATGACTTCCCTGCTGAGTGGATCCCAGCTACCTTTGCCCGAGCTGCCTTCTGGAACCATGTGCTGGCTGTAGCGGCAGGTGTGGCAGCTGAAGCGGTGGCCTGCTGGATGGGGCTGGGGCCCGTGGCGCCCTTTGTGGCTGCCATCCCTCTCTTGGCTCTGGCTGGGGCCTTGGCCCTTCATAACTGGGGAGAGAACTATGATCGGCAGCGTGCCTTCTCAAGGACTTGTGCTGGAGGCCTGCGCTGCCTCCTGTCGGACCGCCGCGTGCTGCTGCTAGGCACCATACAAGCCCTGTTTGAGAGCGTCATCTTCATTTTTGTCTTCCTCTGGACGCCTGTGCTGGACCCACATGGGGCTCCGCTGGGCATTGTCTTCTCCAGCTTCATGGCAGCCAGCCTGCTTGGCTCTTCGCTGTACCGCATTGCTACCTCCAAGAGGTACCACCTTCAGCCCATGCACCTACTCTCCCTTGCTGTCCTCATCGTTGTCTTCTCCCTTTTCATGTTGACTTTCTCCACCAGCCCAGGCCAGGAGAGTCCAGTGGAGTCCTTCATAGCCTTTCTCCTTATCGAATTGGCCTGTGGGCTGTACTTTCCCAGCATGAGCTTCCTGCGGAGAAAGGTGATCCCCGAGACAGAGCAAGCTGGTGTACTCAACTGGTTCCGGGTGCCCCTGCACTTGCTGGCCTGCCTGGGGCTCCTAGTTCTCCATGACAGTGATCACAAAACGGGCACTCGGAACATGTTCAGCATCTGCTCTGCCGTCATGGTGATGGCTCTGCTGGCAGTGGTGGGACTCTTCACCGTGGTCAGGCACAATGCTGAGCTGCGGGTACCCTCACCCACCGGGGAGCCCTATGCCCCTGAGCTCTAGCCCGGTTCCAGGACAAGGGGGACTGGGAAGGACTCTCGAATCCCACCTCTCCGGGGTGGTATACAGATCTCTCCGTGACAGACTTTGCAACTGTCTGGGCCTCAGCCTGTCCTGGGGCCCCTCCTGCCAGTGCTTTGGGTTGGAGAGTACATGGGGGTGATGGCCTGGAAAGAAGATGCCACAAGTTGCCTCTGTGTTACTCCCTCTCCCCTTTCCATTTAAAAATAAACACTTTTAACTGGTCATTGATTGGATTTGCTCATCCTCACCTGCACCCACCTCAGTAGTTTCTGGTGTGTGGGCAGCCGGAGAGTTTGAGGCTGAAGGTGGGCTTATTAGCAAAAGGCATTTGTAGTTCTAGTCTCCAAGACTGTCTCCAGTTTAAACCGAGAGCTGTGGCATTGCCCCTTTGCTGAAATGGGTGGGGACTGCCTGAGGCTCCTGGGTCTTCTATATCTTGTTGCCCTGGGGACAGGTACCCTCTCCAGTTGCCCAGCAAGACCCTTGCTCCACAATCAGGGTGAGACAGTCTCTGGAGCAGGTGGTGTGAACAGAGATTCCAGGGACTTGAGTTGCCTCTGTGACCACCCCTTGGGGCAAATCTGAAACCTTCCTGCAGAAACAAGCTTGCACCTCAGCACACATATGCTACCTGCCTTCTGTCTCTGTGGCAGAAGGGACTGTTTGTCCCGCACCACGTGCTCCCACCAGGTCCTGTGTCCTGTATCCTTCCATGAAACCTAAGTGAAGGACTACCAAGGGGAAAGAACAGTGAATGGCTGAGGGACTGGGACACTTTGTCTGGACCTGATTCTTCCCCACCCAGCCTGAATGAGGGTGAGGAAGCCATCAGGGCAGGAAACAGTACCAGTGGGAACACCAGTTCTGTGGGCCCCTCCCTGCCTCACCTGATTTTATCTCCCTTTCCTCCTCCCACCAAAACCCAGGCTTCTCGGTAGAAGGAGAGCCAGTCTTAAGAAAGGTGGGGATGAAGGGAGGGTAGGCTCAAGGGTATGTCCCAGAATGTGCTTGAGCTGGCATGGAGGATCCACCCGTTTTGGAAAGGGATTGACACTATTTCCCCAGGTCCCAGTCTACCTTCCAGACAGGAAGATGCAAGATGTACCGGAATCTGCGAGTTTCAACATGTGCAGAGAGATAATATCAGCTGGTGCTGCAGGAATGCAGCGTGGATGCGGTTCTGACAGGGAGGCAGAGGAGGAGGAGGAATGGGCGGGGGGCTCAAGTCCCTATTCAGTGAAGAAAGGAAAAAAAAAAAAGTTCCCCCACCCAGACTGAAGGGAATAGAAGTTGAGGTTAAGTACAGAAAAACAGATACCTTTTCCTTCCCCCCCCATCTTGAGACTGAGAGGCTCTTTCAAAACTCCACTTCCTTTTTCTGCCCCATTGAGCTGGACCGAGTCATATTTTTTTTTTTTTTTTTTTTTGGTCGAGTCATATTTTAGAGTTATTTGTAGACTTTCCATCTCTCTCTATAGTGTGGTCTGAGGGCAGGAGCCAGTGCTGTCTTCCTGCCTCTGTGTCCCCGATATATACCCGTAGTGGGTGCTTTGCCCGTGGCTGTGCTCAGTAAATACCTGGAAGGAGAGGGGTGAGCTCACACCTGGCTTTTCAAGAGCTGCCTATCTGGGGAGTCTTTTGACTAGAGTCCAGAGCCTAGTTAGTGATTTGTTTTTTGGGATGACAGTGATTACTTACTGATGGAAGCGTGAGGGGGCCCCACATTTCTAAGTGATAATGAAATAGGAAGAAGAGACAGACCAATGGCGTTCCTTTAGTTTTGTCCCCGCTGACCTTTCCCCAAAGGGGCTGGTGGCAGATAAAGAGTGGGGAAGGCTCTCTCCTGTCAGATGCACAGGGTGTTAGGAGCTCCAAGGCATCTTGCGCATTGTCCATTCAGTCTTAAATATATTTTTATTAAGCACTTACTGTTTGCCATGCAGTGTACTAGTAGGTGCTGATATATATATATATATATATATATATATATATATATATATATATATGTTTGTTTTTTTTTTAATAAAGAGCATGAAGCAAGTGAATGGCAAAGCCAAAGCTAAACTGGGCTCCTTGCTGCCTACCTAGTGCTCCTTCTATGACATGTACTGCCTGTGTCCCCTGGGTCTTTGCTGACCTGCCTTTTCCCCTCTAGCCTTGCTCCCTCATCCCAAGCCCTGTCCTGGCACAAGGGCAAGAGACCAGGAGTGTTTGGCCTCAGCCATCTGGTCCACATTTTCGTATCTGCCCATATGGGTCAAAGGTGAGATTGATTCACCGGGAGCACACTGCCTGCAAAACACCGCTTATGATGCTCTGCCAAGAGGCAGTATCGGCAACCGGTTAAGAGCAGGGAACCAGAGCCTGACTACCTGGGTTCAAATTTGTGCCTTAGTTTCCTCATCTGTGAAGTAAGGATGATAATATAGTCTCTACCTCATAGGGCTCTGTTGAGGACTAAAAGCATTATTGTATTTAAGTGCTCAGAACACCACTTGGCCCACAGTGTAAGCACCACATGAGTGTTTGCTTTTATATTTTATTTTAAAACTTTTTCAAAAAAAATAAATAAAACTTTTTCAGTCCAGCTGAGCCTAACTAGATCAGAATACGAGAGTGAATGGATGAGGCTGTCATGGGGTATAGAACTTTCCAACACATCCTGGTGGTGGGGTGATTCCCAGAAGTGTTTATCCTTGGTCCTGGCCCAGATAGAAGTCTCAAGCTATTTGAGGCCTTCGACTCCAGGGTATGTGAGCAGCTGAGTAGGGTGTCAGTATGTTCCACTTGAACTCATTTCCTCTTCCTCAAGTGGGAAGGTCAGCGTGGTGTCAGACTTGATACACACCACCATCTTTCACTAAGAGGCTCCTGATTCTCTGACTTCCCATCCAGCTGGATGCATGATTATTTGATTTGGAACTTTTAAGAGATCCTGAGGAGAGCAGAAACATCCCAAGGAACCAGGAGCCAGCGGACAAGAAGGAAGGAGGGTTGGGTCATGAGGATGGTGCTGGGTTCTGAGACCTGGAGGACTATCTCTTCCTGGAAATTTAGTCCCTGCTCAGGAAGAGGAGGGGCTTTGCCCCACTAATGGCCATAGCCCTTTGGCTAGGTCGAGGTTCTACTCCCCATCACTGTTCCTCCCACCCCAACCCTGTGGTTCTCTGTTCCTTTTATTATTATTTTTTGCCACCGGTTCCTCACAGAAGCACAGAATAGAATTATAAAACAAAAATTTGTCATGCTTGGGATTAGATCTAATGCCATAAAAATACTTCACATTTGCTTTACAGTTTTTTTTTTACAATAAAGTTATATGAACTCATTGTAAAATGATCAAATGAAATACAGAAATATATGTTTAAAGAATAGGGATCCCTGTGTGGCTCAGCGGTTTAGTGCCTGCCTTCGGCCCAGGGCATGATCCTAGAGTCCCGGGATCAAGTCCCACATTGGGCTCCCTGCGTGGAGCCTGCTTCTCCCTCTTCCTGTGTATTTGCCTCTCTCTCCGTGTCTCTCATGGATAAATAAATAAAATCTTAAAAAAAATTATACGATTTATATAAAAAATGTAAAAAAACAACAGGCTCCCTTAATCTCACTCTACATACCACTATTAAATGTTTGGAGTCAGGGATCCCTGGGTGGCTCCATAGTTTTGCATCTGCCTTTGGCCCAGGGCGTTATCCTGGAGTCCCGGGATTGAGTCCCACGTCGGGCTCCCTGCATGGAGCCTGCTTCTCCCTCTGCCTGTGTCTCTGCCTCTCTCTCTCTATGTCTATCATAAATAAATAAAAATAAATCTTTAAAAAAATAAATGTTTGGAGTCTAATTCACAGATTTAATATTAGTTTTTGTTTTTTTGTTTTTTTTTAGTAAACTCTATACCCAACATAGGGCTCAAACTCATGACCCCAAGATCAAGAGTCCCATGCTCTACTGATTGAACCAGCCAGGTGTGCCAGTTGGTTTGTTTTTTAAGATTTTATTTTATTATTTATTCATGAGAGACACAGGCAGAGGGAGAAGCAGGCCCCATGCAGGGAGCCCGATGCGGGACTCGATCCCGGGCCTCCAGGGTCATGCCCTGAACTGAAGGCAGACGCTCAACCACTGAGCCCCCCAGGCGTCCCTGTTTCTGTTTTTAATAAAAATTGAATCAGGGGCACCTGGGTGGCACAATCAGTTAAGTGTCTGACTCTTGGTTTCAGCTCAGGTTGTGATCTCAGGGTTCTGAGATCAAGCCCCATATTGGCCTCCACGCTTAGCGCAGACTCTGCTTAAGACCCTCTCCTTCTGCCCCTCTCTGCCACGTGCTCCCGTGTGCTCCCCTTGTGCTCTCATGTGCTCATGTGCTCCCGCGCGTGCTCTTTCTCTCTCTCTAAAATAAATCTTTTTTAAAAATTGAATCAAGGGGGCAGCCCCCGTGGCGCAGCGGTTTGGCGCCGCCTGCAGCCTGGGGTGTGATCCTGGAGACCCCGGATCGAGTCCCACGTTGGGGTCCCTGTGTGGAGCCTGCTTCTCCCTCTGCCTCTCTCTCTCTCAATCTGTGTCTCTATGAATGAATAAATAAAGTCTTTAAAAAAAATTGATCAAAGTGTTGAATCATGCTCATCTGCAACTTTTTTACATAACAATGTATCTCGTTTTTCTGTTAAAACAATTAAAATCCTCGGGAAGACAACAGAGTCATTCATGCACCTGACATCTTTTGTCAGTACATGCAAGACATACTTCTTTAGTGGCTGCAAAACATTGTTACAGCCTGTGGAAAGCATTTCCAGGCTATTCTATTGGAGGCCGGCAGAAGCCCTGGGAAGTAGTAATGTTACTATCCCCATTTCCCAGACACATAAAATGGAACTGGGACTAGAATCCCCCTCCGCTCTCCAGACTCAAATTCTAACTTCTTTCCATCATCCTGTGCTGTCTCTAGAGGCTAGGGCTTCAGGTGAGGGATTGAATTTTGTGACTCATGTTTATACTGGTCAGTATTTATCACAGATATTTATCAATATCTTGAGATATTTATCTAAGATATTTATCAGGGACACCTGGGTGGCTCAGCAGTTGACCATCTGCCTTTGGCTTGGGGCGTGATCCTGGGGTCCTGGGATTGAGTCCCACGTCGGGCTCCCTGCATGAAGCCTGCTTCTCCCTCTGCCTGTGTCTCTGCCTCTGTGTGTGTGAGTCTATCATGAATAAATAAATAAAATCTTTAAAAAATATAAGTATCAATATCTTAATACTTAAGGAACTTCCTACGTCTTTAAGAAGAAGAGGAATAAAAAAGGATAAATTCTCTGCCCTCCCTCAAGGAGTGTAGAATCAAGTAGATGTAATAAATACATAGGAAGAAAGGCCTAGAACACTCCCTACACACATGTAAATAGGCACTGATTGCTAAGAAGAAATGAGTAGTGTGAGAATTGATGTATTCACTGGTCATTTAGGAAGACAAGACCTCTATTGGGTCCCTCACCCTGTGGAGATAGGTATGTAATGCCTATAATGTAATTTTGCACCAACATTAGTATTATTAGTCAACACTGAGATTCTTTGGTGATGTCCTTGTCTTTGCTTTTTAGAATAGTCTTCTCTGCTAGATTCCGAGCTCCTAAAAGAGGTTGATTATGACGAAGATGATGATGAATCAAGACGATGATTGGGGGGCACGGCTGGCTCAGTGAGAAGAGCATGCCAATCTTGATCTCGGGGTCCTGGGTTCAAGCCTCACCTTGGGTGTAGAGATCACTTAAATAAAACTTTCAAGCAAGCAAGCAAGCCTGATGATGATAGATAAGGACGAGTTATTCAGTAGAGGCCATCAGGAAAAAGTGAATTGGAAGACCAGAGTTTAGAAATGAGTTCTTTGGCGGAGAAGTAGTACTTAACAAACGTGAGCTATTAAAGACGGTGAAATACTCCAGTGAATACGTTTTCCCTTAACCCTCCCCTCTCCCTCCCCCACCAAGGAGCGCTGGATCCTCACACAATCCATCTGCTGGAATTGATGTAAAAGAGCAAGGCCGGAAGGCAGAGAGCTGGAAGCAGCCCTGGAACTCCTTTTTTCTTTTTTTCTTTTTAATTGGAGTTCAATTTGCCAGCATATAGCATAACACCCAGTGCTCATCCCACCAAGTGCCCCCCTCAGTGCCCGTCACCCCCACCCCCCGCCCTCCTCCCTTTCCACCACCCCTTGTTCATTTCCCAGAGTTAGGTGGCTCTCATGTGCTGTCTCCCTCACCTGATATTTTCACTCATTTTCTCTCCTTTCCCTTTATTCCCTTTCACTAATTTTTATATTCCCCAAATGAATGAGACCATATAATGTTTGTCCTTCTCCGATTGACTTATTTCACTCAGCATAATCCCCTCCAGTTCCATCCATGTTGAAGCAAACGGTGGGTATCTGTCGTTTCTAATGGCTGAGGAATATTCCATTGTACACATAGGCCGCATCTTCTTTATCCATCTTTGGATGGACACCGAGGCTCCTTCCACAGTTTGGCTGTTGTGGACATTGCTGCTAGAAACATCGGGGTGCAGGTGTCCCAGCGTTTCACTGCATCTGGATCTTTGGGGTAAATCCCCAGCAGTGCAATTGCTGGGTCATAGGGCAGGTCTATTCTTAACTCTTTGAGGAACCTCCAGTTTTCCAGAGTGGCTGCACCAGGTCACATTCCCACCAACAGTGCAAGAGCCTTCCCCTTTCTCCACATCCTCCCCAGCATGTGTGGTTTCCCATCTTGTTAATTTTCCCCATTCTCACTGGGGCGAGGTGGGATCTCATGGGGGTTTGGATTTGTATTTCCCTGATGGCCGGTGATGGGGAGCATGTTCTCAGGTGCTTGTTGGAGCCCTGGAACTCCTGTCAGTGCCCTCAGAAGATTCTACAGAATTCCAGGAAGGGCTACGCCCTATTTTCCCAGTAACCCAAACCGCATGAATTTCCAAGTAAGTTCTTTTTGTTGTCTAGCCTATTTCTCTCTCTTGAAATTTAAACTCTTTCTGAGCTCTGAAGATAAAGAGAAGGAGCAGAGAGCTGGCGCTCCCGATAGCCACTAAGCGACCTGCAGGTGAAGACCCGCGGCCTCGGCCCGAAAAAGTGGGGAAACCCGCGCCCCCAAGAGGCCTTAACGCCCACAGCAGCACGGCCCCGCGGCCGGCGTCACGTGCCGGCGCAGCGCAGCGGGTAAACTACAACTCCCATCGCGCCGCGCGGCACGCCGGCGTCGCAAAGCCTCTCGCTGATTGGTCAGTGGGGATATTTGAAAGGAGGGGCTGGCGCGGAAAACGAAGGTTGCGTCCTGGGATTCTTGCTGAGCGCTCGCCCCGGCGAGCGAGTCCTGGGCCTGGGAAGGAGGCGACCTGTGGGGCAGTGAGGCCTGGAGCTACTCGTGGGCGTGTGTTCGCGCCCCGGTGAGGTGGGGTCCGCGGAGCTGGCTGGAGGGAGAGGCGGGGCGGCCCCGCGGGGGAAGGTCGGGTGGACCTCGGGGCGTCCCGGCGGGCGCGGAGCTCGGTGCAGGCCTCGGGCATGGGGCTTGGGGTGATGGGCTGCGGCGGGAGGCTCGGGAGCCACCCGAGGAGGAAAGCGGAAGCGTCGGTTTATAGCGGAGCCCACTGTCCTGGCATGGGCTTTTCCCCACGATGGGATTTCTTTCCTTTTTTTTTTTTTTTTTTCAAAAGGTAAACTCTACACCTATCGTGGGGCTCGAACTCACGACCCGCAGATCAAGAATCATGTTCCACCAACTCTCACAGTCAGGCGCCCCTCAGACAGGATTTCTGATGGGATTCTTTGCCTTCCCCCGCCTTCCGCAGCCTTCACGCCCTTCTCCTGGCCTTCCTTTAGCTCCATTCTGAATCTTCTCCGCCTCCTCTAATCCTTCTCCTTTCCCCTAGCCCTCCCACGCCATGAGAAGCTTCAAAGGAATCGACTTCGGGACCTTGCTAAGCAACCCAAAGGAGGCTGAAGAATTGCTGCCTGACTTGAAGGTAGGGCTGCTTTCTGGTTCTGGGTACACCTGGCTTTTCAAGATGAGCTGTTTTGTTTTTGTCTTAAGAAACAGGTTAATCGGAGATCCCCTCCTGAGCAACCCCATGGCTAGTTCTCTTTCCCTACCTCGATATCCCAATCACACGTTCCTCTCCTCTTAGGAGTTCCTGTCCAAGCTTCCAGCTGGTTCACCCAGCTGCCGATCTGATGCCGAGAGGAGACGAGCATGTGATGCCATCTTGAGGGCTTGCAACCAGCAGCTGACAGCCAGGCTGGCTTGCCCTAGGCACCTGGAGAGTCTGCTGGACCTGGCAGAGCTGGCTTGCGATGGCTACGTGGTGTTCACCCCCCAGCGCTCACCCCTCTACCTGGAACGAATTCTCTTCATCTTTCTTCGGAACATTGCCACACAGGGAATCCCAGAGGCCACACTTCGATTCGCGCAGCCCCTCCATGCCTGTTTGGTGCAGTGCTCTCGCCAAGCTGCTCCCCAGGACTATGAGGCTGTGGCCCGCGGCAGCTTTTCTCTGCTTTGGAAGGCGGCAGAAGGCCTGGAGGATCAGCGGGCTGCATTCTCGGCTCGGCTGAAGGCCTTGAGTTTTCTGGTGCTCTTGGAGGATGAAAGTACCCCTTGTGAGGTTCCCTACTTTGCTTCTCCAACAGCCTATCGAGTGGCAGTTGCCCATCAGCTATTTGATGCCACTGGGCATGATCTGAATGAAGCAGATGCTGATTTCCTAGATGACCTGCTCTCCAGGCATGTGATCAAAGCCTTGGTGGGTGAGGGAGGGGGTCCTCCTGGTCCTCTCTCTCCCCAGAGGGCCCTCTGTCTCTTGGAACTCACCCTGGAACACTGCCGTCGCCTCTGCTGGAGCTGCCACCATGCCAAGGCTACCAGGGTAGTGGAGAAGGCCCACGAATACCTAAGGGACACCGATTTGGCCCCCAGCCTCCAGTTATGCCAGCTTGTGGTTGAACTGCTACAGACCGGGGAGGGAGAACCTCAGGCTCTGGCCAAGCTTCTGATCACGGCATCAACTATCCTGAACAACAGCGTGGAGGCCCCATCACCCACCTCTGCGGGCATTGTGTGACAGCTGCCAGTTCTTCCTCTCAGCCCTGGAGCGAGGCATCAAGAGGCGCTATGGACCTGATGCTGTTCTGGGCCTCTTTGCTTTTCTCAGGGGCTACTATTCTCTCATCCGGCAGCTGCAGGACAGTGTAAGTTAAAGACCCTTGAGGTGGGTTGGGAATGTGGTTCTGTAGACTGTCAGGCTAGGGTCTTTGGTAAGATCTGAACGCCTTGGCTCCCTCCTTGGTAAGCCATTCTCTGGATATGCCTAGCCTGCAGGCCAGTAGCCTAGTCTACCCTGAGAAGGCAATGGGCTCTCCTAATGTCCTTTATTTAAATAAATTAAAACAAAGATATTATTTATGTATTCATGAGAGACACGCAGAGGGAGAAGCAGGCTCCATGCAGAGAATCTGATATGGGACTCGATCCCAGGACCCGGGGGTCATGCCCTGAGCCAAAGGCAGACGCTCAACCACTGAGCCCCCCAGGCGTCCCTTCTAATGTTCTTCCTATTTTTCTGGGCCGAGTCAGCTTTCCAGGACTCTGGGCCGGTCTTCAGCTTGGAGCTCATGCTTTGTCTCTGCCCCTCAAACCAACCCTTTCCTTCCTCAGGTCGGTGGGGACTCCTCCAAGCAGCGGCAGTCTTTAATCCAGATGCAGTTTCAGGGACTTCATCTCTACACTGTAGTGGTTTATGACTTTGCGCAAGGCTGTCAGGTACAGTCTGGGAGTCAAAAAACCTGCACGGGTCCTGGGGCCCGGGGTTGCTCAGCTGCCCTTGTAGAGCTTTGGGGTGGCTTTGGCTTTGGCTTCGGGGTGGGGTTGATGTCACCTCTCACCCTCAAGCCCTTGTTACTTCTTCAGGTAGCTCAAGTGGCTGACCTGGCCCAGCTAGTGGAAAGTTGCAAATCTACTGTGGCCTGGATGCTGGAGGTCTTACAGAGCCTGTCAGGCCAAGAGCTGACTGACTACCTGGGCATGACTGGTTAGTGTCCTGGGGCCCAGATGCGCGGGGGAGGCTCGTCGCTCACTAGGTAGACAAATAGCATTTGCTGGATGGTTCTGACTACCGAGGGGGCTCCTTGTGGCTTGAGGAGGCAGTGGAAAAAAATGATTAGAAGTCCGAGTGACCCTACATTTAACAGCAGTAGAGAAGTAATGAGGTTAACTTATAATAGCAGATACAAGGTTTTCCCCATTGACTTTGTAATATGATTTGGTGTTGCTTTCATGAAAAGGTTTGTACCCAGGGATCCCTGGGTAGCTCAGCAGTTTAGCGCCTGCTTTTGGCCCAGGGCCTGATCCTGGAGTCCCGGGGTGAGTCCCATGTCGGGCTCCCTGCATGGAGCCTGCTTCTCCCTCTTCCTGTGTCTCTGCCTCTCTCTGTGTCTCTCATGAATAAATAAATGAAATCTTTATTTTTTTTATTTTGATTTTAAGCATGACATTTTAAAAAATTTTTATTTATTTTTCATGAGAGACACAGTGAGAGAGAGAGAGGCATAGACATAGGCAGAGGGAGGAACAGGCTCCATGCAGGGAGCCTGACATGGGACTTGATCCCAGGTCTCCAGGATCACGCCCTGGGCTGAAGGTGGCTGTAAACCGCTGAGACACCCGGGCTGCCCAAATGAAATCTTTAAAAAGAAAGAAAGAAAGAGACAAAAAGAGGAAGGAAGGAAGGAAGGAAGGAAGGAAAGAGAGAAAGAAAGAAAGAAAGAAAGAGATAGAAAGAAAGAGAGAGAGAGAAAGAAAGAAAGAAAGAAAGAAAGAAAGAAAGAAAAAGAAGGAAAGAAAAAAGGTTTATACTTGATATGTGACTTTATGACCTTTCTAGATGTTTAAATTTTTTTTCAAGATTTTATTTATCTGCGAGAGAGAGCACCAGCAGGAAGCAGAGATAGGGCAAAAGGAGAGGGAGGAGCAGACTCCCCACTGAGCAAGGAGCCCAATGCAGGGATCCCAAGACCCTGGGATCATAACCAGAGCCAAAGGCAGACGCTTAACCCATTGAGGCACCCAGGTGCCCCTTATATGTTTAAGTTTGGTTTTTTTTGTTTAAAGATTTTATTTATTTATTCATGAGAGACACAGAGAGAGAGGCAGGGACACAGGCAGAGGGAGAAGCAGGCTCCATGCAAGGGGCCCGACGTGGGACTGGATCCCGGATCTCCAGGATCACACCCTGGGCTGAAGGCAGCACTAAACCGCTGAGCCACCAGGGCTGCCCTGTGTTTAAGTTTTAAAGAACATTTATAACTTAAAAAACAAACGTGAAAATGCTTTAAAAATCAAACTGCACAAAAGGACTCAAAATCCAAAGTCACCCTCCCACTCATAGTCCTAGTCAACAGGTTCCCCTCTGCAGAGGCAATTATTAACCATTTTTTAGGTATGGTTCTACTAGAGATAGACTGTGTATATATAAGCCAAGCATATGTACTTCTCCCCACACTTTTAGTTGACATGAACAGACAGAAAAGTGCTAAGATCATAAATGTATGGCTTGATGGATTTTTTTTACAAAGTGAACATACTTTGTAACCAACATCTAGGTCAAGTAAGAGCATGACTTAGACCCTAGGAAATCCGTCCTTCTGCCTCACTTTTTGAGATCTCCCCCCACCTCAACAGCAACCATTCTCCCTACAGCATAGATTGGTTTTGTCTATTTTAATATTTTATAATACATTTCCCCCTCATTTTATAAAAAGCGTGGCTCATTAGTTTAAATTCTACAAACCCAATGAGTTCAATCATTGGAAGGTTTCGGAGAACTTTTCATATTCATATAGTCAGTGGTTGAACCTTCCCATTGAGATGAAAATATGATCAGGAGTCACAAAAATTACTAGCATGAGAATTCTTCCCAGAATATCGAAGACTGAATTTTTCCCCAACCATCTACGTTAATAGCCAGGAAGCTGTATAAACTAAAATTTAGGAAAATTTTATTCATCCAACAAATACCTATTGAGTACCTACCATGTGCTAAGCACTGTCCTGAGTACTTGGGTATATCAGCAAACAAAAGGTCCCTGCCTTCACGGAGCCACATTCCAGTTGGGGAGAATGATGATAAGCAATAGAATAATTATCAATATGTTAGCAAGTGATCAGATATGGCAGGAAAGGAATAGTAGAGCAGGATAAGAACGGGCGTTAGGAGTTCAGGGTGGATGAAGGGGCAAGTTCCTGTTTAAGGTAGGGTGGTCAGCGTAGGCCGCATTGAGAGGGTGACATGAGCAAAACTTGGAGGTTGGGATGAAGTTGACCATGTAGACACCCGGAAAAGGACACCATCCCTGGAGGATGTCAGGCCAAAGCCCTGAGCAGGAACTGGTCTGGTGTGTTCAAGGAATAGTAAGGAGACTACTAGTGTGGCTTCCGAGGAGTGAGGGCAGAAGGAGGTAAGGGACAGGCCAGCGTGTGTCCCCAAAAATGCTGCCCTTTAGAGCAAGATGAAAACAAAAATTGGCCTGCGAGGTGAGATGAACCCTATGTGGGAATGAGGACTCAGCTCTTAAAGACACAGGCCGAGGGGCTGGCAGGTGTGGGTTTGCTTTACTGGAATGAGGTCATGGAGTGACTTGCAGCAGGAAGGGGAGAGCTGCCCCCCAGCAGTAGGGGTTCCTGTCTGACCTGGTGGCTGCTGAGCCCACCAAGGTTGAGCTGCCCCCTACCGCCTCTCCAACAGGAGGAGCAGGGGGAAGTGTCCTCCTGACAACTGCTCTCTCACCTGCAGCCTCCTACACCAGTAACTTGGCCTACAGCTTCTATAGTCACAAGCTGTACGCCGAGGCCTGTGCCATCTCTGAGCCCCTCTGTCAGCACCTGGGCTTGGCGAAGCTGGGCACCTATCCTGAGTTGCCTCCTGAGAAGGTAGGAGGGCAGGAAGGGAGGTTCTGTGGGTGTCCTGAGCAGCATGAAAGAGCCCGGCCAGAGCTCAGCCTTGGAGTAGGGTGTTAGGAGCCATGTGTTGGCACCAGTACTGGGGGGCAGTGTGTTCCATGCCTCACTTGTACTGTTTCTAATGTTTTTTTAATTGTCTCACTTTTTATATTAAACCATGTCCCAAGTTGGTGGTTCTCAACCTGGGTGGTTGCACATGAGAATCACCTGAATTAGCCTCAAGCTGATTGCAGCAGAATCTCTGGTGCTAGAACCCAGGCATCTGGATATCTTCAAAGTTCCCCTAGGAGGTCCTTTAAGTAACCAGAGTGACAGCCACCCCCAGGATACCTGTGAAGGGACGGGTTGGCTAGATTGGCAGGCGCGATGGGTGGTGGAGGGCCTGGGGTTTCATCGTGAGTGAGGTCGATGAGGTGCTCAAGGATTCAAGGGAAGGCGTGATATCGGATTGGCATTTGGGGTTTCTCTGGCATTGTGGGGGCGAATGAACGGGGTGCAAGGACAACACTGGGCACCTGCACCGCTCTAGTGGCCTCGGCGGGAGAGAGGTGGTGTGAGGATTCCAGGATTAATCTGGCGAGTGAGGGGCTGTGAGGAAGGGAGAACAGTCCAGGAGGGCCTGGCATTTCCGACTGAGGAGAAGGCGCCGACCTGGGGAGAGGGGTTGCAGGAGGAGGAGCAGGTGTTCAGGGGCATGAACATAAGTATGGGGATGGGCTGGGCTTGAAGCCTCAGGTTGCAGCCCTGGGGTATTTAGTGGAAGGCCTCTTCTGCCTCGACTGGCTTGGGGTGGCTTGGGGCGGAGGCCCGCCTTGTGGTGGCCCCTGTGCAGGCCCCTGCCCGCCCACCCATTGTTGCAGCCTCATTGGTTCCTCCTTGCAGTTTGGTCTGTTTTCTCCGGTCAGTTGCACAGATGCTTCCGGCTGCACGGAGAGAGTTTGAAGAAACTGGGTAAGCAGGCCGAGGGCTGCACGATGGTGACTTTGTGGCTGGCGGCCCTGCGGCCCTGCTGGCCCCCAGCACATGGCTGAGCCAGTCACCTTCTGGGTTCGGGTCAAGATGGATGCAGCCAGAGCAGGAGACAAGGAGCTACAGCTGAGGTGAGGCGGGGAGAGGGACAACCCTGTTTGCTCGCTGGCTCGGGCTGGCATTTGGGATTCACAGTCCTGTTCATCCTTCCGTCTGGCAAAGGCACTGATATTCACTGTTATTCGTCAAGCGCCTACTGTTTGCCAGCTGCTGTGCTGGGTGCTGGGGGGGAACAGGGGCCACAGGCAGTGCTCTTGCTTCCATGACTGGAAACTTTGCAAGCTCACAGCAACCCAAGGCTGGGACTCCTTGGCACGGGGCGCAGGCTTCATGGTTCGCGGGCTCCCTGACCTGGGGCTGGGCCTGCCTTCTCTCAGGACCCTGCGAGACAGCCTGAGTGCCTGGGACCCGGAGACCCTGGTCTTCCTGCTGAGGGAAGAGCTGCAGGCCTATAAGGCTGTGCGAGCGGACACGGGGCAGGAGCGGTTCAACGTCATCTGTGACCTGTTGGAACTGAGCCCTGAGGAGACACCGGCTGGGGCCTGGGCTCGAGCCACCCACCTGGTGGAACTGGCTCAGGTGCTCTGCTACCACGACTTTGCCCAGCAGACCAACTGGTGAGGAGGCATGGCTGGGGATGCCACCCTTGCTTCTTGCCCTAGGTCCTCTTGCCCTCTTCAATGGCTGTTGCCCTCTCCGTGTCCCTGAGCATCTGCTGTGGTCACTCCTGTGGCCACAGGAGCTCATTCACAGGGTGGGGCCGGCTGTTCTGCAGAAGGCCCTTCCCAGGATGCTGTGGCAGGTACGTGTCGTGGGCCCTGGCTTCAGTGCCCCCTCTCCCTACAGCTCTGCCCTGGATGCTATCCAGGAAGCCCTGCAGCTTCTAGAGTCTGTGAGGCCCGAGACCCAGGCCCAGGATCAGCTTCTAGATGATAAAGCACAGGCCCTGCTGTGGCTCTACATCTGCACTCTGGAGGCCAAGATGCAGGAGGCAAGTGTGGCTCTGCACAGAACTGGGTACAGGGCCTGTTCTCCCCAGGGCCACGGTAAGCTGGTGCCAGCCCTGTTTTTCATCGTAATCTCCCCATCCAGGGTATCGAGCGGGATCGGAGAGCCCAGGCCCCTAATAACCTGGAGGAATTTGAAGTCAATGACCTGAACTATGAAGATAAACTGCAGGAAGACCGCTTCCTGTACAGTAACATCGCCTTCAACCTCGCTGCAGATGCTGGTGAGGGCTGTGAATGTGGTGTGGTGGGATACGGGCTCCTCTGTGGCTTCCTGCGAGCAAAATGGGGACCCTGGGGAGGGGAGAGGTGGGCCCGGAGGGTTGGGGGTGGGCACAGAGGGCAGAGGAAGAAGGCTGCGCTCTCCCCAGCTAGCCCACTCTGAGAGAATGGCTGGTCTCTGTCTTCTGACTCCTAGCTCAGTCCAAATGCCTGGACCAAGCCCTGGCCCTGTGGAAGGAGGTGCTTACGAAGGCACAGGCGCCTGCTGTCCGTTGTCTCCAGCAGACACTGGCCTCTCTGCAGACCCTAGCAGCCCTCTATCAGCTGGCGGCAAAGGTAACGGGGCAGGGTGCTAATACGGCCTAGAAGCCCAGCTCTTTCTTTCTCCTTCTTTGGCCTGGTAGCTGCTGAGAAACCATGTAACCCAATTGGGCTCTCCCACCAGCCTCCCTGAGTTGAAATCCAAGCTCCATCCTTTATGAGTAACTCGCCTTGGCACGTGACTTAACTTCCTAAGCCCAGAGTCCTTATCTCTCTAAAATGAGGACAGGAATAGTACAATAGTACCTGCGAGGACCGTGTCGTCAGCACTCAGCGAGATAACCCATGTTGTGCCTAAGTGCAATATTCAAATGTCAGCAATAACTTTATTAATGCTTAGATAGTTTGAGGCCCCTGTACTCAAACATACAGAGATACTTAGAGGCCCAGTGTTACACTTTTACATGCAGTGTCAGGCCGTTTCACAGACTCCCTGAAGCTCTTCCCTGGACGCCACATTCGGAACCTCCAAAAAAAGAACATTGCACGTCAAGGACCTTTGTTACTGTGGCCATTATCAGGCCATATTTCTAGCTTGAGGACTGTGGGAAGCTGCCTCAGCCCTGGACCCGAGTCTTGGCTTTACCCCACACCTGTGCTGTGAACTTGGACAAGTTGCTGAACTCATGTCATTCGTAATCTTTTAGGCTATAGTCCTCTATACAGTTCAGGTTAGGTTAGAGGCATTGTGAAGATTGAGTGGGTTGATGCACATGAACCTCTTTTTTTTTTTTTTTTTTTTGACAATCTGATATTTTTATTATGAGACTTTTTTTTTTTAAGATTTTATTTATTCATGAGAGACAGAGAGAGGCAGAGACACAGGCAGAGGGAGAAGCAGGCTCCCTGCAGGGGGCCGGATGTGGGACGCGATCCCAGGTCTCCAGGATCACACCCTCAGACGCTCAACTGCCCAGCCACTCAGGCATCCCTATTATGAGACTTTTGAAGTTTCATTTCAAGTTTTTTTTTTTTTTTTTAAGCACTCTCCACACCCAACGTGGGGCTCCAGCTCATGACCTCAAGTCAAGATCAAGAGCCCCATGTTCTTCCAACTGAGCCAGCCAGTTACTCCTTCAAATTTTTTTTAATTGAAATATAAATGACATACATTATATTCTTTTCAGGTGTACAACATAGTGATTTGGCAATTTCATATATTACTCAGTGCTCAACACCATGGGTGTGGTCACCATGCAACATTATCACAATATTATTAACTATATTCCCTATGCCGTACTTTTCATCCCTGTGACTTTTTTTTTTTTTAAAGATTTTATTTGGGACGCCTGGGTGGTTCAGTGGTTTAGCACCTGCCTTTGGTCCAGGGTGTGATCCTGGAGTCCCAGGATCAAGTCCTACATCAGGCTCCCAGCATGGAGCCTGCTTCTTCCTCTGCCCCTCTCTCTGTGTGTGTCTCTCATGATTAAATAAATAAAATATTAAAAAAAAAGATTTTATTTATTCATGAGAGACAGAGAGAGAGAGAGGCAGAGACACAGGCAGAGGGAGAAGCAGGCTCCACGCGGAGAGCCCAATGTGAGGCTCAATCCCCGGACCTGGGATCTTGACCTGAGCCAAAGGCAGACGTTCAACCGCTGACCCACCCAGGCGTCCCATCCCTGTGACTTAAATCTATTTTATAACTGGAAGTTTGTGCGTCTGGATCCCCTTCTCCGATGTTGCCCATGCCCCCACCGTCATGGAAACCTCTTAGCACGGTTCTGGTCCATAATAAGCTCTCAGTAAATCCCAGCTGTTGATGCTGACTGGCACCTAAGCTTTCAAACAGGAGGGTAATTGGTGGTAAGCTCTCATCTCAGGCTCCTTGAGGGTGGCGGAGGGTTACTATGTGTGTAGCCACACTCCATCCAGGCTCTGAGGTTGGATCAAGGTCTCAAAGGGTTGGGGAGCTGAGGGTAAACATGGAGGTTTGAGCAGGAACCAGGTAAACTTCCCACTTCTGGCCGACCAGCCCCTGCAGGCCCTGGAGGTCCTCCAGCTTGTTCGGATCGTCTCCCAGAGGTTGGAAGATCACGCAAAGGCAGCTGGCTCCTCCTGCCACACTACCCAGCTGCTCCTGACGCTCGGCTGTCCCAGCTATGCCCAGGTGAGCACCCAGCCAGCCAAGCCTGGAGCTGCAGGCGGGATCCAGCTTTAGGAACCCATTTTTTCCCTGAGAAGATAAGATACTGAAGGGCCATCTTCCCTGCCTTCGACCACCACTTCCTGCTGGAAGATCGTAAAGCGTGGAGTGGTTGGGAGGCAGCTGTGGGAAGAGGAAGTGTCTTTCCTTCTCACCGCCAAAGCATTGTTCACTAAGTCTTACAGATCCTGCCCCAGGAATAGGCCGCTAATCCTGTATTTCCCCGCCGCTTGCCCTGGTCGCTCTCTGCTCGTGTAGGACTGTGCTGCCACCACCTAGCTGGGCTCCCTGCCCCCAGCTTCTCCCTCCTGCACTTGGTCTTCTAACTGCTGCTGACATGATCTTCTTAGGCACAGATCTGGTCTTGTCTTTCTTCCTGCTGATGGGATTTCATTGGTTTCTTCATTACCTGAAGGATGCTGTCTACACTCTTTGCTCGGTGTTGCACACCTGGCTCACTTTCCCTTGCTCCCCCACCCCCCGTGGGACGGACGTCCATCCGCACCAGTTACTGTACAACCTTGTATGTGCCTCCCTCTGTGGTTGTGTCAGCTCCTCCACCCTGAATGCACCTCCCCACCCTCATTGTTCATCCAGCCGACTTCTACTTTCTTTTCAAGGCCTAGCTCGATCGCCCTTCCTTCATGAAGTACTTTATACATCGTCTTCTTCAAGGGCAAAATCCTCTACTTTCCCTGGGTCCCCACGTATCTTGATCACACAGTGTGCCTGCATCCCATGGCACTGCAAGCTATTGGATGGAAAGTCTTGCTTTTTTTCTTAATTAAAAAAAATATATATATATATATTTTTTTAAATATATATTTTTTGGGTGGGAGGAGGGACAGAGGGAGAGAATAGAATAGAATCTTAAGCAGGCTCCAAACCCAGTGTGGAGCCCAATGTGGGGCTCGATCTCAAGACCTTGAGATCATGACCTGAGCCAAAATCAAGACGCTTAATTGACTGAGCCACCCAGGTGCCCCTTTAATATTTTAAAGTAATCTCCACACCCAGTGTGGGGCTGGAACTCATAAGCCACAGATCAGGAGTCCCACACTCCCCTGACTGAGCCAGCCAGGCACCCTAGGTCCTGCTTCTTGCTTCCTTTTTTTTTTTTTTTTTTTAAAGATATTATTTATTTATTCATGAGACACAGAGAGAAAGAGAGAGGCAGAAACACAGGCAGATAAAAAAAAAAAAAAGACACAGGCAGAGGGAGAAGCAGGCTCCATGCAGGGAGCCCGACGCAGGATTTGATCCCGGGACCCCAGGATCACGCCCTGAGCCCAAGGCAGACGCTCAACTGCTGAGCCCCCCAGGGATCCCTCCTGCTTGCTTCTTCCTCAGCTTGTGTTTCTAGCGTAGGGGTTAACGGGAAAATGCTAACTGAACGTTTTAGCGAGTGAATGAATAACTCTCGTATAGGTTATAATATTTGAAATCCTATTCGGTTGTATGTGTCTGCATCTCACTTGCAAGTGCTTTACTCCACTTAAATGTGAAGTCCGGCGGCCTCTCCTCGCCAGCGTGCTCACACACCCCGCGGTTATTCCTTAGCTGCACCTGGAAAAGGCAGACGCCAGCCTGAAGCTTCTGGATCACACCACTGACACGTACTTGCTCCTTTCGCTGACCTGTGACCTGCTTCGAAGTCACCTCTACTGTGTTCACCAGAAGGTATATCTCACTTTCTCAATCCCCAGCGTTCCCAGGTAATGGGAGGGTTCCAGGGTTTTCGTGATTCTTGTACGGCTTCTGAGATTGCCCTGGAGCTCGGCGAGGACCCCTGACCCTGAGAGGCCGCTGTTTCCCAGCCTTGGCACCCCACCCCTGCCATGGAGTGTCCCCCGCGCTCCTCTAGGAGACGCGTCGCCTGCCCCTTCTCTCCCGGTTTCCTCAGTCGCACCGTCTGGCCCCATGACTAGAAACTGGGATGACCGCGGTCTTGGGCAGGCGCTGGAGCCTAGGGTGGGAATCAGGTGGGGTGTGGAAGCCCCGAGGCTCCCCAGGACCCCGCGGTGGGACTGGCTGACCGCACGAGCCCCGTCAGACTAGTCTTCTCCGCGGTCGTTATCGTTCTCGAAAGCGAGGCCCAGGCCGGAGGGTCCCCGGGGCGTCCCAGGCTCTCCGTGGCTGATGGCACTTTGCTCCCTCCCGCCCCCCAGGTGCCCGAGGGCGCCGCTCTGCTGCTGTCCGTGCTGCGGGACCCCGCCCTCCAGCGGCCGTCCAAGGCCTGGTATCTGCTGCGTGTCCAGGCCCTGCAGCTGGTGGCCTGCTACCTCAGCCTCTCGTCACACAGCCTGCCGGCCCCCCTGCGGGAGCAGCTCTGCACCCAAGGTGACGAGGCAGGGTGGGCGCTGGCCTGGGCCTTCGTGGTCAGATCGCGTGGTTAGTCTCTCCAGGCTCGTCCCGAGCCTTTGTCCACACAGCCGGGGCCAGTGTAGGCCCGGGGCGGCGTGTGAGCATCTCTTGGCTAGAATGCTCTTCTGACGGGGGACCTGAGGCCCCGTGCGGCCAGAGGGAAAGGGCTCTGGGCACAGGAGGAGCGGCCGCGAGCCTTAGCAGGTGGTAGCAGTCGTGGCTGCCGCATCTCCTGTCCCTGTCCCGCACAGGCTGGCAGACACCCGAGATCGCACTCATCGACTCGCATAAGCTCCTCCGAAGCATCATCCTCCTGCTTATGGGCAGCGACGTGCTCTCGACGCAGAAGGCAGCTGTGGAGACCCCGTTCCTGGACTCCGGTGAGCCTGAGGCAGGGAGCCGGGGCCTGAGGGTGCGAGCGGCCGTCAGGAGCCGGGCTGCAGCCCAGTGACAGTGGGCCCGTCTCTCCTTCGCTACAGGGGAAAATCTGGTTCAGAAGTGGCAGGTTCTGACCGAGGTGCTGAGCTGCTCAGAGACGCTGGTCTCCCGCCTGGGCCAGCTGGGCAGCGTGAGCGAAGCCAAGGCCTTTTGCTTGGAGGCCCTGAAACTCACGACGAAGCTGCAGATGCCACGCCAGTGAGTACAGGGCGGGAGGCTGAGGCCAGAACCCGGGTGCCCACACGCTGGACCCGGGTGCCCACCCTCTCCCACAGACGAGCACGTCCTGGACGGGCTGGGAGAACGTGTTCCGTGGCTAAGGGAGTGGGGCCTGTACATGTTCACATCCCGTAGGACTTTTCACATCCTTAAACAGGCTAATCCGCGCAGTAACTCCAGAAGGGAGATGGCGAACATACCGTGTTTCCCTAAATCTCTTTGCCACAGACTTTTTTTCTTCTTTTTTTGCGGATTGCCATTTGAGAAATCCTGTCCTCATGAGCAAGGATGACTTGGGATGACAAAGCAGCATAGAGGGTTTTTCTCCCAGGGAGCCATGAAGTCAGCTGGAGGCAGGAAAGGCCTTTCAGAGGCAGGAGACCGCCGTGGCTCCGCCTGTGAGAGGGGCCGAGAGGCAGACCCGGCAAACAGGCTTGCGAGGGTGGGTTGTCACCTCCTCTCCCAGGTGCGCCCTGTTCCTGGTGCTGAAGGCGGAGCTGGAGCTGGCACGCAACGACCTCGACCTCTGCCAGTCGGACCTGCAGCAGGTTCTGTTCTTGCTGGAGTCTTGCACAGGTGAGCAGCTGTGCCACGGGCGGTGGTCAGTGTGTGGTGCCTGGGAAATCAGAGACTGACCTCTGGTCCCTGGGGCGAAGCTCCTCCTCCTAAAGTCAGACCACTGGTCTCCCTCCTTCAGATGGCTTGTCCATGACGAACCCTTCCTGGCTCTAGTTTTCCACACTAATACATTTTGGTTATTTAAATTTTTTAAAGATTTTATTTATTCATTTAGGAGACACAGGGAGAGGCAGAGACACAGGCAGAGGGAGAAGCAGGCTCCCTGCGGGGAGCCCGATGCAGGACTCTATCCCAGGATCCTGGGATCACAGCCTGGGCTGAAGCCAAACGCTCAACCACTGAGCCACCTAGGTGTTCTTAAATTTTATTTTTTAATTAAAAAAAATTTTTTTTTTAATTTTATTTATTTATGATAGTCACCACAGAGAGAGAGAGAGAGAGAGGCAGAGGGAGAAGCAGGCTCCATGCAGGGAGCCCGACGTGGGATTCGATCCTGGGTCTCCAGGATCGCACCCTGGGCCAAAGGCAGGCGCTAAACCACTGCGCCACCCAGGGATCCTAAAAAAAATTTTTAAGTAGGCTCCATGGCCAGCATGTGGGGCTCGAACTCACGACTCTGAGATCAAGAGTGGCATGCTCCACCAGCCTAGCCAGCCAGACGCTGCTGCCTGTTTACAATTCATTTAAATAAAATTTCAAATTCATTTCCCCAGCCACTTGCCGCGTTTCATGTGCTCAGTAGCCTCATGGACAGCACAAATGTAGCATCCTTGGAGGGCTTAAGTTAATAACAAAATCGCTTATTTATAGTACATTTTTTTCTTACCAACCACTTTTACCTCTGGTATTTCATTTGACCCACACAAAAACCTGGAAAGTCAGGTAGACACATAGATTTTTTTTTTTTCATTTGTAAAATGAGGAAGTTGAGAAATTCAGTGTTTGGGGCCAGGATCATGGGCCTCGAGGGGGCGGGAGCCAGGATTGAGACGTGGGCCTCCTGGCACCAGCCTGCTATCCTGAGCCACGCAGCCGCCTCACCTGCAGGGATGGGGGCTTTGTGGGCTCTGTTAATCCATGTGGAATGGGATTTTATTGGAAAAAATAATAAGCCATATTAACGTTTAGTATGTTTGCACAGTAACCAGTACAAGTAGTTAGTAAATAACACCGATGTTAGGGAGTTGGGCCTCGGGGTGGCTCAGGAAGCCCTTGGTATGACTTCTCCCAGTTGTGTAATTCTGGTTCCACTCTTCCCAGACTTTGGGGGACTAGCCCAGCCCCTGGACTCTGTGAAGAAGGTGCACCTGCAGAAGGGCAAGCAGCAGGCCCAGGCACACCGTCCTCCGGAGCTTCCAGAAGAGGAGCCCTTCCTCAGAGGCCCTGCTCTGGAGCTGGTAGCCACTGTGGCCAAGGAGCCTGGCCCCGTAGTGCCTTCTACTAACTCTTCCCCTATCCTGAAGGTGAGGACCCCGCCCAGCGCCGGCTTCCTGACCCACCTGCCCACGTGTGACTGCCTCCTCTGTGCCAGCCCTGTCCTCTCGGCAGTCTGTCTGCGCTGGGCATTGGTCACCGCGAGGGTGCGGCTGGCCACGGGCCATCAGGCCCAGGGTCTGGATCTGCTGCAGGCCGTGCTGAACGGATGCCCTGCAGCCACCGAGCGCCTCACCCAAGCTCTGCAGGCTTCCCTGAATCACAAAGCACCCCTGTCCCCTGTCCCGAGGCTTCTGGATGAGATCCTGGCTCAGGCCTACACACAGCTGGCACTGGAGGGGCTGAGCCGCCCGTCAAACAAGAGCCTGGGGAAGGTCCTGCAGTCAGCGCTGAGGTTTGTGGCAGCGCAGGCTCCCCACCTGGAGCCTTGGCGAGCCAGCCTGCTCTGGGTTCGGGCCCTGGCAAAGCTGGCTGCCCTCAACTGTTGCGCGGCCCAACTTTTTGCAAGCTCCTGGGGCTGGCAGCCCCCGTCCGTGAAATCGCCCCCAGGCTCAGAGCCGTCTAAGCCTCGGAGTCAAAAACATTCTGGAAGAGAGCATCAGCAGGCAGCCTCTTGCACCCCGTCCCTCCGTAACACCTCTCTGAAAGGTCCGGAAGGTGGAGGACTGCCCTGCACACCTAAGCCCCGGGGCCAGGCCAGGCAGGCAGGCCCTCGTGTCCCTTTCACCGTGTTTGAGGAAGTCCTCTCTACAAAGAGCAAGCCTGAGGTTCCCAAGGCCCCCAGGGTACAACAGAGGGTCCAGACGCGACTCAAGGTGAGGTGGGACCGTGGCTCGCCGGTGTTGGGGTCAGGTGGGTGGTTCTGGAGAATTCTGCAGAGCAGGTGTCTCCGTGGGATAGCTTCCCAGGGCCCAGTGGGACTGTTAGCTTTGCTGTTGCCTGCAGGATCCTACATCTTCTACAGGACAGTCCTTTGTTTCAGACAGAAGCTGCTTTCCTTGACTCTCTGGTTCCTTTCCGTTTTCATCCTTCCTCAGCTTCTGTTCCCTCCTCCTCTCCCTCCTTGCACACCCAAGTCCCTGCCCGAGATCCAGCTCCCTGCCCTAGATCAAGCATGGTGGGTGTCCGTGTGCCCCAAAGGCCTCTGCGATAGCGCCTCCGCAGTGCCACCTGCTGGCGCGGTCTTGTCACTGAGGCCCTTGGCCCTTCTGTCTTTCCCGCCCATCCCAGGTGAACTTCAGCGATGACAGTGACTTGGAAGACCGGGTCTCAGTTGAGGCACAGCTTGCAGAGGGGCCCAAGAGACGGGGCACTGCTTCCCAGGGCCGGGGCCGGGCCAGGAAGGGCTCGGGCTTGAAGACTGTTTCAGTGGCAGCCCCAGCTAGTGCCCCCCGGCGCCCTGGCCTCAGTGGCAGGAGCCAGAGGGCCAAGAAGGTGACACCAGGGCACCGTGAAGAGCTGGGCCCTGAGATCATGAGGACCATCCCCGCGGAGGAAATGACTGACGACCAGATGGAACTGAGCTTTGAGATCCTTAGGGGCTCTGATGGAGAAGACTCTACCTTAGGTACGATGGCAATGGGGGAAGGGAGAAGGCACGTACATTTTTAGGGGGTTACTCCAGGACCGAAGCACAAGAAAGAACTGGCGCCAAAGACAATACAGAAATAAAGCTTTTTTCCTGGCTCTGGGACTGGATCCTAGAAAGGACAAAGGGGATGGCAGGAGGAAGGAAATACAAAAAGTCCCGTTCTCTCCTCAGATGGGAAGGCACCCGCTCCAGGACCTGACACGGCCATAGGCGAATGTGAGGTGTTGAGACGTGATTCCAGCAAAGAGGAGCTGCCCATCCCACGCCCAGACAAGGAGAGAGACAAGGACTTCGGTCCTCGGCTCCGGCTCCCCTCAGCCCCTACAGCCATTGGTGAATACGCTGACTGCAGCGGTCTGGTCACTTGGAGAGGGCAAGCCTCTGGGGCTCTTGATCCTCATGCCCTTCTAGTCTGTCCACGGTTCTGTCTGTGGATCCCCATCTACATCTGGTCGCCTTGGAACCTGGGTTTCAATCCCTGCAGTCTCCACTAGCTGTGCACAAGTCACTCCGCCTCTCTGAGCTGCTATTTACTTTACCTATAAAATGGGGTTTGGGAAGATGGAGTGAGTTGATGTGAGTCTCGTATCATCCCACTTGGCATGTTGCCCTTCATAAATGATAGCTTTTCTTTTTTAAGATTTTAAGATTTTATTTATTCATGAGAGACAGAAAGAGGCAGAGACACAGGCAGAGGGAGAAGCAGGCTCCCTATGGGAAGCCTGATGCTGGACTCGATCCCAGGACCCCGGGGTCACACCCTGGGCCAAAGGCAGATAGATGCTCAACCACTGAGCACCACCCCCAGGCATCCCAATAGCTTTTATTATCCAAGTGGGAGAGGAGGTAGGGCCTTGGAAAGCTGGAACTTTCGTGGAAAGTTCAACCAGCTAAGAGGTACAGGACTCCTCTACAGCAAGTATTCCAACTTCCTGTAGGTGTGTCCACCCTGGATTCCATCTGTGACTTGCTGACCGTTGCTTTCCGTGGGGTGAGTCACTGCCCTCCGAGTGGGCTCTATGCTCATCTCTGCCGCATCCTGGCTTTGTGCTTGGGGCACCGGGATCCCTGTGCCACTGCCTGCCTCGTCACCGAGTCTGTGTCCATCACCTGTCGCCACCAACTGCTCACCCACCTCCACAGGCAGCTCAGGTGAGTCCCTGAGGCCCTTGCCGAGGCAGACAGGAAGGAGGCTTTGGGTTTTGGAGGAGGGAGAAGTCACCCGTGCTTGTGTTGCCCGCAGCAAGGCCCAGAAGCACCGGGGATCACTCGAAATGGCAGAGGAGCTACAGAGGCTGAGCCTGGAGGAGAAGCCTAGAGATGTCCCCCTGGCCCGCATCCAGCACCTCTTTTCCTTCGGGGCTTCGGGTTCCGGTCAATTCCCTGAGCCCGAGAAGGAGAGTTTCCAGGAGCGCCTGGCGCTCATCCCCAGGGGTATGGCCGCAGGCTTCGGCTGGCTCTTCTGTCCCTGTCTGCCTCTTACTAAGGAGTTAGGTGAAGGAGCTTAAGGCATTCGTTAATATAGATCTGTGATGTTTATGGAAGGACGTTCATACTTTCTCATTGATTAGTCATTTTGTTACTCTCACCAGAGACAAATACCCTAAATCTGAAGGTTTTTTTTTTTTTTTTTTCCTCCTTTAACCTCAGTTTTGAGTTTCTAGCACATTCAGTGCCTTTCTTCAGGGCTAAGTTCAGGTGTCCAGAGTCTCCCTGTGCTCATGGAAAACATGTTAGCAGATTTGCATGCCTCCCTCTGTTTCTCTGAGGGACACAAAGTAGTACGAGATGTGGACTGTGGCCACAGGAAGCCGTTAGGGCAAGGGAGAGCTCCTTGAACTCTAGTGACGAGGAAAGAGTTCTTGGAGTTGTTGGGAGTTGTCTTGAGTGACGGCTAGGAATTGAGTGCAGAGCATAGAGAAGGGAATTCCTCGTGAGAGCCGAAATGACCCAGGGTATGCTCTGTGTGTCAGGCGTGACTGTGTGTGTGTTGGCTCTGGCCACGCTCCAGCCTGGAACTGTGGGCAACACCCTGCTGCTGACCCGGCTGGAAAAAGACAATCCCCCAGTCACTATGCAGATCCCCACTGCCCAGAGCAAGGTAGGTTTCCTGGGTCGGCAAGCAGAGTTGGGCTGGGGTGGGCTGCTGGTCCGGCTGCTCACATTCTGTAGCCGGGGGATGGAGAGACGGTGATCCCGAGGACCAGGAGAAAGCTCACAATCCCATTTCCCCAAGCTTCCTCTGAGCGCAGCCCTGAAAGAGTTCGACGCCATCCAGAAGGAACAGAAGGAGAACAGCAACTGTACAGACAAACGAGAATGGTGGACTGGGCGGCTAGAACTGGACCACAGGATGGAGGTGTGTGTCCCCAAGGTGGAGTCAGGTCAGGCCTGCCCTGGGAGTGGCCCTGGGGTATCAGTGTCTTCTCTCTCGGGGCAGGGGATGGGGGGGTGTTTCTGTCAAGGGCCAATGCTGAGTTACCTCAAGTCGTCCTTTCTGGAAACATAGGCCTAAATTTAAAAATGATGTCACCTGGGAAAGACTGTAAACAGGAGCCCAAAACCTGAAGGTGCAGTGGTACCAGAACGTTTAGAGACACATACAAGGAGGGATGCCTGGGGGGGCTCAGCGGTTGAGCGTCTGCCTTCAGCTCAGGGCGTGACCCCGGAGTCCCGGGATCGAGTCCCACGTCAGGCTCCCCTTAGGGAGCCTGCTTCTCCCTCTGCCTGTGTGTCTGCCTCTCTCTCTGTCTCTCTCATGAATAAATTAAAAAAAAAAAAAAAAGATATATACAGGGAAAGGAATATAAGCCCAAGTGTCAGCTTCCTGGGTTTAGCTTTCATTGCCTGCCTGTTTGCATTTGTCAAAACGTGGTGATATGCAATAAATCATCTCATCTGTCCTCAAAGTCTCAGCAAATGAAAAACATTTCTAGCTTCTTGCCTTTTTTTTTTTTTTTTTTTTTTGAGGGGGAGAGAAGAGGGGAAGGGGAGTAGAGGGAGAGAGAGCATCTTAATTAAGTAGAGCCCGATGTGGGGCTCCGTCTCAAGACCCTGAGATCAGATTGACGTGAGCCAAAACCAAGAGTCAGATGCTTAACCAGCTGCACCACCCAGGCGCCCCGGGAGAGAGAGGGAATCTCAAGCAGGCTCCACACCCAGTGCAGAGCCCAACCCAGGGAGATCCTGAGATCATGACCTGAGCCGAAATCAAGAGTCAGATGCTTAACCGACTGAGCCACCCAGGTGCTCCTCTAGGTTCTTACCTTTTTAACTGGCGGAAAATAACACAAGACAAATACACACGTTAGAAACCCCATTTCCAGGGGATCCCTGGGTGGCGCAGCGGTTTGGCGCCTGCCTTTGGCCCAGGGTGTGATCCTGGAGACCCGGGATCGAATCCCACGTCGGGCTCCCGGTGCATGGAGCCTGCTTCTCCCTCTGCCTGTGTCTCTGCCTCTCTCTCTGTGTGTGACATAAATAAATAAATAAAAAGAAGCTGAAAAAAAAAAAAAAAGAAACCCCATTTCCTCATATCCAAAATGTTGGCGTCCGGGGGGCCAAGAGACTCCACTCCTCTGACTGGAGGATCTGTTCTTCCTCATTCAGGCTCTCATCACTTCCCTGGAGAAGCATGTGTTGGGCTGCTGGAGGGGACTGTTGCTACCATCCAGTGACGACCCTGGCCCTGCACAGGAGGCCTCCCGCCTACAAGAGTTGCTGCAGGAATGCGGCTGGAAATATCCTGACCCAACTCTGCTGAAAGTGAGTGGAGACATCAGGGAAGGGGATGGAGCTCAAATGAATTCTTGCCCACGTGCCATCGTAACTGGAGGTGGGAGCCGTTGCGCTCACTGACCACGTTCCCCTGCAGATCATGCTCCATAGTGCCAGAACCCTTGCTCCCGAGGACATTCAGACCCTGGCCTATGGGCTGTGCCCAGCCCAGCCAGAACGAGCCCAGGAGCTTCTGAGTGAGGCCGTAGGACGTCTGCAGGGTCAGACGGTACCAAGCAACAGGCACCTTGTCTTAGTGCTAGACAAGGTAAGGAGCTAGGGCTGGAGGGGTGGTGTCTGGTGGGCGGTGGGTACCGACTCCCCCCTCATGCCCCTCTGGACGCTTATGCATCCTGGCTAGGGAGAGTAATCCGTGTGTGCTTTCTGCCCAGGACCTGCAAAAGCTGCCATGGGAGAGCATGCCCAGCCTCCGGGCGCTGTCCGTCACTCGGCTGCCCTCCTTCCGCTTCCTACTCAGTTACTCCATCATCAAAGAGGTGGGGTTCAGGGGGTGAGGAATGACTGATCGAGGGAGGTCTTGGGAGACAGGAATGGGTCTTAGGGACCGGTGGCTCATTCGTGAAAGGGCTTTGGAGTTTGCTGAAGGTTGAGCCAGACCAGGGTCCTGACCACCAGTGTCTTCTCCTCAGTCTGGGGCCTCGTCAGTGCTAAGCCAAGGGGTGGATCCACGCAATACCTTCTATGTCCTGAACCCTCACAATAACCTGTCCAGCACAGAGGAGCAATTTCGAGCCAATTTTAGCAGGTCAGTGGGATAAGAGTAAGAGAGGGGCTGGGGGCGGGTAGAGACAACGTAGAGGGGCAGTATGCCCTTTTCGCCTCCGGAATCACGTATTGCAGCCCACCTTCTCCTGGTATTCCCTCTGCTGACTCCATTTCTTTTCTTTTTTTTTGTTTTTTTTTAAAAAAAAACAAAAAACAAGGTCTGGCCAGTTTTATTAAAGAAAAATTTTTGCGTGATTTACTTTCCACCCGTCTGTTCTGGCATGCTTCTAATGATATCAGAATCACCTGGATCCATGATAGCCAGTGTGCATACTCTGTAGCATTTCCCACACGCTGTGCCCAATTCAGTATTACTGCCACTGTAGTGATGGACACCAGTTTTGGCCAACATGGCGTAGTATTCTATTTCAGATTTCCTCAAAGCCGGGCAGTTGTCGGCCAGGATGACCAGTTTCGCTTTGCCGTGTCTGATCATTTTCAGGGTCTGCTTGTACCCCAGCACGTACTTTCCACTTTTCATAACCGGTTGGAGCCTAGAGTTGATCGACTCCAGCGACTTTTTTGTCTTCTTTGCGGCCACCATCTTCCTGCCTTAGATGCGGGACGACCCCAACCAACAGCAGCCGCCAAAATGGCCCGCTGACCCCAATTCTAATCCCTACCTTTTCTCTGCAGTGAAGCTGGCTGGAAAGGTGTGGTTGGGGAAAGGCCAAGCCCAGAACAAATACAGGCGGCCTTGACGGAGCACGACTTATATATGTGAGTGCTTAAGGCAGGGACGGGAGCGGGGGTATCACCGTGGCCTGCTATGGGGCCTTAAAGGACGCCCCTGAAGACATGGCCGAGGCCGGGTACTGCTGGGTCAGACTCATCTCCCGTCCCTCTGCCTTAGCTACGCAGGGCACGGGGCTGGGGCCCGCTTCCTGGACGGACAGGCCGTCCTCCGGCTGAGCTGCCGGGCGGTGGCCCTGCTGTTCGGCTGCAGCAGCGCGGCCCTGGCTGTCCACGGGAGCCTGGAGGGAGCTGGCATTGTGCTCAAGTACATCATGGCCGGCTGGTGAGTCTTGAGGGCCCAGCCCAGGTTCCTTCCCCGGCCTGAACCCTAATGCCCCACTCTCCTCGCGTTCTAGTTCTCTGACATGTGGGGGCCTCAAGCCTTTGCCCTCCTCTACCCTCCTGGAACTGTGGACCAGGCACTTCCCACTGGCTCACTCCGCTTTCCTCACCCACCATCAGCAGTCGCGTTTGCCCGCGTGTTACGGCCCTCACTTTGCAGCTCTTCCTTGTCTTTTCCCAGTCCCCTGTTTCTGGGTAATCTCTGGGACGTGACTGACCGAGACATTGACCGCTACACGGAGGCTCTGCTGCAGGGCTGGCTGCGGGCAGGCCCAGGAGCCCCGCTTCTGTACTACGTCAACCAGGCCCGCCAGGCTCCCCGACTCAAGCATCTTATTGGGGCTGCACCTGTGGCGTACGGCTTGCCCGTCTGCCTGCGGTGACCCCCTGGAGCTGCCCCAGCGCCCTCAGGAGCCACGTGACAGTTCCACATCCTCTTAGATATTTTAAGTGATTTTTCTGTGTTTTATATGAAACATTTCCCTTTGACTTAACCTTAATATAATAAAGTTGTAATACTTCAACCCTGTTCCGTGGGGTTCATCCCACTGCGTGGCGGAAGGGGTGAGAACCTTGCAGGAGTTCAAGTCTGAGACTGTGGGGAAGAGGCGAAAGCACAGGGCGAAACTGGCCCGGCTTGGCGCCGCGGACAAAGCTGAAGGAGAACAGGATCAAAACGCTCAGTGGAGGGATCCCTGGGTGGCGCAGCGGTTTGGCGCCTGCCTTTGGCCCAGGGCGCGATCCTGGAGCCCGATGGGGGATCGAATCCCACGTCGGGCTCCCGGTGCATGGAGCCTGCTTCTCCCTCTGCCTGTGTCTCTGCCTCTCTCTCTCTCACTGTGTGACTATCATAAATAAATTTAAAAAAAATTATTTAAAAAAAAAACGCTCAGTGGGGACAAAGCCTCCAGGGAGTGGGAGAGTACCGAGCGCCGGCGGTCCGGCTCCGTGCCTTCAGCTATCCTGGGAGCGCCGGGAGCTTTTTTTTTTAATTTTTATTTATTTTTACTCATGACAGACGCACAGAGAGGCAGAGACACAGGCAGAGGGAGAAGCAGGCTCCACGCAGGGAGCCCGATCCAGGACTCGATCCCAGGTCTCCAGGGTCTGCCCTGGGCTGAAGGCGGCGCTAAACCGCTGCCCCCCCCCCTCCCCCCGGCTGCCCCGTCCTCGTCCCCCTCCCGCGTGGGTGAAGAGGCCCTGTCCCCACATTCTTCTGTCACACTGGTCGTCGGGAACTTCAGCAGCGGATCCTCCGGGATCCTGCTGTTGGTGGACGGTTTTTCTCCCCCCAACTGGACCGTTAGGTTCCCGGGGAGCACAGCATCTCCCACTCTGCGGGCACCTGGCAAAACGCCGTTTTGATGAGTAAACCCTGCGCCGCACGCGGTTGGGAGCTGCGTCCCCATTCTCTCCTCACGCCCCCGCCTCACGGGCCCAAAGCCCCACGATCCGAGGCGACTTCCCGGGCCCTCGCCTGTGGTTCGCTGGGTTCACACCGCCCACGCGCAGCACCACGCATTGCTGTGCAAGGCTGCCGCTGTGCGTGGGGGATTTTTAAGATTTTTTTGAGAGGAAAAAAAAAATTTTTTCTTTGAGAGGGACGCCCGGGGGCGCAGCGGTTTAGCGCCGCCTTGGGCCCAGGGCGTGACCCCGGGTCACGAGATCGAGTCCCGCGTCGGGCTCCCCGCGTGGAGCCTGCTTCTCCCTCTGCCTGTGTCTCTGCCTCCCTCTTTCTGTGTCTGTCATGAATAAATAAATAAAATCTTAAAAAAGAAAAAAAGTTTTCTTTGAGAGCGCGCGGGAGTGAGGGGGAGCCCGAGGCGGGGCCGCCGCAAGCACGCAGGGCCGGGCCGCGCGGAGGGCGACGGGCGCCCAGGCCTCCGCTCCCTCAGCTCCCTGAGGCCGGGGTCGAGGCCGGGGTCCTGTCGGGCCCGCGTCACGGCGCCGGGCCGCGGAGGTCCCGCGAGAACGGCGCGCGCTCCCGCGAGGCGGGTCCAGCCCGCAGAGGCCGCGGCCCCGCCTCCCGCGCGGGGGCCACAGAGACGGCGGCGCAGCGCGGCCTCGGCGCGCGGCCATAGAGAGGCGCAGGCGGCGGCTAGAGCGCCGCTTCCGCCCCGCCGGTCCTCCTTCCCGACATGGCGCAGTCGGTTAACATCACGGAGCTGAACCTGCCGCAGCTAGAGATGCTCAAGAACCAGCTGGACCAGGTGCGGACGGGCGGCCGAGACGCCCCACGGCCGCCCCGCGTGCGTCCTGCCCTCGCGTCCCCGAGGAGACGCCGCCCCCCGTCCCAGCCCCGTGGACCCCGGCGGCGCCTCTCTCTCTCTCTCTCTCTCTCTCTCTCTCTCTCTCCAGCCCCCACCTCACCGCGTCTCCCGTCCTCCGTAGGAAGTGGAGTTCCTGTCCACGTCCATCGCGCAGCTCAAGGTGGTGCAGACCAAGTACGTGGAAGCCAAGGACTGTCTGCACGTGCTCAACAAGAACAACGAGGGTACGGGGTAGGCGCGCGGCGAGCCGGCCCCTCCCGTCCCGGCCCCTCCCCAGACGCGACGAGACAGCCGTCTTCTCCGCCCCGTGCCCCGCTGGGAGCCCTCTAGGGTCGGCTGTCCAGGCCTGGAATGTGCCGGACATTCCTCCGCTGTTGTCCCCGTTTCTGTTCTTAATTCTCTCTTACCGCCCCTGCCGCATCGAAACGCTCTGTAACGTCTTCACCTTCCCCAGATGTTTGTCTTAATTGCTTTCACAGGGAAAGAACTACTCGTCCCACTGACGAGCTCTGTATCCTTTCCACAGAAACTGCTATATCCTGCTAGCTCTCTCCTTTTGTCTCTCCTCCCTCTCCTGGAAAGAAAGAAAGAAAGAAAGAAAGAAAAGAAAAAAAAAGGATGGGATTCATTTTTGATTACTGCAGAGCGTCCCCATAATTCTGAGAACACGCACTATACACTGTTTGTACCTCTCCTAACCTGGGGTTGGCAACCAGCTAATGCCTTGCGAGCACCAAAGCATATGCAGAATCAAGGTGCGATTATTTCCTTTTGCTGTTTGAGAGTGTCCTCTAATACGAAGGCGAAACAGGTGGGCTTACGCTTCTACTAATGACTTAGAAGACATAAACGATGGAAGAATTGCAGGGTACAGAAACAAAGAAGGTTGGCTCTATTTATGAATCCTCAGTTTTGGCTTAACTGTAGCTCTTATTTCTAAATTCTTATTACCAAGAAACCTGGATCGTGGCTGCCTGTTGGGTGTTTTCCTTGAATGAGTAAGGTAGGGCAGTAGGGCATCTGTAAGCTATAGTTGGAGTACAGACAGGCTAAAAAAGAAATAGAGAAGTAGTGTAGTAGGGGCCGGCTAAATAGCATTTAATCCATTAGGAATTAGCTAGGGATTTCACGATTGGGGCTGTTGATGAAAGTGAGGCCAGCTTTTTATCACTCTTACTATACATCAGTAGGAAAATATCGTTGTGTCTAGTTCTTCTGGAGGAAGTATTGGGAGGAACTGTAAGAACTGCTTGGAGGACGGGAGATGGGATCAGGGCAAGAGAGTGTTGTAGCATATGCCATTTTCTCCATAAGGAACCGACTTCTCTGTTCCTTCCCATTCGGAATGTATAGGTATAGTTCTAAGGCCTCCAGATTCTTCAGTCCTTGTGGCTTGTAACTTTTTAGAAAAGAAGGCCAAGCAGGCTAGCTGACGGGCAGTCGTGACACTCCTGCTGGGCTAGTTTTCCCTTAATCCTTGCTTCTTAGATGTATGTCCCTGGGAAGCTACATGATGTGGAACATGTGCTCATCGATGTGGGAACAGGCTACTATGTAGAAAAGGTGAGTGGAAATAACCACATGGATACCCCTCTGAGCAGGGAAAGGAAGTTTAGGGGAAGACCTAGAGTGCAACATGGGGTCTCCTCTTAGCCCTTCATTCACCTCTGACTTTGCAGACAGTGGAGGATGCCAAGGACTTTTTCAAGAGAAAGATAGACTTTCTTACGAAGCAAATGGAGAAAATCCAACCAGCTCTGCAGGAGAAGCATGCCATGAAACAGGGTAAGGTTGGCCTGGGGCACCTCTTCACCCTTTCTACCATGATAAAGGGCATGGATTCCAGTGTGAACTGGGGGTGTCCCCTTTGCTAGATTAAAACCATGTCTTTCCCTTTGGTGTCTAGATGTGATCTCTAGATTCTTTGCATTGCATACCCACTGTAGATTGCACAGTTGGGTGCTTGAGAAATTTAGAGGAAGGAAATCATATCTTTGTTCTTGGGTGTTCCTATTTAATGGGGATGGAATGAAGGAGATGATACGTGTAAATGAATAGACAGGAAGGAAATACAGCCCTATTAACTAGCCATTACAATGCTGGCTACACATTAGAATAACCCAGGAAGTTTAAAAAGGAAGCCCATGTCCAATCCAAACCAATTAAATCAACCTAGGAAGGGGGGATGGGGAATTCTAGAGGATCGGTGTTTTTTTAAAAAACTCCCCAGGTAATTCTGTTACAGTCAGGATTGAGAACCATTGTTCTAAAGGTGAACATCTTATCCATGGTTATGTTTGACTCTTTTAATACTGTATTTGTTCATTTTTATGTCCCACTGGTTACCATATTTACTGACACATTGTAGAGTGTGAATTTGTTTGTGTGAGTATGTCCCACAGTGGATCACTGTTAAAAGTGGGTATTTTTTTTTTTTTTTTTTAAGATTTTGTTTACTTATTCATGAGACAGAGAGGCAGAGACACAGGCAGAGGAAGAAGCAGGCTCCATGCAGGGAGCCTGATGTGGGACTCGATCCTGGGTCTCCAGGATCACACTCTGGGCTGAAGACGGTGCTAAACCACTGAGCCACTCGGGCTGCCCAGTTTTTGGTGTTTTTAAAGATTTATTTATTTAACAGGTGCCTGGGTGGCTCAGTTGGTTAAACATCTGCTTTCAGCCCAGGTCATGAATCCAGGGTTCTGGGATCATGCCTTGTGTTGGGCTCCCTGCTCTGTGGGGAGTCTTCTTCTCCCTCTGCTGGTCCCCCATCCCACTCATGTCTGAGCTTTCTGTGTCACATAAAATATTCTTAAAAAAAAATGTTTTTGAGACAGTGCATTGGGGAGAGGGGGAAGGTAGAGTCTTAAGCCGACTCCACACTGAGCACAGAGACAGGCAGGGGGGCTCCTCTCAGGACCGTGAGATCAGGACCTGAGCCCAAACCAGGGGTACCACACTTAACCGACTGCACGCCCCAGGCACTCCTCAGTGTTTTATTAACTGTTTAACTTTTTCTCACGGTTCCTAACTCTGGGTTCTCCACTTAAGCTCCAGACCAGGATCTGACTCCTCTTTCCCTCCCCCACAGCTGTCATGGAGATGATGAGCCAGAAGATTCAGCAGCTCACAGCCCTGGGGGCAACTCAGGCGACGGCCAAGGCCTGAAAGCTCGGTTCAGAAACGGTTCAGAAACGGGCCAAGTGCTCCTGCGGCGGGAGCTGGGACCTTGTGGGCGTGGCTTCCCGGGGCCCAGGACGGGAGGGGCTTGCTTCGTGCTAATAAACGTGCCCGCGGGGCCCAATGTTGGTGTCGTGCTTTCCGCGGAGGCTGGAGGTGCGCGGGGGGCGGGGCGGAGGTGCTGCGGCCCCGCCCGGCACTGAGCGTCTCGAGGCGGGGGGGCGGGGCCTGGTGGGCGGGCCCGTTGCCGTGGGAACGGCCTCCGGCGGAAGTGCGGCTGCGCGGGCACCTCCCCTTCCGGGTCGTGACCCGCGGGCCCCGGAGGCCGCATGGGCCGCGGCTTCCCGCGCGCTCTCCTCCCGCTGCTGCTGCGGCCGCCGCCCCCCGCGCGGCCCGGACCCCGGATGCTCCGCGCGGAGCCCGTCCCGCCGCCCAAGCGACCCCGCGGCGGCCTCATGGCGCCGGCCCGAATCGGGACGCACGACGGCACCTTCCACTGCGACGAGGCGCTGGCGTGCGCGCTGCTGCGCCTCCTGCCCGAGTACCGGGTACGGCCGGGTCGCGCCCCCGCCCCGCCCCGCCCCCGGGCTCCGCCTGCGCGACCCTGGCCGCCCCCTCACCTCCTGTGCCCCGCAGGATGCGGAGATTGTGCGGACCCGGGACCCCGAGAAACTGGCAGCTTGTGACGTCGTGGTAGACGTGGGTGGCGAGTACGACCCTCAGAGGCACCGGTACGACCATCACCAGAGGTCAGTGCCCGGCGCCCTCGCTCTGACCTCGACTCCGGCGGCCCGAGGGCCCCGAGGGAGCCGAGACCCCCGTCAGGTCAGCGCTTCACTGTGCTCCGACCCGGGAGCGCGTCCTTTCCGGGGGGGCCTCCCGCCCTCCCTCCGGCCCCCAGCGCATCGCGCTCCCGCAGTGAGTCACCCTACCTCGTCCTCCGTGCTCTTTTTTCTTTTGAATTTTATTTATTCATGAGAGACAGAGGCAGCGACGCAGGCCGAGGGAGAAGCAGGCTCCATGCGGGGAGCCCGACGCGGGACTCGATCCCAGGTCCCCGGGGTCCCGCCCTGGGCCGACGGAAGGCAGGTGCTCAACCGCTGGGCCCCCCGGGCCGCCCATTCCTCCTCCTTTTCAAAGGAACTTGAGCCTTTCCAGTGTGCAGGTTCACAGCAGCACCCGTCTGCCCCAGGGCTTATACTTCCTAAAACTCTGCCCACGCCCTCCCATCTGGAAATCAAAGGACTGGGGCAGCCCCGGTGGCTCCGCGGTTTAGCGCCGCCTTCGGCCCAGGGCGGGACCCCGGGGACCTGGGATCGAGTCCCGCTTCGGCTCCCCGCATGGAGCCTGCTTCTCCCTCGGCCTGGGTCTCTGGTTCTCTCTCTGTGTCTCTGTATCTCTGATGAATAAATAAGTAAAATCTTTAGGGGGAAAAAAAAATCAAAGGACTGAGTAAAAAACCCTCCCTCATACACCACATTGCTTACAGTGGTGATCTCTGAGAGATTGACGATTTTATTCGTAGGTATTTCTGTCCCTCTTTGTTAAGCGTACATATTACATTCATAAATTCATAAATAATATGGAGGGGGAATCCTGGCATTTATAACCTCATCGCTTACCCTCCCTTCTCAGCCTTTTTTCAGAAGAGCTGACCCTGGTTGCACATCCCTTCCACTTCATTCAGTTCATCCATTTAGCTGGTCCTGTCCCAGTCTTTCCCTTGGAAATGCTTATGAAAAGGTTATGCTTATGAAAATGCCTTATGAAAATAAATCACACATTTATTAACACATTTTTAGGTGGGTTCTTTCTTTTCTTTTTTTCTTTTTCTTTTTTTTTTTTTTTTTTTTTTTTTATGGAGAGAAAGTGCACACAAGCCCAGGGAGGGGCAGAGGGAGAGAGAGACTCTTAAGCAGGGTCTGTACCTGGTGGAGACCCTGAGGCCAGGGCTCAGTCTCGAAACTCAGATCATGACCTGAGTCGTGAAGAGTTGGCGCTTAACCGACTGAGCCACCAGGCACCCCAACGCTTTTGGAATATAAAGCATGTAATGAACACCCAACGGCCAATCTCCCAACCTAAGCTCTAGAAGGTTACTGTTATATTCGCACCAGTACGCAGGCACTTCTTCCCTGTCCCATGTCCCGACCTCCCCAGAAGTAGGCCGTGTCCTTAATTCTGTGTTCATCATACCCCCGTTTACTGTGTAGTTTAGCACATCTGTTTCTCTCAGTAGTTTAGTTTTGCTTTTTGGATTTTTACCTGGGGGTTTATTCTGTATTCATTTTTATGCCTTATGAATGTTTTATAGATGTTTTTATATACTCAGTAATAAAAAGCACAAAAAAATAAGCTCTAGGTGATTCTGATGGATGGGTATTTAGAAATTACGGCTGTAGCTTCTGCTTCCCTAAGATCTGTCATATCAGTAGAATTCAGGTGTGTCTACCTTTCTCACCCCTGCCAGCACTGCAGGTGGTCTGCATTTCCGCATGCTGCCTGGCACAGCGCTCTACCCTGAGCTTGTCCGCTCAAGTTCTCAGGTTCCCTACTCCCAGACTCTTCTATATGGTGGACGAGGCCTGCCATGATCTGGCCCTTGCTTACCCTTCTAGCTTTGCTTTTTTTTTTTTTTTTTGCCACTCGTCACACCCAAGCTGCCTCTCTTGCAGTTCCGTGTAGAGACCTGTCTCAGCCATCATACATGTTGGTCCCTCTGCCTGCGATGCCTTTTCTCCTTCGCCTTTTGTCTGGCCGGTGAACACCTAATTCATCTTTTAGGAATGACCTGAAGTCGCTCTTCTCACCCCACCCCCATTGCCTTGTTTATAACCTACCAAGAGCATTAGCCTGGTGGTGTGCCTGCGTGTCTGCCGGTATTAGGTGAACTTGAAGGCAGGGACATGGTCTCAGGGTTTGCTCTATCCCTGATGTGTAAAACACGAAGCCTGGCATGTAGAGAGCAGTGAATTCACCATTGTCAAATGAAAGCATGAACAGACTCCAAGCTGAGGTCCGTGTTGATCCCCATGGAGAAGCTGAAGCTCCCGCACCCAGGCGCTCTCCTCCCGACTCCTGAGCGTTCTCCAGCCCCGCCCCCTCGTGCCTATACACACACACACACACACACAGTTGTGGGTTCACTGGGGCAGCTCGGCCTCAGCCCTGCCTCCCTGTGCTCCTCAGATCTTTCACAGAGACCATGAGCTCCTTGTCTCCTGGGAAGCGGTGGCAGACCAAGCTGAGCAGTGCGGGACTCGTCTATCTGCACTTCGGGCACAAGCTGCTGGCCCAGTTGCTGGGCACCAGCGAAGAGGACAGCATGGTGGGCACCATCTATGACAAGGTGGGGACCCAAAGACAGAGATGACCCGTAAAAGCATCTCCAGCAGCTGGGAGTGGCACTCAGCAGGACTGGGCCTCAGGTCAGGACTCCTGGCCCAGAGCTGGCCCAGCACCGTCTCCCTCAGTCAGGCTTGCCTTTTTCACCTCTGAGAAGGTGAGGTAGTTTAGGGAAGGGCTTTGAAAACCATAAAGCAGTGTTTCGCGGTCCTTTTCTTGATCGGCCATCATAAAAAATGATTGTTCAACAGCTTGGTAATAGAGGAGGCAGCTGGTTTTGGGAAGCACCTGGCTTGAGGTTCTGGCTCCCTCCTGAAGGTGAGGGGGGCAGATCTTGGACCCCCGCATCGGAAGTTGAGCTGGAGAGGATTTGATTATGAAAGTATCGTCAGGATCCCCCGGCATCTCCTTTGCAAGCAGCTCCACACGCTTCTGCTACAGGAAAGGGAATAGGGCTAGTGGCCCCGGCACGCAGATCCGTGATTCTAAGGACGCCGACTTGCCCCCACTCCCGTGAAGTTCACAGGTCAAGCTTCAGATTCCGTCAGTGCTGCTTTTGCAGAGGTCGTTGAGTTCAGTTCTGTTGTAGCTCACCTGTCCTCTGCCTCCTGTGACACAGCATTTGTACGATCTGAAGAGGTGAAGAAATGTGAACTATAGGGTCAGAGTTTGGGGAATACTATGGTTTTTAGACCGCCTCGGTCAATTTTCCCTTATGCTGAGGGGCTTCTAAGCCGGGGGAGTAGATTACCCCAAGTTCTAACTAAGCATCAGGTTGGGGTCCAGACCAAGAGATGCTGGGCAGGAAGCAGTCTTTCTCCGCTCTCCCGAGGAGCGCTTTCCCGCATACCGCAGCCGTGCTGCCGTTACAGGCCTACACGCAGGGCCATTCTGCTTCAAGCACTGAAACACTGATGTGCCGTGTCCTTTCTGCCCCCAGAGTCCTGAGGCACTATCCTACTATTTCTGTGGCCTTGGGAGATGCAGCCCCGGCTCCCACCATGTGGCACATCACAGGCTGCCCTGGGACCGCATCCCGGCTCCTAGGTCTCAGCCAGCACTCCCTCTCCCACCTGACTCGAGTTCGGCCAGACTCTTGTGGACCTCATTTACCAGGTCACTGAATAGCCTGCTCAGCCCACCTGGAGCTTTACCGTGTCCTGGCCACGGGGATCCACGCCCAGAGCCTCTCCTGGAACTTGAGACCTTCCTAGCTCCGAAGTCAGCAGCCCCCTCCTCACACGTGCTGGCCTTGACTTAGGCTTTGCGCGGTTGTGGAGGGGGCACTGGACTAGAAGTCAGGCCATCTGACCGAAAGCCGCTGACCTCCCCAGTTCCCCCTTTCTTCATCCGGCGAACGTTGAGAGACCCTCACAGGGTTGTTGCAGACTGGTGGGTGCGCCCATCCTTTGAAGTCTATAAAACTTGATGCAAATGGTAGGTGCCCTGGAGCATTTTCTCCTGCTGCTGCCTTAGATGTACGAGAACTTCGTGGAGGAGGTGGATGCGGTGGACAATGGGATCTCCCAGTGGGAAGAGGGAGAGCCTAGATACGTGCTGACGACCACCCTGAGTGCCCGGGTCGCGAGACTTAACCCCACCTGGAACCAGCCCAACCAAGACACCGAGGTAAGGGGAGCCCCGGGGGCAGAGACCACGAGGCACGCGAGTACTTCGGGGGAGGAAATGAGTGGTCGCCTCCTCCAGTCCTAGCCACGCCAGAAGTTGGGGCCAGCACCATGGTTCTGATCCCGATTCCCAGGCCGGGTTCCAACGCGCCATGGACCTAGTTCGAGAGGAGTTTCTGCAGAGAGTAGACTTCTATCAGCACAGCTGGCTGCCCGCCCGGGCCTTGGTACAGGAGGCCCTGGCCCAGCGATTCCAGGTACAGGCCCGGGGCAGGCCCTGGGGTTCGTGGCTTAGTGACCCTGGCAGGCTGCCGGCCAGTGGGGCTCCCACTTCCAGCCTGACCTTCCAGCCATGCCTCCCTTCCAGGTGGACCCAAGTGGAGAGATCGTGGAACTGGCAAAAGGTGGATGCCCCTGGAAGGAGCACCTCTACCACCTGGAATCTGGGCTCTCTCCCCCGGTGACTGTCGCCTTTGTTATCTACACTGACCAGGCCGGACAGTGGCGGGTACAGTGTGTGCCCAAGGAGCCCCATTCGTTCCAGAGCCGGTAAGGTCCTAGAGGACCACCTGCAGGCCTCAGGCCTGTCCCACCTTATCTGAGGGGGCCACAAGCCTTGGCCCCTGCCATGCTCCCCCCCACCCCCAGGGCCTCCACTTGCTCCCACCACCTTCCTCTTCTCACTTGTAGGCTGCCCCTGCCAGAGCCATGGCGGGGTCTTCGGGACGAGGCCCTGGACCAGGTCAGTGGGATTCCTGGCTGTGTCTTTGTCCACACCAGCGGCTTCATTGGTGGCCACCGCACCCGAGAAGGTGCCCTGAGCATGGCCCGTGCCACCTTGGCCCAGCGCCCAGCACCTCAGCCTCCCACAAATCCCCCCTTAGCCCAATAAAATATCATCTGTGTCATACTGATCAAGTCCTTGCCCCATTATTGCCCTGTATCATTTGGGGAATTGCCAAAACTTGGGAAAAGTGAAATATCTATTATATGCCAAAGCCTATGGTAGGTGTTTTCTGCTTTGCTTTCCAAATCATCTGAAAACGACCCAGTTCGTAGAGTTAAATAACTTGCCCAAAATCATAAAAAGCAACAAAGCCATCTTAACCCAAAATCCACACTTTTTTTTTTCTTCACTAGATCCCAGTCCAACTCCCTGAAAAAGTCTCGTAACAGAGTGGAAAACAATGAAGGGACTTTTATTATTATTAGAAGTGGGAGTGAGGGGAGTGGGACAGGCCAAGCGATGGCCCCGGGAGAGGATCCCACGGGGCAGAGGTTGGGGATGTCTCCGTGAAGAGGGGCAGGTCGTGAGTAGAGCCTCCACCCCCAGCTGGGGGCTCCTGGGTCCGGCCAAGCACTGGGCTAAAGCGGGGGAACTGGGCATTAACAAAGTACAGAGGGATGTGGGCGATTCGGCCTGTGGACCAGCACTGCAGGGGACAAGAAAGACCCATCAGCCCGGGCCCAAAGGCGGCCACACGGGGCAGGGGGGCAGCCTTTGTCCTCGGCTCCGCCTGCCCCAGAAGCCCAGCAGCCTGTCTACTCACCACGCTGAGCAGAGCCCCCTTGTTGAAGGAAGGATGGAACGTGATGAGCTGCGCCTGGGCCCCGGGTTCCCCCTGGATGATGCCACTAGGGGAGGAGGTGAGCGGGTTGGCGGGAGGCTGGGAGGGAGCCCGCACCCGACGGCCTGCCCCCTGGCCTGCCCCCTGCCCGGCCCTTACCAAGGAAGCAGCTCAAACACAGGGCTGTTCCGAGTGCGAAAAAGGAGGATGACTGGTTTACCGTCCTGGACCCGTGGGTTTCCTACGGGAAATGGATGCGATAGCGAGGTACCCCGGCGGCGGAACCCCAGGCAGGGCAGAGAACTGCACCAGGACGCCGGCACCCTCCACGAACGGGGTGAAGGCTGTGGCCTGGGCAAAGCCCCTCCCAACTCACCTTTCATGAGCACGGCCAGCCGCTCCCCACTGGGGTCCCAGACCATGGAGTGCGCCTCTCCCCCAAGCCTGTGAGGCAGAGTCGGGAGGGCTCAGCATGCTCCCTCCCTCCCACCCGCCCTGCCCCTCCCTCTGCCCCGAGCTCACCTTTCCTCTCCGTCCGGTGTCTGCACGGTGGTCTCCGACAGGTCGGCCACGATGGTGGCTGACTTCGCGCCCCCAACGCGCCCCTGTCCTTCCCCTGCAAGAAGCGCAGCGGCTCTGGGGTACAGGAACCGGGCGTCTCCCCTCCCCCCTACCCCACCCCACTCCGCCATAAGCCCCGCCGCCTCTCAGGTCTCGAGCTGACTTGACTTCCCTTTACCCTTCGGAGTAGCCTATTCAGAGGGTCCCTGACTCACCGCCGCGCTCCGGGAATGCCAGGGAGTAGATGAGTGGTTCCCCCAGCACCGTGAACAGCAGCCGGTTCCCATCCGGGCTCCAGCAGCCAGTCTGGGGGCGGGGGCAGAGCACGGGGTCACTGGCGTGCGGGGGCGCGGGAAGAAGGGCGCGGGAGACCAGCTGGGGCCGCGGCCCCCCTCACCTGACACCGGCCCGAGAGAGTGGGCCACCGCTCGCAAGTCCACATCTGCGCCTCCCAGACCCTGCGCCGGAGAAGCGCGTCACGACCTCGGGCCTCTGCGGTCCAAGCCCACGTCCCTGCCTCCGCCAGTCCCGGGGCCGGAGGGAGAGAACAGGGCGGGGGGTGGGGGGGGGTCTGCGTGCTGGGGGCTCCCCGTCCAGTCATCCCCCCCACTCACCGGAAGACAGCTGAAGGGGTGGTGGCCAGGACTTTGCTGCCATCCGGCGACCAGAGCAGGTTGGTGACCCCGCCTCCCCGAAACCAGGGAAGGGGCACACAGGTCTCGGTGGCGACCTCCCAGACCTGGGGCAGGAGGGCCGGGGGTGAGGGCGCAAACCCCCGCGCCCCGTCCTCTCGGGGCCGAGGGACGCCCAGGCCAGGAGGGTCGGTTTCCGCGGCCGCCAGCGGCGTGTGACGGCCCCGCTCCCGGCCGCAGCCTCTCCTCCCACGGGACACCTGCCCCCAGACGGAGGCCGCTCCCGCCGGGGGCTGAGGGGGCTGAAGCGTGGCCACGGGGTGGGGACCGACTCACCAGGATGGCAGCATCCACGGGCGACGCGGACAGCAGGCGTCCCCCGCTGGGCGCCCAGGCCAAGCTCGTGACGGGCGCGTGCCCCGGGTGAGCGAGCACTTGGGCGCAGCCAGAAGAGGGTCTGCCGAGGGGACACGGGGGACACGGGGTCAGGAACGCCCGCGACTTAGGCCGGCGGCCCCTCCAGTCTCCGGAGGGAAGTGGAGGTCGCGGAGGGGAGGACAAACCAGAGCGTAAGCGGCGCCCAGTCCCCACCACGAGGCCCACGGACGGGAGCGAGTGCACGGGGCGAGCGCCCAGCGTCGCCTGCGGACGACACCGGCCGGGGCCACCCGGGCCACCCGGAGCCGAGGGGACAGTCCGCCGCCCGACCCTGAGGCCTGCACCTGCGTCCCCGCGTCAGTCTCCCAGCGCCGCCTCCTGGGCCGCAAACCCTGCCTCCCCGGCTCCGGCCACAGTCCCCTGCTCCTGCGGGGTGTTCTGCTTGTCCCAAGGATGCAGCGCGGGGCTCAGCCTTGTGCCTCCAGAGCCGCCGGACCGAGCTATGACCCGAGCTATGACCGCCCCCGAGCCAGGGACCCGGCCGCGCGACCTACAACCCCGGCGGCTTCCCAGCCACTTCTTCCAGGCCCAGAGACCCGGCTCAGTGCCCGGTGGCTCCGTCGCCTCTCTCCTGAACACATACCCTACAGGGATGCCCTCCGTCTCCGTAAAGGGACGTTTCAATTGTTTGTAACGTTCTATACGTCACAAAACGTTGCAAGAAATATTCCCTTTATCTATATCCTCATGAACTCATGTTACTATGTGTCCAGGATTTGGGGTAAAAAAGGCTTGCACTTTTCAAAAACTAAATATGCCAACAAATAATTTTCTGAGAAGTTTGTACCACAATACGGTTTTTCCGCCAAGAAAAAAAGTACCCCTTTCCTAGTCTTGCTAGTACTGGATACTATCAAACATTGTTTTTTAATATTTTATTTATTCAGAAGAGAGAGAGAGAGGCAGAGACACAGGCAGAGGAAGAAGCAGGCCCCATGCAGGGAGCCCGACGTGGGACTCGATCCCGGGTCTCCAGGACCACGCCCTGGGCCTAAGGCAGGCGCCAAACCGCTGAGCCATCCAGGGATCCCCCATTTTTTTTTTAATTTAAAAAAATTTTTTTAGAGATTTTATCCACAATAGACACACACAGAGAGAGAGAGAGGCAGAGACGCAGGCAGAGGGAGAAGCAGGCTCCATGCAGGGAGCCTGACGTGGGACTTGATTCCGGGTCTCCAGGATCAGGCCCTGGGCTGAAGGCGGCACTAAACCGCTGAGCCACCCGGGCTGCCCCACATTTATTCTTTAATAAAAACTCAGCATATCACTTTGTCCAGTTCAGAAAAATAAAACCCAGAATTCTGGTTTCGAGTCTACTTAATTTGACATTTCTACGACGACACACTCCTGTCCCGGCAGTGTCTCTCGCACTTACTCAGCCCTTGCTTAATGTTCTCCCACAACTCTCTCCAGGGCTCTAGTAGATTAAATACATTTCACCACTCATTCTCAGGGAGCTCAGCAACTACACATTGGAAATAGAATATTTTTTTCCAGGGATCAAATCCCACGTCGGGCTCCCTGCATGGAGCCTGCTTCTCCCTCTGCCTGCGTCTCTGCCCCTCTCTGTGTCTCTCATAATAAATGTATAAAATCTTAAACCTTTTTTCTTGTCTTGCTGCATTCACTAAAATCTCCAAAAATAACGTTAATAACAGTGATAATGGGGGGTACCTGGCTGGTTCAGGAGATAGAGCATGTGATCGATCTTGGGGTTGTGAGTTTGAGCCCCACACTCCGTGTACAGATTACTTAAAACCTTAAATAAAAATAACAGTGATAATGTATCTCTGTCTTGATCTTGACAGGACTGGAAGCGATACCTTTAGTATCTCGTATTTCACTGTCTGACCTGGTAGCTGATTCTGAGTACTCTTTTATTTTTTCTCAGTAAATACTCCTAGGTCATCTCTTTGTGTTCCTATTTTACTTTGTTTTCAACTAGAAAGTCTGCTTTTTAAGAAGGGCATTTATGGATATAAGCATTTTTCTCCTTTAATTTTCTAAAGTAATAAATCATGTTAATAGATTTCCTAATGACAAATAGTCTACTTTCTGGAAAAATCCTACTTGGTTAAGATTGTTTAAAAATATACTTCTGGGGGATCCCTGGGTGGCTCAGCGGTTTGGTGCCTGCCTTTGGCCCAGGGTGTGATCCTGGAGTCCCGGGATCAAGTCCCACGTTGGGCTCCCTGCATGGAGCCTGCTTCTCCCTCCTCCTGTGTCTCTGACCCTCTCTCTCTATCATAAATAAATTTAAAAAAAATAAATAAAAGAAATAAAAATAAAAAATAAAAAATAATATACACACACTTCTGGACTCTACTTACTAGTATTTTCTTTAGGATTTATAAATCTATGCTCAAATATTGTCTTACACTAATTGTCAGGTTTGGGTTTTAGGTTGAGCTTTATAAAAATAAATCAGGATGGATTCTGGAACAGAAAGGACATCAATGGAAAAACTGGTGAAATCTGAAGTCTGAGTTCAGTTAATAACGTACAAACAGCAGTTTCTTAGTTTTGACAAATGTCACAAGGTAACGTAAGATGTTAACAGTAGTCGAACTGGGTGACAGGTATACGAAACTCTGTACTATCTTTGCAGCTATCCTAAAAATCTAAAATTTTGCCAAATTTTATTAAAAGAGAAAAAAATCAAGAGCCTGATTTCTAAACATTTCCAAATTTGTCTGTGGTCTAGTCTAATTCAAGTAACATGGAGGGGAGCCTGACTGGCTCAGTCCATAGAGCATGTGACTGGAACCTCAGGGCCATGAAGTCGACCCCCACACGCGCTGGGCACGGAGCCTACTTTAAAAATGAGCAACATGGAGATTATCTTTTCTTTGAAGAGAAAACTCTCATAAAGTCATCTCAGCATGGCATTTTTTTTTTTTAGTAGTAGAGGTCATCCATTTTCTTATACAATCCATTTAGTTACAGATTTTGATAGAGAATCAAATATTTCTTTTTTTTTTAATTTTTTTTTTAATTTTTATTTATTTATGATAGTCACAGAGAGAGAGAGAGGCAGAGACACAGGCAGAAGGAGAAGCAGGCTCCATGCACCGGCAGCCCGACGTGGGATTCGATCCCGGGTCTCCAGGATCGCGCCCTGGGCCAAAGGCAGGCGCCAAACCACTGCGCCACCCAGGGATCCCGAGAATCAAATATTTCCTTTCAATTTTCGATTTGTAGGTCTAAACTTGTGTCTGATATTCTCTAATAATTCTATTTTCTTCCATATCTGCAGTTATTTTTCTTTCCCATTCTGAAAAATTGTGCTTTTTCTCTTTTACCCCAACAAGGCTAGCCAAAGGTTTTATTCTTTATCCATAATTTAAAAGACTAGTTTTTTTTTTGTTTTGTTTTGTTTTAAGGTTTTACGTATTTATTCCTGAGAGACACAGAGAGAGGCAGAGACACAGGCAGAGGGAGCAGCAGGCTCCATGCAGGGAGCCCGACGTGGGACTCGACCCTGGGTCTCCAGGATCACACCCCAGGCTGCAGGCGGCGCCAAACCGCTGCGCCACCGGGGCTGCCCATTGACTTATGTCTTTATTTATTCCCTTCCCTGCTGCCTTTACATCTGACAGTTCTCTGGAAAAAACAGTCTTTCTACTCTATGATCCACATATACACAGTCCCCACAATTCCAGAAGCTCCTAGTTCTGTCCGTTTCTCTACGTTACAGCATTCCCAGCAGCTCAACAATGACCTTACGTCGGCTTCTCCCACAGCCCTGGGAAGATAAAGAACTTCCAGACCTGGCCACCCACCTCCGCTAACACGGCCGCAAGCCTCAACCCTCAAGGTAAGACAGATGCTGCTGCTGGGACTCACCGGGTAGACAAGGAGGTGGGGTCCAGGGTCCAGATGAGAATGCAGGTCTGGCAGGCCACAGCCAAGACAGAGGCACTGAGGGGCTTCCAGGCCAGAGCGGCCACGTTCCGCTGCAACCGGTGCTTCAGGGAGGGGACTATAGTGCTGTGGTGAAGGTGAAGGGCCTGGGTCAAGGCAGCGACACTACAGCTCAGGGGACAGGAGCTCCCTTGAGGAGGGAAGGCCAAGAGAAGAAGGCTGACCACCCAGGGCCCAGGGGGCTTGTGAGACGGAAGGATAGGATAAAGGTTTGATCTGGAAATAGGACACCTCAAGTCAGTTGTAGAGAACCCGAGCCTGGTTCTAGAAGGGGTGCTGTGGGCCAGGCCCAGGAACCTCCAAGAAGCCCTGGAACCAAGGCTGGTGAAGGAAGACTGACTTACGGAGACCAGAGAGTCAGAGCCCGCCCAGCAGGTGAGCACATACCTGTTGGCGTTGTACACACGGATTGAGTCATCTAGCAGAGCCACTGCAAACTTGTTGGTGTGGGGGTGCCAGGCAAAGACCCGCAAGCAGCAGCTGGACCTGTGGCAGGAGTGAGCACAAGGAGTCTGAACCCATCCCCCAGCCCAGAGGCTCAGATTCCCTTTCACACGAGGCCATTACTGGTTTTCACTTTTTATTTCTTTCTTCGGGAGTGAGAATGTGGGTAACAGTCAGGAAAGGGGTGGGGAGGGCTCTCTGCCTTGACTTCCTTCTCCAGGGAAGCTCCAAGGACTCCCGTCCCACACAAGTCTCAGAGCTTGCACACTTACCAGTTTGTGACTTGGGCAAATTCAGCAATCAGATCTTCGCTCCTGAGCTGGAAGAACAAAGCGGATAGAGGACGCCCTGGGACGAAAGCTTAGCCCCTCAACGTTCCACAGGGGAGCTGGACCCCGCCCACCCTCTACAGTCTTCCCACCCCACCCTGACCTTCAGGGGCGGGAAGTGGAAGAGGGTGGGAGTGGAGGAGAGGCAGCCACAGAGGGCCAGGGGAGGAAGCCAAACTTACGGACAGATGGGGGAACAGGGACCCGTGGAGGGAGGAGGCCCATCGACAGAGTGCCAGGGCCCAGCTGGACGCCGTCTTCACCCACTCGAACACTGTGGGGGTGAGGAAGCAGCTCTGATTAAACCATTCACAGGGCTGTCACCAGCACCCTTGGATAAGGAACGAGCAGGGAAAGGACAAGCATTCCCCATACTCTGGGACACGGGCTCTGGGGTATGGGAATTAGGCAGAGAGGAGAAAAGATGGCACCAGCATAGACAACTGGGGCAGGAAAAACACAGCTACAGGGAAAGGGCCTGGGCCAGGAGGCACTGGGATGAGTTAGGAAGAAAATGAAGGGGAGATACCAACCACAAAACTAGAGAAAGCTAGAGAGGAAGTACTCACCCTCCTCCTCCGAGTTTGCAATTTCATTCAGCACCCCAAAAAGGCCCATATCACGCCTGATGAGAGGAAACCGTGAGTCAGATTACTCTGATCCCTTCCGTCTCCCTCTACAAGTTATACTCATTCAATAACGTATTAAAAATAAGAGCAGGCAGCCCGGGTGGCTCAGCGGGTTAGCGCCACCTTCAGCCCAACGCATGATCCTGGGGTCCCAGGATCGAGTCCCACATTGGGCTCCCTGCATGGAGCCTGCTTCTCCCTCTGCCTGTGTCTCTGCCTGCTCTGCCTGTGTGTGTGTCTTATGAATAAACAAAATCCTTAAAAAAAAAAAAAAAAAAAAAAAATATATATATATATATATATATATATATATATATATATATATATATAGTGTCTTTGTGGGAGGCCTAGGTGGCTCAGGGGTTGAGCATCTGCCTTTGGCTCAGGGCATGATCCTGGGGTCCTGTGCCGAGTCCTGCATCAGATCTCTCCCCGCATGGACCCTGCTTCTTCCTCTGCCTGTGTCTCTGCCTCTCTCTCTGTATCTCTCATGAATAAATAAATAAAATCTTAAAAAAAAAGAAAAAGAAAGATCAGTATGACTAAAAATTAGAGGAGCACAAAAACGGAGAGAAGGAGATGGGTGAAGAGGCTACTTCAGAAGTCTGGAAAAAAGACAAAAGTGCTCTGAACCCACAGGGTTGGAGAAAAGCAGATAGATTTGAGAGGTTGAAGTAGAATGAACAGAATTTGACGGCCAATTAGACATTAGTAAGAATAATATCAAGGGAAACACCTAGATAATAATTATAGCAGTTAAACTGCACACAGTACGCTAAGGCTGGCCTAGATGCTTCGCACACATTATCTAGTCAACCACTATCACAACTCTGCAAAATAGGTTTTGCCAAGACTCGCATTTTCAGATGAGACAACAGAAGCATGAAAAGGTTAATATCATCAATGTGATCTCAGTAGGAAGGAGCAGCATCAGGATTCAACCTGCCTGTCGGCTTCGGAGCCTACACTCAAACCACTGGCTCCTGAATGAGTGGTAAGGCAATCCCTTGGGAGGAAAAACACAAGGTAGAAGCAGGTTTAAAATGGAAAATGAAGGGACGCCTACGGGGCTCAGCGGTTGAGCATCTGCCTTCGGCTCAGGGCTTGACCCCAGAGTCCCAGGATCGAGGCCCACGTCCCGCTCCCTGCAGGGAGCCTGCTTCTCCCTCTGCCTGTGTCTCTCATGAATAAACAAATAAAATCTTTAAAAAAAAATTACAAATGAACATCCCCTTTGAAGCACCTACTGGCGTTGTAGGAATTTATATTTTTTTAATTTTTTTTTTAATTTTTATTTATTTATTTATTTATGATAGTCACAGAGAGAGAAAGAGAGAGAGGCAGAGACATAGGCAGAGGGAGAAGCAGACTCCATGCACCGGGAGCCCGATGTGGGATTCGATCCCGGGTCTCCAGGATCGCGCCCTGGGCCAAAGGCAGGCGCCATACCGCTGCGCCACCCGGGGATCCCTGTAGGAATTTATCGTACACGTGTCAGTGATAATAACTAATCCTGGAAGGGATTAATAGGTACGTGCCAGGCACTGTTCTCTAAGTGCTTTATATCTATTAACTCATTTCATCATCACTACAACCTTGTAAAATGGGTCCCATTTTACAGATGAGGAAAGCGAGGGACCAAGTTAATCAAGTACCTTACCCAAAATCACACAGCTAAAGAGTGACACGGCCACAAACTGAATCCAGGCGGTAGGGGTCCACTCCTAAACGCGCTAACTGAATGACCTAAGTATGTGATCGTCCCCTGCTACGTTATACCTAACCTTGCTGAGCTTCAGGTTAAGGTTCGGAAGAAGGGGCAGGGAGCAGGCTCGCTTATGCCAGAAACCAAAGCACGTCGCTGGAGATGAGATGAACGACTGTCCACAGGTTCCCCAGTAAGGACTACTAATTTGTTACGATGAATGACATCCGATACTGAACCACAGAGGGCGTGGCGGCCCGAGGCAGAGGGGTGGTGACCCCATTTTCCCCAGGATCTGCAGACCGGGGTCCAGGAGACCCTTTGCCACATCTCACCATACGTTGATGCATCTCTTCCACACTTGCTCGCGGTGATGGATGAAGGCGGTTCTTGTGCCGTGGTCCAGCCTCCCAGGGGCCTTCAGGGGATCCTTAGTCAGGTTCAGCACAGGAAGATTGATCCACTATAGGCCAGGAGTGCAAGGTGGGACAACGAGTCAGTCTCCTCCTGCGATCGCTGCTGAATTCCCGGCCACCCCCAAACCGCGGCTGGGCTACGAGTAAGAGGCCTGTTTCCCATCAGAAACCCAGCCCTTGTGGGAAAGGGAAGCGGAGCTTAGCTCTCTCATCTGCAAAACTAGCCCATTTCACGGAGTTGCTGTGATCATCAGCCCTTAGAGCATCGGCGAAGCACACCGGACTCAGACTCTCTTACACACCAAACGCTCAATAAATAGCAGTTTCTCTCCCTTTTCCTTCGCGGGATCGCCGTGGGAAAAAACGCTCCGGGTTGTGCCTCCCCAGGTCTCCCAGATACTGCCCCCAACTGCTCAGCAGTTCCCCTGAAGCCCCCCGCATCCTCTCGTTCCCTCTAGGCCCGCCCACAACCGCTCAACCTCCCTCACCCTGCAGCCCCGGCCCTACACTGCATCCCAGCCCCTGGGGTCTCGGGCCTGGGCCGGGCAGCTCCCGCTCCGCCAGGCTGAGCCCTGCGACCCCGGGCCGTCCCCCCGGCCCCCTCCCCCGCGGGCCCCCTCCCGCGCGGGCCCCCTCCCTTCTTGCTCCGCCCCCTCCTCGCTCCGCCCTCCCGCGGGCCCCGCCCCCTCCCGCGCGGGCCCCCTCCCTCCTCGTTCCGCCCCCTCCCGCGGGCCCCGCCCCCTCCCCGCCCGGCCCCCTCCTCCTCCCCGCGGGCCCCTCCCTCCCTCCTCGCCCCGCCCCCTCCCGCGCGGGCCCCCTCCCTTCTCGCTCCGCCCCCTCCCCCGCGGGCCCCCTCCCTCCTCGCTCCGCCCCCTCCCGCGCGGGCCCCCTCCCTCCTCGCTCCGCCCCCTCCCGCGGGCCCCGCCCCCCTCCTCCTCCTCCCTGCGGGCCCCTCCCTCCCTTCTCGCTCCGCCCCCTCCCAGCGGGCCCCTCCCCCCCCGCGCGGGCCCCCTCCCTTCTCGCCCCGCCCCCTCCCCGCTCCGCCCTCCCGCGGGCCCCGCCCCCTCCCGCGCGGGCCCCCTCCTCCTCCCTGCGGGCCCCTCCCTCCCTTCTCGCTCTGCCCCCTCCCGCGGGCCCCGCCCCTCGCTCCGCCCCCTCCTCGCTCCGCCCCCTCCCGCGGGCCCCGCCCCCTCCCCGCCCGGCCCCCTCCTCCTCCCTGCGGGCCCCTCCCTCCCTTCTCGCTCTGCCCCCTCCAGCGGGCCCCGCCCCCTCGCTCCGCCCCCTCCCGCGGGCCCCGCCCCCCTCGCTCCGCCCCCTCCCGCGGGCCCCGCCCCTCGCTCCGCCCCCTCCCGCGGGCCCCGCCCCCTCCCGCGCGGACCCCCTCCCTCCTCGCCCCGGCCACCTGGCCCCGGAAGTCGGGAGGCGGACTCTCATAGCTACTGCCTGTCGCCAACTCGTTATTGTGCTCGTAGAGGGTGACTTGACCCCTGGGCGGCGGCGGCGGGAACAGCCCCAGGGAGCACATCCTGCCGGTCCCGAGGACGCCCGCAGCCGGTGAGCTCCCGGATCCCGCCTCCCTAAGTCCTAGTTCCCGGGCTCGATTCGGATCCCTACGGGTAGCCGCCTGGGACAAACGGCCAAACTCACCGGAAGTGAGCGGAAGCGGAACGCGGACCGCGTGCGCATGCGCAGTCCCGGACGGCCCCCACCCAGGGCGCCCTCGCGCGCCGCCTGGCGGCCGGAGGGAGCGCGGCGGGGCGGGGCTCGCGCTGGGGAAGGGCGGGAGCGGCGGTGTCGGGGTCCTCCGTGAGCCTGCCTCCCCCCAGATCCCACAGCCGCAGCACAGCTCCCCACTCCGGCTCAGCGTTCGGAAAGCCGCAAACAAGCCACGTTCAGGGAAGCGTCTGATTAAACCCTCGCAGGACTGTGCATCGTCCGGAGGAAATGACCGAGCGAGCCCCCGGGAGGAGTGACGTCACGGGAGACCCTGGAGGGACAGGGACGCGCCTCCAAAGCCTCGGGCCGAGCCCGGGGTTAACGGGAAGGGCGAGTGCGCTGCAAAACAGTGACATTCCCTGAGTGTTACCGCAGAGTGCGTGTAAGAGCCTTACAGCCAGCCCGAAGTACTGTTCTGGCACCTCGAGGAGGGAGAGGCGCAGGGACTTTGCACCTAAAAATACCAAAGCCAGGCGCTGCGGTGTAAGAATAAAAGTGAGATTGGGTGCTTGGCTGGCTGAGTCGTTGGAGCCTCGACTCGATCTCAGAGTGCTGAGTTCTGGCCCCATGTTGTGTGCAGACTTCACGTAAAAAATAAATCTTAAAAAAAAGAAAAAGAGGGGCACCTGGGTGACTCGGTGGTTTAGCTCCTGCCTTGGGCCCAGGACGTGACCCTGGATCGAGTCCCACGTCGGGCTCCCTGCATGGAGCCTGCTTCTCCCTCTGCCTGTGTCTCTGCCTCTCTCTCTCTCTCTCTGTGTCTCTCATGGATAAATAAAATATTAAAAAAAAAAAAAGGAAAAGAAAAAGAGGGGTACCTGGGTGACTCAGTTAAAAGTCGACCTTTGGCTCGGGTCATGATCGCAGGGTCCTCCCATCGAGTCCCTCCTTGAACTCCCCGATCCGCTGGGAGCCTGCTCCTCCCTCTGCCTTCGCCCTTCTCCCCAACCCCCGTCTGGGACTAGAGTATACTCTCTCCTCTCTCCGTCTCAAATGAGTAAATCTTGAGAAAGAAGAGGGAAATTGATTCCAAAAGCTGGAAGTCGAATGCAGGATGAGGGCTCCTCTTCTCACAGGCGTGTGACTTCGGGGAAGTCTCTGAATTCCTCGAGCCTCAGCCTCCTCACTTTTGCAGAGTCCTGCTTATTTCCCCTGGTTGTCTCCCACACGAGATAATGGAAATGAAGCCATTTAATACGTTGTAAGTACCAACCACTGGATTAGGCACAACTCTGCCGTGAACTTGGTGACCTGCTGTGAACCTGGTGCGCTGGGTGGTCGCCGGGCCGCGCCTCCCCGGGCACGTCGGGGTTCACAGGTCCTGGGGGGGGGGGGCCGACCCCACCATGACCCCAGGAGAGAGAGTCACCTTGGGCTTTGGTTTGTTCATTTACTTATTATTATTTGTTTATTTATTTATTTATTTATTCATGAGAGACACACAGACAGAGGCAGAGACACAGGCAGAGGGAGAAGCAGGCCCGATGCAGGGAGCCTGACGTTGGACACAATCCCGGACCTCCCGGATCAGGCCCTGGGCTGAAGGCAGGCCCTAAAACGCTGAGCCACCCGGGCTGCCCTGGTTTGTTCATTTAAACAAGGGTAAATGAGCAATTCCAAGGACCATGCTCTGGGGACACAGAAATGTATAAGGCATAGTCCCCACTCCCAAGAGTTGCCAGTCTAGTTGGAGAAACTAGGGTGCATCCTGAGTTTAGCATTCTTGGGCTGGGTGTGCTACTCCTTCGTGCATGAAAAGTTGCTCCCAGGAGAATTATTCCGGGGTCAGAAAACAAGAAAGCTTCTCTGAAAATGCCCTTAACACGGAGCAAGCCCCGGCCGGGCTCCTGCAGTCTAGTACTTCCCAAATGTCCCTGAGCACAGGCCCCCCAGAGGATCTTGCTAAAGTGCGGGTTCTGGGGTGGAGCTCTTCAGCTGTGTTTCCACGATGCCCCCCCCCATACAGGATAACTGCACGGACCAAATTTCGAGGAGCCCCGGTTTAATTTTCTAGGTTAGTTCACTGTCCCCTGGAAAGTCACAGAAAGCTTGAGGAGCATCGAGTATAAACAGGGTAGTTGGGAGCAACTTGCTGAGAAGTTGGGGGGAAGGGGGAGCGCTAATGCGGGCTTTGGAGGAAGGGAGGGAGTCCCCGACTCCGACAGTGAGTGGGGGCCCCTGGGCACCCTCCACGCAGTTTCGGTTTGTGCTCAGTGGTGCCACCATCCAACCCCAGATACCTCCCCCCAAAAAATCACTGCCGACGGGGCCGCAGCTTGCACCTCCCTTCGGTGAGGCCTGACTTTTACCGGCAGGTTGTGCGGTGGTTGCCGGGCCGGGCGGGCCTCGGCCTGAGCTACGGAGCGGGGTCGTAGCCTCCAGGGCGCCGTCGGGGGTCGCAGGTCCTGGGGGCGACCCCGCGCCTGGCGCCCTACGCGCGGCCTCCAGGGGGCGCGGCGGCCCCGGACAGCGGCACCCACGGGACTCGCGGCCGGCGGCGGGGCGGGGGCGGGCCGCGGGGGCGGGCGGAGGCGCCGCCGGAGCCCGGGTGCCCGGAGCTCGCCCGGCGCGGAGCGGCCAAGCGGGCGCGCGGCCCGGCGGCCCTGTTTGTGCTGGCCGCGCGCCGCCGCTATTTGGGGCGGTTTTTATCTCCCAGAAACCAGCAAACCCCAAGCGGAGTCCGGGGAAGATGAAAGCGGCCGAGGGGAGGGGGAGGGGGCCGCGGCGGGCGGGGCTGGCACCGACAGGCGGGGCCCGGGGTCCCGAGGAGCCGGCCCGGCGGCGGGGGGGCAGAGGGGGGCAGCCCGGGACCCCGCCCCCGCCCTCCGCGCCTTCGAGGCGGGGCCCGAGGGCAGGGGATCCGCACCCGGAGAGGGGGGGCAGCCCGGGACCCCGACCCCGACCCCGCCCCGCCCTCTGCACCTTCGAGGCGGGGCCCGAGGGCAAGGGGTCCGCACCCGGAGAGGGGGGGCAGCCCGGGACCCCGACCCCGACCCCGCCCGCCCTCTGCACCTTCGAGGCGGGCCTCGAGGGCAAGGGGATCCGCACCCGGAGAGGGGGGCAGCCCGGGACCCCGACCCCGACCCCGCCCGCCCTGCAGCGCCTTCGAGGTGCAGGGGATCCGCACCCGGAGAGGGGGGCAGCCCGGGACCCCGACCCCGACCCCGACCCCGACCCGCCCTCCTGGAAGCGCCTTCGAAGCGGGCCCGAGCGCAGGGGGTCCGGGGCGGGGGGGGCATCCCGAGCCCGCCCGCAGCGCCCCCGACCGGCCGGGGACGGAGCCCCGCGGGGGAGCCCGGGGCCGGGCCGCACAAAGCCCTATTGTGGCCCGGGGCCGCCGCCACAGAGTGGCTTTTGTTCGCCCTCCGGTCGGCGGCGGGCACGGCTGATTGCAGCCCGGGGCGGGGCGGCTGCGTGCCAGGCGGGGGCCGCCCTGGGGACCCCTGGGGCCGCGCCGCCGTCGACCCGCCCGGGCCCGGCCGGGCCGAGCGGGCGGCGAGCGGGGGGAGGAAGCCCTCGGTCCCCCCGTCCCCCCCCTCGGCTGTCCCCCGGCCCCCCTCCCCCCACCCCGCCCGCCGTGGGCACCGTGGGGTGCCCGTGGGGTGCCCGTGGGAGTCTCCAGGTGCCGAGGAGGGCTCCCGTGGCTCACTCTTCTTCCCTCCTCCTCCTCCATTCTCACCAGGACAAAATTTAAAATCGAACTTTTTATTAAATAATAATAATAATAATAAAAAAAAAGACTCCATGAGGGCACGATCCTTTCCCTTCCACAATATTACCCTCTCCCCAAGCCCCAGCGGCTTTTACCCTTTAACTTGGGGCCTTGAGGGAGCAGGAGATAGAAAAGGAGGATCCAAAGTCACAGGAAAGGCAATCAAAGGCACGAAGCGGCTTTAAAAGTCACCAGAGGTGGAGTCGGGAGCATTGGAAATCCCAGGTTGGGGGGGGGCCGTGGATGCAACCCCAAATCAGCTTGGGGACCTCTGTCCTCCTCGCTGTATAAATTCTTCTTTCTCATGGCTTCTAGGCACCAGCCTAGCAGTGCCTCGGACAGAAGGGGCACTCAATAAATACTTGATTTATTTGAATCTGATCCCAGAGAAAGCCTTCCCCGCCTATTCTTCTGGAGACGCACCTCCAAACCAGTGTGCTCCTCCTGTGAGGTGGGCTTCCCCAACGAGCACGTCTAGGATGGCAGCTGCAAGCTCTCCATAACCATGGCAACGAGGGATTAGCCTGATGGGGTCATGGTGTCAGGGGAGGGGCAGTGGAAAGAACCTGCTCTGGGGTCAAGGGAGCTGGGGTACATTCCAGTCCTCCCCTCCATAGGACTCGAGGTTTCACAGCTTCTGGCTGGGGCTGGGAACATTAGGGATCCCTAATTGAGAGACACCCCATCAACTCTTTAACAGAGATCTAGCTAACCAACCCTATTAGCAGAGATTCTATTAAAAGAGAAACCCCATTAACTGAGACCCTGATGATAGGAATTCTATTGACAAGATCTCCACTAACGCTTTTTCTATACAGAGATACACTTAGCTACAGTTTCCATAGCAGAAACGGACCTCCTTCCCTCCCCAGCTCACTCTACCTGACCTGTCATCATAACTTAGATAAATAGAATTATTATTATTAGTATTCATTTCTCTTGGAACATAGGGGTTAAATATACAGGCCCGGGGGCAGCCTCCCTGACCCTGGGGTCACCCCATCTTTGGGATCAGATCCCCACTGGTCTGCCCCCCTCTTGGCACCCTGCTCCCTGCCAGGTCGCTAACCCCAATCCCCCTAACTCTGGCCCCTAATGAGGAGGCCACCAGGGGGCAATAAATTATCATCATCATCATCATCATCATCATTATGTTTGTAAAAACAAAAACAAACAAACAAAACGCTCTGGAGCATGGAAAGCAAGTGGGATAAGAAGCTGGGAAGACTGGAAGCTAAGCGTAAGCAATCGCGGTAAACAAGCTTGGGAAGCAGAAAGGGTGCTCGCCAAGGAGTTGGTGGGATGGAGAAAGCAAGTGTGGGGAGCCCAGATGGAAGGGAAATGAGACGGTGCGATAGGAGCGGAGGGGATGTTGGGGGTGGGGTGGGGTGGGGTGGGGGGCTGGGAAGCCAGAGGACAGAAGTCGGGCACAAGGTGAGGGCCTGAGAGGAGGGTCTGCAGCACGGGCTCTGGGCAAAGGTCGGGGAGCCGCAGGGCGCGCCGGGGGTCACCAGGCCGGCGGGCGGGGGGGCTGGCAAGAGCCCCAAGGGCAGCATGCTGGGGCCCAGCGGGTGAGGACAAGCGCGTCCACGCAGCCGGCGACCCCGCGCCCGCTCAGATCTCCAGCAGGCTGCTCTGCTCCGGGCTGCCTTCGGGGGCTTTCTCTGGGGGCGCCGGGGAGGCGGGGGGCCGGGGCGTCTGACTGGCCTCCTCCTCCGCGGCGCCGCGCGCCTCCCCCAGGTCCTTGGGGCCGCCGGCAGGGGGCCCGGGGCCCGGCTCGCCGTGGGTGCGCTGGTGTTTGCTCAGGTGGTCGCTGCGGGTGAAGCGCTTGGAGCACAGCAGGCAGGTGAACTTCTTCTCCCGCGTGTGCGTGCGCACGTGGCGCTCCAGCTCGTCCGAGCGCGTGAAGCGCTTGCCGCAGAAGAGCCAGTTGCACACGAAGGGCCGCTCGCCCGTGTGCCAGCGCAGGTGCGCCTTCAGGTGCGAGGCCTTGCCGTACACCTTGCCGCAGCCCGGGATGTGGCAGCTGTGGATGGGCTTCTTGCGCAGCCCCGCCGCCGCCGCGCCCAGGCGCTCGAGCTCCTGGCAGTTGGGGCAGTCGCAGGAGGAGCGGCCCGCCCCGCCGCCGCCGAAGCCGCCGCCCCCCGCGCCGGCCCCCCGGGGGGCTTTGGCCGCACCAGCCCCCCTCCAGCGGCCCGCTATTGCTCACGGCCTTGGGCTTATAGACGTCTTGGGGCAAGACGTGCTGGGGCCCCGGCTGCAGGAGGTGGGGAGCTGGGTAGGGGGCCGGGTTAAGGGGGGCAAAGTCGGACGGGTAGGTGGGCAGCTGGGGGTTCAGCGGAGGCTGAGCGGGGCCCGCGGGCAGTGTCCCTTGCAGCCCATCACCCTGGCCCTGCCCACCACCTAGCCAGTTGCCCCCGGGGTGCATGTCCCACCAGGGAGCAGGAGCGTTGCCAGGGCCCGGCGAGATGCCTGCGTGGATGCCTGCCTTGTACCAGGAGCCGTAGGGATGTGCCATGTCCAGGGAGGTGTAGACACTGGGCAGGCAGTCAGGAGAGCTGTGGCCCTTGGGCACTAGTAGCCCGGGGTCCTGGGTGCCCGTGGGTCCAGGGAATGAGTGAGAAAAAGGAGGGTACTCATTGGCATAGCCCGAGGTGGGGGCAGGGGGACTGCCTGCAGGTGAGAGGAGCCCATTGGTGCTTGAAAAGGGGGCTGGGTAGGCGTCCCCCATGGTTTTGGGGGCTGAAAGGTCACTGCCCACGGAGTATGGCTTCTTTGCGCCTGCTTTGCCCAGTGTCGTTGAGTCCCGCAGGGGGCTGGTGCCGCCAAATTTGCTGCACGCTGCCGTCAGCATGGCCAGGGGGCTGGAGCCATAGTGAGCTTCCTCCTGTGGGCAGAGGGAAGCGCTGCTTAGAGGGGGGCGGAGAGGCGGGAAGGGAGGCAGACTCTGCAGAGGGAGAGCAGAGCCAAGGGCCCAGGAAGAGTGGAAGAGGATGGGAGGGAGGGGTGGAGGGGCCGGTGAGCAGTGGGCCCCAGGGCAGAGCTCCAAAGAGTCATGGGAGGGGAGCAAGGTCTGGAGGCAGCCTAGCAACTGGAGGAAGGAGGCAGGAGGCTGGAGGCTGGAGGCTGGGGGCAGGAGGGTGGAGGCAGGAGGGTGGAGGCGGAGGCAAGGAGGCTGGAGGTAGAGGCTGGAAGCAGAGGCAGAGGCTGGAGGCAGAGGTGGGAGGCTGGAGACAGGAGGCAGAGGCTGGAGGCTGGAGGCAGGAGGCAGAGGCAGGAGGCTGGAGGCAGGAGGCAGAGGCAGGAGGCCACTGCGGAGTTGCTGGGAGGTGCCAGGCCTCAGAGGAACAGGAGCCGCTTCTTGGCTATTCAGCCGCGGGGACGGACAGCACCGAGGTGAGGTGAGAATTAGGGGTCCTACCCCTGGAAGTGGGTTCAGAGCCGAGGCCGTGGTCAGAGACTTGGGGAGAAAAGCTGAGACTCAAAGAGGAACGTGGGAAGAAAGCGAAGTATTAGGGGGCAGCTGCCCCCCCAGAGTTTCTCAGCTTTACCCCCGAGCCCACTTCCTGTCCCGCTCCAGCTCCTGACCGAGGCAGCGAGTGGCCGGGTCTCCCTGAGGCCGCAGCCTATGTCCCTGGTAAGGAATCTCTTGGCAGGGACTCGAGGGCTGGGGAGCAAGAGGAAGCGACGCGGAGACACTGGGACATTGAGAGGGAACAGGGCCGCCGCCAAACCAGGACTGTGGCTGAGGCAAGAATGTCTTTCAAGCGGGCAGTGGGCACCTCCTGCTCTGTGGAGCCGGCTGGTCCCCCTTTGGGAAGGCTGGAGGGGCCCGACGTCCTCACAGCCCCTGGGCCGGGAACTGGGGTGGCCCAGATCCTGGCTCAGGGCCGCCCACGGCCCCCCAGGTCCAGCGGCCCCTAACGCGCGGCCCGTGTGCCTGGTCTCTCTCCAGGCGCGTAGATGTGGGGCGCGGGGCTCTTTCAGAAACACGAAATGCCCTTCATGCCCATCATGCTGCTCCTGCCAGGCCAGGCCACCCTGAGATTCCCCTCCCCCAGGAGCTCGGGGCACCCCCGCCGTCAGCCTCAGGACAGGCCAGCAGGAGGTACCCTCCAGAATCCCGGGTACAGGCAGCCATTATCGAGGATCCCACCCAAAGGATGCCCCCCCCAGCAGCTGAGCCCGTACAGTATCCTGACGGGATCCTCCAAAGCTGATGTACCTGGTGCCTTCCCGGACAGAACCCGAGCACCAGGCCTACAGGTCGTCTGGGGCTTCTGGGCCAGGCCGTGGCGAGGGGCGTGTGCACTCAGCACTCCCGCACTGCTCCCCAAGGGCAAACCTGCCGCTGCCCTGTGCAACCACGTCTTTCTGCAGTCCTGTCCCCTCGACCCGTGGACCCCCAAATTCAAGCCTCCAAAGCCTTCCTGAAATCTGGCTATGGGAAAAGCCCTGCGTCCTCCCCAGTTTCCCAGGAGCCTCTGACCTCACAAGCAGAGGGTAAGCTGAGGCAGGGTAGCTGATAGGGCAGGAGTCAAACCCTAGCAGAAAAGTAAAAACAGGGGTGCCTGGGGGGCTCAGCAGTTGAGCATCTGCCTTTGGCTCAGGTTGTGACCCCGGGGTCCCGGGATCGAGTCCCACGTCAGGCTCCCCACCTGGAGCCTGCTTCTCCCTCTGCCTGTGTCTCTGCCTCTCTCTGTGTCTCTCATGAATAAATAAAATCTTTAAAAAGAAAAGAAAGGTTAGAAACAGAGTGCAAAGGGGAGAGGCAGAGACCCAGAGCCCGGAGGAGCAAAGGACCCTGCAAAGGCACAGACGGAAAAGCCACAGGGGCGGGGAGGGGGGGTGGACAGGACACAGAGGAAAACTGGCATGAGGGGCAGACATGGGCAGGGGCCCAAAAGAGCAGAAAGGTGAAAAGACAAAGGGCAGAGAGAGAGAGGAGAGCAGACAAAGAGGTGATGGAGAGAGCCTGGGCCAGGAAGGCGGAGGAAAACACAGGGAAAGAGGAGGAAGAAAACAGAAAGGGGGGAGGAGGAGGAGGAGGACGGCTCTCCTACCTAAGAGAAAACCACCATGATGCTGGGCCCCAGAAAACCCCCAGACCAGGCCACTCCTCCCTCCCTCTCCCCCTGACCGCTTCTCCCCCCGGCCCAGCCCGGCTCCGTTGGTTTCCCTGCGGTCGGTTTATTTTTAAAAACGCCGACGCCGTCCCCCCCGCCCGGCCCTCACACTGTGGCCACAGGGGCCTCAGCCAAGCCCAGGGACCCCACCCAGCTGGGAGAGGGAAGGAGGGGTGAAGGAAGGCAAGCGGCCCCAGGCCGACAGGAGACCCCGGCCCGGAGCCGAGGCCCCGGGGCCCCTGAGGGCAGGGAAGGGGGGCAAGGCGCCAGGCCCGCTCAGACGGTTCTGGAGGCCAAGAACCGGGCACCTGGCTAGGTCCACCACAGCCTCAGGTCCCTTCTCGGCTGCTCGGGCGACCCCGCGAGCGTCCCACATCTGCGCCCCCAGGCCTGGCCACATGCTCTGGAGCTGACTGCCCAGGAGCCCAGGAGGCCGCCTTCCAGCTGTTTCCCTCCTACCTCCACCCCACCTTCTGCTAACACAATAAAAGGGCTTAACGCACTGACAAGGAGTCTCCAGAGAAAGAGCAATGGGCCGTCCCAGCTCTCCCCACACGTGCCGGGAAGGGGGCCCCCTCTTCGCAGGGCCTCGGGGTGCCCAGCGGACCTCCTGCTGAGCTCACAGCCACCTGAGGGCCCGCTGGCCTTCCCCCGTGGGCACCTGAGTTCCAGGGTCCAGCGCCAGCTCTCCGCCGCCAGCCTCCGCCCGCGGCCGGTCCTCCCACCTCCAGCTGCCATCCCCACCCGGCCCTCACCACTGCTCCCTCCTGCCTCCCGCCCTGCAGCTCAGGCGCCCAGGTGAGCCTCTCGCCCAGGTGAGCCTCTCATCAGGCAGCAGCTGCGTCCCTCTCCGGACGCCAGAGGCGCCCCCCCCCCCCCCGTGCGGGCAGAGGGCTCCCTGGGTGGGCAAGGGGGACGGATGAGGGCCCAAGTGCCCCCACAGCAGGAGCACCAGGTGGAGGGGCTGGATGCCCTCGTGCGGGGGCATCTCCAGCTCCCGGGCAGTGAGGGACACCAACACCCAGACTCCAGGGCACGCTCCCCTTGCCAAGTGCCACCCCAGTCCTGCGCCCCTCCTGCAGGCCCCTGGGCCGGCCCCTCCCCCGGGCCCCAGTGCCACGCTGGCAGCCCTGGCCCGGCGCCCACGCCCACTGACACTGCCCCTGCCCTGCCCTGCCCCTGCCCCGGAGGCCCCAGGACGTCCAGGCACCTCGTCCCGAGGCTTCCTCCAGACCAACCGCAGCGTGTCAGTGCAGGCTCGGCGTGGGGCCTGGCGAGGGGACGAGGGGATGGCAGGCGAGCAGCCCGCCCTTGGTGCGCAGGTACAGCACGCCTGGGGGCCCGACTGACGGAACCGTGACCAGGGCCGCCGCGTCCACGCCCCCGGCTTGCCTGCCTCTCCCTGACGCTCCACGCAGCCTGACCCGCTGCCGCTGGCCGCTGGACCACAGATGCTCAGGGGCCACTGCACGTACGCACCTGCGCTCCCACAAAGGCTGCCCCACGTGCAGGCCGCGTGTTCCTGCTAACGCTTGGGCCCAGGCCAGTGAACGCGGGGTCAGCGGTCCCGCGCCGCCTCGCATCCCCCCCACAGGCCCAAGGAGTGGGCTTCCCGTCTGGCCTGTCACCCCTGGGGCTGAGCTCGGGCACCGGGAGCAGAGATGGGGGCTTCCGAGGGGCCAGGGAATCTGGAACGTTCAAGGCTACTGAAGGTGCTTGACCTGAAGGGAAGGCTTTCTGGCTCCAAATTCCTGTGGAGGGACCCAGACAGCAGGACAGAGATGACAGAGAAACAGAGTCAGCGACCCAGAAGCAGGGAGAGAGAACTCAGGCCGTGCAGAGTGGCCGCGAGGGCCTGCGAGTCCTTCCTTTCCAACTGCGCACCTGGAGTCCCCCGGAACCCCTGACCCCGAACCTGACCTCCATGGCACCCTGGTTCCCTCCAACCCCAGTGCCAAAGGCTGGGGTCCCAGCCTGTAGGGGAAGTGGCCCAGTCCGCCCTGGAGCCTCCCACTCCCAAAATAGAGCTGAGTTTGTCTTTGGCTGAAAGCTAAATATTTGTGAGCCGGGCAGGCGGCCTCAGACCCTGGCCCTCCTCCTGGGTTCCCTGTCAGGCCGGGGCCGGTTCCTCTGGCCAGCCCCCCCACATGCACAGCACTGCCGGCTCCCTTCTCTCGGGGCTCACCTGATCCCCCACACGCCAGGCGGAGGCCCAGCCCCTGACCACCTACAGGGAGACCGGCTGCCGCTCAGGCTCGGCCAGGAGCTCCCCAGAGACAGACCCGGGGCCCCCAAGGCACTGTCCCCCGTTTGCTGCCTGGTGCCCACCCCTCAGCCTCTCCTTCGCTGTCCCCCCTCTTGGCTGAGCTGCCCCCACCCCTCCTCTTCCTGCTTTCTCCATCCCTGTCCACTCCTCAGGGTTGGCCTGCAGGCGGGGACCTCGGAGGTGCGGAGGTGCGTGCCTTCTCCTGACCTGACCCCTCTCATCTTCCTCTGACTGCTCTCTGACCCCGGCCCCCTCTGTCCCGCCCTCCCTCCTGCCCCCTGCTCCCTGCAGAGCCCTGTCCTCTCCTCATCAGAGGGACCCTGGAAGTGACAGGCACCACAGCCACTGTCTGTGTGAGTTGGGAGGTGGGGGCGGGCAGGGGTTAGGGCCAGTAGGACTGTCGCTGGTGTCCTGGGGGGAGGAGGGGACAGTTACCTCAAGCAGGGAGGACGCCATCCTGAGGCTGGGGACCGGGTCCCAAGGAGCCAGGCAGATGGAGAGAGCCAGCCGAGCCGGGGAGAGGGAGAGGGAGGGAGAATGGGAGAATGGGAGAGAAGAGATCTAAAGTTAGAAGGGACTGGGGGGTGGGGGTGGGGGGGCTGTGCTCTGTCTGTAGGGATCCACCCTCTAATTACAGCTTTCCCAGCGGAGAAGGCTCCGGATCCAATGAGCAGGGCGAGAGAGGGAGGCAGAGGGTCCAAATTTCCTGCTCCATTTGCTGAGCTCCCCAAAGAAGGGATCTGGGCGGGAGAGGAGAAGCCGGGCTGGGGAAGGGGTGGAAGCAGGAGGAGGTAGGGCGGGGGGCACGTTGTCAGGGGTCCTGGAGGGCTGCTGGCGGGGAGGGCCGGCGGCCCAGGTGTCCCACACCCCGCCCCCAGCGGCCCCGGCTCCCGGGTCAGGTACCTGGGGGCGCCGGGGCCGGGCGTCCTGGGGCTGTCCTCCCCGCAGCTCTGGCGGGGGGCGTGCGGGCGAGGGGTGGCCTGCGGGCCCGCGCCGGGGGGCCGGGCTCCCCTCCCGGGCCAGCCCCGCTCCCGTGCCACTCGGGCCGCGATCCGGGGTCCTCCTCTGCTCCAGAGTCCCGGCTGCCGCTGCTGCCGCCTCTGCTGCCGCGCGCCTACTGCTGCTGAGGCCGCGCCGCCCAGGGAAGGAGCAGGAGGGAAAAGGAACAAACCCCAAACCACTAATTAGACATCCAGGGGGGGGATGGGGGATCGGGGACGACACTCGCACAGAGAGCCTGGAACACACTGACACACACACTCACGGACAGCCCCGGGATGATCCGTGCACACGTCCGCGCACACAGTGCTGCCCACACGGCCACGGCCGCTGTCCTGACGGAGCACAGCCACACTCGCACACAAGTGAGCACAGTGACACGGCCGGAGGTGGACACACCACACACACACACACACACACACACACCGTGCTGACCACAGAGATGCTTGCGTCCCCAGTCACCCTAGATCGGGAGGACGGGCCGTGTGTGTGTGTGTGTGTGTGTGTGTGTGTGTGTGTGTGTGTACATGTGAGGCAGGAGGGAGGCCGTGCTCTGGGTGGAGGCTTTAGTTCCCTAAACTTTTAGGGTCACTGAGGTAGGTTAGTTAGTGAGCCAGGCCTGGAGGAGGGGTGCAGAGTGGAAGAGGCCTTGGCACAGGCTCAAGGGTTCCCCAATCTTCCCACTGCCTCAGTTTCGCTCCTAGAATGGAGCACCCAGGCCTCCCTCACACTGTGGGGCAGACAACTGGATCTTCAGATTCTGAGAAAATTGAAGGTGGGCAGGAGTGAGGGTGGAGGTGGAAGGTCACCAGGTCAACTCATCCATGCCCGCGCGACCGCCTAGCCCCTTTGGATTAACTCCCAAGAAGATAAGCCCTGGTCTCCATTATTCCTCGCCAGTTACCATCCCCAGGCTCCCCTTGGCCACACGTCAAATCTCCATCCTTTGCTGGATGGTTCTTCCTCTGAGTGGTCATGCTTTCCTGGGAGGGAGCTCCCAGTTCCTTCTCTCACCGCCACGCAGCAGTGCTCTCTTGCAGCAGGCAGAATTGAAGCTAGAGCTGCAGCAGGACTTCCCAACGGTGACTTCTCATCAAAGTGGGGAAGATAAGAAGGAAGGTGGCATCTCTCCCACAGAGGGGCCCTGCCAGCTGCTGTTGCTTTGCAGCTTATTCCCCAGCATAGCCCTCAACCCCTCGGAGACCTGTCCTCCACTCGCCTCACTTCGCAGCACAGTTCCCTTACTTTCTCTCCTCGAGTGCCCACTTCCCTGCCTCTCTCACTCTCCCTGATGAAGACCTGGAGGTCCAGGGAGTGCTAAGCACAGTTTAACCAGCAGGCAGGATCAAAGTTCAGGACTAGGCATTTGGATTCCAGCCCCATGATGTGAATTCCCCAAGGAACCATGTGGGCCCAGTATTTGGGGAAAGGCTTAGAGAACCAGGGTAAATGACAAATGGAAAGGAAGGGAAAGATGGAAGGAAGGAAGGAAGGAAGGAAGGAAGGAAGGAAGGAAGGAAGGAAGGAAGGAAAAAGAAAGAAAAAAAACAGAACAGAAAGACCCAGAGACACAGAGAACAAATAGAACAATCCCAGAGAATCAGAAGAGACGCTGTGGGACATAAAAGAGAAAGAGACAAGAGGGTGACACTAGACCAGGTGCTTGGCTTTAAAAAAAAAAAAAAAAAAATACGGGGGTGGGGTGGGGAGGAAAAGGAAAAGAAACTGGCTGGGAGGAGCAAAGATAGAGACAATGGCTTGGAAGGCCGAGGAAGTAGCCGGAGGCCTGGCCAGGTCTGGAGGAGGCAGAGGGTGAAGCGGCGGCGCAGGTGGGGGGCGGGGATGGAGTATAAATAGCGCATAATTGTGTCCGATGATTACACGGGCCACCCCACCCGTCTGCCCAAGAGGAAGTGCCCGTGGTGGGGTGTCCCCGTGACCTCCCAGTCTCCCCCTGGTGGGGGCATCTGAGGCTGAGGTGCCAAATGGATTTCCGGAGGGCCCCCCACTTGGAAGCTAGGAAGAAGGGGAAGCTTTGGGGAAATTACTGCCCAGCCAGCGGAAGAGCCTGAGACCCCTTAGACCAGGCAGGCAACTGAGGCAGAGAAAAGTCTAGACTCCAGCATCCGGAAGAGGTGGCAGGTGAGAGAGAAGGGGTTGGAGCTCAGCCTAGAATGGGGGAGAAAGGAAGAGACCGAATGGAAAACAAGGCAGGATGAATGGAGGTGCAGGGCTGGGGAGAGGAGGTGGGGGGCAGAGAAGGTCAACCTTCCCACGTCCCTTGGGGGCCCATCCCTGACCTGGGAAGGAGCAGGGTGCTGGGAAGGGAAAGGAAGGCGCCAGGTTCCTGAAATATGCCAGCCGGGCCCCTGGTGTGTTACGCGGGCCGGTGCTGCACACAGAGCCCTCCCCGCCGCAAAGGTGGGTGCCACAGCCAGGCAGGGGGGGTGCCTGAAGCCCCCAGCTGCCTCCCTGGGGACCCTGGGACCTGACTGCTTCCACACCCTTGTTAAAGACAGTCCTGCTGCCCAGCTGAAGCCCTGGCATTCCTGGGTCCAGACCCCCACGCCCCCTCCCAGCGCCTCCAGGGGCTAGGGGCAGCAACTGGGAGCCCTGACCAGGGACCTGCCTCCACCCTTGCAGGCCTCCCTCAGCCCAGCCTCCCAGGGGGTGGGGCAGCCCAGACCCAGGCGCCATGTGGCAGGGGCGGGTAGAGGCTGCGGCTCTGGTCCTTCCAGTATAAACCCCCTAGGCATCTGGTTTCTATCCACCACCCCCCACCACCCTGGGGGCCCCTCAGCCTCCGCCCATGGCCACCCAGATGCTGAGCTCCGAGATGGACGCCCCTGAAGGAAGGGGTGGGATGGTGCCTTTCTGATCTCTCAACCCCAGGACTGGGCTGAACCACAGGGACCTCTCCCTTCCCTCCCTCCCCTAAAAGTATCAGGGTGGGATTTCTAGGTTAGAGGGGTTGAATCTGGAACCTGCCTCAGTTCTCTCTAATGCTTAGGGGTCTTTGGGAAAGATTGGGGGGTGGGATGGGGTGAGGGGGAGAGACAGTGAAAACCGGCCAGAGTGGAAGACGTCTATCCCCCCACTCCTCAGGAAGCTGCCTCCCTTCCACACTGCTGCCCTCTGCCCACCCTCCTGGGCCGGGCTCCTGCTGACAGCCCTACACCGAAGGGACTCCTAACCCTTTCCTGTTGTCATTATAGCAGGTTTGGCTACCCTAGAATCACCAGGGAACAGCCAGTAGAAGCCCCAAAATAGAGTTGGACGCAGACTCTAACACACACCTAAATGAGTGACACCCTTTTAGACACATGCTTGCACACATGCTGAATTTTGAATACATGTTATGAATGCAAGGGTTGGGGGCACCAACCCCCTCACAGTCCAAGATCAGTATATAACTTTTGATTCCCCCAAAACTTAACTACTAATAGCCTACTACTGACCGGCCTTACCAATAACATAAATAGTTAACACATATTTTGTATGTTCTATTATATGCTGTATTTTTACAGTAAAGTGAGCTACAGGGACACCTGGGTGGCTCAGGTGGGCGCCTGCCTTCGGCCCAGGGTGTGACCCCAGGGTCCTGGGATTGAGTCCCACATCGGGCTCCCTGCGGGGAGCCTGCTTCTCCCTCTGCCTGTGTCTCTGTCTCTCTGTATCTCTAATGAATAAATAAATAAAATATTTTAAAAAATAAAGTGAGCTACAGAAATTAAAAATGTTATTAAGAAAATCATAAGGATGGGGCACCCGGGTGGCTCAGGGGTTGAGCATCTGCCTTCCACTCATGTCGTGATCCCAGGGTCCCAGGATTGACTCCCTGCATCATGCTCCCCGCAGGGAGCCTGCTTCTCCCTCTGCCTGTGTCTCTGCCTCTCTCTGTGTGTCCTAGTGAATAAAATAAAATCTTTAAAAAAATCATATCATAAGGAAGAGAAAATATATTTTTGTACTGTAAAAAAAAAATGAGTGTATAAGTGGGCCCATGCAGTTCAAACCCACGTGGCTCAAGGGTCAACTGAATACTTTGCAGGCATCCACACTGATACACGCCGATTATATCCATATATCTCCTATATAAATGATGTTTATACCAAGATACTTAGCCTAACCCCCAATCACAAAAACTCACACAGCAGCGTACGTACACGAAGATAGACTCCCAGTCGCCTGCGGCACCCTACCAACCAGGGACTCAGACTCCCATAGTACACACATTTACATATATGGACGTCGCACACGTACACACGGGCCTATCATCACAGCTGCACAGCTCTAACAGTCCCCTAGGGAGGATTTAGGACCCCCTTTTCCCACAGGAATCTGGGGATAAGGGTAACGTGGAGGGCACTGCCAGCCTACAAACCACCTTCTGCAACTCCTGCTACTGCAGCAGCCTCTAGTGTACCTTTGTGGGACTCAAAGATCTTTTACCCCCCACCCCCGTGCCCTTCCAGAGTGGAGAGACCCAGGTGCCCCAGCGAACTCCCTGGCCCTGGGGAACCCTGGCATCCCCACCCCCACCCAGACCCCCCCTGCTCTGCGGCCCGCTGACTCATCCCTCCCTCTGTGGAGCTCCCCAACCACAGGGGCCTGGAAGAGAAGCTTGGAAAGTTGCGCTCATGTCCCGGGCCCCTGGTCTGGCCACTGCCCGCCCCCCCCATGCACCCAGGCCCAGCCCTTGTCTCCAGGAGAGACACCAGTGACAGGGAACACAGAGGGGACAGGAAAGAAGAAGGCACTCAGAGACAGGGAAGCAGGAAAACGAAAGGACAAACACAGGGAGAAAACAGATAGATGGTGGGGAGAGAGATAAGAGGCCGTGGGGGGTAGCTGCTGACCCTGTGGGGCGTGGGGCCCTCCCTCCAAAAGCAATGGAGCTGGTGACCGGGGAGACCTGCTCCTTGGGTTGGGGCACGAGCCACTCAGATGTTTCGGGGTGCACGCACTGCCCCATTCTTTGATGGAGCATTCGGAGCCTAGGCTCAGGGCGCTTGGGGAAAGGGATCCAATTCTGGAAGACAAAGCTGAGAACACAGGGCAAAGGGGGAGCGTTCAAGAGCAAGAGGCCAGCAAGGTCTGTATAGGAGAGGTTGGAAAAGGGAGTCCCCTCCCCAACACACACGCATACACATCAACGTGTCACACGCGTATCCCAATTCCCTCACTCTCTGCTGGGGCTCCCCGTCCCTTCTCCCAGCACCAGGGCTGCCAGGCCTGGCTCCTTCCTCTCTGCTCTGAGCCCTGGCTTCCTTAGTTGACATTTGAGTCCTGAGGTAATACAGCAATTCCAGGAGAGGCCCGATCGATCAGAATCAGAAGAGAATGCTGGGGCGCCCGGCTGGCTCAGTCAGAAGAGCATGTGACTCTTGATCTCAGGGGTCATGAGTTTGAGGCCTATGTTGGGTGTAGAGATTACCTGAATTCATAAATTTTTTTTAAAAATTGAGAGAGAAAAAAAATATATATAGAGAGAGAAGTGCTATGAGAAGGGAAGGAGAAAGGATGGCAGGGGGGGTGTCACCCAGCCGTTTTCTCAGTCCCAGGGTCCGGTGGCTGGTTTTGAACTTGTGTTGACTATTGATACTTATTTACTGTACAAATATAATTTATCATTTGTATCATGACAAAGGATGACAGGACAAGGAAAATGCCTGGAAGGGGAAGACTTGAGGCCTGATCCCTGAACAAGGAAGCTGCCCTGGGTTGGGTGTCTCACATGGGTCAGCACTGAATTAAGACTCTGGTCATCTTGAGGAAGTGCCTCTTTGTAAAAATATATACCTGGAGTAACAAAGATAACTTGGGCTAATAAAGCCCTGATCATATCTCCCATCCTTGGGAGTGAACAACCCAAGGGAATGGTTCTTCAAAACTCTGGACACACATTTCCCTCATTTTCTCTGACCTGCTCCTATTCTTGGAAGCACAGTTTTCTGAGATGTACACTGGACCTGAGGAACAGTCCTTCATTCAATAAATGCTCAGTGAACACCCAGCACAGGGAGGTAGGCTCAGGCACGCAACCATGAGCAACAGACCTAGCTAGCCCTTTGCCTCACAAACCCGCAACTAAGATAAAGAACGCGAAGTATCTGGAGAGAGTAATTTCTAGATGTTATTGGAGACCGAAGAGTAAATCTAATCCAGTATTTGGGGAAATCAAGGAAGGCTTCCCGGAAGAAGCAGTGACTAAAGAAATTAAAGGATAAACAGGAGCGAGCCAGGTGAAGAGAGGGAGAGTGTTCACAGGCAGGGAGAAGAGTGTTTGCAGAGGCCCAGAGGTATCAGAGATTAAGGACACTTTTGAAACGCTCAAAGTTGAGTGAGATTGAGCACAAGGTGGAGACTGTTCTGCAAAGACTCTGAACCTGATCCTAAGGGCCACATATGGGAATATGCGCCCATAGTAGAAAGAGAGCCCCCGGCAGGCCCAGAGAGCAGCCGGCAGTAGGGGCGTAGGGCCAGACGGTTCTGGGTAAATCAGTCGTTTACTAGGGAGTAAGCTTGGCCAGGCCATATAACCTTTGATGCCTTAGACTCTTCTTCAGAACAGGGAAACATAATACAGCGGCCTCCCGGCGTTGTTGCAAGGATTAGGAATAATGCGTGTGGAAGCCTCACCGCAGTGCCTGGCGCTTGTAGCTGTTGCATACATGGGCCCGAGCCCTGTGAGCGGGGAGAGGGCGAGGTTAGGGCGCGGGGAGCGGTGCGCGGCGGGGCCAGGGGACATGTGGCCGTAGCCGGAGGGGACGCCTGGAAGCCTGGAAGGGTGATGTTGCCGGGGGTGGAGGCTACTGCACGAGAGAAGTTGGGGGGCGGAGTGGTTCCCGGGACAAGTGGGGTTGCGTGTGCGTGTGCATCCGTCCAGGGGCGCGCGGGCACTTTGGAGGTGCCTGTTCGGTTCCGAGAACGGCCCCCGACGGCCGCTGGACCGGGTCCAGAGCGGAGGCCCCAGCCTGGGTCCGAGGACCGAGCCTGCAGCCCCCAGGACGCCCCAGCCCTAACCCCTCCTGAACTATTTCCTTCCCCCTCCCCCTCCCCCTCCCTTACCAAGGAGCCTGTAAATTTAGGGTCTGCTTAGGCCACCCTTCCCTTCCCCGTCCCTCCTTTCCACTGCCCGGGTTAAGGAGGGTCCCTGGGACTCCGCCACCACTACGACCGCCTCCCCCGCACCCTCGGTCGGGCGCCCCCGGGGACCTCAGGCCCTGCTCGACCCTCCCGGCGCGGAGGTGGGAGGCCAGGTGAGCGGCCAAGCGAAGGCGGGACTGGGGGGGTCCCCGCCGGGGGGTCCCCGCCCCGGCTCCAGCTGCGGCGGGGATGGGGACCCCCGACGGGCGGACCGGGAGGTCTGGGGACGCGGGGCCCGGGCGCTCGGGCCTGCGCCGGGCTCGGGGCCGCCCCCGCGTGCCTCAGTGTCCCCGCGCGGCCGGGAGGCGGAGGGGCGGGCCGGCGGGGGAGGCGGGGCGCGGGCGGGGTCGGCCGGGCCGGGCGCCCGGGCGGGAGGCAGCTGCATATCTGCGGTCCCGACCACAATTGCTGGGAGTCGCGTCCCGGAGACTGGCGGCGCTGACTCTGCCCGCTGCGGCCGCCGCGCCGATTAGAGCCCGAGAGGGAGCGCCAGCCCGGGGGAGGGGGCAGGCGGCGGCGGCGCCCCGTGCGCCCCTGGCCGCCCCCCCCGCCCCCCCAGCCCCGTGCGCCTCTGGCCGCCCCCCCGGCCCCCCCGCCCCGTGCGCCCCTGGCCCCCCAGCCCCCCAGCCCGGTGCGCCCCTGCCCCCTCCGACCCCCACCGCCCCGTGCGCCCCTGGCCACCACCCCCCGCCCCGTGCGCCCCTGGCCCCCCCAGCCCCCCCAGCCCGGTGCGCCCCTGCCCCTCCCCACCCCTACCGCCCCGTGCGCCCCTGGCCATCCCACCCCGTGCGCCCCTGCCCCCCGACCCCCACCGCCCCGTGCGCCCCTGGCCCCCGCCCCTGGTCCCCTCCCGCCCCGTGCGCCCCTGGCCCCTACCCCCGGCCCCCGCCCCTGCCCCCTCCCTCCCCGTGCCCCCCTACTGCCCCCCCGTTCCGTGCGCCCCTGCTCCCCCGCGCCCCTGGCCCCTGGCCCCGCACGCCCCTGTCGCCCCCTTTCCGTGCGCCCCTGCCCCGCCCCCCCGCGCCCCGGCCTTCCTCCGCCAACCGACCCGGGATGGGGGTCCTGCCTCCCTGCGCCGGCTTTGCCGGGGCTCGGACCCCGGGCGTCCCCCACTGCACCCCGAAGGGCCCGCCCGGGGTCGCGACGGCCCCTACGTGCGGTCGGCCCTAGGCGGCCAGCCTCTTCCTCGCCCCCACGTCCACGCAGGAGGAGCCGGAATCCCGGGGCCCTCCGTCCCCTTATCCCCCGCTCCCCGGGAGCACTCCAGGCAAAAGGTGTTCCCCTCAAAGAGGGGGTCAGACTCGAGGGGACAGGCATCCAGGGGCCAGAGCACCCCCTGCCGGCTGGCCCGGAGCCCCCGCCCCTCCCCCTCCAGCTGTGACCTCCAGCTGTGGTGGCTGGGAAGAGCTGGCCTCTTTGATCTGGGAGCGTGGCCACCCCCTCCAGGCGCCCCATTAACCTCCATTATCCCAATTAGGCAGCCCTCCCAGTCCTGGATCCAAGCTTCAAAGCCCCCTCACAGGGGAGAAGAGGGGGCTGAGTCCTAGGCCTCCCCTCCCTGCCGCCCCCAGCCACACCGCTCTCAGACGAGACCCAGGTGTCCTGGTCCCCAGCTTGCTTACATGCTAGCCGGCCGGAAAAGGAACCCAAGGGCCACCCAGATCCCAATCCTTAAACTTCACCAGAAAGAGAACCAGATAGAAAAGGAACCTTCTTTGCAGGCTCCCAATTTTCCCACATTAAATGATTTAGGTAGCAATATCCAGGTTCCGGGCTGACCTGAGCTTCCCATCAGCTTATCCTACTTTATCCTATGGAGAGGGGAGCCAAGAGCCACCCCCCCCCTTAATCCTATCTCGACACTCCCTTCCCCCCCTCCTGGAACAATTTCCGCTGGGGGAGCCGGAGCAGGGCCCGCACAGTGGCCGCTTCCTGGAACATTTTCCTGCATCCGAAACCGCGAGTCTCTCCCCAGGGACCGGCTGATCAAGGCCAGATGGGAGCAGGGATGGGGGAGGAGGAGAGGGAGCCAGGCTCACACCATCACCCCCTCCCAACCCATGCACACCACAGGGAGCCCCTGCCCTGACACACAAAGGCACACACCACATGCCACAGTAACACACCCAATGGATATTCATGGCGGCACTTCATGAACCACAGGGGCCGGGTGGTGGAGGGAGACATGCAAAGTCACATAAATACATGCAACAAACACCTAGGTGATCCCTCTCGCTCTACATGGTCCCTTACCCTTGGGCACTGGGTTTTCCCTGCCAGCTAAGGAGACCATAGGGATCCAATAACATGGGGATAAGACAGCAGAGAGACTTCAGCTCCCAGGGTAAGGGGACAGACAGACACAGCTAAGGCTGCCTGTGCCCTGCCGGACAACACTTACCACTCTGTTCCACTTCTGGATGATTCTCAAGCCTGACCTCTTTTTCCTGGAACCTAGGGACCAGGGTAGAGGAAATCTGGGATGCTTCCCTTGGTGCTGACCTCAGGGCATTTTCTAGTTGTTTCCAAATTATTCCTAGAGAAAAAGCATATGGTGTCCAGTGCATTCATTCATGTCAGCCCAAGGACAAAGGGCAAGAATATGCAGCTCCAGGGAGCTCTGGGGACCTGGGGACCTGTGGTCTCACTGGTGACAGCCCACCGTCCACTGCTCCCCCAGACCCCTCCTTAGAAGGGTGGTTGAAAAGAAGAGTGTGGGTATTGTGTCTCCTGGTCAGCCCTGTCTTTGGCCTTATCCTCTTCTGCCCTCTGCCTTTCCAGTACAGGGGCCTAATTCTTTTCTTCTTCTTTTTCTTTTCTTTCTTTTTTTTTTCAGGGATCTATTCTTACATCTGGAATGCTTGTCTTTTGGTGAGAAGGGTGCAGATTTGGGGCATGGATACAATATGGGACAGAGCATTGGAAAAGCTGAAGGTGGAGTAGTCTGCTCTTTTCTGGAACATCTCACTAGTTTAGGAGAAATATTTGGTTATTTTAATTTTATTATTTATTTATGTACATACGTATGTATTTATTTATTTTTAAGTAGGCTCCATATGCAACATGGGGTCAAATTCATGACCCTGAGATTAAGCATCTCATACTCTAGTGACTGAGCCAGATGCCCTGAGAAGAAATATTTGAAATTGTAAAGTTCTGGAGAATCTAGGATACAAGGTCACCATAGGGTGATAAGGAAATATGATAATAATCATAAGAAGGACCAAAGCTAATCAGCCTGAGGAAAAGTCACTGTGTTCTTTCCTTGGTCTCGTGGCCTAATCAGAGGCATAGCCTCCTCTTTCTCAAGCTCACCTGGTAAGGGGATGACTCACTTGCTTGATGATTTCCTTCTCTAACTACCTGAAAGTCCTTTATTCAGTGTAACCATCATCTCCCATCTTTCTATTTAGTCTGCGACTTCTTGCTGTAGTTCCAGTAGAAAAAACTGTTTTTTTCTAATATTTTATTTTATTTTTATTTTTTTAAGATTTTACTTATTTGAGAGAGAGAGAGAGAGCACAAGCAGGGGGAAGGACAGAGAGAGATGGAGAGAGAGAGAGGCAGACTCCCCGCTGAGCAAGGAGCCTGATGCCGGTCTTGATTCCAGGACCCCCGGATCATGACCTGAGCAGAAGGCAGACGCCCAGCCAACTGAGCCACCCAGGTGCCCCCAAGATTATATTGTATTTTTAAAAAATATTTTGTATTTATTCATTTGAGAGAGGGAGAGCATGAGCAGGGGGGTACGGGCAGAGGGAAAAGGAGAAGCAGGCTCCCTGCTGAGTTGGGAGCCAGCTATGGGGCTCAATCCCAGGACCCTGGGATCATGACCTGAGCCGAAGGCAGATGCTCAACTGACTGGGTCACCCAGGTGCCCCTAAAGATTTTATTTATTTATTTTTTAAGATTTTATTTTTACGTAATCTTTACTCCCAACGTGGAGTTCGAAGTCATAGCCCCTAAGATCAAGAGTCACCCGCTCCACCTACTGAGCCAGCCAGGTGCCCTGAAAGGCTAAATTTAATAAAATAAAACAGCTCTTGCCCTCAATGAGGAGCTTATGGGCTTAAGTTAGGAAGATTCTCTCTTCCAAAATAGGGTGCATGGTGCTGCGCAACAGTACCTTAGTGCTTAGTGCAGGGGGCAGCAAAGGAGGGGTGCTAAAACCAACACATTTTGAGACAAATAATTTGTATTTCCTGTTTCAAAAAATACAAGCACTAAAGTAGTCATTGTAAGAGAAATCAGAATTTTGTGGTTCACCTTTGCTTGTAGTTACTTTTAGTATTGTTTCTGTCTTGAAGCCCTTATGGTAGAAGCATCTTAGAGGGTTTTAACTTCATTCAGCTCCGATCCGTGTGTAGGGATAGTAGGAATGCTGATGTGTGCCGCGATGGGAAGGGTTTCCAGAGAAGGCAAAACCCCTGGAGGGAAGGGCAGTGTGCAAAAGCTTCTCGCCTTTCAGGCAAGGCCTTTCTCAGGCTCCTTGGCACCGCCAGGTGGCAGGAGTGAGCTGCTCAGCGGCCCCCTGCCCCTTCCTGTGCGGGTTGGAGGCAGAGGGTGGCACATTGTAGCTGGGGCCAGGGCAGCGGGGGCAGTGCTGGGGGGGGGGGGGGACAGAGGCTTATGGCACTGAGTCTGCCCCTTCCTGGGTCTTGGCTCAGAGGGGATAAGGTGCTTGGCAAATTGGCAAAGGTCCCCAGCGTCCTGGCTCCTAGGCCAGAGTTGAGCAAGGTCTAGTTCCTGCCCCCCCTGCCTGCCCGCCTTCCTTTCACAGATATTTCCTGAAGGCCTGTTGCGCACCAGGTGTGTGCTAGAAGCGTCCCATGCAGCACTGAACAAGAAGTGTGCGATCTTCTAGAAGAGAACCAGGTAAACAGCTCCTGTGACCCTGGGAGGCAGTTTGAGCAGTGCCTTAAGCCCGTTCTCTTGAAAGTCAGACGGACGAGGGTGTGAAGCCAAGCTCTTCCATTTGCTGGTTGTGCAAAGCCGTGTGAGCCTCGGTCTCCTTGTCTGTAAAATGGGAGTAAACGGTCCTCTCGAAAGACCAGCAAGATAGTATATAAAATTCATGCTTAAAAATGTGTTTTTAGGGGCGCCTGGGTGGCTCAGCTGGTTAAGCGACTGCCTTCTGCTCACGTCATGATCCTGGGGTCCCGGGATGGAGCCTATTCCACGGGGAGTCTGTTTGTCCCTCTCCTGCTGCCTCTTCCTGCCCTTCCCCTGCTCGTGCTGTCACTTGCGTGTATGTGCATGCTCTCTCTCAAATAAATAAAATATTAAACAAAAATTTTTTTTTTAAGATTTTATTTATTTTTTAATGAGAGACACGGAGAGAGAGAGGCAGGGACACAGGCAGAGGGAGAAGCAGGCCCCATGCAGGGAGCCCGACGTGGGACTCGATCCTGGTATCTCCAGGATCATGCCCCAAGCTGAAGGCGGTGCTAAACTGCTGAGCCACCCGGGCTGCCCCCCAAAAATTTTTTAAGTAAAATAAATCAAATTCATTGCCTGTTGTGTAGGTGGTGTAAGTGCCGAATGCTAGGGGAGCAGCACCCAGTTCATAATTGAGGAGACTTCCCAGAGAAAGTGAACCACTGTTGTAGAAATTTGAAGGATGAGTAGAAGGTACTTAGGAGAGAGAGCTGGTGGTGGGGGTGGAGGGAGGTGGACAGGGAAGGTTAGACGACTCCACTCCAGGGAGCATGGATTCATACCCCCGGTTCAGGAGCAACAAGGAAAAGGACAAGGACAAGGCTAGCTTCCCACATTTGAGTCTAGCATAGTCCAGATTCTCTTCCAATCAGCATTCGCTTAGTGAACACCTACTATGAGCCTCTTTCAAAAGTTGTAACGAAAAATATAGAAGCCCGATTTTTGGGACACCTGGCTCAGTTGGTAGAGCATGTGACTTTTGATCTCAGTGTTGTGAGTTCAAGCCCTACAGTGGTATAGAGATTACTTAAAAATAAAACCTTAAAAAAAAAAAAAAGCCTGATCTTTATTCTCAGATGCCTACAGAAATTGGGGAGAAGAAAGAACAAGGGCCCAAATCTCCTCCTCGAAGCCTTGCTGGCCTGATCTTCTTGCCTCTGTCTTCTCACTATTGCTCTTCCCTCACTGTGCTGACACCAAGTCTGGGTGCTGCCAGAAAAGTCCAGTGAGTGGACTGTGCATTCCCTACCAGTCACATTTTTACACCACTCAAGAATGGCTAAAATAAACATGAAGCCTACCTCTGAGGGGAAGAAACATATTAAGAGATAATCTATTAATAAAACCAACTTTTTGGGATCCCTGGGTGGTGCAGCGGTTAGCGCCTGCCTTTGGCCCAGGGCGTGATCCTAGAGTCCCGGGGTCAAGTCCCACATCGGTCTCCCTGCAGGGAGCCTGCTTTGCCCTCTGCCTGTGTCTCTGCCTCTCTCTCTCTATGTCTCTCATGAAAAATAAATAAATAAATCTTTTAAAAAAAGAATCGTGATTTTCTACTAGTTTGAGGAGTTCACAGGCTGGACTGGGGTCCCCTTGTATGTTCACTCTATCACCGTGCAACTTCTACTTTCAAATGATCTAAACAGTCGCCCCATAGTCAGTGGGATTGAGAGTTTTGTATCTCACTCTTCTGCTTCCGGTCTTTTAGTGGCTCCTCTTACCCCAAAATAAAGTCCAGAGTTGTGTGTGTGTGTTTTTTTTTAAAGATTTATTTATTTATTTGAGAGAGAGACTGGGGGAGGAGCAGGGGGAGAGAATCTTCAAGCCGACTCCCTGCGGGGCTCCATCCCACAGCGACCCTGAGATCAGGACCCTGAGATCACCACCTGAGCCGAACCCAAGTTGAATGCTTAACTGACGGGGCCACCCAGGCGCCCCTGAAGTCCAGAGTCCTTAATGAACCCTACAATTCCTCCTGGTCCTGGCTAACCTTTAATTCATTCATCCACTCAACCTTTATCAAGTGTCTATTATGAGCCAGGCACGCTGCAGTCGGTGCAAACAGGCAAACAGGAGCAGCAGTTTTCCCCCCTGAGGAACTTCCAATCTCTTGGGGAAACAAAAGTTGAAGGAGTAGTTACAGGGTGATATGGGACCTGGGGCTCTTTCAGGAATTGGGAAGGAAGGAGTCTCTGAAGAGATGAGAGCTAAACTGAGTCCAGAAAGATGAGTGGAAGTTAGCTGGGGGTGGAGGGAGACAGGAGGGTCCCAGGCAGGGGGACCCTGGCCTGAGGAAGATCGAGGGGCCTTGGAAGAACATGAATAGACTGGGGGGGGGGGGGAGGCTGTGGCCAAACTTGAAGAGTAGATGACTCAGAGCCTTGCAGGCCAAGTTAAGGTTGGAGCACTTTATCCCCAGGGTTCTGGAAAGCCTTGGAAAGATTTAAGCAGGGCAGTGTAATACAAACAAGGAAGATTTTTTTTTTTTTAAGATTTTATTTATTTATTTGACAGAAGGAGAGACCACAAGCCGGGGGGGAGGAGCAGAGAGAGAGGGAGACTCAGACTCCCTGCTGAGCCCAGGACCCTGGATCATGTCCTGAGCCAAAACAGACACTTAACCAACTGAGCCACCCAGGTGCCCAGAGATCTAGAGATGAGAGTTTTTTTAATACTCTTTTTTTTAAGTGATCTCTACACCAAAGATGGGGCTCAAACTCATGACCCCAATATCAAGAGTTGCATGCTCGGGATCCCTGGGTGGCGCAGCGGTTTGGCGCCTGCCTTTGGCCCAGGGCGCGATCCTGGAGATCCGGGATCGAATCCCACGTTGGGCTCCCGGTGCATGGAGCCTGCTTCTCCCTCTGCCTGTGTCTCTGCCTCTCTCTCTCACTGTGTGCCTATCATGAATAAATAAAAATTAAAAACAAAACAAACAAAAAAATATAGCTTAAAAAAAAAAAAAAAAAAGAGTTGCATGCTCTTCCAACTAAGTAAGCCAGGTGCCCCAAACCGATGAGTTTTTAAGAGGGATATACTGTGGAGCATAGATTGGATCTGGGCATTTTCAAATCTCATCAGCCTCTCATTTGCAGATAATACTTTGGGGTCTTTTCCTGATGGTACAATTTATCACCTGTGACGTGTTTGTGTTAGTTAAATGGTCTGAATGTGACCTTATTTACAAATTTCTAGGGATAGCAGAACCCTCACTGGTGTTGGGTCATTCCATAAACACTTATTGGGGGGCTGTTTTGTGCCCAGTACAGGTCCACGTGCTGGGGATATGAAGATAAATCAGACCTAACTCAATGTACAAAAAAGAGAAACAGCTTTGATCCATAAAAAAGTTTTCTTGCATAGATCAACAACAATAAAGTCAGAAGGCGACTGACAAGGGAGAAAGTATTTCCGATTTTTTTTTTAAAGGATGAGTATAGGGACGCCTGGGTGGCTCAGCCGTTGAGCATCTGCCTTGCGCTCAGGGCATGACCCCTGGAGTGCCGGGATCCAGTCCCACATCGGTCTCCCTGCATGCATGGGGCCTGCTTCTCCCTCTGTCTGTGTCTCTGCCAATCTCTCTGTGTCTCTCATGAATAAATAAATAAAACCTTAAAAAAATAAATAATGAATATATTGTATTTATGTATATTTAAAAGTGTAAAATAGTACAGCAGCTGTGGAAAACAGTTTGGCAGTTTCCCATAAAGTTAAACATACATTTACCATGAGACCCAGCCACTCCAATCCTAGGTATTTACCCATGAGAGTTAAAAACATGTCTACAGAGATACATGGGATTCATAGCAGATTTATTTATTCATAAAATCAAAATATTGGAAATATCCCAAACATTCATCAAAAGGTAGATGGATGAGGGGCCTGCCTGGCTCAGGCCCTGTAGCCTATGATTCTTGATGTCCAGGGTTGTAAGCTCAAGCTTTGCATTGGATATAGAGATTATTTTATTTTATTATTATTTTTTAAGATCTCGGGACTCCAGGATCATGCCCTGGGCTGAAGGCAGCGCTAAACCACTGAGCCACCCTGGGCTGCCCAAGAGACTATTTTAAAATAAAATCTTAAAAAAAAAAAAAAAAGAGGCCCCTGGGTGGCTCATTCGGTTGAGTGTCCAACTCTTGATTTTGGCTCAGGTCACAGTCTCAGTTCCTGCGACCAAATCAGTAGGGAGAGATGCCTGGGTGGCTCAGGGGTTAAGCGTCTGCCTTTGGTTTAGGGCATGGACCCGGGGTCCCGGAATCGAGTCCCACATCGGGCTCCCTGCATGGAGCCTGCTTCTTCCTCTGCCTGTATCTCTGCCTCTATGTGTCTCTCATGAGTAAAACAATAAAATCATAAAAAAAAAAAAAAAGATTTTATTTATTTGAGAGAAAGAGAGTGCATGCATGCACACAAGCTGGAGGAGGAGTAGAGGGAGAGGGAGAAGCAGACTCCCCACTGAGCAGGGAGCCTGGGATTGAGACATGAGCCAAAGGAAGATGTTTAATAGACTAAGCCACACATGCACCCCTAAATAAAATCTTTAAAAATAATAATAAAAAAATTTAAAAAGGTTAATGGTTGACAAACAGTGATATATTCATATAATGCAATACTATGAAGTGATACTGGGGAATAAGCCATTCATATACGCAACAGTATGTAAGAATCTCAAAACCATTAGGTTGAGAGAAAGAAGCCAGAGCAAAAAAAAAATAAGGTACATATTGTACAATTCTGTTTCCGTGAAACTCTAAAAGAGACAAAAGACAAATCTAATTCTTATTTATTTAAAGATTTTATTTATTTATTCATGAGAGACACAGAGAGAGGCGGAGAAGCAGGCTCCATGCCGGGAGCCCGACGTGGGACTCGATCCTGGGACTCGATCCTGGGACTCGATCCTGGGACTCGATCCTGGGACTCGATCCTGGGACTCCAGAATCACACCCTGGGCTGAAGGCGGTGCTAAACCGTTAGGCCACCAGGGCTGCCCCAATCCTTTTTTAGAATCAAACCTAGAATGACATCTAATCAGAAGGCACATTACTGGCTGTGTGTGGATTGAGGTGGGGGAGGGTTAGCAGGGATTGGGACAATGGGGCAGAGGGAACATTTTAGTGCAATGTTCTATATCCTGATTATTGTGATGATTACATGGGTATTATCATTTGTCTAAGTTTATCAAAATATACACTTTAAATGGGTGCATTTTATTGTGTAAAAAGTATACCTCACTGAGGTTGATTTTTATCTCAAAACCCAAACAGGGGCGCCTGGGTGGCTCAGTCAGTTAAATGTGTGACTTCGGCTCAGGTCATGATCTCAGGGTCCTGGGATGGAGCCCCACATTCAGGCTCCCTGTTCAGTGGGGAGTCTGTTTCTCTCTCTCCCTCTGCCTCCCCACAATACGCTCTTTCTCTCTCAAATAAATAAATAAAATCTTTAAAAACAAACCAACCAGAACAAAAGACAATTGACAGGGAAAATATATTTGACATATTTTAACAAAGAATATTTTTTGGCTTTTTAAGTTTTAATTCCAGTTAGTTAACACACAGTGTTATATTAGTTTCAGGTGTACAATACAGTGATCCACTGATTCCACACATCACCCAGTGCTCATCGCTGGCAAGTGCCCCCCTTCATCCCCATCCCCTATTTCACCCATCCCCCACCCACCTCCCCTCTGGTAACCAGCAGTGTGTTCTCTATAATTAAGAGTCTGTTTCTTGATTTCTCTCTCTCTCTTTTTTTCTCCCTTTTGCTCCTTTGTTTTGTTTCTTAAATTCCACATATGAATGAAATCTTGGCATTTGTCTCTTTCTGACTGACTCATTCCACTTAGCATTATACTCTCTAGCTCCAGTCACGTCCTTGCAAATGGATTTTTTTCTGTTTTTGCAAATGGATTTTTTAATGTTTATTTTTATTTGTTAAGATTTTATTTATTTTTTTATTTGAGAGAGTGCAGAATGAGAGAGAGAGAGAGAGAGAGAGAGAGAGACAGCCAGCACCAGCCGAGGAGAGGGGCAAAGGGAGAAGGAGAAGCAGGCTCCCCCCTGAGCAGGAAGCCCAACACGGGGGCTTGATTCTGGGACCCTGGGATCATGACCTGAGCAGAAGGCAGATGCCTAACCAACTGAGCCACCCAGGTGCCTCGGACTTTATTTTAAAGATTTTATTTTGGGGGGCACCAGTGTGGCTGGGTCAGTTGGGCATCTGCTTTGGCTCGGGTCATGATCCCAGGGTCCTGGGATCCAGCCCCGCATCGGGCTCCCTGCTTAGTGGGGAGTCTGCCTCTCCCTCTCCCTCTGCTGCTCCCCCTGCTTGTTCTTTCTCTCTCCCTATCAAATAAGCAAATAAAATTTTAAAAAATATATATTTTAGGGCAGCCTGGGTGGCTCAGTGGTTTAGCACTGCCTTCAGCCCAGGGCATGATCCTGGGGTCCTGGGATCAAGTCCAACATCGGGCTCCCTGCAGGGAGCCTGCTTCTCCCTCTGCCTGTGTCTCTGCCTCTCTCATGAATAAATAAATAAAATATTTAGAAAAAAGAAAAAGTTATATAAAAATAAAAAAATGTTTTATTTTTTTCAATAAACTCTACACCCAGTGTGGACTTGAGCTCACAACCCAAGACCAAGAGTCACATGCTCTATTGATTGAGCCAAACAGTCATCCCTTATTGCAAATGGATTTTAACAAAGAATTAATATCTAATATACATAAAGAGCTTCCTAAAGTCAAACATTTCAGTAGAAAAATAGAGGAAATGAAAGGAGAGAACAAAATACAAATGGACAATAACAGAAAAGACATTTGTCCTTATAAATTTTGGTAAATCAGGAAAAAAATAAATCTTTTTTTTTTGGAAAAAATAGATCTTAATTATGGAATTATCAGGTTGACAAATTTTTAAATTGGTGAGAATTTGGGTAACAATCTTTCACAGAGCCACTATGAGTGTAACTGGGAATATTTTGGTGTATCAAAAATTTCAATTTACTGATAATATGTATCAAGTGCTTATTGTGTGCTGGGATTCTGACTGCACTTTAACTATTCTATGAAGTGAAAACTCTTTAAAAAAAAAGATTTATTTATTTGAGAGAGTAAGAGCACATGCACGTGAGCTGGGTAGAGGAAGAGGGAGAGAAGCATACTCCGCACTGAGCATGGAGCCCACCTGGGGCTCTATCTCACAAGATCACAATCTGAGCCCAAATTAAGAGTCTGACACCCAACTAACCGAGCCACCCAGAGCACCTGGAGTAAATACTCTTATTTCTGCATTTTATGTATTTATGTATATATGTATGTATGTATTTATTTATTTATAGATTTTATTTATTTATTCATGAGAGACACAGAGAGAAAGAGAGGCAGAGGGAGAAGCAGGCTCCATGCAGGGAGTCTGACATGGGTCGCGATCTGGGTCTCCAGGGTCATGCCCTGGGCAGAAGGCGGCGCTAAACCCCTGAGCCACCTGGGCTGCCCTATTTCTGCATTTTATAAATGAAAGTTCAGTGACTTACCCAAGGGTCATACAGCTAGTAAGTGACAGAGTGAGGATTCACAGGTATGGTCTGTCTCCAGAATCTGTGCTCTTAACCACTGTACTATGCATTTCCCCACTCTCTCCTAAATGCTATATGTAGGCACAAATACATACATATGAAGATATTTGCTGTGGGAGAGTTTGAAATATTAAGAAAGAATGAAATAAAGTAACGTGAAAAGATCTTTAACAGATTTTGCTAAGTAAAAAAAAAAAAGCAAACTATAGAATAATACTTATACTACATATTTACATAAAAAATACCAACAATGAAGACATAAGTGTGAACATAGCAAGTATGCTCAAAAGAGAGCACAGGACTTTTTCTATTTTGTTCACCGTCATGTCTTCATTGTTATACCATAATGGTGCCAGTACAGAGTAGGCATTGAGTAAATATCTGTTGGATGTATATAAATATGTATAAATCATAGAATAGAGATTGAAAAGCTACAAACCAAGCTATGACCTGGTGAAAGTGTTTCCCTACTTTGGGAAAAAAGAGAAAGGTGTGTACAGGATGGGTTAGTGAAGAGAGGTGTGCATGTACTCCCCTAAACTTCTGGCTGTTTGAATCTTTTTTTTTTTTTTTAAGATTTATTTATTTATTAAAGACAGAGAGAGACAGAGAGGCAGAGACAGAAGCAGGCTCGTTACAGGGAGCCCAACATGGGACTTGATCCCGGACCCTGAGATCATGCCCTGAGCTGAAGGTAGCCACTTAACCGCTGAGCCACCCAGGTGTCCCTGGCTGCTTGAATCTTATACAAAGAGATGACATTCATGTGATACTCAAGTAAAGTAAAAACAAAAACCAAACCGGTTAAGGTGGGTGGACGGATGGGTTAAGTAGGTGATGGGGGGGCATGTGGCTGGCTCAGTTGGATGGAGCCTGTGACTCTTGATCTCATAGTCATGAGTTCAAGCCCTACATTGGGCATACAGCCTACTTGTTTTTTTTGGGGGGGGGCATACAGCCTACTTAAAAAAAAAATTATATAGGTGATGGTGAGTAAGGAATACACTTGTGATGAGCACCAGGCATTAAATTGCTATCTTGTACAATAGAAGCTAATATTACACTGTATGTTAACTATTTATTTTTATTTTTTTAAGACTTTTTAAAAAGAGGGCAGCCTGGGTGGCTCAGAGGTTTGGCGCCTGCCTTCAGCCCAGGGCCTGATCCTGGAGACCCAGGATCTAGTCCCACATCAGGCTCCCTGCATGGAGCCTGCTTCTCCCTCTGCCTGTGTCTCTGCCTCTCTGTGTGTCTCTTGTGAATAAATAAATAAAATCTCAGACACAGACAGAATGAATGGATTTGTGCCCCTCCTTCTTAGGAACCTGTGGTGGTACCACCTTCTCTATCTCTTGTTTAGATCATTAATGAGCAAAATATAAATAGTTTTTTTCTCTATTATAATTTGGTTTAAAAAAATAATAATAATTTGGTTTGGGACAGGAAGTCCTGGCGGCAGAAATGAGATAGCAACCTTCAACCCCAGTTTACCAGCTACCTATCTTCTCCTTCTTCTACTTATTTAAAACTTTCAAGATGTAATTTCAGGAAAAAGTTTATTCCTCAGCCCAAACTTCTGTTTTCCCTCAACCCTAACTACCCCCAAAAATAAAATTGCAGATGTAAAAAAAAATATATATATATATATATATTTATTTATTTATATTTATTTATTCACTCACGAGAGACACACAGAGAGGCAGAGACACAGGCAGAGAGAGAAGCAGGCTCCATGCAGGGAGCCCGATGCGGGAGGGACTCCTTCCCAGGATGGGGAATACACCCTGAGCCAAAGACAGATGCTCAACTGCTGAGCCACCCAAGCATCCCATTTAAGACTTTTTTTAAAGTAATCTCTGTACCCAATGTGGTGCTTAAACTTACAACCCCAAGATCAAGAGTTACATATTCTACCAATTGAGCCAGCCAAGTGCCCCAGCTAAGTGGAATTTAAGTAAAAAAAAAAAAAAAAAAAAAAAAAATCTCACACACAAATCCAAACAGATTAAAACAACAATAACAACAACTTACAATGAAAGCAAAAATGAAAATGACTTGCCACATTTTCATTTCTCTTCCACCCTTCCAGCTAAGTAATAATATCCTCACTTTATAGATGAAGCAGCTAAGACTCAGACAGGTTAAGTAACTTGCCTCATGTTGCACAGCTATTAAGCCTGGATGAGAACTCTGACCTATAGCTCCAGGACCCAGGCTCACTTTACTCCACTATGTTTATAAATGTACAACCATGTAAGCGCAATAAGACGTGGAAGGCTGCCAGGGGGAAGACAGCAGAGGTTGCAATGGGGGCACATTGGAGAAGCATGCCCAATTCTAGGGAGAGAAAGGATATTTCTGGAAAGAGTTCCAGAGATGAAGCTTGAACTCAGACTTGAAAAATGAGGTTTTTTGTTTTTCAATATTTTATTTATTTATTTGAGAGAATGAGAGCGAAAGTGAGAGCACATGCGCGCATGCAACAGAGCACAGAGGGAAAGGGAGAAGCAGTCTCCCCGCTGAGTAGGGAGGCCACAGTGGGGCTCGATCCCAGGACCCCGAGATCATGACCTGACCCCAAGGCAGCTGCTCAATCAGCTGAGTCACCCAGGTGGCCCGAAAGGTGAGTTCTTGAACTACTATGGGGGAAGGGCACTCTAGGCACATACCTGTGTGTGCATCAGCAGGATGTGACAGGGGAAACCACTTGGCCTATTTTATGAAGGGTAAATAGTTGAGTGTACATGGCTGGAGCTTTACTTACATCTCCAGATGAGAGGTCGGGCCTAGAGGGGCACCTGTGTGGCTCAGTTGGTTAAACGTCTGCCTTTGGCCTGGGTCATGATCCTAAGGTCCCTGGATGGAGCCCTAGAGTCTAGGGCTCTCTGTTCAGCAGGGATTCTGCTTCCCCTTCTACCCCTCCTCCCAGCTCGTTCTCTTTCTCTGTCTCTCAAATGAATTAATAATAATAATAATAATAATAATAATAATAATAATAGAAAGAAAGTTAGGGCCTGGAAACATTTGATTCCACTTGGACTAGATGATGAGATCTCTCTTGGATAAGACAAGACTCCCTGGGGGCCATGGAGCCTATTTTGAAGAGTAAAGGAATCCATTCTCTATAGTAACCACACCAAGTAGGCAGTGGTGAGGACGCGTAATAAGGCGGTGATAATAAGGCAGTGACTAGGGATGTGGAGAGAGGGGAGGGGATGAATCTGACAGGCATTTGTGCAATAGGACTGGTGTGGTTGATGGCGGATCACTGCTGTGAGGGGGATGGGCAGGAGTCTGAAGGCAGAGGCGTGTTGGGGAGAGAACTGGGCACCCGGCCCCTTAAAAAGGGGCTGGCTTGTGTATGTATCTCCTTCGTTGCACTAACAGGATATTATAATTAGCTGTGTATGAGTCAGCCTTCTCTACTAAGCCACAAGTTCCTTGAGGGAGGACCATGTCTTGTTCCTCTGTCTCCCACAGAGTCTAGCCCCATTTCTTGCATGGAGACTGTTCCGATTCTGAATGAAGGAGCACAGGGGAGAGATTGCCTTTAGTCTGGGGTGGGTCGGAGAAGATGGGAATGGTGGGAGATTAAAAAAAAAAAAAAATTGACACAGGTTGGGAGGCAGGAAGTTCCCCAGCCTACTGTCTCCCTTCTCAGAAGCCTGTCTCCTTGGTCAGAAGCCTGCCCCAGGGGAGATTGCCCAATTTTCCCCAAGTCCTTTCCTGGCTGGCTGAGAAATGGGTGGCTTCAGTGGTGGGGGAGAGTGTCTCCCCCCCAAGTCGGCTACCACTACCCAGAAACTGATTCTAAAAAGGCAGCATAAAAGAAGCCTCAGACTTCTACTTCTGTCCTCTAAACCACCAAATCTTGAGCTGTGTGGCAAGAGGTGGCATGTCTTTGGCACTGTGCCATCAGCTGATGTGGCAAGGGGAGAAGAGGAGAGAATAGGCGAGACGTGAACTCCAGCAGAAAGAAAAGGAGGCCATGGGCCTGATACTGGGGAGGCAAAAGGAGAACTCAGTGGGTATTTTAACTAGCATGACTATTTAATAAAAAAATGTTAACCATTTTTGTTATTTTAAAAAATGATTTAGGGACGCCTGGGGGGCTCAGTGGTTGAGCATCTGTCTTCGGCTCAGGGCATGACCCCGGGGTCCTGGGATCAAGTCCCACATCGGGCTCCCCGCAGGCAGGGAGCCTGCTTCTCCCTCTGCCTGGGTCTCTGCCTCTCTCTCTGGATCTCTCGTGAATAAATAAATAAGATCTTAAAAAAGGAAAAAAGTGACTTCAATCAGAATAGAGGAGGAAATGAATCTGAGAGAACGATCTTCTGGACTTAACAAGCATCAATATTTGCCATATTTCAGTTATTCCTTTCTTCTTCTTATTTGCTTCCCTACCCTGAAGCTGCTTCACGCCCCTCCCCAACCAGTTATTCCTTTTTAAAAGTATTCTAAAGTAATTTATAGACATGAGGGTCATTGAGTTTGAGCCCTACACTGGGAGTAGAGTTTACTTAAACAAAAATAATAATAATTTACAGACAAGGCATTAAACCCTTAAATATTTCTTTTTAATTTTGTTTAAACCCTGTAATGAAATATTAGGCATTGCTACTAAAAATAGGTCCTTATATAATCCCAATACTATTATCATGCCCCATAAATTAACAATAATTCCCTAATATTGTGTAATACCCAGTCCTTATTCAAATTTCCCCCATGTCCCCAGAGTGTCTTTTTACAAGTGATTTGTTCAAAATAGGATCATATTGCATGTGACTGTTTTGCCTCCTACGTCTCTTTTAAGCAAGAACGGCCCTTCCTCCTCTTTTTCCATGCCATTGACTTGTTGAATAAACAGTCAATTGCCCTGTAGAATGTCCTACATTTGGGATTTTTCTTTTTTGTTTCTTTGTGTTTCTACTTACCTTGTTCCACCAGGCCCCATATTCTCTGCAAACCAGCAATTAGGTCTGAAGACTCCTTTAGATTCAGGCTGAATATTTTTGGGAAAAATACTTGTTGGGTGATGCAGTGTTCTTCCTATGACATTACATCAGGGATGCATAACGCACATGTCTGGTGGTCTGACTCATGGTTTTTTTTTTTTTTTTTTTTTTAATTTTTTTTTAATTTATTTATGATAGTCACAGAGAGAGAGAGAGAGGCAGAGACACAGGCAGAGGGAGAAGCAGGCTCCATGCACCGGGAGCCCGACGTGGGATTCGATCCCGGGTCTCCAGGATCGCGCCCTGGGGCGAAGGTAGGCGCCAAACCGCTGCGCCACCCAGGGATCCCTGACTCATGGTTTTGAAGCTGGGAGGAGGTTAAGCCTGAGGGGACCTAGGCAGTCAACCCCCTATAGACACGGAAAATGAGGTCCGGCTGAGCCCCAACTTCCAGGGTTGCTGGAGTGCAAGGCAGAGTGGGGTGAGCTCTTGGGGGAGGCTCTGAGGGAAGCATAAGCTTGAGGTTGGCAGCGTGGACAGGCTCAGTCCTTGAGCAAGATGGAGCAGAGTTCTGTGATAGATAAGACAGAGGCAGCAGTGTCTCCCTTTAGTCCTGAGTGCACCTTACAGGAGTGGAGAGACTAGCCAGGCAAAATTCCCCAGGATTGGGAGTGGAACCTTTCCAGGACCTGTTCACTCTGTCCTGTAGTAGAAACCTTCCTCTTCAACTCTGGGCCCTTTGGTGGTGGGCCTGGTGAAGCCGTGGCTTAAGAAAGTTCCTGACTCTACTAGCTCAGTTTTTCTTGTTCTCTGGTTTCCGGTTCCTGCCTTATAATACTCTTTAATTGCTTTTATCTTATTTTAAGAAAGATTTTATTTTTTGAGAGAGTGAGTTGGGAAAGGGGGTGAGCAGATTCCCCACTGAGCAGGGAGCCTGATGTGAGGAGGCTTGATTTAGGGACTCTTGATTAGGGACTCTTTAGGATCAGCTAGGGATCATGACCCAAGCTGAAGGCAGATGCTTAACCGACTGAGCCACCCAGGTGCCTCTCTTTAACTGCTTTTAAACTTTAGAATGTCGTGTTGGAAGGAAGCTCCTGCACCACCTTACCTAGCCCCTCAGCGAAGAATTTCTTCTTCCTCAGGAATAGCTGCATGTTAAAAAAACAAAAACAAAACAAAACAAAAAAACAAAAAGAAAAAAAGAAATAGCTGCATGTTATATGGGGAAACCAGGATGTACAATGTGTATTTCCCCAGCCTTCAATCATTCACACTCCACCTGCATAATTTTTAACATTACCAGGTTCCCCTGGTTCCATAGCATACCATTAATTTTTTTTTAATGTTTTATTTATTCACGAGAGACAGAGAGAGAGAGAGAGAGAGGCAGAGACACAGGCAGAGGGAGCAGCAGGCTCCATGCAGGGAGCCCGACGTGGGACGTGGGACTCGATCCGGGTCTCCAGGATCAGGCCCTGGGCCTCCCAGGCTGCCCCTATTAAGTTTTTCTTTACCATAACAACACTTCTGAGAACGGTAGGCTTGGTATGCAGTTCAGTTTGTTTCCACAGTTCACCCTCCACCGTAGGAAGTGAGTGCATCACACTTGGGGAGATGCGGGGGCAGTGGGACCCCGGTTGGGCAACAGCTCGAGCGCCGACCGGTTTCCCCACCTACAGGAAGGGCCGCGGCTGCCCAGGAGCCAGGCCCAGCCCCGCTGCGGACCCGGGCGGCCAGCTCTTCCCGGGAGCCTCGGCGGCCTGGGCCCCGCACCCGAGCAGGCGCTAGCCTCCAGGAGGGTCCCCGGCCCCGTCCCACGGCCCGTCCCACGGCCCGTCCCACGCCCCGTCTCCACCCCCGGGAACCGGCGCAGGCTCCCGGGAGGAGCGACGAGAAGCCAGGAGTCCCGCCCCCATGGGCTTCTCGGGGAGGGAGGGCAGAGCGGGAAGGAGGGGCTGGCGGGGCGGGGAGCCCGAGGGCCCGGCCCCCCCGACCCCGGGGGTGGGGAGCCGCGGGCCGGGCCCCAAGGCCGGCCGGCCCCACCCCATTCCTCCGGGCACCTCGTGGCCCGGGCGGGTTTGTTTATGCAGCCGGCTCCCTCCTCCCCCAGCCCGGCCCTGCGCCCGCCCCCGGGGTGGCCCCGGCTCCGTGGGAGGGGGAACCGGGCCGGCCCCCTCCCCCCTTCCTTCCTCCCGCTCGGCCGAGGAGGCGCGGGGAGGCCGGCTGCCCTTTGCAGCCCTGCTGCGTCCGTCCGTCTGTCTGTCGGGGCCGTGCCCGTTCGGGAGCCGGGGGCTGGGGGCGGCGTAGGGCTCTCACCCCGGGACTCGGGAGGACGCTCGGGGCTGTTTGTCTGTCCCCGGGGAGGAAACCGTCTCATTTTTGGTTAAAAGAGGAACTTTCCTCTTCTTATAATGCTGCACTGCCGGGCAGGACTGCAGTCACCCGTGGGGGGCAGACGTCCGGGTGGGGGTGACTGGTGCGGAAGTTGGCATTAAGCACTGGCATCCCTCTCGCTCTGGTGAACGGAGGCTCCCACAGGAGTCAGAAGGGTCTGGATATTTTGGGAAGGCAAATGTTTTGATCGTTTCAAGAGGAGTCTTTGGGGGCAGATTTAAAAAAAAAAAAAAAAGCTCTCTGCTTGCTGGGTTTGGGGTCTAGGCTCCTCTCTGAGCCTTCATGGAGCCGGAGCCTGCCTTCTAGCCCTCTAGAATGCCCATGGGTTGTGGAATTTAGTCTCAGACCTTCCTCTTCCTCTTCGCCACCAACCCTGCTTTTATTTATTTGCCAAAGTGTCTTCGAGCTCCCGAGACCGTCAGCTGGGTGTAAAGTCAGGCCGGTCATCTTGCAGCCTTCCTCAGAAAAAGAGAATACTCGAGAAGTTTGGGCCAGAATTCAGCTCCAACAATAATCAAGTTGTGTGGTTGACCATGCCTCCCAACTCTCCAACAAAGACTCTCATTTTAACCCCCAAGCCCTTCTTCCCCCTCCAGAGCCTTCAGGACCGCCAGAGCCACGGACAGGTTGCCAGACTGAAGAGGCCTTCCTAGTACAAAGTACAGAATAGGCTGGGGTGAACCACAATGCTTCGCAGATAAGGAAATAAAGACGTAGCAAAGGTACAGAATGAATCCTTTTAAGTAATGATAATAGTAGAGAATATCTGTAGTCAGTCCTGGATTTCTCATCAACAGGTTGGGCTTCCCAAAGAAACCAGACTTGTTATAATTCTGTTCTTAGTTTTTTGCCTTTCCAGGGCCCAGAAAAGACTGAGGAATGTGCACGATGATCCATCCAGCTTCTCCAGTCACCATTTCACTTCAGATGACTTTAGATAGCATGATGTGAAAACTCTAGGCTTATTTTCTTGTTCAGAGAGAAGGTTTCTTGCTTAGAAGACTGTTGATACTTTATCATCTTATCAGGGATTCTCTCTTACTTTTTCTTTCCTGAGCTCCTTTATCCTAGAGTAAGCAGAACAGGTTTAAAAAAAAAAAAAAAAGAGGGCAGCCCGGATGGCTCAGTGGTTTAGCGCCTTCAGTCCAGGACGTGATCCTGGGGTCCTGGGATCGAGTCCCACATCGGGCTCCCTGCGCAGAGCCTGCTTCTCCCTCTGCCCGTGTCTCTGCCTCTCTCTGTCTCTCATGAGTAAATAAAAGGTTTTAAAAAAAATTAGGAGCACCTGGGTAGCTCAATTGGTTAATCATCTAACTCTTGGTTTTGGCTTAGGTCAGTATCTCAGGATTGTGGGATGGAGAAGCTGTGTGGAGCTCTGTGCTGGGTGTGAAGCCTGCTTGAGATTCCACCCCCTCCCTCCCCCCGCCCTTCATGCTTGTATGCACACGCTCTCTCCTCTCAAAAAAAAAAAATTAGTCTGTTTTGTATTTAACAGTAGTAGTTGAAAGCTAACTGGGAAGGAAACTTACAATGGTGGTCTAAAAGGAAGGTTTTAAAATACCTGCATATTTTATTTTGTAAAATCTTCCCGGTTAAGTGATCAATTTTTTTTTCAAGTTTATTTTTTTAAATAATTTCTACACCCAACATGGGGCTCAAACTCACTACACCAAGATTAGGAGTCGCATGCCTTTCCAACTGAGCCAGCCAAGTATCACAAGTGGGAAATTGAAAACAAGAATGGCTTCAAAATCAAGAATGATTTAATTTGTAAAAGGCAAACAACTGAAGGCTGAGAATCAATCCTTGGCATTTTATCATCTGGAGATGTATTCAGGATTTTGAGAACTAGGTTTCTTTCACTTCAGTGTTTGTTTACTGGGTGTTGATTATATGCTAGGCCCTGAGGATAAGAAGTGAAACGCTAGCTAGCAATCCAGGCCCTCAGAATGCTTTATCTAATTGGAAGAGATTGGATATTCAGAGATCTCTGATAGAAGTATGTAAAAAGAGTATAGTGGACAGAATATTCAACGTGGGGGATGTAGGGAAGACATCATAGAAGTCATTCCAATCAAAGTTAAGAGGAAGAGTCGGGTAGGCCAGATGAGGGTAAGCTGAATAGACTGTGGTTCTGGACTATGGAGCCCCAAGAAAGAATCTTTGGGGGAAGAGTCCAGCAGAGAACAAAGTGAAAGGTAAGATTGCAATGGACAGTTATGGAAGATGAGCCTGAATCAGTGCCGGGTGGACCACTAAGGGCCTGACTGCCACTCTGGAATGATATCACTTTGTGCATGGACCATTAGGACTGATTTTGAAGTAAAACATCTTTCAAATGACCCACGTTGCCTTTTAAACACAGTCATTAGGAGTTACTTAAATGATTTCATAAATGGTTATATATAGACACTGGCATGTGTGGGATTTGAGAAACCCTGAAATAAGTTATTCATTTTTAAAACTTCATTTTAGCTTTGTTTAAAGGAACTTTGTTCAGGTTTTCACAGATGAATTGGACAAGATGGGTCATGCCCATTTGTTCTGAGTAAATAAGCATATGTTGAGGATATCCCTCATGACCCTGGGGAAGCAACAAGAAAAGGATGATGGTTCTTGAATTTCAGAGGCTAAATCTAGACCTTTTGGGGCACCTGGGTGGCTCAGTCAGTTAAGCATCTGCCTTCAGCTCAGGTCATGATCCCAGGGTCATGGGATCCAGTCTCACACCCGGCTTCCTGCTCAGGGAGGAGCCTGCTCCTCCCTCCCCCACTGCCCCTCCCTTGGCTTGTGCTGTCACTCGCACTCTCAGAAATAAATCTTAAAACACACACACACACAACTAGGCCTTTTTCTCAGTACCTAGGATAAAATCAAACTCTAGTTCTCATTTTACTGATGGACTCGCTTAGAACAATGGGAAAAAAACCCAAGCTTTGGAACTAAACAGAACCATCATGAATGATTTAACTTACATATTTGAGCCTCAGTTTTCTCATCTGTAAAAGGGGATGGCAACTTAAATTAATTGAAGGAATTAAGTTACACAATATATGTATGTTCAGAGGCTAACTATGTTAGTTCCTCCCCCGCCCCCCAGCAAGTTTAGGTGTGGTCTTTTACTGACTAAACAGCTGTTAGAATCTCCAGAGCTTGGTTTACAAAGATGACTAATGCAGTTTCTAACATCCAGGAAGTTTCTTCTCTTCTGGAAGTTTCTTCTCTCCAGTTTCATCCCTTACTGTTTTTTACACTCTTGGTTTAGGGGCTAGTCAACTTGAAAGAACTAGTTAAAAATGTATATTCTGAAGCCCCACCCCAGAGATCTGATTTACTAGGTTTGAGATGGGAGACTACAAATCTGCTTTTTTAAACGAGCCCCAGAGGATTTGGATAGAGACTGTCTGACATAGTATTTTGAGAAGCTTTGATCTAGGGAGAGATGCTCTTAATTGTAATGTGAAGTTTTACATAAAGGCTTACAGACGATGGTGCCTTTTGAACTGTCCTAGAAGTTAGATTTTTTTTTTCCAGTAGCTAGAATACAAAAGCATTAAAGAAAATGTGTATATATACACGTTAAAAAAAAATCAAGCCTATTTTTATAAATGGTTATACCAGGCTTGCTTTATTTGTTGAAAAATATATGGACTTTGAGTGGGCCTGTTCTGGGTTGGAATCCGGCACCACAGCTCACTAGATTCGTGACTTTGGGCCAGTTATTTCCCGGCCTAAGTTTCTTATAAACTAGGTAACATCCCTGGTAGCAGTATCTTCCTTAGGAGGAGGGCACGGGAACGCAGAATGCTTAACTGACCGAGGCACCTCGCACCCAACAATCCCTTCACCCCCCTCAGGGCCTACACAAGGCGGCAGAGGCCTGCTTTAGGGGGATCCAGACTTTATTTATATCTTATTTATTTTAAAAAGCATTTTATTTATTTATCCATGAGAGACACAGAGAGAGGCAGAGGCCCAGGCAGAGGGAGCAGCAGGCTCCCTGAGGGGAGACCAAGGCGGGACTCGACCCCGGGACCTCGGGGTCACGCCCTGAGCCGAAGGCGGACGCCAAACCGCTGAGCCCCCCGGGGATCCCCGGGATCCGGACTTTAAAGCGTGACCCCAGGTCACCAAGTGCCGCACTGAAAATAATTTAGTGACAACACGAAGATACCAGGAGGGGCCGCAGGGAATGACCTCCGTGTCATTGACGACTCACCCAGGCCGCCTCCACCAACACCAGGGGAGGGGGGGGAAGCGAGGTAGAACGGGAGGTGCCAGAAACGCAGGTGTCTGAGGGGAAAGTGTCCTGTGACTTTGGTTACAAAGGCCCGCGCTCTCCTCCTGCCGTCGGACGGGGTGTGTGGGGAAGGAGAGGCAGGAAGTGGCTGACAGGACGCGGACTCTGGGAGGTCCTCCAGGCCCAGCTCTCGAGAAAGTCAGCGCCGCGGAAGGAAGCCGCCGGCCGCCGTCTGCGGGAGAAGTCGGGAAGATGGCGTCCGCCGGAGTCGCACAAAAGCCCTTGCGGACGGTCGGCGCGGGGTTGGCCGGGCGCGCGCGCACCCACAGGGCCGACACCCACACTCCGAGGCGCCCGCCCGCCCGTCCGCCCACCGCGGGGAGGGGGACGCTGGGGGGGCCCCCGAGAGAGCGGCCGGCGGGAGGCAGAGCCGCGCTCCGCCCGTCTCGACCCTGACACTTGTTGCGCAGCACGGCCCCACCGAAGCGCGCCACCTAACCACTGCAAAGACGTCCCCTGAGGAGGGCCAAGATGGCGGCGGCCTCCTCTTGGCACAGCCCTGCTCCCTCCCCCGCGACGGGCGGCTCTGGCGGCGCCCATTGGCCCCCCTGGGGGCGGGGCCTGGCCCCCTTCGCCGCCTCATTGGGCGGACCGACTGAGGGAGACGCCGCTTCTCCTCGGCCCACCCCAAAGTCCCGCCCCCGGAGTGCATTCGGCGTTCAATTGGCTTCTCGTTCACGTCAATTTGCGTCCCCGCTTGTCTTGTCTCAGCGTTGGCCCAATCCTAACTTTCCTGGCTGCCCGCCTGATTTCTGATTGGCTGTGGTCGGCTTCATCCTATCCCATTTCGGCCTGCTTCTTACCCCCTCCCACCGGGGACTTTGCCCAGGCATGTCCGGGCTTCTGGTTGGCCGATGTTCTGTCATTCCAACCTAAGCTCTCCCTATCCCCACCGTTCAGGGAGCCCGCCTGGCGGTTGACTGGCTCCCTCCCAAGCCTGTCATCACTAGCTCCCGCCCACCCCCACTTCCTGCGCCTTTCATTGGGCCTTAAAACTGAGAGGGCGGCCTCCCTGGGCGGACACCAGGCTCGCAACTTTGTCCTACACGCCTTAGAGAGCCAGTGAGCCTTGCCATTGGATGACCCACGCGTCTTTCTTCCGCAAGTCCCGCCTTTCTCCCTCCCTCATTGGGCGGGGCAGCAGCGAAGGGGCGGGGCCTAGGCCGGGCTTGTGGCGCGCTGCTCCCTCCTCCTTACCCCCCCCCTCCCTGTCCGGTCCGGGTTCGCTTGCCTCGTCAGCGTCCGCGTTTTTCCCGGCCCCCCCCAACCCCCCCGGACAGGACCCCCTTGAGCTCGTCCCTCAGCTGCCACCATGAGCGGTAAGGATGAGTCCACTCCACGCTTAGGGGTGGGAGGGGAATGAGGGGGCGCGCGCGAGGGCCGACCGGGCGGTCCCCGCCGTGAGGGGGGGCGGGCGGGAGGCGGCGGCGGCGGCCTTGGTCCCGCCCGGGGCGGAGGGAAGGGAGGGAGAAGGGGCAGTGGCGGGGCCTGCGAGAAAGCGGGGGATGGGCCGCCCGCCCCGGGGGAGGGGGCAGCGTGGCCTCGCCCGCCCCCTGCCCGCCCCGGCCACGGGGGACGGGCCTTACCCCCCACTATTCGGCCGCCCGCCTGAGGCTCCTCCCGCCGGGGGCTGGAGCCGCGGGGGCGGCCCGAGCAGTGCAGGCCCCGCCCGGGCCAACCGCCTCCCCGGTCCGCCCTCTGGTCGCCGCCTGCCCCAAGGCCCTCCCCTCCCCCCGTAGGTTTCCCCTCCCCCCCACCGTCCCGCCCTTTCCACGCCCCTCACCCCGAAACCGCCCTTTCCTTCCAGGGCCCGCCCTCTGTCCGCCCCGAAACCTCCAGATTCGTAACCCCTGGACCCCGTAGCCCCTTAGCCGTATCCACAAATGTTTCCCCACTCACACTTTTTTGTTTTTTCTTTCCCCTTTGCCCCTCTTCTCCTCGTGCTGCTTTTTACCCTTGAGTTTTTCTCTTTCTCTATATTCTTTGACCCTAATTTTAGCAAGCTTTCCATCCACCCACATGTTGTTCTTTGCCTTACCTATCCCTCTCCTTTTTATCCCCAGGATACTTTTTTTTATTTTGAAACTCTTTGAACATGTCCATCGCCCCTCACATTTCCTATACGAAAAGTACATTTTTAATGTTTCCTGGGTGTAATTTTGTGCCAGGGAAGAATTGAGGCCCAGTTTCAGCACTGCTAAGCCAAGTCTGTGTTCTATGTGTCCTACAATTGCCCTTTCCTCAATCCACTTTTTTTTTTTTTTTTTTTAACGCTGGTGCCTTTCACCTTACTGTTAATTATTTGTTTCATCATAGCGTCCTTTATCCCTCCTAACCTTACCCTTTTCCTTCCTCCAACTCTAAGTTGTTTATCTTTTAATTCTTTTTAGACCAAGATCACTCCATGGATGAAATGACAGCCGTGGTGAAGATTGAAAAAGGAGTTGGTGGCAATAATGGGGGCAACGGTAATGGTGGTGGTGCCTTTTCTCAGGCTCGAAGCAGCAGCACAGGCAGTAGCAGCAGTGGAGGAGGAGGAGGGCAGGTAAGTGATAAACCAGGGCAGAGTAGGGGAGATGTCTAGAGAATGTAAATATTCTTAGATTATTGCCTTTTCACAGAAACGTTTTTAGGAAAGCGCTAAACCATTTTGTAGCTAGGGAAGTTAGCACAGAGAGACAAATGATTGGGAGATCTCCAGAGATGAGGATTTCAGCAGTATGGATAGGTCAGCTTTTTGTTTCAGGTTTTTTTTTTTTTTTTTTCCTCTCTTTGGCTGCAGTTTTGCTGTTTATTTGTTTTAAAACTGCCCCCAGGGCTGGCAGCTGGGTGTCTCTGACTCCTATCCTCTCCCTTATTTTCCGGCCAGGAATCCCAGCCATCCCCTCTGGCTCTGCTGGCAGCAACTTGCAGCAGAATTGAGTCACCCAATGAAAACAGCAACAACTCCCAAGGCCCAAGCCAGTCAGGGGGTACAGGTGAGCTTGACCTCACAGCCACACAGCTCTCACAGGGTGCCAATGGCTGGCAGATCATCTCTTCCTCCTCTGGGGCTACCCCTACCTCAAAGGAACAGAGTGGCAGCAGTACCAATGGCAGCAATGGCAGTGAGTCTTCCAAGAATCGTGCGGTCTCTGGTGGGCAGTATGTTGTGGCCGCCACCTCCAATTTACAGAACCAGCAAGTCCTGACAGGATTACCTGGAGTGATGCCTAATATTCAGTATCAAGTAATCCCACAGTTCCAGACCGTTGATGGGCAACAGCTGCAGTTCGCTGCCACTGGGGCCCAAGTGCAGCAGGATGGTTCTGGTCAAATACAGATCATACCAGGTGCAAACCAACAGATCATCACAAATCGAGGAAGTGGAGGCAACATCATTGCTGCTATGCCAAACCTACTCCAGCAGGCTGTCCCCCTCCAAGGCCTGACTAATAACGTACTCTCAGGACAGACTCAGTATGTGACCAATGTACCAGTGGCCCTGAACGGGAATATCACCTTGCTACCTGTCAACAGCGTTTCTGCAGCTACCTTGACTCCTAGCTCTCAGGCAGTCACTATCAGCAGCTCTGGGTCCCAGGAGAGTGGCTCACAGCCCTCCACCTCAGGGACTGCCATCAGTTCTGCCAGTTTGGTATCATCACAAGCCAGTTCCAGCTCCTTTTTCACCAATGCCAATAGCTACTCAACAACTACTACCACCAGCAACATGGGAATTATGAACTTCACCACCAGCGGATCAGCAGGGACCAACTCTCAAGGGCAGACACCCCAGAGGGTCAGTGGGCTACAGGGGTCTGATGCTCTAAACATTCAGCAGAACCAGACATCTGGAGGCTCTCTGCAAGCAAGTCAGCAAAAAGAGGGAGAGCAAAACCAGCAGACACAGCAACAGCAACAAATTCTTATCCAGCCTCAGCTAGTTCAAGGGGGACAGGCTCTCCAGGCCCTCCAAGCAGCACCATTGTCAGGGCAGACCTTTACAACCCAAGCTATCTCCCAGGAAACCCTCCAGAATCTCCAGCTTCAGGCTGTTCCAAACTCCGGCCCCATCATCATCCGGACACCAACAGTGGGGCCCAATGGACAGGTCAGTTGGCAGACTCTTCAGCTGCAGAATCTCCAAGTTCAGAACCCGCAGGCCCAGACAATCACCTTGGCCCCAATGCAGGGTGTCTCCTTGGGGCAGACCAGCAGCAGCAATACCACCCTTACACCCATTGCCTCAGCTGCCTCCATCCCTACCGGCACAGTCACTGTGAATGCTGCTCAGCTCTCCTCCATGCCTGGCCTCCAGACCATTAACCTCAGTGCATTGGGTGCTTCAGGAATCCAGGTGCACCAGCTTCCAAGCCTGCCACTGGCTATAGCAAATGCCCCAGGTAAGGCTTCTAATCTTTTACACTAATTTCCAGAGTTAACTAGTGTCTTAGTTGAGACTGTTGAGTCTAAGGAAGGAAATAGAGATTTTTGTGGGTAACAGTTTCTAGAGGGCAAGTCGATTAGAGAAATAGCAATGATTCTATTTAAGTCATTTGGAACTCACTTAACGGAAACTTTTTTCAGTTACTCTTATGAGAAACGGGCACTTCTGGGCAATGTCTCTGGGGTCATTGTACTTCAGTGCTTTTGGTGTTACAGAACAAGGGTCACCAAACTTTTTCTGTGAAGGGCCAGATGGGAGATATTATGGGCTAGTGGGCTAGTATCACATAATCTTCTTTGTTTTTATGCAACCCTTTAAAAATGTAAAAACATTCTTACCTCAAGGGCTTTATTTGGCCTGTGGGCCCACTTCTTTGGTAGGATGAGGATTGATTATAAACTTGACCTGTTTGTGGGAAAGTTATTAAATAATCAGGTAATTTTTACAAACTGTAATTCTTAAGTGAGGGAAAAGTGATATAGTGGGTTCCGGAAGTATTTAAAAAAAAAATTCCATAATCTTTAGTTAACTAGAATATCTTACTCTCTGAGCAAGCTTGTTAATTAAGGTTTAATTTTTGTAAACTTCTAGTTGCTTTAAAAGCATCTTTCTGGTCTCACCTTACATTTTTAAAGAGCTTCCTAGGTAATTCTGGTACTTCCTAGCTAGGAGAGCCACTTCCTAGATGCTTTGAAAGTAGCTTATGGTTGAGTAGGGGGGTGGGGAGAGAATGGGAGTAAAGCCTGAAATGGAGTGGGGAGGTGTGAGAGGAGTTAGGAATAAGGAGAGCATTGAAGGGAGAGAGTCCTCAGGGAAGAGGTATGTATTGGAATGTATGTTGAATCATTTGACCACAATATTCAATTGTTTGTTTTAAACAGTGTTTCACTGTTGGTTAATTTGAAATTGGAAATATGTCCACTTAAAAAAATGAAAATCTATTTAGAATTTATTTTAAATTCTGTGGTGATGGAGCTAATCTTTAATAAAGCACAAGCAGAGGATACTATTGTTTTTTTTTTTAAGATTTATTTCTTTTGGGGGGGAGGAGCAGAGGGAGAAGGGAAAGAGAGACCCAAGCAGACTGCTCGCTGAGTGTGGACTCGGACACTGGGTCAGTCTCATGACCCTGAGATCAGACCTGAGCCGAAATCAAGAATCGGACGCTTTAACCGACTGCACCACCCAGTGGGATACTATAGATTTTAATATTCTGACATGATACATAAAAATTATGATGGGAAATGGTTTAATATCACTGAACTTAGCTTTATCAGAATATATGTGGGTTTATTAATTGTATATTTTTATTGTAGAGTTCTCATTTCACTTAAACTGGTTGTTATATAAAAGAGGTTAACAAATAGCCGTATTTCCTGCCGCCTGCAGTTTTGGAAAATGGTGGGGGGAGGTCTGCTGAAGTTCCCTAATTTTCTTATGTACTTGAGGTGTGTTTAAAATGACTACATTTTGAGCCTTAACAATTTTCTTAATGAATCAGATCTTGGAATAAAAGTCAGAGCTGAAAGGGACCCAAGAAGTCATGTAGTACAACTGCCTTCTTTTCTAAGGGCACGGAGTTACAGAGAAACAGTTAAGTGGTGAGACGACATATAGTTAGAGCTAGGGCTTGTGGTTAACTCTAGTGTAGGGCATTACTTATTAGTTTTAATTTAGGACATAAGAAATCCTTTAGATTGTTAATGTTTTAGAAAAGATATCTTTGCTTATTTGATAATTAATGCTCTAGAGCTGGCAAGTGTTTCACAGGCTAAAAATTATGGCAATAGAAGTGGGAAAAGTTAATGAAAGCAACAGCCTGGAAAATTAGACACTTGCTACACTAGTATGTTTTCTCTTTGCTCTTGGGTTGTTGTATCCAGCAGTTTTGCTCTTCCTCAAAGGAAAGCAAAGCTGTGGGATTGTTCCTTGGTAATAATTTGGATCCTTGCAATTTCTAAAGAGGTTTAGAACTTAGGCGCTAGAGAACAGTTATGAGGCACTCTCATTGCTAAATCATGCTCTGGGGAAGTCTGCCATTTAATATGTCATAGGATAGGGCTACCTAGCTATTATTGATGGTCTCAGAGCTTAAGAAAATGCATGCCTTTTCTGTGAAGTAGCAGCAGCTTGACATTCACTAATGAGAGAATGAGTCTCTGAAAGGCCATTTTGTGAGTTAAGATTGGTTGCCTCATTAATAGTGGTTTCTGAAGATAAAAAGTTTCCTCCTTTCTGATTAGTTTTGCTTGTGCAACATTTTTTTCTTCTTCAATTGGTCAGTCGACTTTGTCCTTCATGAAAGATAATAAAATCATTTCCTAGAAGTTTTAGCGCTGTTCAGCTGTTGCCTGGCTGCTAAAAAATATCTCCTTTTACCCCCTTTTCTGGTATATAGTAATTTTACTGGAAAAACTCAATCTCTTGGCAGTATAACGTAGTAGAAAGAGTCTTGGATATGAAATCATCTATAGATAAGTGGATAGATACGTAGCACTCTACGAAGTGAGACATTATTAGGTGGCTGTGGAAGACTGCAACTTCCAGGGCATTCACTTAGGCTGTTTAGATTTATTGTTTTAAAAAATCATCTTTTAGAAATTGTTTAAGCTTTTCTGTTGACTTTCAGTGTTTATTTCTGTTTGCTGAATACACAGGCAAAGGCGCAGACTTAGAACCAAAGTAAGCCAGGCATCTCAGTATCCTGTGTTTTTTTATGGCTCAGCCCCTGGTGGGTGGTAGTGAGGAGGGGACCACCCAGTAAATGGAGTATAGTTTCCAGACAGCGAAATGATCTATGAGCTCTGAGGTTGCTTTTATTTTTATTTTTTTAAGTTATCAGCAGCTTTTTTTGTTTTTAAATCAACACTCTTTCCCAGTTATCAGCACCCTTTCCTCTCATTTTGTAGTTACAATCTCACAGATCTTGTTTTTTTCCAGTTTAAAACTTCAGGTTTTTTTCTCAGACACTGCTATGTCCTGAAAACTCTTCCACCAGGTTGAGGGGGAGCCAGCTTTGAAAGACAGTTTGTATGACTTCGTGGGAGTTCTGCCTAATAAAGAGTTCAGGGTTAGTCTTTGGCAGGAGAATAGAACATATTTCCTTGATGGCTATAATTCACTCAAGAAACAAATTTCAGGCACTAAAAATAAAAATTTCACATCTGCTTGGTTTTATCGGGGTCAGGAAAATGTCTTCTCTTAGAAGTTAAGTTGAACGTGATACCAGAGTTACTTTGCCAACGGTATCGCTAAACTTGGGGTCAGATTGCTGAGACCTAATTTATTAAAAAGTTGTATTTTAGACTAGTGTATATGAACATTAGTGACTAGTAGGTTTAGTTGGTTTAAATGTGTTCAGAGTTACTCTTTTGCAAAACATCATACCAGATAATTTATTAAAATAATATACTTTATCAAATACAATGTCAAATGTTTCTGCATCATTTGCCTTTTTAATCTAATATATTTGTTTCTGAAGATAATGTTAGTGCTTTTAACTGATTTCAATTTAAAAGGTCCCCTTTAAAACCAAAGTGCCTTCATTGAGAAGACAGTCCTCAGACCTTTTCAGTTGCTCCTATTTATTCATTCCAGTGGCTTTTTGTAAATGACGTCATTGTTAAATCACGTCTCATTGTGTAACGTGGCCATTTTAGTTCTTAATTAAATAACAAGAGCACAAGGATACCTGGTGTTTCAGGAAACTTTAGTATCTGTTTTATTCTTACATCTTCCTTTTCTTTTAACTGTTCTACTTTGTAAAGTAGCATATAAATGTTACCACTAATCTAGTTCTGCTCATTTCCTTCTAATTGTTTTGTTTTTCCTCCTTGAACATGTTTTGAGATGTAAGATGAACATCTGTAGAAAAGCTTTATTACATAAAGCTTTGTAAGTTACTTACTGGATGTCTGTAAATGTTAATAGATAGTATTAATTGAAATTTTCCACTTTGCTATGTATTTTTCATATTTCTTACAGGTGTATCAACAATAGAGCTCTCCCTTTCTTTGCATTATTATTCAGGCTCTGGAGTGCTGAAGTGTTACTTTAAATGTAAATGCCCAGATTGTGACTATATTGTTAATACTATGCTAAATTTTAAGAATTGTTTCTCTTAGAAAACCCTGAAAAAGTTTCTGTATTAAGATTTTTTTTTTCAGAAAAAAAAAAAAAAAAAAGATTTTTTTTTCAGAGTTGGTTGCAAATCTGGGCTATAATTTGAATTTGCACTTTTGCTCCAACATTTTTTAAACTTTGAATGGCTTATGGAAACTGGGCAGTATTACTTGTTTGACAAGTTTGGATGTGCCTAATTTACTATGACTCTAACTCTGTATCTGAGTACAAAATAAATAATAATTTTGAAGGAGTTAAAATATATTTGCATCAAGACAAAGACTTTACTGTTAAGAGATGAGAAAACTAAGTTTAAAAAATCTATACATCTCTGGAAACTTGTAAAATATTATTTTTATTTATTTTTATTTTTTTATTTTTTTAAAATTTTATTTATTTATGATAGTCACACAGAGAGAGAGAGAGACAGAGAGGCAGAGACATAGGCAGAGGGAGAAGCAGGCTCCATGCACCGGGAGCCCGATGTGGGATTCGATCCCGGGTCTCCAGGATCGCGCCCTGGGCCAAAGGCAGGCGCTAAACCGCTGCGCCACCCAGGGTTCCCTATTTATTTATTTTTAAAAGAGTTTATGTATTTATTCATGAGAGAGACACAGAGAGAGGCGGAGACACAGGAAGAGGGAGAAGCAGGCTCCATGCAAGGAGCCTGATGCGGGACTCGATCCCGGGATTCCAGGATCACGACCTGAGCCAAGGGCAGCGCTCAACTGCAGAGCCACCCAGGTGTCCCTTAAAAAATTATTTTTCTAGGAAAGGAAATATTTGCTGCAAATAATCTAAAAAAGGTTAAATGCTATCGAGATGGATCTTTTCAAATTATTCAATATGTTCTTCATTGAATTGACCCTTTTTGATGACTTTTTTTTTTTTTTAAGATTTTATTTATTCATGAGAGACACAGAGAGAGAGAGAGAGGGAAGCAGAGACACAGGCAGAGAGAGAAGCAGGCTCCATGCACGGAGCCTGATGTGGGATCACCGGGACTCCAGGATCACGCCCTGAGCTGAAGGCAGAGGCTCAACCATTGAGCCCCCCAGGTGTCCCCCCCTCCCTTTTTTTTTTCTTTTACAGGACTTCTCTCAAATAGAAAAATGGATTTGTTTTTCTGAAGTGTTACTAACATTGGTAGTCTAAGATAACAGGAAAAAATAGCATGGTTAATGAACAACTTCTTTGTAAACTTTTTATGAATCGTAATTCGTTGTGATCAGATTAATTTGAATTTATTTAATCTGTAATTTAATGAAATATAATTAGTGATGTGATCAAAACATTAAGAAGAGAGGAACAAGATGGCAAAAGAGAAATCAAAGACCTACAGTCACTTTGAAAACCTGAAGGTCAGCTGTGTCATTGAGGTGTGTGTGTAGAAGAATTTTTACAATTAAGATGTGATGTGTTTTCCCTGACTGTACCTTTCTTATTTTTTTCCTGATATGCTTGAGACATTTTCATAGCAAACTTTTATTGTTCCTCATCTGTTGTTTTCCATGTTACCAGGAAATTCCCTTTCAGTGCCTGCCTTCTCTACCCACCACATTTCTGATTTGAAAAAAATATATTATCCTGACATACTTGTGGGGCATGCAGTTTGAGAGACTATATAGGGTCCAATTTTGTCCAGGCTGACATAGACAATGTATAATATTTTTCTTTCTTTTTTTTTTTTTTTTTTTTTTTGAGTTTTAAGAATTTTTTTTTTTTTTAACATACTATTAGTTACGGTCACTGGTGGTATGTGAAAATACTATGCTTAGAATTCTTTGGCAGTTTTTTGCACTCGTGAAAAACTATATTTTAATTTTATACAGACTATTTGTCTTAAGGTAAAAAGCTTTTAATTCTGAAAACTGCATTTGGAAATTTTCCATATTATCAAGAACTTCTTTGTTTGGTTTGGTGTTCTCTTAACAGAATATCTTGTTGGCATTATCATGTTTTGAATGGCCTCCTTGTTTAGCCTTTTTTTTTTTTTTTCCTTGTTTAGCCTTAATGCTATTAAGAAATTCAATAATATTCATGGTTCAGTTAACTTACCAAGGCATTTACTGAACCACCAGTATACTTAGTAATATAATTGCTCCCAGCAGGCTTCAGAGTTAGAGACAAAAGTGTAATGGGGGAAAAGTGTGATAGTGAAAATGGGTTCCATTTTTTGATGCTTTAGCAAAATTTATTGAGCATTTATTATGTGTCAAATGTGCTAGGCTCTCAGAATTCACTGAAACGGATAATGGTTCTTGCCTTCGTGGAGCTCCAGTTGCTGTTGTGCTGTAGTTATTTACACTTAGTGCACTTCAGAAAGGACAAGTTTTCACATGGCTAATATTGAGAGTTGCAGAAAATATAAGGAATAATAGGGCCACACTATTTTGGATTTTAGTTTTCTCTATGTTATATATTATCAACACTGAGCCACCCAGATGCCCCTAAGTCTTAAAAATTTTATTTCAGTAACTGAAGTGGTGGTATTACAGAATACTATTATATTATCTAGATGTGCCTTATCATAAAAATTTAAGAAAGAAGCATTTCATTTTAAATAGATACATGTAATGGGGCTTGCATGAAATAGGCATCTTCATTTCCTACACTTCTTTCTTGGTATTGAATACTCCATGGACTATTTGATTTTTAATCATCGCTTTGCTTGCAGAGGAATTTGATGCTGTTTAAAAGTGGTACCAGCCTGGAGTGTCTGGATGGCTCAGCCAAATGGTGCATTCGGGTCAGGTCATGGTCCTGGGATCGACCCCACATTAGGCTCCCTGCTCAGCGGGGAATCTGCTTCTTCTCCCTCTGATCCTCCCCGCTGCTTGTGCGCATGTGCTTGCTCTCTCTCTCTCTCTCTCAAATGAATAAATAAAAAATGTTTAAAAAAAAAAAGTAGTACCAGCCAAGAAATTTGTTCCTTTCCAAAAAGCCGAGCATCAGACTTAACAGTGAAGTTTTCATTTAGCTGCCTTAAAGCCTCACTGCCATATGTTACATTGTTCAGAGTGATTCTCTTAGTGAGAATGTTACTAAAGGACTAGTGTTGCATCTTCTGAAGACCCCTGATAAAAGTGGGATACCCAGGGACGCCTGTGTGGCTCAGTGATTGAGCGTCTGCCTTCTGCTCAGGGGGTGATCCCGGAGTTCAGGGATCAGGTCCCACATTGGGCTCCCCGTGGGGAGCCTGCTTCTCCCTCTGCCTGTGTCTCTGCCTCTCTGTGTGTCTCTCATGAATGAATAAATAAAATATTTTTTAAAAAAATTCAGATCCCCAGTGGAGACTTGTTTGGAGATGCCACAAGCTGGCATTATGCTCAACATGTCCTACAAGATTGTATCTAGAGGAAACAAAAACATAAAGATTATGTGGGAAAATATAAGCTGTTTGGTTAGGAAGTCAGGTTTAGAAACTTTTCTAGGGATCCCTGGGTGGCTCAGTGGTTTAGCACCTGCCTTCTGCCTGGGACGTGATCCTGGAGTCCTGGGATTGAGTCCCACATCAGGCCCCTGCATGGAGCCTGCTTCTCCCTCTGCCTGTGTCTCTGCCTCTCTCTCTCTGTGTTTCTCATGAATAAATAAATAAAATCTTTAAAAAATAAAATTTAAATAAAAAACAATAGAAGCTTTTCTAGTTCTGGTTCAAAACTGCCATCAGGTCCATGCACCTGCCTTCTGAAAGCTGAAATGGAAGTTGATAATGAATTGTATACTGCCCAGGAATGATTGTATTTATAAATGAATTATATTGTGTTATGTCTTCTGTTTTCCTGTACTCCCTCTACCCTACCCTTTTTTTCTATCCCCAGCCTCCCATGAGACATTGGTACTATGAACAAATTCAGGAGCTTAATAAAGAGAACTGTCCCCCCTGCTCCCCCATTTGTTATACGCTGTTATAAAGGAGAATGAAATGGCTCTTTGGGAAGTGTAATATAAAAATCTACAAAATTGTTGGGAAATAATTTAGGATGAGTTTTCCCACTTAATACTTTTTTGGATGGGAAGTGATATGGATGACTGACTGTAAATGGGATCTTAAACTTAGAATACTGTTTTTGTTTTATGTCCTTTTTTTTTTTTTTTTTTTTTTGACAAATGAACCTCTCACATCCTGTGTAACATAGGTTGAATGGTTTAGCTATGGATATAATCTTTAATCTGATGTATGAAATAACTCCAGCTTTAAAACTAGCGGTAATTGATTGAATATCCTTTGTGAAAGAGAAAGAAAGCTTATTCTGAGGTAAGATATTTAGCATGGACAAGAAAGTGACATATGGTATTTGTAGGCAGACCCACAAGGGTCCAAGTCATAACTTTGCTTCTTACTGGCTTTGTGACTCAGGGGAAGTTCTTCATCTTCTCTGAGCTGAGGTTTCTTTATTTGTAAAAGAGGGTTAAGAGATTATTAGGATTAAATGAGTTAGATAACCTGTAGGAGCACATAATGGGTACTTAACACATTAGTGCCCATATCTCAGTAAAAGTTCCATTCTATGTAGTCCTCCCATTCAATTAAAAGTAGGGTATTAATCACTTAATTCAGGGCTGTTCTTCCAGGTTGTTGAAGTGTCCAGGTCTTTAAGTTTTTTTCTTTATTTTCTTCATTGGTGCAGTCATTAAACTATCACAACTACCAAAGGAAGTAAATTCCAGTTAGTATGCTTTGTTCTGTCATAAACCATTCTAGTAAAAAAGATAGTTGACAGTAGAGAAAGTTTCTAGAATTATCCATGGATTTTCTTTTTCTTTATTTCTCATTGGCCTGGCTATGAACTTGTGCAGTGTATGTTTTCTCTACAGACTGCCGCTAGATTGACATTCTTGATGAACACTTTGCTAATACCCCATCTAATGATGATAATTGGGTTTCTTTTTATTTCAATGAATTATTTTTCTGTCCCCATTTCTTTTAAAGAGTTGTTTGATTCTCTGTAAATTAACAGAACTTCATTTATTTCTTTTACCTTTCTGGAATTCATTGTTACTAAAGCATTATTTTACTTCATTTTCCACTCTCAGCTGATTCCTGTCTCACCTGTTACATCCTTTCCATTCCCAAGTAACCCCCAACACATCAGAAGTGATGTGAAGGGGCAGCCCAGGTGGCTTAGCGGTTTAGCGCTGCCTTCAGCCCAGGACGTGATCCTGAAGACCCGGGATCGAGTCCCATGTTCGGGCTCCCTGCATGGAGCCTGCTTCTCCCTCTGCCTGTGTCTCTGCCTCTCTCTCTCTCTCTGTCTCTCATGAATAAATAATCTTAAAAAAAAAAAGTGACGTGAAGTGATTTAAGACTTCTAGGCAGATAGAAAGAATAATACAATGGATATTCTTTTACCTATATCCCAGTTAATAAAACAGTAGATTATAAATATTACTAAGGCTCATAAAATAGGGCAGCCCTGGTGGCGCAGCGGTTTAGCACCGCCTGCAGCCCAGGGCGTGATCCTGGATACCCTGGATAGAGTCCCACGTCAGGCTCTCTATATGATGCCTGCTTCTCCCTCTGCCTGTGTCTCTGCCCCTCTCTCTCTCTCCCTCTCTCTCTCTCTCTGAATAAATAAATAAAATCTTTAAGAAAAAAATAAAGCTCATAAAATAAATCTGCCTTAACATTTTTTAACATTGCTACTGAACTATATGATTTTATTAAGTAATGGTTGTTTTAATTGTGCTTATGTACACACTTTTTTCTATTGTACGATGAAAGAAACTGGTTAAGTCTGAACTATTAATTTGTGGTTTTGGAATTTCTTGACTTCCATTCATCTATGGAACAAGAATGATTATGCTTGCTTAGTTCTTTGTGGTGATGTAGATTCATAGATGTACAAACACATAAAAACAAATATCTAAGACTGATTATTCTTTGTACAAGTTTAGGTATCTCTTTTAGTTCTTAAATGTCTATAGGGAAGGGACTCTCTCTTTCTATTTCCTTTTTTTTTTTTTTTTTTTTTTAGATTGGGAGTGTGCACATGTACAAGTGGGGGGAGGGGCAGACTCCCAGCTGAGCAGGGAGCCAGATACAGCTGAGTCCAGGGCCCCAGGATCATGACCTAAGCTGAAGGCAGAGGCTTAACCCACTGAGCCACCCAGGAGCCTCTCTTTTCTTTATACAGGGTAGATTTGATACCATAAACATACGGGTGCAGAATAAATGATCTGAAGAGAGAGCACTGGTTGTCCGCAAAGGACTGCTGATGTTAATTACAGTTTCCTTGTGGGAAATGGCAAAATTCAAAGGATTTGCTTTAGAAAGATCTATAGAGCTGGGCCACTTAGGTGACTCCGGTCAGGTGTCTGCCTGTGGCTCAGATCATGATTCCAGGATCCTGGAATCAAGCCTCATATCAGGCTTCCTGCTCAGCAGGGAGCCTGCTTCTTCCTCTGCCCCCTACTTGTGCTTGCTCTGTCTCTCTAGTGCTCTCTCTCTCAAATAAATGAGTAAATCTTTAAAAAATCTCTAGAGCTAAAAAAAAAAAAAAAAAAAAAAATCTCTAGAGCTGAAATTAGAAACCTTTGAGGATAGGAAAAAAAAACTTTTGTTTAAATGATACTGGTAAAAACATTAAACAACACAAATGTAGAAAAAAAGTAAAAATTAATTGAAGTTTAGCTATCCAAAGATATCCACTGTTGAAATTCTGATGAACATCCAGCCAGCTTTTTGTACTTTTGTGTATAATTTACAAAGAAGTCTATATACAATCTTAATTAATATTTTAATAGAATTATACTATCAGTATTTATTTTTACCAGACAATACAGTATGAACATCTTTCCTATAAATAATAATAAATGTACCTTTGCATCATTTTAAATGATCATAAGGTAATTTCATAGTATGTACTAGAATTTACTTAACCCTGTTGTTTCCACAGTTTCACTGTTATAAGCAGTGCTGTGGTGAACATTTAAGTTCACACTTTTTATTTTTTAACTTTTAAAATAATTTTATTGTTTTTGAAGATTTTATTTATTCATGAGAAAGAGAGAGGCAGAGACATAGGCAGAGAAAGAAGCAGGCTCCCCTCAAGAAGCCCGATGTGGCACTCGATCCCAGGACCCCTGGATCACGCCCCAAGCCAAAGGCAGATGCTCAACCACTGAGCCACCCAGGCGTCCCAAGTTCATTTTTTTTTTTTTTTTAATTTTTATTTACTTATGATAGTCACAGAGAGAGAGAGGCAGAGACACAGGCAGAGGGAGAAGCAGGCTCCATGCACCGGGAGCCCGATGTGGGATTCAATCCCGGGTCTCCAGGATCGCGCCCTGGGCCAAAGGCAGGCACCAAACCGCTGCGCCACCCAGGGATCCCCTATGAGGTATATTTCTAAGAGAAAAGGGTACGTAGGTCCACATGGAATCTTGCACAAAAATGTTTATAGCAGCATTATTCATAACTGCCAAAAGATAGATACAACCTAAATATTCATTGACAAAGTATGTATTCATATGAGGGAGTATTATTCAGCCATAAAAAGAAACGAAGTATTGATACATGCTACAATGTGGGTGAGCAAGGAAAACATTATGTTAAGTGAAAGAAATAAACTGGAGAAAAAAAGGTCATATATTTTATGGTTTTATTTATATGACTTCTCTAGATCAGGAAAATCCATAGAGAGAGTGTTTGCCAGGGTATGGGGTGAAGAAAAAATGGGGAATGATTGGATATGGATGTCTTTCTGAGGTGATGAAAGTTTTGAAAGTAGAGAGGTGGTGGTTGCAAAGCATGGTGAGTAGTACACTGAATGCCACTGAATTGTACACTTTAAAATAGTTAATTGAATGTTATGTGAATTTCATGTTAATTTTTTTAAAAACTCCAAAAGAGGCTCCTGGCTGGCTCAGTTGGTGGAGCATATGACTCTTGATCTCAGTGTTGTGAGTGCAAGCCTCATGTTGGCCATAGAACATACTTTTAAAAATTCTATGGGCGCCTGGGGTGGCTCAGTCCTCTAAGCATCTGACTCTTGATTTCTGCTCAGGTCATGATCTCAGGGTTGTGGGATTGAGCCCCAAGTCAGGCAGGCTCTGTGCTCAGCTGGGAGTTAGCTTGAGATTCTCTCCCTCTCCCCTCTCTCCCATATGTACTTTCTCTGTCTCTTGGTCTCTGTCTCTCTAAAATAAATCTTTGAAAAAAAAATTCTAAGTGTTGGTAGGTCAAAGGTTTTATACATTTAGTTTTGATATTGGGCAGCCCTGGTGGCTCAGAGGTTTAGCGCCACCTTTAGCCCAGGGTGTGATCCTGGAGTCCCGGGATCAAGTCCCGCATCGGGCTCCCTGCATGGAGCCTGCTTCTCCCTCTGCCTGTGTCTCTGCCTCTCTCTCTCTCTCTCTCTCTCTCTCTCTGTGTCTCTCATGAATAAATAAATAAAATCTTTAAAAAAAAATAAAGTTTCGATATTTATAGTTAAAGTGATTTTCAGAAAGCTAGCAATTTATAGCTAGCATTAATATTAATCTTTGCAAAAAAAAATATATCAATCTTTGCCAGGGACGCCTGGGTGGCTCAGTTGGTTAAGTGTCTGCCTTTGGCTCAGGTCGTTATCCTGGAGTGCTGGGATGGAGCCCCTCATAGGGCTCTCTGCTCAGTAGAATCTGCTTCTCCCTCTCTCTCTGCCCCTCCCCCTACACCTTCTCTCTCTCTCTCTTTTCTCACTCATTCTTTCAAATAAATAATATAGTTAAAAATATAATAGCCTTTGCCAATATGAGGGGGGAAAGATTCTTGCTTTATTTTATTTTAATTTTAATTTTTTTTAAAGGTTTTATTTATTTATTCATGAGAGACAGAGAGGCAGAGACACAGGCAGAAGGAAAAGCAGGCTCCCTCTGGGTAGCCTGATGTGGGACTCGATCCCGGGACCCTGGGGTCACACCTTGAGCCCAAGACAAATGCTCAATCACTGAGCTACCCAGGTGCCCCTCATTATTTTCTTATTGGTCTTACACATTTCTTGCTGCTTTAAGCTTAGTATTTTGGGTTTTGTTGCCATCGTGGATAGGACCTTTTCTTCCATTTTATTTATTATTATTTTCAGATGTTACTTTTTTCTTTTTTTATTTTAGAGAAAGTGTATGCTTGTGGGCAGGGGTGGGAGGGAGGTGAGGGGCAGGAGGAGAGGGAGAGAAAGAATCGCAAGCAGGCTCCATGCCCATTGTGGAGCCGGATGTACAGCTTCCAGCTCAGGACCCTGAGATCATGACCTGAGCCAAAATCAGGAGTCGGATGCTCAACCAGCTGTGCCATCCCCGCCACCCCCATTTTATTTCTGATTCTTTTGTGTATATATGAAAGCTGTTGACTTAACGGACATTGATTTTATAATGGCTATCTTACTGTAATCTTATTGCTTTCAATATTTTTAATGATTTTCTTTAGGTTTCCAGGTATACAGTCTTATCTGCAAATAATTTTACCTACTACTTTCTAATGTTTATACCTCATTTCATTCTTGTCTTGCTAATAAGATTACCACTATTACTGTCCCAAGAACAGAGAACTTAAAATACAAAATATATTAGGTAAAATATGTCTGAATTATCCATTGCCATATTAAGCAGTAGTGAAGGAAACCAGTATAAGAAAAAGGGTAGGGCTCCCTGGGTGGCGCAGTGGTTTAGCGCCTGCCTTTGGCCCAGGGCGCGATCCTGGAGACCCGGGATCGAATCCCACGTCAGGCTCCCGGTGCATGGAGCCTGCTTCTCCCTCTGCCTATGTCTCTGCCTCTCTCTCTCTCTGTGACTATCATAAATAAATAAAAATTAAAAAAAAAATCTAAGTTTGTTCAACTGTACCATTATAGTGCATTAAGTGTATGTAATGGTCCTTATTAATTTTAATCATCAGAAGCTCCTAGTAATTTAAAAACATCTGTTTATGGATACGAACAGTCAAAAAATCTGTCAAAAGGACCTGATTTAAAAACCAACAAGATAAAAAAAAAAGAAAAAGAAAAGAAAACCAACAAGATAGGGGGCACCTGGGTGGCTCAGTTAAGTGTCTGACTCTTGATCTTAGCTCAGGTCTTGACCTCTTGTTGGGCTCCATGCTGGGTGTGGAGTCTACTCAAAAAAAAAAAAACAAAACAAAACAAAAAAGAGGGACGCCTGTGTGGCTCAGTGGTTAAGTGCCTGCCTTTGGCTCAGGGCCTGATACTAGGGTCTCTGGATCAAATCTCACATCGGGCTCCTTGTGTGGAGCCTGTTTCTCTCTCTCTTCTCTCTCTCTCCTGAATAAATAAATAAAATCTTAAAAAAAAAAAAATCAGGAAAATGGTGGAGGCATGAATTAAGTACAAAATTAATTTTAATTTCATCATTTCCTATTTATTTTATCACTGTCTTGCTCTTAACCAAATGACTATATTCACTTAATCTTTTTTTTTTTTTCTTCTCACTTAATCTTTATATACCTCTCCTACAGCTTTCCTTTGGAATGTATATATTTAAGTAAATGAATTTTAAATCATACCAGTCTGAATAATAATAAGTAATTATAGCTAGTTTGGGAGGAATATTAAAGTGAGAGCCTTCCCCTAGAAAATTATCACTGTAGTGAGAGTTGGGGGAAAAGATAATTCTAATTCATTTCTTGGTCTTAAAAAACAGTTTTCACTATGGAATGATGTTGACAGAGGTGGGAAGTAGGTGAAAGCCTTGGAATTTAGAAGAATTTTAGTATGCTAGTAATTAATTTTTGAGATCTTCGTGTTTTTGGACACGATAAATAGGGATATCTATATGTTTGGATTCAACGATACATAATGTAAGACTAGAGTGTTTAGTAAAGAAACATTACCAAAGCTGAAAAAAAATTGGTTTTAATACACATCCAAATTAAACTTCCTCAAATGGTCCCATTTGAAATTTGTGGATTGCCTTTTCCTTTTTTTCTTCTAAACTCCTTTGCTGGGACGGTGGACTTTAAAAACTCCTATCACTTAGTTACAGTGACCCCTACTGGTAAGAATCTTTGACGTCATTGTGCAAATTGTCCCATACTTGAAAACTACCCATTTACTGAGATATGAAACATCAGTTGTTAAATCTATAAAATATTGTTAATAATAAAAGGGTGAGATGCACAGGCTGATTTTTTTTTTCTGTATGTGGTTTTTTTTTTTTTTTTTTTAAGATTTTATTTATTCATGATAGAAAGAGAGGGGGTGGTGCAGAAGCAGAGGGAGAAGCAGGTTCCTGAAGCTGGACTCATTCCTGGGACCCTGGGATCATGACCTGAGCCAAAGGCAGAGGCTTCCCTGCCTAAGCAACTCAGGTGCCCAGTGTATATGTTTTTAATGATATAAGTTAAGTAATCATATTACAGAAAATATGAGAAACAGGAGAAAAGCAAAACTAATAACTACTTCCCATCACAATTCACCAAATTCGGTGTGTTTTCTTCTACTTTATTTAAATTTTAATGTTATTTTTAAACATAGCTTTATTCTTGGCATGCATGTAATTGTTCCTTGGTTCACTAATACGGTATAAGCATTTTTTCCAAGTTATTATGCTTCAGTTAATCATAATTTTTACTGACTGCCTGGTATTCCATCAGATTACTTAGCAGTTTTCTCATTGTTCACATTTTAATCCATTTCTTATATTGCTTTTATAAGTAATTTGTTGGATATCTGTTCAAATGACTTTTTACATATTTGGATAAACTTTTATCTGCCTAGAATTATTTTTGAACAGTCAGGGCAGAGGTATCTATCTTTTTTTAAGGTTTTATTTATTTGTTCATGAGAGACACACAGAGGGGCAGAGACACAGGCAGAGGGAGAAGCAGGCTCCATGCAGGGAGCCTGATGTGGGACTTGATCCTGGGACCCTGGGGTCATGCCCTGAGCCGAAGGCAGAGGCTCACTGCTGAGCCACCCAGATGTCCCAGGGCAGAGGTATCTAAAGTTATTTTGAACATAAGAGCTATCTCTGAGTCTCCTGACATCTAGAGCAGGAAAGGCAACTGGAGATACTACTTGCTATCTTGTGTGATCTCACTAGAGTATGGCTCAATACATTTTAGCATATAACATTAATATGTGGAACATAGCCTATGTGCAATAAAGATTTATTGAATTAAAATTAATAAAATAAATATTTTTCTTCTCCCTCCTGTGGTGCCCCCCCCCATCCCTTGTGGAGTATAGGTGTTTTTTTTTTTTCTTTTTTCTTTTTTTCAATTTTCCCCTCTGAACATTTTTTCTTCTTTTTTTCCTTCTTTATTTTTTAATTTTTTTCTTCTCTCCCCCTTTTTTAAAAAAATTTTATTTATTTATTCATGAGACAGAGAGAGAGAGAGAATGAGGCAGAGACACAAGCAGACTCCACGCAGGGAGCCTGATGTGGGACTCGATTCCAGGTCTCCACGATCAGGCCCTGGGCTAAAGGCGGCACTAAACCGCTGAGCCACCAGGGGTGCCCTCTTCTCTTCCTTTTTAAAAAAGGAATGTTTTGAACTATAGTTTGCTTTTTATTTATTTATTTTTTATTTTATTTTATTTTTTTTTTTACTTTCCTTTTTTTTTTTTTATTTATTTATTTATGATAGTCACAGAGAGAGAGAGAGAGAGAGGCAGAGACACAGGCAGAGGGAGAAGCAGGCTCCATGCACCGGGAGCCCGATGTGGGATCCGATCCCGGGTCTCCAGGATCGCGCCCCGGGCCAAAGGCAGGCGCCAAACCGCTGCGCCACCCAGGGATCCCTATAGTTTGCTTTTTAAAACATCCTAATTGAAGGCAGCTGCCGCCTTCAGCCCAGAGCCTGATCTTGGAGACCCGGGATCTAGTCCCACGTCGGGCTCCCCGCATGGAGCCTGCTTCTCCCTCTGCCTATGTGTGTCTCTGCCTTTCTCTCTCTCTCTCTCTCTCTCATGAATAAATGAATAAAATCTTTAAGAAAAAAAACCATCCTAATTGAGCTGTAACTCATATACCATACAATTCAACCATTTAAAATAATACAGTTTTGTAGATTTTAGTATATTTACACCATTGTGCAACTACCACCACAATCTAAGTTGAGAACATTTTCATTACCCTCAAAAGAAACACTGTGGCCCAATAGCTGTCCTTCCCTATCCTCACTTCTCATTCCCAGCCCTAGACAACCACTACTTGCAGTCTCTATAAATTTGCCACTTCTGGACATTTTATATAAATGGAATCATACAGTATGTGGTCTTTTGTGACTGGCTTCTGTTAGTATAATGTTTGCAAGGTTCACATATGTTGTAGCATGTATCAGTACTTCATTCCTTTTTGTTGCCAAATAGTACTTCATTATGGGGATATACCACATTTTGTTTATCCATTCATCAAACTGACACTCACTTGGCTTGCTTTACGTTTTTGGCATTATGAATAATGCTGTTATGAACATTTGAGTATAAGTTCTTATATGGAAATAAGTTTTTATTTCTTTTTGTTATATACCAGGGAGTGGAGCTACTGGGTTAGATTCAATTTTAATGAATTCCTTTGTATCTTTGAAATCTTAAAAATACAGTAGTCTGACCCTATCTGCTGAGGGTACGTTCAGCCTCCAATGGATGTCTGAACCTGAGGATAGTACTGAACCTTATATATACTGTTGTTTTTTTCTGTACATATAGTTCTATGATAAAGTTTATTTTATAAATTAGGCACTATAAGAGCTTAGCAACAATAATAATAAAACAGCGGTTGTAATAAAATATAAAGTTATGTGAATGGGGGGCTCTGTCACAATATCTTATTGTAAATTTTTTTTTTTAAGATTTTATTTATTTGAGAGAGAGAGAGAGGTAGAGACACAGGCAGAGAGAGAAGCAGGCTCCATGCACGGAGCCTGATGTGGGACTTGATCCCGTAACTCCAGGATCCCGCCCTGGGCTGAAGGCAGATGCTCAACCGCTAAGCCACCCAGGCGTCCTTCAATATCTTCTTGTAAAAAATATGTATTTTATTGTACTGTACTCACCCTTTCTGTGATGATACAAGATGACAAAATGTCTATATGATAAGATGAAGTAAATTGAATTATGTAGGCATTGTGACATAGTGTTAGGCTATAGTTGACCTTCTCACGATAATGTCAAAAAGAGGATTATCTGCCTCCGACTGTGATTGACCCATCGGTAACTGAAACCACAGAAAGAGAATCTGCAGATAAGGAGAGATGACTGTTTTTTTTTGTTTGTTTGTTTGTTTTTTTTAATTTTTATTTATTTATGATAGTCACAGAGAGAGAGAGAGAGAGAGAGAGGCAGAGACATAGGCAGAGGGAGAAGCAGGCTCCATGCACCGGAAGCCTGACGTGGGATTCGATCCCGGGTCTCCAGGATCGCGCCCTGGGCCAAAGGCAGGCGCCAAACCGCAGCGCTACCCAGGGATCCCAAGATGACTGTTTTTATTTATTGCCTCTCTTTTCATATTTCTGGCCGTCTTGCTGTTTCAGTTATGTCCCAGAAACTTTGAAGTTCCCTTAAGCCATTAAATTCTGACTGTTTGGGGCCCCTGGGTGGCTCAGTGGTTGAACATCTATCTGCCTTTGGCTCAGGTCGTGATCCAGGACCCTGGGATTGAGTTGTGCTTTGGAGTTCCCAGAGGGAGCCTGCTTCTCCCTCTGCCTCTCTCATGAATAAATAAATAAAAATCTTAAAAAAAGAAAAAAAATTCTGATTTTACTAAGTTTTTTTTTTAATTTTTTTAATTTTTTATTTATGATAGTCATACAGAGAGAGAGAGAGAGGCAGAGACACAGGCAGAGGGAGAAGCAGGCTCCATGCACCGGGAGCCCGATGTGGAACTCGATCCCGGGTCTCCAGGATTGCGCCCTGGGCCAAAGGCAGGCGCCAAACCGCGGCGCCACCCAGGGATCCCCCTAAATTTTTTTTTTTAAGATTTTATTTATTTATTAGAGAGCGAGAAAGAGCATCAGCAGGGGGGAGATGGAGAAGCAGGCTCCCCACTGAGCCGGGAACCCAATGCAGGTCTCCATCCCAGGACCCCGGGATCATGACTGGAGTCGTAGGCAGTCGCTTAATAGAGCCACCCAGGTGTCCCTACTCCTAAATATTTCTTATTCATGCATTGCTCTTCGTTAGAGCCATAGCCCTACTTAATTTTATTTTATTTTAGTTTAGTTTTTTTTTTTTTGGTTTTTGTTAAGTAGGCTTCCACACTGTGGGGGCTTGACCTTGTGACCCTGCGGTCAAGAGTCACATGCTCTACCAAACGAGCCAGCCAGGCATCTCTCATAACCCTGTTTTAGGCCATCATTATCTTTCACCATTATTGAGTGGAGTAGCTAGCCCAGAATATTCTACTTTTTTCTAATACTTCTGCTTCCAACTCTTATACTCCTTTTTAAAATTTTTAATTTAATTTATTTTTTAAAAGATTTTATTTATTTATTTATTCATGAGAGAGGCAGAGACATAGGCAGAGGGAGAAGCAGGCTCCATGCAGGGAGCCAGATGTGGGATTCGATCCTGGAACTCTGGGATCACGCCCTGGCCTGAAGCTCAACTGCTGAGCCACCCAGGCATCCCTCTTATACTCCTTTTATCAGAGCATGTTATTAACTTTATTTTATAAATTGTAGGGCAGTTATTATAGTTTCATTTTATAACTTCCCAGTAAGATAGAGCCTTTGTAATAGCCAGGATTCTAACTATCACCACAGCTTAATACCGTATCTGGCACTTGTCCTTATTCCTGGATGTTTACTTACTGGGTTAAAAGAGTAGTCACTTTTTTTTTTTAAGATTTCTTTATTTGGGCAGCCCTGGTGGCCTAGCGGTTTAGCACTGCCTTCAGCCTAGGGCATGATCCTGGAGACCCAGGATTGAGTCCCATATCAGGCTCTCTGCATGGAGCCTGCTTCTCCCTCTGCCTGTGTCTCTGCCTCTGTGTGTGTGTGTCTGTCATGAATAAATAAATAAAATCTTAAAAAAAAAAAAAAAGATTTCTTTATTTTAGGAGAGAGCACGGATGGGAGGGGGAGGGGGAGGGGGAGAGAGATTCTTAAGCTGACTCCGGGCTGAGCATGGAGCCTGATCTCACAACCCTGATATCACAACCTAGGCTGAAACCCAGAGTCATATGCTTAACCAACTGTGCCACCCAGGTCCCCATCTTTGTTTTGTTTTGTTTTGTTTTGTTTTAAGTAGGCTCCACACACATTGTGGGGCTTGAACTCATGACCCTGAAATCAAGAGTTGCATGCTTTACTGACTGAGCCAGCCAGGCGCCCCAAGATTAGTCACATTTTAAAGATTTGATCTGCATTGTGCCACCATGTGCTATATATACAAACCATGCTGATTCCCTGCCCTACACTTTTGTGCACTTATGCTACTGGGAGTTGTATGAAAGTGCTTATCTCAGGGCACTTGGGTGCCTCAGTTGGTTAAGTGTCTGACTTTGGTCAAGCTCCCTGCTCAGTGGGGAGTCTGCTTTTTCCTCTCCATCTGTGCTTGCTCACTCTCCCTCTCTCTAATAAAATATATATTTTTTAATAAAATATTTTTTAAAGTGTTTATTTCTTCATGCTCTCTGCCATTTACTTCAGAAAATCAGTCTCATTTGAATATCTGTTTTGGATCTGATGATAACATGTTTTGAAGTTCATCTCTCCACGTCCATCTTCTCCCTTTACTCCACAGTCATGCTACACACCATGTTCTACTCCTTTACATTCCTTCACTTTGTTCCTGGTGTTCCCTCTGCTTGGTTCTCTTGCTGTTTTTCGCCTGGCTAATTCCTACTCATTCTTTAAAGTTTGGTCAAAATGTCAGCTCCTCTAGAAAGTAAACCTCTGAAATTCCAGGCTGGGGAATTTACCTTTTTCAATACCAGAACATCATTGGAATGACTTTTTTTTTTTTTTTTAAGATTTTATTTATTTATTCATGAGAGACAGAGAGAGAGAGGGAGGCAGAGACATAGGCAGAGGGAGAAGCAGGCTCCATACAGGGAGCCTGATGTGGGACTCGATCCTGGGACTCCAGGTTTTTCTTTTTTCTAGTGAACTACAAGCTCTTCAAGAGCAGGAACTATTTCTTTGACTCCTCAGAGCTTAGTATAGTACCTGGAACAACAGAAAGTAAATAATTGATAAACATTTCTACAGCCTACTTTTAGGGAGTCCACACAGTATAGGACACTATAGGGATAAGCCTAAAGGAAGTTTATTTATAGTAAAGCCTGTAAATTGCGTGCATATGTGTATAATATGCTATAATAATTCTATAATCAGGAAAGATTTAATGTGGAAAAAGTAGGTTTAGAACAAAGTTATTTATTTTTAAAGATTTTATTTATTCATGAGAGACACAGAGAGACACAGAGAGAGGTAGAGACACAGGTGGAGGGAGAAGCAGGCTCCACGCAGGGAGCCCGATGTGGGACTCGATCCTGTGACTACAGGATCACGCCCTGGGCCGAAGGCCGACTCTCAACCGCTGAGCCACCCAGGGATCCCTAGAACAAAGTTATATGGATTTGTGTCAAGCACAAATTACTAATGAATTAGCAAAGACTTACGTTCTGGAGCAGGAAGAAATAAGTTTCTGGTATCTGTTTTCTATTCTTATGTAATCTAATTTAATATAAAAGTATCAGAATTCTTTGTTAGATGCTTACCCACTTAGAGTTCTGGGAGCTGGACAGAAAAAATTAAAGGCTCTTACCAATTTGACACACAAAAAATAGTGACACAAAATAATTGTAGGATATACTAAGGTATAAACTACATAGTTAAGAAAAACTGAGGGCCCAGCATAATCATGATTTACTTAAAAAAATATTTTGGGGTGCCTAGGTGCCTTAGTTGTTTGAGCATCCAACTCTTGGATTTCAGCTCCGGTCATGATTTTAAGGTCACGTCAGGCTTTGCTCTGGGTGTAGAGCCTGCCTAAAATCCCCCCTAACCCCCCTCCCCCCATACATGTGCTCTTTTTCTCAAATAAATCAATCTTTAAAAAAAATAATAATTTCTTTTTTTATAGTTAGAGGATGCATATTACACTGTATATACCAAAAACCTATTACAGTAACTTAACCAGGTGTGTGGGTACTTAACTGTTTTTATGTAGCATGAAGTCTGAAGGTAGTGAGTCCAAAGTTCATGTGGCAGCTCAAGGTAACAGTAGAAACCCTGGCCATGTTTACTTTTGCCTTAGTGTGGGACAGCTGCCATGCTTGCAAGGCAGGTGCACCACCTTTGGGCATTGTGACTTCTTTCCAGACAAGATAAAGGAAGGAAAGGTGAAGCTTGATAAAGGAGGCAGCAAGCTTTTAATTGTTCCCATTTATTTATTGAAGATTTTATTTATTTATTAGTGAGAGACAGAGAGAGAAGGGCAGAGACACAGGCAGAGGGAGAAGCAGGCTCCATGCAGGGAGCCCAACATGGGACTCGATCCTGGGTCTCCAGGATCATGCCCTGGGCTGAAGGCAGCGCTAAACCGCTGAGCCCGGGCTGCCCTAATTGTTCCCATTTAAAGAGCTTTCCTGAAGGTCTTACCCAGCAATTTTTACAGCTGATTGGCTAACACCTTGTCACTTGGCTACTTCTTACCTGCAAGGGTACTTGGGAAGGGGAATATTTGTAACCTGACACTATGTTAACCTGAGAAAAAACAGGTGGTTTTTAGGCAGAAAGAGGAAGAGAATGAAAACTAGGAACGAATAATAGTATCTACTGTTGAGTACCATAGCCCAATGCATGCACATGCATACATATACCACGGAAACAATCACAGAGAATGAAGACTCCACCTAAATAATTATTTATTTAATTTTTAATTAAATATTTAATTATGCCCATTGTGGGGCTTAAACTCACTCATGACCCTGAAATCAAGAGTTGCATGGTCTTGGAACACCTGGGTGGCTCAGCAGTTGAGTATCTGCCTTTGGCCCAGGGCATGATCCTGGTGTTCTGAAATTGAGTCCCACATTGGGCTCCCTGTGTGGAGCCTGCTTCTCCCTCTGCCTGTGTCTCTGCCTCTCTCTGTGTCTCTGATGAATGAATGAATAAAATCTTAAAAAAAAAAAAAAAATTTCATGGTCTTCCAACTGAGCCAGCTAGGTGTTCCAAAATAAAACACTTTAAATTCAAATTAGAGTATCGTCTGGGTGGCTCGGTTGGTTGGGCATCTGATTCTTGAATTGGGTTCCAGTCATGATCTCAGGTTTGTGGGATTGAGCTCTGTATAGGGCTCCTTGCTGCTTAGGGCGTCTGTTGGAGATACTTTCTTTCCCTCATCCCCCCTTACCACATACTTACTCTCTTTTTCTCTTCGAATAAATATTTAAAAAATTAAATTCAAATTAGAAGATCAGGGTGCCTGGCTGGCTCGGTTGATAGGGCGTATGACCTTTGCTCTTGGGGTCATGATTTCAAACATTGGGCTTGGAGCCTATTTACTTACTTACTTACTTACTTAATTAATTCAAATTAGAAGAATCTCAGAAATGAGGTGATTGCAGAGAAAAGGAGAATTTTTTTTTTAATATTTTTTTTCTTTATTTATTTATGATAGAGAGAGAGAGAGAGGCAGAGACACAGGCAGAGGGAGAAGCAGGCTCCATGCACCGGGAGCCCGACGTGGGGTTCGATCCCGGGTCTCCAGGATCGCGCCCTGGGCCAAAGGCAGGCGCCAAACCACTGCGCCACCCAGGGATCCCCAGAAAAGAATTTGAAGAGAGAAGTGACAGACCTCAGGAAAAAATTAGAATTAAGGGAAAAAATTATTTCAGAAATAAAGATGAAACTAAAAGGAACACATAAATGAAGAAGCATAACAGGTAATAACTCAGTAAAATAGAAAGTAAAACAATTTTTTTAAATGAGATAGAGTAGCTTTTTTTTTTTTTTTTTAATTTTTATTTATTTATGATAGTCACAGAGAGAGAGAGGCAGAGACACAGGCAGAGGGAGAAGCAGGCTCCATGCACCGGGAGCCTGACGTGGGATTCGATCCCGGGTCTCCAGGATCGCGCCCTGGGCCAAAGGCAGGCGCCAAACCGCTGCACCACCCAGGGATCCCAGATAGAGTAGCTTTTAAAAATCAAAAGAAAAGAGGTAAAAGGGATTGAGAAAAAAATACCATAATAGAAGGCAAAGAGGGGCACCTGGGTGGCTCAGCCAGTTAAGGATCTGCCTTTGGCTCGGGTCATGATCCCAGGGTTCTGGGATGGAGCCCCTCAACTTGTGCTATCGCTTTCAAATACATAAATAAGATCTTAAAAATAGTAATAGTAGGCAAAGAAAAACTGACATTTATATGAACAAAGTCTCCAAGGAAGAAAACAAAGCCATGGGACAGAAAGAAAACTTTGTGAAAGTGTGTCTGGGGAAATTGACCCAGAATGGCCAACATGGAGACATAGTTTAGTAAAACTGATAGACTTTTAAGGGCAAAACAAACCATTTGTGTATCCTAGTTTAAAAAAAAAAAAATCTAATCACTTAAAAAAGAAAGAAAATGGATTGTCACTAGACTTTTTTTTTTTTTTTTTTTTTTTTTTAAGATTTATTTTATTAGGGATCCCTGGGTGGCTCAGCGGTTTAGCGCCTGCCTTCGACCCAGGATGTGATCCTGGAGACCTGGGATCGAGTCCCATGTCAGGCTCCCTGCATGGAGCCTGCTTCTCCCTCTGCCTGTGTCTCTGCCTCTCTCTCTTTCTCTCTCTGTCTTTCATGAATAAATAAATAAAATCTTTAAAGAAAAAAGATTTATTTTATTAGAGAGTGGGGGGAGAGGGGCATAGGCAGAGAGAGAAGCAAGCAGACTCCCTGCTGAGCATGGAGCCTGAGGATGAGGGAGAATGTGGGGCTTGATCCCAGGACCCTGAGATCATGACCTGAACTGAAATCAAAAGTGAGCTGCTTAACTGACTAAGCCACTCAGGTGCCCCCTGTCAGGTGCCCCCTGTCATTTTTTGACAGCATGTGTAGTGTCAGAATGCAATTGATGAACATTTAGGAAAATCAAGGAAATAAAACGTGAACCAAGAATTTTATATCCAGACAAGTAGACCCCTAAGTATAAGAACCACAGACCATTTATTAAAGACTGATTTATTTGTGGGAGAGACAGCACACAAGAGTAGGAGGAAGGACAGAGGGAGAGAGAAAATCTTGAGCAATCTTACAACCCCAAGATCATGACCTGAGCTGAAACTAAGAGTTGACACTTAAGCGACTGGGCCACTCAGGTGCCCTATATCAGTAAACATGTAAGAATTCAAGAAGTAGTGTTCATATGATCTCTTTTGTATGGAATCTACTAGAGCTTCAAATAACCAAAATAACTAGAGAACCAGACTATGGTGTCTGAATACTAATTTCTGTTAAAAGAAACTAGGGCTATTAGGAATACTTGAAGAAATAGCTGATTTTAGATCTAGAATAGGAAATTAATATTAAAGGTGGGATATTTTATCAAAGGACACAGGAGACAACTTGATAAATTTCTGTGACCAAGTGTTCCTACACTTGGTTTGAACATCAATAAGAGCAATAATTACAATGGATTGAAATATCAAATAAGTTTAAATCCTGAGATCATATTGATACAAAAAGGAATGACTGCAGGGACACCTGGGTGCTCAGGGGTTGAGCATTTGCCTTGGGCTCAGGGTGTGATCCTGGAGTCCCAGGATTGAGTCCCACATCGGGCTCCCTGCATGGAGCCTGCTTCTCCCTCTGCCTGTGTCTCTGCCTCTCTCTCTGTGTGTCTCATGAATAAATGAATAAAATCTTTAAAAAAAAAAAAAACAACAAAGGAAAAAAACAACAACAACAAAGGACTGACTGCAGAGGGGTATGAGGGAACTATTTGAGATGGTAGAAATACTCTATATCTTGATTGTATTAAGTGATTATACTACTTACCTTATACATTTATATAAACCATGGTTTCTCAACCTTAGCCACATTAATATTTTGAACCAGATAATTCTTCATTTAGGGGGAGGAGAAGGTTGTCTTGTGCATTGTAGAATGTTCAGCAGCAGTAGATGTTAGATGTGACCATCAAAAATGTTTTCATATATTATCAGATGTCTCCTGGGAAGCACAATGGCCCTAGTTGAGAATCCTGGTCTAAACTTATTAATTGGGTGAATTTTTACTGTGTGTAAATTACATCTTAATAAACTTGATTTTTTTTTTTAAATAAGTAATCTCTGCACTCAACGTGGAGCTTGAACTCACCACCCTGAGTTTGAATTGCATGCTCTTCTAACTGAGCTTTTAGGCACCCCAATAAATTTGATTTTTAAGAAAAGGAGGAGTCCTTAGTGATTCTGCAAGGATTCTAGGAAATTAATTATTTTAGAAACTAGTAATCGACAGAGTCAAACATTTATTTTATCTCTTATGTAAAACTGTATCTCAGGCATAATCAAGTAGTCAAGATAGGGATGAATTTGGAGGCCATCTATATGTATTTTTTGGTATTACAGTTTATTACTCCCAGTTGTCAGCTTTTCTGCCATTAAAAGTATAATCCTGGGGCAGCCCTGGTGGCGCAGCGGTTTAGCGCCGCCTGCAGCCCAGGCCGTGATCCTGGAGACGCAGGATCGAGTCCCACGTCAGGCTCTCTGCGTGGAGCCTGCTTCTCCCTCTGCCTGTATCTCTGCCCCTCTCTCTCTCTCTGTCTCTATGAATAAATAAATAAAACCATAAAAAAAAAAAATCTTTAAAAAAAAAAGTATAATCCTTCTCTTCCTTTCTCTCTGATTTGCTACTTCTGATTCATTAGATATGGAAACTAGATTAATAGAATTATTATTCTGAAAAAGTACGTTGAATTATGAAATATCTGCTTCTCTTTTATTTCTTGATTTAGGTCTGTATTCCAGACCTGATATCCATCCCTCACACTAAGTGATGTGTTACCAGTATTCTGTTTGAATGTGGCTGAACACACAAACACTTTCTGGACTGAGATACAATTCTTTGGATTAAATCTATTGTGTAAAATGAAATATGTTCAGAAAACTCTGTGCTTAATATAGGTATAGTTTTGAAAATCAGTTATACTGTGTTAATATTTACTGAATTAAAGAACATGGTGTTCTCAGGGATCCCTGGGTGGCTCAGCGGTTTAGCGCCTGCCTTTGGCCCCGGGATCGAGTCCCACATCGGGCTCCCTGCATGGAGCCTTCTTCTCTCTCTGCTTGTGTCTCTGCCTGTCTCTCTCTCTCTCTCTCATTCTCTCTGTCTCTGTCTCTAATGAATAAATAAATAAAATCTTAAAATAAAGAACGAACGAACGAACATAGTGTTCTCAAAATCATTCCAGAGACCAGATGAATAGAGGAGTGTATGGGAACTACCCTTTTGAAAATTCTTGAAGAAAAAAAAAAAAGAAAATTCTTGAAGAGTTTCTCATTTCATCTTATTTTAGTATTGCCCACGTTTTTTCTCAGAGAATAGTATATTTGATTTATCATGGTGGTCTTAAAAGTTCATGACTTCAGCACACGTCTTCCCTTTGAAGAAACTGAAAAAGTGTGTTAACTACCATAGCTATTTCTATAACTGATGGCTAGAGGCAACCACTGGGCTGGGCGAGACTGTCATTAAAGTGTGCCTTTGGTTTACTTGTTATTTTCATCATGGAAAGGAAAATCTTTAATTTATTTCATTGCTTAACCAATGCCACATTTTAAGATAAAACTGTTCTTTTTCTAAAACTGTTATTAAAAGAGGCTGGAAACAGATTCTGGTCTGATGTTGATGCTTTGTTGGCATTTCATCCCTCATTTTATTAAATGAAACTCCTTTTATTTAATTAACCCCATTTCCAGTTTTCATATTTAAAAAAAATCCTTTGAAATCATATTAGGGGTCGAGGAAAATACTAGTTTTAACTGTCCATTTTGTAAGAATTTGAAAGAGGCTTAGAGATAAGGTTTTACAGTGTTCTAATATCTAAGTATTTCTTTGTTTCACTTTTTACTGACTCATGCCATATCCTGAATATTACACTTATGTTTCTCTTTTTTTAAGATTTTATTTATTAAAAAAAAAAGATCTTATGTATTCATTCATGAGAGACAGAGAGAGAGGCAGAGACACCGGCAGAGGGAGAAGCAGGCTCCCTGTGGGGAGCCCAATGCAGGACTTGGTCCCAGAACTCTGGGATCAGGCCCTGAGCCAAAGGCAGACGCTCAACCCCACTGAGCCACCCAGGTGTCCCTACACTTATGTTTCAATAAAATGGAGAAAAATTTGCTTCTTTCCAATTGATTGGGACGGGGGAACTTTAGGGTTCAATAAATTGCTTCTTTGATTTTAATGGAGGAAGGGTAGTTTGGAAAGTACATCAAAGATAATTTGATTGTATGGACCATGGTTTTACTTTGTTTCTGAAACCTATTGTAGATAGCTGGATCTACAGTTTCATAAATTTCTCTTCTGAAGTTAATTTTTGATAGGTAACCACTGGTGATATTAATAGCATTCTGCTTACCTGTTGAGCTTTTTTGGGCTTATTTCAATTTCAAGAGGAGAAATTATCCATCCCCATTATGGGGAGCTTCCTCTCAGTTTCACATTTGGTTTTTAAGGCATTGATTAAAATAGCAGTGTATATCTTATTCCATGATTTCTCATTATGGTTTGCCCACAAGATAATTTCCTAATAATATTGGCTGTACTGTGTTAAATGTTATGACAGATACTATGCTAAGCACCTTATGTTATTACTTCATTTGTTTTTCACAGTAATTTTATGAGATGAATAATATTTCATCCCGGTTTTTACTAAGGGAGAAACTGATAACTAGAGAAGTTTTAACTGGCTCCCTGTCAGAAAGCTAATCAAATGACTCTTGCAGGGACTCCTATCTACAGCTGTCCTACTCCAAAACCTGTTCTTAACCCTGTACTCCCATCCTTCTAGTTTAGCTCTGCCAATATCATGAAAATCTTGAAACATTCCTATTTATTTGTTTGTTTGTTTGTTTGTGTATTTTCCAATATATTTTAATGCCATCAGCTGGTGCTTGGAAGTGGTAGAGTGAGGGGCACCTGGGTGGTGCAGTTGATTAAGCATTGGAATCTTGGTTTCCACTTGGGTCATGATCTCAGGGTCCTGAAATTGAGTCCCATGTAGGGCTCCACACTCAGCAGGGAGTCTGCTTAAGACTCCCTCTGGGGCACCCGGGTGGCTTAATCTGTTAAATGCCTGCCTTCAGCTCAGGTCATGATCCTAGGGTCCTGGGATTCGGCCTCACAGTGTCTGGCTCCTTGCTCAGCTGGGATTCTGCTGCTTTCTCTCCCTGTGCTTCTCCTCCAGCTTGTGCATGTGCTCGCTCGCTCTCTCTCTCTCTCAAACAAATAAAAAAACAAAAAGCTTTTAAAAAACAAAAAGCTGCCCCTCTGCCCCTCCCACTCTCTTTCCTTCTCTCAAGTAAATCTTTTTTAAAAGTGGCAGAGTGGGGATCCCTGGGTGGCGCAGCTGTTTGGCACCTGCCTTTGGCCCACGGCGCGATCCTGGAGACCTGGGATCGAATCCCATGTCGGGCTCCCGGTGCATGGAGCCTGCTTCTCCCTCTGCCTGTGTCTCTGCCTCTGTGTGTGTGTGTGTGTGTGTGACTATCATAAATAAATAAAAATTTAAAAAAAATAAAAACTAAAAAAAATAAAAGTGGCAGAGTGAGGGCAGCCCTGGTGGCGCAGCGGTTTAGTGCCGCCTGCAGGCGGGGTGTGATCCTGGAGACCCGGGATCGAGTCCCACCTCGGGCTCCCTGCATGGAACCTGCTTCTCCCTCGGCCTGTGTCTCTGCATTTCTCTCTCACTCTGTGTCTCTCATGAATAAATAAAAAATAAAAAATCTTTAAAAAAAAGTGGTAGAATGAGAAGGAAATCATGAAGAGAGCTTATTATTAGGTATAGTAACTCAGAATTATGTTGATGCACTGAGTAGAGTGGAGATTAGGTACAGAAGTAAAACCAAGAGCTGAGATTTGTAGATACTGTTTGTTTCTTTATACAACAGATAAAAACAAAGCAGACCAATCTCCACTTACAGAAATCTTAAGTATGGATAGAGTCATCGACTTTTTTACGAGATACTTTCATAGGTGAATACTTATTGTTTAGTAGATGCTTTGAAAACTTGAGGATATGTTATCTATTCCTTTAAAACGTTACTACTGGGGCACTTGAGTGGCTCAGCAGTTGAGCATCTGCCTTCGGCTCAGGTCGTGATCGCAGGCTCCCAGGATCGAGTCCTGCATCAGGCTACCCGCATGGAGCCTGCTTCTCCCTTTGCCTGTGTCTCTGCCTCTCTCTCTGTCTCATGATAAATCTTAATAAATAAAATATTTAAAAAGTCTGTTCACCGACCTAGAGAAGTGTTTGAAAATGTTAAGTGTGACCTATTAGTACTCATAAAATCAGTATACTGGGTCATGACCAGATTTAAGGAAAAAAAATTAAATAGAGCCCAGCAAATTTCAGAATACCCTTATTATAAAGGGCAAGCATTCTTTGTGAAACTTTTGTTTCAATTATGTATCCATGTACTAGGTCACAGGTCAAATATATATTTTACTGTGTGCTACAAGTTTAGAAAGTTTGAAGAACACTGACCTAGAGCTTTGTAGCATTTATCTATTTTAACCAGAACAGAAATTATAGTGATTTTTTAAAAGGTTTTATTTATTTATTCATGAGAGACACAGAGAGAGAGAGCACAAGGCAGAGATATAGGCAGAGGAAGAAGCAGGCTCCATGCAGGGAGCCCGATGTGGGACTCGGTCCCAGAACTTCAGGATCACACCCTGAGCCAAAGGCAGATGCTCAACCGCTGAGCCACCCAGGCGTCCCAATTATAGTGATTTTATACAGATTTTATCTTTAAAAGTAAATGACATCAAGTGACAGAATGTATGCTTGATATTTTCTTTGTTTTTCTAACATTGTGAAAATCATCTAGTCCCAAATCAAAACCTCCCTGGGATATATAGCTGGCTGTACGGAATTAACTTTGACCTCAGCTCTTTCCTCTGTTTATTGTGTCAAAATTGATAATATAAATGTACTATCCTCTGCTGAATGTTTGGTACAATTTTTTGCTCATTTCTGGAAGTTTTACCTCTGAAGTTTCAATTGTTTCTAGTTTGGAATTAGTGTTATTTTTAGTCCTTTCTATTTGGTTGGCTCTATAGTATTTTGGCACTGGGAATGAAGAATAGATTTGTTGGCCACTCACTCCGTAACAGTATGTAACTTTATCTCATTCTTTTTTGTGGGTGTATAGTATCCTGTTGCATAAGTTCATCATAATTTACTTAACTACTCTGATGTGTACCATTTGTTGCTAGTTTTTTGTTATAAAGCGATAGAAAGTATTATTGTCACTTAATTTTGTATATTTATGAATATATCCATAGGATATTGTTGATTCACAGTGGAATTACTTTGAAGATATATGTTTAAATTTTTTAAATGTAATTTTATTTTTTTAAGTAAGCTCTATGCCCAGCATGGGGCTTGAACTCATGACCTTGAGATCAAGAGTCATGTGCTCCACCAACTGAGCTGGCTGCCCCTAAATTTTTAATAATATTGCCATGGGCAGCCTGGGTGGCTCAACAGTTTAGCGTCGCCTTCAGCCCAGAGCCTGATCCTGGAGACCCAGGATCGAGTCCCACATCAGGCTCCCTGCATGGAGCTTGCTTCTTCTGCCTGTCTCTGCCTCTCTCTCTCTCTCTCTCTCTCTCTCTCTCTGTGTGTGTGTCTCTCATGAATAATTGGATGAAATCTTTGAAAAAAATATAATATTGCCAAATTGGACTTCAAAATGTGCTGATTTATCACCACCTATATATAAAAATGCCTATTTCAAAAAAAAAAAAAATGCCTATTTCTCCATGCCCTTGCTAATGCTATGTACTATTAGAGTTTTGGCTTTTCTTTTCCTTTTTTTTTTTAATTTTTTTTTAGTTTTGACTTTTCGTGGGGTTTTTATTTAACTTTTTGTGATCTGATAGGTGAAAAATTACGAAAGTTCCCTATAAAGAGTTGCATTTTAAAAATTAAATGAGGGATCCCTGGCTCAGCGGTTTGGTGCCTGCCTTTGGCCTGGGGCACAATTCAGGAGTCCCAGGATCGAGTCCCATGTCGGGCTCCCGGCATGGAGCCTGCTTCTCCCTCCTCCTGTGTCTCTGCACCTCTCTGTCTCTCTCTATGTCAATCATAAATAAATAAGTAAATTTTTTTAAAAAATTAAAATTAAATGAGAATGGGGTACCTGGCTGGCTCAATTGGAAGAGCATATGACTCTTGAACTCAAGGTTATAAGTTTGAGGCCCACACTGGGTATAGAGATTACTTAAAAAGAAAATCTTTTTTTTTTCTTTTTTTTTTTTTTTTAATTTTTATTTATTTATGATAGTCACAGAGAGAGAGGCGCAGAGACACAGGCAGAGGGAGAAGCAGGCTCCATGCACCGGGAGCCCGATGTGGGATTCGATCCCGGGTCTCCAGGATCACGCCCTGGGCCAAAGGCAGGCGCCAAACCGCTGCGCCACCCAGGGATCCCTAAAAAGAAAATCTTAAAAAAAAAAAAAAGAAAAGAAAAAAATTAGAGGTGCCTGGGTTGCTTAGTTGGTTAAGTGTTTGACTCCTGATTTTAGCTCAGGTCATGATCCCAGGGGTGTGAGATTGAGCATAGCATTGGGCTCTGTGCTGGGCTTGGAGCCTGCTTAAGAGTCTCTCTCTCACTCTGCCCTCCCCTTCAAAAAAATAAAATTTATTTTTTTAAAATAAATTTTAAATGAGATTGACCATATTTTTACATATTTATTAACTCTGTATTTTCAGTAATGGTTCCTGAGATTTTTAAAGAATGGATAGCAGTATCAGTAAATATGGCTTCAAAGCTATGAAGAAATGGTGCTGTAAATGTAAAGTATCACTAAGTGACCACAACTTGATGACCTCCTCTACTTCCCACCTTGACTCTTTCTTTTACTCTCTTAATTTAAGGTGATCATGGAGCTCAGCTTGGCCTTCATGGAGCTGGTGGTGATGGAATACATGATGACACAGCAGGTGGAGAAGAAGGGGAAAACAGCCCAGATCCCCAGCCCCAAGCTGGTCGGAGGACTAGGCGGGAAGCATGCACCTGCCCCTACTGTAAAGACAGTGAAGGAAGGTAAGTTGTTTCTTACCAAGCCAGTTTTAAGAGTATAAAGGAGAAAAAATAATGGATTTGGAGGTAAGCAGAAGAGGGTTGATTTTTTTTTTTTTTTTTTTTTTTTTTTTTAAACATTTAAGACTTGGCAGTGTTGCAAAGGGACCAGAGATAGTACAGTACACTTGATTGGGTTATATTAGGATTTTGTTTCCAGCTCTGATCCTTTCATCTACTCTAAATCCTTGGGCCTTAATAGGTGCCTGCCTTCTCCAGAGATAAGGTAATCAGATGGAGCCAGTGGTCAAATGATTATTACCATATGTCTGTTTTGAGATGGTTTTAACAATATTGCTTGTAAAATAGTCTTGCAAAGAAAAAGAAACATACCTACTGTAATTATTTTTTTTTTTACAGTGGCTGTGTGAGAATTATAAGGGTTTTCAGAGTCTATGTTCCCTCAAAATAGACATGCTTACTCCAGATAGAAAATTCTTCCATCATGGAATCTAATGTGTCATGTAGAACAAAGTTCTGACAAATATTTCTCATTAGTAGAATATTTTGGTTTTATTTAGTATTATCTCTGGAGAGTTCCAAGTTTGTTTTTCTTCAACTCACTGCTTTTGAAAAAGAATATAGAAAGTCATACAGATTTTTTAATGCCTTTGGAAAAAAATCTAAGTTTTGTCTCAACAGAAATAAGTACAAAAAGAAAAGCACCAAAACCAAATATAATTTAAGTTCCTTATAGGTCAACCCTACATTACAGAAAAAAATCTGAATCAGAAACACTGAGGGGTACCTGACTCAGTGAAGCATGTGACTCCCAATCTTGGGGTTGTAAGTTTAAGCCCCATGTTGGGTGTAGAGATTACTTAAAAATAATAAAATCTTTAAAAAAAAAAACAAAAACTTAAAGTGGATTTAAATTTTCAAAGGAAACTCTGATTTCCCCCTAATGTGATTTCATTTCCGTTATGGTTTTTTTTCTCTGCTGTTAAAACTCAAGAAAAGTCCCTCTTGGAAATCTCCCCAATACCCACTAATGGATCACACATGGAACAAATTGGTTTGGCAAAAACATTTCAGTACTGATTTCTGAGAGGAGCTTAGGGATTACTTTATATAGGGGGGAACTATATATATTGCTTTATATATATATATATTATTTTTTTTTTTCTCCCCTACCTTAAATTAGGGTTTTTATTCTCCTCTTTTAACTTTTATCTAGCCCATCTTTCTCTTCCACTGAAGTCCCTGATAGTGCTCTGGCTTTTCAGCTTTTAATATTTACCATTTGGCTCTTGACCTTTATTTTAGAAAATAAGTTCATAGTTGTAAACCATTATATTTTCTTTAAAGTTCTCCATGAGGTGTTCAGGTGGCAAGATCTTTTGTTCCTTAAATAAGCTCTTAGCCAAAAATAGCACCATATTCACAGTTCTTTTTTTTTTTTTTAATATATATTCACAGTTCTCATAGAAAATGCTTGTTTTGGGGCACCTGGGTGGGTCACTGGTTGAAGCATCTGCCTTTGGCCTCAGGTCATGATCCTGGGGTCTTGGGATCGAGTCCCACATCATTAGGCTCCCTGCAGGGAGTCTGCTTCTCCCTCTGCCTGTGTCTCTGCCTCACTCTCTGTGTCTCTCATGAATAGATAAATAAAATCTTGAAGAAAAAAAAGAAAAAGAACATGCTTGGGGGCATCTGGGTGGCTCATTAGTTGAGCGTCTGCCTTTGGCTCAGGTCATGATCCTAGGGTCCTGGGATCAAGTCCTACATCTGGCTCCCTGCTTCTCCCTCTGCCTGAGTCTCTGCCCCTCTTTGTGTCTCTCATGAATGAATAAATAAAATCTTAAGAGAAAAAAGAAAGGAAGAAAGAAGAAAAGGAAAAGAAGGGAGGGAGGGAGGAAGGAAATGCTTGTATTAAGACAAACTTTGTGAAAAATACAAGAAGCCTCACAGACTTCACAAGTCATCCGGAGAGCAATTATCTCTTCATACATCAAACATCAGAATTGATTAAGGAATAGAAAAACAGGAAATAGTAAATATCCAGTAGAGAAAAAATTTAAAACTTGAATTTGGGGTATTAAGAATCAGCATCAACTAAAGATCTATGTCTTTGTTTTATTTATTTATTTAGAGGGTACGAGCAGGGGTAGGGGAAAGGTTGAGGGAGAGAGAGAATTTCAAGCATATTCCATGCTGAGCGTAGAGCCCAGCATGGGACTCAGTCACATGACCCCAAGATCATGACCTGAGCCTAAATCAAGAATCAGATGCTTAACTGACTGAGCCACCCAGGCACCCCTAAAGATTGATATTTTGGTACTAAAGAGAAGCCTGCCCTCCCTCCTTCCCTCTCTCCCTCCACCCCCAACATGGGGCTTGAACTCATGACAGCAGGATTAAGAGTTGCTTGCTCTATTGACTGAGCCCACCAGGTGCCCCAAGAGAAGTGTTTGTTTTTAAATAGAAATTTGGGTTAGTTTTGAGTGGGTCAGGTAATAAATGTTAACATTTTGGGGTTCTTTAATTCTTGTCTCTAGAATGCATTATGAATAGTTGTGTTCTTATTTTCAGAGGCTCTGGGGATCCCGGCAAAAAGAAACAGCACATTTGCCACATCCAAGGGTGTGGCAAAGTATATGGCAAGACCTCACACCTACGGGCACACTTGCGTTGGCATACAGGCGAGAGGCCATTCATGTGTACCTGGTCATACTGTGGGAAACGCTTTACACGTTCGGATGAACTACAAAGACACAAACGCACACATACAGGTGAGAAGGAGCCCCGGGAGGAAAGAAATAGTAATAGCATAAAAAGACACAAAATATATCTATGAAATAATTAAATTTCTGAGTAATTAAGTTTGAAAGTGAATATATGGAACATAAATGATTCGAATTGGAGTTTATCTGGAAAACCTTTCAGAAGGAAGGAGCTAGGTGTTCAGTGGGATTTTAAAGGAGGACCATGGCCCCATTATTCTTCTCGGTCCTACCTTACTTTTCTACTGTAGTCCTTCCTTTCTAGTACTCTTTGACCTTTACCTATTTTTCTGCCCCCACTCTCTCACAAAGAAAAAGATACCAGATTTTTCTTGTTTTTATTACCTTCTAAGACTAATATTCTGTCCCATATAGTTTGAAAGCAGTAAATTGGACAAGGTAACCCTACTTCGTAAGATGTTCATTTCTTGTCTTCTTTCTCTTTTACCAAGGTGAGAAGAAATTTGCCTGCCCTGAGTGTCCCAAGCGCTTCATGAGGAGTGACCACCTGTCAAAGCATATCAAGACCCACCAGAATAAGAAGGGAGGTCCAGGTGTATCCCTGAGTGTGGGCACTTTGCCCCTGGACAGTGGGGCAGGTTCAGAAGGCAGCGGCACTGCTACCCCTTCAGCCCTTATTACCACCAATATGGTAGCCATGGAGGCCATCTGTCCAGAGGGTATTGCCCGTCTTGCCAACAGTGGCATCAACGTCATGCAGGTGGCAGATCTGCAGTCCATTAATATCAGTGGCAATGGCTTCTGAGATCAGGCACCCGGGGCCAGAGACATATGGGCCATACCCATCAACCCTGGGATACAAGGTAGCATGGGTCCAAGAGACATGTGGGAGAGAGAGCCATGAGGCATTAAAATGCATGGTGGTGGGAAGAATTGGGGGAGGGATACAAGAGATGGGGTCCTGGCATCCATCTATTATCATCAGTACCTCCTGAAGTGAGAAACGTTATTGAAAATTCTGTTGGTGCCACCCTTTATGAGCATTTGTTTGACCCCACACAGTTTCTTACACTTCTTTCCCCAGCTTTCCCTTCTTGCATTTCCCTTCTCAGCTCCCCCATGATGGATCCCCCCTTTCCTAAAGCCATCATGCCTTGATAAATATATATGATCATTGAAATACTTTTTAACAAAAAAAAAAACCAGATTCTATATTATATATATATATATATATATATATAAAAGATATATAGAGATGCATTTGCAGGGGTTGGCTGGGAGGAGGAAGGAGACCATTCTGTGACCAAAAATACCTTGGTCATTTTTTTATATTGCCTTATTTCCCTATGGCTGAGCCTTGTTGTGACACATCAAGCTTTTCTATAGATGTTGTCTTGGCTTCCCACCAGATTAAGCGTTCATATGCTCTGCTTTTAGTTTATATATACATACATAATGTTTTTTCTTAATTTTGTCTTTTTATTTGGGATCAGCTTCTTGTACTCTTTTCTTGACTCAACCTTTCTGTCTCCCTTTCTCTCACCTGATCACTTCATGTTTTGGTTTTGATAATGATCCCTGGATGAGGCACTTCTGTCAATCTTTTAAGGTCCTTGGTCCTAGCAGCAGAGTGGAGAGAGCCTTGAAGCCCAGGCTGATGCTTGAGTTAGCTGTGGAGAGAGTGTTCAAAATACTACTGACGCAGGCACCCTCTTGGCGCTGGAGAGTCCAAGGCACCTCTCCTCATTAGCTGCTCTAAGCATCAAGAGTCAGACGTCTTTCTATGGAATTGTACAAAAGACCCTTTAAAGGTTATATAATCTGGGATCAGTTTGTATAAATTGTCAAAAATGGTCAAGTAAAAGCTAGGGGCTTTCAATAGGAAAATGATGTGCTCAGAAGTGGAAGTGACTCAGAGTAGTCCAGTTCAGGAGTTAGTAGAGTATTTGGACATTTGTACAGCTGTCTTCCAAAGTAGCTCTGAGCTTTGGTGTATGGGTTTCTGAGGTCATATTCTGAAAGGAAATGCACTTCCTCTTTTGAACATCCCCAGTAGTTTCTTTCTCATGTTATTAAGGAACATCAGCCAATGAATCTGTTCGGGTTTCCATTCCGCAGAACTCCAGAGCATGTACTAGTGGCAAGGCAGAGGTTCTTTGACCTTTTCCCTTAACTCTTCCTTGGGTGGTTCCTGAGGGAAAAGGAAGCACAGGATCATGGGAGTGATAGCCCAGAACAAAAAGAAATCTTGTCTTACCACTGTGGTTTATAAGAGAGATCGGGAGACACCATCCTGCTTTCTCCATGGCCTGATTCCTGAAGAGACTGATCCAAAAATTATAGCGGCAGGGAACTCTTAGTGCATTTGGCACTGAGATTTAAATGCAACCAGAGTTGTCCTCAAGGCCCAGCCATTAAAACGTTGTCTCTCTTGACCTTCTGGTATCCTGTCAGAGAGCTTTTCACTGTGAGGAAGTGTGGAAATGGCTGTGTGTATGTGTGTAACCTGTTAGGTTGGGGATAGGTTTTCTGTTAGCCTATACTAAAAAGAGACCTGCAATAAAAAATTGCCCTGATCTGATAGAAAATGAAGTGTTTGTGTATGACTGTGTGTGAGTGTGTGTTTGTGCCTGTATATATCTACACACAGATGAGAAATTATATTTGAAATTGTTGGAAAATAAATCAAATTCAGCTCAAAATGCCTTTCAGGCCCATTACCTAGAAATCTGTCTTTAAACCTGGGTATGTTCCTGAGGTCATTTCTTTGCTTATGCTAAATTAGTTACAATTAATGATGGGGGATATTCTACTGCACTTTTGAAGAAGAAACTATTTTTGTGTTTGAAAGTGAAACCAACATCCAGAACTATACCAGAGTCCTAGTTTCTTTCATAAGTCTTTTTACCTTGACTACAAATAGATGATGCTATGATTCTACTATATATTTTATACCAAATCTATTCAAATTAGGGTCTGGGTAAGTTTGTGTTGTTGTTTAACCTGAAATACAATAACTGTTAATATTCTAAACAGTAGTTCGCTCCATTTGGTCCTTTCTCTGCAGACTTTAACACGCTCAGGAATTATTTTGAGGAACTTTCCCCAGATCAAATTAATATTGAAATAAAAATCATCCATGCCCAGCCACCTATCACACACCCTTTATTCCCACTGAAAGGCAGAACTCAGAACCTGTTATTTTATGTCTGTAATCATGTACATGTAGGCATCTTTTGGAAGAAAGGGGCAGGATAACTCACCATAGCGTGTAGTATTTTGCTAGAGAATTTCAAGGAATGGAATCTTCCCCAGTATGAAATTATTTGATATAAACCAGCTTAATGATGCTGAGGACTACAGGTGTTTAGAAGGTTATCTCATGATGATTTTGTCTAGGTTGGAATGCTGGTTTACCCTCGACCCTCCATTAACATTGCTATAAGTGAATTCATAATCCGTTCTTTCCACTTACCCTCTTTCCTTATCACCAAGGAAGCTCCAGATCCAGTATCTTGTTTGGCCCCCAAACTGAAGCAGCTTCTGCTCTTGTCTCCCAGCAGCAGTGAGCCGCTCAGTCTTTTCCACAGGGAGTTAGGAGCCTACATTCCTTGAGTCATGAGCTTATTGCTGAAAATCCCTTTCCCTGAACATTTTGGCCAGCAGAAATTAATGTAACTGACAGGCATATTGATTCTAACATTTTTTTCATGAGTTGCTTTTTTATTTAAATTTTTTAAATGACCAAACCTGTGGGGCAGGGGATGCCCAGAGGAGTGGTAATATTAAAGCACTCATTCCCTTGCCCTTTCAGGTTGCCTATTCACATTCATCTGCGTGCCATTTGACTGTCTCACTTTTAACCCAGAGCAGTAACAACCCACACCATCTTCCTTCAGGGACCTCCCAGCTGGCACCCTGTTTGTGGGTGCTATGCAGAATGCAATTTAATGGATATTTCTCAGCCTGATTCAGAATAAATAGAACCCTTGATCCCAGAAAGTATAGACTGAAGTGTGGGGTAAAGATTATGATTGGGGGAGGGTTAGAGACAAAAGCTGTAAATTACTATGGCTGATTGATTTATTTCTACTATATACATATATATATATATATTTTTTGCTTTTGTATATCCTATATAGGAAACTAAGCATTGTATTTTTTTAACAAATCTGAGAAAGCACTATGAACTGCAGATGTTTGACTTTCAGAATATATTTTGTATTGTTAATATCTTCACAATGTGTGAATACTGGAAGCTGCAGATCTTTGCTAGGACGCAATAAATTTATATACTTTGTGAGGGGTTCTTCTGGGGGTATTAATCAGGCCCCTGTTATGCTTTGGGGGAGCCCTGGTGCTACTCGCTTAGAGTTTTCATTCAATTTTAAGTACCCTGATGCCTTTTGGACCTTGGGATCAAAGCAAACAATTTTTGGAGATCCCGGTACCAAGGAAATGTGGATAGTCTAGCTGCCTCAAGTGAGGGACCCTTAGCATAGCTCTCCTTCCCCCTATTCAAAGCTGGGTAGCCTCTTGGGGTGGGGAAGAGAAATGTGAAATCTCAGAGTTTCATCTCCCTTAGAAGAGAGCCAGTAACTTATATGCAAGGATGAAAGGTGGCAGCAGTAGTTTTGGGGAAAGGGAGGAGGATATGGCACTCCTCCAATCCCGGAAAGCATTGCTTTTGAAACTGCTGATAAAACATGGGCAGGTTATTACTTTTGTTTTGGAGCCTGTGTTCTCTCTGGTGCCTCTCTTGGCTCTCCTCCTGGGGTACAGACCTCTTCTAGGAGGATGAGCAGACCAGCTTTGAGGTTGACCTGTTTCTTTTCTTTGTCTGCCTTCCCTAAACACCAGCCCCCAGGAGGATATTAAGCAGCCTTAAGCTTAAATTCCTACTCCCTCTTCCCAGTTTGGCTCACTTGCCTTAGAGTGAAGGCTAGGAAAGGAAAAAAAAAGGGGGGGTGGGGATTCCCTAGCTTCATTCCTCCCCTAGATCTTTCCAGTTTGACTTCCCCAAACCCAGAAAGATTTCCTCTACCACATTCGAGAGAAATGAGTACCTTGTCCCCTTTTCCTCTTTCCTTATTGTCAAACAGTCCCAGCCTTCCTTGTCCCTTTTAAGTGAGAAGAGGTGTGGTGATCTGTCCCTCAACTCCCTTCAGTATCAAAAAAAAAAAAAAAAAAAGTGTAACAAATGGGGTTAAACTGCAGGTGGTGAGGACTCCATTGATACCTCTCCTGGGGTGTGTGTTTTCCTCCATCTCACCTTCAGGAATTACACTGTGCCTTCTCCACAGGGGAATGGGCTTTGTCTACCCAGCCCTCCACTTTCCCAGCAACTGCTCTTGAACAGTGTGGACAAGGGCAGGTCTTCACCTTTTTTCTCCCAGTGGCATCTTATAGCCCTCACCTGGAGTCTAGGCACAAAGACTTTGGGGGAAGATGGGGGAAATATGCTGAGATTGACCTGAGGAGACCCTTTTCACACACACCAATGGCAGCTGCCCCAGGGCCTGCTTCCTCTTACCCAGTCTGTCATCCTCTGGGAGGGAGGGGCAGTGCTCCAGTCTCTGGTGCCTAAAACAAGTTTATTTCTCTTTCTCAACACTGGCGATAACCAGTCTCCATACCACTGTTGCCTTTTTAAACCTCTTAATATTCTCATGCTGTGTTTGTTGTTGATTCCAATCCGATTATCACCAGGGCTGTGTGGGGAAATACTTTTAAATGCTCTCTCATCTTTCTTGCTCTTTCCCCCTCACCTGATCTTGTGTATGTATGATGCTAATCTCTTGTCTTTCGGTTTCTTCCTGCTCTTTTGTATCTTCCTTCTTGTCTCTCCCCCTACCCTTTTGTCTCTGGGTGTTTTGGGGCTTTTTTTTTTTTTTTTTTTTTTTTTGGCCTTTTTGTACAAAGATTAGTTTCAATGTAGTCTGTAGCTCCTTTGTAAACCAATTAAAAAAAATTTTTTTTAATAAAAAAGCCATGTCTCTGGTGTGTTGACAGGGTGGGAATGGGGAGAATGTGGTTATAACTTCATACACTGTACCCAACAGAGGTTTCCAGGTACACTGTTGTGCTTCCATACATGTTAATCAGTGCAGTTACCCCTACACTTAAGTCCCAGGCAAACAATTTCATGACCAGATCAGTGTGCCATGCCTACGTAGAAATGTGGAGGACCGAGAGGAATGGGGCAGTCCCAACCTTTTTTTTTTTTTTTTTTTTTTTATAAGCTTTTTATTTTGGAATACTTTAAAGGAGAGCTGCAAATATAGTGCAAAGAGAATCCCATACACTCCTTACTCAAATTTTTCCATTGTTAATGTACTATTGCGTGTTGTCACATCTCAGAAACTGACACTGGTACATTGCATCAGCTAAACCCCAGGCTTTATGGATTTCACCAGTTTTCCCATTGATGTCCTCCTTCCATTCCAGGATGCATTCTGGGCTGCTACATTGCATTTCATTGGTGGGTCTCCCCAGACTTTATCTGATCTGTGACAATTTCTTAGTCTTTCAAGTTCTTGTGATCTTGACAGTCTGGGAGTCTTGGCCAAGTGTCTTGTAGAATATCCCCCAATCTGAATTTGTCTGATGTTTTTCTCATTATTAGACTGAGCTTCCAGGTTTTTGGGAAAAAATACTACACAGGTGAAATGGTGTGAAATGCCTTTCTCATTACATCCTCTCAGGTATATGAAAACCACATGACGTTTCCTGTGCTAATAACCTTCATCACCTGGTTAAGGTAGTGTTTTTCTCCACTGTGTTTCTTTCCCTATTCTTGGGAAACAAGTCAATAAATCTAGCCCACCCCTAATGGAGTTGGTAGGAATCAAGTTTCCCTTTCTAGTGAAAATAGTACCTACAGAGAATATTGGGAATTAAAAAAACAAAAACAAAAAAGAATATTGGGAATTCTGTGAGGAAACTCTTTTCTCCCTCCTTTAATTTATATTAGTACGTACCTCATGTATATTTATTTTATCCTTAGGTTATAATCTAGTACTACATTATTTTCATCGCTCAGATTGTCTCAGCTGTATTGGGAGCTCTTCAGCTAGACTCCTGTGTCTCTTTGATACGTCTACATCCTTTTACTTTTTTGAGCACCTTTTAAAGAACTTTGCGACATACAAGATGCTTCAGGCTTATCTTGTATTTTCCCGGTCCCAGCCCTAGAATCAGCCATTTCTCCAAGGAGCCTTAGTTCTTTTTATTGAAGAATGGTATTTAGAAACTAAGGTCTAGCCCCAACATACTTTGCATTCATTTAATACCAGCCTGTGTCTAACATGATCAAGTCAAGATTATGGCCCCATCTGAAACTGAAATTGAAATTATTCTGACAGTCTCCAGTTTCCCATCAGCCTATGACTTCGCTTGCCTTCCCACCTATCCAAGAATCCTTAGTCGCTTGTTTATACTGTGGCTACCAGCATTCTGTTATTTTGCTAAACATTCGACTCCTTTATCTGCTTTTCAATCACTCAGCCATGGGTAAACTCACCATTGGATTTCCTTATGTAGCCATTAGCAACATAACATTTTAACATTTTTTATTGGGGGGGGGATATGTTTTGGTTTGGGGGTTGGGTTTTTTGGGGGAATTGTTTTGTTTTCTAGCCCTAAAAGGGCCTTTAATGGTTGTACCACCTGTTCATTCAGTAAACCTCTTTGGGCCGTTATTTCCTTGGTACTGAGCTAGGTTGAGGATAAAAAATAAAACAGGTCCTGCCACCAAGTACTTCATAGTCTGGGGAGTGAGAGAGATACCATTAATTGCAGATTTCCCAATCCTGACCCCATTTTTTAAGCAGATGCTTTACTTCTTATTTCATGGAGAGAACGTAAGAATGAATTTCTTCAAACTTCCCTCTCCTCTCCTTACAAATAGCCATATACTCACCGATACTAGTGTAGCTCTTTATCTTTGCTTGGGAGAGAAAGTTTGCCTTTGCGAGGCCAGCCCTACCACCTGTGCTCTTAACCTCATTTATCTTGTTCTGGTGGTGGTTTCCCCCTTTCATCTTCAGTTTCTCTTGGGTTCCCTTCTGTCATCCTATAAGCATGTTAAAAATCTCTTTCCCCATCCCTTTGCTTCCACTTCAAGCTTCAGATCTAGTTCTTTTCATTTCCAAAGTTGGTAAAGTAGTTTACACTTAATTTTTCTCTTCTTTTAGTGAAGAGGAGGCTTTTTAGCCTCAGGCCACTTTGTTCAGCACCTATCATTTATGAAACCGTTTCTCCTGGACATCAGCGGTCTGGTTGCCAGGTCTGATGGTCTTTGAGTCATTTGCCTTTTAGACCTGCAACCGTGTGCATCTTAGAGCTCCGTTCCTGTTCCCGTTCCCGTTCCCAGTTGGTTCAGCGTCTGTTCAACTCACTCAGGTCGTGATCCCAGGTCCTGGGATCAGTCCTGCTCAGCGGGGTGTCTGCTTCTCCTTCTCCCTCTGCCCCTCCCCTTTGCTTATGCTCTTTCTCTCTCTCAAATAAATAAAATCTTCAAACAGTAATAACAACTTTGTTCCCTTGGAGTATGAGACTGATACTCCTGATTTTTTTTTTTTTTGTCTCCTTCATAGCCACTTTTTCCTTTGTCCCTTAAATGTTGGTGCCCCTGTCTTAAGTCCTTTCCTTGCTCTACTTTCTACTTCACCCTCCCCCTTTTTTTTTCTACTTCACCCCCTTAAGCAAGTTGCATCCATTCTTTAGCTATCCCAAATCTTAAGTCCTACCTTTTCTCTCAACCTGGCAGATTGCTTATGGGACATTTTCATCTGGATGTCCCACAGATAACTCAAAATCAACATGTAAGAAGGGGAAATAATCCTTTGTATTTCCCATCTAACTTGACAGTATCACTACCCCTTGATCATTTATACTCAAAACCTCAATCATCTTTTAATTCTCATTTTCAAGTACCAACGTTTACTTGATTACCAATCCTGTCAGTATTACCAATACAACATCACTCAACTTTTTCCCTTTTTATTTCCACTGTCCTGGTACTCACCGTGGCTACTGCTCGGTCTCATAATGGATCTCCTTGCTTCTAGTTTCCCCAAGCCTCAGTCATCCATCTTCCAAACTCCTCCCTAAAATCTTTTGCTTTCAGGAAAAGTCTAGTCTTCTTGATACAGACTTGAAAACCTTTCCAGTCTGGTCTAGTCTATCTCTAGGGTGATTTTCTGCTTCATATCTCATACCTCTTTCTCCTGCTCACTCCCCCTGCTCCCAACACACACTTTGTGTTCATACCTCTGTGCCTTTATTCTTGATGCTCCCTTTGCCTGTAATCATTACCCTCCTTTTACATATTTTCAGTGTTTACCTTTGAGACAATTTGTCCTTTTCTCTTTGAAACCCTCTAGGTACTTTTCTATGCCCTAGACAGAATTAACTTATTTGATCTTTCTGCTTATATAGCTCCTTGCTCATACCCCTAGTCTGACCTGTAATTTTCTGGTTGCTTGTTGACATATTTTCCTGCCTTTCTAGACTATGAGATTCTGGAGGGCAGGAAGCACACATCTATTTGTAGGCCCAGCACCTAGTGAAATTCCTTTTTTTTTTTTTTTTTTAAGATTTTATTCATGAGAGGCAGAAACAAGCAGAGGGAGAGGCAGACTCCCGTGAGTAGCCCGATGAGGGACTCGATCCAGGAACCCCAGAATCAGGACCTGAACCAAAGGCAGACAGTCAACCATTGAGCCACCCACACACCCAGAAATTCCTTTTTTTAAGACTGAGACCTTAGGGTGCCTGGCTGGTTCAGTCGGAAGAGCATGCGACCCTTGATCTCAGAGTCGTGAGTTCAAGCCCCACGTTGGGTGTGAAGATTACTTCAATAAAAAGAAAGGAAGGGAAAAAAGGTTGAGACTTAATATTTTCTGAGTTGAATGAATAAACAACTCACTTTAGCCCTGTAGACAGGAGGGTCAAAGGTAACTTACTGGGCCACTGCAGACTTGAATCAGGATCCTGGTGAAGAAGGATCTTTGTGTATGTGGAATCAGGGAGACTATTTCTATGCTGGGGTCCTTTCTCAGGACCTTCTTAATCCCCCAACATTCAGGCTATTACCCCTTGTATCACCACCTCACCTCATAAACCTGGCTAGGATGTTTCTGTCTTTGAAAGGACAGAAACCAAAAAAACCTTGGTGGTCATCCATTCAGAAACCAGAAACCTTGGTGGTCATCCAAGGCTTTGGGTAAGGAGACTGCCTCCCTGCCTCATCTTCACCTCGCTTCCCTCTGGAGGAGGTAGTCTCCTGAGACACTCCAGACAGAAGAAGCTATTTGACCTTCAACTCCCCACCTGCCCTCCAAACCCCCACCCCCACCCCCCACCCTGCCGCCAGACTTATCTGATCTGGAAGCTGGTGAAGGAAAATAGCTGTAACTAAGTGCAACATTCCATCTATCTCACTGGCAGAGGCCTGCAGACTCTCCGAAGGTCCCAGGGAAGGATGGGCAACTGCTCATCTGTCTCTGGCTCTAGTCATTTCTCTGGCTGCTCCTTTACAACACTGGAGCTTTTACTCTCTCCGTCCCTCCTGCAGGCCCCCCAGGAGAAAAGGCTCCAGAATTAGAGAGTTCATACTTACACCCTCAGTCCTGGTCTAAGCCAGACCATTCCCAGGAAAGTTTTCTAGGCAACCATCGGGGGACAGAAGGCTAGGAAAACAGGGAACCAGTCCCCTCTGACTCTGAGTCTCATGGGAGCCAACAGCTTGCAGGTTGGGAAATGATTACCTATTAATGTAATGCCTTACTCTGGGGAAGAGTGTGGTGCAGTTGGACTCCTGTCTCCTGCTGCAGCACAAGCTATAGGCTTCTTCCATGCATCACACCCTGGGCTCTTCCTTCACCCTATACAGTCCCTGAAGCTTAATAAATATAGGAGGTGGACGATAGATACTAGTCTTTAGAGGAGACTCTTTTGGGATCCCTGGGTGGCGCAGCGGTTTAGCGCCTGCCTTTGGCCCAGGGCACGATCCTGGAGACCCGGGATCAAATCCCACATCGGGCTCCCGGTGCATGAAGCCTGCTTCTCCCTCTGCCTGTGTCTCTGCCTCTCTCTCTCTCTCTCTCTCTCTCTGTGTGTGACTATCATAAATAAATTTAAAAAAATAAATGTTACTTTAAAAAAAAAAAAATAGAGGAGGCCCTTTTGCCCCTCCAAGCGCCCTGACTTTCTCCTATGTCTGCTGACCTCTGGTGGTGGTAGTTTGAACTGTACCCTCCTTTTCCAGTTAGTGGCCTGCTCACAGGTAATGGTGCATATTTTCTCAACAATCTAGATCCAAATATTCAAATACTGTATCAAACGGAAATACTTTTTAATGCTGAATTTTTAAATTTGTTTTCAGGCACCATGGAATAAGATAAAGAACAGGGCCTGGGCTTTGGAATCAGACTTAACTAGGTTCAAATCTGCTGTTTCCTAGCACGGTGACCTTGGGCAAGTTACCTAAACTCAGCTTTCTTACCTGTGCAGTGAAAACAATAATAAATACCTCAACGGGAGCATGAGATGAGACGATTGTAAAATGCATAACCCTAGCTCGGCCCTAGCACATAGGGGCTCAATAAAAGGTGTTTTTTTTTTTTTTTTTTTTTTTTAACCTTCTCAGTAATAGTGATTTTTTTTTTTCAGTGTATGGCTCAATATGATTTTTAAAATTTTGGTAACATAAAATTTCCCATTAGCCCATTTTCAATGTGACTTTTTTATAACTCTTTTCTGATTCTGGAGTTTGGAAACTGAAGTCAACTTTAGTATCGTCTGTGAAGCCTGTCTGCCCAGAGAGCTGCAGATCCGAGCCCTGAAAAGAAGGGATCTTGGGCATAGCTGAATGGCTTAGTTGACCTCATTCTGGTTTCTGGCCTGGGAAGGGCTAACAGTATCCAGCACTTTCCTCCAGGGTCAGCAAAGTGCAGAGGCCTGAGGTTCCATGTCATGGGGTTCTCAGCTGGGCCTCCAAGACCCCTTCCTCCCACTTTGCAGAGAAAAGAGGAGGCAGCCTGGCTGCAGAGAAGAGGATATGAGATTGGTTCTCTGCTCCTCCCTCTCCTTGCTTTTCCCCACACCCATCCTCTCCCCCACAGCAGCCGTCTCCCCCACAGAGACTTGGGAAGAGGGAGGGGGGCGGAGTTGGGGACGGAGGGATCAGAAGACCCACAGTGCCCTATATCTGAGGGAAGCTCTGGCCCAGGGCAGCAGTGCTGGTTCATGCTCCCCTCTTCATGCTGCTTGCCTCCTCCAGCATGATGCTGGGGACTCTGGGCCTTTGGGTACTACTTCCCACAGCTGTGCAAGGTAAGTGTCTACAGGGAGGGGCAGGGCCTTTCCAGCTCACCCACTGAGGGAAAGGGGGACTTGAAGCAGCAGCCACCCCTTTGGAAGAATGAGTGGGGTGGGTGAATGAGGGCAAAAGGTAGAGCATGTGTCCCCAGGGTGAGGTCAGGTTCCATACCTCTGCTGATCCTGTTTGCTCACAGCTTTGCCATGCTGGCCCTGGGATATGAAAACTGTTTTGTCTCTCCCTTGGGCTGCTGCTTTTGCCCCTGCATTCATTCCTATCTTGAACCCTCCCCTCTCCCCACCCTGGGCCACAGCACCCCCAAGCAGGCGGACCTGTGTGTTCTTTGAGGCCCCTGGAGTACGGGGAAGCACAAAGACACTGGGGAAGCTGCTAGATGCAGGACCAGGGCCCCCCAGGGTTATCCGCTGCCTCTACAGCCGCTGCTGTTTTGGGATCTGGAACCTGACCCAAGACCAGGCACAGGTGGAGATGCAAGGTGAATGGCAAAGTATACAGCAGGTGATAGCTAGGGTGGGAAACAGGTACATCCTGGGGTGGGGGTGACAGCAGTGGGAGAGGAGGAGAAATGGAATGTGTGGAGGGAAAGAAAAGCCGTGTGAGATGGAGGGGATGCCTCTGATAGAGAAGGGGGTTATCCTCTCTGTTCCTAGACCCAGTTATGCTCGCTCGCCCTTTCTCTCCCTTTCTCTCTTCTAATCCCACCCTATCAGGATGCCGAGACAGTGATGAGCCAGACTGTGAGTCCCCCCACTGTGACCTGAGCCCCCGAGCCCACCCCAGCCCCGGGTCCACTCTCTTCACCTGCTCCTGTGGCACTGACTTCTGCAATGCCAATTACAGCCATCTGCCTCCTCCAGGGAACCCTGGGACCCCTGGCTCCCAGGGTCCCCAAGCTATCCCAGGTAGCCATGCAGGGGGCTGGGGCTGGGGGCTGGGGCCCAGGTTAGGATGAGAGGTAGAACCAAGGCTGGTTCTCACCCTACCCCCATCCCAAGTTTTCCTCCTCCTGGCCTTGAGAAGTTGGTTGCCCTAGTGACTGGGAGATAAGGGGCTTGTGACCAAGGTGGGGGTGGGTCCAGAAGCAAGTTCTCTGAGGAAGGGGAGAGGAACAGAGTGGATTTGGGGCAAGGCTCATCCAAGCTGCATTCTTGGCTTAACGTCCAGGCGAGTCCATCTGGATGGCGCTGGTGCTGCTGGGGCTGCTCGTCCTGCTGCTGCTGCTGCTCGGCAGCATCATCTTGGGTACTGATCTACTTCATGCCTCCCTCGTGACCCCAAGTCACTGCCCCAAAGCTCTGACTCCTCTCCAGCTTCCCCTGACCCCGTGGTTCTGAGATCTCTAGAGCCTGAGCCCACTGCCTCCACAAAGCCCCTTTCCCAGTCTCCCTGCCTGTGCACCCTGACCCAAGAGCTCCCTTCTGCCCCAGCCCTGCGACAGCGGAAGGCCTGCAGCGTTCAAGGTGGGCCAGAGCCGGAGCCAGAGCCGGAGCAGGAGCCGGAGCCAGACTCAGGCGGGGACTGGAGTGCTGAGCTCCCCGAGCTGTCTGAGCTGTGTTTCTCCCAGGTGCCTGGGGAGGGGGCCGGGTCCTGCAATCCCTCCCAGGGTGTGCTGGGGAGGAAACCTGGCCCCGCGACTAGCTGAGGCTGGCACCCAGCACTGTGTTTCCGCCAGGTAATCTGGGAAGGAGGCCACACGGCCGTGTGGGCTGGGCAGCTGCGAGGCAGACTGGTGGCCATCAAGGCCTTCTCCCTGAGGGCTGTGGCCCAGTTCCAAGCGGAGAGAGCGGTGTACGAACTGCCAGGCCTGCAGCACGACCACATTGTCCGCTTTATCACCGCCAGCAGAGGGGGCCCTGGCTCCCCGCCCTGTGGGCCCCTGCTGGTACTGGAACTGCATCCGAAGGTGAGGACCAAGGGACGTCTGTATGCATTTGCCTGTGTGTGTATGTGGGTGCTGGATGGCCGCGGGGCCCCGCTCGTGCTTATTCATCCGCTTCAGATTTCCTCTTCTCTAGACGTTCAAAATGATTTTGTCTTCTTGGTTCATTAGACAAGCAATATTTGCTAATATTTTTAATTTATGAAATAGAGATAGAGAAGGAGAAATCAAAACTACTCATGTTCCTGGGACGTCTGGGGGGCTCATTGGCTGAGCATCTGGCTCTGGCTCAGAGGCATGATCCTGGGGTCCTGGGATAGAGTCCCACATCAGGCTCCCTGCAGGGAACCTGCTTCTCCCTCTGCCTGTGTCTCTATCTCTCTCTCTTTGTGTTTCTCATGAATAAATAAATAGAATCTTAAAAACAAAAACTACTCATATTCCCAACCTTAAGGAAAATCATTGTTAAAGAAATACGTCCAGGCCTGGCCCTCCAAACTCACTGACACAGTCATTCAAGAACCATGTACCACACCTCCTGTGCTAAGACAAACAGCCTAGCCCTTGCCTCTGTCGATTGTGTAGAGTAGTGCGGGAGACAGAGTGAATCAGGTAAACACAAAAATAAGCATCAGATGTCAAGGGCATAAAGTGCTAAGAGAGGAGGTACTGTGAGATAAGAATAAGATGTGACTCAAGGGGAGGGTCATGAACAGGAAGGATGAAGAGGACAAGGTGGGCAGGGACCAGACCACACCTGGCCTTGTGGGCCTGCTAAGGACTTGGGGACTTTATTAGCCCCGTCATCTTCTCTCTCTGAAATCTTGAATTCTGAGAAGTCCCCTCTTTGACTATGTGTCTCAATGCCCAGCTCAAAAATCTCTGCTTTCTTGGGTTGGTTTGTTTGTTCAACTTCCCCGGCACACTGAAGGCACCCAGTAATGTTTGTTGAGTGAGAGACACTAATCTAATGCTCCTTCCCCTCCCAATTTCCACTTGCTCCCCTTCTTTCACTCTCCTACCTGGTGGCTCTCCCATGGGCCGGCTCCTCCCTACAGGCCTGACGCCTCAGGCCAGGTGGCTCACGAGGGGTACCACCACTTAGCTCACTTTGCCTCTCTTGCTTCTGTTATTGCCTCAAGTCCCAAGTCAGGATGACGTAGTTACTAGTGAGTGATCCTAGAGTCAGACCACTTGGGTTGAAGCTCTACTTTTTTCTCACCAAGTGACTTGCAAGTTTATTTAGCTTTCTTCCAAGCACCTGGTCTATAAATGAGGCATGTCAGGAGTACATTCTCTCCTAGGGTTGTTGTGAGGATTAGGATTACAGGAGGCCTGGCACATAGTAAGCGCTCAGACACTTGAGTTAGGGCTACTGTTTTTCCCATCAGTCTGACAGATGCATGTTCTCACTCCTCCCCTGCCTCTTGTCTCAGCCTGGATGGATCAGTGTGTCGGTCTGTTGGGAGATGAGAGCGAGGTCTCTAGATTGATCTCTGCACCTTGGGGTGGATCAGCCACCTCCAGGTTATGTGTCCTCTTCTTCTCTCTGCTGCTCCCCAGGGCTCCCTGTGCCAGTACTTGACCCAGCACACCAGTGACTGGGGAAGTTCCATGCGGATGGCACTGTCCCTGGCGCAGGGCCTGGCATTTCTCCATGAGGAGCGCTGGCAGGATGGTGGGTGAACTGGAAGTAGGAAGCTATGGGCATCAAGAGCTACGCTGCTGTGTCTGGTTCTCCCTTAGCTTGAAGGGAAAGAATTGGGTCAAAAGAGAAAGGAAGAAGACCCACGCCCCTTCAACCTTGGCTTCTCCCACAGGCCAATACAAACCAGGTATTGCCCACCGCGATCTGAGCAGTCAGAATGTGCTCGTTCGGGAGGATGGGTCGTGTGCCATTGGAGACCTTGGCCTTGCCTTGGTGCTCCCTGGCCTCACCCAGCCTCCCACCTGGGCCCCTACTCAACCCCGAGGCCCAGCTGCCATCATGGAGGTGAGTACCCTGGATGAGGGTGAGGCCTGGGATCATGGCGGTGTTGCTGATGAAGATGTGTCCTTTGCTGTGGCAACAGTGCGGCAGTACCTACGGAGTTTGGGACATTGCTGAGTCTAGTTGGGGGGACGTCGCATGGACCAGTGTTGTGGTGAGGCTTGCCAGGAAGGTGATTCTTGGCCTCCACACCTTTCTCTCCAGGCTGGCACCCAGAGGTACATGGCGCCGGAGCTCTTGGACAAGACTCTGGACCTACAGGACTGGGGCACGGCCCTCCGACAAGCCGATGTTTACTCTCTGGCTCTGCTCCTATGGGAGATCCTGAGCCGCTGCCCAGATTTGAGGCCTGGTAAGGATGGGTGTGACAGCAGTCCCTCTCTCCCCAAGCCCCATACCTCACCACTCCTTCTATGTCCACCTACCTCCTGCTGCGGGAAGCCCTGCCCTTCTCCCTCTTGGACTTTTCACAAGGAGGCTCCCCAGGACTAGTTGACCTAGCCCTGTGCACCTTTCCCCAGACAGCAGACCACCACCTTTCCAACTGGCCTATGAGGCAGAACTGGGTAGCACCCCCACCACCTGTGAGCTGTGGACCTTGGCCGTAGAGGAGAGAAGGCGCCCCTGTATCCCATCCACCTGGCACTCCTTCACCACAGTAAGAGGCCACCTGCCAGTGGGCTGGGGGCCTGGAGAGTATGGACATGGGCTTCGAGGACTTGTCTACTGGGACCAGCCCAAATGCTCCTATCTCCTCTCATCTGCCACCACTCCCCATCTCATGTTCAGCTGGAGCTGGACAAACTTGCTCTGTACCTCAACTCATCCTCTTCCACCACAAGTCCCACACCCCATTCCTGAGACAGAGACTGACACCTTCCTCCTGCTCAGACTTGCCTGGTCTGTCTCTCTTCTCTCCACTGTCGGTTAGCCCTATTTCTCAGTCTCCTCCTCCAGGAAGCCTTCCTTGGCCTTGCTTCTGCCCTGAGCTCTGTTCCCATGATGGTCCTCTCCTGGCACACTGGAACCCACCATTTAATCCAGTAATTCCTCACCCTGTCTCACACATCTGTGTTTCTGCCATGATCCAATAAAAGCCAGTCCTAGGTTTTAAGGGTTAAAAAAAGTGGCCAAACAGTGAAATTTCAGGATCTGTATAATTAGTTTCCTAACAGGAAGCCCCTTTCCCTGCTACCTGGCCTGAAATTTCCACTGCAACAAGTGTCTATTGGGTTAAGTATTGTTTAGCTAAGACCCTGGTTGCCTGAAAGGAAGGAGAGTAATTTCCCATCAGTGTGTTAAGTCATTAATCTGAATCAGCTCCTCAGAGGAAAAGGTTAACCCTCTGGAAGACACCCAAAGAACCTGTCTCATAGGGAGCAAGATGCAGAGAGCTGGATTTGGGGGAGCGGGAAGGGAGGGGGGCTCCAGAGAGGATCAGAAGAGGAGTGTTGAAAACAGGGTAGTGGTGGACACCTCTCAACTCTGGGGCTACTCAGGGGGCCACTTCCAGGATTAAGCCTGCTTCCCGGTCATTCTTCCCAGGACCCTGGCAGCCTGAGAGAGCTGCTAGAGGACTGTTGGGATGCAGACCCCGAAGCACGGCTGACAGCTGAGTGTGTACAGCAGCGCCTGGCCGCCCTGGCCCATCCTCAAGAGGCCCAGCCCTTCCCAGAGAGCTTCGCCCATGGCTGCCCACCCCTCTGCCCAGAAGACTGTCTCTCAGCTCCTCCCCACTGCCATTCCCCCTTGTAGGCCTCAGCTGGATGTCTGCTACTTCCTTGTTCCAGGAATCCTCCTGTACCATCTCTCACCTGTAAACGCGCAGTTATGTATAATCTATGTTCGTGCAAACATAAATCTGGTGGTCGGATGCTCGGTGCTCCGCCTCACCACTGCCTGTCCTACCTGCTGAATGCTTGGATCCTTCTGCGCGCATCCTGTACACTGCAGTCCCAACCAGGGAGAAGGGGTGGGTGAGAGATAAAGTCAGCTTGATTTCCACGTCCTTGGGCCTTCCCCGCTTCATGTGATCCGGGGCTCCTCCAGTCTCTCTTTTTCTCCTTCTCTAACACAGGCCTTCATTTGGTGGGATCGCATGGTGGGCACTGGGGGAAGATGACATCACTGCTTGGCAAGTGCTCGGAGACTCACAGCTCACCTGATTGGGGGCACTGCCTGGGGTACTGGGGGAGTGTCCTGTCTGAGGCTTGAGTGGGAAGGCCTCACAGAGCACAGGAAGCTCTTGGGTTTTCAACCAGCAGTTTTCCAGGCATGGTGGGGGCAGGAGGCACAGGGTCTTGAGGGGCAGTAAGTACAAAGCAGCAAGGAGCCTGGGTAGCAGAAGTGTCGGGTGTGTGAAGGAGAGAGCAGAGACGTTCTGTGGAAAATCGTAGGCAAGGCCTTGTGAACCCTACTGAGAAGTTCTTCCTTCATTTCTTTTTGTGCCTTCTCTACTGGCTTTTCTTTCCCACCCCAGGCCCCTTTCATACTGGGTGCCCCTCAGGGACATTTCACACTGGGTCCCTGGTTTATAGCTCTAGTTCAGTTTCTTTTCTTTCTTTCTTTCTTTTTTCTTTTTTAAGTGTTTTTATTTTTTATTTTTATTTTTTTTAGTAATCGCTATACCCAAAGTGGGGCTTTACCTCCTGACCTCAAGATTGAGGACCCCACCCCACCCAGTCCTATGCTCCTCCAGTTGAGCTAGCAAGGCACCCCCACCCCAACCCACCCAGTTTAGTTTCTAACTGAGTGGTATTGGGCAAGTTACATTCTCTCTCTGGGCCCTCAGGTTTCTCATTTGCTAAATCAGGGGGATGAGGCCTTCTGGTCTAACTCCAGGAGAACAATGGGAAGGCTTTGACTTCACTACAACAGGATTGATTCCTGGTCAGTGAGCACCAAGCCCTGTGTCTTTGAGCAAGTTACCTACCCTAGGAATCTGTTTTGTCATGTATAAAGTATGGGTAAGAATATCTACGCTGCTTGCAGAGTTGATTCAGGGTAAACAAGAAGGGGTGATGGGTCTTGTGTAGCACCTGGCCTCAGTGGACACTCTGGACATGGGAACAGTTGTGAATGAACATTGAGATGCTCTCTTGTCCTTTTGTATGTTGGTTGCTCCAGCATTAGCATTAATAAAGTAGAGCCTGTCTACTTTCAAGCCCTAAGACTTCACTTTTCTTCAGAACCCCAATTCTCGGGGATCCCTGGGTGGCTCAGCTGTTTGGTGTCTGCCTTTGGCCCAGGGCGTGATCCTGGAGTCCCAGGACTGAGTCCCACGTCGGGTTCGCGACTTGGAGCCTGTTTATCCCTCCTCCTGTGTCTCTGCCTCTCTCTCTTTATCTCTCTGTGTCTATCAGAAATCAATCAATCAATCAATCAATCTTAAAAAAAAAAAAAAGAACCCTAATTCTCTACAAGACATTACCACCTGAAATTAAACACATCAATAGCCAAGCTCCGGCGTCCCCCTCACCAACAGGGCTGCCTTCCCCTCTTCCCTGGCTCTCAAGAGCACCATATTTCTCTATCTCTTAGTAATCTCTACACCCAACGTGGGGCTCAAATTCATGACCCTGAGATCAAGAGTCACATGCTCTCCGACTGAGCTAACCAGGCCTACTACACTAAGTTTCTCTTGGTCCTAGAGGATCCCAACAAGGAAGGTGTTTTGTCTCTTCTGTGACCCCAACTCATCCCACCCATATCTAGTCAATTCTCAACTGGGGTTGCATGGGTAGGGCCTGCTCTGGGCACCAACTGTCTTTTTCTCCTCCTAGGCTAGCAGGCCCTAACTATTACAATTGCCTCTTGACCACCTATTTTCTTTCCAATCTTGGTTAAAAACTATGCTCTGAATAACCTTTTTTTTTTTTTTTTAATAACCTTTAAACGTAACTTTTATTTTTTTTATTTTTTTATTTTTTTTAAGATTTTATTTATTTATTCATGAGAGACAGAGAGAGAGAGATTGAGAGAGAGACAGAGACACAGGCAGAGGGAGAAGCAGGCTCCATGCAGGGAGCCCGACGTGGGACTCGATCCCAGGTCCCCAGGATCAGGCCCTGGGCCAAAGGCGACACCAAACTGCCGAGCCACCTGGGCTGCCCTAAACGTAACTTTTATTAGGTGTTGCCTCTGCCCAACAGTCTACTTGCCTTTTTCATGACAATCCTGTAAGCATGAGCACCACTTACAGAGGAGGAAACCAAGGGCTCAGAGAAGTTTAGAAATGTGTGCAAGGCCTCATTGCTTTTAAAAAAAGAGTAGGGGGGATCCCTGGGTGGCGCAGTGGTTTGGTGCCTGCCTTTGGCCCAGGGCGCGATCCTGGAGACCTGGGATCGAATCCCACATTGGGCTCCCGGTGCATGGAGCCTGCTTCTCCCTCTGCCTGTGTCTCTGCCTCTCTCTCTCTCTCTCTGTGACTATCATAAAAAAAAAAAAAAAAAAAAAAAAAATTAAAAAAAGAGTAGGGATTCCAGCCACTAAAAACAATATTTAAAAAACAAAACGGGCAGCCCTGTGGCTCAGTGGTTTAGCACCGCCTTACAGCCCAGGGTGTGATCCTGGGGACCTGGGATCAAGTCCCATATCAGGCTCCCTGCATGGAGCCTGCTTCTCCCTCTGCCTGTGTCTCTGCCTCTCTCTCTCTCTCTCTCTGTCTCTCATGAATAAATAAAATCTTTAAAAAAATAAATAAATAAAAAATAAAAAAAATAAAAATAAAAAATAAAAAACAAAACAAGGACACCTTGGTGGCTCAGTGGTTGAGCATCAGCCTTTGGCTCAGGGCATGATCCCAGGGTCCGGGGATGGAGTCCCACATTGCGCTCCCCACGGGGAGCCTGCTTCTCCCTCTGCCTGTGTCTCTTCCTCTCTCTGTATGTCTCTCATGAATAAATAAATAAAATCTTAAAAAATAAATAAAAAACAAAACAAAATAATGATATTTATGATAACACCATAAATTATTAAAAATGGATAATGTCATGTGAAAAGAATTTACAAATATATGCTGACAAGAGTAGGACTATTAAATCAAAAATAAATCTATCATCAGGGCACCTGATTGGCTCATTCACAAGAGCATGCAAGTCTTGATCTTTGGAGTCAGAAGACCATGTCTCTCTCTCTCTCTCTCTTTTTAATTTATTTCTTTATTCATGAGAGACACAGGGAGAGAGAGAGAGAGAGAGGCAGAGACACAGGCAGAGGGAGAAGCAGCCTCCATGCAGGGAGCCAGATATGGGACTCGATCCCGGGTTTCCAGGATCAGGCCCTGGTCTAAAGGTGGCGCTAAACCTCTGAGCCACCCAGGCTGCCCCCATGTGTCTCTTGATCTCAGGGTTGTGAGTTCAAGTCCCACAGGAGGTGTAGAGATTACTTAAATAAATAAAAAAACTTAAAAAAAAAAAACAAACTTAGGAGTGCCTGGGTGGCTCAGTCGGTTAAGCATCTGCCTTTGGCTCAGGTCATGATCCCAGGGTCCTGGGACTGAGCTGGAGGGGCTGGCTCCCTGCTCAGCAGGGAGTGTGCTTCTCCCTACTCTCTGCTCCTCCCCCTCTTGTCCTCCCCTCCCCGTCCAATGAATAAATAAATAATCTTTTTTAAAAATAAATAAAAGGGCAGTCTGGGTGGCTCAGCGGTTTAGCACTGCCTTCAGTCCAGGACGTGATCCTGGAGACCCAGGATCGAGTCCCATGTCGGGCTCCCTGCAGGGAGCCTGCTTGTCCCTCTGCCTGTGTCTCTGCGTCTCTCATGAATAAATAAATAAAATATTTTAAAAATAATAATAATTAAATTAAATTAGAAAAAATAAACCTAAGGTCACAAGAAAAACAAATACCAATAGAACATTTTACAAAATTCCCAACTAGTACTTCTCAAAACTATCAAGATCATCAAAAACAAAGAAAGTCTAAGGGTGTTGGGCTGGCTTGATCAGTCAATAAAGCATGTGATTTATGATCTTGGGGTTGTGAGTTTGAGCCTTACATTGGGTGTAGAGATTACTTTAAAATAAACTTTTTTTTTTTTTTTTAAGATTTTTATTTGTTTATTTGACAGAGAGAGCACAAGCAGGGGGAGCGGCAGGCAGAGGCAGAGGGAGAAGCCGACTCCCATCTGAGCAGGGAACTAAATGACAGGGGGCTCGATCCCAGGACCCTGAGATCATGACCCGAGCCAAAGGCAGATGCTTAACCTCCTGAGCCACCCAGATACCCATCAAATCTTATTTTTTTTTTTTTTTTTTTTTTAAATTTTTATTTATTTATGATAGTCACAGAGAGAGAGAGAGAGAGGCAGAGACACAGGCAGAGGCAGAAGCAGGCTCCATGCACCGGGAGCCCGACGTGGGATTCGATCCCGGGTCTCCAGGATCGCATCCTGGGCCAAAGGCCTGCACCAAACCGCTGCGCCACCCAGGGATCCCCCCATCAAATCTTAAAAAGGAGGGCAGCCCGGGTGGCTCAGCAGTTTAGTGCCACCTTCAGCCCAGGGTGTGATCCTGGAGACCTGAGATCCAGTCCCAAGTCGAGCTCCCTGCATGGGGCCTGTTTCTCCCTCTGTCTGTGTCTCGGCCTCTCTCTCTCTGTCTCTCATGAATAAATAAATAAAATCTTAAAAAAATAAATAACAAAAAACAAAGAAAGTCTAAGAAACTGTCACAACTAAGAGTAGCCTAAGGAGACATGAAAACTAAATATAATGTGATATCCAGGATAAGATCCCAAAATAGGAAAAGGACAATGGGTGAAAACTAAATAAATCTGAATAAAGTATGGAGTTTAGTTAATAATAATGAAACTGTATTGGATCATTACATTAAGGTAACAAATATACTATACTAATATAAGATGTTAATAATAGAGGGAACTGGGCATGGGGGATATGAAAACTGCATTACCTTCTCAATCTTTCTGTAAATCCAGAACTGCTCCAAAAAAATAAAGCTTATTAAGCAAAACAAAACTATGACCATCTCCAAAACTTCAGAAAGGCTATAAATACAAAGAACAATGGGAGGATCGTGATAAGCATGAAAATGTATACTTATAGTATTTATGTTGTATTGAAGGAATCACTAGCAGAAAAGCTAGAAAACTTAGATTATAATCTTGGTTCTCCTAACTGTGAACTCTTAAAAATGTTTATTTAATTTTCTCAGAATGTTGAATGGATTATTCTCTAAGTCATTTCCAATCCTATGTTTCCACAATTCTATGATAAAATATTAAAGTCCCCGTTGTGAAGATTACTTTTACCAAATCTAGTGGTTACCTAGTATGAGATACTGATGATCAGTGATTCCACGCTCATAGAGATGCATAGTGAGATGCAATACGGGAGATAATTGTATTCCTCACATTCAGCTCCCCCTATTGTTAACATCGTACATTAGTATGGTATGCTGGTTACCTTAATGATCCAATGTCGCTTTGTGATTAAGTGATTATTACTTATTTTCCATACTTTATAAGCACACTTTTTATTAATTTATTTTTAATTTATTTATTCATGAGAAGGACAGAGAGAGGCAGAGACACAGGCAGAGGGAGAAGCAGGCTCCACGCAGGGAGCCCGACCTGGGACTCGATCCCGGGACCCCAGGATCACGCCCTGGGCTGAAGGCGGCGCTAAACCGCTGAGCCACCAGGGCTGCCCCATTTTTTAGAAACTCAAAAACATAAGTCTCTGAATAGAGACAGACTCAAGGAAGGGAAACTGTGTGGCTAAAGACAGGGCTGGGGGACAGTGGGAAGAAGACTTTATTTTAAGATTTTTAAATTATTTATTTATTCATGAGAGACACAGAAAGGGACTCAGAGAGAGGCAGAGACATAGGCAAAGGGAGAAGCAGGCTCCCTGCAGGGACCCCGATGTGGGACTCCATCCCAGGACCCCGGGGTCACACCCTGAGCCAAAGGCAGACACCCAACCACTCTGACACCCAGGCGCCCCAAGAAGACTGAGTCTTGATATACAATTTTTTTTTCTTACCTCTTAGATTTTGAACTATTTGCGTGTTTTGTCTATTGAAATTTAGTATTTACTTAAAAAGTCTATGCCAGGGGATCCCTGGGTGGCTTAGTGGTTTAGTGCCTGCCTTCGGCTCAGGGTGTGATCCTGGGGTCCTGGGATCAAGTCCCATATTGGGGTCCCTACATGGAGCCTGCTTCTCCTTCTGCCTGTATCTCTGCCTCTCTTTGTGTCTCTCATGAATAAATAAATAAAATCTTTAAAAAAAAAAGTCTATGCCCCAAAAAAAGATGGAAATATACCAAGATATTAACAGTAATGATTCTGTTTGGATAATGAGACTTCAAATACAGTTTGTTTTTTCTTTCTGTTTTTCTATTTTACAACTTTTCTTTAATTCTCACAAATTATGGGACACCTGGGTGGCTCAGTGGTTGGGCATCTGCCTTCGGCTCAGAGTGCTGGGATCGAGTCCCACATTGGGCTCCCTGCAGGGAGCCTGCTTCTCCCTCTGCCTGTGTCTCTGCCTCTCTGTGTGTGTGTCTTTCATGAATAAATAAAATCTTAAAAAAAATAAATAAATATAAAAAATAAATTTAAAAAATCCTGGTGGATCTTGATTGGATTGTATTAAACCTATATATAGATCAATTAGGGAGAATTGACATTTTACCAATTTTTTTAAATTAATTAATTTATTTATGATAGTCACAGAGAGAGAGAGAGAGACAGAGACAGAGACACAGGCAGAGGGAGAAGTAGGCTCCACGCAAAGAGCCCGATGCGGGACTTGAACCCGGGAATCCAGGATCACCCCCTGAACCAAACCAACTGCTGAGGCATCCCTGAAATTATTTCCTTTGTGAGCATCACATTCTTGTCTGGACTGTAACTAAGAGCATGGAGGGTGAGGAGGAACATAGTTTACATTCCTTCCAGTTCCTTTATAGCACCCAGTTCAGGACTCTGCATACAGCCTGGTGGACTGAATCGACTCCTTAGTTCTTGCCCTGAATCTGCCACTAACTGGGGTGAAATCTGCAACAAATCATTCTGCTTTCCGAGCTTCATTTTTCTCCTCTGTTCAAGAAGGCTGAGTTCACTTTTGATGTGCTAAATTTATTTTCAATAAACATTTTTTTGACCAACAGACCTGATTGGAAAAAAAGATAAAGAGCTTGTAGAATGACACATTATTTGGTTCGGTGAGAAAATTTTATGCCTTCCCTTTCGTTTTTTAAATTTTTTTCTTTTATTTATTTAATTTGTTGCCTTCCTGAAGTTATTAGCAAGCAAGTGAAATATGTCTGCATTTCTACAGTGCCTACCTCAGGTCTAGGGAAATATCTACAAAATCTTTTCTATCTTCAGCCTCCTCTCTGAATGTCCTTTTCCTGGAGTGGTAGCTGTTTTTTCTTTCAAATACTCTGGAGGAGGGGATCCCTGGGTGGCGCAGCAGTTTGGTGCCTGCCTTTGGCCCAGGGCGCAATCCTGGAGACCTGGGATTGAATCTCACGTTGGGCTCCTAGTGCATGGAGCCTGCTTCTCCCTCTGCCTGTGTCTCTGCCTCTCTCTCTCTCTCTGTGTGTGACTATCATAAATAAATAAAAATTAAAAAAAAATCTTCAAATACTCTGGAGGAGAGTAGATATTTTCCTTTCTGTCTGTTGCTACTTCCAGATCATTTTCCTTTCTCCTCCAAAATCTGAGGATCTCTGAAACACACACCATCAGACCATGTTACTTCCTACTTCACCTTGTTGTGATCATTTATAGATCTCCTGGTCACTCCTCTGTATTTGTTGAACATTTCAGCATCTGGCTCAAAGTCTCTTTCTATCACTACTTTCATCATCATTATGTACATTCTCTACGTCACTCTGTAGATAATCTATTTAATCCTTTCTTCTTTGACCTTTGCACTTCCAACAAGATTTTCCTCCACTACCTCCACCAAGAACTGTTTCCAGCATTCTACTCTCTGGATACCACCTTCTACCTCCTTTTCAGCTCTCTTACTCTAGAGAACCTCCACTGGGACACCCACGCCACTGAGCTGCCACTTTGTCACTATCCATCACACCCTTATGTCGTTCCTTATTTACTCAGTTTATTTTCCATAGTCTATCACCGTAATCCCTGCTTGCACACTTAACAGCCTTGCCCTCTTTTCTCTTCTCCTTACTTGTATTTTCCAGGAAAACCATAACTCAAATTAAAGCCAGTTCTTGGGCAGCTTGGGTAGCTCAGTGGTTTAGCGTCGCCTTCAGCCCAGAGTGTGATCCTGGAGTCCCAGGATCGAGTCCCACGTCAGGCCCCCTGCATGGAGCCTGCTTCTCCCTCTGCCTGTGTCTCTGCCTTTCTCTCTCTCTCTCTCTCTCTCTCTTTTGTCTCTCACGAATAAATAAATAAAAATCTTTAAAACAAAATAAAGCCCGTTCTTCTATACCACAGCTGTACCCAAACATTGGAATTTAACTGGAAGAAACCACCACCTGTGCCAACTGGTCTCACTTTATTTTTATTATTATTTTTTAAAATCTTTTTTAAAATTTATTTATGATAGTCACACACACAGAGAGAGAGAAGCAGGCTCCATGCACCGGGAGCCCGACGTGGGATTCGATCCCGGGTCTCCAGGATTGTGCCTTGGGCCAAGGCAGGTGCTAAACCACTGCGCCACCCAGGGGTCCCTGGTCTCACTTTATGTATTTGGCTCACAGACCTCAAGTGGGCCATTCATACTGCCCAGCAACCCTACTCCAATTCCCTAAACAATTCATTTGCCCACTTTTTGTGATGACTATGCTTTTTTATTTTTTATTTTTTGACTATGTCTTTTTAAAAATTATTTATTTATTTATTCATGAGAGACACACTGACTGAGGCAGAGACATAGGCAGAGGGAGAAGGCTCCCTGCAGGGAGCTCGATGTGGGGCTTGATCCTAGGACCCCAGGGACCATGACCTGAGCCAAAGGTAGATGTTCAACTGCTGAGTCATCCAGGTGTCCCGAGATGACTATTTCTAATCTTCTCCTCCCACCTCCCTATCAACTAAGAACCTTGCTTTTTACTTCCCTAAAGAAGAAGAAGAAGAAGAAGAAGAAGAAGAAGAAGAAGAGGAAGAGGAAGAAGAAGAAAGAACAGCAATCAGCAAAGAATGGTTATATCTCCCACCACTCAATCTACCACAATTTACCAATGCATTTGCATCTGATTTCCTTCCTGTTATAATATAAGAGCTAACACCTATGTGGAGCTTACTATGTGCCCAGAGTTCTTCACATGTATTAAGTCCTTTAAACGTCATTATGGGGATCCCTGAGTGGGGATCCCTGGGTGGTGCAGCGGTTTAGCGCCTGCCTTTGGCCCAGGGCGCGATCCCGGAGACCCGGGATCGAGTCCTGCGTCAGGCTCCCGGTGCATGGAGCCTGCTTCTCCCTCTGCCTATGTCTCTGCCCCTCTCTCTCTCTCTCTCTGTGTGTGACTATCATAAATAAATAAAAATTTAAAGAAAATAAACGTCATTATTAATTAGGTATTATTATTTTTAAAATATTTTATTTATTTATTCATGAGAGACACAGAGAGAGACAGAGACACAGGCAGAGGGAGAATGGGCTCCAGAACCCCGGGATCACACCTTGAGTCAAAGGCAGACACTCAACCACTGAGCCACTCAGATGCCCCACATGTGGTTTGGGCTCAGGCCATGACCCCAGAGTCCTGAGGTCGAGGTTGGGCTCTGCGCTCAGTGGGGAGTCTGCTTGAGACCTCTCCCTCTGCCCCTCCCCTACTCTCTCATGTTCCCTTCCTAGACTGCTGATCTTACTGCTTCACTTCTCTGCTTCCTTATTTACCAATACTCCTTGGAACAGTTACTTTTATTTGCTGTCTCCACTTCCTTATTTCTCATTCTTTCCTCTGTTTCAGACAAAATTTTGTCTCTACCATGTAATTAGAACTGCTCTTAAAATGTACATCATCATCCTTCCAAAACCCAATGGCCAATTCTCAGACTGTACCCTACATTATTTATCAGCAACATTTGGCACATTTGATAGCTTCCTCCTTGAATGCCTTCTTCATTCTCTTTTCTGATTTCCCCCTTCCTCACCGGCCACTCATTCTATATCCTTTTTTTTAATTCTTAAATTAAAAAATATATATTTTATTTATTTATTCATGAGAGACACACAGAGAGAGGCAGAGACACAGGCAGAGGGAGAAACAGGATTCCTGCAGGGAGCCCGATGCGGGACTCGATCCCAGGACCCCGGCATCACACCCTGAGCCCAAGGCAGACGCTCAACCGCTGAGCCACCCAGGCGACCCTCATTCTGTATCCTTTGCTCGGTCCTCCTCCCATTTTCTTTGGCATGATGAAGGCCAAGTGCTGGACTCTCTTTTCTACTCTGGCCACACTTTTCTTCTAGCTGACCTCACCTAGCTCCCTGACTTTACATGCCTGGATAATTCAATTTTTTTCTTTTCAGACCAAACCTCTTCCTGAGTTCCAGATCGCCAAATCCAATTGCCTTCTCAACATCTCCACTTGGATATCTGATAGGCATCCTAAACTTAACTTGTTCAAATGTACTCACTTGTCTTCTTTATTTCAGTAAATGGCACCATTATTTTTCTTTCTTTTTCCACTTTTTTAAAAAGATTTTGTTTATTTATTCATGAGAGACAGAGAGAGAGAGAGAGAGGCAGAGACACAGGCAGAGGGAGAAGCAGGCTCCACGCAAGAAGCCTGATGTGGGACTCGATCCCAGGACTCCAGGATCAGGCCCTGGGCCTTAGGCAGATGCCCAACCGCTGAGCCACCTAGGCATCCCTTTTTCCACATTTTTTCTTCCTTTTCATTCACCATTATTTTTCAGTTGCTCACCTATCCCTGGGTTCATCCTTGAGTTTTGTTTCTTTTTTTTTTTTTTTTAAGATTTTATTTATTTATTCATGAGAGACACAGAGAGAGGGAGAGGCAGAGACACTGGCAGAGGGAGAAGCAGGCTCCCTGCAGGGAGCCTGACTCGGGACTGGATCCTAGATCTCCATCCCGGATCTCCAGGATCAGGCCCTGGGCTGAAGGCAGCGCTAAACCACTGAGCCACCCGGGCTGCCCAAGTTTTCTATTTCTTTCACAGGTCACATCTAGTCCAAATCTGCTAAACGCTCTCTAAAAAGATACCCAGAGTCTGAACAACTTCCATCCATGCCACCACCATCCCTCTTCTAGACTACAACAGTAGCCTCCTAACTGGGCTCCTTGCTTCCACTTTATTTTTAATTTTAAAAATTAAAAAAATTTTTCCTTCCACTTTAACCACTGCTATCTTGTTCTTTCATCACACGGTAGCCAGAATGATTTTTTTTAACCCTTTTAACTGTTTTTAAGTGTACAGTGACATTAAGTACATTTACACTGTTGTGCAACGATGACCACCATTCTTTTCTAGCACTTTTTCATCTTTCCAAACTGAAACTCTGAGCCTATTAGACAATAACTTTCCACTCTCCTTTTCCTCCAAGCCCATGTAATTACTTTCTGTCTCTACGAAATTTGATTATCTAGGCACCTCATATAAATGGAATCATACATATTTCTCCTTTTATGCCTGGCTTATTTCACTCAGCATAGTATCGTCAAGGTTTATCTATGTTTTAGCATATGTTAGATTTTCCTTCCTTTTAAGGTTGAATGATATGTCATTGTACACACATGCCACATTTTGTTTATCCATGTATCTGTTGATGGGCATTGGGTTTGTTTCCATTTGGAGGGTATTATGAATAATACTTCTATGAACATTGGTTTACAGATTTTTTTTTTAATGAAAATTAGATCATGTCATTCCCATGCTCAACACCCTTCAGAGACTTTCATTTACACTTCGAATAAAATCTGAAAATCTGAACTGTTTTTCATGGCCTACAAAGATCTATAAATACTTGTACCACAGCTCCTACGCTTACTTTGATTCTTTTTTCTCCATAAAAATGTGTCACATCGCTATCTGACACTTTACTGAATATTTATTTATATTTTGCCTCTCCCACCACAGTATTACCTCAGAAAGGCAAGGATTTTTTTTCTATGGTGTTTTCATTTAATCCCAGTGCTTAGAACACTACCTGGCTAGCTTAAGAAATAATTTGTTGAATGGATGAATGACAGAAGCATGGTAAATATTATTGACTTAATGAATGAGCTGAAATGAGCTTTATTTTTTATTTTTATAAAGATTTTATTTATTTATTCACAAGAGACACACACAGAGGCACAGACACAGGCAGAGGGACAAGCAGGCTCCCCATGGGGAACCCAACGTGGGACTTGATCCTGGAACCTGGGGACCATGACCTGAGCTGAAGGCAGACGCTCCACCACTGAGCCACTCAGGTGCTCCTAAAATGACCTTTAAAAGCATCGTTTAATGCTTTAAAAATAATCTGAGTTTAGGGGCACCTGGATGCTCAGTCACTTAAGTGTCTGCCTTCAGCTCAGGTCATGATCTCAGAATTCTGGGAAGAGCCCCACGGCAGGCACCCAGCTCTGCGTGAAGTCGCCTTTCCCTCTGCCTCTGCCCCTCCCCTGCTCATCCATGTGTGCGCACGTGCATGCATGCACATTCTCCCTTTCAAATAAATAAATAAAAACTTGAAAAAGATAATTTGAGTTTATATCTGGGGAAGAATTTCCCAACTCTAGTAAGGAGGTGAAGAGACATATGGAGGACGTTGGTATCCTATGAGGCTCCAGCAGAGAGGTTAAAATCCTGCTAGTCTAATGGTAATCACTCATAACATTGAGAATCATGATAATAATACAGACTAGCATATGATATGTACTTATTATGTGACAGGTACATGCTTATCTCATTCCAACCACCCTGTGAGGTCAGTACTGTTGCCACTATTTTACAGATGAGAGAACTGATTGTCCAAGGGGTTTATTTAAATTATTTTTTTCGGGATCCCTGGGTGGCGCAGCGGTTTGGCGCCTGCCTTTGGCCCAGGGCGTGATCCTGGAGACCCGGGATCGAATCCCACATCGGGCTCCCGGTGCATGGAGCCTGCTTCTCCCTCTGCCTGAGTCTCTGCCTCTCTCTGTGTGTCTCTCATGAATAAATAAATAAAATCTTTAAAAATATATAACAACCTCTATAGAAAGTAACTCATCAATAAAAAGTAAAAATATATTAAATGACATATATACAAAATTATTTACTGCAACATTGTTTTTAACAGCAGAAGATTGAAAACAATACAGATATCCATTGACTGGTCAAATTGATTATGGTACATCATTCAAAAGAATAAAAATGGAATTGTGAAAAAGCCTGAAGACACACTACGTGTGAATGTACTGAGTACATCTACCAAGATGTACTAACTGGGGGGAAAAGTTGCAAATTAAATTCTGTATAACTTGTTTTTATATTTAAAGGGGAGATATACATTTATATCAGTATTTGCTTGATTTTAATGAAGAAACTGTGGAAGTGTACATAAGAAACTAATTTCAGGGCAGCCTGGGTGGCTCAGTGGTTTAAACGCCTGCCTTAGGCCCAGGGCGAGATCCTGGAGTCCTGGGATCGAGTCCCACGTCGGGCTCCCTGCATGGAGCCTGCTTCTCCCTCTGCCTGTGTCTCTGCCTCTCTCTCTCTGTGTGTGTGTCTATCGTGAATAAATAAATAAAAATTAAAAAAAAGAGAAACTAATTTCAGGGGTTGAGTAGGTTGGGGATGCTGGGTAGATGAAGAACAAGAATGGGAGGGAGACTTTTCACTTTATACTGCTTTATCCTTTTATGTTTTCATATCATGTGAACATATTACGTATTTGACAAAAACTAATATATACAAGTAAAAATAATTTTGATCTTTGTCTTAAAATTAACGCAAAGCCACTGTAGACACCATTTCACGCCTACTAGAATGGCTGTACTGATAAAGACGGAAAGTAACAAGTGTTGGGCCAGATGTGGGGAAATTGGAACTTTAATACATTGCTGGTGGGAATGTGAAATCATGTGGCTATTTTGGAAAATAGTCTGGCAGTTCCTGAAAAAGTTAAACACAGAGTTACCATATGATCCAGGAATTCTTCTCACAGGTATACACCCAATAGAATTGAAAACATATGCTCACACAAGAGCTTGTACATGAATGTTCATAGCAGCAATATTCTTAACAGGCAAAAAGAAAAAAACAATCAAAATGTCCATCATTGGGACACCTAGGTGGCTCAGGGGTTGAGGTCTGCCTTCGGCTCAGGTCATGACCCCGGTGTCCTGGGATCAAGTCCCACATCAGGCTCCCTGCAGGGAGCCTGCTTCTCCCTCTGCCTGTGTCTCTGCTTCTCTGTGTCTCTCATGAATAAATAAATAAAATCTGGGCAGCCCCGGTGGTACAGCGGTTTAGCGGCGCCTACAGCCCAGGGCGTGATCCTGGAGACCCTGGATCGAGTCCCACGTCAGGCTCTCTGTATGATGCCTGCTTCTCCCTCTGCCTGTGTCTCTGCCTCTCTCTCTCCTTCTCTATGAATAAATAAATAAAATATTTAAATAAATAAATAAAATCTTTTAAAAATAAGATAAAATAAAATGTCCATTATCCAATGAATGGATACAACAAGATGTGGTATATCCATTCAGCGGCATGGTTTTTAGTACTTCCCTCATAAAAAGAAATGAAGTACTGATTCATATGACAACATGGATGAACCTTGAAAATATTATGCTAAGTGAAAGAACCCAGTCACAAAACGCCACATATTGTACAATTTTCCATTTATTTTATTTTATTTTTAAAAAGATTTTATTTATTCATTCATCAGAGAGAGAAAGAGTGAGAGAGAGAGAGAGAGAGGGAGGCAGAGACACAAGCAGAGGGAGAAACAGGCTCCATGCTGGGAGCCCGACATGGGACTCGATCCTGGGTCTCCAGGATCACATCCTGGGCTGAAGGCGGCGCTAAACCGCTGAGCCACCAGGGCTGCCCTATTTGTTTTATTTTTTTATTTTTTTATTTTATATTATGTTAAGATTTTGTTTACTTATTCATGAGAGACAGAGAGAGAGAGGCAGAGACACAGGCAGAGGGAGAAGCAGGCTCCACGCAGGGAGCCCCATGTAGGACTCGATCCTGGGATCCCGGGGTCACACCCTGAGCTGAAGGCAGATGCTCAATCACTGAGCCACCCAGGTGTCCCACAATTATCCATTTATATGAAATGCCAAGAATAGGCAAATTGATAGTCAGAATGTTGATTACCACCCTTAGAGTTTGGGTGGTAGAGGAGTAGGGAGGCGAATGAGGATTGCCTGCTTGACTGCTAAGGGGTATGGGATTTTTTTGGGGGTGGTTTGGGGGGCACAAACATATTCTAAAATTAGATAAAGGTAAAAAAATAAAATTAGATAAAGGTAATGGTTGCACAGTGCTCTGGATATGCTGAAAATCATTGAATAGTACACTTTAAGTGGTTGGATTGTATGGTATATGAGCTTTACCTTATTAAGGCTGCTTTAAAAAATAGTTTGATACACTTAACTTCTAAAAGACATTATGCCCACACAGATACATAAATAATTTCTTTCAAACTCAATCTTTCTAGAAAGAGATAATACAGATATAAATTGCCCTAGAGGGCACCTGGGTGGCTCAGTGGGTTAAGGGACCTTTTAGGGCTCAGGTCATGATCCCAGAGTCCCAGGATCCAGTCCTAGTAGGGCTCCCTGCTCAGTTGGGAGTCTGCTTCTCCCTCTCCCTCTGCCCCTCTCTCCTCTTCTGCTTTCTCTCTCAAATAAATAAACAAATCTTCAAAAAATAAAATAAATAAAACAAATAAATTGCCCTAGGAAATATCCCAATTCATCTCAAATATTTAGCAGAAAGCTAATAAGAAAGTATACCAAAATGTACTATGGTTGTGTAAGACATTATCATTGAGGGAAGCTCAGTAAAGGGTACATACATGTGAATTCTAGGGATTTTTTTGTACAACCTTTTTTTTTTTTTTTAAGATTTTATTCATTCATTTGAGAGGGAGAGCAAGGGAGAGCAAGTGTGAGAGAACACAAGTAGTGGGAGAGACAAGCAGAGAGGGAGGGAGAAGCAGACTCTGGGCTGAGCAGGAAGCTCAACGTAGTGCTCAATCTCAGGCCCTTGGGATCAAGACCTCTGTTGAATTCAGACACCTAAACGCCTGAGCCCCCTAGGAGCACCCCCAATTTTTATTTTTTTTTTTACAAATTCTTGTGAGTCTAAGGATTATTTCAAAATAAAAAAAAACAAAATAAAAAATATTTTAAAAATCTATCAAAGGGCTTAATTCAAGATGATAGACAGTATACAATTTATCTTCTTAATATTTTTTATATATCCCACAAATTTGGGATGTAGTATTTTCAGTATGGCTTAGTTCAAAGTATTTAATTTCCATCATGGTTTATTCTTTGACCCAGAGTTATTTGGAAGCCTTTTTGTTTTCTTAAATTTCCAGATGTATATTTGTATTTTACATTGTGACCAGAGAATGTGGTATGTAGTGTACAATTCTTTGAAATTTGATTTATATTAGTTGAGACCCAATTTTTTTCTTTAAGATTTTATTTATTCATGAGAGACACAGAGAGAGAGAGAGCGGCAGAGACACAGGCAGAGGGAGAAGCAGGCTCCATGCAGGGAGCCCGAAGTGGGACTCGAATCTAGGTCTCCAGGGTCAGGCCTCGCTGAGCCACCTGGGCTGCCCCTCAATTTTTTTTAATAAGTAGCCTAAGTATGCTTAGGAAGAATGAGTATTTTTAAGTTTGGGGTGCATGGTTTTTTATGTTAATTGTGATTTAAAAAAAAACATGAAGCCATTGCAGCAATCCAGTAGAGAGACGATGATAGGCTAGGAGCAGGGACCATGGAGAGAAGCGGAAAGAATTCAGATTTATTTGGGAGACAAAACGAGCTCTTCGCGGCGGCGGCGGGACAAGGGACAAGCCATCAAAGATGACCTCCTTGGCTTCTGCCTTATGCAATTCGACGGATGGCGGAGCTATGCAAGTGAGCTAGGGAATTCTAAGGGGGATTAGGAAATCTCTGTATTTCCCCCAAGAATGTTTCTTTACTTCCCACAGGGGAGAGGAGGAAGGTGGCGAAACCGAGGCGTGGGGCTGAGACCCGGCAGCTCTCCGCCGTCTCTTAGGCGCTCTGCAAGGACCTTGGCACCGCCTCGGTCACCTCTCCAGGCGTCGCACCCACCGCCCGAGGAGCTCAAAGGGCCCCGGTGCAGAGTCCTCCGGGCCTCCCCGGGCCTCCGCCCACAAGCCGGCCCCGCCCCTCCGAGGCCCGCCTTGGCCCCGCCCCCGGCGCTTCCGGCCCGCCCACTCCTCTGCGCCCTCCGGGGCCGCGCTCCGCCCCCGGGGCCGCCGCCGGCCTCCAGCCCCGCCTGCCAGAGTGATTGACGGCTGTGTTCTCCAATCACGACGCGGACGGGCCAAGCGCTCGCCAACCAGGCGGGGGCGGGGGCGGGGGCGGGGGCGGGGGCGGGCGCTGAAGCCCAGGTCGGGGAGCGGGGGGCGGGGGCCAGGAAGTGAGAGCCGAGGATGAGTCCCGCCCGGGAGGTGGTGTAAAGGTGACTGGGCGTCTGGGTTCCCCAGTTTCCTCCTTTCCTCGTCCCCAGGTCAGGGATCCTTGGCAGCCGGGAGCCAGGCTCTCCACTTGCCCTGTGGGCTGTGGAAGGGGGGTGTGTCTCCGTAAGACAGCGGTGGAGGCTCTTCCCTGGACGCCTTCTCCGGCTCCTTCCCGTGGCCTGGGGTGAGGGTCCTGCCTCCCTCCGCCTGCCCGGGCTGAGGGCGGTGAAGTTGTTTAAGATCCTTCCGTAGCGGTGGGTGAGGAAAGTCTTCCGGGCTCAGCCCCGGCAGGGGAGGGGGGGAGCGGACCCGGAGGTCGCGGAGGGGGGAAGGAGGGGAGGGAGGAGCGGACCCCGAGGTCGCGGAGGGGGTAGGGGAAGGGGAGGAGGGGGGAAGGGGGGAGGAGGGGAGGGAGGAGCGGACCCCGAGGTCGCGGAGGGGGTAGGGGAAGGGGGAGGAGGGGAGCGGACCCCTAGGTCGCGGAGGAGGGGAGGATGGAGGGGAAGGGGCGAAGAGGGGAGGGGAGGGGAGGGGAGAGCGGGCCCAGAGGTCGCGGAGGGGGGGAGGAGAGGAGGGGAGGGGAGGGGGGAGCGGGGTCGGAGGTCGCGGGGGGGGGGAGGGGGGGAGGGAGGAGCGGACCCCGAGGTCGCGGAGGGGGTAGGGGAAGGGGGGGAGGGGAGCGGACCCCGAGGTCGCGGAGGAGGGGAGGATGGGAGGGGAAGGGGCGAAGAGGGGAGGGGAGGGGAGGGGAGGGAGAGCGGGCCCGGAGGTCGCGGACGTGGGCGCTGTCCCGCGGAGCCCGAGGTGGTGGAAGGTGGAGGCGCGGGGAGGGCGCCCCGGGCCTGGGGGCAGCAGGAAGCAGGTGCTGAGCGCAGGGACGGTGGGGAAGGAAGCCTGCGGAGGTCGAGGCGGTTCCGCGAGTCCGGGAGGCGCTGCTCCGGGCTGGGTCTCTAACCCCCCTTCCCCCCCCCCCCGCCCCCCCCAGCACCATCAGCTTTTCGCCTTGGTTTCTTCCTCCTCAGGCTGCAGGGAGGCCCCGAACATGTGGAATCCCAATGCCGGTAGGTGCTCGAGGGCTCGGCCGCAACCGCTTTTCAGAGGAGCCGGGCACGGGGAGTTTCTGTCGCTTTCTCCGCCCCCCTCGCGCACAGAAGCGGTCCTCGCTCCTCCTCGGCTGACCCTGCGCTCGTCGGTCCCGAGTCACCGTCTCCCTCCCTCCCCACCCCTGCCGCCGCCCTCGCCTTCCCTCTGCCCGCCGGCTTTGCCTCCCCGCCGCCCCACCTGCTCCCCCGCCTTTGCATTTCCCTGTAAGTAGTGAGTGAGAAACGGAACCCCCTTCTTTTTGCCCCTGTTTATCGTCAGAGGCTCTGAGCTCTTGGAATCCTAACTTATTCTTTGCTTCTTCCACCAGGACAGCCAGGGCCTCATCCATATCCCCCTAACATCGCGTACCCTGGAGGTGCCAATCCTGCCCATCCGCACCTGTGAATCCCGCCTACCCCCCGGGCCCCTATCCAACTCCCCCAGGGGCTCCCCAGGGGAATCCAGCTTTTCCCCCTGGCGGGCCCCCTTATCCTGCGCCACAACCAGGGTACCCCGGATGCCAACCCACGGGTCCCTACCCACCTCCCTACCCACCACCTGTTCCTGGCACGCCTCTTGTGAATCCCTTGCCACCTGGCATGGGGGGACCGGGAATGGTGATGGACAAGAAGATGCGGATGAAAATGAAGAAAGCTCATAAAAAGACGCACAAACACCACAAGCATGGCAAGGTCAGTGCCCCCTGGAGCTTGGCTAGGAAGGGGTGCCCACCACAGAGGCATGGGGGGATTTGCAGTCTGAGGACATGAAGCAGCCATTGTGTGGCTCTGGTCGACGGTTCTTCTTTGTAAAGTATTTCCACTGGTAAGAATCTGGTAATCTTGAAATACTAGGCAAATCGGGCCTTCTATCGAGGAGAGGCTAAGCTGAGCCATAGAATACAGAACAGAATCCAAAGCCCTTCCTGTCTCTGTCTCCCAGAACTTTTGCTCCACCCCCATCCCCAGACGCTTGGTTTAGCAAGTCAGACACCCCCACCTTCAGTGTTCTGGAGGTGCTGTGTTAATTATCACAGGGGCCTTTTTGTCCTACCACCCAGCAGGACTCTCAGTGACTCAGCCTCAAACAAAACCTAAATTTCATGCTCAGCCCCAGAGATGCTAGCCCTCAGCTAGTATCTTCATTCTAGAAGAGCGTTAACTAACAAGTAGCTCTCAGGACAACCCTGGAAGGACCGAACCAAGTAGCTCTCAGGACAACCCTGGAAGGACCGAACCCACCTGGATCTTCCTGGATCTTGAGGAGGCCTTAATTTACATTTTAGTGCCCAGTGTTTATTTGCCTTAGGGCTTTGGGCACTACCCCTTTCCGGATCTTTGGTAGGAATTGCAGGAGAAGGAAAGATATGAGGTTGAATGGGGGTAGAAATTGCCCTGCAGAGATGAAAAAATGTGTTTGGTGACAGTTGTTGGGGGTGTGCAAGTAAAGAACCTTGACTAGTACTCTCCCCTCCTTCCTCACTTTCTCCCATTTGGGGCTTAGGAAAAAGTAAAGCTAGACAGGCACACAGAGGCTGTTTCTTTTTTTTTTTTTTTTTTTTTAATTTATTTATGATAGTCACAGAGAGAGAGAGAGAGGCAGAGACACAGGCAGAGGGAGAAGCAGGCTCCATGCACCGGGAGCCCGATGTGGGATTCGATCCTGGGTCTCCAGGATCGCGCCCTGGGCCAAAGGCAGGCGCCAAACCGCTGCGCCACCCAGGGATCCCACAGAGGCTGTTTCTGCTCCCTTGTCTTAGACCCCCTGCTACATGAACTTTCCATGCAGCCAATCAGTAAGCATTTGCAAGATAGCAGCTGTCTCCTAGCACTATACTACACTAGTTCCTATAATTTATTTCCTTGCCTATGCACTGACTTGGGTAAAGAAAGTTGGAAACATGCTCCAAATGCAGTATTAAGTTCTGTGCACTGATTTAGGAAGGTTTAATCCATTCCTGTGTGTCACCGTTGGGCCCACCACATTCTACTGCTTTTTGCTTTTGCTGTTTAAGGGACTGTTTCAAGACTCCTGACCTTCTTAGGAAGCAAAGGGTGCTTGGGTGGAGGGGTGGAGCACCAAAGAATGTCCCATGGAGTGATCAAAGGTCATTGCATCTGATGCTGTCTCCTTTCCCCTTACAGCATTCCTCCTCCTCCTCCTCCTCTTCCAGCAGTGACTCTGACTGAATGCAGGGTCTGGACCCTTCCCTCAAGCCTCTCCAGTTCTGCTCTCCCATCAAGCTTCAAATGGCATCTTGTACGGGGGAAAATTAGCCCTTGTACCCCTTCTCCCTTACCCCCCACTCTGAGCCTTACTCTGCTGTTCAGCCCTAACTGGCTAGGGAAAATGGGCCAATGAATTGCCATGGGCTAGCAAAGACCATCTTCTAACTACTTGAAAAGACCTTTTAGCTGATGAGCTTAGCAGGAGAACTATGTTTTTGAGGCTGATGAGACCTTTGAGCTAAATGCTGAAGATGAGTTTAAGATCTGTAAAATGAGATTTTTTTTTTTAACTTTCTTTTGTAATACTTGTAGTTGGGAGGGGTTGTGGAAATTTAATTATGGAAGAAAAGAAACTGTGCCGTTTTGTAATGGTGGCTGGCATACTTTGGTGATTTAGTGGCAAATAGATTTCCCACCAGCCTCTATTGATTGTACTAACTGTAAGCCTGCTGGGAGGTGGAGTCCATTTGGTTCATAAGCTCTACCTGCCGGTTTGGAATCTAATCTCACTTCTTAGCCTCAGTAGGCTGGCTCAGGGCCTTCTCATTCTCCAGCTCTCAGCCCAAATAAAGCTTTTTTTTTCCTGGTCTCTGTTCATCTGTGCCATTACCTTGGTTGGGCCCAGCACATTCTACTACTTTTGCTGCCCTTCCATAGACCCTCCAAAGCATATCAGTTTTATAGAAAGGAACCAGAGTATCAGTGAGGAAGACACCCTATGTCCCTTTTTTTAAAAGGATTTTATTTATTTATTCATGAGAAACACAGGGGGAGAGAGAGAGGCAGAGACACAGGCAGAGGGAGAAGCAGGCTCCATGCAGGGAGCCCGACGTGGGACTTGATCCCGGGACTCTAGGATCACACCCTGGGCTGAAGGTGGCAGCTAAACTGCTGAGCCACCTGGGGCTACCCTGTCCCTTTGTTTCTTAACTGAGAACCTTTAGAATTGGTTCAGACTACTGGAACGCATCTTTACTGTCTTCCCTTCAATGAATAGATATAGGTCTTTAGCATAAGTTTTCATATCTGCTACAGAGGTTCTTTTTTTTTTTTTTTTTGCTGCAGAGGTTCTTAACCCTGGCTGCTCATCAGCTATCAGAGAACAATTCAGTTTTGTGTGTGTGTGTGTGTGTGCGCGCGCGTTTTAAGATTTTATTTATTTATTCATGAGAGACACAGAGAGAGGGAGGCAGAGACACAGGCAGAGGGAGAAGCAGGCTCCATGCAGGGAGCCCGACGTGGGACTTGATCCTGGGCCTCCAAGGTCATGCCCTGGGCCAAAGGCTGGCACCAAACCAGCTGAGCTACCCATGTGTCCGATGTTTCTTTTTTTTATTTTTTAATTCAAATTAACATATAGTGTATTATTAGTTTCAGGGTGAGGATAGTTTAGAGTTGTTTTTTTTTTTTAAGATTTTATTTATTAAAAAAAAGATTTTATTTATTTATTCACGAGAGACACAGAGAGAGGCAGACACAAGCAGAGGGCAAAGCAGGCTCCATGCAGGGAGCCCATTGTGGGACCTGATCCCAGGACTCCAGGATCACACCCTGGGCCGAAGGTAGGCTCTCAACTGCTGAGCCACTCAGGCGTCCCTAATTTAGAGTTTTGACTTAAATTTATTGAATGAGGGACGCCTGGGTGGCTTGGTCAGTTAAGCGTCCAGCTCTTGGTTTTGGTTCAAATCCAGATCTCATGGCTTGTGAGATCGAGCCCTGTATGCAGCAGTAGTTTGCTTGGATATTCTCTCCCTCTGCCCCTTCCTTCTTCTCTCTCAAACAGGTAAATAAATCTTTTGAAAAAAAAAAAAATCTATTGAATGAGATTCTCAAGGATGGGGCCCTATAAATCAGTTGTTGGATTTGTTTTTGTTTTGTTTAAGTAGGCTCTATGCCTAGTGTGGAGCCCAATGTGGGTATTGGACTTGCAACCCTGAGATCGAGACCTGAGCTGAGATCAAGAGTTGGATGCTTAACTGAGCTACTTCAGGTGCTTCAACAAGTCAGTATTTTTAAGAAAACATGTCAGTGATTACAATACACAGCTGGAATTGATGGCTCCTGATTTACTCTATGCCATGCATGGCACTCACATCTGCTGGGGAAAGGAAAAATATCCAAGAGATAGATACTATAAAATGCCAGGAGAATATAAACCTAGAAATAAGTGGGAACGATAGGAAGAGTCAAAGGTGACTTCACAGGAAAAGTGACATTTCAACCACCTCTTGGGCCTGGAACATGAAAAGTGTGAGTAGAAAAAAATGAAAGAATGGATTTATTAAGTGGAGAGGGGAGAGAAACTGGGAAAAGCATTTGTGCTTAGGTACAGACTCAAAAGTTCCATAGTATGTCTGGGAATCACAGGTCTCCCAGTGGGGCTAGATTGGTTTTCTAGAAAATTGTTTATTGAGGAAATGCTGTCTTCTGGGTGCTGAACCTAAAAGACGGTCCCTGCTGCTCAGGATCCACAAGATCTAATGGAGCAGAAGGACATGTAAGTAGGTTATTGTAATACTGGTAAAAAGAACCACAATAGAGACATGGATCTAGCAGTGGGGTAGCAAAGGAAGGAGTGACGGTGCCACTGGGAAAATGAGCTAGGTCTGGGCTGGGCCTTGGGGTAAGTGGGAGTTGGCCAGTTGGTAAATAATATCAGCTAACACTGAGCATTTATTGTGTTCCAGTTCTGGGTGCTTTCCACTTACAATTTCTATAATCTTCCCAGCAACTCGGTGAGGGAGGTACTATTACTCCAATGTTATAGGTAAAGGAAACTGAAGCAGGAAGTGGTTCAGTCAGTTCAAACTCAGGTAGTCTGGCTCCTGAACCCAATGGATTCCAGGCAGAAACGGCAGTTTTAGGCACAGCTTGGGGGCTCAGTGGTTAAGCGGCTGCCTCAGCTCAGGTCCTGATCCTGGAGTCCCAGGATCGAGCCCTACATCGGGCTCTCTGCAGGGAGCCTGCTTCTCCATCTGCCTGTTCCTCTGCCTCTGTGTGTGTGTGTGTGTGTGTGTGTGTGTGTGTCTCTCATGAATAAATAAATAAAATCTTAAAAAAAAAAAAAAAAGCAGTTTTAGAGGCCCAGAGTTCTGAAAAGACGTAGGATGAAAGTTCAGGAGTTCTTGAGCCTGAGTTACCATGCGGGAACCTGAAAGCAGAAAATGAGACTGAAGGTGGGGAGATGGCCTAGAGGAAGGAGTAGACTTGAGAGATGTTTCTGAGGTGGAATCCATAGGGCTTGGGGATCGAGCATGGGGTTTGGAGAACAAGGAAGAGCATCTTTATTGGCTGTATGGCGTCTATGACTTGCCCCTGACGTGAGTTATACCAAATAAATGCTTGAGGTCTTCCTATATTTTAGAGCAATTTTATAGGAAATCCAAGACCCAGGCCTGCTTTTCCAGTGTCCTGGGTTTGGGGGTCACTCTATGTTCCATTCCAGTTATCCTCCATTTTCATTTATTCATCAGTTCCTCATTTTTGAGGAGAAGGGAAGATGTGGGCACAGGGGGATTATGAGGGGAAGAGAAACAGATGTTGACAAACTAGAAATAAGGAGAGACAGAGAAGTGGTAAAGAAGGAAAACACAAAAGAAGCCAAGAAATTAGGGAGAAAATTCACTGACCCATCTCTTTACCCACTTTTTTTTTTTTTTCATTTATTTATGATAGTCACAGAGAGAGAGAGAGAGAGAGAGGCAGAGACACAGGCAGAGGGAGAAGCAGGCTCCATGCACCGGGAGCCTGATGTGGGATTCGATCCTGGGTCTCCAGGATCGCGCCCTGGGCCAAAGGCAGGCGCCAAACCGCTGCGCCACCCAGGGATCCCTCCCTTTCTTGGTGTATCTAAGCCATATGCAGAGCACCTTGCTGTTGTTTTGTTATTTATTATTTCCCCCAAATTTACTAACTTTCTAAAAGCTAAAAGTAGGGATGCCTTGGTGGCTCAGTGGGTGAGCCTCTGCCTTTGGCTCAGGGCACGATCCCCCGGTCCAGGAACTGAGTTCTGCATGGGGCTCCCCACAGGGAGCCTGCTTCTCCCTCTACCTATGTCTCTGCCTCTCTGTGAGTATCTCATGAATACAATTTTTTTTTTTTTTTTTTTTTTTAAAGAAAGACTCTCTGCTGAGCTTGGACCCTGAAAGAGAATCTCAAGCAGACTCTGCACTTAGCACGGAGCCTGATGTGGGGGGCTCGATCTCAGGATCTGAGATCATGACTTGAGCTAAAACCAAGAGTCAGACCCTTAACTGACTGTGCCACCCAGTATGCTCCAGTATCAGACATTTTCAGTGAAGATTTAGATTTTAAGCTGGAAATCCTAGCAACAGTGGGTTCACAATCCTGAGGGCAGAAATTCTGGCCCTGAGTAGTGGTCGTTCCTTATAAATGGATCTTGTACTCTCCAGTCTTTTCATAATATTTTCAACTTCCTGTTGCCTTCTTTCTCCCCATTTACATGACCTGCCTGTCTCCTGAAAGCACTGGGTTTGCATCCCATTTTGTGCAACAATATAAAGGACTAAGGATGGTCATCCTCAAGTGTGTTTATCTTACGCCTTCACCACCTTGTGTCCATGAGAGGAATCTGGGAGTCCTGCTATTCTCTTCTTACTATAAACGAAGTGTAGCAAGGTTTCCACATAGTTGAGGATGGGAAGGCATAGGAAATCCATGAGATCTAAAATACAAATTGATAGTTTAGCTTTGGGAATTGCCAGTCATGGGATGAGTCTTTAGTTTGCTGCCTTTTTGGAATCATTTCCTTAGGTTGCTTTATAGTTCTAGGCAAACTGACTCTTCTTTCCTCTTCTGAGAGGAATTTATTGATTCATAAAATTATCAGGTATTGCTATTAAATGCATCTCCTCTTTCTCTTTCAAAGCTGACTGCAACTGCTGCCCAGCCCTAGGAGAAGCCATGCTATTGTTAGTAAAGGATGAAGTGACTTCTTGAACAGCTACTCACTTTCACCCGAGCTCTCAGGGTCTCTGGAATATAAATGACCCACGTGCAAAAAACTTTTTAAGACTTTTCTTTTTTTCAAAGTTTATTAGATAGAGAGAAAGAGAGAATGAACAGGAGAGGGGAGGGAGGCAGAGCAGGGAGCCAGACATGGGGTGTGATTCCAGGACCCCAGGATCATGACCCAAGCCAAAGGCAGGCACTTAACTGACTGAACCACAGGCGCCCGCCCGCCCCAAGTGCAAAATCTTGAGGTTTTTTTTTTAATATTTTTTTTTATTTATTCATGAGAGACACAGAGAGAGGCAGAAACATAGCCAGAGGAAGAGGCAGGCTCCCTGCAAGGAGCCCAATGTGAGACTTGATCCTGGTTCGCAGGATCACGCCCTGAGCCAAAGTCAGATGCTCAACCACTGAGCCACTCAGGCGTCCCAATCTTGAGGTTAATCTAACCTTCTGTACAGGTCTCACAGTAAGCCTGCTCCTTAGTTTGATTCGAAATATTAATATTCTGGGGCCCCTGGCTGGCTCAAAAGAGCGTACAACTCTTGATCTTGGAGTTGTAGTTCAAGCCCTATGTTGGGTGTAAAGATTACTTAAATGAATAAAACTTTAAAAATTTTTTTTGAAATGTTGGTGTTCCAACATTTTCTTTCTTTTTTTTTTCCCCTGATGTTTTCTTATTTCCTTTCCTCTCTTTTAGTATTTGGTCTGTCCCTTACCTTTGCAAATGACAGACTTCTTTTCATTTCTATCTCATATTGTTTCTAATATGCCACCCCAGGGAACTGGAATCCCCAAGCTTTGGGAAGCTGTTCCTACTGAATTGGGGTTGCCCAATAAAACTTTGTAACATTAAGGCCAGAACTGACACCTAAAGGACTTGAATGAGGTTCAGTAATAACCATGTATTTGCTCTCTCCTAATTTTGTCTTACTCCAAGCCTGGAGCCCTTCCATTTTTTTTCTGGTTGTTGTTCTTGTTGTTTTATAAAAAGTTTTAATATGGAAATTTACAGACATATAAGAGAAAACAGTTTAATGAACTCCTATACTCCCATTACCTAACCTCAGGAATTATCAACATTTTGCCAATCTTGTTCCATTCCACATATTGTTTCCAATTTTTATTATAAAAATTATTTTTTATTTTTTTTTTAATTTACTTATTTATTCATGAGAGACACAGCAACAGAGAGGGTGAGAGGCAGAGACACAGGCTGAGGGAGAAGCAGGCTATGCAGGGAGCCCGATGTGGGACTCAATTCTGGGTCTCCAGGATCACAATCTGGGCTGAAGGCAGCGCTAAACTGCTGAGCCACCTGGGCTGCCCTAAAAATTATTTTTTAAAAGTTTAAAGAATGCGACAGTGATTACCCATAAACCTACCACCCACACTAAACAGTTCTTAATCTTTTCCCATATTTGCTTTGATATACATATGTGAACCATTTGAGTCTTGCATACATCATGATCCACCACCCATAAATATTTCATCATGCGCTCATAAAGAACATTTCTCCTACATAACCACAATCCATTATCAAACTTAAGAAAATAATTAATTAATTAACTTATTTTTAAGAAAATAATTTCTAAAAAAATTTTACTTAAGTAATCTCTACATACAATGTAGGGCTCGAACTCACAACCCTGAGGTTAAGAGTTGCACATTCTTCTGACTGAGCTAGCACAGGTGCCTCTCACACTTAAGAAAATTAACAATATTTCCTAATATTAGCTAATATTCAGTTTATTTGAATTTTCCTCAATTGTCCTGAAAATGTCATATAGCTATTTTTAATTTTATTTTTTTAAAGATTTTATTTATTTGACACAGAGAACACAAGCAGGGGGAAGGACAGAGGGAGAGGAAGAAGCAGACTCCCCACTGAGCAGGGACCCTGGGACCCAGGACCGAGGGATGATGACCCAAGCCAAAGGTAGACACTCAACCAACTTGGTCATCCAGGCACCTCTATATAGATATATTTTTTTAAGTAAAAACAAACAAGAGCCACACATTGCATTTATTATTGCTTTTTAAATTTTTTTCTTACCCACCTCTTCTTTTCCATTACATTGCCTTTTTATTATTTATTTATTAAAAATATTTAATTTATTTATTCATGAGACACACACACACAGAGGCATAGACACAGGCAGAGGGAGAAGCAGGCTCCATGCAGGGAGCTGGATGTAGGACTTGATCCCAGGACTCCAGGACCACGCCCTGGGCCAAAGGCACTAAACCGCTGAGCCATCCAGGGATCCCCTACATTGCCTTTTTAAAGAGACTGGGTAGTTTTAAGATTTATTTAGGGATTCCTGGGTGGCTCAGTCAGTTGAGTGTCTGCCTTCTCAGGTCATGATCCCAGGGTCCTGGATCCAACCCTTCTGGCTCCCTGCTCAGCGGGGAATCTGCTTCTCCCTCTGCCCCTCCCCCTGCCACTTGTGCTCAGTCTTTCAAAATAAATAAATAAATAAAAAAGATTTATTTGAGAGGTGGGGAGGGGCAGAGGGAGAAATAGAGAGAGAGAGAGAGAGAGAGAATGTCAAGCGGACTCCCTGCTGAGTATCATCTCAGCACCTTGGAGCCAAAATCAAGAGTTGGCCGCTTAACCACATTCTGAGTTGGTCGATTATCTCCTTGCAGTGTGATGTATTTAATTTATTCCTTTATCCCTCATAAATTTCCTATACATTGCAAATTAGATTTAAGGGTTGATTACGTTAAGATTAAACACTTTTGACAAGAAGACTTAATGGGCAATGCTATGTACTTATTGTATCTCTTCAAGGACCACATAATGTCAAAGTTGTCCAGCTGTTAGTGTTGCAAAGTTTGATCACTAGGGTAAGGTGGTGATTATCAGAGCTCTCTCTCTCTTTCTTTTCTTTTTTTTTTTTTTTTTTGCTTTTTGGTTGTTGTTTTTTTCCGTGCGATAATGTGTGTGGTGATATTTGGCCCCATGATAATATCCTGTTTCCCTAACAACCTTTCACTTAAAGTTTTGATGATTGATGCCACCGGCTTGAATGATTGTTTTCATTTGGGGTTGCAGGATGAATGGGGATTTTCTTCTCATTCTTTATACATTAGACTGAAATCTTAAAAAAAAAAAAAAAAAGAGTTTTTCCCTTATCAACCACGGATGGACTGCAGTTCTTTCTAAGAGGGAGTAAATGCTTAATTCTTTTCCTTTTCAGTGCTAATTTTCAGAGTAAGGAGTTGGTGTAAAAGTTGCCTTCAGTGTGCCAAAGTAGTTTCTTTTAATCTTTCTTTTCTTTTCTTTCTTTCTTTTTTTTTTTTTTTTTTTTCTTGATGGATCACAACACACTACTGGGTTTTTCCCGTCTCTTCTCATTCTTCTCACTCATCCCTTTTCCCTCTGGTCTCCTTTATCCATGGCGCCTGCCAACTCTCTCCGCACTCAGGCCTGGGCTTTCCGGTCGGGCCGCTAGGGGCCGCTAGCGTCCTCCTGTCCGCGCGCTGCCGCTCTATCCCAGGCTCGGCCGCCGGCTACCAGGCGTCGTCTCGCTGGTGCCGACGCTGTCCACGGAGCCGCTCTAGGCTGCCCGGAGGCCGTGCGCATTGTGTGGGGAAGGTCTGGACGACGCAGTCGCCTCGCCGGCCCCCGGGGCGGTTAGCGCTTCCGGGGTCGGAGGGTGCGCGGGGTTGAAAGCGGGCCGCTCCGCCCCGTCCCCCTCCCAGACCAGCAGAGGCAGCAGCCGGAGCAGCCGCAGCCTGCGCCCTCTCCCGCCCGCCCGCCCTCCGCCCGCCCGCCCGCCCTCCGCCGCCCTCCACCCGCCCCGGGGTCTCTTTCCCCCTTCCTCCTCCTCCTCCTCCACCCCCCCCTTCCTCCTCCGCCCGCCCGCGGGGCCCCCCTCGCCTTCCCGCCCGCCCCTATTGTTCCGCCCCCGGCCTCCCGCCCTTCCCCTTCCCGCCCGCTCCCCTTTTCCCCTCAGTCGCCTCGCGCCTGCAGGTAAGCTTCAAAATTCTCCCTCCGCCCCCAGCTATAGCTCTGTTTCCACTCTTGCCATCTTTCTCAGCGGGCTCCGGTCTCCGTCACGAGCCCCGGCCTCGCGTAGTACCGCGTGAGCGCCTACCCCCTCACTCTGGCTGGCCGGCCATTCACGCGAGGCCCTGGCTCAGGCGCGGCCTAGTAGGCCTCGCGCAAGGCCTCCCCCCCTCCCCCCGCCTTTTCCCGGTGGCGGCTGCGCAGGAGTCAAGGAGGGCGCGCGCGCGGTAGGGGGGGCGGCGGTGGATTTGTTGGTTGAAGGGGGTGGGGGGAGGCGATGGCCGGCTTGCTGGCCGGGCGGGTGAGCGCGGCTCCCCGCGGGGGTCAGGCGCTGGCGCAGCCACACGAGGAGGCGCTACTAGCCCGGCCCCTCCCCCTGGATCGCAGCGCCCCCCCCCGACCGAACCGTTTATTTTTTTTTCGTCCCCCCCCCCGTTCTCTCTTTTCTAGTGGAGGGATGGGGGGGGGCATTTTTTAATTGGAAAATGCTTGGATGACCGAGGGGAGGGGGGCTGCGGAGTTAAAAGAAAGGGTAAACGGGCTCCCAGTTCCCGAGTTATTCAGGACGTTCTCTCGGGGTAACGAATTTTGAAATTACAAAATGCTTGCGGATGTAGACCCAGGCCGAGCTATTTATAGGAGAAGGGGTAATGGACTGCAGGATTAGCAGCTGGATTCCTGGGATTGGGCACACTTATATCGGCCCAGCCAGGAGAAAATGACAAGGATTTCTTGGATGTTCGGAGTTAGAAATGCTCCTTTGTGCCTTAATCACGAAATGGCCTTCTAGTAGATTTTCAGTGTTCTTGTCCTTTCGTACTTGCGTTACTGTGCTGTTTGTAAAGTGATTCCCCTTATATTTGAGTGGAGATAAGGAGTTAAACTGCCAGTATTTTACCATATCTTTAAAAAAAAAAAGTCATTCTTATAGACGTAACTCTATCTCCCCCCCTTTCATTCCCCCCCCCCCTCCGCCCCGCAGCAGCACTGTTGTTTTTCCATGAGTGAAAAGTGTTGAATTCTGGGATTTTGCCAGCAGTTAATTCTATTTTGAAGATGAGGGAATGAGGTGCCTTGGGGATGCAAAGCCCATCTTTTAAATCGGGCTCTGGAGGTAACCATGGGGCAGCTTGCCATATACAGAATGATCTGGCAGCGAGTTAAACACTTCTTAAAAATTTAGGGGTGGATTTTGTGTTAGAGCAAAGTTAAAGCGGTAGCTGTTTTGTGAAGGGGGAAAACTAGCTCTAGGAGAGAGATCATTGGTGTTGAGTTTTGAGGGGATGGTTGCTAAAAATGTCACTGGAGAAATTTATCAACTTTGGAGGACCTTTTTAAAGCTAATGCTGTTAGGTCCTAAGGAGGTATCCTAGGGAAAAAGGTATATCCAAAAACCTTTTCTTTCTGCATGTAATCTGTTACTCCAAAACTGAAATATTGGGAACATTGTTTCGGAGGACAGAAGCTTTCTCTGTAGGAAAGGTTCAATACCCCTGTTACTTGAAACGATTCTACAGTAAATTTTCAGCAATACCAGTTTTATTTTCATTGTTTTCTTTGGAAAAAAATTTAAGACTTAATAGATTTGAATAAAGGTGGAGTGGTAACAAAGCTTAATACACAGAAGCAAGGAAAATTTTCAAATCTGAGTGATTATCAGGTTGGGTTGGGGAAGGGAATAGGAGAAAGGACTCAGGCAGTACTTAATGTATTGAGTCTTTTCCCAAAGGGGAATATGGAACCCTAGCCTTCATAGAAGGCTTTCAGAAAATGCGTTTTTCAGTGAGGTTGTTGATTTAAATCTTATTAAAATTATTTGTTGTCATCTGTCAAGATTTGAAATTTTAACATGAGTTAATCTCAATATTTTTACCTAGAAATTGCTACAAATAAGAAAACTTAACATGTCCTTAGCTTTCAACCTGATCTGCTACCTAACAGGGAGGCAAAAGGTCATCTGCCTCTCAGTAGTTGGTTAGAGTGAGGTTTGTCCAGGTGTTTCTGTATCCTGTCAAAGCTTATTCTGCTTGAAGGACAAATGCACATTCAGCAGTTCCTTTACAACCATTGCCAATTGAAGGAATCTTCCTCATCCCGAGTGAGAGTCAGCGGAAACCCTACCATTGAAGGAGAGCTGACTGAAAAGTCTCCTTCCGAACCGTAACACAACCTGAGCTGTAAATGGTTGTCATTAGTGCAGTTGTGCTGGGTATATACAAGCTTGCCAGCTGATAGGCTGTCTTTTAAGGAAAAGAATCAGAAAACATTTGATACTGATGAAATTTCTCCTATTTTTTTCCCCTTCTGATTTTGGTCATATTTGCATTTCAGTTTTTGGCTTTCACCCCCACCAGTGACCAAAGACTTGACCACTCAAAGTCCAGCTCCCCGGAACACTGCTCGACATGGACACCGGTGTGATTGAAGGTGGATTAAATGTCACTCTCACCATCCGGCTACTTATGCATGGAAAGGTATGCACCAGCTTGGGAAATTGGGTCATAGTAACTGCTCAGGGAGAGGCCAGGAAGAGAGGGCATGCATCTTGGAGCTCATCAGATTAGCACTGTGGGGCATCTGGCTTTAGCACTCTTCTCTATCAGTGTAGATGACAGTGTAGTGGGAAAATGGACAGACTTTAGTAGGAAGCTCCACTGAGCAGGAAAGGCTTAACTAGAGGATGGAGCCAAAGACTGTCTCATATCTGGATAATAAGATTTTGTCCGTGGAGATTGCTATAGCTTGTAATAAGTACATTTCCTCTGCCCAGACAATTTTGGGAAACTTTAAGGGGGGGAAGGTGATATCTGGTACTTTAAAAAATAACATTAAGCACAATAGCATTTGATCATTCCTGCATCATTATTCCTTCAAAGTTCTTGGATATCTTCATTTATGTTTTCTGCAAAGAAAAGATGAAGCCCATTCACTCCCTTTCTCTGTAAATCTTAGTTTTCAATTGCTTTGGACAGTTAAAAATTCCTTTTCATGATAATGAACGCTTCGAGTTTCCTCTTATTTGACGCTAGTTTTCTCCATTGCAGGAAGTTGGCAGTATCATCGGAAAGGTAAGACAGTTTCACTTCAACTCTAATTACTGTTTAGTCAGTCTGGGTTGAAATAGCAGTTGGAGCTCACTCTTGACTTTTCCTCTTACAGAAAGGAGAATCAGTTAAGAAGATGCGTGAGGAGGTGAGTTATGTGGGGGGAGGTTAGGGACAGTTAAGTCCTTCAAGGCAGGAATTTTCTTTAATGAGTGATTACAAGGGGGAAGGCCTCAATAGGAAAATCTGGCATTTTTCTGGCTTGGTTATTTGTAATGGTATATAGTATGCTGGAAAATGTAGTTTGGTAACTTAGTTCATTCAAGCATTAAGGCAGCTTCTGTAGTCTGAGGATGAAAATGAGCAGTATTTGAAATGATACTGTGTCAAGATTATATGGGCAGTTCCTTATTTGGGGGTGGGCTGCGTGTTCTATATATTCTCAGATCTTTTTGTCTTATTTAGCTTTTTGGCTTTGTTTTTTATCCAGAGTGGTGCACGTATCAACATCTCAGAAGGGAATTGTCCTGAGAGAATTATCACTTTGGCTGGACCCACTAACGCCATCTTCAAAGCCTTCGCTATGATCATTGACAAACTGGAAGAGGTTAGTTGTTCCCCCTTATTCTGTACTTAGTGTCCGTTTATTTATTTTTATTTTTTAAGATATATTTTGATTTCATTTATTTTTGGGGAGAGTGCTTGCCCTCGTAGTGGGGGAGGGGCAGAGGGAGAGGGAGAGTCTCCTCAAAGCAAACCTGATGCAGGGCTCAATCCCAGGACCCTGAGATCATGACATGAGCCTAAATCAAGAGTTGGCTGCTCAACCAACTGAGCCACCCGGGCACCCCTCCCTGCTTAGTTTTCCTTTTAAAGTGCTTCTAAATAGCTTAATGATTCTCTGAGAGCTTTTTAAATTGAAGAACAGAATGGATCATGAATATCTTATCTACAAATATCTGTCCCCAGAATTTGAGCATAAGTCACTTGAATCATTAAGACAAATAGTTTGACTATTACCAGGGATTCAACATAAAAAATTTGTGTGAAAAAACAGCATCTTTTATTTTTTAACCTAACAGTTTTTGAAAGTATGGCAATACTACATTACTAAACGTTGTCTCCAGATTTATAGTTGAGTGAACTTAACTGTGCTTTTGTTAGGTTCCTTGGTGAACACTAACATATATTATAAATAAATACAGATAACTTTCTGCCTTTGGCACAGTTACATTTTTATGAAAATCAGTCTGATAACTTTGTGTCAGAGAGAATATGTTTTATAGGTTTTCAGAAGCAAAATATCCACGCCAGAGGTTTTTTGTTAGAGGGATGCTTTTGGTTCACCAAGATACCTTAACCTTCAGACACTGAACAACCATTGCCCTAGGTCTTGTCTTGAGTCCTCCCCCTCTTCAGTAATGCTGCTAATCGTGCATTTGACACCACAGTCAGGAGAACTGTTGGCTGCTGCTTGGTTGGTGGTTAGATACTTAATGATGCCTGAAATTTTATCATGGCCAACATCAGAAATGTTATCTTTTGACCTGCAAGGCCCTGCTATCCAGAGCCTGGAGCTTAAACATTCAGAAAAATCTATTCATACTTTTAACATGTCCTTGACTTTAAGGGCTTATGTTTAAGCACTTTCTAGGTCTAGTTAGTATATAGAGATTAGGCTGAGAAGTGATGTTTAAACCACTTAATCTTCAGAAGGCTAAATTTAACTAGGTTAAAACCATGACTTTTTTGGATGTAGCATATAGTTAGGGGAAAGATGGTGGGCTTTGGAGTCTTAATTTAAAGTCTGCAGCTTTTTAGATGTGATTGGGATGAGTAATCAGCCTCAATTTTATTATCTGTATAATGGTGATATTACTAAGAAATTAAAACCATGATACAAAAAAAATAATAAAATAAAAAAAAATAAAACCATGATACATAGAACTACACTACTTAATCATCTTAGTTACTGAAGAGGACAGAATTGGTTTTTTGAATTTTGGATTCCATTGTTCCATCTTTCTCTTTAATATTTTATTTATTTATTTATTTATTTATTTATTTATTTATTTTATTTTATTTTTTTAAATTTTTATTTATTTATGATAGTCACAGAGAGAGAGAGAGAGAGGCAGAGACATAGGCAGAGGGAGAAGCAGGCTCCATGCACCGGGAGCCTGATGTGGGATTCGATCCCGGGTCTCCAGGATCGCGCCCTGGGCCAAAGGCAGGCGCCAAACCGCTGCGCCACCCAGGGATCCCTAATATTTTATTTAATTTTGACTTTGATACTGTTTTACTTTGCAGTCAGCTCTAATATGTAAAACTAAGAATCACTTTTCTTCCTATGAGACTCCCCCTCCCCCCCCCATGCCTTCCATGAAAGAAACTATATTTAAGGCTAATTCTGAGGAAGTTTGTAGGTGTTTTAATCTTTTCAGAAATAGTTGTTCAGGGGGTGGGAGGGGCAATATTTGAACTTTTGCTGATGGTAGATCACAACATAATAAATAATCCTCATAAGGTTTAAAACAGTTTTATTATTATAGCAGTCATGAGTCTCAAGGATCTGCTTAGTGTATGTGCTACCGAAGCGAGTACCCCAAGGATGTGCTTAAACTTACATTCTTTTGTTCTTTTTTTTTTTTTTTTTTTTTGTTTTGTTTTGTTTTTAAGATTTTATTTATTTATTCTTGAGAGAGAGAAGGAGAGACAGAGCCAGAGACACAGGCAGAGGGAGAAGCAGGCTCCATGCACCAGGAGCCAGACGTGGGATTCGATCCCGGGTCTCCAGGATCGCGCCCTGGGCCAAAGGCAGGCGCCAAACCGCTGCGCCACCCAGGGATCCCTAATATTTTATTTAATTTTGACTTTGATACTGTTTTACTTTGCAGTCAGCTCTAATATGTAAAACTAAGAATCACTTTTCTTCCTATGAGACTCCCCCTCCCCCCCCCCCCATGCCTTCCATGAAAGAAACTATATTTAAGGCTAATTCTGAGGAAGTTTGTAGGTGTTTTAATCTTTTCAGAAATAGTTGTTCAGGGGGTGGGAGGGGCAATATTTGAACTTTTGCTGATGGTAGATCACAACATAATAAATAATCCTCATAAGGTTTAAAACAGTTTTATTATTATAGCAGTCATGAGTCTCAAGGATCTGCTTAGTGTATGTGCTACCGAAGCGAGTACCCCAAGGATGTGCTTAAACTTACATTCTTTTGTTCTGATGAATTTCTTTTTGAAGGACATCAGCAGCTCTATGACCAATAGCACAGCTGCCAGTAGACCCCCAGTTACCCTGAGGCTGGTGGTCCCTGCTAGTCAGTGTGGCTCTCTCATTGGGAAAGGTGGTTGCAAGATCAAGGAAATACGAGAGGTTGGTAATTTTTGTGGTCTTCAAAATGTTTATTCTAAATGTGACTTACTCTATTAATAGCTCTTAGTATGGCTAGGGAAAGTTTGAAGTTGAGATGATGATTATTATTATTTTAAAAAAATTTTTTTAATTTTTATTTATTTATGATAGTCACAGAGAGAGAGAGAGAGAGAGAGAGAGAGACACATAGGCAGAGGGAGAAACAGGCTCCATGCACTGGGAGCCCGATGTGGGATTTGATCCCGGGTCTCCAGGATCGCGCCCTGGGCCAAAGGCAGGCGCCAAACCACTGCGCCACCCAGGGATCCCCATGAGATGAAGATTATTATTGAAGTACCAATCCTAGATAATTAGAATTTGATTCTGTACCAGGAAGAAAAGGATTGTACCATTGATACATACATAAAAATGTGTAGTTTTTTTTTTTTAAATAGTTCTCATATGTCTTACATCAGAAAATTAACCAGAATTTCTGTCAAACATGACCTGTTTGTTTTTTAAGATTTATTTTTTTTATTTTAGAGAGCACTGCTGTGCCGGGGTGGGGGCAGAGGGAGAGGGAGAGAGAGAATCCCAAGCAGGCTCCATGCCCAGTATGGAGTTGACATGGGGCTCGATCCTACTACCCTGAAATCCTGACCTGGACCGAGATCAAGAGTTACATGCCTAGCCAACTGAGCCACTCAGGCACCCCTTGTTTTCATTTTTTTATTTGGTAATTTTCCATGAGACTACATACTTTTTTTTATGTCTAAAAAGATTACAGTTTGATAGGTAATACAGCAAATATTTTCCTTGGCCAAACTCCTAAACATAGCAAGGGGAAAACAGGAAGGTATATTAAGATGTAGCTGTAATTGTGCTCCCTTTTAAACTGTGGAATTTACATTGAACTATGGAAGCTTTTAATAGTATCTGAGAGTTACTGAATTGGATGTTGGAATGAAATTTGAGTGGCTCCTAAAGGACTTTTCAGGAGCTTTATTGTACATGCTGTGAGAGCATGGATTTTGGTTTTGTTTGACGTATTCCAAGCAATCTGGAATGGTGCCTGACACACAGAATGGACTTAATATAAATATTTGTTCAATAAGAGAATGAAAAGTAGGTGATACTTTTGGGGATTTTGTTTGATGGCCCATGAAGCTATCATTAGCTGAAAGGAAACTTTAGAAGAGCCTTTTTCTTGAGAGCAGCTTAAATTTAGGCTGTTATTCAGGTTTATTCTTGACTTTCAGAGGCTAATTTATTTATAACTGTGATTAAACAGTCTTATCTGGAATAAGGGAAGAGTGGGAAGGGAGAATAAAAAGGGTAAAATAGGAGATGGGATAAGTATCTCTACTGAATGTTAGACTCTAAAATTGCTACTTGGAATTAGAAGAGTACGAGCTGTTTTTATCTGATTTTTAAAATTTCTTTTTACCCCAAAGAGTACAGGGGCTCAGGTCCAGGTGGCAGGGGATATGCTCCCCAACTCAACTGAGCGGGCCATCACTATTGCTGGCATTCCGCAATCCATCATTGAGTGTGTGAAACAGATCTGCGTGGTCATGTTGGAGGTAAGCCCTCAGGCTCATGCTGAGAATGGGGGGAGGGTGATTCTAGGGAGACAGACTGATCTATATTTAGTAAGACTAGAATTAGGTGAAGCTGTTAGAAGCTTTCAGTGGGGGTGGGGAAGAGGTTCCCTGAGTTCATATTTTCCTCCCCCCAGCTTTGACTTTTCTTGTAGTCTGAGCAAAAATAGAAACTGTTAAGCAGCAGTGATCTTTGGGTTTACAGCAATTCTAGCAGGGTTGGTAGGGGAAGATTTACTACTTGGACTGAGTAGATAAAAGATGTAATTGGGTTCCTGAGAAGCTGGAGTTGCCTTTTGGATTACAATATTTTGACTGTGTGCAACTTTGAGGCATTCTTCAAGTTAATTTCCATGTTTTAAGGCAGGATTATATTTAAGATATTTATATAGGAAAAAAATTTGTCCATACTGGTGTTTTTGAATGATTTATGAGGTCCTGGTAGTATATGCTATTCAGTTAAAACAAGAATAGCAAAATTAAGGGAAAATAAACCTTTTTAGAATTGTTACGGAATTTCCCCCATGGTCCATGAGAAAGGAAAATAGAATCTTCAAGTAGAGTTTAGAAAAATGTTGATCAAGCCTTTCAACTATTTCTTGACAGTGTCTGTATTATCGTAGGCATAATATTTGGGTACTGTATCTCCTAGTTTTGGTTTCATTTCTTATATAGGCCAAAATGTGAGATCCTAAATTACCAATTATATGGGTAGAAGTTTGTCATGTTCATTAGGTTTATTTGAAAACGTGGAAATAAAAAAAAAATAAAGAAAATGTGGAAATAATGCATACATTATTACAGGGTAATCTGCCTTGATGAGAATTAGTGTGAGCTGTGTAGTTCACGGACCCATCTTACTGCTTTAAAGGCAAATAACTGCAGATGATTTGAGATTAGATCTAGCCAGAGACAACGTTGGTAGGTTGAGGGGATGGAAATTAATGCAGTTTTTAATTTAATTGATCTGTGTGAGCTTAAGCCACACAGCTGAAGCAGCTTTGAAACCTTATCTCTTTTTGTTTTTTTCCCCTCTGACTCTCTCCCAGTCCCCCCCGAAGGGCGTGACCATCCCGTACCGGCCCAAGCCGTCCAGTTCTCCAGTCATCTTTGCAGGTGGTCAGGTAAGAAAGTTCTTTTTGGTGGGCTAGAATGAACAGGATTATATTTGAAATGTCAACTTTGCCAGGAGCACACCAGGCCACTCTGCATGCTTGCTGAAACCTGTACTCTGGCCATAGTTTGACCTGCTTTTAGTTTTATTTTTTTGTACTGGAGAAAGCTATGAATGCCAAGCCCTTAATTTTTAGCAGGCAACGGGAGTTTTGTAGGCACTCTGAAGGGGGAATTTACTTGGTCATTTAAAGTGGGTTGCCTTAGAAGAAAGGGTTAAATTACCTTGGTGTCACTATTTCTCTCCCTACCCCCCACCCCATCCATGCTTTTTTATGTGTGGGGTGTTCTTTAGAGGTCTGAATAAAAGTTGCAAAGAACTGGACCTCTGAAGGAGATTCTGGATGGTGGTCTCAAAATTGGGGGATCCTAAACTTGAGTGTCCTACAAACTTCCCCTTCCCCTTCACCTCACCTCCCCTACTCCTACCCCTTCACTCCCGAACTCCAGTGAATTGTTCCCCCAGGCTCTTAACCTCATAAAATGCTGGTTTGAACCCACATGGCAAATTGAAACCAGCCGGGGTAAGGGTTCAGTGTGCAAGAATAGAAGGGGGAGAGCATGTTGGGCTGTGGTGCTTGACCTTTGGTGTTAAGAGTAAGAACACCAAGGCACCCCTTTGGCCTCTTTCTACTTCACCCACCTAAATTCTTGATCCTTGGCACATGGTTTATTCTGAAGTTAGATTTTTATGACAAGAGCATGGATCAGAACCATGGTAGTTTTATGCTTTGTTGGTTAGTATTTATAAGGAGTAGGTAGGTCAGTTTCTTAAGTGTTGGGGTTTAGGTTGAAATAGTGACCTTCATTTCGGTGGCTACCTAGGCAAGTGCATTGCTCAAAATGCCTTTTCCCAGTGAGGGGCTGGCCTTTTATAAGCATACTTAACTCAGTTCCATCTTGTCTTTGAATTGGGGGAAGCATAAACTTGAAGTCCATCTCATTCACATTCTATTTTGAGTTGGCATAAACTGAACAAGATTTTGGGGACTTAGTTTGTCAAGTGCTTTTGGGAGCTTTCACAAATTAATCATGTTACAGTGTTACCTTAAGACAGTTTAGTGCCTTGCTTTGTACAAACCGGATTGGTTAAAGGGTTTTGTCGGTCTGGATAGTCAGGCAGAAAAACAAAGGCCCAGAGTCAGTATAGGAAGGAGGCTTAGCCTTAGGAGTTTATCCTTCTCCCCAGGAACTCCAGGTTCCTGTCGTCTGGATTCTTCCACTCCCACTTGGGATTATATAGAGTCCCATGCTGTGTAACAGCAATCCTCTCTATAATTCTTCATTTCCCTTTCCTTTCCTTTCCTCCTTTTTCCACCCTCCCCTTCTTACCTCTTTGCTTCCCCACCTCCCTCCTTCCCCACCCTTATTCAGTTGACCACCCTCTAAAGGCTTGCAGCTTCTTTCATGAGTGGCCCTTATTATTCCCATGGACCTTTTGAAATGGACTGGTTCATGCAACGTCCACAGATGGACCTGTATCTTTTGTTCCTTTGTGACAAAAGTGGGCTCTTTAGGGGTTCAAGTTAATCCCACACACAGATCAGGAGCTGGCATCAGCTCTGTTACCCCACCCCTTCATTCTTACTGAAAAAAGCCCAATTGTGCAGTGTGATACCTGCCACAAGGTAACTTTTTTTTTTTTTTTTTTAATTCACTGATTGCAGCTCGTTTCAAATTGTGTCGTGAGCTCCTTTTTAAAGGAAAAGAAAAAATTAAACGACTTTTTTTGTGTGAATTTCATGCTGGTGACAAGGTGCCGGATTGACAGCCCTGGAGACTGAAATCCTCTATTTATCCACAGGACAGGTACAGCACAGGCAGCGACAGTGCGAGCTTTCCCCACACCACCCCGTCCATGTGCCTCAACCCTGACCTGGAGGGACCACCTCTAGAGGTGAGAGGGGATGTTCAGTCTCCAAGGCTCACTCAATCCTTCCGCCTCAGCCGAGACTGCCAACACGCGGGGGGCCAGTGGCGCTGGTGATTTTTGTGCTGTGGACACCACCTGTCCACGGGGACCTGGACTGACCCCCCCCACATCATTTCACACAGGCCGCGTAGCCCACCAGATGGTAACACCAACTCTCTTTTTTTTTCCTTTTTTTTCCTTTTTTCCTTTTTTTCTTTTTTTTCTTTTTTTTTTTTTTTTTTTTGTTGTTGTTGTTCAACCCCTCTTCCCCATCTCCCACTCTTCCTATCCCATTTTCACCTTCCCACCCCCACCTGGGTGTACTTTTGGGGGTACTGGCCACTGTGATGTGAAAAGCTTCACATCCTGTTAACCAGCCACTCCTTCCCGTCCCTTCCTATTTCTCCTCCTTGTCCCCCCACCCCATTGCCCTTAAGACCCAGCTCCCTTTTCGGAGGTTATGGTGTGGGGGGAGGAGGGTGTAGTGGGAGCTGCAAGTGCCTTTTATGGAGGGGGAGGTGGGAGAAGGTGCAGGGTTTAGGACACAGTGATTTGTTTGATTGATTGATTTTGCATTCCTGTGGTCAGCTCCCTAGTGTTAGGTACTCAGCTAGCATCCAGTGCATTTAAGGTTTTTTTAAGGCAGATGTAGAGAAAAATAAGCCAGGGACAGGGAAGTGTTTCAAAACATGCCACGTAGGTTTGTGCAGATACAAATCATTCATGTCACCGTGACTGGTATATGAGGGTTGGGGTGGTTGAGGGAAGAGACCATTTTCCTCCTGCGCTGACTTGTACATAGGGAGAAAGAAGGGGGTTTGGTCAATTGAGGCATTGCTTAATCCCACTTCCCACCTTTCCTTTAAGAAACAATTGTGTATTTTGCCTTTGATTGCAGGGAATATGGCTCCCCTCATAGGCTTCCTGGAATAAAGCATCATATTTAGGTTTCAAAGAAGGCCAACTCAGGTCTGACTGTGTTTGTGAGATACCATCTACTGCCTCAATCTCTGGCCTCCCCCATCTCTAGTTCAACTCTGGCTTCCTGGCTAGTTGAAATCTGTCTCCCCTTCTCCCGCTGGGTGGCTGTCCGTGATTGGTTTTTAATAGGAACTGTTTTCCTCCTTTTGTAGGCCTATACCATTCAAGGACAGTATGCCATTCCACAGCCAGATGTAAGTTTTGTTTTCACTTCTTGTTTTGAAAAGCTCCCTCTCCCATCCAAAATTATTTCACTCTTTCTTCCACATAGGCAGAAGTGAGTTGGGTCTTAAAAATTTGCAGTATTATTTTCCTCACAAGGTGAACCCCATATTTTGGCCCCTAAACAATCTTTAATCAGGGTCATAGTAGCACCTTGTTTGCCTTTTGACATAATCATTGGAAATTTGAAGTCGGCAGATTATTAGATTCTGCTTTACCCTGTGTTCCACATTATTCTGTTTAAAAAAGAAATGTTCCATGGTATGTTGTCATTTGTTATTCCAGGGCACAGTTTAAATTGACAGTGGACTGACTGTGCATCTCTTCATGGAGTCCTTTCCATGGGGGAGGAGTGGGAGGTTGGGTTTGTCTTTGGGTACTCCTCAATTTAAAAAGCATCTGGATGGGTGGGAAAGGGGCTTATTTTGCACAGGGAGGGATAAGCTGAATATTTTGGGGGTTCAGCTCAATAAAACCTTTCTTGCCACTAAACACTTGTGTTAAAAGTGTTGGTATTCAGACTTCGTGTAAGGGCTTTTTTCTCTGCACTTTGTTCTGTCGTTACTAATCCTTTCAGGTGCTGAGCATTAGACTTGGGAAGTTGGGTTTGGTTCTTGGTTAGTGTTTGGCCCAGGAGGGGGAAGTAGCCTCGAGGAGGGATTGTTTGATGACAGCCAGAGTAGTTAATATAGGCGAAGAACAATAGCTGTAGAAATCCTTTGGAAGGGGGTGGGGCTGAGCCCAGTTTGGTTGCATCTTAATCTCAACCCCTTGCAGTCTCCCTGCCCCCTCATCTCCTTCCCTCCTCCCAGTACTGACGGAACCCTGCATGGTGTGTTTCCCTAGCACCACTGCACAGTTTGTTTACCTAGCCTGTCTGTGCTTGTCCCTGGGGCAACTGTTGCAATGGCTGCAAACACCTTCATTAAGTAGCCCACAAGGGGATGGTTGTTGGGCGGGTGCTGCTGCTTTTCTTTTCACACACCCAAAATGCATTCATTCTCCGGGAGCCCCTCTGTATTTTCTGACCTCACCTTCATATTCTGCCCATGTCCAGGATTGTGGGATAAGCCCCATCATTACCCTGTGTCACAGTTTGAGTAGTAGGGTCAACCTGGGGGATCAGGAGCTCTGCATTTTCAAATTTGAATGTGCTTGAGCCCTGGCTCTGTTACTCTTCTAATGCCAACCTCTCCTGTTTCCTCCCTGCAGTTGACCAAGCTGCACCAGTTGGCAATGCAACAGTCTCATTTTCCCATGACGCATGGCAACACCGGATTCAGTGGTATGGATACCTCAGTGTTTATTTCTGTAAGGTGTAGTGCAAGACAGAGGCCAGCCCCAAGGTCTCAGTTTGACATCTTTTTAAAACATACTTCATTACCCAGCATCCTGCTGGTTTAAACTTGCCTGTCTTCTATCGCTAAACCGAAGGAGGTAATGTGTTTGTTAACTTGGTTTTCATTTGGGGTGAGTTATTCTTAAAAAAATAAAAAATAAAAAATAAAAAAAATAAGGCCCTGGAAGGTTTGGGGTGAGGTCTGGGGATGCTTGTCAGGCAAAGGGTAGGCTGGTATTTCTTCTAACCCATCCTCACTGCTGCCCCTTTGATCTGATTGGCACCCCATTTCTCTCCACCAGCTATTCACAGATCTGGGTAGAGAATCCATTTGTGCCAAATTGTGTAGTGGTTTTTGGTTTTGTTTTGTTTTGATTTTGGGGCTTTTTTTTCTGTATAAGGAATAACTTGTCCGATAGGGTTAGGATGAGACCACCAAACTCATTTTCACTTGTATCTTAACAGGCATTGAATCCAGCTCTCCAGAGGTGAAAGGCTATTGGGGTAATGATTAAAAAAAAAAATCTGTAGTATTCTACTGTTATATTAATAAACTGGTGGGAGTCTTGTTTCACTGCCCATGACATACCAGCAAGATGCACATGGCAGAAAGGAGCTGAGAGAGCAAAGGGGTGGGCCTGGTGCCCCTGAGGGTCCCTTGATGGATCTGGCCAACCCCCTTCTAAAAATGTTGAGTTTAGCAGCCACAGCTGAGAGCAGGACTAGCTTTGAGAATTAGCCAGCCGGCCTGGTCCTGTCCAGGTGTCAATATTATTGATGGGTATGGGTGTTTGCTGATGGGATTTTTTTTCTTTTTCTTTGAAAAACAAAATAAAAACCAGAACAAATTACTGAGCAATTGAGGAGAAGACAGGAAATAAATCTGGAGAAATGAACTTCCCTCACCTGGCTGCCATTTCATTCTTTGACCTTCAAGTGTAGGTTAGGATTGGGGGAGGTGTTAATCTGATACAGGTATATTTAAAGCAACTCTGCATGTCTGCCAAAAGTCCATGGTACCCAGTAACAGGCATGATATTGGCACTGGTGCTAGTGAGCATCAGGTGAGATAAAATTGGAACACAACAGCAGCAGGAAATCCTAAGCAGTAAAGGGGAGCAGTGCAGAAGGACTTGGTTAGATTTTGGTCCTACCACATTCCCTTGCCCCTTGCTTCCATCCCCTTACACCCTAATAGGCTGGGCTTTGCAGGAAATGGCATGAAATCAGCTCTTCTGAGTTTACAGAGGAACCTTTCCAGCATTATTTCTGTACCCCTTTCCCCCTCTTTCCTCCTTGGAGGCTTCCAAGTTAGTGATGAATCCCAACAGCCAATGCTGGGTTTCCAGTTTGTTTCCTTCTGTTAGGTTAATGTGCAAATCAGTGGGGGTTTGTTTGCTATGCATTGAACTTCCTTGCTCTCTTCTGTCTTTTAGCAGGTTTGGATGCATCTGCTCAGACTACTTCTCATGAACTCACCATTCCAAACGATGTGAGTATAGTTATTAGGGTTGCATGGGATAAAAATAAAGAGTAAATGTCATGCCATTCTTAAGGCCTAGAGAAGGAAATGGGGTTTTTTAGATCCCAAAAAGTATGTAGAATCATGAATAAAAATTGGAGAAAATTGGTGAAACTATTGCATTGGCATCATGAGTCAGACCCATTTTGTCTCAGCAGATAAAATTCTCATTGGCCTTTGTTTCTTGGATGATCTGAAGCCTTATCCTTAAAGCATCAGTCGTTGTTGAATGTTCTGTCCAACATGGTAGTCACTAACGACATGTGGCCATTTAAATTGTGAAAATAGTAAAAAAATAAACTCAATTGCTCAATCTCACTAGTGACACTAAAGATTTTCAATAATCAACTGTTACTAGTGTTTGCAGTATTGGACAGTATGAATATAGACCAATTTTTACTTTTTCTGAAGGCAAAAGCATTGTAAATTAGCCAGAATTTTTAAATTTTATTTATTTATTTGACAGAGCACAAGCAGGGGGGTAGTGGCAGGGAAAGGGAAGAAGCAGGCTTCCACTGTGGAGCAGGGAGCCTGATTCGGGACTTGATCCCAGGACCTTGGGACCATGACCTGAGCCCAAGGCAGATGCTTAATTGACTGAGCCACCCAGGCGCCCAAATTAGCCAAAATTCTTATCTATCTATCTATATATTTTTTCTTATCTGTATATTAAAATAGTAATTGTAGCAGGATGGTTTTAGGCAATTTTGTTGCCCAAAACCGGAGCCTACCCAGGAGAAACTGGTTTGTTAGCATGTTGCCTGTATTTTGTTTTTGGATTAGTACTTTGAGGAAATGAGCCTAATGCTCCTTAGGGTCAGTCAGCTGTGAGTTGACTGACCTGTAGTAGTCAATTTGGCAATAGTGGAGATAGAATCTAGAGCTCGTTTTTAAATCAGTAGTATGTGAGTAGGGTGTGTAGGATGCAGATAATAGTTTCCATTGCCATTATTGTGGACCCAAGATACAGAAGGCTAAAGGGGTGGGATGGAATTTTTGGACCTAGCCGTGCAACTCTTGATTTGGTGTGCCTTGTTGTTTTTCTTCCTTAAGTTGATTGGCTGCATAATCGGGCGTCAAGGCGCCAAAATCAATGAGATCCGTCAGATGTCTGGGGCGCAGATCAAAATTGCGAACCCAGTGGAAGGATCTACTGATAGGCAGGTTACCATCACTGGATCTGCTGCCAGCATTAGCCTGGCTCAATATCTAATCAATGTCAGGTAAGGGTTTCCTCCCTACCTTTTTTTTTGTTTATTGTTGGCAACACAAGTAATGTGTGTGTTGGGGAAAGCTACAGTGTATTATTGAATGTGGGAATATTGGGGGGATGAGAGTGGGGGTGGGTGGAGATGGCAATAAAGTTTAAGTCTAGCCCTACTTTGATCCCTTCTTAGTGTAGCAAGCAGAAAACGTAACAAGATTGTAATAAATTTGCATGTGGGAGGGGATTAGAATGCTTGCATTTGACTGATGGTTTTAGGCATGGAAGGAGTGGAGCATGTCTTCACTAGTAGGATAGTGCTCTGACTGGAGCACCCATACTGACTTAGAAGCAGATGTGGGTCTCTTGATGTACATATTATAGACCAGTATTCCTTTCACTGATGGGGTTTAGTCTCCAAAGCACCCTAATTAAAGTAAGAATAATGAAGTAAATATGATGGCAAGACAGTTTCTTGGAAGCAGCCATTATCATTTATTCTGAAAACATCCATTATTTTCAAGTTACAAATGTGTTCCATTGTTCAGAGCTTGTGGGAAAGGGGAGGCACAGGTTTTGGACTGTTTCAGAAATGCCTAGCCTGTTTTCTTTCTTTTTTTGCCACCATCTCATACCTTAATGGCATCTTGAGGTTTTATCTTCCTCACCCAAACCTAGCTGATGTTACTGCACATGACAGCCATAGGACAGTGGGCATCCTACAAGGCATTTGTATTTCTTGCTTTCTCAGCACATGTGCCTCAGTCACGTTCTGAATTGCTTACTAACATGCTAAGCCAGGGTTAGCAGTGCATTTCCCAAGGGGCTTAGCCATCCTTCTCATGTAGATTTTTGTCTAGTCATCTCTGTCATAATTATTGAGTCTTTGCTGTGTATAAATGGTGTTCCGAGTTCCTGAATCTAGTGCCAGGGAAGGAATTCATAAGTATGAAGTCTATTTTATTCTACTTATACTGACCATGTATTTATTCCTTTGTCTTTGATCTCCTAATTGAGAATTTGTCAATTCCCCAGTGATGTTGACTTTTGCCTTAAGGCTTTTAATGTCTTGAAGTATTACTAGCATTTGTGGAGAAAAGACTTTCCTGTGTCTAGATCTGCTTGTGCTACCAAGCACATCAGATTGTTCATGTTCAGTGGGAAATGGTAGTAAGCTTTGCACAGAGGCTGTTTGCAAAGGTTTGACTTTTTGTTTCTAATTGGGGGTATGGGGAGGGCTGGTCTTGAGTGGTGAGATTCATGTTCTTGGAAGCTGGGGTTTTCTTCTTCTTGGGTAGGCTTGCCCGAAATATTGTTAGGTAGCACTTAAATGAAAGTGACTTGTTTGACCTTAGGTCAGTGTCAACATTGTAAGGAAGCGGAACATCTCCTCCTGACTTTCCTGATTCAGTTGTTCTTTTCAGGACCATCCTTATAAGATGGCTGGCCATTTAGGGGTCATCCTGTTTAATGAAACTGTCCAAACTATGGATTTGGGTCAAAACTTTGTAAAGCTTCATTTAACACCAAAGCAAAGATTGTATATGCACAAAGCTTATTCTGCACTTTCCTATATTGGCCCAGTTCGAATGCAAAAGCCAATTGGTTTTATTACTTGCAGGCAAGAAAGATTTCTCTGCTTTCAGTAATGGGTTCTGAGCATCTCTGCTCTTAACTGTCAGTCTGAGTCCTTTCTTTAGCCCCTGCTTTATGAGTTGTAACAGTTTCTGGACTTAGGTAAACAAAATGGAATCTTAGGGAGGATCCCTGCCCTTGAAGAGTTCATCTTATAGGATTAGGTTGTTCAGAGAGTCTTTGACAAATACTGTAGTTCTGGCTTAGACACGTGGGCATTTGGGAGCTGCTGGTCATTACAGTTATTTGGACTTTATTTTAAAAGTCGAGGCAGTATTTTTACACTTTTAAATGAATTTTTCAGGAGGGCTTGAGTATCTTTCAGTTTTGTAAGGTCTGTATTAGAACTATGTTCAGTTAAAAACAAAGGGCTTTTTTTTTCTCAGTCCCATCTTACCATAAATGAAACTTTCCTACTTGTTATCTACACTTTTGTTCTCAGCATTATTCTTTGTAAATGCTACATTCTTTGAAGTTTTGAAATTAGTGACCTAATTTGGTTTCTTTCCTTTTTACCATCCTGATATATTGGCTAGTTTACTGCAGAAGATGGGAAGCACACTTCAGTATTAGGGTGGGAAGTGTCTAATTCTATAGAATAACATTCTGCACTTTCAAAAGTGATTGGTGGGTGTGAGACCTTTGTTCCTCATTTGGAGATTACTAAGAATACTCATTCATTTTCTACTTTGAAATCATTTCCTTCTGACTTTTGGATTGGATCCACGTGTCCGATACATTGAAGTGTGCTCCGTGTGATTCCTTTTCTTAGTCTGTCAGCTTTTTCTTCACCATAGCAGTTTTAAATAGCATTGTGGAATGGGATTTGGCAAAGTATACATTTTGTAGAGGGTGGGCCACAGACTGAAAGAGGGGCAGCTTAATCACAATGTGGTATTAGGTCTTCCTAATTTGCAACCAGAGGCACTTAACAGATAACAAGCGGTTTTTGTCCTGTACTTTTTCCCTTTTGTGGTCTTCCCTTCCACCCACCCTTTTTTTTTTGTTCCTTTTTTCCTCTGTTACAGTTTAGAAAACGCTAAACCCTCCTCCCAGGCAGCCTCCGTCACGATCCCTGATCACCTCAGCATCAACCTCTCTCAACCCTCCACCCCTTCTTCTTCTTCTTCCTCCTCCACCACCACCCCCTCGCTCGCCACAGCGGGGACCTCCGACGCACCCTCCAGCCTCCCCAACCCTCTTCCGACCGCCCCTTGTGTCTCCAGTCTGCTTGGCATGAAACCCATCCCTCTCCTGGCTCTAAATGTTGTGTCTGCTGCTAAGGGTACCGGGGCTTCAGCTACTACCACCACCACCTCTGCTGTGCCATGTGTAACTAACAAACTGAAAGGCGAGAAACAGAGATTCTCCCCCTACTGATTGAATATCTTGAGGCACCCCTCAAGTATTTCTTGGTTCATTTTGTTTTTCTTTGTTAACATTGATGAGAACCAAACAATTGTGAGCTTGTGACCGTTTCCTTTTTACTATTTTGGGGTATAACGGGTGGGGGTGGGGGCAATGGTAACCTGGGGTTAGGGTTAGGCCATTTCATCTGAGTGCCTGTTTCAGAGTCTGACTTGTTGAATTCTCTATCTAGAGCCCAGTTCTTGCTCTTCTTTTTGATTGTTACTTTTTTGTAGCTTTATTCTGCATTGCAATATAACAATGTGTTAGGCTCTGTGTTAATGAATAAAAGCTTCTCCATTAACCTTTTTTTTTAAAATTATTTAATGGTTAAGTTCTCAGCAGGCCTTCTTGGCCGGATTTGTGTTTCTAGCTGTAATAAAGTTGCCACAGTAAGAACTTTAGTTGACTGTGTGCTGTGAAGGGTAAAGGGGTGGGAGCTTGTGACCTGTGGCTACTCAACTAGGAAGTCCATAAAACTGACTCCGTGCCTGTTTGTGTCCCTAATTCAGCAATAGTCCTTTGTCATTCCCCACAAAAGGAGATGGGCCTGTAGCAGGTTACCTCTTGAGGAGTCTTCTTTAATTGGCATTAAGATGCTTTAGTGAAGACCAGTTTCTCTGACTTCTCAGATCCCTTACCCTGCCAATGGCAGCAGGTCACAAGGGTATCCATCCCAGGATTGTTTCCTCTGGCGAGTGGTTACTCTGAGGATCTTTTACAGAGCATACATACAAAGAAGTTACTTCTTTACCTAGAATGGGATGCAAGTTGAAAAATGTCTAATAAAGTTTGCTGGCTTTTGTCTGCATTTCTCTGAATGAGAAGTACCCTTTTACTGTGACACTGGGGTTAGTCTTGAACAACCAACCTGTACCATTACCCAAAATTTGACAGGATTCTCCAGTAATCCTAAACCTACCCTGATTAGTCAACTAAGTCCCTTTACCTTTCCTTCCATTTCCCTGCCCACCCTTCTGTCTGCCTCCCACCAACCCTGTCATGAGGAGAGAATTGTAAACTTAGATTTAGAAGGAACTTCTAAGATCAACTGTAACTCACCAGTCAACTCATTTATTGGATTAAAAAAAAAAAAGGCCTTGGAGAATTTCAATTCACAGTTCACGAGTGACTAGTCAGCACTAACCACTTGTGCTTTACTTTTACTCAAGTATACTTTATCTCCCTGAAGCCTGGTTTTTCTTATCTCAAGACCTCTCTTTCCACAAAAGACTAGAAATGCTATAGGTATGATGGCAGAAGGCTACAGATTTTTTCCTGGTGATCATTTCCCACATCTCATTTGGTTTATAGTATTAAAAAACCAAACCTAATTGCTCTCAAGTATTGCTGTATATAATCTCATGCCCTTGTGGCTCCTCAGTCGCAGATTGGGCCTAGGAACTGGCGTTACATGTCCCAAGTGTACAGGAAGGACTAGAGGAGCAACCTATTCATTGTCCAGAGAGTTTTCCCTTGCTAGTTGCTGGTTGCTCCTTTATCATGTGGTCCAGCTCTCTCTCAATAAGCTCTCTCTAAATAGGAGTCCCTTGCCGCTGCCACCCCCCCCCCCAACCAGGTTTTAATTTTATCTAGTCCTTGATTTGAAGGCCTCTTAATGAGTACTCCTAATGGTGGAGGGGTTGCGGGCATGGAAGCAGAATCTTAAGATGCTAACTGCCACCGCCACCTCCAGAGGTGCTTGGTGTTAAATTAAAAAAATTTTTCAGCTCTCCCATGTGGTTCTTCTATCATAGACTCCTTAGCATAGCATGATATTTTGGTTGGATTTTTGCTTCTTGCCCTTTTCCACATCCTGCCTCAGTAACTGCTTAGGCTGTGTAGAAGTTCTGGATAGCCCTTTTATTTTTTTTTAATATTTTATTTATTTACTCATGAGAGAGAGAGAGAGAGGCAGAGACACTGGCAGAGGGAGGAGCAGGCTCCATGCAGGGAGCCTGACGCGGGACTTGATCCCAGGTCTCCAGGATCATGCCCTGGGCTGAAGGCAGGTGCTCAACTGCTGAGCCACCCAGGCGTCCCTGGATAGCCCTTTTTTGATACCAGAGTACCATCACTTTATTGGATGAACTTAATTTATTTGGGGCCTAGATCTAAGAAGCTCTTTTCCTGAAACTTCACTCCCCACTAAACTCTTGGGTTCAATGCTTTACTGTTTATGTTGCTCTAAGTCATCCTATTCTAGTGTTGGCAAGAATCTGTCCCCCGTAAAAGAACTAACCTCCTTTATGCTCATGAGGTTAGAAACATTATTTCAGACTTAAATACGGTTCGTAATTGAAGGACCTATTTCCTGGTTGGTTCTTGGGTGTTTTGTCGTGTCCGTCTTTCCCGTCCCTCCCCCCTTTGGCTTTGCATTGTTGTGGAAGGCCTAGAGATGGCAAAGAACATTCATTTTCTCTTGACTAGAATACCATTCAGGCAAAAATCCTCATGAAATTTATGAATTGAAACTGAGTCTTACAAACTTAGTTCTATTCAAAGCAGGAGCTAAAAAACTTGTGTATGTGATAATCAGCAAGACAGGCTATAAACGCCTAAATACTTTTCTTTCAGAGCTCAAAATTGGGTTCTAGGACCTCAAATGATATATTTGAGACAGAAAGGCATTGTAGCTGGCTGGGTATGTTTGGATGTAGAGACCAAAGGTTTCGGAGCTTTTGGAGTGAACCAGGGAATTTTTGAAACCTGTTGGCTTCTGCTTTTTAAGTTCTGAAGAGTATAGGTTGGGTATAATTCTTGACTATACTTGCTATTCCTTTTTTCTTTTAACATTCCTTAGTGGTTAAAACTATATAAATTATCTGATAGGAATAGCTTTTACAATGCTAGAGAAACCCAGGACTGAAGCCTTTTTTGATCTGTCTCAACATTAGCCTCACGAGGCTACTTTCAGATAAAGATTTCCGAAACTGCTTTCTATCAGTAGCTTGGGAGGAGCTAAAATAAGCTCAGCAGTAAAGAAAAGGTGCTTCTGTGTAGTATAACCCTGTAAGAGGAGGTTTTAGTGTATGGCATATTTTTGGAAAGCATTTAACATCTCCCACGAAGATTCCAAAGAGCATCATTAGAGGAACACCTACAATTGGTAATCAGAATCTGTTTCTTTTGGTTCTGGGTTATTTTCCTCAGAAAGCTTGGATTGCTGGGGTTACAGGATTAATCCAGGAACTCTTAAAATGTCTCCCTTGACATCGAATACTGTGTACTCTTCCTTTACATTTCACCAACCAGACTGTACGTTTCGGAGGTGAGATGCAGCTGGGCATTCAGAAAACTAACTTGGAGTTTATTTTTTGTGTTACAGGCTTTCCTCGGAGACGGGTGGCATGGGGAGCAGCTAGAACAATGCAGATTCATCCATAATCCCTTTCTGCTGTTCACCACCACCCATGATCCATCTGTGTAGTTTCTGAACAGTCAGCGATTCCAGGTTTTAAATAGTTTGTAAATTTTCAGTTTCTACACACTTTATCATCCACTCGTGATTTTTTAATTAAAGCGTTTTAATTCCTTTCTCTGTTCAGCTGTTAATGCTGAGATCCATATTTAGTTTTATAAGCTTCTCCCCCCTTTTTTTTTGGCTCATGAATTTTTCTGTTTGTCATGGAAATGTAAGAGTGGAATATTAATACATTTCAGTTTAGTTCTGTAATGTCAGGAATTTTTCAAAAAAATTAAAAGATGGACTGGAGCTTTTTCTTTGTGAATAGAAACTGGATGCCACAGTGATTCATGTGGGTTTTATTCCTGTTGTCTTGCTGTTCTTTTTGCACCTTTTATGCCTCAAAGGACAAGGACCCTGCTTGGGTTTTGAATATAAGCCTTTATTCCAGTTAAGATGTTTTCTTGTTTTACCACTCCATCTTTTTTTTGTAGCCCTTGAGCCTACCTTGCAAAGTAACCAAATAGCTGTCGCAAGCTGGCTGTGTACCCTTTGTCCAAAAGTTCAAGGGTTACATTTACCTAAGACTTGTCTGCAAAGAGTAGACAAGCACTTCTGCTGGGTGGGCAGGGGGTGGGGAAGGGTGCACATGCATATGATGGAAGCAGTTGGATGCGAGTGTCTGACTGAGACTCCAGTCACTGGGCATGTCTGTCCCATCCTTGGCCAGACTGAAAACCAGTGTCTTGTTTGGAGTAACTTCATTTACAGTTCTTACCATAAGAATATGTGTTTTAACATTTTCTGTCCTGCTATAGTTTTTCAGAAAGATGTATCTGCCTCCATTTATGCAGATAATTTTAGAATGTTGGAACTTTAAGTGATACTCATTTAGTGGGGGGAAAAAAAGCCTGAGAGGAGGGAATAACTCGTCCAGAGTCCTCAGAGAATGTCTGGAGCCCAAGGCTCCTATTTGAACTATGTGTACTACCCCATATATTCATTTACCAAGAAAACCCTCAACAGCTGGGCCTGCATGGAGTGGTTATATTTTAAGATTTTTCACAGGGGTTACAATATGACAGTCCCCACCCCAATCAGGCACCAGGATAAAAGCAGGGACTTAAAACATCATCCCATTTCTTCAGCCTGAGCCATCACATGCTTTCACAATCTCCTGACCTCCCCCTAGGCCCTAAGTCAGGGCTTGGGCAGAGAAATGGAGGGACAAAGAAATTAGTTACATTGCCACCTGAGAAACCTCAGAGGGGAGGACCCAGCCTTAGCCTCCCTCCTCCCAAGTGCAAAATGTGTAAACAGAGTAAACGGAAAACAAAAAAGTGCAGTCTAAGTGGCTCCCTCTCCTCCTCCCCAGGGCTGGGGGGAAAGAATATAGAGGAACATAAGAGGCAAGTCTGGCTTTTCTATTGCCTTACCGCTTGCTGAACATAATGGGGTGAAGCAGGAAGGGGCCAGTTTGCCCATACCCACAGCTCTAGGGCAGTACTTGTCCTTCATTTCCACAGCTGCCAGGATCCCTAGAGTTTACCAGGTGAATTGGTCAGGGGTCAGACTCCCTCGAGCCTGACTTAAGGCTGGGACAGCCCCATCGTTCTCTGTTGATTATGTGGCGCTTATATATTATTTATATAAATAATTTCTCTATGTACAGGAATAAGAGTGGCTTTCATGGAGGGAGGGAGGCCGGAGGCTGCAAGGCTTCGCCACTGTTGGAGTTGTCCAGTTCCGTGCTGTCACAGTCTGAGTCCTCGATACTGGGGGGGCCCTGTGAGGAAGAGCAGAAGTGCAGTGAGGTGCTGCTCAGCTGCTCTCGGTGTTACAAATAGATTCCTTCAGGACCCTTCCTTCACTAAGCTCTTTGTAATAGCCAGCCGCTCACTGATTTCACCGTCTTCGGGTTTCAGTTGCTGAGGCCTTTAAATGCCAAGGCCCCAGATTCCCGGCTTCAGGATGCCTCCTGGCTGTGGTTTACAGCTACCACACGAGCACCTCTACTGACCTACTAACCGTGCTGTGCGCTCTGTACTATGGGCCTCTCGGAGTCTACCGTGTGGACGTTTGCTCTCTGATGGGAGGGCTAACTGGGCTCAGACACTGAGTGACTTGGAGGCTAAATACCGCTATTTTTGGCCTCTTCATCTCCACCCAGTAGGTCTCAAATAACTAAGCATCTGCTCCTTAATACCTAGCTGTTTCTGTGACTCACCTGCTCCCCTCTGGGTAGGTCCTGGGGGGGGATGGGTAGGGAGCTGGGTTCGGGGCCAGGAACCACTTCCGATGCAGGGGGGTCCAGTGGGATTTCTGAGCCCTGGGAACACATGTCGTCAGACCGCTCATCTGGCCGCTCATCGGTGTTGGTACTGCCGACTTCAGGTGTGCCACTGGGGGAAGGCTCACTGGCTGTGCCCTCCTCCCCATCAGATGGATTCTCTGAGCTGAAGGTGGACCGCGATTGGCGCATGTTCAGGCCTTGAGGCCACCTGCATGGTGGAGAGGCAGGGGCTACAGTTGGCACACGTTGTAGCCCCAAAAGCGGAAGAGTCCTTACCTCCTGTACTGTGCGTCTCTCACCTCTGGCTTGATGTCAGCTCTACTTCACTGTCCACCTCTCCTTCCTCTTCCTCTGATGAAATGCCACGTTTCTGCAGGAGACAGGAGTGGATTGTCATAAGTGGGAATAGGTCAGCGAAGACCCAAGAGAAGGGAACGTAGTCCTAAGGGTTAAGGAGGGACTGGCTTAAGATGAAAACCTAATGAGGGAGGTGAGCTATGGACTCAGCCCCAGGGAGAACAAGGAAAGGGGAAGAGCTTAGGAACTACCTGTACTTTACCTGGCTTCGGGTGACAGCAGCCCTGTACAGCAGTGCAGCTGGAGTCAAGTGCTGGGACCCAGCCCGGCTTCCTCCCCGTCCCGCCGTCCCTTCCCTTCCAGTTCCCAGGAGCCCCACAACGTCACCAGGCCCTACTGGGGGAGGTGGCTCCCCTTTGGCTCCCCCAGGTGAGTCTGGGCTGGTGGAGCCAGGTGCTGAGCCCTCACTTGGCGGGGTGTCTCCCCGGGCTGGAGGTGGTGAGCCAGGATCCCCGGCTCCCCCTGTGGCCCCGCGGCCCCGGGCTCCCAGTGCTGCTGACAGCAGATCCGGGGACGATGAAGACATCTTGCGTAGCAGGAGGTCGTGGTGGAGCCCACGCAGGGCTGGAGGGCAAGCCTCCCAGGCTGAGGGTCCCCCTCCTAGCCCCCCCGGGCTTCCTGGTCCCCCGGGTTCATGGGGTGGCAAAGCCGCGCGAAGCCCAGGCAGGTCTCCGCAGCTGCCCTTGGCGCTGGCCTTCCGGTGCCGAGTCTTGCCACGACGACTCCGTCCTGGTGAGGGGGGGCCCTTAGGACACCCAGGAAGCCCCACCCCACTCAGGGCAGCATCAAGTTTAGGTAGCAAAGATTCGGTCTTGAGGATATCTGGCCTGGTAGGGGAGGGAGAGCACAAGTCCGAGATTAACAGGTCCCAACCTGGGGTAGGCCAGAGGACGTCCCGCCCACCTGCAGAGCGGCCTCGTGGGCGTCCTGGACCCCTGCCCTGCTTCAGCGCGCCCCTTGCCGTTCTGAACCCTCAGCACTCGCGAGCTCTGGCCCCACCTTTTACTGTGTGGTGACAGTTTCTGTGGGACATTCCTCTTCTTGATGAGCTTCTCCATTGTGTTGCCATGCAGGAGGCTTCGGGAAGGGTGTGGCTTCAGCAGACCCGGGCATCTCCGCTCTAAAGCTTGCTCCCTCCTAAAGACGAGACCCCTCGGTTGGGCGTGTGATCAGAAAGGGGGGCCCAGGCTCAGTAGTCTCTGCGTCACCACGCCACGGACACTGGAGACGGGTGCGTGGGGTGCGCACAGGTTACCTGAGCAGCTCCCGCTCCTTGAGCTCCAGCTGCAGCATGAGGGCATTAAGTTCCATGTACAGGTTGTTGGCTCTCTCCAGCTTCCGTTCGTAGTGCTCCCTGATGTCCAAGGCGTGTCTGAAACGGGCAGAAGGGTCTCAGGTGAGCCAGTGTCACCTGGTGCTGTCTGACCTCTGGGCCAGCCTCTGGGAACCGGTCCACGGGGCCTGCCCCTGCCGGGACCCCCTCCTCAGCCTGGGTGCACACCTGAGCTCCTCCCTCCTCCGCATCACCAGCTCCTCTTCTAGGCGGTGCAGACACGTCCCTTCTGACTTAATTTTTTCAAAGTGCAGCTTTACCTCTTCGCGCCACTCTGCCTGGGGGTGAAGAGACGGCGGGGGGTGAGAGGCCTCCCTTCGCTCAGCAGACCCGTGGGAAGCCCGTGCAGGTGCTGCCCCGCCGCGGGCCGGGAGCAAAGCGGGAGTGGGTCAGGAGGGGGTCTCCTGGGAGGGCTAAGCTACCAGCCAGTCCACCCCCCTCGGAGGGCTTCGTCCTTCGCCCGCCCACGCATACCTGGGACTTGAAATAGGTCTCCTGGGGTGTGGAGAGGACGTCGGCTGAGGCGATGTCCAAGTGCAGCAGGATCTGGCGGAACGATGGGCGGTTTCTTGGTTTGCTGTTCCTGGAGGGCAGGAAGTTTGGGGGAGAAAAGGCATTTGAGGGACGCGTGGAAAGAACTGGAGCAGCCTTCCCCAAGGCGCGGCCTGGAGAACAGAACCCTGGAACGTGCTCTGCAGGCCCAGCGTCCCTGGTCCACTAGCTCTGCTGTCCCCTAGCACGTCCAAGTCCCGCAGGAAGGACACCTGTTCAAGCCTGTTTTCCAAACGTCCTTTTCTGAGTAACTCCGTTCAAAGAAACACACTTTGGGACACGGTTAACCAAGGAGTAAACATCTTCAACCTTCCGTCAGAGTCTGGGTTCCAAACCAGGCTCCAGAGCCCCCTTCCTGTGTGCTAAGGCAGCCGACGTGAGGCGCCAGCCACCATGCCCCGGGAGTGTGCCAGGCCGCCGCAGGGCGCACCTCAGCCGCTCTGGTTGGCAGATAAGGAAACGGCTGCAAGAGGTACACTTGCCCAAGGCTGCAGAGCCTGTCCCAGTCATACAAGGGCGCTCTGTCCCCCGTCCCGGGTCCGGATTCTGGGCCTGGATGCCTGGTGCCATCTCCCCACCAGCAACCCCCCTTTGCCCTCGGCTTTGCCAGGCCGTCCTCACCAACACTGGCGAAGCAGGATTTTGAAGCCGTCGGGGCAGCTGGAGGGCACAGGCAGATGGAGACTGTTGCTTCCCACACCCCAGATGATGGCTGAGGAGTCTACGTCCTTGTAGGGGATCTCGCCAGTCAGCAGTTCCCACAGCACCACACCAAAGGACCTGGAGATCAGAGGGGACATCCCTTGGGAGGGGCTCCCTCCACAGGCTACAGACCCCTCTCACTCGCCCTCAGGCCCCAGAAGCCCCCTCCTTCCCTGGGGTTGGCCAGCTGCCAGTCTCGGTCCTCAACCTGGCCCTCACCAGATGTCGACCTTCTCAGACACAGGCTCATTGCGGATCACTTCGGGGGCCATCCAGGCCACTGTCCCTGCAAAGGACATCTTGGTGCTCTTGTCACTCAGCTCCTTGGAAGTGCCAAAATCGGAGATCTTCACCACATCGTCGTACGTGATTAGCATGCTGGTAAAGATCGTAGTCAGCTGGGGGCCAGGCCCCTCCACGCCTCATCTGGCTGCCGCGGCTCTAACTTGGTTTGAAGTCATTTGGGATCCCCAGAGGCCGGGGGCTTGCCACAGCCCTCCCGCAACAGGACTGTCCTTTGGGAGGGGGTTTTGAGATGGCCACGGGGACTTAGGACAGGGTCTAGAGGCAGGGAGATGGCTCCACCGACAGGTGGGGTCACCTGCGGGAGACCCTCTGCACCTGCCTGCTTACTCACTTGGGGGACTTGAGGTCTCTATGGATGATCTTGTGCAGGTGCAGGTAGTTCATGCCACCGGCAATGCCCATGGACCAGTCGACCAGCAGCGAGGGGGTGACGGGGCGGCCGGCCCGCAGTACCTCATACAGCTGGCCCTGGGCGCAGAACTCCATGAGGATGCAGTAGCAGGGAGCCTGGGTGCACACGCCCCTGGGGACCAAACGGTGGCATGAGGGCCCGGGCCAACCTAGTGAACCCCCATTCCCACCCAGCCCACGTGGGCATCTCCTGTAGGAAAGGGGGGGTTGATTCCTGTTGCCATGCTGGTCCCAGCCCAGAGCATAGCGGCCCTGGCTCCAACCCTTGCCCTAGACCCTTACTTGAAGGTGATGATGTTGGGGTGCTTCAGCTTTCGCAGGTGCTTGATGTCAGTCTCCTTCAGGTCCCGCACCTTCTTTACAGCCACCTCCTCCCCATGGAAGCGCCCCAGGAAGACAGCGCCCTGGGCCCCTGAGCCCACCCACTGCAGGTCCAGGATTTCCTCAAAGGGGACCTCCCAAAGGTCTGTGAACAGGAGGCACAGAGAGCGCCACACTCAGGGCCTCGTGACAGGCAGGAACAGGGCACTGGGTGGGCTGAAAGGACTCTGTGGCCAAGGCTGAAAATTAGCCAAAAGAGGCCAGGAAGAGGGACGCCTGGGTGGCTCAGCGGTTTAGCGCCTGCCTTCAGCCCAGGGCCTGATTCTGGAGTCCCGTGATCGAGTCCCGCATCAGGCTCCCTGCATGGGGCCTGCTTCTCCCTCTCCCTCTGCCTGTGCCTCTGCCTCTCTCTCTTATAAATAAATCTTGGAAAAAAAAAAAAAAAAAGAGGCCAAAAAGACTAGGTTTGGGTTTAACCTAGTCTAAACTAGGTTTAGACTCAGGTAAGGAAGTGGACGGGCACCTACAAAGCAGGGAAGTCAGCGGCTGATGGATGAATAAGGGGCTACGGTGGGGCCCTGGGGAGAGAGGTGGTCATCAGGTGATTAGATGGGGATGTCCGGCAGATCCTGGGGAGAGGACCCCCACAGGGACACGGCCTACCTTCCTGCTGCTGCTTGTGCTCTGTAGAGTAGGCTTTGCCAATCATGGTCCAGACAGGACGCAGGCAGCCGAAGAGCCCTTCCAGGAAGCCACTGCCACTCTGGCACTGCAGCCGTACCTCGTCGGCTCGAACTCTGGATGCTCTACTCTCAGGGGACCCAGTGGCTCCCCCTGGGCCCCCTGCATCCTGCTCGTGGAGCTGAAGGACACTATTGGCAAAAGGCTCAGGGGGCGGCTCTCCACCTGGGGAGGGGCTGGGTCCGCCCCCACCCTGCCCACTGAGCGGCACTACATCTCGAAGTACACACTGGGTAGGCGTCAGGTCCTTCTCCGGGGTGCAGTCGGAAGTGTCTGGGTCGAGCTTGCGCATAGACGCCTCACTTAGGGTGGACACGAAACCCCCGAAGGAAGGGGAGGGCGTGCGGGTCTCATGGAGGCAGGCCATGGCCGCTGGGCCGGGTGCGGTGGTGAGTGGTGGGCCCTAGGAAACAAGGAAAGGAGGGACGTCAGCCTGGGACGCAGGGACTGGGAACGCTCAGCTTACAGCCAGAAGCAGGACCTGGGCTCACAACAGCCCTGTTGGAAATAACACTTGAGCTTCACTCGCCCTCGGGTACCCATCACTCTCCACGTTTCACCGGGGCCCACGTCAGGAACCTGACACACCGGACTCCTCTCAAGCACCTATTAGTAACACCCTCAGGAAGGCACGGGAACAGCCCCATTCAGGAAGGCACTGGGACAGATCCGAAACCCCTTGTCCCCGTAAGATCACCGGAACTCCGCTCTGGAGCTCACACGTCCAGCACCTGGAGGCCCCCTGTGCACGCACACAGCTCACATCAAGGTCCCTCAGCCTTAAACCTTGCACGCGGAGTCTCAGCCTCAGGTGCACAGTAGTAACACCCCTGGGTCTCCTTTGCACTGAAGCACACACAAGTGACACTTGGGCACTCTGAGATGACATTCCTGGGCCTCCTACATGCTGGCGCCGCACCCGGGGATCCCACTCATGCACTTCCATGTGAGACAGCTGAGGCCTCGCAGGAACACCAAACCCAGGTGAGAGCCACCCTAAGGCCGACTCGGGGCTCTCATCTGGGCCTCCTTCGCCAGGCTCATGGGCACACACCTGGCCCTCGCCAAGGTACGTGAGGCCTGCAAGCCACCAGCTCTGCTGTCCCCCAGCAGGGTCGGGGGGACAAAGCACAATCATCCAGTGGAATGCAGGTGCGGGGTAGCCCACTGCTTCACCCCCCAGCCCTGACATCCGCTCTGCTGCTCCCCCAGGGGTCAGTTACAGAGGCCCTGTCTCCTTTCCTCCTCCTCCACTGCCCCATCCCCAGCTCCCAAAACAAGCACCAGCTTTCCAGACGATGCAGATTTGTAACTAGGTGCTATTTAAAAAAACCATTAAAAGAAATCTGAGGGCAGCCCCGGTGGCGCGGCGGTTTGGCGCCGCCTGCAGCCTGGGGTGTGATCCTGGAGACCTGGGATAGAGTCCCACGTTGGGCTCCCTGCGTGGAGCCTGCTTGTGTCTCTGCCTCTCTCTCTGTGTGTCTATGAATAAATAGATAAAATCTTAAAAAAATAAATAAAAATAAATCTGAATTCTAGGGGTGCTTGGGCGGCTCAGTCGGTTAAATGTCTGACTTCGGCTCAGGTCATGATTCCAGGATCCTGGGACCTACCCCAGGACCTATCCGTGCTCAGCCGGGAGTTGCTGCTTCTCCCTCTCCCTCTTTTCACTCCCACACATGTGCTCTCAAATCTTTAAAAAAAAAAAAAAAAAAAAAAAAAGGCAGCCCCGGTGGCTCAGCGGGTTAGCACCCCTTCAGCCCAGGGCCTGATCCTGGAGCCCTGGATGGAGTCCCGCGTCGGGCTCCTGCATGGAGCCTGCTTCTCCCTCTGCCTGTGCCTGTGCCTCTCTCCTCTCTGTGTATTCTCATGAATAAATAAATAAAATATTAAAAAAAAAGAAAAGAAAAGAAACCACCACCACCACCACCACCACCACCACCTGGGCGTGCCTAGGCAGCTCCCTCAAGCATCTAACTCTTGATTTCGGCCCAGGGCGGTTAGATGGAGCCTTCGGTCGGGCCCCATCGTTAGTGGAGTTTGCGTCTCTCCCTCTCCCTGTGCCCCTCCTCGTGCGCTGTCTCTGTCTCCCAAAATGTTTAAAAACAGAATCTGAATTCTAGCCTTGTCTCCGCCACATCCAGGCTGTGACCTCGGGCGAACCAGATTTGGGCCTCAACGTCTCCAACTGTGCAAAGGGACGAAGAGCTGCCATTGAGGCACAGCGACGTCTTCAATCTATGCCAAACTTGGGCAGCGCTTGACGCCTGGAGTCCTCGCCCATCTCCCTCCGCATCTAGTCACCGAAGGAATCCCGAGATGCGAGGGTAACGGAGGACGATGCTCTAAGTGTTCCCCGCAGTGGGGTCCTCCCGGATCCCCTGCACCACAACAGGAGAGGGGTGACGGGAATCTACACACACCAAGGGGTCCCGGGATGACGACGCAGACGCGGAGGTCTGGCACCCGGGACCGTCTCAGCTCTTGCAGGAGTTCCCAGGCTCCTCGGGGTCTTCTTGGGGGGTGTGGGGCGGGCCTGCAACCTGCATGCGGAACAAGCGCCCAGCCGGTTCCTCCGTGGGTCTGGCCCACTGGGGCCTCTGAGCCCATGCCCGGCTGCGGAGTCTGCTCCCACCTTCCGGGCTCCGGAGCGCACGCTCCGTCCTCCCCGGCCTCCTCCTCCCCAACCTCGCCCGGCCCGCTCCCCGCTTCCCACCACCCTTTAGGATGGTCCTAAGAACACAGACTGGCCAGCGCCCCGTCTTGTGCTCCGACTGCTGGGAAGCCCCGGTGCCCTGGCGCGCCTCGTCTCGGGCCGGGTCCCCCCTGGCACTCGGGCGACCCCAGGCTGCAGCGGCTCCCGCAGCGGCTCCGCTCTCCCAGGCCGCCCACGTCCGGGCCGGTCCGCAGGCGCACAGGCTCACGACTGCTCGGACGACACTCACCCCCCGGGGACGGGCGCCCGCCGGTCCGCCCGGGGAGCCCGCGCCGGGGGCAGGGCTCCAGCCGCGCCGCGGGCGCTCTCCGCCTGGAAGGCGCTCCTCCGGCCCCATGTCTGCAAAGCTCACTTGGTGCTGGAAGGCCTGCTCCCCGGGCCGCCGCCCGAGCTCCCGGGGCCTCGCGCCGCCGTCCGCGGGCCGCCCCCGCACGACGCCCGCCACCGCCCCGGCCTCCGCGGCCGCCGCTCCGCGAGCCGCGCCCTGCACGCATCCCACGGCACGGCCGCCTCCCCGCGGGGGCAGAAGCGCGGCGGGCCGGCGGCGGCGAAGGGGTTACGGCCCCCGCCCCCTTCCCGACCTCCTTCCCGGCCGTCACGTGGCGCGGGGCGCGTGGCTGGAACCGGGCGGCGGGCGGCGGGCGGCGGGGTCCGGGCGGGGACGCGAGGCGACTCGGCGGGTGGGGGAGCGCTGGGCGCTGCGGCGTAACCATGACGACCGGCCCGCGGCGGCGCGTGAAGTCACCGGGCCCAGATTAGCCCGAGTCACGTGGGCGCGCCGGCGGGGGCGGGGTCAGCCCGGGCCCCGCCCCCGAGCGGCGCCGGCGGGAGGGCGGGAGGGCCGCGGGGTCGCTGCTCCGCCGCCTGCGAGCCCCCCCGGCCGCCTCAGGCGCACCAGCCGGTCGGCACCGCGCGGCGCGGCGGCTCGGGGCCAGGGGCTGGGAGGAAGCGGCGGCCGGGGGCCGGGGGCCGGGGGCCGGGGAGGCCGCCGGGGGCACCAAGCAGCTGGACGGAGGCGCAGCGGGCGGCAAGGGGCCGGCAGGCGCGGCGCCGCTCTGCGCCCTCGGGTCGCCGCCCGTGGGAGCCGCGCCGGGGCCTCAGGCGGGCGCTCGCGCCGACGTCCGCGCAGCCGGCCAGGCTCCCTCCGGCGCCCGGGCCCGGGAGGCGGCGGAAGCCGGGTCACGCGTTCGTCCCGCAGGCCCGCAAGTAGCTGAGGGAGGCGAGGCACCGGGCGGGGCGCCGGCCGGGCCCGCCGCTCCCTGGCCTCGGGGTCGTCGCGGCCAGCAGCCCCCGCCACACGCCCGCCGCGCCCGCGCCCGTCAGCCGCGCACCGTCGGGCCGGCAGGGCCGTGAGGCGAGGGGTGCGCAGCGCCGGCCGGAGGCTCTGCCCAGGGCTAAGCGCGCGGTGAAGGGGCTCCCGGGAGCGCAGCCCGGGCGAGTGGCGCCAGGGGCCCCGCCTGTTCCCCGACGGGCGCGCCCGCCTCAGAGGCCGGAGCTCGCGCCAGGAGCCCCGGACCTGCCCCGCGGCCCTGCTCCACGGCAGCCGCCAGCCCCGGGCCATCTGTGCGCCGCGCGCTCCCGCCGGGCCCTCGCCTCGCCCGGACCTCGGGGGCCGTCGCCGGGGAGAGGCGGCGTCGGGAAGGAAGGGCCTTGACAGGGAAGGGAAAGCCAAGGTCTGGGGGATGCGAATGCCCGCTCTGCCGCCTTTGAGGGCCCGACAGAGCCTGACGATAAAGGACCTTGACCCCTCGTGACCTTGCCTCCAGGCCCGGGCCACAGGTTCTCCCGGAGCCCTCCTGGGGGGGCAGTGTCCTTCCCTGAGGACCTGGGGTACACTGAGATCACCTCCAAAGCCCGGCCCCCGCCTCACAGATCAGGCCCTGGCACCCCCTAGCTGCGCCCCCCCTTCTTCCAGTCAGCTGGGGAGGCTCCTAGACAGGAGACAAGAGCCAACTTTGCATTTGGCGCCATGGGAGCCAGAACCTCGGTCCTGCCCAAGGTGGCGAAGGCCAGGCCTGGGAGCCTCCTCCCGCCCTACCTTGCCGGGTGGGGACGCCTAAGGGGAGGCGGACAGACGACTCGAGCACAGGCCTGGCTCCTGGCTCTGCCCCCCCCCCCCCCAGGCTGTCCCTGGATTCTGGAGAGGCCATGTCTTCTGTCTGACCTGAAAAAGGGAGCCTCGGTCTCTGACCTTCTACTTCCCTGGGACAAATCTCAACTTCAGGTTCCAGGGAAACCAGGTCACAGTGGCCGTCGGGCGCCAGAGTCCCCAGTCCTTGCTCTCTTGGCTGCCAGGCCCCCAGTCCTTCCACGGCAAACCCTGGCACTCCACGCCCTCGGGCCTTGTCCCGAAGGCCCGCGCTCTGCCCCTGGCCAGCCCCTGGTGCCCTGGTCACCCCCCTGCCCCTTAGGGTGGGAAGGGAAGGGAAGGGAAAGGAGGGTAGGAGCAAGGTATGAAGGGCCACCGGGTGCCTCGGCCTCGGGCCCTGGGCGGGGGACCCGGAGGAAGGTCCGCACATTTAAGCAAATAGTTCCTGGGGTGGATGGGCATTTCAAAAAAATCTGGAAGTGCTCGCTTCGGCAGCACATATACTAAAAAAAATCTGGAAGACAAAAAATAATAAATAAAAATATAAAAAGATCTGGAAGGACAGATACTGAAGTGTAACAGTTTCTAGGTAGGTGGAATTGTGGGTGTTTTATTTTCTTCTTGTGGCTTATCTATATTTGTCTAATATTTCAGTAATAACTTTGAATTGCTTTTAAAATTAAAAAATCGATTTCAAATTGAAAATGAGGCAATAAATATCAGTGTCCGTCTGCTCCTGTCACCTAGCTTGGGACCGTGTGCTATGGAGGGAGAGCGGGTGGCCTGGGGATCAGAGACGCTCGGCTGAGGTCCCGTCTGCGCTCCTGACCAGGCAGGCGAGCTAGGGACCAGGAGACTCCTGAACAAACCTTTTTCTCCTCTGAATGGGAACCGCGGTACCCCGGTCACACGGTGGCCCAACAGTCTATAACGGGGTGGTTCTGGGTCAGGTGGGCCTGGGTTCAAGACCTAAACTCTCCCCCAAAAGTGCTTTTTTCACTTTGAACAGATTACTTCTTTAGGTTTCGGTTTCCTCATCCCTAAGACCGAGATGACGAGAACACGCCCCGACTCTTAGCCTGGTTGAAACGCGAGCGACATAATCGCAGTAAAGTTCCTGGCCCAGGACGGGGCACACAGGACCGTCCCCAGAAACACAAGCCATGTTGAAAGTGCCTAGCAAGTGGCAGCGGCGTTTCTTTTATAAATGTGATTCCCTTCCCTTCCTCGCCTTTTCCTCGACGGCAGCAGAGGGCACAGGTGCAAAGGGCGGTGCACACGGCGGGGCAAGGAGAGCAAAGAAGGAGGGAACCGAAGGCCAAGGGCTCTTTGTCCTGGGTGATCCTTAGGCTCCTCTGCCATCGTGTCCCTGCCTCATCACCTTCTCCCGAAACAAGGATGACCCTGGTCCCTCTGGGAGCAAATGAAGCCGACGGACCAGTCTCTGTGGCCAACCCCTCATGAAGCCCACCTGTCACCTGCTCGCCTGGCTCCGTAGTAGCCTCCTGCCCCACAAGGGACTCCTAGAAGGCCACGCAGGGGAGAGGGAGGACTGCGTGTGAGAAGCCACGGGGTGAGTCTGGGGTGCTGGGCACTAGGATTCGGGGTCGTCTTCCTAGCAAAACCAGACGACCAGATCATCACCTCCAGGGGAAGGACTGGGGAATGGCGGTTGCTTCTGAGAGGCGTCCTGCACCCTTAGCTGTGAGGATGCACAGGACGTCCAAAGCCAGTCCTCACTTAAACTTCTTGCCTCCTCTGCCCATAACCGGGTTTAATTCGGGGACGGGTCTTTACTTGTGTTTTCATGGAGTTGGGGTATCCCGCCTTCGGTGGCCCCAGCATGGCCTCAGTCCCCGCTGTGAGGGTGGAGGCGTGGCGGGCTCGGGAGGGCAAGCACCTTTGGCCACCCTGAAGCGTGAGATGGCAGAGAGCAGGCCTTGCGTGCCGCTCCGGGAAACTCTGCTGTCTGGACAGGAAGGCCAGGGAGCCCTTGAGCCCCTTCCTTCCAGGGCCCTCGTGCTCGCCTTCCCCGGTGCTACCCTTGAGCCCACAGCCAGGGCTCCCAGGACTCCCAGAGCCATGGGTCCATCCTGCCAGTCGGAAGGAGGCACTGGCTGCGGCTGAGAGGACTCTGGGTGGGGGAGAGACCTCAGGCGCACTCCTAGGTGGAGGGCCACCCCCTCTCCTCCCCAGAGGGAGCAGGTGTGGAGCTCAAGTCCCTGAAGGTGGGACTCTTCTATGCTAAGGGACACCCCACCGACCCCCTTCCCGGGTCTGTAGAGCCTCTGGCCCCTTCTCTTCCGTCCCCTCCACCGAGGCCAAAGTGATCAGGGATCACAACTGTGGGGAACAGATTCTTGCTCATTTTCTAGCCAAGGAGTTTGAGAAATGTGTGGGGCAGAGGCAGGAGGTTCCTGAGAGGCCTGGGCTGGGGAACTGGGTTAGGGGAGTCAGAGGAGCTGGAGAGAAAGAGGGAGAGAACCACAAATGAATGGGGGAGGGGAGGAAGCAACAGCTGGATGGAGAAGGTGAACGGCACAGCTGGAGGGGGCTGGGGGCAGCAGCGGGCAGGGGGAGGCCCTCACCTGGGCATCCTGGAACAGGTGCTCGCAGCCTGTAATCCTCAGGTGCAGCGGGCAGAGCGCGGGAGGGGAGGGGAGGGGAGGGGAGGGGGGGCGGAGGGGAGGGGGCCGCTGGGCACCTCAGGCCCGGTCCTCCCTTTCCTTCCCGGAGGGGCCCGAACTCTTCCTCCTCCTTCCCTCTCCCCCTCCGGGAGGATGAGTGGGAGGAGAGGAGGATGTTCTCTTGCCCGCTGTCCTTTACGTCGGTGCCCCCGCCGTCCCCCACCCCCACCCCCGCCCCGTACGGTGCTTTCCAGCCCCGGAGGCCCTCGGGCTCCCGGCTGGGCCGCGGCGTCCCTCCGCTCCGTCCCCCCCCTTCCCATCCCCACGGGCGTCGGGTCCAGGTCCCCGCTTCCCCCGCCCCGCGGCCTCAGCATCCCCGCGCCACCCCACCCCACCCCGCCACCTCGGCCTCCCGACCCTCCCTCCGCGCCCGGACCCCGGGGCCCGGACCCCTCCCTGCCCCCCGCCCCCCACCTCGGCCAGGCTCTCACCTCAGGGGCTCCGCGGCCGCAGCACAAAAGGCGGCGCTGCTGCAGCTCGGCTCCGGATGCTGCTCCCGCCTCCTCCTCCTTCTCCTCCTCCTTCTCTCCTCCCCCCGCTGCCCTCGACCGGACCCGGGGCGCCGTCACCGGCGAGGCTCGCGCGGCGTCCGGGGGCACGGCTGTCGGCCCCGGCGTCCTCCCCCCACCCCCCGACCCCTAGCCCCGTCCCCACTCGGCTCGAACTCCCGCTCCTTCCGAGGCCCCCGCCCCTGGCCCCCCGGGACGGACACGCCCTGAGCGGGGGATGCTGCGCTGGAGCCGCCGGCCTCTTAAAGGAGCCCGCCGCTGCCATCCGGCGCGCTCCAGGCCCGGCCCCGGCCCTCCGGGGCCCCGCGCCTCCCCGCAGGCGGGGTCGGGTGGCCGTCGCACCTCGAGCCTTGGCTGGTCCCCGAGGAGCCCCCTGTGGCCGGTCGGACACCCTGCCTGCTACGCCCCGAGACGGAGCCCCTCCGCGCGGGGACCCCGGCCGCCCAGCGCTCTGGCGCGGCTCCCCCTGCCTTGCCGAGCCAGCCAGCCGCCCTGCCCGTCGCCGTCACCACTCCGGCTCTACCCAATTGGAATCCGCCGAGCCTAGTGCCCGAGCTCCTCAGCGCCGTTCCGGGGCTCCCCCGGCTCTCCACTACCTGGCCCAGCCTCGGGACGCTCGTTAGAACCAGGCATTTTCGTGGTGTCTCGCCAAGGTCACGAGATTCTCCTACATCTTTGAACCCGGTGGCCGGGACACCCTAGGGAGGAGGGGCTGCAGCTCTGCACCCAGTTAGCGGGTTAGCGTTCAGAGGCCGGAGTCCTCTCCTGCTGTCTCTTCGGCCGAGAGACCCCAGACCCACAGCCGCGGGAACGAGACCACGGTGTGCGTGAGTCCTAATGCTGTCGCCCCTACAGCCCGATTCTCAGGCCCCAGAGAGGGTCCCGGGCCACCTACGGAGAGGTTCCCTGGGGACGGCCCAGCAAGGCTTTAGAGAAGACCTGAAACCAGACAGGCTGCGGGCCAGAACTAGGGGCAGGGAATGAAGGGCAACCCGGGAACACGAAGCAGGGGCTGTGAGACGAAGGCCCCGGGGCCGGGAGCGAGGAGGAACTGCGGGCCGCCGGCCGGCCGGCCCCAGCGCGGAGGGGCTCGAGCGCTCTCCTCCCGCGGCCAGGTGAGGCCACCCCCAGCCCGCGCCGAGCCAGGGTGCGACAGCCCCTCTTCCCTGGACCAATCGCAGCCTTTCCTCAACAAAGGGGCGGGGCCGAGGGGCTGCCTCGCTCCTGGCCCCGCCCCTCGAGGCTCAGTAACCAATCGCAACGTGCCTAGAGCGAGCCAGCGCAATCGGACACGACCAATCCTATCGCGGAGCTCTCCGCGCACGCCTGCGCCTGCCCCTGCGCGGCGACAAAGATGGCGCGCGAGCTGCCGGGCTCTGTAGTTTCCTCGGGAGCCTGCGGACCCGGCGCTCCGGTTAGGCCTTAGCGCCCCGCCCCCAGCCGCTTCCGCTCTGCTCCCGCGCATGCCCACTCCGGGGAGCGGAGACGCGGAAAAGAGGCGGGACGCTATTTAAAAAAAAAAAAAAATTCACACGCACAGACACACGGACACACGGACACAAAGCCACCCTCCGCTCGGGAGGCCACCGTGGAAGGCTCCGCTCCTCCCAGGAGGCGGTGCCGCATCCCCGGGCGACGCCCGCGGGGGCTTGTGGGGCGGGCGGCTCCCCTCCCGATGGAGACTCGGGGAGGCGGGTGGGCGGGGGACTCCATGTCCCGGCATGCCCCGCGGCGGGCCCGACCGGCCGCGACTCGGGGCTCGGCCCCGGCCCTAGCTCGTCGGCGGTGTTCTGGGGCGCGCGGAGGCTGCAGTCACGGTGGGGCCCGCGGGCACGGAGGTGGGAATGAGTGAAGAGGAGCAGGGCTCCGGCACCACCACGGGCTGCGGGCTGCCCAGGTGAGCCGCTTCGAGCCGACCCCTGCCGGGCGAGAAGCGTGGCGCGGCGCGGAGGTGGTAGCGGCGCGGCCCCAGCATGCACCTGGCCCGAGGGTTGTTCCCGGCAAGCACCGGGGTAGTGGGCCGTGGTTCCCGGCATGCACCCCGGCAGTGGCCACGGCCTCCTGCTCTAAATAGTTTGGGGTTGGCCCGGTTCCCAGACTGCACTTGGGGCACTGGGCTTTGTGCTCCCGACATTCAGTGCGTTTGGTGGGTACCGGGTCCCTGGGCTGCACTGTGTGGGGACATGCACCTCCTAACTGCACTGGGGTGCAGGATCCTCCTCCTGCTTAACTGAGACAGGAACAGTGCGTTGCCCGCGTGCTCTGGGGGCCGTGGACCCGGCTTCCAGCCCGCTTCTACTCCACACTGAACCCAGCCAATGTGTGCTGTACTGCCCGGGGTCCCCTGGACCCGTGTCCCCCCATAGTGTGCCTGGGTCTGATACGACAGTGCTTGGCCGGGTGGGCGCAGAGTTGGAGGTGTGATAAGGGTCCGTGACCCCCTGCCCCCGCCTCCCCCAGTATAGAGCAAATGCTGGCAGCCAACCCGGGCAAGACCCCGATCAGCCTTCTGCAGGAGTATGGGACCAGAATAGGGAAGACGCCCGTGTACGACCTTCTCAAAGCCGAGGGCCAAGCCCACCAGCCTAATTTCACCTTCCGGGTCACCGTTGGCGACACCAGCTGCACTGGTGAGGAAGGCTTGGGCAGCCTGGCTGGGGTGTGCATCCGCAGGGCCCTGGTGGCTTTGTGTCCTGGAGTCTCTCCCCAGTCCTTTGCTCCAAGGCCAGTGAGGGAAGGAGAGATTTCAGGGGGAAAAGCCACGGACTCGTTTGGGGGAACGGGTCTTTGAGGAGGCGGGTAGGACTCCGGAGAGTTAGAGGAGCAAGCAGGACCGCCAGAGGGGTCTGGCACATTGTCGTCATCCTAGAGGAGAAAGACGGGATGAACCAAACTCTCAGCGAAGTTTCGAAGGAGTGAGTGCCTGCTGCACTGGGCTCTGTTCCAGGTGCTTGACCAAATTCCTAGTTCATCTTAAATCGCAGTCTAATCCAGGGATGTGGGGGATAGCACCTCCGAGCTGAATATGAGGGAGCCAAGGCTCGGGGTGGATGTGAGTGGTGCAAGGTCCCGGGCCTGAGAAGTGGCGGAGCGGGGCCTTGACTCCGGAGCCTGCCCTCTTTCTACTTTCCCAGACATCTCTATGTATTGAGAGAAAAGAAAGCACTTCCCAGAGGCAAGGAGAGCCGGGAAAGCGTCTCTGCCCAGGGTGTCTGAGCTCCAGAGCAGTCGTGCCTGGCGTGGCTTGATTTGGGGAGCTCTGGGGAGCAGAAGCCCTCCCTTCTAGTAATTAGCGCAGCACTTCCGGTCTTGGGCAGGGGCAGGTGGTGAGAGGGGCTTGGTTGACTCCCTCCAGCCCTGAGGAGAGAAGCTGTGGGTGCCGGCTTTTCTGTCCTCCTAGTGACCTCCAGTATCGCCCACGCCCCTCTCTCAGGTCAGGGCCCCAGCAAGAAGGCAGCCAAGCACAAGGCAGCTGAGGTGGCCCTCAAACACCTCAAAGGGGGGAGCATGCTGGAGCCGGCCCTGGAGGACAGCAGGTGAGGGAGGACCAGCCGAGGCCTCGTAGAGACCCGGCCAGGAACCCAGGCCCCTGCGCTACCTCCTCTGCCCACCTTGACCTGGCCGGACAGGGCGGGATGCTTCCAGGGCTCCCGCTGTTGTGAAGGATCCTGTGGGGGGATGTCAAGGGGCTGTGGCTGTGGTGTGGGCCCAGGCTAGGGAGGGAAAGGGGCGGAGGCTGAGGCTAGAGGGGTCGCACCCCAACACGCCTCCTCTCTCTAGCAGGTTGTCCTCCCCTCTTGCACGCTTACATTGGGGTTTGTTGCCTCCGTGGCTCTTGTGTAGGAAGAGACCGTCTTTCCCCTTGTCTCAGTCGCTTTGATCCAGTGTTTGGCAGCAAAGGATCCCAGAAGGTGGTGGTTAAGCTTCCCTGAGTCTTTGGCTCCAGTGGGAAGGGGTTTTCTTAGGGGACGGGCAGGTCAGGAGGACCTGGGTCCCCACCCTCTACTCCCCACCCCACCCCTGCCCACATGGGTGTGAATCAAAGGCCCCCTTCCCCTCGGGAAGTTCTTTTTCTCCCCTAGACTCTTCACTGCCTGAGGACATTCCAGTTTTTACTGCTGCAGCGGCTGCTACTCCTGTTCCATCTGCTGTTCCAACCAGGTATCTTGTGTTCCTGCCTGCCTGAAGGGGGGAGGTAGGGGTCCCGGCTCCTGGCCCCCCAGCCTTTGGACCCAGGCTGGTCAGGCAGGAGGAAGTCTGAGAGTAAGCAGAGGATGGAATAGTTGGGGACCAGAATTTGAAGACTTTGCCTCAGTTGGTAAGCTCTTGGGACAGGAGGTAATCCACGATTCTTAAATAGCCACAGAGAGGACATTTGGCCATGGTCAGGGGGCCTGCAGGCCCCATTTTCTCCTGAGTTGGCCACGTGATGGTCCTGTGTGTGCCTCCCATCAGGTGCCTCCAGGGACTGGATATACAGCCCCCCTCCCACTGTCCTGGCAAGGCGACGGTCCGGTGTTCCAGAAAGTCCAAATGGGCCTGGGCCCTGGAGGAGACCTCACCTGGGTGGGGAAGGGAGGAAGCAGGCTGGGTGTTTGCATGGACAGCTGCCCGCCTGGCGGGGACCAGGGAGATGGGAGCGGGGACACCGGCACAGGGCGTGGGACTCTGGGCACCGCAGAAGGGACAGCCCCATGGACTTCGGCCCGGCCCTTCCTCCTTCAGGAGCCCCCCCATGGAGGCGCAGCCCCCCGTCTCCCCTCAGCAGTCTGAGTGCAATCCTGTTGGCGCCCTGCAGGTGTGCCCCCGGCCTCCGTCGTGTGCATGCCTGTCTGTCCTTGAACCCGGGGCCGCCAGGGCAGTTGTGTGGGGCTCTTACCCGTTCGGAGGGCTTTTCCCACCCCCTTGATTCCCCTAGGGCGGGAGGGAGGGAGGGGGCCCGGGGGTCTGTCCTCACTCAGCCTCGTGCGCCCCCGTTCCTCCCTCCCAAGGAGCTGGTGGTGCAGAAGGGCTGGCGGTTGCCTGAGTACACGGTGACCCAGGAGTCCGGGCCGGCGCACCGCAAAGAGTTTACCATGACCTGTCGCGTGGAGCGTTTCATTGAGATCGGTAACTGGGCAGACGGGAGCGCGGGCAGCTCCTAGCCCCTACCCCCCTTCCTGCTGCCCAGGGCCCGGGCCGTGGCAGCGCCTGAGGGCTCTTTCCAGTGCACGTCCCGCGAGGGGGCCCCGCCCAAGGCCCTGAGCTGGGTGGAGAGCCCGGGAAGCCGAGTGCAGCAGCCTCTCCCCCACGCAGGCAGCGGCACTTCCAAAAAGCTGGCGAAGCGGAACGCGGCGGCCAAGATGCTGCTTCGGGTGCACACGGTGCCCCTGGATGCCCGGGATGGCACCGAGGCAGAGCCCGATGACGATCACTTCTCCATCGTGAGTGGCCTGTGGGGCCGGGCGGCCGCTGGGGGCCTGGGCCCGGCACGCGGATGAGCCGCCGCGGGGGCCCCTGCCCGTGCTCCTGCTTGGCCCCCGGCTCGGGGCTGCTGGGCGCGCTGGGCCGAGAGTGAGGAAGGCTGCGGGGCCCCGGCCACCGGTTAGCGGGCGGCGAGGGGGAGGCAGGCTGGCCAGGCGTTCACCCGCGGGCTTTCTCTCCGGGGCGTCGGGCGTCTGTTCCACGCCGGGTCTCAGCCCGAGGCCGCACCTTTCTCACCTGCCCACCTCGTCAGGGTGTGGGCTCCCGCCTCGATGGACTTCGGAACCGGGGCCCGGGCTGCACCTGGGATTCTCTGCGAAATTCCGTGGGAGAGAAGATCCTGTCCCTGCGCAGCTGCTCCCTGGGCGCCTTGGGTGCCCTGGGCCCTGCCTGCTGCAGTGTCCTCAGCGAGCTGTCCGAGGAGCAGGCCTTCCACGTCAGCTACCTGGATATCGGTAGGGCCGGGGAGGCGGGGGCTGGCGGGGCCTGGCCCGAGTGGGCCTGCGTGGGCCTCGGTCCTGGGGAGGCCTGGCGACCGGGTGGCGCCCCGCCCGCACTGCCCTCCGGCCCACGCGCCTCCGTCCTCTCTCCGCCCCCAGAGGAGTTGAGCCTGAGCGGGCTGTGCCAGTGCCTGGTGGAGCTGTCCACGCAGCCGGCCACCGTGTGTCACGGCTCCGCGACGACCCGGGAGGCGGCCCGTGGGGAGGCTGCTCGGCGCGCCCTGCAGTACCTCAAGATCATGGCGGGCAGCAAGTAGAGCCCCCTGGCCTCCCTGCGCACCCCGGCTCCCCCCGGCCTCCACCTCTGACACAGACTGCCTGCCTGCCGGGAGCCAGGGCCCACGGGGCCTCGCTGGCCCGAGATCCGCCCCTGTCCGGTGGCGGGTGGGAATGAGGTGGGGGTCCCCTGGAGCCCAGAATAAACCCACTGCCTCTGGGCTTCTGCCGAGTGGTTCTTCCCGGTGCAGCCCAGCGCGGGGGCGGAGGGGTTGGCACCGGCTGCCCTCCCTGGGCTTCCCCCCTTATTCCCCACGTGTCCCCTCGCTGGCCCTCCTGGTGGCCGAGGCCGGGTGCAGTGACCTCCAGGACCCCGCGGCCGTGGCCCTGCTGAGCCGCTTTGGTGGCGACAGAGGGGGCAGTGCTGCTTGCCCTGGGGACTCCCCGCCTTTCGAGCCTCACACAGACGTGCATTCAGGAGGCAGGCAGGTTTATTGGGGGGGCGGGGGGGGGGGACAGGGCACTTTTCCTCGTGAGCCCCGCGTGCAAACATATGGAGGGATGACGTCACTTGTTCCCGAAGCGCTGAGGGGCGGCCAGGCTCGAGAATGGGGAGCCGGCCCCTCCCGGCTCGGGCTCGGCCGCCCGCCGCTCCCGGAGCCCCCACCCTGCCCGGGGCGCGGGGCCTACTGCGCGGGGGGGCAGAGGCGGCGGCGAATCCCAGAGGAGCGGCCCCAGGACGCGGCCCCTAACTCCCCGCGAGGGCCCCGACGGCGGCAGCAGCGCGGCTCCAGTCCCGGCCCCGTCCACGCCGCCCGCGCCGCCTCTTACACCTGCCGGCCCCCGCCCCCCCCTCCCCGCCGGCCCGGCCCGAAGCCTGCGGTTCGACTGTTCGATGCCTAAGCCCGTCGGCGGGGCCAAGCGGCGTCGCCCGCCGCGGGCTCGCTCAGAGCCCGGCCTGGGGGCCTGCGGGGGACCCCGTCCCTCGGCGGGCGCGGAGCTCGGGGCGCGCCCTGCTCTCCCGGCTCGGGGGGCGCGGACGGGCTCGCCGGGAGGGCGGCCGCGGCGGGTGGCGGTCGCCGCTCTGAGGCGGGGCCGCTGCGTCCCCGCTCCCGAGCCGCCGGCAGCGAAGCGCTGCTGCCCCCCGGTGGCCACAGCTGTGCACTGGCGCCCGCGGCCGCTCCCCGAGGTGACGGGACCGGAGGCCGGGTCGAGCTGCGACCTTAGGGCGGGTGACGGGACCCCGCCCTTTCAGGGAAAAGCCAGGCCCTCGCGGTCGGCCGCCCGCGCCAGCGTCGCCTCCCACCCGACTCCCGCCTGGCGTCGCCGCGCCGCGCCCCGAGCGCCTGAGGCCCCGTCTGGCGACATCACGGCGCGCTCGCGGCTCCCACGGAGCTTTGGGGGGCGCAAGCCCGGCCCTTCTCTGTTCTCACCTGAGGCGCGGGGCTCCGCGGGGGGCACCCGCCTGCGCCTCGGTGCGCCGCAAACGAGGCCACTAGGCCTGTCGCCAGGAGGCGGTGACCGGTCAGCGACTCGGAGGCACAGGGCGCTGCGGGTGTGCGCCTCCCGGCCCCTGCGGTCAAGGACGAGCGGCCCGAGGGGGCTCGAGTCGCCGGGCTCAGGTCCAGCCGAGCCCCCACGCCCAGGTCGGAGGGGACGCGTCTCTCCCCGTAGCTGCAGGCCCAGGCCCGGGCCGGCTCCCCCCGACGACCGCAAGACGCTGTACCGCAGGGGCCCGGTGAGCCTGCGCTCCGGGCCCGGGAGTCACGCTTGCGCCGCACCGGCCGTGAAGCGCACCGCAGCTTTCTAGCTGAAGAAAATGTGCACACCTAGATTTTGAAATATTGCTTAAAAATGCTAACCATCACCCGAGCTTTTATTTTACTTTTTAAAGATTTTATTTCTTTATTCATGGGACCCAGAGAGAGGCCGAGACACAGGCGGAGGGAGAAGGAGGCTCCCTGGAACTGGGATCACGGCCTGTGGCGGGCGCTCAACCGCTGAGCCCCCCAGGCGTCCTACCACCTGAGCTTTTAGTGAGTTGTAATCAAAAAATTTTGGCGGGGGGGGGGAATCCCTGGGGGGCTCAGCGGTTGTGCGTCTGCCTTCGGCTCAGGGCATAACCCTGGGGTCGTGAGATCGAGTCCAGCGTCAGGCTGCCTGCAGGGAGTCTGCTTCTTCGTCTGCCCGGGTCTCAGCCTCTCTCTGGGTCTCTCATGAATAAAGAAATAAAATATTTAAAAATGTTTTTGTTTTGTTTTTTGTTTTTAAAGTAAGCCCCGGGATCCCTGGGTGGCGCAGCCGTTTGGCGCCCTGCCTTTGGCCCAGGGCGCGATCCTGGAGACACGGGATCGAGTCCCACGTCGGGCTCCCGGTGCATGGAGCCTGCTTCTCCCTCTGCCTGTGCCTCTGCCTCTCTCTCTCTCTCTGTGACTATCATAAATAAATAAAAATTAAAAAAAAAAATAAAGTAAGCCCCGCACCCACCGTGGGGCCGGAACCCAGGATCCTAAGACCAAGGGCCCCGCGCTCCACCGCCCGAGCCACCCAGCAACCTGCGGTTGTCATCGCGCTGTTGGCGGGGCCCTGCCCCAGGGGTGCTCGGGCCCAACCACCGGGCTGCGCAGTTCCTTAAAACTGACCATGAAGTTGGCAGCGGGGATTGGCTCTTCCTGTCCCGGGCCGTTTCTCTGGAGTGTGCGATGCTATGTGATGGCTTTTTACCTGCAGAATTTCCAAAATTTTCTGGAATCAAACTTCTCAAATTCAGCTGCTGCTTTATTGTCTGTAGTATTGTTGTTGTTTTTGTTTTTTTTGGTAAGATTTAGTTGTAAGTCGTCTCTACACCCGGCGTGGGGCTGGAACTCCCAGCTGGCAGATCAGCAGTTGCCCGCTCCTCTGTCGGAGCCGGCCGGCGCCCCTGGAGTAGTTTCTACTTCGTCATTTCTAGTCTTCACGGCACCTGCACTCGGAGACCCCACCTCCGGACACCAAACTCTGCTCATCTGTAAGAAGCAACTCGTTTGTCCCGGTTTTATCCCGAGACGCAGGGACCCCGTCCCATCTGCAGGCCCCACCTCCAAAGAGTTCCGCTGTTTCTCCCACAGCTGCGGCTACTTCCTCCACTGAAGTCTTGTACCTTCGATTTGTAAAAACAAAACCACACGTGCGCGCACGACGTGCGAAGGGAAGGGCAGGGGTGCGGTGCGGTGGAGAGCGAGGCCCGCGGTGCGGGTGGGGGACCCCACGGGTCTGTGGCCTGGGCGCTGGCCCACCGTTTCCCCTTGCCCCGTCTCAGTCTGGCCTGGCGGCGGCAGCAGCTCCCACCATCCCTGCAGCCCCCTGGGCCCCGGGCACAGCGCAGGGCAGATCGCCGCTGCGGCCCCACTCCCCTTGTGCCAGTTAGGGACGCCAGCCAGCCACAGAGCCCCCCGCCCCCCGTCCTGCCCGGGCTCCTCAGCCCGCTGCCTGTCCCCGCCGTGCCGGTGATCCAGGGACACTGTGAGGAGCTAGCAGTGGTCGCCACCCCTCGCCGTGGCTCCTGGCCACCACCTGTTTCCTTGTCACTCCCACCTGCTCCTGAGCAGGCTCTTCCCGCACCCCCCGGAGCCCACAATCAGAGCAGGCTTCACTTTCTGCACCCCCAGTCCCGCCCGAAACTTCCTGACAGTTGGGCTTGTTTTTTTTATCGGGAGGAAGTTGGGGTCATAACGCTGAGAGGCCGCTTGCCTGGGACCCGTACCATCCCTCATCCACATGGGGCGCCTGGGGCTGGGGGGGCTCCCAGGACGCCGAGGGCCTGCCCCCGGGGCGCAAAGATCTGAGGCCTGGTCTCTGTGCCCTCTTGGGTGTTATGTGACCTACACAAGCCACCTACCTTCTGAGGCTGTGCCTTCCCTGCATTAAAAGGAGGGACAAGACTCCTGCTCCCGTTCCTAGGAGATGGGAGAGCGGGAAGGGCGCACGCGAGAGCCCGGGGAGCTCCGAAAGGGTGGCCAACGGGACGTGCAGCGGAGGGTACCGAGGCACGAGACGGGACAGTGGTTCTCCTGATAGTTTAATGTTATATTTGCAGCATAAATAAGGCACAATATATGTCAGGGCGGGGGAGCGGGAGAAGGCCTGGCTGGGGGGGACTGCGGGGGTAAGGGGGTTAAGGGGAGGGGAGCCGGAGCGTCGCGGGGAGGACCGTGAGAGCCTGCTCTCAGGGATCGTGCAAGGAAAGGGACGAGACGCTCTGGGAGCAAAACAGCCTGTAGCACCACAGCCTCCCGCACGGGGACCGGGCCCAGAGCCGGGCTCCTGTGCGACGGAGACGTGTCGCTACCTGTCCAGGATACATGGATGAAGAGAGCGAATCAGAGGTGCGCGCTGCTTGCTTCCAACACATACTATGTCCGGAGGCGACAGCCTCCGCTGTTGGGGCTGGAGGCTCATCTCCCTGCCAGAGAGGGGGTGCGGGGGAGGGGGTGCACGCACGGGACAGCAGGGGCTCCAGCCAGTCCTTCCTGCAACAGAGTGTGGAGTGACCCGTCTACAAGGGGACAGGGGACAATTCCCGTCCAGACCAAGGCAGAACAGGTTTCAGGAAGAAGTAGAAGGAAGACAAACAGATTCTGAGATGAATGACGCGGTTGTTGTTCTAATGGGGGTGGAGGGAGGGACCGGGGAAAGGGAACGATGTGTTCGCGCTAAGGCAGAGGATGGTACTGAAATATTCCGACGCCAGCAAGGATGTCCCGGCTTGCCCCTAAGGCCGCGGGCCCCATGCCCGAGTGTGCCTTAGGATCCCGCGGGGTGCTTGTTAGAGCCCAGCCCGAGTTTCCGATTTAACAGGTCTGTGCTGGGGCCCAAATGTGTGCATTTGTAAGAAGCTCCCAGATGCTGGTGCTGCTGTGCTGCTGGTCCTGGACCACATCCCGAGGCCCACCACCCTGAGGGAAAGTCAGCGGAACCAGTGCTCACAGCCATTTCTTACGGTGAGAATGTCACCCACCGGTAGCTGCGGCTGGCGAGCAGCTCTGGGCTACCGGCCCCCCGCCCCGTTGCAAGAAGAAAATGAACCCCAGCAGCCACCACACAAGCCTGCATCTACAAGAGACGTAGCTGCCCTTCCCTGCCCTACTCTCCCCAGCCTGTTCTCAATCTGGGTAGCACTTTACCCCAAAGAGAGACGAATGAACCGGTAACAGAGGCTGGGAATGGTGGCCAGCAGCCTATGCCCATTCCTGCTGGGTCACCACTCTGGGGTGGGTGGGTGGCTGGGGGGACTTCTGTCTGTGTGTACATGCGTGTGTGCAAACACAAACAGAGGAATATCAGTTCTATAGTAGGAGGGGGATGATTAGGGTTGTGAGAGGCTGAAGTAGGATGGGGATCCTCTAATCTGCCTTAGGACCCTCACCTGTCCGGTTCCTCCCTCCGCCCCTGTCAAACAAAAGTCTAAAGAAAGCAGAAAGAGCATATCAACAAAGGCATATGTGATATAACTAGGAGGACTGGCTTCTAAACGGACTGGTTATGAAATTAAAGAAAAAAAAAGAATACATTTCCTTCCTGTGTATACAATGTACAATATTAATGAAAAATAATGATTTGGGGATGGGAAGGAAGTCACGAAAGAAAGAGGGCGCTTCTGGGGGAAAGGCTGTCTCAGGGTTAGCACCTTTAAAGGAGCCTCTCAGTGTGGAGCAGGGGAGCCTTGGAAACCCGAGGAGGACTATTTTGGTGTTGGCTTGGTGGTTCAGGGTGTAGACGGGGCATGGTTGTGGCTAAGGACCCTGTCGACCAGGATGGGTGGTGCTGGAGGGCAGTGAATCAGGACAGGCGCCAAGAACACAGGACGGGCCCAGGGAAGGCGGCCGTGGCATGGGCTTCAGTTAGGCCATCTCCTTGTCACCACTGCCGAGCGTGTATGGTCTAGTGCTTAGAGCCAAGGACCGGAGCGGAGGCTGAGGGAAGCCAGATTTGGGGTGTCCAGCCAGCAGGGGAAGGGTTAGCAAGGAGGGCCTACTTCTAGTTTTCTCTAGCAGCGAGGGAAGCGTCCTCAGACTTTCCAACTCCGAGCGAGCTTTCTTTCCAAGGAAGGAAGCCTGCAGGGCCAAAGACCCGGCCCGGTGCCTTTGTCAGGGCCTTGGTTACGTCCCAGCTGGGTCTCTGGAGCGAGGTGGGAGGCCTGCAGTCTTGCGTTCCCGCAGCAGAGTCCCAAGGCTTCCATAATCCCAGCTCCTCTCAGAATCTTCCCTTAGGCCCCTAGGAGGGGCAGGGCCATTAAGAAGGGCTAGGTGACCGCCCTCAATGTTTGGTTCTGGTCCCCATGAGCCCGGAAGCAAAGGGCAGGGGAGAGTGGCCCCAAGGCCAGCAGCAGTAACAAGGTAAGACGTCCCCCAACTCGCAGGACACGCAACTGCTGTGCCTTCTCAGTGCGGCGCGCAACCACCTAAAGAGCTCTCTGGGGGTGCTGTCCCGCCCCCTCCTACTGCTGTGTTAGGTTCTGGGAACACCCCCCACTGAGGGCCCCAGTGAGAACTTCCTGATGAAAACGGAATAGGGACTCAAGAGAATGAGACATGGGGACTAAGAAACTAAACAGGAACCTCTAACTAGGTTAGCCACCCTACACGGGGACAGACAGGTGGGGCTCACTTCTTCCGGGGCCCCGCGGAGAGGCAGGGCGTGTGTGCAGTGACAGATGGGTTCTTAACTTGAAAAACACCTGACTACAGGGGGAAGAAAAATAGTCAAGGGTCTCACGAAGGCTCCTTGGGAGCCATAAACTCAGTCAAGCTTTAGGGCAAGGCTGCTGGTGGGAAATCAAGAAGATAAAAAATGAAACACAACTAAAGCAGAAGAGAGTCCCAGGGCGCCGCCTTCCAAAGGAAAAGTCCTGAGTACGAGTTACGGCTGGGCGCTGTTAAAGGCAAACGGAGTCCCTGGAGGTGGGAACTGGCATCCTGACCATCTGCTGTGCCATTTGCTAGACTGAGTCACCTCAGGGGCTGTTGCTGTTGGGTCCCGGGTGGTAGAGGATGAGAGAACCATGTTTTCTCTCCCCTCCCGTCACCAGGTGCGTCTTGTTCAGCACGGGCGCGGAGAAGCAGGACGGGAAGTGGGAAAACAAACTGCAATAGAACGTGTCCTCTGACTGGCTCACCGGCGCGTCCACTCTGAGAAGATGGGGCTCCTGGAGCTTAGCACACCTCCTCATTCCCCCAGGACAGCCAACTTTGGAAGACAAGCTAAGAAAGGAAGCTGGCAGTTATCCTGTGTGTGTGTTTGAGATGGACGTAGGAGAGAGGGAGAGGACATGCCTGGCCTGGGCAGATGGCAGAAGGTGGCTCGGGGACAATTGCAAGGGAGTCACACTGACAGGCTATTAAAGCTGACCTACCTATCCACAGGCCTCTGGCTTTGGACGGCTTCCCACGGCCCTGGGAGAAACTGCGTAGTTCAGAGCCAAAGGAAGGTAAGAAGTCCTAATGGGGGAGAAAGAGGGACAAGAGGGATGACTTCCTCCCCCTGTAACCTAACTCCTCAAAGTAAGAATGGCTGAGGGCAGCAGTCCCCAATTTCCCAGGCAGGCCAGACCTTCACCAAGCAAGGCTCTTCTCCTGAGATCGGTACTGCACCTCCTCTTTCTTGCCTCTTCCCATCCTACCTCACCCTCAAGCAAACCAACTCGGGACCCCTGGCTCTGATGCCTCCGAGTCCTGGGGCTGGCACTCTGGGGACGCATGGCACCTAGGGGCAGGGGGCAGAGCACCCCAGCAGCCAGCCTAGAAGCCTGGTGAATGAGAGGAAGGAGGTCTGGGGACAGGGACACTTGTGAATCAAAGACCCTAGCCCAGAGGAGAAGACAGCTGTGTGAGTCTGGGAGATGGGCGAAGGGCAAGGGAGTGCAAGAATGCTGCACACAGCAGCTCCGGAGGGCTACATCTGAAGAGAGACAGAGACGGTGACCCCCGCGACCCCGACAGGGGAACAAAGAGGGAGCGACAGAAGCGGACAGATTACCACAAGGTGTATGTATGCTTTGGCCAATAAACTCCTGTAAGACATAAAGAATCAATCCAGTAACCTGACAGAAAGAGCTTCAGACTCTACTGGTCCTGCCTGCCCTACTGACCCTGTGGGAGGGGGGCTGGGGCGGCGGGGGGCGGGGGGGGGGGGGGACCCGCCAGCCACACCTGGGCGCTTTCCCTTCGCATCACGAGCAGCTAGTAAGGCCACAAGATGATCTCGCCAAGGCTCAGCGGCAGGTGGAAAAGGCCCCACCAGTAGACTGAGAAAACTCAAGACACAAAGTGAAGTACCCAAAGCTCTGGAAATTGCTGAAAAAGGACCAGAATTCTTGGGGTTTTGCTTCTTTCTTTCTGTTTTTTGTTGTTGTTATTTTTTTGTTTTTGTTTTTGGTGGCAGCTAGGGAGAAGGACTAAAGTTTATGGAAGAGCTGGAAAATACTGCTAATTCATACAACAAAGGTATCTTTACATTCATCATAGGTGAATGTTTGAACTAGACTTCAGGAAGGGGGTAAAGGGATAAAATAAGCAGCTAATGGGAGACAAAGCCCTAAGCCCCTTAGGTGGCTGGGGCAGGCAAGTGGATGACCTGCCATCAACACTAGCCTCCCTTTACCTAGCAGGCAGTGGCGTGCTGCTAAGGAACAGGAAGGTAACAGCCACGGCTTAGCGGGAAGACAGGGAACTGAGAAACCGAAACCTAGAAGTGCAAGGGTTAGTGTTCAAAGAGACAGGTACACATGCATGGGCAGGGGTGATTGTTCGGACCATCTGGAAAGGCCTTTGGCTGTGGGTACATCAGAAACTGCCCCCTTTAGGGGATGATCTATGTGGCTCTGGGGCTGGGAGGCTCTTAGTACGGGTGTCAATGTACTTGACCATGTGGCTGAAAAGCCCCACATCTGTCCATTCCTCACAACACACAATTTCCCCCCCCCATATTGCCATGTCCAAGGCAGATGGGAGGCGATAAGATGGCGTCTTTCTTGGCTCTCGGGCGGGCGAGCTCTGGCTGGGGACCTTTCCACCAGGGGAGGCATCATCTGCCCGCAGACTGGGACTGTGGGGTCATGATCACATGCGACTGTATCGGCATGCTCAGTTCTGTCCTTTGGCTGGCCATCTGAGTGAGGACCGAGGTGGCCACAGCTTCAGCTGCAGAGCGAACACTGAGGCCATTGCTAGGGGCTGTTGCTGAGCTGTGCTGAATCACAGGGGCTGGAGAACCCGTCGGCTCTGAGCTTTCCTTGGGGCTTTCTGCCAGGAAGGAAGGCAAAGAGCAGAGAGCAAATGGTTACAAAATAGACTGGGGAAACAAGCAGACCACACTGAGCCATAATTCTAAAGGAGCCCAAAGGAAAAGGAAGCCCATCATTTTTGGGGGGAAAACTTCCTAGAACCTTAGCTTCTAAGCCATGAAGGGGCTAAGAAATGGAAGTTGTGAGAAGGGACGCCAAGAACCAGGCCCAAATTAATTTATCTGAGTAAAGTAACCCACTTAGCACGTTAATTACACCGTCTGGCTTCTACATCTTTGAACAGTTCATTACCCCTACTGGCACATTCTCCTTTTTTTCATGTCTTGAAAGGTGATTTAAAATAGATCTTTTTTTTTTTTTTTCTTAAAGCTATCTTCTCTGATTAATTCCCACAAGAATTGAATCATTCCATCATTTTTTATGTTCCTTTAGTATGCACTTGCACCACAGGTAAACCTGATAAATACCAAGCTACCCTCAAATGAGGGTATGAATGACCAGTTCTTGGCCCAGGTTCAGTTAATACAACAGAGAGGCCTGCTAGATCCTCCTGTCATTTAGCTAAGCATTAATGACTGCAAACATTTCTTATGGGCTACGCCACTCCGGCTAAAGTGATGATAACATTTTACTGATAAACACAAATATCTGAGCTGCATACAAAGGTGACTCTATGTTGCTCTGTAGTCAGGTTTTATGAAACATCGCATAGCCTCTACAGCTGCTTCAGCGGAGGTGTGTGGACTAAATAAGAGCCAGTGACCAATGGTTGCATTTTGATTCACTCCTGATGAATGTCTGAGTGTTCCTTCAGGATTCAGAAATCATCTCCTCTGTGAAGCCTTCTTTATTATGCTCATGAAATTAACTGTCTCACTGTTGTGCTTTCAGAGCACACATTCACTTATTCATCATTCTACTGAGCATCTTCCATGTGCCAGCACTGCGGTATAAGATGAATAAACCGGGAGCCCTGTCCTCAGGAAGCTCCCACTCCAGGGGCTCTTTGACTGGCTATCTGTGCTTACCTTATTCACAGACTGACAGGTTTATCTCCTCGTAAGTCTGAGTCTCTCAGAGGTACAATGTGTCATTGACCTGCATCAAATACCCGCCACAGCCTCTACACCACACAGCAGGAACCAAATACATCTTTGCTATAACAAATAAGTAGTGTAATGGATTGACTGCCCCTCAAAAGTTCTTGAAAGGACTGAGCAGAAAACTTACTGTATATAGACTTCATGCTGATGAATACTCAGTCCTTGCCTTCCTTACCCCATCAAAAGGAGCTGAAATGTCGATCACTAAACTTCTGGAAACACTTTCTTATCCTGGTTTCCAGAATGCTACACTCACTACTCAGCTAATTTTCCTCCTGCCTTCTTGGTGGCTCTCTGGCTCCTTTGTGGGTTTCTTCTCCTTTCTCTGACCTCAAAATGCTGGAGTACCCCAGAGCTTGGTCCTCGACTGCTTCTTTCTTTCTGTCTGTGTTCTTTCAATAATGAAACCATTTCATCTGGTTTTGCGGCTTTAAAAACTAATGACAGGCTGCTGACTCCCAAAGTTGTATCTTCAGCCTTTCCTCTCAACGGTGGGACTATATAACCAGCCTCCACGTGACACCTCACCTGTAAGCCTAGCAGGTTTCCTAGGTTCAGCTTGTCCAAATCTGAGCTGCAGATACACCTCCTAATCCATTTGCTTCTATACTTTCCTCTACTTCAACTAATGGCAACTCCGCTCTTGCAGTTGTTCAGGCCAAAAACTTTGGTGTGACTTTTGATTCTTTTCTTATATACCACCCCATCTGGCCCGTCATCAAGCCCTGTCACTCTACTTCCACTGAATTCGACGCCTTCTCACCACGTTCACTACTACCACCCTGGTCCGAGGCTCCACCACTTCTTGCTCACATGACTGCAACAGCCTCCTAAATGGACTGCTTGCTTCTGCTGGTGCACTCCTGCACTCTCTAACAGAGTGATTCTGTTCAAATATAATCAGACCAGTCATGTCAGTCTTCTTCTAAAAACCTTCTAATGGTCCCTCACATAGAGTAAAAGCCGAGGTCCTCACCATGACTGATGGTACCCTATATAAAAATGTTCCCATTAGCTTCCTTACTTCATCTCCAATTATTCTCCATCCCTGGTTCTATTTAATCCAGTCACACTAGCTAGCCTCCTTGATGTTCCTAGAATGTGCCAGGCGCAATCCCACTTTGGGTCTTTGCATTTCCTATTCTTCCCGTTGGCAGTACTTTTCTCCCATATAAATGTATAGCCAGCTCCTTCACTTCTTTAAGGTCTTTATTCAAAAGCCACCTCATCTAAAATTTCAACCCTGCTGCCAACATTTCATATTCTCCTTATTTTATTTTTCCTCCAAGCATTTACTCTTATCTAACATACCATATATTGTACCTATTTATTTTGCTTATTATCTGTCTCACCTACTAAAATATAAGCCCCTCAAGGGCAGGGATTTTAATCTAATCTATTTGGTTTTCTATTATATCCTCAGCATATAAAACAGTGTCTGGCACAGAAGAGGCTCAATCAGTATCTGCTTATGAATGCATGTATCCTGAAGTACATATTAAAATTAAAATTTAAATAGAAGATGTTTAAAATGAGTGATGTGGTTACTCTTTTTCTATGGGAACACATCTTCGAAATAATAAGGACAGTTAGTGGAAAAATAATTCAATATATCAACGTTTGATAGCCAAAATTTCTAGGAATTTATTAAATTTGTAAAGGAAAATGATTCATTAGCTTTCACTGCCCATAAGCAAATTATTCACAGTCATTTTAATTTCAGGATTGTGCTTGTCCTGAGCACGACTCTACGACCATCTTTTTCTAGCACTATTTTATGTGTGCACATAGGTTACAAACTAAAACCACCACTGGCTCATCATAAGAAAGATAAATATTTCACAAAGGTTAACAAATGCCAACGTATCATCTGTTGTTTATATTCTCTTGAGGCCAAGATAGTGTCTTTGGAATAAGAAAGATCTAGATGTGAATCTTGGCTCTGCCACTCCACCAACTGTGTAACTTCAGGTACATGACTATTCTGAGTGGTTTTTTTGTGTATAAATGGAGGCAATATCTATTTCATGAAAGAACTCGGCAGATGGTATAGTGCTTAACACAAAGTAGGCACCCGATAAATATTGCTACCCTGTATCTCCAACTATGATAGATAATTAGGATAACTCTATATGGTTTTGAAAACAAAATTATTTTGTAGGACTGGCTGTTCCCGAAAGGTTGCTCACTCATCAGTCTGGACTCCCCACACCATTCAGAATGGGATTATAAAATTATCAACAGTTGAGACACTCATACATGCAATTTATTGACTGACTAAGCTTGCTTAGGTTGTGAGCCACTCACCTAAATAGCCTTGGGTCTTTTTCTGTAGTGCAGTAACTGGGCAGTCTTTATGAGCTAACAGTAGCTGTTTCAACTGAGCCACCTCATTGCGTAGCAACGTGACTTCGTTCTGAAGAGAGAGGGGAAAAGAAGAGCATCAAGAAAATGCATCCTCCACCCATGAGCCCCCAGTAGCTGTTCCCACAGTGAGGACAGAATGCTGCCTGGATTTTCTCCCCTGAATCTGGGAGATGCCTGATCTCACAAGGCTTCAGACAGCTCAGGGCCAGTATAGTCATGAATTCAGTGACAGGAGCTGCTTACACTGAAAAGTAGGGATTTTTTTTTTTTTTTAAGATTTTATTTATTCATGAGACAGAGAGAGAGACAGAGAAGGAGAGGCAGAGATACAGGCAGAGGGAGAAGCAGGGTCCATGCAGGGAGCCGGATGTGGGACTTGATCCCAGAGCCCCAGGATCAGGCCCTGGGCTGAAGGCGGTGCTAAACCGCTGAGCCACTCGGGCTGCCCAAATGTAGGGATTTATAATAGAAACATTACTCCTATTTAGGATAAAATAACCATACCAAAATTAATAATGCATATGTCCTTTGACTAAGAAAGCTTACTTCCAGAAATCTATTTAATAAAACTACCTACTCAAGTGCATACAATGTTAACTACGGCATTGCTGTTCTGGCAAAAAATTAAAAACATTGTAAAAATCTGTACCTTATAATACAACCACACTATACAATGTACTACCATACAGCTATTTTTTAAAAAATGAAGTAAATCCTTTATACACATGGTCAGATTTCCAGGAAATATGATCAACCTATTTATGTTAAAACAAACACACAGTCCCTCCCTGACTAGTCCATAAAAATTATAAGTGAAAAAAATTTTGCAAATACATATACGTCTGGTAGGTATACACCAAACGTATCCATAGGAAAGAGTAAGATTGGAAAAGACATACTGAAGAGGAACTTTGTTTTTGTTCTATACATTTGTGTGTGCATGTAACTATACACATGTTATATACAGAAATATATTCATATATACCTTTGCAATGAAATATTTTAATACGTAATCAAAAGAAGGGAAAATAACATTCAAAAAATATCTGGATTATAAGTTTTCTATTTGTGCTCATGGGGTTTTTTCTTTTTTTTTTATTAAGCTGCATTATCTGGGGCAAATACATTTCCCTTTAGGTGTTCCATGACCCCAGTCAGATTCTACTGATGACCTAAAAGAGTACCCTGGAGCGATGAATCTAATTCCTTCCATCCAAATGGGTCTGTGGATGATTCAGACTCTAGCAGCAGGTTTGGGAGTAGATGGTGAGTGTCTTTTCCAACCCCTGGGGAAAAGACATCAATTTCGACTGTTATGAGTTTCTTTCTGCATTCCTCCTGGTACATCTTCTGGATCTGTCCTAAAGAATTACCCATCTTCTATTATTATATTGTTTCACTTTTTTTCTGATTCATTCTCTCTTTCCAGGTTCATCAATCCCAATAATCACCCAGGACCCACTCACACTCAGCTGAATGTTCTGAGAAGTGAGTTCCTCTGCCTTCTTCTCTAGGGAGGACACCCAGAGCTTCCGCTTTTGACGGCAGCGGGAGGCTGCAGCCCGGTTACGCTCCAGAAAACGCTGCCGCCGTTCATCAGGATCTTCATCCACTGTGCGTCGCCTTCTCCCTCCAGTGCTAGGAGTGGGCTGGGCTGGTGAGACCTGGGGTTCAGGAAGAAAAAGGGGTTACCTTAAGGGAACTTTCCAAATTAAACCTGATGTCAGTTAGGTTAGTAAGCTCTGTTAAAGATCTGGTAAAGATGTACCAGTCTCTGCAACCAGAGCAAGTCTCATCACTATGCCCCTGAGTTTCTTTTCTGTCTACCTCCCATCTCCTTCCAGTCTTCTCAGCCCCATACTAAGACAAGCTGCAACTCAGGTAGGAACTGATTATTTCTGAGACAGGTAGGGCAAGATGAAATGAGCATCACTTTTTGTTTCTTAACAAAAGGGAATCTTGTCAGTGGAGAAATCATAATGAGGGCTGGGTGTCAGGGGAACTTTTAAGGAGACTAGAATAAAAATATTTGAGATTCACTGATCTGGAAAACAATATACACAAACAACTGAATGCTACAAGTTTCAGAAAATGAGAAAAGATTTTACTACCACTGAAATACTGGCTATCACAGAAATACTCTGCTATCACAGAGAGATATGGATTAGTACATCCTTATTTTTTTTTTTAATTTTTATTTATTTATGATAGTCACACAGAGAGAGAGAGAGAGGCAGAGACACAGGCAGAGGAAGAAGCAGGCTCCATGCACCGGGAGCCCGACGTAGGATTCGATCCCAGGTCTCCAGGATCGCGCCCTGGGCCAAAGGCAGGCGCCAAACCGCTGCGCCACCCAGGGATCCCTACATCCTTATTTATATCAGCAATCACCCTCTCCACCTTGTTTGTTCTGTTGGTTTTTATTTATTTGTTTGTTGTTTATTTTTAATATTCTGTTGGTTTTTAAACAAAAAACCATTTTTAATCCCTTTATAATTGATGATATAAAACTGCCTTTAGTCTTTAAACTTGAGGCTGATGTTCTCTGTCACTAAAGTACTTCTGGATCATCCTCCCTTTCTATTAGCTGGTATGTGTTCAGAGAAGACAGACCAACTTTATAATAGCAGCCAAACTTAAAATGCAGAAAGGTCAGTCATCTGTATAAAAGAAACTATATAATGTAAAACAATGCCAAAAATAAATTCTTCCTGGATCTGTTGTTATCAGAGAATATCTGTATTAGTAGTTTCCAAGTGCCAAAGCTCACATCAGTTGCATGAGAATAAGCATAAGCTTATAAAAAACAATCTTATACTCTACTTTAGGCCCTACTAATTTATGTTCTCCATTAATACAGATAATCAGGGCAGCCCGGGTGGCTCAGTGGTTTAGCGTTGCCTTCAGCCCGGGGCCTGATCCTAGAGACCCGGGATTGAGTTCCACATCGGGCTCCCTGCCTGGAGCCTGCTTTTCCCTCTGCCTCTGTCTTTGCCTCTCTCTCTGTGTGTCTGTCTCTCATGAATGAATAAATAAAATCTTAAAAAAAATACAGATAATCAAGAGATAATTTTATTTATTTACATTAATATTCTCTCTCCCAAAAGAATAAAATGAAGAAGAAATTTAAAACTCAATTTAATGAGCTGGAGGCCCTGGGTCATTGCTTCTTACTGTACCACGGGAAGTTCATACTAATTCTTCTGAGATTTTCAATTTCCTCTTTGTCCTGAGCTCAATGGAGCACATGTAAAGACCAGTGCTTTACGGGAATGGGGAAGGAAAACAGTAGGTTCCTATTCTCTCACAGTAACTCAGTAGCTTATGCAGGGAATAGAGGCGAAAGAGCACCAAGAGAAAGAAGGGAAGAATGAGAAAGGAATCAGCAGTGACTAAAAAGGAAGTCATGTCATTTTCTTAAGAGGGACAGCAGTACAACACAGACAAGGTGGCTACTGCTTCACCATCTCCAGGGACTGGCACCGGAAGGGGTTATAGGAGGGAGGGCAAGCTTAGCTTGCAACAAGAAAACTCAAATGAAGGCCTTTTTTGTTGGCCAAGCTTTAAGGCAGCATATGGCCACTAAATGTTAGGACATGTGGTGGTAACTGACGAAGCAGGTGGTGACATCAGAAAAAGGGGCTGGACAAAGATTTAATTCTAGAAACCCATCTCAGGTTGTTGTCACCTGTCCAGCGCAGATACTATAAAAACTAAGGCCTATTTAGTTTTCAAAAGCTTATGAAAACTGAGGCTTCCCTGAGAGAAGAACAGGACATATAAATGGGACTGCTCTCGCTTTATTAAGACTTTCATTTCTTTGTGCTAAAAAGGGAATAAATTGGTAAGGAAAGAGATTTTATTATGTCTGCTTACTGAGCCATCTTAGTACTGTGACATCACCTTTTACTAACATATTGTCATTATTCAATGTTTGCCACAAAACCTAATTGGGTAAGTTTTTTTGGTTTTTGGTTTTTGCCTTTTTTTGGTTTATTTTTTGTAAGACTTACTACATGGGAAAGAGACTAGAGGAGCCTCCTTTGGTACATGAGTGGCTTGAGTGAGGGTCTGTCACATTTCAGAGGGTCCTGCCAAATATGTCATTCATATGTAGAAAAAAACAAAATACAAAAATTGAGACCTCCTCTGTGCTAGCACTACATGACCCACCCAGCTTGTCTGACGTAAATATCACAGAAGAGTGGATAAAGACTGGTGCCTTTTGCTACTGTCAAACTGTTCACGAGAACCAGAGCACAAGATGCCCAGAAGACTAAACCTGCTCTTCTGTAATTTTTCTGCTCCTTGAAAACCAAAAATGACATGAGTAATGGTAACACAGTGGGCTCCCTGGTCCAAGGGCCCAACTCACCTGTGGCTGGGCAGGGGATGGGGCATCAGGGTGCTGGATGAGGATCTGGCTCTGCTCAGGACGGGCCGTCACCATGGTGCTGGCGGTACCTACCACCATTCCACATCCACCATTGATTGAAGATACCTGGTGGGTTAGGGTGGCTTTTAGTCTCTGTGGGGAAAAATAATAAAAAATAGCTTGTCAAGGGTGAGGTTCTATCAAAGGTGAGAAGAGTGGGCTTCGATTTTAATACTGACCTTACAAATCACTAAAATTTCCATGCCAATTTGCCCTTAACAGAGGAATTAAAAGAAAATGACAGCGAGAATGTGCACCTGGATCCCTAAAATGCCTACTCTGTTCCTTGGCTTTCATCCTGGGCACAGTTGGAGAGTGGGGGTTGTTGAAGTAATAGAGTCCAGATGAAAGCTCTCTCCTGGAACCCAGCCAGGTGCTGGTTACGCAGCTATTCACCTCTTGGCCAGCTCTCCTGCCCACTCATCCACCCTCCATCTGTCACCCTGGAACTGAAACAGCAAGCATTCCACTCCAAACAATCTGTGCTGCCTCTTTTCACTGCCATGGTCTATGTACCAGGCTCTAAAGGTGGAAGAGAGGAGATAGGAGTCATGAATCAGGGTCTTTTCTTCTCCAGACCCCACAACAGGGTATCTTTAGCTTTGCAAGCCCCAGAAGGTTTCTTTGCTTGGCTCACTTGAAAAACCTAGATTGGTAACACTTCTTTCGAAAGGGCCAACATTGCCCATATTGCCCCAAGCTGGGATGTACTCACCATCTTGGCTTCTGATGGCATAGGGTGGCCAGAGGGAGAAATGGAACCACTGCTGTTAACTGGTGGGCCAGGGATACCAGGAATGTTGGGCACCATAGACACAGGTCTGGCCAGCTGGATCAAGACAAGGAAGAAAAACCAGAAGGGAACATAATACTAGTGGTGAAGCAACAGCTTCCCAAAACGAGTGCTTTGGGGTTGGCATGTCAGGGCCTGTTCTACGCAACGTGTCCATAGGGTGTAGAGGGACAGCCTGGGAAATACCTTTCCCCGTGGAGCGCTGCAGGGTAGGGAATCTAATCCTTCAGTGCTGTGACAATTTCTAGGGGAACTGCTGGAGCTGTATCTTAAGGAAAGTGGTGGGCAATGTGGGAGGTGCTAAGTGCCAAGTGAATCAACCAATCAGCAGGCTGGCAAGATCAATTCCTAGACCAGGAGCCAATTGTCCAGATGAGTCTTTGTCTAGTGTTCCACAGTGCTGGATTGGCAGAGGTTAGTGAAGAGTTTAGGCAGGCTGCCATGCTCAACTAATACAGACCAGAGCCCACGTTTCCCTGGGGCTCATGTGTGTTTATGAGCATTCAGGTGGAAGGGAGGGATTAGTGTGTCGGTAGGGTTGGCTGCCCCAACTACAGAGCTCACCGATATAACAGAAGGCATCTGTACTGGAGGCCCTGGCAGCACAGGCATGGTCTGTCCATTAGCAAGATGCATGACAAGAGGGAGGGAGCCAGTGGGAGACCTGAGGAGACATGAAGTGAAATGCTCATCACACAGACCCTTTTGTCCACGGATCTTCATCCTATAATCACAGCAGATTGCCCAGGCTTCTCTAGTTAGGGAAGCTACAGGACAGCACTGTAAAACCTTGACGCCCTGATGAAGGTGGAAAAACTAGGGAATGCTACCTACCTTGCCTTATAAATGCAGAGAAATGGTAAGATCCTTACACCTTGCAAAGTAAGCAAACACCACTGAATTCAAATGGGTGGGAAGCTAATCCTATTAAGATTTCAGAACAATTAGGGCAGCCGGGCGGCTCAGCGATAGCTAGCGCCTTCAGCCCAGGGCGTGATCCTGGGGTCCTGGGATCCCGGGATCCAGTCCCAAGTCAGGGTCCCGGCATAGAGCCTGCTTCTTCCTCTGCCTGTGTCTCTGCCTCTCTTTCTCTGTATCTCTCACTAATAAATAAATAAAATCTTTAAAAAAAAAAAACAGATTTCAGAACATTTTTTTCTTTTTAAAGATTTTATTTATTCATGAGACACACACACACACACACACACAGAGAGAGAGAGAGAGAGAGAGGCAGAGACACAGGCAAAAGGAGAAGCAGGCTCCATGCCGGGAGCCCGACCCAGGGATCCCCTAGAGCCACCCAGGGATTCCCTAGATTTCAGAACAATTTTTTTTTTTTTAAATTTTATTTATTTATTTACGATAGTCACAGAGAGAGAGAGAGAGAGGCAGAGACACAGGCAGAGAGAGAAGCAGGCTCCATGCACCGGGAGCCCGACGTGGGATTCGATCCCGGGTCTCCAGGATCGCGCCCTGAGCCAAAGGCAGGCGCCAAACCGCTGCGCCACCCAGGGATCCCGATTTCAGAACAATTAAACAAACATTCCTACCACTGGCATGTATAAATTCTGTCTTGCCTTAGGCAGGACTTGGGCCAAAGTCATCATTTTGCAAAGCTGAATTGTATCATATGATAGCCAAATAGGAGTAAATTTCTCTTGTTCCTTTGCACATATTACTCTACCTTGTCCCCAAAGGATGTCACTTTGTATTTCTCCTAGTAGGTCCAGAGAACAATTAGCTTTAAGAAGCTGAATCCTGACAACCACCTCTTAACCCATGGGTACCTGGGGATAGGAACTCAAATCATCTCATTAGGAAATCTGTATGGATCATGACAGGATTGAAGACAAACAGACAAACAAAATAGACAAAGTTAGGGGTAGCAAAGATGAAGAACCCCAGCTGGGACCAAGTGGAACACCAGACTCAAAAAAGATGACTTAATCTGTTTCAGCCTGTCATTCAGTAATGCCCCCCAAACCTTGTACAGACTGAGGCCAAGAACTAAATATACTTCCCTGTGTGGCCTCCACCGTTATAATGAACTTCCTTAAGGTTTTTTTTTTTTGTTTTTTGGTTTTTTTTTAAGATTTTATTTATTCATGAGAGACAGAGAGAGAGGCAGAGACACAGGCAGAGGGAGAAGCAGGATTCCTGGGGAGCCTGATGTGGGACTCGATCCCTGGACTCCGGGATCATGAGCCAAAGGCAGATGCTTAACCACTGAGCCACCTAAGCGTCCCACTTCCTAAAGTTTTAAGGATTCTTCTTTTAGATCAAGGAAGTATTAAATCTCCAAATTAAGGAAGTATTATCTCTGAACAAATACTTGCCTGTCTACTAATAAGGTTTATAAAGGAGATTTCTGCTTATGGGGGGAAATTTTATTTTGAAAGACAATCTCACTGACTTGTAACCTTTGAGTATTCAGAAACAGTCCCTGTCTTTTATCAAGTTTAAAAAGGCTCAGGCTTCACTGTTTCTCCCTGCTTTACTTACCCCAGTTGCCTGTTAGATGGTGGAGCCTGTGTGATGACGGAAGTTGGGGACGGAAGGGTTGGGTGAAGTGGGTCATAGCCCAAGTGGAGAGGCAGGGAGCCAGGGCGCACGATGGTAGGTGTGGGGGTAGAGATCACGACAGGCTTTGGGGTCATCTCCTGAAGAAAAGAGACCAAAAGATCACAAAACGCTATAAACGGCATTGTATAAATGGCATTGTATAAAGGTAAAATATAGTACAAATTTACTGGACAGTGACTCATGTAAATCACACCCTGACTCTATCATGATCATGGACCCATACTTCACTCACCCATTCTACAGGAATGACGAGTTAAGGCTTTTTGGCTATCTCCCTTTCAGGGATGACTGCTATGTGAAAGAAATGAGAGTTGGAAAATATCTTGAAATATTTATATAAGCACTGTAGTGCCATATAAGTTCCATATAAGTTCCAAGGACTGCCATAATTTTTCACAGGCTCTACATTCTCAATCCAAATTTGATGCCTGAGTGTCCTCTGATCTCTCTCTCTCTTTTTTTTTAAAGATTTTATTTATTTATTCATCATAGACATAGAGAGAGAAAGAGGCAGAGACACAGGCAGAGGGTGAAGCAGGCTCCATGCCAGGAGCCCGACGCAGGACTCGATCCCGGGACTCCAGGATCGTGCCCTGGGCCAAAGGCAGGTGCCAAACAGCTGAGCCACCCAGGGATCCCCTTGTCCTCTGATCTCTAATGAGAAAAGGCAGGGTGTAAGACTGGTGATAAAGCAACCCAATATGTCCTACAGACACTTTTTTTAAGTAGCCTCAATGCCCAATGTGGGGCTTGAATTCATGACCCCAAGATCGAGAGTGACATGGTGCCTAAAAAGGAAGTCATGACTGAGTACTCTACTGATTGAGCCAGCCAGGCACCCTCAGACAGATCCCTTTTATTTTATTTTTTTAATTTTTATTTATTTATGATAGTCACACAGAGAGAGAGAGAGGCAGAGACACAGGCAGAGGGAGAAAGCAGGCTCCATGCACCAGGAGCCCGACGTGGGATTCAATCCCGGGTCTCCAGGATCGCGCCCTGGGCCAAAGGCAGGTGCCAAACCGCTGTGCCACCCAGGGATCCCAGACAGATCCCTTTTAAAGAGACTATGAAGTTTGAATAATGGTCATGTTGTAATAAAACAAACTGCTTCCCACTGTTAACTTGCTTAGGATCTTAGTTGCTATCAGCCACCCTGGTCCTCACGTACCTCTAGACAACCTTTAGGACCTGGTCCTGATGAAAGTGGGAGAGAGGAGGGACAGCTGTAATGTTTATGGAGGAGGTGGTTTGGGGAAATTATCAAACTAAATTTAGAAGGAAGTAAAATGAGGTACAGATGCTCTATCCACAGTGGACACTAAAAATAATAACCCCAGGTAGAGCAGTAGAGACTGGAAAGAGGCATGAGGGGGCTTCTGAGGTTCTGAGAATATCTGGGTGCTGGTTACACAGGTTGTAAACTGTGAAAATTCAGTGAGCTATATACTCACAATTCACGCACTTTTATGTATGTATGCTATATTTCAGTACATTTATAAAAAAACACTACTTCATAAAAAGTTTCCTTTAAAAAAAATAATACTCAGAATCCTAGTGGATTTTCTCTTTGAGTCACTAGAAGACTTCCTTCTAAGGAGATTTTTTTTCCAAAATTATTTGATGTCCAATTTATGAATTACACAATTTTTTCCCCCACTTAATAACTGAAGTATAGGGGCACCTGTGTGGTGCAGTCAGTTGGGTGGCTGACTCTTGGTTTTGGCTCAGGTCATGATCTCAGGCTTGTGAGATCAAGCTCCACAGGCCCCAGGTGAGCCTGCTTGGGATTCTCTCTCTCCCTCTGCCCCTCCCCACTCCTGTCTCTCAAAACAAACAAACAAACAAACAAACAAACAAACAAAAACCCAAAACCAAAAAACCCCAAATAACTGAAGTACAACATACATAGAGTACATTATTCTAAAGGATACAACTAAATGACTTTATATATGTAAAGTCAAGACAGAGCCCATTTCCAGCACCCTAGAATGTTTTCCTATGTCCCTTCCCATTCCATACCTTCCCTTTTGAGTTCTATCATCATGAAATAGTTTTGCCTCTTCTTGAACCTGATGTAAACAGGTCCTGTGTATACTTTCATGTCTGAATTTTGTTATTGTTGTTCAATATAATGTTTGTGGGGTTCACCCACATTGCTGTATCATTAGTTCATTCTTTTTTAATGCCATGTGGTATTCCATTTTATTTTATTTACTTTTAGAGAGAGGGGGGTAGGAGGGGGCAAAGAGAGAGAGAGACTTCATCAGGCTCTATGACCAGTGCGACATGGGGTTTGATCTCATGACCCTGAGATCACAATCTGAGCCGAAACCAAGAGTCAGATGCTTAACTGACTGAGCCACCTAGGCACCCCTAGTATTCCATTTTAGAAATATACCACTATTTATTTATTTATTTATTTATTTATTTATTCATTCATTCATTCATTCATTCATTCTCTTGTTGATGAACAGTTTTTGACGAATACAGCTATTATGAGCATTTTAATATGCTTTGATACAGTGGACACATGCACTAATTTCACTTCCATGTAGACTCAGAAGTAGAACTGCTGGGTCAGAGAATAGATATAATTTATACAAATCTTCTAAATAATGAACATTATTTAAATATAATCAATCCTGTATCACACATTATGCAACTATTGAATCAAAACTTAATCTACCTACCAATTAACATTTGGGATAATTTTTTTTCTTTAGAATTTTATTTATTTGAGAGAGAAAGCACGTGCAAGCAAGCAGAAGGAGCTGAGGGAGAGAGAATCTGAAGCAGACTCCCCACTGAAAACAGAGCCCAATGTGGGAATTGATCCCAAGACCCTGAGATCATGACCTGAGTTGGACACCTAAAGTTGGACACTTAATCAGTGGAGCCATCTAGGCGCTTCTGGGATAATTAATTCTTAGTAGATAATTTACCTTTTCCTTGAGTGGCGGGGAGCAGGGACTAGAGGCAGGGCTATCAGGTGGGGATGAGTCTACCTCCACTGGCTCTTCTTCTTTGATTTTGATGTCTGGTGTAGAAGGCAAAGACATGTCAAGGGGCCCAGCAGCAGCCTGTTAAAAGAGAGAAATAAGCATAGTTCAACCCCACGAGTCCCTACAGGCTGAATCAAAATCTTTCCAGTTAAAATACGAGGAAATAGAAATATGCTTTCTCTCCCCCCCCCCCACCTTTTTTAAAGTAAGCTCCACACCCAACGTACGGCTTGAACTCACAATCCTGAGATCAAGAGTTGCATATTCTACTGACTGAGCCAGCCAAGTGCACTGAGGAAAAATACTTCAAAGTTCAGTCCTCAAAGAACTGAACTGCAAGTCAAAGAACTAGGGAACCTAGGTTTCATGTACAACTCTGGCCAGATCATTTTAACTTCTTTGAACTTGTTTTTATTTTCTAAAAAAGAATCTCAAAATCTTTTAGATTTTTCTAAAAAATTTTTTAAAGGTTTTATTTATTTGAGAAAGTGGGCAAGAACATGAGCAGGGGGAGGGGCAGAAGGAGAGAGAGAGAGACACAGACTCCCTCGTGAGCAGGGAGCCCGATGTGGGGCTTGATGCCAGAACCCAGGGATCATGACTTGAGCCGAACGTGGCTGCTTAACAGACTGAGCTACCCAGGCACCCCAGAACTTCTGTTTTTCTAACTGTAAAATGGAAATAATGCGTGCTTCACCACAGTGATACTTATAAAGATCCTAAAAGGAAAAAAAAAAAAAAACACACACAACGCTTATAATGTTTATAAAGACGCTGAAAGACAGAAAAAAAAAAAGTCATTTAAATCCATGCAAATATTATACCATTTTTCAGGAAAGTAAAATGATTCCTGAATCCAGTGCTTGCCTATTTCCAACCAGCTCTGCTGGCCACTGGAGGGCTGTGAGCACTTTTTCTGACAACCAGAAGGACTATTACCCAAGTATCAAAAGCAAACAAAGATAAATTAGCTATTGAAGTACTATAAATAAGATAGGAAAGATCTATTCTGGGGAACTTCCCATGCTTGATGGTGATTTCATCCCAAAATCTGGTGTTAGAGGCTAGAAGTTAGGAAGCTAGAGTTTTGGGATAATAAAGAAAAGAAAGGCTAGTGATTTGATCAGTTAAAGAAATTAGAACTTGGTCCTCGAAGCAGGACTGGGGAACACCAGAAAGGAGAAAGAATACTTTCCTGGCAGTGGTGAATCACTTCACAGAACTGTGGAGCCATAAATGGCTTTGCAGGGAACCATAAACCATCTGAGATGACGGCCCTGACACCACACCACGACAGGAGGGCTGGCACTGCAGTTTAGTTTCATGACAAGGTAGATCCTTTGTTCTATTTTTTCCATATCTTAGGCTTCTTGGTGAAAGAGGAGCTTGTTTCTAACTCTCCCCTGGCTACCTTAATCCCTAGGAAATCTTGGTAGTTGAACAAACTGAAGAAAATTTGGCATCTACTACATTAGAGAAGGTGGTAATGGTTCTTTCTCTCCAATCTGATGGGGGTGAGCAATGGCAAAGATGCTTTCATTTCTGCCCTCATTTTTCCTACATCATGGAGATGTTGGGCCCAATTCAGCTAATTCTGAGATCCCTGAGGTCAGAGGGTAGTAGGAAGGAGAGGCCTCTAAGTAAACAGAACCACAGGTTTAAAACCCCTTAGGGGCATCTCCTAGAAAAGCTGTGGTTCAGTGAAATTTTAGACTCAGTCAACATTCCTGGACACAATCTTCTACTGAATCTGTTCTTCTCATCAAGGGGAGGGAAAGACCACCCTCGTACAGGCAGAAAGGAATACCGAGATGCCCAATGAGTAAAGGCCTGACCAACTACAAATGGCCTCCCAGAAGTGTCAACTGAGTTAAAATGTCAGTAGAAAAGACTTCAAGCTTTTAAAGGGAGGTTAATTTTCTTGAATTTGCCTATGAGTTTGATTATTTTTTATTTTTATTTTTTAAAGATTTTATTTATTTATTCATGAGAGACACAGAGAGAGAGAGAGAGAGAGAGAGAGAGAGAGAGAGAGAGATAGAGAGGCAGAGACACAGGCAGAGGGAAAAGCAGGCTCCATGCAGGGAGCCTGATGTGGGACTTGATCCTGGGTCTCCAGGATCACGCCATGGGCTGAAGGTGGCGCTAAACCACTGAGCCAGCCATCTGGGCTGCCCTGAGTTTGATTTTAAAGCACTTGTGTTCTGGTGGAAACAATTTGACTGATTTCTTGGTCTACCGGAAAGGAGAAATAATGGTGGGGTGGGGTGGGGTGGCAGCGGGCGGGTAGGGAAGCTATAAAATAAAATTATACCATATAGGTTGAAGTCGCTGAGAGATGAGAGACTGGAGTCTCTAAAGAAAATAGTGATGAGGGATCCCTGGGTGGCTCAGAGGCTGAGCGCCTGCCTTCAGCCCAGGGCCTGATTCTGGAGTCCCAGGATCGATTCCCACATCAGGCTCCCTGCATGGAGCCTGCTTCTTGCTCTGCCTGTGTCTCTGCCTCTCTCTCTCTCTCTGTGTGTGTGTGTCTCTCATGAATAAATAAATAAAATCTTTAAAAAAGAAAATAGTGATGAGAAGACTATACCTAGGCCAGCCATTTGAAAGTAGAATTACAAATAGAAGCCATTGGATTTCCCTGCTTTCTTTCAGTTGGAGGGAGATAGCAGGAATCGAAGTTCAGAGGAAGCTATGAAACTTGGAAAAACCTCCAGTGATAAGGACACTTTATCTTGCATTCTTACAATTACAATTTAAGCTGGACCAAAAAACTCATGCACAACTCTCTTATTTATCTGCTCTCTTCTTCTTAAAAGGAAAGAGCTCAGAATATGAAGGGATTCTAACATTTTAATCCTCTACAATAACTATACTAAGTGGCCTAAATATAGTTGAACACCTTGTGATAGCTTCCACCTGCTGGTCCTATTTCTCCCTCTGTGCCAGAGAGTAGGTTTAACCCCTCTTTTACATGAAAACTCTTCACATGTTTGAAGACTACAATTTTGTTCACCTTAAAACTTCTCTTCCTCAGTTTCTTTATGTGTTCCCAAAGTGATGTAATTTCTAGTTCTTTTACCAACCTGGTTGATCTCCTTTGGAATGCATGAAGAATACCTTTCTTTAAGTTTAATGTCGTGAATATTATTAGAAAGCTACCTGAAGGTAAGAGCTATATACATTGAAACAAAGAAGTGTCAAAATTCAAGAAGAGTTTGTTGACTGGCTGACTCACTGAAAACAGCCTAGGTGAAAAGTCTGATTAGCTCAGAAGAGAGTGAGAGATTTGACCCAAAAACATGTTATCTCACAGAATCTGAGTAATTCATAATCTTTTAACATCCTTAAGATACTCAGAAGAGAAATAAATTTTTAAAAAAGAGATTACTGCAGACACCTGGGTGGATCAGTGGTTGAGTGTATGCCTTTGGCTGGGGACATGATCAGAGTCCCAGGATCGAGTTCCACATCGGGCTTCCTGCATGGAGCCTGCTTTTCCCTCTGCCTGTGTCTCTGCCTCTCTCTCTCTGTGTCTCTCATGAATAAATAAATAAAATCTTAAAAAATAAAATAAAATAAAAAATTAAAAAAAAAATAAAAAGGAGATTACTGAACTAATGCTCCACTGAAAGGGCAAGAAGCCTAATTTTTGGTAAAGACAGACTTGTGCTGATCTATCACCTGGACCTGAAGATGTGGAACACTGACTTGGATTAGTGGGAACTGTCTGGTTCTAAAGAATAGTCCATAATTTTGTGATCTAACTGATTAAACAAATTATCCCAGGGCACAATGAAAATAGCCTCCATCTGAACACTGCCAGTTTGTCAGCAAAAATCCCGCCTCTTGCCTTTTTTTCCTCCTCATCTGCAGCTTTCTTGAATTCATGTTCAAAGGAGCTAGCTAATTCATTGAAGAGCCCCACCTCCTCACAATTCTTCAGGAATCTAGTCGGAGTAGGAGTTTGATCTGCAGACATGGAGAAAAAAAAAAAAGGAAACTTTATTTTAGTTTTGACCTGAAATTAAAACTTGACAATATATAGAAAACACATTTTTATCTTTCTATTTGGAAAGAGTCTCTGTGTTAGGGCAAATTTGCTTTTATGGAGCTCGAGTAGGTGAAAGCCAGCGTAGGCCACCAGAGGGTGTCTGTGCTGTGCTGCCTCAAGGCCAGCAGAGGGAAGACAGAACAATGTTTTGTTGTGTGACTATCCCTGTAACCCCCTTTCTCCCAGAGGCTGGTTTCACCTCCCTCACCCCCAAACAAAACAAAAACCACCCACCCACATGGAGTTTGTGAAACCTCCAGATCTGAAAATCAAGAACAGTTAAGCAACATTTTCTCTTCAAACTTACTCCCTGCTAGGTCTGAAGTGAGCAGGTATAAGCAGATGGACGTTAAAATCTGATGAGGAGAAGAAACTGAGGATCAGATGGTTGAGTTTGCTTGCTAAAGCTACCAAATAAGAAATGGTGCCTTGTCTTTCAGTGGTCACTGAGGTAAGGGTCTGTTACCTTCTGAAGGCATTCCAGGCAAATCTAGGGGCTGGGGAACAAGACAGCAAGATCATGAGCTAGAAAAGGAAACTGCAAACAATAGAGCTCATTTCACAGAGACCTGGGCCCAGAGCAAATTCCGGAAACCAGGATATTTGGATTTAGATTTGCCAGCCAAAATATCCTTTCAGGGGCTGCACAAATCTTTCCTCAACAGTGCCTCTGCCCTTGGGAAGAGGAAGGCGATCGGTAACCCATGGGAACTTTTCAAGCAACTTGAATTTTAGATTTGAGCTCCTCTCTTCCCATTGTGCTTTTCTAGTTTATGTCTCTTAGGTCAGCTGAATCCTGTTCCCTGATTTAAATTGCTATTATGATGGTTTTCTTTGACATGCTAGTCACCTCAGGGATTCGTTTCATACCCAAACCGCTAAACTGAATGACAGAAACAGAACTCTGTTTAAATGATGTTTTAAGGAGTGAGACCTGGGATTAAAATTGTTCCTTCTAGCATGATCGATTGGAAATAGTCCACTGGGATTTTCCATGGAAAGAGCATAATTTTTTTTTTTAATTTAAACAAAACCTCTTCTGAATCAGAGTGTTTAGAAAAGTTACCACTACCTCCCAAAATAGTTTTAAAAGGTCCTCTGGCAGCTTTGGTTGGCCAATGATGAAGCCACTTTCCCTCCATCCCCGGGTGAGTGGAGGTAACATCATCCTTTATGCTCAAGAGTACTTCAGTAAGGGCACACACAAAAAATCACAACTCAAGTGAAACAGAACAGGGCAGCTAAGGGCATGGCAATGGCAGAAGAGGGCTTTTGCTTCTCTGACCTGAGACTTATATAAACTGCTCCCATTCCTGAACACCCAAACAGCCTGAAAATATAAAGAAAACCCTTAGCATGCTCTGATGATTCTAAAGAAATCAACAAGTATTTACTGAATACCTTCTACATGTTTTGATGCTACATGCATGTACACTTGTGGGTAAATTTGAGGGAGGAGAGGGATAGGAGTATAGGAGTTTTGCTCAAATACAAGACATGGCTTTTGCCCTAGAGAACAAAGAGAATGTTTTCTAGTTGAGGAAATAAACTTATAGATAGCATCATAGTATACAAAAAAAAAAAAAATAGGTGACATGTGCAGTAGAGAATAAATTTGTTGTAGTAATTAAATAAAGACAAATTAATGGGACGTCTGGGTGGCTCAGTGGTTGAGCATCTGCCTTTGGCTCAGGGCGTGATCCCAGGGTTCTGGGATCAAGTTCCGCATTGAGCTCCCTGCAGGGAGCCTGCTTCTCCCTCTGCCTGTGTGTCTGCCTGTCTCTCTCTCGGTGTCTCTCATAAATAAATAAATAAAAATCTTTAAAAAGAAAAGACAAATTAATGACAGAATAGTTAGGAAGTTTCAAGAAGTGAGACTTGAGCTGGGCCTTAAAGAATGGTTTTCACAGGACCCCTCAGTGACTCAGCGGTTGAGCATCTGCCTTTGACTCAGGGCATGGTCCCGGGGTCCAGGATCGAGTCCCACATTGGGCTCCTGCAGGGAGCCTACTTCTCCCTCTGTCTGCGTCTCTCTTTTTCTCTCTCTCTCTCATGAATAAAATTAAAAAAAAAAAAAAAAAAAGAATGGTTTTCACTGGGAGAAAGCAGAGACGATTTGGAGCGTTAGGAATAAGGCAGGAAGAGGCACAGAGAAAGGCAAGGTATGGGGTCTGCATATAGATGAGAAGGAAAGGGTATATTTTGGATAAAGATAATCAAATCAGGGGGAGCCTGGCTGGCTCAGTTAGTAGAGCATGTGACTTGATCCTAAGGTCATGAGTTCAAGGCCCATGGTGGGTGCAGAATCTACTTAAATTACAAAAGAAAGAAAAGAAAAAAGATAATCAAGTATATGTTATAAACAAAGTTGGGTAGGTACCATCAGGCTAGAATATAGAAAGCTTGAGAGTCCAAGTATAAATAGCCTTGAAAGAAAGGCTAAGAAAAGAAAATAGGAAGATTAGCACAGATTTTTTTAAAATTTAAATTCAATTAACATACAGTATATTACCAGAGGCAAAGTTCAGTGATTCACCAGCTGTATATAACACCCCAGTGCTCATTACCTCATGTGCCCTCCTTAATGCCCATCACCCAGTTATCCCATTCCACCAACTCTCTCCCCTCCAGCAATACTCAGTTTGTTTCCTACAATTAAGAGTCTCTTATGCTTTGAGGTTTTTTTTGTTTGTTTTGTTTTTAAATCTGTGGAGCATTTTATTTAGAGGGAGGTGGTTTTTAAAAAAAAAATTTAAAGTAAACTCTATCCCCAAGGTGGGGTTTGAACTCACGACCCTGAGATCAAGAGTTTCATGTTCCACCAACTGAGCCAGAGAGCCAGGTGCCCCAGATTAGGACAGATTTTGAGCAAAGCAGAAGAATTTAAGAAGACAGGCTTTTCAAGAGAATGCAAGACAGATTAGAATAAGAGACCAGTCAAGGAGGCCAGCCAGGACACTTTGGAGAAACCCAAGCATAATGAGAGTGGTGGAAGGAACAGAATGGGAAGAAAGAATAAATCAACTCGACATTTTTTTAAAAAAGAACTCAAGGTTTTGAGAATACGGATATGATATATCACTGAATAACAAGAAGGAGAAGGTCTAGGGGACAAGAAGAGAAGTTCAGAATTGGGGTGTGGCGGGGGGCATGAAGATATGAATGACAGAAGACAGCCAAGTAAATGTTCAATAAGGGATTGGAGTACATGTCGGACACCAAATCTTAATTTAGAGAAATGAGAATTACCAGCCTCGACAGGATAACTGGAGTCATGTGCAATGAGATGAGCACTCCAGAACAGAATGCAAAGAATAACAGGAAAATACTTTCTCTCTTTGGGACTATCCTGTATCAATTTCTCTCATCACTCCTGGAGTCTTGGCATAGACCTTTCCACTCATCTGAAATAGCCTTTCCAACCTGATAACTTTGCCTCAACTGTACTTTTTTCATAAACTTTCTCTAATTGTAGTTAATATTCATTCTCTTAATATTTATATTGTTTGAATTATTCACTTGTACTTGACTGCAAACTCTAAATTTTTTTTCATGCATATATGCCTTGACTTAATATATAAGTATGGGGTCCAAGTCCCTGCTCTGCTGTGTCGGGTATACTTGGACCCAAGCTCGAGCTTGTAAATAAACCCTCGTGTGTTTGCAAACAAAAAAAAAAAAAAATATATATATATATATATATATATAAGTATGTGTTACCTACGTATATTTTTATACCATATCCACTCTTCCCTAAAACTTCCTCCAAGTTTTCTTAAGGATCATCAATGACAATGTCCCCACTCATGTCCTTTTCTAGGAATTATAATCTACAAGCTCCTAGCAAAGTAGCTGGTGGATACAATAGCTATTCAATAAATATTTACTGAATTAATAAGGATTAAGAGATCTGTAAGGGCAAGATCCTTTCTTCACATATAAAAGTATGGAGAGGGGAGTTTCCCTCTTCACTATATCTTGGGTTGCATTTGGCTAGTAATAATTACAAAAATTGCGTCTTATGTGAGTTATTAACTGATGTAATAACCACCAACTAAATCCCTTATTGGCTAAATACTGTGGTAAGCTTGCTTAACTCAGGCTAAATCAGAACCCCTCATAGTATCAAAAGAAAAGGCCCACTTTGTTTTGTATGTCTGCCTAGCTGAAAATGGCACAACAGAACTGCTGCACAATTTGAGAGCAGTTGCTGAGAATGCTCCCCTGAGAATGGCACATGTAAGCAAGACAGTATCTAAAACAACCGGCAAGAGGTTCCAGGTCACCCAAATTGGCTTAGAAAAGTCCCATTGACTAAACGCCTTGTTTGAGCTTTGGAAATATGCCCTCCATACTGTCTGGGTTCATAAGGCAAGTTGAATTTACGAACTGACAATCTGCCTGCTTGGGGGAAACTGACACCCAGTGGAAGAGAAGCAGCCAGGCTAGGTCGGCTTTCTTGCTTTCTTTTGTTCACCCCTTCACTGTGGATAGGGAGAATGTCAAAGGCATCTTTTGTCTGTAAATCTTCCAAAGTCTTAATAAAAAGAAGGCAAGGAGGGAATAGACTGAAAAAAGCCAAGACAAAACCTTAACACACCTACCCTCAAAAACCACAGAACCCAATCTTGTATTAAAAACAGAATGGAGGGCACAATAGAAACTTGGGAGCTTTTAGTGTTCCTTTTTCCTGATTAAATGCAGATCACATAAGGACTCTTAATGGGAAAAGGGGAGTATAGCTCCCAGTACATCTGGTCCCTGGTATTAATCTTAACTGTCTGGTGATACCAAGGCACGTGGCTTCTGGGGCAGCAAATACCTGCAATGATGACTGAGTCAGTTCGGGCTGGGCCAAATTTCAATGTCATCTCATGCTTGTGTTTATGAACTGCCAGGTGGTCCTCGTTTGTAAATCTCTGAAATGAAACAGAAACAGGCATGTGAAAAAAAAAGCGATTTGGTGCCCTTTAAAAATGTCCTACTAAACATCCTGCGATAAGGATGGCCCCTGGACAGAGGGGCTGGAGAGGGAATGGAAAGGAGAAAAAACTGGAAGTGATGGAAAAGGAGAGGAGATGGGTTAAAGGAGAAAATGGAGAAGGGGAAAGAGACATTAGAAAACTGGAGGAAAGGAGAAGAGGAGGGCCGCAGCACCAACTGCTCTGTGGTATCAGGTCCAAATGAGAGAAGTGGACAGATTGCTGGTGAAGTGGGGTCTAGGCAGGAGGCTCCAAATGAAAAAAACATTTAGGCGAGGCTCGTAGCAAACAAGGGGAAAATAATTTTTAATAATAATAATAAAGAGAGAAGAAGAGAAAGGCTGAACACTCGTTGGTCATCACAAAAATAGGAAATTCAGAAAGAACCTCTCCGTGGTGGGGCTGAATTGGACTATTTATGAGGGGGCTAACAGGGAGATAAATTATGCAGGATTAGGAGAACCATTTAACTTCCTGGCCCCCACAGTGCTGCAGCAGGCGCCTGCCCAGCTATTTGGCTCAGGGTTTTAATGAGCCAGGATGGAGCTGTAGAGGACAGAGACCCAATGGCCAGCAGTAATGGCACACACCAGCCCCATCGGCCAAATGCTGTCTCCCCTCATCGGGCAGCTCGCCTGGGCTCCGTCAGCCATAAAGAGGCCAGTGCAATGCTGCTGGCTATATAATGACAGAATAAAAATGCAAGCAAAAAAATTTTTGTTAGGGTAGGGAGAAGCCTGTAGGCGGGATGAGGGAAGGGAAAAGGAGATGGTAGAGAGGTTTCATTTATTTAGGGGTTTGGTTGAAAGGACAATGAAAAGGTGAGGCTGGGTCAGCCTCAGTTTATGACATGTAAGACAGGGTTACTGGACAGTAATTTATGCTCCCACCCCTTCTTCAGAGCGGGGGAGGTAAAGAGAACAGATGAACAGCAGTAATTCAAAAGAATGATACCCTCAAAATTCCCTTTGAGGCTGGCTGGCCTGGTTCCTTCATTAAAACATGCCTGCAACACAGGAACAGCTTGGATGCTGCAGCTTCCCACAGCTCCCTCACCAGCCAGCCTCTGAAACATGCTTCTATTTGTCTTTTTGTTTCTAAAAATAATGACTGGTTAGTTCCCTCTTTTTACTTTCCTCATTAGATACATATATACTTCCCACCAAACACTATACCTTTAGCTCTTTTCCCGCAGTGCTTCTTGACTGCAAACCAAACAGACAGGAGCTAGCCCCACCCACCCCGGCTCCTTTCCAGTTCCAACACTGAACTTCAGTTTAAGTTCCTTTATTTTATCTAAAAGTATTTTATTTAACCAGGCAACCTCCCTCAAATTTGTTCTGAGGCCTATCACCACTAAAGCTAGCTTAAGGTGTAAAGTCCTTCCAGGCCAGGCCTATAGTCCTGAAGGGAAAAGTGGATTTTCAATTATAAGTATGAAGAACCAAAAAGTAAAACTGTCAAAAAACTGCCTGAGTGGTTTCTGATGGCTCCAGGATAAAGCTGGAAAAAGTGTGCTGGAATTTAGCCAAGAACTTTAGTTTTCTCTATTGTTGGTTAACGCTAGGCATCAACTGTTTCCTTCACAGATTTCTCCCTAAGGAAAAAAGGGGAGGCAGTGAAGAAAGGAAGAGAACAGCCTGTTAAGCAGGGCTATGCTATCTGTGGGTTAGGTAAGTCACTGTGAGGTTCTGCGATTGCCAGGTATTCCGTAAGAGGAAGTGAGCAGAATCTCGTCTACAGTAAAGAACCATCACTTCAAGGGAAGAAGAAGAGAAGTGAATTAGGCAGAGGTATATATTTCAAAACATATTGGTGATGTTCTAACCACCTTTTTCAAGAAGATATTTATAAGTACACCAAGGATATTTCATATAGGTAGCCTGAAAACTTTGCACAATGTTCTAGGATCTAGAAGAATGACTTTTAAGCAAAGTCCTTTTCCACTATCAAAAATCAAGTCTGCTTGGGCACCTGGGGGCGCTCAGCAGTATAGCGTCTGCCTTGGGCCCAGGGCGTGATCCTGGAGTCCCAGGATTGAGTCCCACGGTGGGCTCCCTGCAGGGAGCCTGTTCTCCCTCTGTCTGTGTCTCTGCCTCTCTCTCTGGGTCTCTCATGAATATGTAAATAAAATCTTTAAAAAAAAATCAAGTCTGCTCAAAACTGAGCTGAGAGAAAGACTTAAAAACTCCATCAGGTTTTTCTCTGGTTAGGATCACTTAATATTTTACTTCACATAGGGGCGCCTGGGTGGCACAGTCCGTTAAGTAGTAGACTCTTGGTTTCAACTCATGTCATGATCTTGGGGTGGTGAGACTGAGCCTCATGCCAGGCTCCAAACTCAGCGTGGAGTCTGCTTGAGTTTCTCTCCCTCTCCTGCTCATGCTCTCTCTCTAAAATAAATAAACCTTTAGGGACGTGGGGGGACCACCCAGGCACCCTAAAAATTTTTTTGAAGGCAACTCCTGAGGCACCTGGGTGGCTTAGTTAAGTGTCCGCTTTCAGCTCAGGTCATGATCTGGGGAGTTCCGGGATTGAGCCCCGCACCAGGTTTCCTGTTCAGTGGGGAGCCTGCTTCTCCCTTTCCCTCTGCTGCTCCCCCTGCTGTACTATCTCTGTCAAATAAATAAATAAAATCTTAAAAAAAAAAAAAAAAAGGCAATTCCCTGTTACAATTTTGCTACAAAGTCCCGACTTGTCTTATCTGTCTCTAGTTCTAGTTCCTCCCCTGCTGCACACCCCTGGACTGCACTCCCTTCCAAAATGCCCTGATCCCTGTTGAACTATTAATTTTTCACCAATCAAAAACTGGGACCTGGGGCACCTGGGTGGCACAGTGGTTGAGTGTCTGCCTTTGGCTCAGGTTGTGATCCTGGGGTCCTGGGATCAAGTCCCACATTGGGCTCCCTGAGGGAAGTCTCCTTCTCCCTCTGCCTGTGTCTCCACCTCTCTTTGTGTGTCTCTCATGAATACATAAAATCTTAAAAAAATAATAAAAAAATTTTAAAAAGGGATCACACATATCTTCTCATCATATATATCAAAATGTTTTTTTAAAGATTTTATTTATTTATTAGAGACACAGAGAGAGAGAGAGAAAGAGAGAGAGAGAGAGGCAGAGACACAGGCAGAGGGAGAAGCAGGCTCTATCTGAAGGCAGCGCTAAAGTGCTAAGCCACAGGGGCTGCCCTCAAAATGTTCTTTATACTCAACACTACTTTGAAACTATGGGAGTCACAAGATCTACTGCTAGAACTTGTTATCTAATGCATCAATAAAAAAGAACACACATGACATTACCAAATTAAAAAAAATTATAACTTTTAGATTTTATTTATTTATTTGAGAAAGAGACAAAGATAGTGACAGAGATAGCAAAAGAGAGCACAAATGGGGAGGAGAGAGAGAAGCAGGCTCCCCGCTGAGCAGGGAGCCTGACGTGGGGCTCAATCCCAGGACCTTGGGATCATGGTGCTTAGGCTGATGCTTAACTGACTGAGCCACCCAGGTGCCCCTATCAAATATTTTTAAAACATTTTTGGTAATTGTATTTTAAAATAATTGATTTCCTTTATAATTCTATGTATTTAACTTTATTAACTTAAAAGCAGTATCCTAGGGATCCCTGGGTGGCACAGCGGTTTGGCCCCTGCCTTTGGCCCGGGGCGTGATCCTGGAGACCCAGGATCAAGTCCCGCGTCAGGCTCCTGGTGCATGGAGCCTGCTTCTCCCTCTGCCTGTGTCTCTGCCTCTCTCTCTCTCTCCTCTCCCTCTCTCGTGTGACTATCATAAATAAATAAAAAATTAAAAAAAAGCAATATCCTGAAAAAATTAAAAAATAATATTCTGAGAAGGGATTCACAGGCTTCACCAATCTGCTAACGGAGGTCACAATACCACAAAAGTTAAGAATCCCTGACTAAATGAGGTAGTGAGCTTCCAAGGAGGAGGCAAATGGGCAGAGCACTGTCCTGGTCTTGGCTCCAGTCATCTCTCCCTAGAGTTTCTCTTTCATTTTTTTTTTAAAGACTTTATTTATTTATTTATTTATTTATTTATTTATTTATTTATTCATTCATTCATTCATTCATTCATTCGAGACAGAGAGAGATAGAAGGGCAGAGACATAGGCAGGAGGAGAAGCAGGCTCCATGCAGGGAGCCCTATGCAGGACTCTATCCAAAACCCCAGATCACGCCCTGAGCCAAAGGCTCAACTGCTGAGCCACCCAGGCATCCCTCTCTCATTTTTTTTAAAAAAAGATTTTATTTATTTGAGAGAGAGGAAGCATGAACAAGCAGGGGGAAGGGCAGAGGGAAAGAGAGAATCTCAAGCATATTCCAGGGTAAGCAGAGAGCCCAACTTGGGGCCTGATCCCATGACCATGAGATCATGACTTGAGCTGAAAACAAAAGTCAGAAACAGCCCACTGAGCCACCCATGAGCCTCTCTCCCTATAATTTCTAGTATAATTTTTATATGGCTAGAGTAGGAAGGGGGAGAATAAAAGTATACTAAACTTTTTATCAAAGTGAATGTTGATCTGGCTATTATTTTCATTGTTCCTTATATTCTTCCTCATTTATTAAAAGTTAACCTTTAAGGGGGTAGCCTAGCTGGCTTGGCTGGTGGAGCATGCAACTATTGATCTCCTGGTTGTAGGTCTGAGCTCCACGTTGAATGTAGAGATTATATTAAGGGAAAAAAAAATAAAATCCTTAAAAATCTTTAAAAAAATTTTTAAGGGCAGCCCCAGTGGCGCAGTGGTTTAGTGCCGCCTGCAGCCTGGGGCGTGATCCTGGAGACCCGGGATCGAGTCCCACATCTGGCTCCCTGCATGGAGCCTGCTTCTCCCTCTGCCTGTGTCTCTGCCTCTCTCTCTCTGTGTGTCTATGAATAAATAAATAAAACCTTTAAAAAAAAATTAAAAAAATTTTTTTTAAAGTTAACCCTTAAGAATTCTCTAGAATGGTCTTGGAATGCGTGCTTAGGAAACCATCCCTCTGAAAGCAATTTCTCAATTAAAATGTCTAAAATCATTAAGTGATAAAATTTTTGACCTTATTAGATTATTCTACTGAATTAAAATGGGTGGAGGGGCTCCCAAAAGGATTTTCTCTTTGAATTATTGCCCACTTAAAAATCTAAGTCTCATTTGTTAGTACCCTTAATGGGTCTTCCTTTGTTCTTTGGTCTTACCTATGACTAAGGTTTTGGCAAACAGCCACTCAGGGAAAACTCACTCTGGTTGTAGGGTAAATAATAATAATTTTCAAGGAATATGTAGATATTAACCATCTCCAGGACAACAGAGGGCTGATTATCATTAAAAATGGAGACTGAAGAATATAAGTCATACTGAATCAAGGAGGCAGTTTATATGCCTTGGGAGAAGATTTGTATAGTAACATGGTTTAGCATCTAATTTGCTCAAGTAAATGAATGAGGGGAGTTTCTTGGCATAAATGGGTGAGAAGTATTCTGTGGTAATGTGCACCCTATCTAGAGATCAAGATGATTTAGATCTGCCCTATGCAATATGGGAGCCACTACTAGCCACACACTGCTATTGAGCACTTTAAATGTAGCTAATCTGAATTGAGATATACTATAAGTCAAAACACACTGGACTTCATGGATGGAATACAAAAGAAGAAAAAAAAAAGAAAGTAAAATATCTCATTAGTTTCAGGTTGATTACATGTTGAAATGTTTTGGATATACTAGGTTAAAATAAAATGTATTATTAATATTAATTTTACTTATTTACTTTCACTTTTTAATGTGGCTACTAGGAAATTTTAAATTACATATGCGGTTTGTACTATATTTCTTTTGGACAGCTCTGATCTCGATAATATCCTCAAAGATCTGATGGGAATTTTAATCACATGCCAATCTTGAATCTTGCTTTCCAAACCCATTTTCTCTAAATACAGTTTATACTATATGGCAGCGGTTCTCAACAAGGGACGGCTAGGACCTCCAGGGGACATTTTAGCAATGTCTGGAGACATTACTGCTTATCACAACCAGGGGGATGCTACTGGCCTCTCTAAGGTAGAGGCATGGGATGCTGATAAATATGCCAAAATGCACAGGACAATGCCCTAAAACAGAGAATTATCTGACCCAAAATGTCAACTGTGTCTTTGTTGAGAAATTCTGCTACACCGTAACAGGGAAAGAGAAAAAGAAACAAGGGGGAAAAAAAAGGCTGTTTTTTAGTTTCCCTTGCCAAACTGCCAACACATGTTTTTGGATCTAAAACTTGGAAGGAAAAAAACACAGGCAGAAAACTCCCAACCTCATTTTATAAAATGGCTGATGTACTACAGATCTGCAAATACTTAGGACAGGGAAATTAGGAAGATGGGAGACAGAAGGCACTATAACTGGGAGAAGACATATTAAGTGGAATTCTCACACATTGCCTTGTTAGTTACAAACAAATGATACAGAAGAAGCAAATCGAAACAATTTTGGCTACTTTTGATTTTTACTTCCCGAGGGAGATTTTCTTAGTTTAAGAAATGTTAAGAAACCTAAAATGGAATGTCAGGGGTATGAGATCAATCTGAAAACTGTTACCAGTTGCAGAATGGGCAGGGAAAGTATAGCTTCTCATTAACAATTTTCCACAGATCATTAAATAAATAAACAAACAAACAAATAAATAAATAAAATCCTTTCTATTTCTAGGCAATTTAATTCTCACCTATCCTTCTGTGATAGGAGAATCCAGAATCTTATCTACTAACAACTGACTAAATACAGAGCTAAGTCAAGAGTTAGGAATGGGCTGAAGAACAAAGATGGTGGGAACTGTAAGTCAGGAATACATCTCAATGAATGAAGTTTTAAGATTCTAAATTTTAAAAAACTGATCTAAAACATGTATCCAAAAAACATATTAAGTGTACAGCTCAATGAATTTTGAAATTTTATTTATTTACTTTTATATATTTTTTAAGATTTTATTTATTTATTCATGAGAGACACATACAGAGAAAGAGGCAGAGACACAGGCAGAGGGAGAGGCAGGCTCCCCACGGTAAGGTCTGCATCTCAGGACCCTGGGATCACGCCCTAGGCCCGAAGGCAGACACTCAACCACTGACCCACCCAGGTGCCCCTCAATGAATATTTTTAAAGATTTACTTATGGGCAGGCTGGGTGGCTCAGCGGTTTAGCACTGCCTTCAGCCCAGGGCCTGATCCTGGAGGCCTGGGATCGAGTCCCGCATCAGGCTCCCTGCACAGAGCCTGCTTCTCCCTCTCTGCCTGTGTCTGTTCCTCTCTCTCTGTCTCTCATGAATAAATAAATAAATAAATCTTAAAAAAATATATATTTACTTATTTAAGAGAGAGAGCAAGGAAGCCCAAGTGTAGAGGGCAGGGGGGACAGAGACAATCCTCACTCCCTGCTCAGCATGGAGCCCAACCTGTGGCTTGATCCCAGGATCCTGAGATCATGACCTGAGCTGTAACCGGGCACCTCATCAGTGAAATTTTTTAAATTTATTTTATTTTTTTAAAGATTAATTAATTAATTTATTTATGAGAGAGAGAGAGAGAGAGAGAGGCAGAGACACAGGAGGAGGAAGAAGCAGGCTCCATGCTAGGAGCCCGACGCACCTCATCAACGAAATATTTATTTATTTATTTATTTATCTATTTATTTATTTGTTTTGTTTGTTTGTTTATTTATTTATTTATGATAGACAGAGAGAGAGAGGCAGAGACACAGGAGGAGGGAGAAGCAGGCTCCATGCTAGGAGCCCGACGTGGGACTGGATCCCGGGCCTCCAGGATCGCGCCCTGGGCCAAAGGCAGGTGCTAAACCGCTGAGCCACCCAGGGATTCCCACCCCCCTCCCCGCCTTTTTTAAAGATTTTATTTGGGCACCCCCAGTGGCCCAGCGGTTTAGTGCCGCCTTCAGCCCGTAGTGTAATCCTGGAGACCGGGGATCGAGTCCCGCATCAGGCTCCCTGCACAGAGCCTGCTTCTCCCTCTGCCTGCCTGTCTCTCTCATTCTCTCTCTTTCTCTCTGTCTGTCATGAATAAATAAACAAAATCTTAAAAAAAGACTATATTAAAGATTTTATTTACGAGAGAGAGAGAGAGAGAGAGAGAGAGAGACACACAGGCAGAGGGAGAAGCAGGCTCCATGCAGGGAACCTGAGGTGGGACTGGATCCCGTGTCTCAAGGATCAGGCCCTGGACTAAAGGTGGCGCTAAACCACTGAGCCACCTGGGCTGCCCCATGTGTGAAATTTTATATAAGTAAATGTTGATGTAATCACAACCTAGATCAGGAACCCCAGAAAACTTCCTCATATCCCTCTTTAAGCTTTTAAATGAAATAATTCTATAAAACAGTATAATACCTGGCATAGAGCATGTATTCAGGTAGTTCTCTACATTTTTAATCTCAAGGTAAACAAGACAGGTATTATAGTAAAAACAAGTTTTTCCTTGCAGAATAACTCTGAACAAGTTAACATTTAGAGAGAGTTCTTTTCTTAATCCCACTAAACTAGTCTCCCAGAAACATTTTGAAATAACAGCACTAAGAGAAGTGAAGAGAAGGCTCAGGGCAAAGGAGAGCTCAAGCCAACTAGAGCTAAATTTTTGTCTGTTGATTCTGAGCCAGGCACAAGCATATGGGCATTAGAAATATAATAGTTTCAAGCTAAACCCTTGGTAAAGTATTGTGACCAATGAAATTTCTGTGCAATATGCACTCAAACCCTAGCCAAATTCATTCCTGAAATGTTTTTTTTGGCTACCGCAGCTCCAGTTTCCATGTGGATTTGCCTCACATTTAAAAATGCTCTAATGCCTTGACCTATGATTAATACATGTGCCTTTCCTTATTTCAGAAGAGCAGACTGGGGGAAGGAGACAAATTAGAACTCTTTAGTTATTAGGAAATGAGCCCTGAATGCCTAAATTATCAGGGAACAATACAAGGAACTGAGTTTATATTTGTGATAATCTAAAAGTTCATTTATGCTGAAACCTAACTATCCTTTTTTCCAAAGTCTCTGGGTCTGGCGGTGCTTCATGGACAGAATAGCTTTCTTTTATTACAGTATCTACAGATGGACATATTTTAATGAAAGAAAATTGCCTAAAAAGCCATAGAAAGCCTAAAACCCAGGGGGAACAAGCTCTAAAATACAGTGATATCAGTGCTAAAAAGGGTGAAAAATAATCCACCTTTTTATGAACATTATTTAATCTCTTCAATTGATCACATATTCTGAAAAGAGAAACAAGGAGATCTACAACAGTCCTAATGCTTCCCGCCCTCATCACAGGGCTTCTATTCCCAATGCAAGAGACTGTTTTTGTTTGGGAAAGTAGGGAATGGGAGAAGGGAAAGGACTAAATACACACACCTCAAAGCCAATATAACTTTCATTTGTGCCTTAGTCAATCTTAGGTTCCTGTTCTCTAATTCAAGATGCTGCTATTTACTAAATGAGTCACACATCCTGCTTTGAATGCTTCATGGCTCTTGAATGAATCATTTCAAAGTACAGAATTGTTCAACAAATAAATACAACCACAGCAGTGGCAGCTCATAGGCTGCATGTGTGAGCAAGGTAATTTATAGAGGAAAAGTAAGAACAGGAAACTGCTTCCCAAAATACTCCAAGAGAAAATGTAGTCAGGGCAGTGAAGGAGGACAAACCAAAGGGGGGGCGGGTACCCATCAAATTATACCTAGAGTAAATTCCTCAGTCTATGGAGTAAGGAATTTTCTGTTTGGGGAAGGTTGTTTGAGTGTCTTAAAGAGAAGATTCTATCAGCTGACTAAATTTAGTCCACTGTAAAAACAAGTAATTTTAAGAGCAGAGACATTATTTGGTAGTTGGTCTAGCAATGAAGCCAGCTAATAGAATATAAGTTCCTCAAGAGCAAGGATCCTCTTTGTTTGTTCATGGAAGAACCCAAGCACCTAGAACAGTACCTACACAGGGCAGGTATTTAATTAATATATGCTGAATAAATGCCAATTAGCATATACTACCGAAGAGCTACAAAGCATCCCTAAACTTAACAAAATTCTTATCCAGTGTACAATGGTGGGAGTATTTTCATTATATCCAGAAGGGGAGTGGGTAAATACCCAATCTTTCCAATAGAACTAGAGGCTGGGTCCATACAGGACCAAGAATATTTTAATGTGAGGTGCTTAGAATAAGAAACAAATACAATTTCAAAAATTAACAAGAAAAAAATCAAAATGGCAACAAAGGGGATTTAAATCATTGAAAAGAATTTCTTGATTCTGAGGAGAAGGGGGTTGAAATCATTTCCAAAGGTGATTTTAAAGGAGTATAAAATGCATTAGTTTTCTGTCCTCTTGTATTTTTATGACTTTATTTTTTCCTATTCTTCCACTGATATTTTCTATCCAGGTCACACTCTCTATTGATCTGCAAAGTCTACTTGTTTTCAATTTTGTGCCCTCACACAATTTGCCTATTCTCAGCCATGTCTTCCTCTCTCTCCTCCGTACATTCAAATCCTACCATTTTTCCAAAGCCCAGTTGAAATTCGATTGCTTTTTGAAAACTTCTCTCATGCCTCTTTAGCAATCGATCTCTCCCAAATTTGTGTGGTACTTCTATGTTTTGTAAACGTAATTTAGAATTTTGGTCTATGTAGTCTCACAGTGTTATCCTTAAAAGTATACTGCAGGGATGGCTCAGTGGTTAAGCATCTGCCTTTGGCTCAGGCCATGATCCTGGAGTCCCAAGATGGAGTCCCATCATCGGGCTCCTGGCAGGGAGCCTGCTTCTCCCTCTGCCTAGGTCTCTGCCTCTGCCTGTGTCTCATGAATAAATAAATAATACCTGGCTGATCCTGCCAGTAGAATATGCTTGTCTCAAAGATTGAGCCATGCATGTCTAGGTACGCATGGCTGGCACAGTGAAACTGCAAATGGCTCATTAAATCAGTTACGTTTAAAAAAATAAATAAACCTTAAAAAAAAGTATACTGTAAACCACTGGAGGATTAAAAATGTATCCTATACTTATTTTTTACCCTCTCACTTGCCCCATTTTGGGGCTTGGCCTAGTGGTGAGTACACAGTACTCAGTAAATTCCTGTTTGACTGGTTGGGTCAAATTTTATATAGTGGTATGAAAATAACTGTTCAAAAACTTTATTGCCTTTGGGTCCTAAGACTTTAACAGGACACACTTTCAGAGTGATCTGATGCCTTTCCATTTTCATTTTCAAAGTATACGTCATTACTCTAGTAAGTTAAAACTTGTGTATCCTCTCTACTATTTTGTAAGACACCAAATTCCCTTTATTACAGAAAGGCATCTTCAGCATGCTGGAGTTACACTGCTGCTGTATGAAAGGACATCGATACCATGTCTATGGGTCAGTTCACTTTCTTCAGGTAACAGTCCCTTGCTGAACTTTATTCTACTACCAACTAAAATGTTTTGTGCAAAAGGTGTCAATTCAGAAACAGCAATCTTTTCTCTCTTCACTCCCCAAACAACTAGTGGTAATTTTAACTACATCCTTTCAAGCACTGTCTTTTAGGATCCCAATTACTTGAATTTGGGCACAATATCAGCATACCATAGTAGTCAAAGCAGTATTAAGAACTGGATTCTTTCTTTTATAAAGTGTACCTTGGAGTATCTGACAAGAGGAAAAGGTTGATTACAATCTAGTCAACAAGTCAGGTGGTGGAAGGAAGAATATTAAAACCACAGTTGACAATGAATTGCTAGATCTTCACTGTTAAGATCTGAGATTAATATCAATGCTTATTCTCCATCATTCAGATTAATACAACTATCCCTCTAATTGCAGAAGTCTTAAACACTCAGCCATACCTAATCACTCACTTTAATTTTGGTTCTATGTTCCTTCCTTTTGTTTATAACAATGTGAAAAATCATGACCCCACAAGTGGGGTCTTGTGCCAAGTAAGTTGCAGGTACCCAATAATCAGAGCAAAATGCAAATTAAGCTCCAAAGGTCATACAGGCCAACTCCTACAGGGATTGAGTAGTGTAGGAAAGAGGGTGGCAAATGTGATTTCTTACCAGTTTAAGCTGGGAAAGGTTAGGTATTTTGTTTTTAAATTCTGCTTGTTGCTCAATGCAACTGAGAAATATAATCTTATTTCAAGTTTCAATATACTTAGCCAAAGTCCTAGTCATCTCAACTTCTTTTTCCGTGGGATTCCCTAGTATCACAGTAAACCAGTAAGCATGTATCTTCTCTTTTTAAATTTTTTATTTATTGTGGCAAAACACATATAACACAAAAGTTACCACTGTAGCCATTTGTAAGTGTACAGTAAACTAGTAAGCATGTATCTTCTCTTTTTTAATTTTTTATTGTGGCAAAATACACATAAAAGTTACCATTGTAACCATTTGAACCATTTTTAAGTGTATAGTTCAGTGCTATTAAATACATTCACACTATTTTGCAACCATCACTATCATCCATTCCTATAACTCTTCATCTTGTAAAACTAAACTTTAAACCTACTAAACAGGGCAGCCCGGGTGGCTCAGCGGTTTAGCGCCGCCTTCAGCCCAGGGCCTGATCCTGGAGACCCCGGATGGAGTGCCACATCGGGCTTCCTGCATGGAGCCTGCTTCTCCCTCTGCCTGTGTCTCTACCTCTCTCTCTCTGTGTATATCATAAATAAATAAATAAAACCTTAAAAAAAATAAACCTACTAAACAATAACTTCCCATTGCCCCTTCTCTCAGCCCCTGTTAATTACTGATACTTTGTGTTTATGATTCTGACTACACTAAGTACCTCGTGTAAGTGGAATATTTGTTTTAATGACTTATTTCATTTAGCATGTCTTCAAAGTTCATCCATGTTGTGGTATACTGCAGAATTTCCTTCCTTTCTAAGGCTGAATAATATTCCATTACCAAATTTTGTTTATCCAGTCATCAGTCCTGATGAACATGAGGTGTTTCCACATTTTAGCTATTGTGAATAATGTACCTATAAATATAGGTGTACAACTATCTCTTTAAGACCCTGCTTTCAAATCTTTGGGGTATATACCCAGAAGTAGAATTGCCGAATCATATGGTAATTCTATTTTTAATTTGTTAAGTAATCACCATATTGTTTCCCACATTGGCTGTACCATTTCATATTCCCATCAACAGTGCACAAGGTTTCCCATTTCTCTACATCCTTATCAACACTTGTTCTTCCCTGTTTTTTTTTTTTTTTAAGGTTTTATTTATTTAATTGAGAGAGAGAGACAGCATGTATACACAGAGTGGGGAGAGGGAGAAGCAGGCTCCTCACTGAGCGAGGAGTCCAACCTGGGACTGACCTGAGCCGAAGGCAGATGCTTAACCAACTGAGCTACAAAGTTGCCCCTGTTTGTTTATTTTAAAGTAGCCATTATGGGGTGCCTGAGTGGCTCAGTCAGTTCAGTGTCTGCCTTTGGCTCAGGTCATGATCCTAGGGTCCTGGGATGGAGCCCCAGGTTGGACTCTCTGCTCAGCGGGGAGCCTGCTTCTCCCTTTCCCTCTGCCTGCCATTCTGCCCCTCCCGCCCTGTACTCCTCTCTGTTAAAAAAACAAACAAAACAAAACAAAACAACCCATCACCACCACCACCAACCACAACCTTAAAAAAAAAAAAGTAGCCATCTTAATGGGTTCACACCATTGTGTAGTTCACTGTAGTTTCGGTTTGCATTCCCTTAATGATTAGTAATGTTTAGCATCTTTTCATGTGCTCATTTGCCATCTGTATATCTTTTTCAGGAAAAAGGTCTATTCAAGTCCTTTACCCATTTTTCAATCAAGCTGTTGTTTTGCTGTTGAGTTTTAAGGTTCTCTATACACACTGGGTATTAATCCCTTATTAGATATATGATTTGCAAGTATTTTCTCCTATTGTGTGTGTTGTCTTTTTATATTGTGGACAGTGTCTTTTTTTAAAGATATGTCATTTCATTTTTTATTTGTATGTAATTTATATTTTATTTTTAAAAAATTTTTTATTCAAATTCCAATTAGGTAACAATGTAATATTAGTTTCAGGTGTACAGCATAGTGATTCAAAACTTTCTTACAACAGCTGGTACAAATCACACATGCCCTCCTTAATCCCCATCACCTATTTAATCCATCCACCCACTCACCTCTGACAGTGTCTTTAAAAAAAAAAAAAATTACTATTATTATTTTTTTAAAGTAGGCTCCATGCCCAACATGGGGCTGAAATTCATGACCCCAAGGATCAAGAGTCGCATGCTCTATCAAATGAGCCAGCCAGGTGCCTCTAACAGTGTCTTTTAATGCACAAAATTTAAAAATTTTAATGTTTAATGTGTCTATGTTTTTATTTTCCAAGAAATCACTGCCAAACCCAGTGTCATGAAGCTTTTTTCCTATGTTCTCTTCTAAGAATTTATTGTTTTAGATCTTACATTCTGGTCCCTGATCCATTTTTAGTTAATTTTTACATATGGTGTTAGGGGTCCAACTTCATTCTTTTGCATGTGGAGATCCAGTTTTCCTAGCACCATTTCTTGAAAAGACTTCTATCTCCACTGAATGGTCCTGACACCCTTGTCTAAATTCATTTGACCACATATGTGATGAATTATTTTGGGGATCTTTATTCTATTCCATTGGCCTATATGTCTGTTTTTATGCCAATACTACAATGTTTTGATTACTGTAGCTTTGTAGTAAGTTTTGAAATCAGGAAGTGTGAGTTCTCTAATTTTGTTCCTTTTCAAGATTGTTTTTGTCATTCAAGGTCCCTTGTGATTATATATGAATTTTAGGATAGGTTTTCTATTAATAAAAAAATGTTATTGGGATTTTGATAGATATTGCATTGAACCTTATTGCTTTGGGTAATTTTGATATTTTAACAATATTAAGTCTCTCATTCCATGAACATGGGATGTGTTTCCATTTATTTACATCTTCTTTAAGTTCTTTCAGCCTTTTTTTGCAGTTTTCATTCTCCAGGTCTTTCACCTCTTTGGTTAAGTTAATTCCTAAGTATTTTATTCTTTTGGATGCAACTGTAAACGGAATTTTTTATAATTTGGGTTACTGACTAGAATCCTTTCACTTCCTCTTGCAGGACTCCCTAAGTATTTTTTTCAAGTAAGGTCTGGTGGTCAGGAACTCCCTCAGCCTTAGTTTATCTGGGAATGTTGTCATTTCTCCCTCACTTTTATTTTTTAAGATTTTATTTTTTAAGTAATCACTATACCCAATATGGGGTTCAAACTCACAACCCCAAGATCAAGAATCGTGTACTCCACCGACTGATTTAGCCAGGTACTTCTGCCTCACTTTAAAGGGCAGTCTTGCTGGATACAGGATCTTCAATTGGAAATTGTTTTCTTTTAGTACTTTGCATATATCAGCCCACTGTCTTATGGCCTCCAAAGTTTCTGATCAGAAATCTGATCATCTTACGGAGAATTCTTTGTGATGATTCACTTCCTTTTTGCTGCTTTCAAGATTCTGTTTTTGTTTTTTCAAAGTTTGTTTTTAATGTGTCTTGGTCTAAGTCTCTTTGAGTTCATCTTACCTGCAGTTTGCTGAGATTCTTGAATATTTATAAGTCACGTCTTTCATCAGATTCAGAAAGTGTTCTGTCATTACTTCCCCAAATATCCTCCCTGCCCTTTTCTCTCTTTCTTCTTCCAGGACTACCATAATGTGTATGTTGGTCTACTGAGTTGTATCATACAGGTCCTCTAGGTCTGTTTGCTTTTCTTCAATCTTTTTATTTTCTGTTCCTCACACTTGATAACTTCCGTTCTCCAATTTTCAAGTTTGCAGATCCTTGTTTCTGCCTCCTCAAACCTACCTTCAAATCCCTCTAGTCAATTTTTCATTTCAGTTGTTGTACTTTTCAGTTTCAGAACTTCTTTTTGGTTTCTTTTTAGGTTTTCTATCTCCTTATTGATATTTCCATTTGTTCACATACTGTTTTCTTAACTTTTTAAAAAAATATTTATTTATTCGAGAGAGAGAAAGAGAGCATGTGCACGTACAGTAGAGGGAATGTGATGTGGGGCTCAATCCCAGGACCCTGGGATAATGACCTGAGCTGAAAGCAGACACTTAACTGATGGAGCCACCAAGGTGCCCGTTTTTTTTTGTTTGTTTGTTTCTTTCTTAAGATTTTGTTTACTCATGAGAAAGGGGGGGGGAGAGAGAGAGAGAGAGAGAGAGGCAGAGACAGAGGCAGAGAGAGAAGCAGGCTCCATGCAGGGAGCCCAATACGGGACTTGATCCTGGGTCTCCAGGCTCAATCCCTGGGCTGAAGGTGGCGCTAAACCGCTGAGTCACCCAGGCTGCCCTGGTGCCTGTTTTCTTAACTTTTGCTACATCTTCCTTTAGTTCTTTGTATAATCTTTAAGACAGTTGTTTTTAAGTCTTTGTCTAGTGGATCTGCTATCAGGTCTTTTTCAGGGAGTTTCTGTTGATTCATTTTTTCCTTCAAATAGGCCATACTTTGCTGTTCCTTTGTATGTCTTGTGATTTTTTTGTGTTGTTGTTGTTTTTGAACCCTGGGCATTATTTTTTTAAGATTTTATTTTGTAAGTAACCTCTACACCCAACATGGGGCTCAAACTTACAACCCTAAGATCGAGTTGCATGTTTCACTGACTGAGCCAACCAGGTGCCCCCAACACTGGGCATCTGAATCTGTTTAACAAAGTAGTAACTCTGGAAATCAGATTCTTCCCCTTCCCCAAGCCTTGTTGATTTTTATTATTGTTTTTGTTTTTGATTGATGTGGGGTGTCTCTGTGCTGAGTATCAGCCTGAAGAATAAATTTATCTTCTTAGGTCTTTTCTGAGCCTTTCCCTGGGCTCACACAGTCACTTTCTAATTTCCTTATTATGCAGTTGTTTCTGAGGGCCCTAGTCTTTAATGTCTGGCTCCCAAAAGAGGAAAAAGTGAAGAATAAAGAGGAGAGAAGGTGCAGGCCCTTTAAAACCCCCCTGGAAGTCACTTCAACCAGATGGGGAGGCACTGGTGATAATGAGGGGAGGTGCAACAAAAATGGCTACCTACCCGTCTACACCTCTACAATCAGAAGCAACAATCAAGCAATGAGAGCAGCAAACTGATATTTGGAAGACAGGGTCCTTTCTGCCCACCCTAGCTCCCATACGCTGCATATAAGCTGCTCTAAGAACACATGCACAGCTGCCTGGGTCCTGGCTGGGTGTGGAGGAGAGTAGGCAGTGCTGTGCTGAGCTGAAAATGACTAGAATTAATCACAATTTACCTTCTAATCTTTTCTCCCTGTAAGTTGCAAGCCTCTGACAGACTCCGGAATTCCCAAATAGTTCTATCAGATTGTCCTCTAGGTGGGGAGACCAATTCCTGATGCTTCCTACTCTGCCGCCTTCCCAGAATCACTCCCTCTCAATAACATTCCCTGTGACTTTTTCCAGTAAGGCCATAAACTAAATTCTGGGTCCAATGACTTTAAAACTGGTAATCTGGGGATCCCTGGGTGACTCAGGGGTTTGGCGCCTGCCTTTAGCCCAGGGCGTAATCCTGGAGTCCTGGGATTGAGTCCCACGTCGTAGAGCTCCCCGCGTGGGGCCTGCTTCTCCCTCTGCCTGTGTCTCTGCCTCTCTCTCTCTCTCTCTCTCTCTCTGTCTATCATGAATAAATAAATAAATCTTTTAAAAATAATAATAATAAAGTAAAATAAAACTGGAAATCTGCATAGTTTATCAGACCTCTCTGGGCCTGAAAAGACTGCTGTCATCTAAAGCCTTACATACTGGATTGCCTGGGGGAAAAAGGTATAAGTGGAGCAGAGATAGGGAAGAGGTAATAGGTCTGAGGAAGACACTATAGTTTTTTAACCCAACCCCCATTCACAACCCTTCTCCTTATTTGCCTCCCACAATAAATGCTGAAAAGCCAGATAGTCACTTCCTCAGCCTCCCATGCAGCTAAGATTAAAGCTGTCACACAGTTTAGGCCATAGATATCCACTGAGGGTTGGGATAAAAGACTGCACTTCTGGTAAAGCTTTTGTTTCCTTAAAAAAGGGAAACTAAAAGGGGAAAGTTCCTGGTGCTACTTCTTTTCTTGTTCATCCTTGGACTGTGAGGCAACAAAATCAAGACTAAAAGGTAAATGCTAAAAATGGTGGAGCAGAAAGGCAGAAAGAATCCAAGTTCTCAAAAACCTTGCTGAGCTGCATACAGTCCTAATCCTAGACTTCTTATGTACGAGTGTTCACAAAGTTTTAAGTTATAGGAAGGAGTTGCAGCTGAAACTATTCCTAACCAATACATGATGAATTTCAGGATATATAGATTCTTCCTCATTTTCTATTTAAGGAACTTGAAAATGGAATATGGAAGACAGTATCTCATTCTACATCTTCATGAATATTTATCAGTTGTACCTTAATGCAGAATTCCATTTTCACTTTCACATAGTATACCAAATAAATTACTTCATCTCATCACCACCTATTGCCACAGGGTTCTTACAAACAATGGCTATACACTTTAGGGAAGTACAAAATGGTAAGAGAGAGGCACCTTGTCATGCTGCTCTTGAACCCGAGGCGGTTAAAGATCTTCTTCAGTAACACAGGGAGTTTTACGCTGACCCACATCTTTTATTCCTGGCTGCCTTTCTCCCTCAAATACCTAATGACTGGCTCTGTATTAAACGCCAGGACACTCTTGGGAACTGTGCTTAAGAATAAACAATAGACCCACTACCTTTCTTCAGATAATGAGGACTTACTTGGATGGATAAATGTTCAACCACTTTACTTTTTTTTTTTTTTTTTTCAATGCAGGGGTTGAATTTATGACCCTGATTATCAGGATCTGAGCTGGGATCAAGAGTCAGATGCTTAACAGCCTAAGGAACTGTGCCACCCAGATACCCCTTATGCTCAACAAACTTTAAAGGACTTGTGCCAAGGAGCAGAGAAATCCCAACAGCAATTCAGCAGGGCTTGGTCCTATGTCAGTTACATGGCTAATTGCTTCCTCCATAGTGCCTGCCTAATGGTAGACCTTTTAGTATTCTACTTTCCAGATGTAGCTACTTAGTTAGGGTACTATTAAAAGTTCCCAAAGGGATAACTTTGGTTCTTTTTTTTTTTTTTTTACTTTTTTATTTTTTTTTAATTTTTATTTATTTATGATAGTTACAGAGAGAGAGAGAGGGAGGCAGAGACACAGGTAGAGGGAGAAGCAGGCTCCATGCACCGGGAGCCCGACGTGGGATTCGATCCTGGGTCTCCAGGATCGCGCCCTGGGCCAAAGGCAGGCGCCAAACCACTGCGCCACCCAGGGATCCCATAACTTTGGTTCTTAACAAAGCAAGGAAAGCTTTTTGGGTCAAAATGATTATCACAAAGTCCTAGTAAGTTCTGAGATTACACATTTATGTTTTCAATCTGATCTCTCTTCCCAAATTCTTATCAGGATATTATGAGGTATATAGAGCCCTTGAATAAGACATCAAATTAGAAGATAAAATGACTTTTATCTTCTATTTTGCCACATAGTAAGGTTGTCATGCCTGGATCTTACATATGGGTGAGAAAGACAAAGATACAGTGTAAACAGTGTGGATCTTAACCATCAAAGTTGGGATAATCTACTATATTGTGTTTTTCTCCTGGGCTGCTGAAAATTTCATTATGGAAAAAGAATAAACACTTCTTGGTAACACAGGAGATTCTGAACGCTTACAATGAGCTGAACAGAGCATCTACTATGAATCACACTACAGAGCCTACAATAGCCAAAATTCTGCCCCTTTAAGGACTGACACAATTTGGCACTGTAACAGTTCAGCCAAAAGAAAAACTGAACCTAAAAAAAGAGACAGGGGGACACAGAAAGAGAGGAGAAAGGGAGGAAAGGACAAGGGTGGAAGAGAAAGGAAGGGGAAAAGATACAAAGATGTAGATATCTCAGTTTACAAAACTTCAAAACTGAGTGTTGTAATGGTTGGGGCAAGCTCACAGGATTACACTCATTCTCTCACTTACAAATGCAGCAATATGTTTTTGTTTCAAACCATCAAAACTTAACTATCCAGAGCCTTAGCAACTACAGAAGGGGTTACAGGCTAATAAAGAAATAGACAAAGATTTGATTCTGCCTCCGGCACCTTAATTTAATACAGAAAGAAATTCCTACCCTGACTTACTGATACATTCAGCTGAATATCTTTGTGTCTAACTTGGAAAGCTCTGAAATAAAACCAAGCAAATGGGAAATTCCTTATATTCTGGGTGGGTTTTTTAGCCATAACGAGATATTTTCTTCAAATGCTGGCTACTGAACAGAGGTCTACATTAAAGAACACAGGCAGAGCGTCTTGGTGGCTCAGTCAATTAAGCATCTGCTTTTGGTTCAGGTCATGATCCCAGCCAAGATCCTGGGATCAAACCCCACATGGAGCTCCCCCTCCCTCTGCTGCTTCCCCTGCTTATACTCTCTCCCTATAAATAAATAAATAAACAAATAAAATCTTAAAAAACAAATAAAAGAAAGCAGACAGGCAGGGGGAAAGAATGGGACCTATGCTGTCTACCAGTAACATTTATCCACATGCTTCTTGACTGTCATAGTGTCAAGCAATATCAGGTGCTGATATTGTCATAGCAGCAATATCAGGTGCTGGCGACACCGCCCCTGCTAGCCCTTCCAGCCTCATCTCCTGTTGCTCTCTACCACAATCTGTGTTCCATCAATATCATGCTACCTGCAGTTTCATGCTTTATTGTCTGCTGTTCTCTTATGTGTGGAATATTCTTCTCTAATATTTTCTACTTTCTCTGGCAAAAAAAAAATTTTTTTTTAGGCAAATTTTTATTTATCTTCCTAAACAAGTTAAAACATCACCTCTTTCCGGAAACCTTTCCTGATGTCTACCAGACCTGTTTGAACTTGCAAATACTTATATTATTACAGTTATCATATTACAATGTAATTAATTTTTATGTGTCTGACTCCCTTATGAGACAGTGAGTACTTTTATGTCTTGTACATCTTTCTGTACTACTATCTAACATATTGCAGGTATTCAAGTATTTTTTATTAAAATAAATCCACAAAAGCTAATAGGAGTCTGAATGAACAGAGAAAATTATTCATGGGCTGGCTAATTTCTGGAAACCTGTCTCCCATCTTACTCAAGGTAAGAGATACCTGGCAAAACATACAAAATTAATGCCTTGGTTTTATTCTTGCAACAGATCCTTTGTGTGCACCAAGTCTCCACTAGAGACATTTGTGAAAAATCCATATTCAATTTTTGATTGTGGTCTAAAATGATAACAAATTGTTCCAATTATATAGAACCTCCCATCCTATTATATCAGAATGTAGACAAACCAGGAGGTGGTAATGGGATCCTATTAACCTTCATATCACATTACAACAGCCCCATCTGTTAAGGAAAGAGAGGAGAGAAAGGATAAATAAAAAGGCCATTAAGCATAAATACTGATGGATAAGCATAAGTATACTGATGGATGTCAGGGAGGAACAAAGACTCTGGTACTCCTAGTCCTCACTTTTTGGTAAACAACTCACTATAGCAAATAACAGATTTCAACCATAGTGTGGTAAGCTGATAATGGTTCCTATTTTAGTTTGCTAAAGCAGCCCCGAAACAACAAATTTATTGTCTCACAATTCTATAGGTCAGAGGTCTGAAATCAAAGTATCAGCAGAGCTGATTCCTTCTGAAGATGTAAGGGAGAATCTATTCCATGCTCACCTCTTAGCTTCTGGGGTTTGCTAGCAATCTCTGGTGCTCCTTGGTTTGTGGTAGCATAACTCCAATCTTTACTAGATCCCACATTATCTATATGATGATTAAACCGAGGATTTTGATATTAAGAATTTATTCTGGGGCAGCCCAGGTGGCTCAGCAGTTTAGCGCTGTCTTTGGCCCAGGGCCTGATCCTGGAGACCTGGGATCAAGTCCCTGCATTGGGCTCCCTGCATGGAGCCTGCTTCTCTCCCTCTGCCTGTCTCTGCGCTTCTCTCTCTCTCTGTCTCTCATGAATAAATAAAATCTTAAAAAAGAAAAAAGAATGTGAGAGTAGCTTTATTAATTTCAGAGAGCAGACTCAGAGCAAGGAACATTATCAGGAATAAAAAAAGTCATTACATAATCATAAAGGGGTCAAGGGTGCCTGGGTGCCTCAGCTGGTTAAGAATTTGACTCTTGGGATGCCTGGATGGCTCAGCAGTTGAGCGTCTGCCTTTGGCTCGGGGTATGATCCCGGAGTCCCGGGATCCAGTCCCACATCAGGCTCCCTGCATGGAGCCTGCTTCTCTCTCTGCCTGTGTCTCTGCCTCTCTCTCTTTCTCTCTCTGTGTGTGTCTCTCATGAATAAATAAATAAAATCTTAAAAAAAAAAATAAGAGTCTGACTCTTGATTTGGGCTCAGGTCATGTTCTCAGGGTCTTAGGATTGAGCCTCCTGTTGGGTGCCTCTTCCTCTGTCCCATCCCTGCTCTCTCAAATAAATAAATCTTTTTTTAAAAATCACATTTATTTTTTTTAAAAAAGAGGATCAATACTCCAAGACAAAATAATCCTTAATACTATGTGCCTAACAAGAGAGTGTCAAAATATGTGAGAACAAAACTGATGAGAAAGAGAAACGGGTATATCTACTACTCTAACTGGAGACTTTAACACTGTTCTATCAGAAATGGACAAATCCAGTAGTCAGAAAATCAATCAGGACACAGATGAATTCAAGAGTACTATCAGTCAACTAGATTTAATCGACATCTATAGAAAACTTCATCCAAGGGGCACCTGGGTGGCTCAATTGGTTAAGTGTCCAACTCTTGATTTCAGCTCAGGTCATGGTCTTGGGGTCCTGAGATTGAGCCCTGCATCAGGCTTCCCATTTGGCAGGGAGTCTCTGCTTGTCCCTCTCTCTTTGCCCCTCCCCCTGCTTGTGCTCTCTCTCAAATAAATAAATCTTAAAAACAAAAACAAAAACCACCAAACCAACTTTATCCAAGAATATCAGGTTACACACTCTTCTCAAGATCACATGTAAGGAACATTCAACAAGAGAGACCACATTCTGGGCCATATAACACACCTTAACAAATCTAAAAGAACAGCAACCTTACCATGTCTGCTCTCAGACCACAACAGAATTAAACTAGAAATCAATAGCAGAAAGATAGCTGAAAAATCCCCAAATACTTGGAATTATATAATACATTTCATTTTTTTTAAGTTTTATTTATTTAAGTAATGTCTAAACCCAATGTAAGGATCAAGCTCATGACCCCAAGATCAAGAGTCACATGCTCTCCCCAGTGAGCCAGGCAGGCACTCCTAAATAAAACATTTCTAAATAACACATGGGTCAAAGAATAAATAGAAATCTCAAGAGAAATTCAAAAATATTTTGAACCTGGGGATCCCTAGGTGGCTCAGCGGTTTGGCACCTGCCTTTGGCCCAGGGCCTGATCCTGGAGACCCCGGATCAAGTCCCGCATCGGGCTCCCTGCGTGGAGCCTGCTTCTCCCTCTGCCTGTGTCTCTGCCTCTCTCTCCGTGTCTTTCATGAATAAATAAATAAAATTTAAAAAACATACTTTGAACCAAATGAAAATAAAACTACAACTTATCAAAATTTGTGGGATGCATAAAAGCAGGGCTTAGAGGGAAGTTTATAATATGAGTGGATTTATTAGAAAAAAAAAAGAGCAATCTAAAATCAGTAATCAGAGCTTCCACCTTAGGAAACTAAAGAATGAAGAGCAAATTAAATCCAAAGTAAGCAGGGGCGCCTGGGTGGCTCAGTCTGTTGGGCATCTGCCTTCGGATCAGGCCTCATGTCGGGCTCCCTGCTCAGTGAGGAGCCTGCCTCTCCCTCTCCCCCGGACTGCAGCTCTCCCTGCTTGTGTTCTCTCTCTGTCAAATAAACAAATAAAATCTTTTTTAAAAATTAAAAAATCCAACGTAAGCAGAAAAAAAATTGGAGCAGAAATCAATGACATTAGAAATTAAAAACAAGGGGCACCTGGGTGCCTCAGTGGTTGAGCATCTGCTTTTGGCTCAGGGCGTGATCGCAACCGAGGATGTGATCCTGGAGTTCAGGGATTGAGTCCCACCCACATCAGGCTCCGTGTGAGGACCCTGCTTCTCACTCTGCCTATGTCTCTGCCTTCTGTCTATGTCTCTCATTAATAAATAAATAAATCTTAAAAAAAATTAAAAACAAGAAATAAAAAAAGAAAACCAATAAAACCAAAACTTGGTTCTTTGAAAAGACCAATAAAATCAATAAACCTCTAGATCAGCTAATTCAGAACAAGAGAAGATAGAAATTACTAACATCATAAAATGAAAGAGAGAGTATCACTACAGATTCCATGGACAGTAAAAGGCTAATAAAGGAATATTATGAACAATTCTATGCCCCCAAAGTTGATAACCTAGATGAAATCGACCAGTTCCTTAGAAAGCACAATCTGCCAAAACTTACACAAGAAGAAATGGACCATCTGAATAGGCCTGTATCTTATTAAGCAGACTGAATTAATAATTAACAGTCTTCCAAAACAGAAAAGCCCAGATGGGTTCAATGGTGAAATATACCAAATATTTAAGGAAAAAAAAATCATACCAATTCTCTATAATCTCCTCCAGAGGACAGAAGTAGAGGGAATATTCCCTAACTTATTCTATGAGGCCAGCATTACCATAAAACCAGACAAAGACATTATAAGAAAAGAAACAAAAGGACACCTGGGTTGTTAAGTGTCCAACTCTTGATTTCAGCTCAGGTCACGATCTCAGAGTCATGGGATTGAACCCTGATGAGCAAAGAGTCTGCTTGTCCCTCTCCCTCTGTTCCTCTTCCTGCTTGAGCAATCTCTCTCTCAAATAAAACAAATAAACAAATAAATAAATAATCTTTTTTATTTTTTTTAATTTTATTTATTTATTCATGAGAGACACACACAGAGAGAGAGAGAGAGAGAGAGAGAAAGAGGCAGAGACACAGGCAGAGGGAGAAGCAGGCTCCATGCAGGGAGCCCAATGTGGGACTCGATCCCGGGTTTCCAGGATCACGCCCTGGGCTGAAGGCTGCACCAAACCACTGAGCCACCTGGACTGCCCAACAATCTTTTTTAAAATTTAAATTAGGGGTACCTGGGTGGCTCAGTGGGTTGAGTGTCTGTCTGCCTTTAGCTCAGGGCATGATCCCAGGGTCCTGGGATCAAGTCCCACATCAGGCTCCCCACAGAGAGTCTGCTTCTTCCTCTGCCTGTGTCTCTGCCTCTCTGTCTCTCATGAATAAATAAATAAAATCATTTAAAAAATTAAATTTTAAAAAGAAAAGAAACCACAGACCAATGTCTGTCATGAACATGAATGCAAAAATCCTCAACATTGGGGCACTTGGGTGGCTCAGTTGGTTGAGCACCTGACTCTTGATTTTGGGTCAGGTCATGATCTCAAGCCATGCGTTGGGCTCTGTACTCAGTGAGGAGTCTGCTTAAGGATTCTCTCCCTTCCCCCTCTGTGCATGAATGCTCTCTGTCGCTAAAATAAATAAATAAATCTTTAAAATAATAAATAAATAAATCTTTAAAATAAATAAATCTTTAAAAAGGAATCCTCAACAAAAGAAGTAAATAGAATCTAACAATGTGTAAAAAGAATTATATATCATGACCACCTGAGAGTTAGCCCAAGTATGCAAGGATGGTTTAACATCCAAAAATCAATTAATGTAATCTATAACATCAGCAGGGTAAAGAAGAAAAATCACATGATCAGTAGATGCAAAAAAAGCATTTGATAAAATCCTACACTGCTGATAAAAACTCAGCAAACTAAGAATAGAGAAGAACTTCCTCAATTTGATTAAAGAACATCTACTAACAAATGTACAGGGGTGCCTGGGTAGAAGCTCAGGTCATAATCCTGGGGTCCTGGGACTGACCCCACATCAGGCTCCCTGCTCAGTGGGGAGTTTGCTTCTCCCTCTCCCTCTGCTCCTCCTTACCACTGCATGTTCTCTCTCTGAAATAAACAAATATCTTTAAAAAGAAAAACCCACAAAAAAACAACGAACAGCTAACATCATACTTAATGTTGAGAAACTTAAAGCTTTCTCACTAAGATCAGGTACAAGGCAAGGATTCACTAATCCTTTTCAACACTGTACTGCATGTCCTAGCTAATGCAGTAAGACAAGAAAAGGAAATAAAAGGTATATAGATTGGGATGGAAGAAATAAGATGGTCTTTGTTAGATGGCATAATCATCTATGTAGAAAATCCAAAAAAAATCAACAAAAAAACCCTCCTGAAATTATTACATGATTACAGTAAAGTTGCAGTATACAAGGTTAATATACAAAGGTCAACTGCTTTTTTAAAAGATTTATTTATTTTAGAGAGAAAAAGTCAGTGAGTGTGTGTTTGGGGGTAGGGGGGGAGGTTAGAAAGAAAGAGAGAATCCCAAGTGGATACCCTGCTGAGCACAGAGCTCAACATCTGGCGGATCCCATGACCCTGAGACTGTGACCCAAGGTAAAATCAAGAGTCAAAATCCAACTGACTGAGTCACCCAGGTGCCCCTCAACTGTTTTTTTATATACCATCAATAAACAAGTAGAAAAAAAATAAAAATAAATAAGTAGAATTTGAAATTAAAAACACAATACCATTTACATTAGCACACTCTAAAATGAAATACTTAGGTATAAGTCTAACAAAATATGTAGGAGATCTCTACGAGGAAAATTACAGAACTCCAATGAATGAAATCATAGAAGAACTAAGTAAACAGAGAGATATTCCATGTTCATGGATAAGAATACTCAACATTGTCAAGATGTCAGTTCTTCCCAACTTTACAGATTCAACGCACTCTCAATCAAAATCTCAGTGATTTATTCTGTGGATGTCAACAAACTGATTCTAAAGTTCAAATGCCTCAAAGAGGCAAAAGACCCAGAATACCCAAAACAATATTGAAGGAGAACAATGTTGATGGACTGACACTATCTAACTTCGAGATATACTCTAAAGCTACAGTAATCAAGACAATGTAGGGACGCCTGGGTGGCTCAATGGTTGAGCATCTGCCTTCGGCTCAGGGTGTGATCCCAGTTCTGGGATCAAGAGTCCCACATCGGGCTCCCTGCATGGAGCCCGCTTCTCCCTTTGCTTGTGTCTCTGCCTCTCTCTGTGTGTCTCTCATGAATAAATAAATAAAATCTTAAAAAAAAAAAAGACAATGTAGTATTGGTTAAAGAACAGACCAAAAAAAAAGGCAATTCAATGGACCAAAGATGATCCTTTCAACAAATGGTGCTGAAACAGATGGACATTTCATATGCAAAAAAAAAAAAAAAAGAATCTAGACACAGAGCTTACACTCTCCACAAAAATTAACTCAAAATGGATCATAAACATAAATATAAAAGCCAAACTATAAAACTCCTAAAAAGTAGGGGTACTTGGGTGGCTCAGTCAGTTAAGTGTCTGCCTCTTGATATTAGGGCAAGTCTTAATCTCAGGGTTGCGAGTTCAAGCCCCTTGTTGGGCTCCATGCTGGGTGTGGAGCCTACTTAAAAAAACAAAACTCCTGGAAGGTAACATAGGAGAAAATCTAGATCATCTTGAGTTTGGTGATAAATTTTTTAGATACAATAATGAAAGGTACACAATTTATTAAAGAAATAATAAGCCAGACTTGTTAAAATTAAAAACTACTTCTCTGTGAAAATCAATATCAAGGAAATGAGAAGGCAAGCCACAGACTGGCAGAAAATATATGCAAAAGACACATCTGATAAAGCAAAATATATATCTAAAATATACAAAAACTCTGAAAACTCAATAAAAAGAAAATAACCCAGTTAAAAAATGGGCCAAAGGGGCACCTGTGTGGCTCAGTTGGCTGAGTGTCTGACTCGTGATTTCCACTCAGGTCATGATCTCATGGGTCCTGGGATCAAGCCTCGCATTGCACTCCCCACTCAGCAGGGAATCTGCTTGAGATCCTCTCCCTCTGCCTCTCCCTCCACTGGTGCTCTCTCAAATAAATAAATGAATTTTTTTTTTTTTTTTTTAAAAGGGCCAAAGAGGGATCCCTGGGTGGCGCAGCGGTTTGGCGCCTGCCTTTGGCCCAGGGCGCGATCCTGGAGACCCGGGATCGAATCCCACGTCAGGCTCCCGGTGCATGGAGCCTGCTTCTCCCTCTGCTTCTCCCTCTGCCTATGTCTCTGCCTCTCTCTCTCTCTCTCTCCTCTATGTGACTATCATAAAAAAAAAAAAAAAAAGGGCCAAAGATCTTAACAGACAGCTTACCAAAGAAGATATACAGATGGATACAGATAAACATATGAAAAGATGCTCCACATCACATGTCATCAGGAAAGCGCAAATTAAAACAACGACATATCACTACATACCTATTCAAATGGCCAACATCCAGATCACTGACAACATCAAATGCTGACAGGGGTATGAAAGAATAGGAATTCTCTCTCATTCGTTGCTGGTAGGAATGCAAAATGGTACAACCACTTTGGAAGGCAGCTTGGAAGTTTCTTACAAAACTGAACATACTCAGGATGCCTGGGTGGCTCAGTGGTTCAGCAAGCATCTGCCTTTGGGTCAGGAGGTGATCCAGGTATCCTGGATCGAGTCCCATGTTGGGCTCCCTGCGTGGAGCCTGCTTCTCCCTCTGCCTATGTCTCTGCTTCTCTCTGTGTCTCTCATGAGTAAATAAATAAAATCTTAAAAAAAAAAAACCCTAAACATACTCTTATGATCTAGCAATCATGCTCTTTAGTATTTATCCAAAGCAGATGAAAATTTATGTCCACACAAAAACCTGCACGTGAATTTTTATAGTGGCTTTACTTATAACTGCCAAAACCTGGAGGCAACCAAGGTATCTTTCAGTAGGTGGATGGATAAATAAACTGTGGTATGTCCAGACAATGGAATATTATTCAGTACTAAAAATAAACGAGCTATCAAGCCAAGAAAAAGCATGGACGAACCTTAAATGCATATGAAGTGAAAGATGGCAATCTGAAAAGGCTACATACTATATGATTCCAACCAATGGCTTTCTGAAAAAGGCAAAATGGTAAAGATAGTAAAAAGATCAGTGGCTGCCAGGGGTTAGGAGAAGAATAGCACAGAGGATTTTTAGGGCAGTGAAAATATCCTTACCCTCTGATAATATAATGATAGATATAGGTCATTATACATTTTTACAAACCCATCAAAGGTACAACAGCAAGAGTGAATCCTAAAGTAAACTATGGACTCTGGGTGATGATGATGTGTCAGTATAGGTTCATCAGTTACAGTTAATGTACCACTAGTGGGTACATCTGGTGGGGGATGCTGATAATTGTCGAGGCTATGTACCTGTGCGGGGCAGGGAAGATATGGGGAATCTCTGTACCTTCCTCTCAATTTTGCTGTGAACCTATAACAGATCTAAAAAATTATAGCCTTAAAACAAGTTGAAAACAGCTAGGTAAAAATAAATAGCTTGACGCATGCTTATTCTCACAGAGTTCTCAGAAAGGAGTCTGAAAAATTAAGCCTACTCATTGCTTATTATTCTGTTAAGACAGAAAAGCATAGCATAGCAGAAAGTCCAGTTTCCAAGCAAGAATTGTTGTCTTTTTGACAGAGCTCCAATCCAATTACACCCTAGCCACTGATTTTTCTATCACTACTTCCCCTTTGTTTCAGAGACAGCATCCACGACCTTCTGTTAGTGCGATGGAGGAAGAAACTGTTTCCCAGAAAGCTTAGCCCACTGCATTTTACTAGATAAAGAAAAAACAAAAAGTCATTCGACTGACACGTCGATTACTGTCTAAGGAGGAGCAAAATGCCTCCCTTAGGACTAAGGAAATAGCCAACAAGGTACAATACGTTCAACCCTTTAACCACTACTCTGCCAAGAGTTGCTACATATGTGCACACTACTCTCTCTCCTCTGAATAGTCACATGTGCATAACTGAAAGTACAAGCCTCCATAAGGAGGCTGTCTGGCTATAGCTGCAAATGCATATAATGTGAAAGAATGCTGAAACAAGTCTCCTCTTTCCACTTGTGCATTGCCCTATCTAAGTAAAAATTAGAAGAAAAGAAAAGGCTGAAGAGGGAGTAACTAAATTGCTGAATCTAATGGTGCCTTATAAAACAAATTTATTTTTTTTAAGATTTTATTTTTATTTATTCATGATAGTCACACAAAGAGAGACAGAGAGGCAGAGACACAGGCAGAGGGAGAAGCAGGCTCCATGTAGGGAGCCCGACGTGGGATTCGATCCCCGGTCTCCAGGATCGCGCCCTGGGCCAAAGGCAGGCGCCAAACCGCTGCGCCACCCAGGGATCCCCTTATAAAACAAATTTAGACACCTGGACCCCTGAACACTATACAGTAACTACTTTTATTGTTCCCTTCCAATACAACTTAAGTGGACTACAGTCTCTTCCTTAGTCCTAAGAAATATCTGAAACTGAAATAAAATGACTAATGTCTGAAGTTATAAACATAATACACAGTATAAAAAATTAGCATACACAGATCGTCACTGTGTAAGAAAAAAATGCTCACGAAAGTGACAAGTGTCTGTAATACTATCTGCTCACTCTGGTATTCTAAAGATTTTATTTATTTATTTTAGACAGAGAAAGTAAGAGTGGGTAGAGGGGCAGAGAAAGGGAGAATCCCAAGCCCACTTCTCACTGAGCCTGATGTGGGACTTGATTCCAGGACCCTAGGATCATGACCTGAGCTGAAATCAAGAGTCGAATGCTTAACCAACTGAGCCACCCAGGTGCCCCTCACTCTGGTATTCTAGAGGAAACTCCACCTATATACACCACACCTGAGACCTTTACAACTCCACTGAAAACTTGTTTCACTTGATTCAAATAACTTAAGCCAGTAGAAGGATTTGTTGTTATTTTTTCCTGGTCAGTGATCTTGAGAACATAGACACAAAAAGTTGTAACTGAGGCTTAGAATTAAAATGCAGGCCTTAAAAAAAAATCATCCACCCTATTAAGCTGCCAGTGTCTATCTGATAGCCTCTTAGGAGTCAAGCTTAGAGTCTATTTGACAGGTTGCTGCTTTGAATCACCTTTTCTCTGCAATTAAAGTTTTACAAGAACTCCCGGCAGGAGACACACACACACACACACACACACACACACACACACGTACCCTCACACACACGGACGTGCATGCATACACACAACTAACTGGCTTGTCAGATGCACCCAGCAAAATAAACAAATGAGATCTCTGACACCTAGAGTGATTGTTTTAGTAGTCTGTTACCTTGCCCAATAAGGCATTCTCAACTCTGAAGCCAAGAATTTGACTTCTTGGTCAGAGGTAGAAAAGACAAGACTTCACAGTCAGGTATTTCCTACAGTTGAATGTAGAGTTAGTTTCACATAGTCCACAGTTATACAATGAGTCATTATCAGAATCAAGAAGGAAAATATATATTTTAAGCAACCTTCCAATAAATAGAAAGACATTCAGACAAAACAATCCTTGTACTATAAATATCAACCATGAGACTCTTCACGGTCTTTCAAACCTTTGTGTACTTCCACATATTTATATCACGAATTATTTCACATAAATATTTCCATGTATTTATTTAGCCACAGATTTCACTTCTGATAAATGAGGTGTCCATTGCATTAACACACAAGAGAAAAGGAAGCACAGACATATGGGAATGCTATGAAATCAAAGAGGATGTAAGATTTGGGTAGAGAAGAGTTTTATTATTCAACATAAGACCCTCCATGCAGTTATATGCCCAAAACTGCAGAGGATAAACAAGCTAGCAATCACAGGCAGGATACACATCTCACTACACCTGTAACCAACTTCGAGCCATACCCTAATTCCATCTTAGTCATATTTCCTCTTGTTACCAATGAGCACGGCACCCACTATAACCAAAGCCCCATTACTAAATGACACTACACAAAGCAAAACACCCACACCATCATTTGCATTTGGGAGCTCACAGGCATAAAACTTAGAATGGGGAAGAAGAGAATATGAATTGGGAAGTGACCCAGTCTAGAATTCACAAAGATGACACCACAACACTTCTTTGGGCCTGTGAGTGGAGGATGATGAAGTCAAGATTTTTAGGTCCCAATTTTCTAGTTCTGTCTACTTTTCTGGGTTGGCCAAGAATTCATTTTCTTTCTCATCTTAAAATCATGGCCCTGCTACAAAAGTGGTTGTTTACCTGAGACAGAGCCACATCTCAGCAGCATTCCCAGGCAGATAAAAAACCATTACAGATTAAGGCTGAGGCAGTTGCAGAGAGGTCCCTTCATGTGAGTAAGAATTCTTATCTTTTTGTATAGGTCAAGCTCAGTTGCAGATCCAGCTCTTTCTGGTACAGCAGCCAAACGCCTAGATCAGTAATAAACTGTAGCCAGGACTTACTTAACTGATTGCACTGGGACCATTTACCAAAAAACTACTACTTATTCTTTTTTCCCTATGCTAGATGGGCATACTTACATGTATAGGGAGAACAGTAAGAAACCAATTTAGCCTAGTAGTTAAGAGTACTAGTCTGGAATATATCTGGGTTTGTATTATAGCTCCATCACAGAGTACTGTGTGGGCTTGTACAAGTTATTCAGTCTCTGTGAGCCTTAGTTTTCTCCTCTGTACAATAGGGATAATACTATATCCTCCCTCAGGGGACTTCTAGGATTAAATATCTATAAAGCACTTTCGTACAGTACGTAAGAGCTCAGTTAGCTGTTTATTACTGCTGTTGCTGTTATTATTACATTCGTAAAGTTAAACAATTTTCTTTGTATTTTGCCCTCTCCTATTCCCTCCATATGATCCTTGGGTGGAATATAATTTTCCACATTATATAAACATAATGTTTCCTCCAAGTTGTGTATGTATGTATATATACCTGAGCTGTTGGTTTGCACTAATTGATATTAATCCTGAACATCATGTTACAGAGCCTTCCCTAGGCTAATGTCCATTTTACCACAGAGTCAATTCAGCTCAACAAGTAGGGAAACTAAATTAGCATTGAGACGAAGACTAGAGCCAAGTATAGAAGGTGAAGAGTTGCTATCTCTATGAAAAGAGATCTTACCCAATACCAGGGAGTAAGAATTCTTAGATAGGAAACTTGAAATCCAGAATGAGAGAAATCAGTTCACTCTCCTTCTCTCACATGTTATCAATATAAACTTTCCAGAGAAGGAAAAGGAGGTAATGTCTCTCTTCCTATACAAAGAGAATTAAGCTGCTTCTAGTGTTCTGTTTATCTTTTTTTTTTTTAAAGATTTTATTTATTTATTCATGAGAAACAGAGAGAGAAAGAGGCAGAGACACAGGCAGAGAGAGAAGCAGGCTCTCCACAGGAGCCCTATGTGGGACTCGATCTCGGGACTCCAGGATCACACCCTGAGTCAAAGGCAGATGCTCAACCACTGAGCCACCCAGGTGTCCCTGTTCTGTTTATCTTTGACATCCTCATAACCTGCCAAGTCTCCTTCGCTCAGGAACCATTCCACCTAAACCAGTCATCTACTATCCCCTAACCCAAATACAAACTTCTGCTCCTTTATGTAGCCAATATTACAACTGTGGTTAAGCTGATTCATACTAAAGCGTGAATGACAGCGCCCATACTTTTCTAATAACTTATTAGTTTACATGGATCTTTAACTAATGTAGAAGTACAGAGGATTACTTTTAGATAAGCAATCTTTCTTATTTACCTTTACATTGCAATGATTTTTTTCAGTGACATATAAGGCTGCCCATGGGAGGAATGGAAAGGACACTTTATTGTACTCGACCTCATCAAAGGAAAAGGGATTATGGACTCTACTTCTTGCTTTGCTCAGCCCTAATACCTTGACACCCTAGATACAGCCTATTCAATATTCATCCTACCCTTGCTCTCAACACCTAGTAACACCTAGAACCAGTAAAGCTGTCACTAGGCAAGCCAAATCTTTTAACATCAGAGAGACTCCCAGAAGAGAAGAAAAGCAGCCACCTTAATCTCTCTGAAGAGATTCTTGGGACTTTTAGAGAGACCCTGGAGCTGTGACCTCACAGGTTTAATTTTCTCTCCCCCTTTTCTCCAGCTATACCTAATCACATTGTTATCTGCTCACAACTTTAAAGAATTAAAGGACTGCATGATTCTAACTATACGACTTCCTGGAAAAGGCAAAACTATGTAGACAGTAAAAAGATCAGTGGTGGGGCACCTGGGTGGCTCAGAAGGTTAAGCATTTGGCTTTTGACTTAGGCTCAGATCATGACCTCAGGGCTGTGAGATCCAGTCTCACATAGGGCTCCATACTCAGCAGGGAGTCTGCTTGGGATTCTCTTTCTCTCTCTGCCCCTACTCCTACTCTCGTGCATATGCACATGTGTGCACACACATTTTCTTTTTTTCTTTCAAATAAATCTTAAAAAATATTTTTAAAAAAGATCAGTGGTTACCAAGGGTTGGGGATAGGAGTAAGGATGAATAAGTGGAACACAGGGGATATTTTAGGGCAGTGACACTATTCCATATGATACTATAATGGTGGGTACATGTTATAACACATTTGTTAAAATCCATAGAATATATAACACAAGGACCAAACCCTAATGTAGATTATGGACTTCAGTTAATATTATTGTATCAATACTGGCTCATCAGTTGTAACAAATGCACCACACTAACATAAGATAGAGTAGCAGGGGAGAATAAGGAGGGTATATGGGAACTCTCAGTACTTTCTATTCAAATTTTCTTTAAGTGTAAAACTGATGTAAAGAATAAAATCTACTTTTGTTTAATTAGAGGAAACACTGGTTAATGATTCCCACCAGGTACAATGACTAATAGAAGCCAAGATAAGCTATACAAAAGTAGGCAAAAAGTTAAAAATTAGACTATAGCACTTGATCACAAACTAGACAGGATGATAACTAAAGACAAGGAAAGAGGCTTGAGGAAATGAGGAAGGAGAAAGAGACAACTTTCATATCATTTTTATAGTGACTGGTGTGCAAAAAAACTAAAGCAACTGTTATGTCTCAGAGAAAGAGAAGAGAAACCAAGCTTACAAGGGGTACTGAGATACTTGGCAGAAAAATTACCACCATTAAGCCTCTGGCATACTTAGAAGTGTCACCCTGACACCTCTCCCTGTGGCTAAGAAATCAGAGCTTGTCACTGTAACCAAGTCTGCAACCTATGCTGGTGCCAATCTTTATGGTAAATTGAGGCATTCTTCAGGAAAATCAAGGGATAATTGCCCAGTATCAAAAGGAGATCTGACCCTTGGGAGGAGAAAGGAGGCGTTCCTTTTGCCACAGGATGATTCTCTCTGGAATAACATAAATGGCTCTTCAGGAGACTATGTCTTTGATAAGCTGAGCTGCAACTCTGACAGCCAATCTGCTGAATGCCGAACAGAGCACTCAGCTTTCCACAATGACTCAAAAGGACACGGCAAGGCTGCAGATTTATTCTGCTGACTTTCCCTGCAGAGCTACTCAAGTTTTTCAAAGGCAAAAAGGAAGAACTCCTTCCTTCAACCCAGGGAATTGCAAATTCCACCTGGGATCTAAAGACAGAACTATGTTTGCTCAGAATCTGACATCATCGATGTGAACAAGGAGATTTAAAAGCTGGAATGATGGCTAGCAATTTTAGTCTTTAGAGCAGAAGTTGGTTCGGCTCTTCAATCTGCCAGCAGAATCAGCAGCCACACAGGGCACATGGTATGCCAGACTGGGAATGGGCTAATTTCAAAATTCATTCTCATTCTCTGTACTTTCACGTGGCAATTGCAAATAGTCCAGATTCTTATCAAAGCACAATCTTAGGTGGTGTATTTCACTGCACAAAGAAATTTCAAAGTAAAAACACAAAGGCACTATTACAAAGAAATAAACCCCAAAGCTTCCATTTTTCTCTCCGCAATGTTTTCCTTCTTGAAATCTTATCCTTCACCTGATAATTTGAGGAATTTAAAAAGCAAAATCTATCATAAACTATTAATAGCAGCATTTTCCCCTCACAATTTGTATGTCATTTCTTCAAGATGAGAATTTGAAAGAGAAAAGCTTTCTACATATCCTAGGTCGAAAGTAACAGCCATGTGCTATGATTTATAGGACAGTCCCTCTATGCTTAAATAGATTCAATACTCAACAGACAAAAGAAAACTAGGCTTGAGAATTAAGATATGCAATTTCTGTTTGAAACTTTTTTCATCTATGACAAAGATTTTAAAATACTAAAATTTAGAGGTAAATAGTTCTATTTTGATTTTTTTTAAATATGCATTGCTGTACTGAGTAAGTACCCTGGAATAGGAACTAGAGCCAAGGGCAGTAGTAATAGCAAAATATAGCATAGAAAATTATAAGCAGAAAATCAGAATAAGATTTTTTCCCCAAAAAACAAAATATATAACCCCTTTTACAAAAACAAATGAAAAGAGGACAAAAATAAAGACATTTTGCTTTATAAATAACAGGGGCAAACAATAAATATCTTAAAATTTTATACATAACCAAAAGTCTAAAAATTTGGCTAAGTGTTTACTAACATTTACAACTGCAACTCTTTCAAAGGCCTTTATCATTTGGTTATAAAGACTCAGTTAATACCAAAACTTGGCTCTTTCCTAACTCCAAATGAAGGGGCTTCTCTTGTACTGTAAATTTAGTTTAAAAAGAACACTGTGTTTTAATATAAGTCACTGGCATATGGTTAGAAAGCTTAAGTTTGTCCGGTTACATCCTTTGAGCAGAACACTGAAGTTCTCTGCCTCTCTTATGAAAGAGCTTCCAGAGAGCATCTCTCACACCTTGCTCATAATGCACAATTTATCGGCATTTTGTTTCCTTTCGAAATGGCCGGGAGGGAAGAAGAGCTCCACAGCCACTGTGTGTGGTTAGTAATGGCGCTTTTACTTGTCATTGTACAAAGCCTGTTAAATATTTACAACACAGACAGCAATATCTAGTCCTAAACACCCAGTTGTGAGTTTGAATTTTTTTAGAAATAAATCTATGACAAGTTTTCCCCAGCAAAATGCCAGAAGACTTTACTAACAGCTTCAAGAGACCCAGCGGGTCCAGAGGAGCAGTTATAGGCCATCTGGTGATTACTTATTATTATTTATACAGCACTGTAGATGTACACACAGATGTGTTATGAATCCACATACAGAGCAGGCCCTAACAAGGGCTTCAGACAAAATGTGACTGCTGAGCAAGTCAATCTGCATTAAAGAAACACGCTAACCAGAAAGAGGGAACACACTGAATATTCTTCAATCTGCCGCATTAGCTGGAAGAGTATTTGATAAAAAAAAATAATAATAATATATGAATTCTATATAATGATGACAATATCTTGTAAGTTAACAACCTAGCTATATGTGGTTTTGCAGGGGTGGCAATAGAGGACTAACGAAGGACAGGGCTCTCAGATCCAGAAGGCACTTATTAACTCGGCAGTTTATAAAAGAAGAGACTAGGAAACAGCCTCTCTCCTGAGTTTGGAAGAACTGAGATACAAAGATACAGGATTTTTTTTTTTTCCTGCCAGGAATGCTCTGAGAACAGTTTCTGGGCTCCCATTCCAAATATTAAGTCATACCCAAGGAAAACAAGAGTGAATAACTGAAAAATTTCATCTTAATTTCTCGGGTATAGCTCTAATTAGGTTCATACAGGCTCCCCTGATCCCCACCCCCATCCCCAGCAGACTGCAGCAGGGATGCTTTTAATCTACTATGTTCTTAGTAACATAAATAATAACTGTAACATGAAAAACTAAAATCACCAACCACATGTTTTTAAGGGCAAGTGTCAAGAGTGCCAAATCGGACATTAAAAACAGGTTTAATTCCTTGCTCTTAATACATTTACATTTTTTAAAAATCTTAGTCTCAATTTTGTCTACATGATGCATAACGGTGGTCTACTTCCATCACAAGGGTTCGTAAAACCACAGCATACTCAGAATGGACTGAAAGTTATTGCAAAATCAACATATTATTACAAAAAACAAGGTTAGCATTTGGCCTAATTGTGTATAATGCAGTGTATTTTCAGCTGCCTGACAGCATGCAGGCACTCTTACCAGATGGGAACTGGATGAATTATTGAATGAAATATGAATTATTAAATAAAAATTTGAATTTTTTTAAACTCTTGGCAGGGGGTGAGGAAGAAAGGCTTATTTGTTTGCCTGAAATTGCCCTCACCTGTCGAAGCATGTAAAGATGGTATATACCACCATAAATGGCATTTATTTACCTATCAGAACCATTTCTTCCCTTGTAATTCTCCGATTCAAGATGTTTTCCTGACATAAAGAATTAGTAATCAGCACCAGCCCATTCTACCTTCTTTTTCTTTTGTGCCAATGTCAGGTAATAGGGAAACTTGCCAAAGGGTAGAATTAAAAATCTAGAGTCCCATAGTACCCGTATGGCCCACTTAAAGGGAGGGCTGGGATAACAGAAAAAAAAAAAAAATCTCTATAGATTTGTGTTACATAGACAATAAAACATATACCTTTGTAGCATGCCAGCATTTAACCAATCATAGAAGCTATTTGTTGCCTCATATATTACAAAGCAATAGAGATTTAAGGGATAATGTTCATGGAGGCAGAGGATACGAAGCAATAAACAGCACTGGAGGTTGGTTAAATGCCAAGTGAAGCCAGGACTACAGCACCATAAACATTATTCCTATTATATGACAAGATAAGGAGGTACAAGAAGCTGCCCTCAATCCCACCACAACTAGGGCTCTCCTGATATTCCTGGCCTTAGAAAGGGAAAGCAGGCCCTGGAGGTCTATGAGCTAGTTACACGTTTCCTATCTCGGTTAGGTATGAACAAACCCTCAACCTGGACCTATATGTCCTCTGGGAGAACAAAAGATCTGGTAATAGATAGCCTTAGGGGGGAAAAGAATAACAGCCCCTCGGGTCACACTGAACAGAGAAACAATCAAAGGACTTTTCCTTACAGGGACAGAGTTGATACAGAGGTGGTTATGACAGAAATCTTCCTCAGTGGCTAATAATGGGATGATACTGTCCATTAGAAGTATCTCCTCAGAGGAAATGTGTTCCCGTTCTTAAAGAAATAAGACATTCCAGGATCCCTGGGTGGCGCAGCGGTTTGGCGCCTGCCTTTGGCCCAGGGCGCGATCCTGGAGACCCGGGATCGAATCCCACGTCAGGCTCCCGGTGCATGGAGCCTGCTTCTCCCTCTGCCTGTGTCTTTGCCTCTCTCTCTCTCTCTCTCTGTGTGTGTGACTATCATAAATTAAAAAAAAAAAAAAGAAATAAGACATTCCAAGTAATAAGCTTATATGATCAGCTTCTATGCAAAGACTCCGTTATGGTAACCGGAAGGACTACTTATAATCTGCATAATCTGTACTGCAAAACAGTGTCATATTCCCAAGAGGGTGGTATAGGAATATGGAATTCGTTGACTCCTAGTAATAAAAACTGGGGAAAAAAGTATCCAAAGGGTAAGTTGTCTAACTACATTTATAAATTCAAGATTACTGTCAGAAACACAGTACAGTTGACCTTTGAACAACACAGGTTTGAATTACACAGGTCCACCTATATGTGGATTTTTTTCTCTTCCTTAGAATTTTCTTAACATTTTCTTTTCTCTGGCTTACTCCATTGTGAGAATATAGTATATAGTGCATATAACATACAAAATGTGGGTTAATCAATTGTTCATGTTAACTGATAAGGTTTCAGGTCAACAGTAGACTATTAGTAATTAAGTTTTTGAGGGGTCAAAATTATATGCAGATTTTTAACTCCCCCAGGTGCTAACCTCTGCATTGTTCAAGAGTCAACTGTAGTTTTTCTTTCTTCCACATACAATAGAATAACTTTAGGATCCACTTTTGAGTAAAACTGTTCCCAAAGCATCAAAAACTTAAAAGACTACCTAAATTCAGCACCAAACTATACTTCTACTATTTTATAACACAGAAGAAAAGCCATTTTACAGTCACAATGGTTTTAGTTAGATGTTATCTTATAAACATTTCAAAAACCCAAACCACTCAAATTCAACCCAAACCTTTGCCACGGGGTATCTGGGGTACTGTTGCCTTAACAACACTAATCCATTCTCTGGAGGCAGCTCTATTAACTATTCCTGTTACCACATTCCATTGAGAGGTATCAGTATGAATATTGCTTTCCCTAAGTTCCTCTTCATGAGAGTGATGAGGCCTCAAGAGAAACAGGTTCTCAACAGGAGAATAGGGATGAAAGGGCTCAAAACACCCTATCATCTGTCTTTTCAGATAAGAATGCAGAGAATACAACCTTCAGCAGCCATCTTTCTTTTAAAAAAGTGCATGCAGCATATTTAGAATTCAGCTGTGTCACATCAGACTTACTGTTGGGAAGTAGATCATGAACAGAATCCAAAAATAACAGCCATTAAAGACCTAGCAACCAAAACATGTTTACGTATCCATTGAAAGCCCTGGTGGTTTTGATTATATGGTGGAGAGCATAATCCACTAGTCTATTTTAGGTGAATTTTCCTTTCACCTTCCCTTAATATTAAGGCATAAGATGATTTCTGAGTTTAGGGGGTACACAGGGTAAAGTCTGGGCAGAGAACAGATATCGAACGTAAGATTCCTACAATTTTTGTTGGTTGGTTAAGGATCAGTCTCTTGAATTATAATTTGCTTTCATTCCTTCTTCCTCTAAGTGGTAGAAACCACTAATTTTTGAGGGTTCTATGGCAGTAAGTTCTAAACCATGTCTTGTAAAAGTGATCATGGTTCTTATTACCACTCCTGGGATTTACAGAGTCCTTTTTTTTTTTTTTTAATTATTCTACCATTTCTGGAATAAAAAATTTGAATCAATGACAGTGGATTATAAATAGCTTGAAGGCCTCAAGTGGCTCCCGGATGAAACCATTTTCAAGGGATATAAGGAAGCTGGATGACAAGCCAAGGGTAGTTTCGCTTTCCCAAATTTATCTTCTCTGCCAGATTTCCACTATTTCATATAATAGAAAGCAATCACAGTAAAGTAAATCTTGCAGAGATCCTACTTGAGAGTTAATTGTTACTAGATATTGGGAGAAACTTGTTAAGAGATTATATAACTAAAGAACTACAATTTTGCCCAACCATAAAGTTCTGACATACAAAGGAGGTAAAGTGATAGATCATGCTCAAAGCCTTAAACTATAGCTTTCTATCCTTTTCTATGAAACAAGTAACTTGAATCCAAAAGAAGGTAGCAACCTCTCTTAGTTCTATATCCACTGAGAGGGGGGAAAAATAGCCTTCAGGACCTACACTAGAGATTATAATGAATCTTAACAACCAAAATACCAGCAAACAATTCAGAAATGAGAGGAAGAAGTAGGGGAAGGAAAAGGCTTATGATAAACAGTATCCAACAATACAAAAGGAACCAAAGTAAAAAGTCCCTAGTATTTTTACCACCTCTAGTCCCAAAAATGCAAAACAAAAAGAAACAAATACAAAACCCTCTGGATCTCACAAATTTCAGTGAAAACTACTCTTTTCTGATGAGTCGGTCTGAAGAAACCTATTTATACCTTTCTTCCTTGGGAGCTTAAGAGATGCCTTTCCAGTGTATTCCTTTACTTTTAAAATCCTTTCTAGTTTCTTTAAGTCCTTGTCTAAGTGGTTTTAAGCATAAAACATAGAAGAGGGGCAGTGAGAAGCTTAAACAATAAGAAAAATAAATTTAAGTATGAGAAAAATAAATCTTTTCACCAATAATGCAGTCTTTTATTTTATTTTATTTTTAAAGATTTTGTTTTTCTATTCATGAGAGACAGAGAGAGAGAGGGAGAGGCAGAGGGAGAAGCAGGCTCCACGCAGGGAGCCCGATGTAGGACTTGATCCTACTTGGGTCTCTAGGATCACGCCCTGGGCTGAAGGCAGGCGCTAAACCACTGAGCCACCCAGGGATCCCCCAATAATGTCGTCTTTTAAAGGGAGGTAAGTGAAAGGGGTCCCAGGTATCAGTGATGGAAATCACAGTAAATACTATTATCAACAAATCCACATACAAAAATTTAGAGGGATCAGGTTTGGTTATGTATTCTAATACAGCTGTCTGAAAAGTGAAACAAAAACAAAGTTAACCTAATTTCCCAAGTGGCTTCTATTGTAAAAGAATAAAATACGAATCATGTTGGAGAAAACATACAGTCAACAATAAAGTTGAAAACTCTGACAAGGAAGGAAATATACCCTATGATGCTGAATACTTCAGAATGCAATGGCTTTTTTAGTCTTTTCTGAATTTTTCAGCTTTTACTGGAACTTGGAATCCTCCTTCTGCCTATCTCTTGTCACTACCCTCATCTCATTGACCTCTCAAATTCCAATTCTTAGGAAATCTCTGGAACTTAACTCTCTTCTTTCTATGGAAGTATTTACAATGTTTAATAGAACTAGTCTGCAATCTCACATACTACCAGTAAGTGTCACTGGGGAGTCACATGGCATATTCCTAACTGAACAGAAATTCAACCCTTCAGGTTCCATAAAATCAATTCATGAAGGCTGATAAAACTTCCTTTGTATTCCTTTCTTCATCTTTTGTGGAACATGGCAGTAGAGGAGGGTCTAGGAAAAAGAGTTAAGAAGGTGCAAAATTGGGGGAAGGGGGATAAAAAGGCAGTTTCAACAAAATTACTTGATTAAAAAAGCATATAATAAAAAATATCTGACACATAATGTACACATATGCAAATAATAATATGGCAGCTGACACACAGAACAAGGCATTTCATGGCATCAGAGAGGGAAGATGGCTGAGAATCTTGTACTTTCTATATTGCTGTGAGATCTCAGGTTCTATGTCGGATTTGTATTTCCTACTTAGACAAGATATTTGCCTTAGCTACCAACAATGAATTGGTCCAAAGAAACTTTTTTTTCTTATTTAAAAAAAATCCATTAGACTCCAGCAAATTGGGGTTCATGATGCACAGGGTACATTCTCAGCTGCCTACTCTAAATATGTTAAGCAGACTTTTATATCCACAAAGGTTGAGGAAAAGATATTTCTAAACTTGTTTTATATTTAGATGGATAGCTTTAGAAAGGAGGAGAGAGCAACATGTATTCCTCAACACTGTGTGTTGGGAAACAAACACCAGTAGAATAACAATATGAAAGAGAGCAAGGCAGATTTCATTACGGTAGAGTGCCTACACTTCCTCATAACATGGATTTACACACTGCAAATCCTCTGATCTGATTACCTCCAGTGATCACGTAAAATACCGGCTTTAAACTCTTTGCCTTAGTGATAAAACAGCCACTTTGATTCACAACGAGACATTCACAATAAAGTATATTGTAAACGTACCTGTCCACAGCCCGGGGCATTGCACACAAACGGTCTGTCGTCTCCCATATTTCATATAGCAGAGCGGAGCTGAGGAGGGGGAGGCAGGGGGAAAAGTTATGTTAAATACGCTGGAGTTTAAAAAAAAAAAAAGTGCTTCAAAAATATCAAGCCTAGAAACAGGTGTTCCAAGAATGCTGTCTATCAAAGCTATAAACACAGGCTACTTTGGGGAGACCCATTAGACAGGTGGCATATGATCTATTGTGCCTCAACTGAAACTTTTAATTAGAAAAACTGAGACCTAAATAGTCAAGGAATTCCAAACCTTTTGCTAGATTTTCCCTCTTTCTGCTACAGTATATAACATGCTCCTCTAGTCTGCTGAATTACAATCAGTGCAGTTCCCTATGTCAATAAATCCACTGAACATTCGATGCGGAAGCCATATTTCTGAACTAGAGAAGACCAAAATTTGTCATTTAATTAATTAAGGGATTATAGGAGGGGTGCTCCATTTTACAGGGCTATAATCTGACTCCCTGGTGTATAAACTACGAGACTGTTGGCAAGGGCCAGTTTATCCCAGATTATTGCCAAAGAAAACAAAGCACCCATCCTATTGGGCTACACGGGAAATGATTTTCATTAATAAAAAAATAAAAATAAAAACCTTCTCTCCCCACTGGGAGCCTCCTTCTCCCCCCACCAATCGTCTGTGGCAAATGGAGAAATATCGGTGCCCTTCCCCCTCTAATTCTATTTATGGCTAGGTTTTTAAAAGCAGCAATAAAACAAATGTCGACTCTTTGGGGGTTTACTGGGTGAATATGTTCCGGCTGTTTGTGCTGCTCTCGGCCAGAGTTCTTGGGCTGCTCTGTTGCAGCCAACAGATGTGTGCTGCTGCAGGGGATAAAAGAAATGGCACTAAAAGGCATCACCATCCATCCTCTCTATTTCTCTGAAGAATTTAACAGGGCTTATACTGTTGTTGTTTTTTAATTATTGAAGCTAAACTCTTGAAATGTTCATCGAAATTCTTTGTCAAAGAACAATAATTCCAGTATGAATGTGTTGGGGAAATTTCTCACTTTCCAACTAAGAAAAAAACAGAGGTAGAGATGGATAAGGATGAGAAATGCAAATTATAGTAAAATATTCCTAAAAGAGAAACAGGGTTGGGGGTGGGGCACAAAGATAGTCCTCATGGAATAAACTCCTAAAGAATATTTTCAAACAACTTTCTACAAGAAAGAAAGGTGTATAAAAGAGTACTAACATGGGAAGATGAAAGAGGAAGAATCATAATTCGAATATGCCTAGAAACAACTTCAGAACTGTAATCAAATTCAAATTTTTATCTTGGAGATAAAGCAAAATGTCAGGTTAACTTCACTCAGGTCTGCATTAAAATAAAATGTTAAAGTACTGGACTGAATTTGGTAATCAGAAAACCATGCTTAAAACTCAGAGGGTTTAAAAAAAAAAAACAGAAAACAAAAACAAAAAAACTCAGAGGGTAGCTAGGTAACATCTCTCCTACTCTCTTCAGACTCACTCTGGGGTTGGAAACCAGTATTTCTCGTACTCTGTGTGATCAGTAATTCTACAACTAATCAGTGTTTAAAATTGTGGGTGTTCCATAAAATAGAAGGGGCTTCTTAGTCATCTTTCAGTGTGCTAAGAACAGGGTTTAACTATGAAGGAAACTGATGCTGCAGCATTGCTGTAATGGAAGAGAGCCTGTATGTACATAGGTGTACACAGATTTATATCACATTTAGCCAGGATAAATTGCTTCAATAAATTCTGTTCCTAGGAGAAGCCAGCTGAAGCTGATGATTGGGTACTGGGAAAATGAGAGCTTTATTCTTCTTCACACAGCCCCAGGACACGGGGGTTTTCTGGTTTGTTTGTTTTAAATACATGATGATTTTTAGCACTTTCTGGAACTATGACATAGTGCAAAAAATAAATATAAAGTAAATAACAGTAAATAAATGCAAAGACCACAGCCATTATGACTGAAAATTCAGAACATTTCTGGAAAGCAATTCATCTCTGGAAAAATTCCTAACTGCTGTGCTGGAGATAATTTTATTTCCTAGTCCCAAACTCTGCTTTCCTAATATAATCATGAAATGAGAATTTTATTTCAACAAGGTCCTGTAGCATATTTTTAACCAGGAGGTAAACTACAAGGGCTAGAGCAGACATAACATAAGGACCTGGTAGCATTCCTTCCTTTTACATTGGTTCTGTTATTTGAGGCTAAATTCTAGTTACAGGAGAAAAAGGGTGCTTGCTGGCTGAGGAGTAGGGCAGCACTGGCATAGGAAGTGATTAAATAAACTCTGGAATGGTTTCCCTCCAACCACAAAATTCAAAATTTAACTTGGTTTTCTTGGTTTTGTACAATCATATCACGATAAATGGCTTCCAAGTTTTATTTAACTGCATCCTTACTAGGAAATAGAAATGAAAAATCATGATTTGCTAAAAGAAAACAAAAGGCAAAACCAAGTTGGGGAAAAAGTATTAAATGTATCAGAAGCATTTTCAGGGCTCTGAAACACTCTAACAATCACTAACTAGGATTTCCTGCTTCCTTCCCACGTTACTGGCTTTTTGTTTTACCATTTTCACCAAAAGGAGGATCACAATGGGAGGAAAAAGGCCCTCTTTCTTAAATACCCACAATTATTCTGAAATCATTCCTCAGTCTCTTGCTCCTTTTCATTTCCATCATTCTTGCTTTTTCACTTTAAAGTGACTTGTCTTTTTAAAGAATACATAACAACAATAATGATCTGTTCTCCCACTTAAAAAAAAAATCCAGCTTATATCTTTTAAAATTCCCAGTGTGCTGCATCAATTGCTACACATAAGAAATGCCATTGCTTATTTCTATTTGATACTTAAAACAAATCTCTAATGAGATAGGTCAAAATGATGCCTTCTCAAAACAAAAAACACCACATTTCTGTAGTAAAAACAGACTGAGACAAAGGTGAAATCTTGAATATAGATGCTCCCATTCACCAGAATTTAACTCACAGCCCATTTGTAACTGTACAACTTGACAAATAGATCACGTGTCTGGGCATGACACTCACGTCTGTCGTCTGCTCCTCGATCTATCTATTCCCTAGGATGAAACTCAAGCATTTTATAGAACTAACCAATAAATGACAGGCAAAGGATACACAAATTAAGAGACATTTCCAGGAGAAGTGAGATGCTTTCAGAGGAGATTTCCCACCGCCCCCCCAGAGATCTTAAAACAAGAAAACAAAGATTCAGAAAAAGGCTGTCTTAGAAGCCAAGTCTGCAGAGGAAAAGGCTCATGTACTGAGTCACCATAATGCATAAATGATAAAAATTACTATTTACTCAGATGAGAGAAAGTTATCTGAATGCTGGGAGAGAAGTAAAGAAAATCCAAGATATAGAGACTGATTTTTAATAACTGGGATAATTTCATAAAACCTACGTTAAATAGTTTTGTCAGAGCCAGAAGTATATCCTAAAATGGTCAATGTGCAAATAAGAAAACAGATCATCTGTGTGTGTATATGCATATTTATCTTTTTTCTTTTTTAACAGAATGAGAAAGAATAGAATAGAATTTGGAATAAAATAATAGAACTTGGAAGCCATTTATCAGTGATATGATTGTACAAAACCAAGAAAACCAAGTTAAATTTTGAATTTTGTGGTTGAAGGGAAACCATTCCAGAGTTTATTTAATCACTTCCTATGCCAGTGCTGCCCTACTCCTCAGCCAGCAAGCACCCTTTTTCTCCTGTAACTAGGTAGAAAACAGAAAATTTAGCCTCAAATAACAGAACCAATGTAAAAGGAAGGAATGCTACCAGGTCCTTATGTTATGTCTGCTCTAGCCCTTGTAGTTTACCTCCTGGTTGAAAATATGCTACAGGACTTTGTTGAAATAAAATTCTTGTTTTGTGATTATATTATATTAGTGTTATATTAGTCTGTCACTGAGGACTACAAAGTCAGTTCTCTGGACCCAGTGGTAGTGTGATTATTTCTTTGGTAACCAATTGCTGTTCATAAAATGGCCCAACTTTAGTAAGGAATAAAAGCCAGGTACAAACACACCCAAAGGCCTGTTCTTAGGTTCCTAATAACAAAAACCAGATACTGCTAAGTACAGAAAATGAGAAAAGAATATGCACCATTAATATCAAAGATTCATGAAAATCTAGAAGGGGTTCAGACTAGCTATCATTCATTCATTCAAAAAAACATTACCAAGAACTAAATGCCAGGCAAAGTAGACATAAAAATAAAAAGATAATAATCCTTTGCAAAAAAAAAATTTTTTTTTTCACTCATCTGTGTCAAAGAAAAACTAGAGCTAGGAAGTAGTTAAAGTAAAAAACAGTTGCTAGTCAGAACTATTGCAATAGGGGAAAAGAAACCTCAGTATAGAACTGGGCTCAATTCTGAATACATCATGGGTAAGTGGAAATTTATAGCCAAGGACCATGGTGGGGGTTAATGGGTGGAAAATTACTGAGTTTGAAACATCAGGAGAAGGGGGGTTTCTGACTTAAACCAACCTAACAAGATTCTTGCTAAAGACCCGCCAGGATAATCAGATATAACCTGGAAGATGGTCAAAGATGAAGAACCTGATCAGATATGAAGGTGATATCAATGGTGGGGATTCTTGCTAAAGCTGGATCTTACAAGAAAGTACACGGATAGGTCTAAAAGAAGGTTCAGGAACCTGCCTAAAGTTTGATCAAAGAATCTTTGTCAAAAAAAAAGAATCTTTGTCATCTGGCATGAGAGACAGGTAAGTGGTAAGAATGGCTTACTTTACAAGTTCAATTAGTCAGAGATTGATCATTGTACATATTAGATACCTTGATATTTCTTATTCTTTATGTTCATTTATCAAATTCTTTTGCTAGACAATTCCAGAATATAGGCATGAACACAAAAAGAGGGGTTAAAAGTCTTGGTAAAAGATCTGACAACGGGGCCGCCCGGGTGGCTCAGCGGTTTACTGCCGCCTTCGGATCAGGGCATGATCCTGGAGACGCCGGATCGAGTCCCACCTCGGGCTCCCTGCATGGAACCTGCTTCTCCCTCGGCCTGTGTCTCTGCATTTCTCTCTCTCTCTGTGTCTCTCATGAATAAATAAATAAAATCTTTAAAAAATATATATCTGACAAGGACAAAGTCTGAAATTTACTTTGTGGGTCAAAAAGTAAATATAGTAAGTAAATATAGTCAGTTTTAAAATTCATCAATTCACTGGGGCACCCAGGTGGCTCAATCAATTAAGCATCTGGTCTCAGCTCAGGTCTTTTTTTTTTTTTTTTTTTTTTTAAAGATTTTATTTATTTATTTATGAGAGACACAGAGAGAGAGAGGCAGAGACACAGGCAGAGGGAGAAGCAGGCTCCATGCAGGGAGCCCGATGTGGGACTCGATTCTCAGTCTCGAGGATCACGCCCTGGGCTGAAGGCAGCGCTAAACCGCTGGGCCACCCAGGCTGCCCTCAGCTCAGGTCTTGATATCAAGGTCATGGGTTCAAGCCCCACCTTGAGCTCCATGCTGCACATGGGGCCTACCTAAGAAAAAAACCAACAACAAAAAACCCTTAAAATTAATCAATTCGGGCAGCCCCGGTGGCTCAGGGGTTTAGCTCCACTTTTGGCTCAGGGCGTGACCCCCGGGTCCTGCGATAGAGTCCCATGTCCGGCTCCCTGCATGGAGCCTGCTTCTCCCTCTGCCTGTGTCTCCGCACCCCGCCCCCCCCCCCATGAGTCTCTCACGAATAAATAAATAAATAATCTTTAAAAAAATTCATCAATTCACTGAATACTTTATTCATTGCCTATCCCACACTCTAGGCCCCAGAATTTAACAATGAATGAGACAGATACAGTCTCTACAGTTACAATGCTTACTTACACTCCAGGTAAACAAAATAATTTTAGATGAATAGCAGATAACTGCTATGAAATGAAATGGTGATGTGTTACTGGTTAGGAGCAGACTACTTTAGTTTCATGAATAAAAGGGAAATGGCTGTATTATCTGTGACTAAATAGGGAATGGGGTAGGATACAGAGATCTAGGTTAAAACTTCTGGAAGCCTTTGTTTCCTCTCATAACACAGTTGATTTTCAGTAAATACTTATTAATTTAATGTGAAGCCAATATTCAAGTAAACTGCTGAAATTCTACACTTATATTCCAGTTTTTTCAGAAAGTTGCTGGGTCCACAAAACAACTGCTATCCAGGTATTTATGTATTTAGAGCTAAACATGTTTGACATATTTTTTTTAACGATTTTATTTATTTATTCATGAGAGACACGCAGAGAGAGAGGCAGAGACACAGGAGGAGGAAGAAGCAGGCTCCCTGCAGGGAGCCTGATGCAGGACTCGATCCCAGGACTCTGGGATCATGCCCTGAGCCTAAGGCAGGCGCTCAACTGCTGAGCCACCCAGGCATCCCAAGATATATCTTAACATAAAAGAATGCAGCAGGGCAGCCCGGGTGGCTCAGCGTATTAGCGCTGCCTTCAGCTCATGGTGTGATCCTGGAGACCCAGGATCGAGTCCCACATCGGGCTCCCTGCATGGAGCCTGCTTCTCCCTCTGCCTGTGTCTCTGCCTCTCTCTCTCTCAATGTCACTCACTCACTCACTCATGAATGAATGAATAAATAAAGCAGCAGAGGATGCCTGCCTGGCTCTGTAGGTAGAGCAGGTGACTCTTGATCTCCGGGTTGGAGTTCAAACCCCACACTGGGTGTGGAGCCTACTTAAAAAAGAAAATGAAAAAATAAAATCTTAAAAAAAAAAAAAAAAAAAAAAGAAACATTAAAAAAAAAAGACTGCAGAGACGCCTGCGTGGCTCAGAGGTTGAGCGTCTGTCTGTCTTCGGCTCGGGGTGTGATCCCGGGGTCCAGGATCAAGTCCCACATCGGGTTCTCTGCAAGGAGCCCACTTCTCCCTTTGCCTATGTTTCTGCCTCTCTCTGTCTCTCATGAATAAATAAAATCTTAAAAAAAAAAAAAAAAAAAGAATGTAGCAGAAATTCTTATACCTTCATATAAGATTTTTGGGAGGGGGATCTCTGGGTGGCTCAGCAGTTTAGTGTCTGCCTTTGGCCCGGGGCATGATCCTGGAGTCCCGGGATCGAATCCCACATCGGGCTCCCTGCATGGAGCCTGCTTCTCCCTCTACCTGTGTCTCTGCTTCTCTCTCTCTCTCTCTCTGTATCTCTCATGAATAAATAAATAAAAAATCTTAAAAAAAAAAAAAGATTTTTGTGAGTACATATTGGAATAATCTTTCCGGAAAGCAAGCTGGAAATATATATTTACTTATTTACTTTAAAATTATTTATTTAAAATAAATAAAATCTTTAAAAAATAAAATAAATAAAATTATTTATTTGACAGACAGATAGAGAGCGTGCACATGTAGGGGGAAAGGCAGGCAGAGGGAGAGGGAGAAGCAGGCTCTTTGTTGAGCAAGGAGCCTGATGTGGGACTCAATCCCAGGACCCTGGGATCATGACCTGAGCCAAAAGCAGACCCTTAATCAACTGAGCCACCCAGGTGCTCCTGGCAATATTTATATTAAGTGTCTTAAAATGTTTTGTATCCTTTGAATAATCATTCTTTCTTCAGGACTTTATTCTGAGGTTAAAGCCCAAAACATGACCACTTATATACTTATATATTAAAATGTTCATCATAGTCATATTTATAACAACTAGGAAAAAAGAACAGGAATTAAATGTTTAAGAAGAATGGATCAATATAAGATACTGCCTTATAATAGACTATTTTTAAGTTGTTAAAAATAATGTTTCTGAAAGCTATTTAATGACCTATAAAATGCTATACATTCTGTAGGGAAAAAGGCAGGATATAAAATTGCATATGTACCATAATTCCAATCTATAAAAAAGCAAACAAAATATGGGCGCCTGGCTGGCGGTCAGTAGAACATGCAACTCTATGACTCTTGATCTCGGGGTCCTAATTCAAGCCCAACGTGGGCATGGAGTGTACTGAAAAGAAAAAAAAAAAAAGTAATAAGCATAGAAAAAGATAAGGGAATTAGCATCAAATGTTAATAATGGTTATCTCTGGGTAATGGTATTCCAGGTGATTTTGTTTTCTTCTTTGTACCTTCAGCATTTTCAAGTCTATAATGATCAGAGATTTCTTTTAAAAAATAAAAAATAATATAATGTAATCTAATAAAAAATGATCCGCATGACTCAAAAAAATGTCTATGAGTTTTAAAAAAGGGCTCACATCTGCTAGACTATTCTAAAGCACTGAACAGGGCAGCCCAGGTGGCTCAGCGGTTTAGCGCTACGCTACCTTCAGCCCTGAGGCATGATCCTGGAGGCCGGGGATCGAGTCCCACGTAGGGCTCCCTGCGTGGAGCCTGCTTCTCCCTCTGCCTGTGTCTCTGCGCCTCTCTCTCTCATGAATAAATAAATAAAATCTTAAAAAAATAAAATAAAGCACTGAACAATATATTTACAAATCATACAAGGTTGTTCATTCTCTACTACAAAGTGACAGAACCAACAAGTTCAAAATGGACTACCAAAAAAATCTTTCTAAAATTATAAACTAACAGCTTCATATAGAAATAGACAAGGTGGAAACTTAAACATATCGATACACAGGGTAATCAAGCAATTCAAGATAGTTCCTCCTTTGTTACCTTCAAGGACCCATTTTCAGAATCCTGTGAATGTTCCCCAGTGAGTATTACTTATATTAAACACTTAGAAATTGTCCCAGCCATTCATCACAAAGAGAATAAAGAGAACTGAAACCAAGCTTAGCAGGTACTAAATGCCTTTCAGCGCAGCTATAAACAAGGTAAAAAATTTAGACAGGCACCCAAACAGAGCTCTATGGGCTCCATTCCTTTATGATATTAAAAAGAAAGAAATTATATACAAACAGTTCTCTTCCAAGAACATAACTTTGGATACCAAGTTTCAGACTCTAAGATAATTTAGCTGCTGCTAAGCAAAGAGTACAAACACCAAAGATCTCTACCACAGCAGTCTCAACATTTTATTCTCCACTGGATACTCAGTGTTGCTGTGATTTGCATTACATTTAGAAAATTGATTTAAGGAAAAGATGCCAATAAACATATGAACTGTGAGACTATAATGCACATTGTATGAACCTCAGAAAACAAAGCAAACTCAAGTTTTACTAGGTAGTAGATTATTTAGGAATTGAAATTTCTGTTCATAAATTCTGGGTTTGTTTTCCACTATATTATTTAGCATAAAACAGTTTAGCATATATTATTTCACTAGTAGGTAAATCAGCTGCCCCAGAGGGATTATACAGAAAGCACATATATCACTATAATCTTAAACTAACTTGCCTTACTGTTTTATATCAGGGTTTTTGTAAAGCATTTTGCTAACAGACTGGAAAACTGAGGTAGAAAGATATTAAAAAAAACAAAACAAAAAAAAAACAGACAAAAGATGAGTCAAAAGGTTGAGGCTGGCTTGAATCCTAGTTACCTATTCTCACATGCCTCAAAGAAGATATAAAAATGGAGAGCACATCTTTTTAGAACTCCTGAAAGTTGGGGGGATCCCTGGGTGGCGCAGCAGTTTGGCGCCTGCCTTTGGCCCAGAGCGCGATCCTGAAGACCCGGGATTGAATCCCACATCGGGCTCCCGGTGCCTGGAGCCTGCTTCTCCCTCTGCCTGTGTCTCTGCCTCTCTCTCTCTCTGTGACTATCATAAATAAATAAAAAATTAAAAACAAAAAAAAAAAAGAACTCCTGAAAGTTGTATAGTAATCTACATATTATATAACTACTTCCAACTGAATTGTGGTATTTCCAAAAATTTACACACAATGTTTCTTATATGTTTACTATACAAATAAATGTCCAGAAATATGAATTGGAGGGACTACAAAGTCTTGGAGCATTATTTTTGTCTAGGAAAATTAAATAATGTTCATAGTTTTAAGTATGTTTATTATAATAATCTTTAAATTCACAATCCAGTTATAGTGTATTTCAAGGACTGGCAAGCTTTGGTCGGTGGGTCAAATTCAGCCTGCCACCTGTTTTTATATGGCCCACAAGCTAAGAATGGTTTCTACATTTTTAAGTGGTTGAAAAAAAACAAAAGAAGAATATTTCATGACACATAAAAATGATATGAAGTTCAAATTTTAGTTTCCATAAAAAAGTTTTATGGGGGGCAGTGCCTGGGTGGCTCAGCCTTTGGCTCAGGTCATGATCCCAGGTGCAGGGATCGAGTCCCACATTGGGCTCCCCACAGGAAGCCTGCTTCTCCCTTTGCCTGTGTCTCTGCCTCTCTCTTTCTCTGTCTCTCATGAATAAATAAAACCTAAAAAAAAAAGTGTTATGGACATACAGCCATGCTTATCCTTTGCATGTTGTCTATGGCTTCTTAGGTGCTACAATGGCAGAGTTGAGTAGTTACAAACAGACCTCATGCCTGCAAATCCTGGTATTTATGAAAACTATTAGTTTGCAAACTTCTGGTATTTATGAATAACTATTATTAAATAAAATACATGATTAATTAGAAGATCCCAATTATGACAAATGTCAAAGTGTACATGTTAATCATTAATAAGAGCTTTTATAATGTGACTATTTGAGTACTAATTCCTTTTTTTAATATAAATTTTAAAAATTAGTTGTTGTTTTTTTTTAAGTAGGCTCCACACCCAGCATGGAGCCCAATGCAGGGCTCAAACTCACGACTGTAAGATCAAGACCTGAACTATGATTAAGAGTCGGACATTTAACCAACTGAGCCATCCAGGTGCCCCCCCTTTTATTTAAATTTATGTCTTCTCGGGCAGCCCCAGTGGTGCAGCGGTTTAGCGCCGCCTGCAGCCCAGGACGTGATCCTGGAGACCCTGGATCGAGTCCCCACATCAGGCTCTCTGTATGATGCCTGCTTCTCCCTCTGCCTGTGTCTCTGCCTCTCTCTCTCTGTCTCTATGAGTAAATAAATAAAATCTTTAAAAAAAAAATTTTATGTCATCTCTACACCCATCATGGGGTGCAAACTACAACTCAAGAGTAATATGCTCTTCTGACTGAGCTGGTCAGGTGCCCAAGAAATTAGGTTTTCTTAAAATAAGTTTAATTAAGCTGGCTTGGTAATTGTCATCTTTTGCATATTCACCTGGGCACCATGAAAAATACAGATTCCTGGATTTTCTTGGCTTTGGGCCCCAAGAATCTACACTTTAAAAAACACCCAGGGAAATTCCGATGCAAATGGTTAGTAACCCAGCCTTTGAGAGGCACTAAAATGGTTGGAGAGCTTATGTTCTTCCATATAGTAAACAGCCGAATTTTTCCAGTTTGGTACTATAAAACAGCAGTTCTCAAAATAGGCTCCAGGGATCTCCACAGATCTCTAAAACCCCTTTAGAGGGTTCATGGGTATTCAAGTCATACATGGATAAAAGATCTATTTAAAGGGCAAGACAGGGACGCCTGGGTGGCTCAGAGGTTGAGCATCTGCCTTCGGCTCAGGGAGTGATCCTGGAGTCCCAGGATCGAGTCCCATATTGGGCTCCTTGCATGGAGCCTGCTTCTCCTGTCTCTGCCTCTCTGTCTTGTCTCTTATAAATACGTAAATAGGGATCCCTGGGTGGCGCAGCGGTTTGGCGCCTGCCTTTGGCCCAGGGCGCGATCCCGGAGACCCGGGATCGAATCCCACATCAGGTTCCCGGTGCATGGAGCCTGCTTCTCCCTCTGCCTGTGTCTCTGCCTCTCTCTCTCTCTCTCTCTCTGTGACTATCATAAATAAATAAATAAAAAAATTAAAAAAAATAAATACGTAAATAAAATCTTAAAAATAAATAAATCTTTTTTAAAAATTAAAAAATAAAGGGCGAGATAGGCCAAGATACCACAGATATGGTTTCAGATTCTACACAATAGCTAACCTTTAAGAAACTATCACATTTTGGATTCTGGTATAGTATCAAAGAAGATCGATCGATCTACCTATCTATCTTTCTATCAATCAACTACTATCTAAAAAGAATCTTTCCTTTTCCTAGGTGCCTCAGTCAGTTGAGCATCGGACTCTTGATTTCAGCTCAGGTTATGATCTCCTGGGTTGGGGATCAAGTCCTGTGTCCAACACTGTGCTCAGCGGGGAGTCTGCTTGAAGAGTCCTTCTATCTGCCCCTCCCCCACCTCAAATAAATAAATCTTACCAAAAAAATCTCTCCTTTTCCTATTAGTATTTGTATGAGCCCAGGTTATCTTCATATACTTCAACCAAAACAACCTATTTTAACAGACTAAATGCAGAAACAGATATGAGAATCCAGCTGTTTTCTATTAAGCCAGACATTAAAGAGGTTTGAAGCCCTCCCCTAAATTTTTTTGACACTGTAAGTTTTTATGTTGTTATTTTAAAGTAAATATTTTTTCAATTTCTCCATTTTAATTTCTAAAATGCTCCATATCAATAGATATAAGCAAGACAAACCAAAGCCCTTTGGACAAGTCCCAACCAATTATGAAGAGTATAAAGGGGTAGGTACTGAGACCATATGTAGTTTGAGACTCACTGCTTTAAGAAATAAACAGTAGGGTACCCTGAATTGATCAAAGAGAAAGTTAAAATTAATTTCTGGATTTTGAGCTCTGACATGCAAGGACAGGTTTCAAAAAAAGGAGCCAGCTGAAATAGACCAAATAGTTTTGTAGCAAATGACTGAAAACAGATGGGAGTGAGAATTAGGCTGAATCATAAGTTAGGCAACACATGGCCAAAGCTTGGAGCCTATCTGGGAGCAGCTTCATATAGGCAACTACTTGACTAGAACTTTTTTTTTAAGTCTCTCTAGGCTTTTGGAGGATTCAAGGAACTATTTTAAGCTAGCCTCAGAAAGGTTAATAAAGCAAAAACAAAGAAGCAACAACTTGCTAAAATGACAGCAGGAAGCCAAGTTAGAAGTAACTAGGGAACATTATACCTATGTTTGGTCTCAATATGCATTTTAGAAGTTGAAAAATTCCTGAAAACTGGTAGGCAGTCAAAAATCTAATGCTGTATTTTGGGTTTTTTCCTACTCATCTTCAGATAAAAAGTATCATCCCTAAAACAATACATCAATAGCAATCAACCCCAAAACACTAATCTTAAAGGATAAATTTAAGATCTTCATGGACTTAATTTCTTTTAATTTTTTTTTAAAGATTTTATTTATTCATGAGAGACAGAGAAAGAGAGAGGCAGAGACCCAGACAGAGGGAGAAGCAGGCTCCATGTAGGGAGCCCGATCCCTGGTCTCCAGGACAACACCCTGGGCTGAAGGCAGCGCTAAACCACTAAGCCACCCAGGCTGCCCAAATTTCTTTTAATTTAAATAGACTACAAACAATAACAAACAAGATAGACTTTAATATTAAATTCTAGTATGAGTTCAGTACCAGTTAGAAATTGCCACAATATCCCATAATGACAATCATGGAGATGCTTAGAAATTCTCACAGATTGAAAAAAAAAATCTATTTTCTAAGACTGTCTACACACTGGCAACACAGTGATCTATTTGGGGTATTCTTTTTTTTTTTTTTTTAATTTTTATTTATTTATGATAGGCACACAGTGAGAGAGAGAGAGGCAGAGACACAGGCAGAGGGAGAAGCAGGCTCCATGCACCGGGAGCCTGACGTGGGATTTGATCCTGGGTCTCCAGGATCGCGCCCTGGGCCAAAGGCAGGCGCTAAACCGCTGCGCCACCCAGGGATCCCTATTTGGGGTATTCTAATGCTCACTGACTTTCAACAGTTCCCAACACAGATGTGTAAGTATCAGCAAACTACTGCTTGCCCAAAACTTAAAAAAACAAAGAAAATGGTGCTACAGGAGACAAGTTACTACCAGAAATACCAGAAAAACCATGTTAAATAAAACCAACATGGTGTTACTCAAGTTTGATAAAGCTTAAATAAACATTACTGGCAAGAAACTTGGTGCCAACACAAATCATTTACAGCAGTCATATGTTCTAGTCAATAAATCATCCTGTTTTTATAATATAGTCAGTCATATTCCTGTTCAGAAAGAATAATTATGTTGTTATTTTTTAATCTGAAAAAAATGTAATTTTTCTACTGCATGGTAAATTTTAAGCCCCAAATACAATCTAACCAATTTAGCATATAAATCTCCTTTGTCCACTATGTCAGCAAGAAGTACTATACCAGATAAGAAGTATTAACAGGTAATTCCACTCAAAACAAGTTGGATTTTGTGAGAAGGTAGGGCAATAGCAAAACAACACTGTCCCACGGAGGCGCAAGCCACAAGCTCACAAAATGACTTTTTAAGCTAAATCTTGGCTCCTGTTAAGACTTTCATAATTGATATTTACCAAGACTAAACGCAGTATTGAATAGAAAAGAGAAACTATTTTTTTTGAAGTGAACTCTACGTACAACATAGGGCTCGAACTCACAACCCCAAGACCAAGAGTCACATGCTCTACTGACTGAGGCAGCCAGGCGTCACAAAAAGAGAAACTTTTTACACACTCGGGTTTCAAGCCTATGAGAACATTCAAAATTAAAATTACCAAAAGATGAGAAAAGGCTAACAAAGTAAAGTGGTGAGTTTGTAATGAGTTTTGTTCTCCTATTAAATGTTCTCATATCCCTCATAAGATTACTGCGTAACTCACATTTGCCTTGGGAAATCTTTCCTACATGTCTGCCTACAAAGTTTTAAAAACTAGATAAAAAATTTGTCTTTTTATAAGATTTTTCCTGAAATATAACAGTCATCCTTCCTCTCTAAGGAAGCCAAGTAGTATACATTTACTTTCAAAACTAAACTGAATTTTCTTCATTGTATACCGGCAGTACGTATATTATTCAGACACTTTCTCCCACCCCCAACACATACACACAAAATTTCTAAACAAAGGGATAAACAAGAGAAGGGAAGGAAACAAAATACTATGGCTTAACAGGGAAAAAAAACAAACATTCTTTCAACACAAAGCATCCATCAGGGAAATTCTGGAGAGAAAATATCATGATGAAATATTTTAAGACATGACATGACCCTAATGCAAAATATTTATTGTTGTTTTTTGTTTTGTTTTGTTTCTCAAAGGAATTGTTTCTTGACACTTATTCCCACTGGGTCAGTAGAACCACTTCAATTTCATTTTCTTTACAGTCTATTTTTCTTTCTGATTCTTCAATAGTAAGTTTTTTTTATCTGAGTTTCTATTTATGAATGTTTGGGATGGAAAGGACCTTGAGGGGTCATCAAGGCCTTCCTTCTGCTTTCCAGGAGAATTCGTAACTAAATAATCTCAGATGGTGAGAAGCTATCAAAAGAAGATGCATTCTGTCCCTAACAGCATGCTACTTCATTCCACACAGACATTTCCATTCATAATTTGCAATTTTCTAAAAGTGAAAGTAAAAATTAAAACCCCAAAAGAGGAAGATGCTTTAAAAATGCATTTATCGGGATCCCTGGGTGGCGCAGCGGTTTGGCGCCTGCCTTTGGCCCAGGGCGCGATCCTGGAGACCCGGGATCGAATCCCACGTCGGGCTCCCGGTGCATGGAGCCTGCTTCTCCCTCTGCCTGTGTCTCTGCCTCTCTCTCTCTCTCTCTCTCTCTCTCTCCGTGTGACTATCATAAATAATAATAAATAAAATTTAAAAAAAAAAAAAAAAAAAAAAAAAAAAAAAAAATAAAAATGCATTTATCAGCTAAAATTGCTCAAACATAAGTTCAACTATCAGGTCTAAAATTAACACACAGGAAAATTGTTGGCTGCCAACACAGTCTTAAGTCCCTGGAGATATCTTCTGATGTTCTGGCTTATTTCTAGCACAATTTTACCTATAGCACAGAGCATGACAAACTTAGCCTACCACATCAATAAACTAACTATAAACAACAAATTTCTGCGCGCGCGCGCGCGTGTGTGTGTGTGTGTGTGTGGTGTGGTGTATTTTTTCTTACAGGTGGTGAAGGTTTTTACTCCGAACAGAAAATGAAAAGTTAGGCCTAAATTGGAGATGTCAATATTATGGGGAGGCTATGATAAAACTGTTACATGGACAATAGTTTAATTTTTTAACATGTAACAAAATGTTGAGGGAATGATGGGTCTTCCTAAAAGTTTCCAAAACAGAATGATGACATAAAATATGCAACTATGCAGAAACACTGTTAATCATTCTAGAATTATTTAAAAAAATAAAAAAATAAGGCACCTGGGTGACTCATTGGTTGAGTGGTCTACCTTTGGCTCAGGACTTGACCCCTGGACCCCGGGATCAAGTCCCACAACCAGCTCTCCACAGGGAGCCTGCTTCTCCCTCTGCCTGTGTCTCTGCCTGTCTCTTGTGAATAAATAAATAAAATCTTTTTTTATTTTATTTTATTTATTCATGAGAGACTGAGAGAGAGAGAGCAAGCGAGAGAGAGGCAGAGACACAGGCAGAGGGAGAGGCAGGCTCCCTGCAGGGAACCTGGATCATGCCCTGGGCCAAAGGCAGGCGCTAAACCAGAGCCACCCAGGGATCCCAATAAATAAAATCTTTAAAAAATAAAATATGTGAAAAATAATAATAATAATAAAATAAAATATGTGACGCTGGATGGCTCAGTGGTTGGGCTCTGCTTTTGGCTCAGGGCCTGATCCTGGGGTTCGGGGATTGATTCGGACATCAGGCTCCCTGAAGGGAGCCTGCTTCTTCCTCTGCCTGTCTCTGCCTCTCTCACTGTGTTTCTCATGAATAAATAAAATCTTTAAAAAAATAAAATAAAATAAAAATAAAAATAAAAATAAGGAAGCAGGACCAGCAATGTTGGAAATAGAGGGGGAGGCAATTATACTTTAAAAAAAAAAAGAGGGGGATCCCTGGGTGGCGCAGCGGTTTGGCGCCTGCCTTTGGCCCAGGGCGCGATCCTGGAGACCCGGGATCGAATCCCACATCGGGCTCCCGGTGCATGGAGCCTGCTTCTCCCTCTGCCTGTGTCTCTGCCTCTCTCTCTCTCTCTGTAACTATCATAAATAAATTAAAAAAAAAAAAAAAGAGGAATTATTAAATAGATGTCTTAACAATTGGCAAGGAATGCAGTGATTTATAAACACTGGCATGACATAGTTAGGTAGCAATTAATGTCTAACTTCATTTCTTTTTTTTTTAAGACTTTATTTATTTATTCATAGAGACAGAGAGAGAGAGAGAGAGGCAGAGACACAGGCAGAGGGAGAAGCAGGCTCCATGCAGGGAGCCTGACGTGGGACTCGATCCTGGGTCTCCAGGATCAGGCCCTGGGCTGCAGGTGACACTAAACCGCTGAGCCACTGGGGCTGCCCTAACTTTGTTTTTTTTTTAATTTTTATAATATTTTATTTATTTATTCATGATAGACACAGAGAAAGAGACACAGGCAGAGGGAGAAGCAGGCTCCATGCAGGGAGCCCCATGGGGGACTCGATCCCGGAACCCCAGGATCACGCCCTGGGCCAAAGGCAGGCACCAAACCGCTGAGCCACCCAGGGAACCCCTATTCATTTCATTTCTTAACAAGTCACTGGCCTAGAAGCTTAGAGGCAGGTCAGAGACAATATATTTAGATTTCAACAGGATACCTCTTAATATTTCACAGGAAATAGAAGTTAGATGATTAAACAGAAGGTGGATTCATAATTTAATTTTACCCAAAAGGTTGTTTAATGGATTAATAGCAACCTAATGATAGCGTGCTGATGTTATAGGCACTGTTTCACCCTTATATATTTTTTACCAGTGACCTAAAACAAAAACATAGGTGTCATATTTATGTCTTGTTTATCAAATTTATCTATCAATGATACAAACATGAGGATATGATATGAGGAATGGCTAAGAGGCCAAATAACATTATTAAGCTTGGGCAGCCCGAGTGGCTCAGCGGTTTAATGCCACCTTTAGCCCAGGGCATGATCCTGGAGACCCCGGATCGAGTACATCAGGCTCCCTGCATGGAGCCTGTTTCTCCCTCTGTCCCTCTCTCTGCCTCTCTCTGTCTCTCATGAATAAATAAATAAAATCTTAAAAAAAAATTATTAAGCTAATCAATAAACCCAAATTAACAAGATGACAATTACAAAGATAAATGTAAGGTCATCAATTACATTTAAAACATTAATGGTGCAAATTAATGCAATCTTAGGCTTTAAGAATAGAGGTACAGAGTGCAGTAGAAAAGAGGCCATACTCTCCCTTGTACTTATTATACCTGGGTACCTAGGTGGCTCAGTGGTTGACCGTCTGCCTTCGGCCCAGGGGGGTCCTGGGATCGAGTCCCTGCACGGAGCCTGCTTCTCCCTCTGCCTGTGTCTCTGCCTCTCTCTCTCTCTCTCTCTGTGTCTCTCATGAATAAATAAATAAAATCTTAAAAAAAAATCATACTTGAGGTGTTATATTTCAAAACTAGATAAAAAGTCCTAAATACGGGACGCCTGGGTGGCTCAGCGGTTGACTGCCTGCCTTCGGCCCAGGGCGTGATCCTGGAGTCCCGGGATCGAGTCCCACGTTGGGTTCTGGGCATGGAGCCTGCTTCTCCCTCTGCCTGTGTCTCTGTCTCTGTCTCTCTCTCTCTCTGTGTCTCTCATGAATAAACAAAATCTTTAAAAAAAAAAAAAAAAAAAAACACAAAATCCTAAATACAAGCAACTTATATTTGATGAGAAGCCTGAACTTTATAAAAATGGTCATTTAAGGAATGGCTGAAATAACTTGGGATATTTTCCCCAGTAAGAGAAGCCTCTCTTAACTGGACATAACTGTCATCAAATACTTGAAGGGCTACCATGTTGACAAGGAATTAGGTTTATTTATTGCAGCTGCAAATAGCAGAACTAAAGAGCTTCAGCACAATGTAAAGAATGTTCTAAAAGTAGAACTCCAATAATGAAATAGGGTATCTGTGAAGTGGGGACGTCTTCCTTACAGCATTAGGAAGTGGTAAAGCCCACCTGCCAGGAATTCCAAATAGGATAGATTTTCACATTTCATGAATATACCTGATCTCAAAAGAAGCCTCCTGCAGGAAGGCAACATTCAAAAACCAGATGCTTAAAAATTGTTTTCTTTGGCAGTGTTTCTAAATAGATGGATGACCTTTTTTTTTTTTTAAGTTTATTTATTTTTGTTAGTATTCTCTACACCCAAAGTGAAGCTTGAACTCACGACCCCAAGATCAAGACTCACATGGTCCACCAACTGAGCCAGCCAGGTGCCTGACGGAAAACTTTTTCACAAACTCTAAGATCATAGTACCATTTTCAGAAAAACCAACAACAAAAGAAATTAATGCTCTTTTTCCTTTTAAATGAATGCTGCATTTGTTTTCCTGAAAGAAGCAACATCTGCACCTTAACTTTAGTACCTTTATCAAGGGATAAGGGACAATTATATGCCAGTCTGCCAACTAGTCTCAAGAAGAGAGCTGTCTTTGTTATACATCTACATGGCAATGTTATTCGCTCCACCTAAAACTTCCTTGCAAGGAGAAGGCTCCTCCTTATCAGACGTGTATGAGGCTGCTGTAACACTGACTCCCTCCTCCTGCAGCCTAGGAAAAACTCAGTCTTGACATGTACAAAACAATAACTTGTGAGAACTTCAGAGCAGCTGTGTTCAGGCAGAGCCAGGGACTTTACTTGAGGCACAGTACTAGCTTAAGAGTTGGTTGAAAAAAAAAAAAAACGATTTTCATTTTGAGCTGGAAGTGGGGAGAGGAAAGAGAAAGGAGATATAGGAGCAGCATCATTAACATTTAAAAGCCGTGGTAAACAAAAATGCTTAAAAATTACAACACTGAAACTATCACAGGATGTAACCTTTGATCTAAACATTTAAAGATGAGCGGTGTTAACACTAATGAGATCAACAACAACAAAATCTTACATCTAATAGTGCCCAAGTTAAGGGCATCACAAATTCGAGGATGGAAGAATTAAACAAGGGACTTTGCTCTTTCACTGGATATTTTTTGTTCTGCTGCCAAGTAAGCGAACTGTGAAAATGTCTGCATGTCCAACAGCACTGCTCTGAATGTGAAATACTGGAACCCAATTCAGTAATTAATGCGAAAGGGTCAGTAATTAATTGGTCTCAACGTGTTGTAGGGGCAACTTTCTAGCCAGGAGAAAAAAACTTCAAATGGTTGCTGAAAACCAAAGATTAATAGAAAGCAGTATACTCTGGTTTCTCTTCATGTAACAGTTTTACCGGCATTTCAGACCTTATTTTGCTTCTCAAAAGTAAAAAAAAGGATGTAAAAGACAAATCTATGCTGTAGCAAAGAAGTTGTTAATTAATTGGCTGTATTAGTTCAATTCATTATTAAATAAAACACAACCATCAAACAAAGGGCAAAGGCTTGTCCCTTTGCTGTAGAGAATTAAGAACTGGTAAGACTACTTAGAATAGCTGCCAAACTTTTCTTTAGCTTTTCTTACAGACATGCTACATTTCGCAATAGTCTCCACTTACCTTACACATCCTCCATGTTTAAGTACAAATTGTGTTTGATTTCCCCAACCCTTGCCCTAAGATATTATGACATATCTTTAGCTTCTGAGTTTAGACACAAAGGAAGAAACTGAAAATTTTTCACTTTCCTGAAATACGTCCATCTTATTTACACCATTCAAAAAATATATAACATAAGCTAACTATACTTGCAACCGTCCTTTTAACAACTCCAAAAATGAGTGGATAAGACACGCATTTAACAAAAACAAACTTCAGTGTAGTATTATTTTCTGTGCTTAGAACGCCTGTAAAGACCAATGTCTTTACGAGAACTACTTACACTACTACGAAGTTTTCAAAGCATAGGAATCAAGTGAGCTTGCCCAGAAAACTGCACACACACACACACACACAAACACACACACACACCCCACAAACCTACACTTACTATGACACAACCTTCGGAGACACTGAAACACCCTCTATAAAGTGGAAAACAGACTTAAAGTTAGGAAAGTAGCAACGCGGCAATCTGGGTAGGAGGTGCCCTGGGTAGTAAACACCCCAGTCAGAGAACATAACAAGCAACTGGGAGCAACATACGACTCCCAATGGGGCTCCTACTTGGATTGCCCAAGTCCCAAGCCCCTGTCCCTGAGTTTAGGGAGAGAGGAGTGGAGGAAGAGGAAGAGAGAGCGAGAACGGCAGTGAGGGCAGAAGCGATGAAGGTGGTCTAGTTTTCTCCTCCCCTACCGCTATCCCGCTATTCTTGCAGCCTGGCCACCAGACCAGGTGCCATATACACCGAAAACCCCAAATCAGTATCCTCGGCTGCTTCTGCTCCGGGGCTAAAGACCTGTCTGTATCAGCTGTCTCCCTTCCGAACATCTCCTTTACCCGCCCGAGCTCCCCTATACTCTTCCCAAAGGGATGCCTTTTGGCCCGGAAGCCCACCTCTGCTAAGTCTTCCTAAACTCACACGCTGAATCTCCTCCAAACCCGTACTTTCTCTCTGAAATCATGTCCCTTATTCTTTTTCATAATTCGGCCGAAATGCCATGACTCTCGTTTCCAGTGATGTACCCCTATCTTTCCGGCCGAACCCAACGCCCCGCTTTGGCCTCCGGTTCCCTAACCTCCTGCCTATTGCCCCTGGCTCTTCCAATGCCAAGCCCCTAACCCCACTCTTCGATAAGCCTGGGTCTTCAACCAACTTAGGACCCCTCCCCTTCCTCCCATTGCGCCCCATCCCGGGATCCTCCCATTAGGCTCCGCTGGACTTCCATTCCCTCAGGATTCAACTCCCCTCTCCTTGCCACGCCCTGTGCCCCCCGGGGCTACTTACCCCAAGTTCTCCCCACACTTCAGGCCTCTGGCCCCGCCTTCCCCCCCAGAGGAAGGAGGCGGTAGGAGGGAGACAAGAGGGGCGGCACTCCGCGAGGTAAAGGCGACCTCTCATTAGCCTCCGTCGCCGCCAATCGTAGCTTCCTCCGCTCCCATTGGTCGGCGTGAGTCCATGCCCCACCCACTTCCTCAGACAGGGCCCGGCCGCCGCCTCAGCGCCCCCGTCCAACACAGACTGGGAGGGGAGACCCCGGCCTGGGACGCCGCGAGTGGCCGGAGTTGAAAGCGAGACTCCGCCAGATCGCGGACTAGCGAATGTTAAGAGAACTCACCCGCCGGTAGCTCCGTCGCCTCCCGCCCGCCCGCGTCCGTTCCCACAATCTGTCTCCAGCTCCTTCTTTCCCCCCTCAGCGGAGCAGATACTTTCTTCTCGTCCGGCCAGGGGCGCTCACCTCTCGCGAGATGTTGCGGGGGGGGGGGGGGGGAGGAAGGGCGAGATCCGCAGGCCCTAAGTTGGAAAGGGGCCGAAGGGCGGGGCTCGCGGTGGGCGGGGCGGGCGGGCGCGCGGGTTACACGTGCCCGGGCGCAGACCGCAGGCTGAGCGGGGCGGGGAAGGGCTCAGGTGCCTGGAGCGGTGGAGCCCGAAAGGTGAGCGGCGCGAGGGCCACGGCCGGCTCGGTCGCCGCGGCTCGGGCTCCGTGATCCCGGGGTCACGGGTTCAAGCCCCGCCTTGGTGTGGAGGCTACCCGAAACAAAAAGCTCGCAGAAGTCAGGACACTCGAAAGTAAAGATTCTGGAGAAACGTATTATTTCGAAGGAGCAAACTTTTCTCCCACCCTCCCCCGCCTCCCCTAAAGGAGATCACTTTAAAAACAAGAGAAGTGGGGGGATCCCTGGGTGGCGCAGCGGTTTGGCGCCTGCCTTTGGCCCAGGGCGCGATCCTGGAGACTCAGGATCGAGTCCCACATCGGGCTCCCGGTGCATGGAGCCTGCTTCTCCCGCTGCTTATGTCTCTGCCCTCTCTCTCTCTCTCTCTCTCTCTCTCTCTCTCTCTCTCTCTCTGTCATAAATAAAAATTAAAAAAATAAAAACAAGAGACGTGAGCACTGGGTGTTCTGCTACGTGTTGGCAAATCGAACTCCAATAAAAAAAAATATATACAGGGCAGGCCAGGTGGCCCAGCGGTTTAACGCCCGAGCCCAGGGCACGACCCCGGGGACCCGGAATCGAGTCCCGCGTCGGGCTCCCTGCATGGGGCCTGCTTCTCCCTCTGCCTGTGTCTCTGCCTCTCTCTCTGTCTCTCATGAATAAATAAATAAAATCTTTAAAAAAATATACATATACACAAAAAAATAAAAATAAAAAGAGAAGGTAACACTTCAAAGAAGCTGTTAAAAAAATTGGGGAACCCCCCCTCCTAGGCCAAAACATAAAGGGATTCAAGTTTCCAAACAGATCCAAGTAATTGGATCTTCTTTGCACTTAGAGTAGTAGCAGTGGCCCTAATTCCACTGTGCGACTGCATGAGGGTTGCGGTGAGGATGGTAGGGGTTCAACTGCAAGAACTGGAGTCAGCTGCGCAGGTTGTTTCTACTATCCTCCAGAGTCCTCACTTCCTTAATTGGAAACTAGTTTGAAATACTCTTAGCCCTACAACTGGAGTGAACGCATTGGGAAAAGTTAGCCACCTACATAGCAGTCTCAATCCTGTTATTTATTTATTTGAAGATTTTATTTATTTATGAGAGACACAGAGAGGGGCAGAAAGACACAGGCAGAGGGAGAAGCAGGTTCTGTGCAGGGAGCCCGATGTGGGACTCGATCTGGGTCTCCAGGATCAGGCCCTGGGGTGAAGGCAGCACTAAACCGCTGAGCCACCAGGGCTGCCCTCAATCCTGTTATTTAATTGGCCTGTGACTTTGGGTGAGATACTTCTCTGAGTCTCTTTACCGTGGGGCTGGGAAGCCCATTTTACTCAAAGCCTTGTAATGATCAAATGACTGACCATCAAAGAACACTATACTTATTACTCAGCAAGTATTTCAACAAATACTCAACAAGACATACAATGTGCAAGGCACTGTTCCAGGCATGGGGAGAAGAGCACACCTACCAGGGCACTGCTTGGGTAGAACTTATTTTTTAGTGGGAAGAGGGAGGCAGTGATTAAGTCAACAAACACAAATATTTCATGGTGAGTGCTTCAGGGTAATGAGACAAAAAGTGGGGATGTAAAAATTAATTAATTAATTAAAATAAATTTTAAACAAAAGTGAGGATGTGGGGAAGCAACTTTACTCCTGGTGAGAAGGCCTCTTTGGAGAAGGAATGTGTTTGACCCAGGAGTTGAACTATGAGGAGGAGACAGCCTCGGGAAGATTTTGGGGAGAAACATCAAATGCAAAGATTGTATTAAAATTTGTTCTTGGGATTCCCCGGGGGGGGGGGGGGGGGCGGGGGGGGCCAGCAAGTGAGCTTCTGCCTTCAGCTCAGGGTGTGACCCTGGTGTCCCTGGATCAAGTCCTGCATCGGGCTTTCCGCATGGAGCCCGCTTCTCCCTCTGCCTGTGTCTCTGCCTCTCTGTGTACCTCTCGTGAATAAATAAATAAAATCTAAAATAAATAAATAAATAAAATAAAAATAAAAATAAATAAAATATAAAACAAAAATCAGGGAGTAGGGGGAGTAGCTGGCTCAATCAGAAAAGCATACAACTCTTGATCAGGGTCATGACTGAGTGCCAGTTCCATGCTGGGTGTAGAGATTACTTTAAATAAATAAACTTTTTTAAAAAGGTTTAAAAAAAAATCAGGGGCACCTGGCTAGCTCAATCAGTGGAGTGTGTGACTCTTTTTGTTTTTAATTATTTATTTATTTATTCATGAAAGAGAGAGGCAGAGACACAGGCAGAGAGAGAAGCAGGCTCCCTGCGGGGAGCCTGCTGGGGGACTTGATCCTGGGACCCCGGTGTCACGCTCTGAGCTGAAGGCAGACGCTCAACCCCTGAGCCACCCAAGTGCCTTGAGTGTGTGACTCTTGATATCAGGGTTTGGGTTTGAGCCCCACATTAGGTCATAGAGATGTCCTAAAATTAAAATCTTTTTTAAAAAGTCAGGGAGTAAAACATTCTACAAATTGTGCTAGGACAATCGGCTACTACTCTGTATAGACAAAATAAGTATAATAGCTAACATTTATAGATCTTATGGTGTTCCAGGAACCATCTTAAGTGTTTTACATTCATTTCCCCTCAATATTATATTTCCAACCCATATCACTCCCCTGAAATGAGGACTCCAATTATCTACTTCAGAAATCCTCTTGGGAAAATAAAAAAAAAATCCACTTGGATATTTTTTTTTTTTTTTTTTTTTTTTTTTTTTTTTTTTTTTTTTTTAAAGATTTTATTTATTTATTCATGATAGTCACAGAGAGAGAGAGAGAGGCAGAGACACAGGCAGAGGGAGAAGCGGGCTCCATGCACCGGGAGCCCGACGTGGGATTCGATCCCGGGTCTCCAGGATCGCGCCCTGGGCCAAAGGCAGGCGCCAAACCGCTGCGCCACCCAGGGATCCCTCCACTTGGATATTTAATGGTATTTCAAACTTACCATTTCTGAAACAAATTCTGCTTTTCTCTCCCACATGTCCCTTTCCTAGTCTTCTCTTACTAAAATTTCTCCATTGTTCCAGTTGTATCTTTTTGAGGCATAATTCATACATCACAAATTCACCTTTTTAAAAATTTACAATGCAGTTATTTTTAGCATACTCACAAAGTTATGCAACTATCACCAATACCTAATTCTGGAATACTTTCATCATCTCAGAAAGAAAGCACATACTAGTAGTCGCTCCCCATTTGCCCCTCATCAGCTCCTGGTGCAACCATTAGTCTACTTTCCGTCTCTATGGATTTGCCTGTTTACAGACATTTTAGTGTATATGGAATAATATATCTGACCTTTGTAGTATCTGAAAAAATGTCTGGCTTCTTTCATTTAATCATTTTCAAGATTCATTCATGTTAGCAGGCATCAGTACTTTATTCCTTTTTTTTTTTAAGATTACATTCATTTATTCATAAGAAACACAAAGAGAGAGGCAGAGACACAGGCAGAGGGAGAAGCAGGCTTCATGCAGAGACCCCGATGCGGGACTCGATCCCAGGGCCCCAGGATTACACCCGAGGCCGAAGGCAGGCAGTCAACTGCTGAGCCACCCAGGCATCCCTATTCTTTTTTTTTTTTTTAGACTTTATTTATTTATTATAAAGACGCAGAGAGAGAGAGAGAGAGAGAGAGAGAGACGCAGAGACACAGGCAGAAGGAGAGGCAGGCTCCACACAGGAAGCCAATGTGGGACTCGATCCCAGGACCCCGGGGTCATGCCCCAAGCTAAAGGCAGACGCTCAACCACTGAGCCACCCAGCCACCCAATAAAATAGAAACTCATCATCATATTTTATTCATTTCATGGCAGAATAATATTCCATTGAATGGATATACCAATTTTGTTTAGCCATTCATCAGTTGATGGAACATTTGGGCTGTCCCCACTTTTTGGCTATTATAAATAATTGTTTTGCTTTGAACATTATATATGCATTTTTATGTGGACATTATTTTCAATTCTCATGATATACACCAAGGAATGGAATTGCTGAGTCAAATTGTAAGTTTTTACTTAACTTTCTTTTTTAAATATTTATTTATTTATTTATTTATTTATTTATTTATTTCACAGAAAGAGAGAGAGTGAGTGCACAAGCATGAGCAGGAGGAAGGACAGAGGGAGAAGTAGACTCCTCGCTGAGCAGGGAGCCCATCTCGGGGCTCTATCCCAGGACGCTGGGATCATGACCTGAGCTGAAGGCAGATACCTAACTGACTGAGCCACCCTGGTGCCCCTAATGTGCACTATAGAAGAATTTATATCCTCCTATTATTGGATGGAATGTTCTATAGATATCTGTGGAGAATAGTTGACTTATAGTGTTGTTCAAATCTTCTCTATCCTTGTTAATCTTCTGTTACTCCATCAATTATTGAAAGTAGGGTATTTCAAGGGCACCTGGGTGGCTCAGTTGGTTAAGTGTCTGACTTCCACTTGGGTGGTGATCTCAGCGTCTGGGATGGAAGCCCTTGTCGGGGCTCACTGCCTTGCTGCCTCTCTCTTTCATGAATAAATAAAATCTTTTTAAAAACTAAAAAAAATAAATGAGGTCAGTTGGCTGGTTCAGTTGGAAAACATGCAATTCTTGATCTCAGGGTCATGAGTTCAAGCCTCACATTGCACTTAGAGGCTACTTAATAAATAAACTTAAAAACACTTTTTTTAGGGCGGCCCCCGTGCCGCAGCGGTTAGCGCCACCTACAGCCTGGGGTGTGATTCTGGAGACCCGGGATCGAGTCCCACATCCGGCTCCCTGAATGGAGCCTGCTTCTCCCTCTGCCTGTGTCTCTGCCTCTCTGTCTCTCTCTGTGTGTCTCTATGAATAAATAAATAAATAAAATCTTAATAAAAATAAAAATAAATTTTTAAAAATAAAGGATAAATTGGGGATCCCTGGGTGGCTCAGTAGTTTAGCGCCTGCCTTTGGCCCAGGGCATGATCCTGGAGTCCCAGGATCGAGTTCCACATCAGGCTCCTTGCATGGAGCCTGCTTCTCCCTCTGCCTGTGTCTCTACCTGTCTCTCTTTCTCTGTGTCTCCCATGAATAAATAAATAAAATATAATAAATAAATGATAAATTAAGACAGTCTCAGATGAACAAAAATGGCAAGAATTCATCACTAGCAAACCTTCCCTACAAAAAATACTAACAAGGGTTATTCAGATTGAAATGAAAGGACAACAGATAGTAACTAATCCATATGAAAAAATGAGTGTCAGTAAAGGTAACTGCATAGATAAATAAAAAGACAGTATCAATGTAATTCTTATTTGTAACTGTGTTTTTCTCTTATAGTGTTTATAAGACAATTGTATAAAAACAATAATTATAGGGAAGCCTGGGTGACTAAGCAGTTGGGCACCTGCCTTTGGCCCAGGGCATGATCCTGGAGGCCTGGGATTGAGTCCCACATCGGGCTCCCTGAATGGAGCCTGCTTCTCTCTCTACCTATGTCTCTGCCTCTGTGTGTGTGTGTCTCTTATGAATAAGTAAAATCTTAAGAAAACAAACAAACCAATAATTATAAATCTATGTTGATGAGCATACAATGTTAAGAGATATAATTTATATGATAACAGCACAAAGGAGGAAGGAAATAAAGCTGTATAATAGCAAAGTCTTTGTATGTCACTGAAATTAAGTTGGCATTAATGCAAACAAGATCGCCATAAATTAACGTGTTAATTATAGTTCCTAGGGCAACCATTAGAAGAAAAACTCAAAAAAATCCAAAAAGCAGGAGTACCTGGGTTGCTCAGTCAGTGAGTGTCCTACTCTTGGTTTCAGCTCAGGTCATGATCTCAGGGTTCTGAGATCAAGCTGCACGTCAGACTCTGTGCTGGGTGCAGAGCCTGCTTGAGATTCTCTCTCTCTCCCTTTCTCTGTCCTTCCCCCAACTCTCTGTCTCGCTCTAAAAAAAAAAGGAAAAAAAAGAGTCATTAGAACAGTGCCTGCCTTCTTGTCATATAACTTACTATACAAAGTGAGTATCTTTTCTATGCCTTGGTAAATTGTTAGTCTCCTTTCTAAATCTGTATCATCTTTCAACATTTTACCCCTTGCACTTTCTATGCCATGATATCTGAGAGTTCCTATAATGTGAATTTTTTTTGCCAGCATCACTTCCTGTGGTACATCTTCATCTTTTTTGTCACTTTCTTCATTTATGGCAATAACTTCACTTTTGCTGATTTCCTTTGGTTGCTTATCCAGAGTCTCTAGAATGGCACCAGTGTCAATAATCCCTAGATCAGCTGTCTTTTCTAAATTCCACTTATACTGAATTTGAATTTCACTTCCTGCATTATCATTTTTTCTTCTATGTCACTTTTTTTTGGCCAGTTAACCTCCGTTGATTATCTATTTTTGTAGATGGCTATCACTGAAAGACAAGGAAGCAACACAACTACACACTCTGCTGTCCATGTGTAAACTGAGTAACAGATGAACAATGGCCATTCACTGACAGACTTTGAAAGAAGTGGCATGATTGGTACTAACTGATCATGATGCACACATTAATGAAGTGATCTGTGTACTGATGAGCTAGCAATAAAGTTTGTACTTCATGCAAGTACTCATAGTTCATATAGCATGGTAACTGAAGTTTGAACCATATTGTTCAAAAGAAATACTGTACTGTCTTTCTTTTTTCCTTATCCATTTGAGAGAGAAAGAGTAAACAGAACAGGGGGAGGGGCAAAGGCAGAGGGAGAAGCAGGCTCCACCCAAAGAGCCCAATGTGGGACTCGATCCCGGGACTCCAGGATCATGCCCCAAGCCTAAGGCACTCAACTGCTGAGCCACCCATGCATCCCTGCCTCCTTTATTTTTGAAGGATAAATTTGCTGAATATAGAATTTTACATTGATAGTCTTTTTCTTCGAGTACTTTGAATATGTCACCCATTATCTCTGGCCTCCATGGTTACTGATATGCAATCATTATCAATGATCCCCTATATGTAGCAAATTACTTTTCTCCTGCTGCTCTCTTTTCTTTCTTTTTTTTTTTTTTAAGATTTTATTTATTCATTCATGAGAGAGAGACACACACACAGAGAGAGAGAGAGAGAGAGAGAAAGAGAGGGTCAGAGACACAGGCAGAGGGAGAAGCAGGCTCCATGCAGGGAGCCTGATGTGGGACTCTATCCTGGGACTCCAGGATCACGCCCTGGGCGGAAGGCGGCGCTAAACCATTGAGCCACCCGGGCTGCCCTTCTTTCTTTTTTTAAATATTTTTATTTATTTCTGTGAGAGAGAGAAAGTAAGAGAGCATGAGCAAGGGGGGAAGACAGAGTAGGAGGGAGAAGCAGACTCCCCACTGAGCAGGGAGCCTGAAGCATGACTCCATCTCAGGACACTGGGATCATCACCTGAGCTGAAGGAAGATGCTTACCTGACTGAGCCACTCAGGTACCCTCTCCTGCTGCTTTCAAGATTCACTCTTTGTTTTTGTCTTTTGACAGTGTGGTTATGATGTGTGCAGGTATGAGTCTTCTTGAATTTTTCCAACATGGAGTTTGTTGAACTTGGATGTGTAGATTGATGTTTTTCATCAAATTTGAGAAGCTCGGGATCCCTGGGTGGTACAGCGGTTTGGCGCCTGCCTTTGGCCCAGGGCGCGGTCCTGGAGACCCGGGATCGAATCCCACATCAGGCTCCCGGTGCATGGAGCCTGCTTCTCCCTCTGCCTGTGTCTCTGCCCCCCTCTCTCTCTCTGTGACTATCATAAATAAATAAAAAAATTAAAAAAAATTTTTTTGAGAAGCTCTTGGCTATTAGTTTGTCCAATATTCTTTCTGTATTTTTTTATCCTCTACTCTCCTACCATGTACATTTGATGGGGTATTATAGGTCTCTGAAACTCTGTTCATTTTTCATTCTTTTTTCTTGTTCCTTGGACTAGATAATTTCAATTGATCTGCATTTTTTAAAATTTTTATTTATTTATGATAGTCACACAGAGAGAGAGGCAGAGACACAGGCAGAGGGAGAAGCAGGCTCCACGCACCAGGAGCCCGACGTGGGATTCTATCCCGGTCTCCAGGATCGCGCTCTGCGCCAAAGGCAGGCGCTAAACCGCTGCGCCACCCAGGGATCCCGATCTGCATTTTTTTAAAAAAGATTTTATTTATTTATTCATGAGAGACACAGACAGAGGCAGAGAAACAGGCAGAGGGAGAAACAGGCTCCATGCAAGGAGCTCGATGCAGGAGTCGATACCTGAACCCCAGGATCAGGCCCTGGGCCAAAGGCAGACGCTCAACCACTGAGCCACTCAGGCGTCCCTGATCTGCCTTTACTCTCTGTATTTCTGTCTTTTGTCTGCTCAAATCTACTGTTGAGTCCCTCTAGTGAATTTTTCATTTAATTATTGTACTTTTCAACACCAGAATTTGGTTCTTTTAAAAATAATTTCTGTATTTTTATTGATATTCTCTATTTGGTCAGTCATTGTCTTTCATTTAGTTCTTCAAACCAGTTTCTTTTAGTTCTTTGAATATATATGTATATATTTTTTTATTTTTAAAACTTCTATTTATTTATTAAGTAATCTCTATTCTCAACGTGGGATTTGAACTCATGACCCTAAGGTCAAGAATCGCATGCTCAGGTCACCTGGGTGGCTCAGTCAATTAAGTGTCTGTCTACCTTTGGCTCAAGTCATGGTCCCAGGGTCCTGGGATCAGGCCCCATATCAGGCTCTGGGGTCAGCAGAGAATCTGCTTTTCTCTCTCCCCACTGCTTGTGTTCCCTCTCTTGCTATCTCATTCTCTCTCTTTCAGAAATAAATAAATAAATAAATATATTTTAAAAAATAAATAAATAAAAGGATTGTATGCTCTACTGACTGAATGAGCCAGGCGCCCCTGAATATATTTTCAATAGTTGATCAAAAGTCTTTGCTTAGGAAGTCCATGGCCTTTCTTAGGGACAGTCTACTGACTACTTTTTTTCTTGTGTATAATCCATATTTTCTTGTTTCCTGAATATCACATAAATTTTTAATTGAAACTGGACATTTAAAGTAATTTCATGTGACAACAATGAAATTCAGATTCTCCTCCCTCTCCAAGGTCTGTTTTCATGCTATTTGTTGTTAGTTGTGGTTGCTTGTGTAGTGGCTTTTCTGAAATAATTCTGTAGATTCTATTTTCTTTGTTTTGTGTGTCCACTGAAGTATCTGCTCAGTTAGCCTAGGAGTCAGCTAATTATCAAATGGAAATTTCCTTAAATGGCTGGAAGCAATAAATCCTTGCCAAGGGATTCTGGATGCATATTGGGGCATGCCTTCAACACTTAGCCAGGCAGTTTACAACTTGGCCTTAGGCTTCACTTCCTGCTTGTGCAGAGCCTCAGTCAATGGTGAGAGTTTAAGGGCTTCTCTCTCCTTTCTTTCTTTCTTTCTTTCTTTCTTTCTTTCTTTCTTTCTTTCTTTCTTTCTTTCTTTCTTTCTTTCTTTCTTTTCTTTCTTCTTTCTTTCTTCTTTCTTCTTTCTTCTTTTTTCTTTCTTCTTTCTTTCTCTTTCTTTTTTTCTTTCTTTCTCTTTCTTTTTCTTCTTTCTTTCTTTCTTCTTTCTTTTTAAGATTTTATCCATTTATTCATGAGAGACATGGGGGGCGGGGGAGGGGGCAGAGACACAGGCAGAGGGAGAAGCAGGCTCCATGCAGGGAGCCCAACATGGGACTCGATCCCGGGAATCCGGGATCAGGCCCTGGGCCGAACGCAGTGCCAAACCGCTGAGCTCCCTGGGCTGGCCTTGTTTTGTTATTTTAAGATTTTATTTTTAAGCAATCTCTACACCCACCATGGGCTTTGAACCCATAACCTAGAGATCAAGGGTAACATGTTCCACTGACTGAGCCAGCCAGGCACCCCATTCTCAGGTCTTTTCTGGTCCCGCCCCTTATGGACATCACAGTCCCCAGATTTACATTAACATTTTTTGATTACTGCTAAAATAGAATATAGCATCTTTCATATGGTAAGAACCAACAAGGAAACTTTCCTTTAATTCCGTTTTTACAAAAATAAAAAAATAAAAATAAAAATAAATTCCCTTTTTACACTTTATGGTAAGTAGCAGGGAGGAAAATGCATTTATAGATCATTTCTAGGCAAAATTGTGAGGCTAACCACCAACCTATTTCTAGCCATGTGCCGTCTCTTTATTTTACTAGAAATGGAAAGCATGGCCTCTTGAAAAGAAAAAAAAGTCACCATTCTGCATTATGCATTCATATATTGCATTTCTGTATTTTTTGTTTGTATTGTAAAAAATTCACATAATAAACAATGTTGTAATGTAAAAAATTAAAAATTAACATTTTGGTTAGCCTTGTTTTTTACCCTGTTATCTACCATCCAGGCAGCTGCAATGTTGAAAAATTGCATCTCATTGTTTTGAACAAATGCCCCCCCAGGAAAAAATCTGTTTGTATGAGACAAGTTCTGGGTCAGGTCAAATAAAGATAACCTTGTGTAGTATCCTCCAAGGAAATATCAGATAGGTCAAATAATGACAACTCTCTGAAAATGGGGCTTTGAAGGAGTCCAACCGCATTTTACCTGCTCCGGTAGTTACCAGGCTACTGGTTTTCATTACAGGCTTTTTGTTTTCAGGGTTACCGGGGACAGTAATATGGGAATAGAGTAAAGTAAAATGCCACTTAATTCATTGTTCTTACTGAGATTCTTTCTTTCTTTCTTTCTTTCTTTCTTCTTTCTTTCTTTCTTTCTTTCTTTCTTTCTTCTCTTTCTTTCTTTATTTCTTTCTTTCTTTCTTTCTTTCTTTCTTTCTTTCTCTTTCTTTCCTTTCTTTCTTTCTTTCTTTCTTTCTTTCTTCTTTCTTTCTTTCTTTCTTTCTTTCTTCTTTCTTTCTTCTTTCTTCTTTCTCCTCCATATATTCGAGAGAGAGAGACAGACAGACAGAAGGAACAAGCAGGGGAGAGGTAGAGGGAGAGATTCTTTCGAGCAGACTCCCCACTGAGCGAGAAGCCCCCTGGGGGGCTTAATCCCACAGCCCATGAGATCATGCATGACCTGAGCTGAAACCAAGAGTTGGATGCTCAATCAGCTGAGCCACCCAGGTGCCCCTCAGATATTTTTTTTGCATCAACATTTACTCCCTTAGGGCACCTGGGTGGCTCAGTAGTTGAGCATCGGCCTTTGGCTCAGATTGTGGTCCCGGGGTCCTGGGATCGAGTCCTGCAGCAGGCTCCCAGCGGGGAGCCTTCTTCTCCCTCTGCCTATATCTCTGCTTCACTCTGTGTCTCTCATGAATAAATAAATGAATTTTTTTTAAATAAATGAAATTTTAAAAAAAAGAAATCTTTAAAAATAATAATTAAAAATTTACTTCCTTCATTGTTGCAAATCTTTGGTTAATTAAAAAAAAAAAAAAAAAAGAATGTTGATCCTGATCATTTTGCCAGTGTTCTCATTGTTTTAAAAGAAGAATAGATTTGGAGAGAGGAGATTTTTACTTTTCCATGTTTGCTGATGTCACTCCTTCTAGTTGTTTCTCAGCCAAATCCTTTAGAGATATCCTTGATGGCTGTCTTTCTCAAACATCCTGCATCAGCAAATACTGTAGAGATAGCAAATCCTCTACCTTCAAAATATACTCAGGATCATACCACTTATCACTACCTTCATTGTTACCACCCTGAGCTAAGCTACCTCTCTCTCCTCATTCATTATTTTCCAACAACACCACCTCCCCACGTTTCCTCAGACTGCCAAATATCATCCTGTTTCAAAACCTTTGCAATTTCCTCCCAGCTATACACAGAGCTTCTTCCCTTAATTCCTTCAAATTATTGTTCAAATTATACTTCTTCAGACATGCTCCCCTGACCACGCTATATCTCGTACCCCATTGGTCCATCCCCATCTCGCTTCATTTTTTCCTAAAACTTACGTCTGACTTATTATATTTACTTATTTACTTATATTATCTGTTTCCTCCCCTTAGGCAGGGACTCTGTCCACTGTGTTCATTGTTGTATCTTCAGCACCCAAACTGTCTGGATTATCTTGGCACTCAATAAATTCTGGGTGAACGTATTGCCAAATATCTTCCATTTGTTCCTTCAGATTCACTCTTTCCCTTCTTCCCAGTGTCCAGTATGAACACCATCAGTGAACTTCTTTGCCCTCTGGCTTCACCGGTGTGTAGAACCCCAATAGGAGTTTGGAGGGAGGAAGCAGTGAACTCAGGGTGCTTATTCCCCAGGCTACCCCCTGCCAAATTGCCTTGGGTTTACCCTGTCCCTGGATCTAAGATCATTCTCTCTCTCCAAGGTGACCCTCTGTACATGGAGTCTGTCTTTTCAACAACCACTGGCTACCCTCCTCCTCCCTTTTGGCCTCAGTGCTGTGACAGTTTCTTTGCTGTTACTACCCTGAGGATATCATACTATTCCTTGTGGTTTCCTTGTGCCCAACCATACTTTTGTAAATAAACCCATCTCGTATCATTCTAACTTAAGAGTGACATCTGTTTCCTTTGGGTCCCTGCCTGATGTAGATGAATAACCCTAAAAATAACTCTATGAATTAGACATATTAGCATTCCTGTTTTACGGATGAGAATTCTGAGGCCCAGAGGATTAAGATACTTGCCCAAGATTATGTAGCTAGTTAGTAACAAAGCCAGAATTTACTTTAGAAATATTTGTGGGAGAATATTTTTTAAAATTTTTATTTATTTATTCATGAGAGACACAGAGAGAGAGGCAGAGACGACACACAGGCAGAGGGAGAAAGAAGCCTCTGCTTCTGATGTGGGACTTGATCTCAGGGCCCTGGGATCATGACCTGAGCCAAAGGCAGACAGACGCTCAACCACTGAGCCACCCTGGTGCCCTGCAGGAGAATATTTTTATGACAACAGGATAGGGAAGTATTCCTGAGCAAAACTAAAAAAGCATACCCATGAAAAAAAAAGGTTGAAAAGACTGAAATTCTCTATATCAAAAGATATCATTAACATAGGGAAGAGACAAGTCACAAACTAGAAGATCTCTGCAGACCACATAAAGGATTAATATATGGAACATAAGGAACTCCCAGAAATCAATAAGAAAAGCACAAACAACATAGAAAATGGGCTAGGCAAAGGATATTATGGGGAATTTATGGAGGAAGAAACTCACATGAATAATAAGCATAGGAAAAGATGCTCAATCTCTTTGGCAATTTGGAAAATGAAGATTAAAATAATGCAATTCCATTTCACACCATTTGGCAAATGAAAACTAGTAAGTGCAATGAGTGTTGGCAAGGCTATAGCTGGTAGAAATGCTTGGAATAACTACTTTGGAGAGCAATTTGACAATACCTCATGAGGCTGAAGATACATATCCTCCATTACCTAGTAATTTCAGTTGGAGAAATCTTTCTTAGGAAAATATTTACATTTGTGCACAATGAGATGTGCATGATGTTCATTGTAACACTGTTGGAAACTTCCTCAGCGCAAAAATGGACTACAAAGAAAAAAAAAAGGACTACCATACAACAGTTAAAATGAATGATGTTTACATTCATCAACATGGTTAAGTGTCAAAAACATAATATTGAGTGAAAAAGCAAGTTGGAAAAGAATACATACAATATAGTGCTATTTATAACCATAAAATATGCTAGGCAATAGTATGTATAATTTTTAGTACATATAATTTATGGATATCTATATATGTTATAAAATATAAAGACACAATGATACATAGCAACTTTTCAGTAATACAGTTATGTCTGTAAGAAAGAGGGGAAGGACTAGAGGGTAAAGCTGTGTCTGTATCTGACATAGTTTATTATTATCATTTACTTTGTATCAGTTTACATTCTTATTGAAGTTCTTTTTTTTTTTTTTTTTTTTTAAGATCTTATTTATTTGAGAGACAGAGAGAGAGAGAGCACAAGCAAGAGAAGGGGCAGAGGGAGAGGGAGAAGTAGTTTCCCCACCAAGCAGGAAGCCAGACAGGGGGCTCAATCCCAGGACGCTGAGATCATGACCTGAGCCAAAGGGGGTGCTTAATTGACTGAGCCACCCAGGCACCCCTTATTGAAGTTGTTCTTACAGCTCTATTGAGGTATAATTGACATAAAATAAACTACACATATTTAAAGTGTACACTTTTTAAAATTATTTTTTTTCTAAAGATCTTATTTATTTATTCGAGAAAGAGAGAGAGAGCATGAGTGGGGAAGATGTGGAGGTACAGAGAGAGAGGGAGAAGCAGTCTCCCCACTGAGCAGGGAGCCTGACATAGGCCTCAATCTCAGGGTCATGAAACAAGCCAAAAGCAGACGTGTACCTGACTAAGCCACCTAGGTACCCCAAAAGTGTACAATTTGATAGTCTTTTTTAAAAAATAAATTTAATTTAATTTAATTTAATTTTTAAAAAAGATTTTATTTATTTATTCATGAGAGACACACACAGAGAGATATACACAGGCAGAGGGAGAAGCAGGGTCCATGCAGGGAGCCCAATGCGGGACCCAATCCCAGGACCCCAGAATCAAGCCCTGAGCCGAAAGCAGGAGCTCAACCGCTGAGCCACTTGGGGTAACCCCCCCTTTTTTTTCCAAGTAAGCTCTGTGCCCAATGTGGTGCTTGAACTCAGGACCCTGAGAACAGGAGTCACATGCTCTACTGACTGCCAGCCAGGCACCCCATACAATTTGATAGATTTTTTTTTTTTTTTTACAATTTGATAGATTTTTAACGTATGTATATACCCATGAAACCATTACCATATAATCAAGATAATAAACATATACATCACCCCCAGAAGTTTCTTCCTGTATCTCTGTAATCTATCCTTCTTACCCATCCCCTTCCCCTACCTGTCCCCAGGCAACCATTGATATTTCTATTACTATGGATTATTCTTCATTTCCTAGAGTTTTATATAAATGAAGTGATACATTAAGAACTCCTTTTTTTTATTCTGGCTTCTTTCTTTCTTTTTTTTTTTTTTTTTTTTTATGATAGTCACACAGAGAGAGAGAGAGAGGCAGAGACACAGGCAGAGGGAGAAGCAGGCTCCATGCACCGGGAGCCCGACGTGGGATTCGATCCCGGGTCTCCAGGATCGCGCCCCGGGCCAAAGGCAGGCGCCAAACCGCTGCGCCACCCAGGGATCCCTATTCTGGCTTCTTTCATTCAGCATAATTATTTTGAGATTCATCCATACTGGTACATGTATCAATAGTTCATTCCTTTTTTTTTTTTTTTTAATCTAAGTAAACTCTATGCATAATGTGGGGCTGGTGATGTAGGAAGTAATATTGGGGTTCAGAGCCAATGCACATGAAAGAATTCTTGAGACATCTTTGGTGCAAAAATGAAGTTTTTTGGTTTTGCTTTTTATTTTTTTTTTTTAAGATTTTATTTGTTTATGAGAGAGAGAGAGCGAGAGAGCGAGCGCACAGACAGGGGGAGGAACTGAGGGAGATGGAGAAGCAGACTCCCAGCTGAGCAGGGAGCCCCAAGTGGGGCTTGATCTCAGGATCATGACCTGAGCCAAAAGCAGATGCTTAACTGAGCCACCCAGGCACCCCAAAAACTCCTTTTCCAGAGACAGGACCCATGGGCAAAAAGACCTGCACTGAGGTCATAAGCAATGGGGGATTATATACTTTCAAGTTGGGCCAGGGTTAGGGATATCTTAAGCCTCCGAGGTATTTTGGAAACAAAGTTTCAAGGACCTTGAGGGGCTAGCTATTGTTAGGAAAATGTCATTTATTACTGGCAGGAAAGACTCAGTTATGAGAACATTCAGATGTGTACCAGTGGGTCATTGGAGGATGATTGCTAACATATATCTTGGGGGTTAGAAATAAAGGAAGTTTCCAAAGGAATTTTTACATGTTAAAGTAATTTACAGGATCCTGCAGGTTGGGGTAAGGCTGCCTTTTCCCTCAGGAAAGTATTAAGTATGATGCACTTGAGTTCCTAGAACAATGTCACTCTGCCTGTTTCAAGGATTTGTCAATGGACTATATGTAGTAAAAAAATTTAATTTTTTCTCTTGCCTTTGTTTCCCACATCCCTGGGACTCCTGACCCCAAAACCAAGAGTCATACACTTCACTGAGTCAGCCAAGAGCCCTGTAGTTTATTCCTTTTCATTGCTGAGTGGTATTCCATTGTTCGGATATACCACCGTGTGTATAAGTCTTTCTATGAACATATGCTTTCATTTTCTTTGGAAAATACCTTTGAGTATGATTTCTTAATCATATATTAAATGTGTGTACGTATTTTTATTAAGTAATTTCTATGCCCTACGTGGGGCTCTAACTCACAACCCTGAGATCAAGAGTCGCATGCTCTACTGACTGAGCCAGCCAGGCACCCCTAAATGTGTATTTATTTCCTTAAGAATCTGCCAAACAGGGCAGCTTGGGTGGCTCAGCGGTTTGGCGCCGCCTGCAGCCCTGGGCGTGATCCTGGAGACCCGGAATCGAGTCCCACGCCGGGCTCCCTGCATGGAGCCTGCTGCTCCCTCTGCCTGTTTCTCTGCCTCTCTCTGTCTCTCTGTGTGTCTCTCATGAATAAATAAACAAAATCTTAAAAAGAAAGAAAGAAAGAAGAAAGAAAGAGAAAGAAAGAAAGAAAAGAAAGAAAGAAGAAAGAAAGAAAGAAAGAAAGAAAGAAAGAAAGAAAGAAAGAAGAAAGAAGAAAGAAAGAGAAAGAAGAAAGAAGAAAGAAAGAAAGAAAGAAAGAAAGAAAGAAAGAAAGAAGAAAGAAAGAAAGAAAGGGAAAGAAAGAAACTGCCAAACTGTTTTCCAGGACTATATCCTTTTGCATTCCTACTAGGAATCTATCAGAGTTCAACTGGCTCTGATAGGTATGTGTTGACATCTCATTGTGATTTTTAATTTGGTCCAACATTATTCTGGGTACGTCTGTGAGAGTGTTTCTGGATGAGATTAATATTTGAATCAGTTGACTGAGCAACGCAGACTGCCCTCCCCCACGTAGGCAGGGCCTCCAATCCGTTGCAGGCCTGGGTGGAACAGAGCTTGAGGTATGGAGAATTTGCTCTCTGTCCACCTGTTTTCCGGCTGGGACATCTAATCTTCTTCTGCAGTTAGGCTGGAATTCACACCATCATTCCTGGTTCTTAGGCCTTCAGATTTAGACTGGGACTTACACCATTCATTCTCTTTGTTCTCTGGCCTTTGGACTCTGTGTCTGAGTCTGTCGGCTATCCTGGATCTCCATTTCTGGCACTTCACAGCCTCCATAATTGTATGGGCCAGATAATAATAAACCTATTTATTTGTTATAATTAAATTAATTTATAATAATATATCTTATGATAAATCTCTTAAAAATTTTTTTTAAACTTGGGATGCCTGGGTGGCTCAGTGGTTGAGTGTAACATTAGTTTCAGGTGTACAATTTAGTGATTCAACACCTCCATATTAGACCCAGTGCTCATCATGTCAAGGGCCCTCCATAATCTCTATCACTTATTCGGTCCATCCTCTCACCCACCTCCCCTCTGCTAACCATCAGTTTGTTCTTTATAGTTAAGAGTCTGTTTGCTGATTTTCCTCTCTCTTTTATTCCCCTATGATCGTTTGTTTTTGCTCCTTAAATTCCACATATAAGTGAAATCCTATGGTATCAGTCTTTCTCTGACTTATTTCATTTAGCATTATACTCTTTAGCTCCATCCATGTTACAAATGGCGAGATTTCACTCTTTTTTATGGCTGAGTAAAATAAATCTCTTATAATAAGTCTCTTTACAGATATATTGCTATTAAGAGTAGTTCAAGAGGAACAGAATGTTAAGGATGAATTTTCTGGAGGCACTGGCCTGGCTTAGTTGGTGATGTGACTCTTGATCTCAGGGTTATGAGTTTAAGCCCCATGTTGGGTGTAGAGATTACTTAAAAATTAAAAAAATTAAAAAAATAAAAAGGATGAGTTTCTTGATTTGGTTTTGGGATTTCTGAAGTTGACTCTCTAATCTGATTAAATTTAAAGATGTTAATAACTATTTCCCGTTATAAGTGAACACTAATAGTCTATAATGTGAACTGGTAAGGGCACCTAGGTGGCTCAGTTCATTGAGTGTCTGCCTTGGCTCAAGTTAAGGATCTCAGGATCCTGGGATGGAGCCCCTCCTCGAGCCCTGTGTCTGGCTCCCAGCTCCGTAAAGAGTCTGTTTCTCCCTCTCCCTCTGCCCCCTGCTCGTGTTCACGTGCGCGCGCTCTCTCTCTCTCTCTCAAATAAATAAATAAAATCTATTAAATAGATAAATAATGTGAACTGGTAATAAACATAAACAAAATTCTGCATTAGATACTCCTCATCAGGGATCCCTGGGTGGCGCAGCGGTTTTGGCGCCTGCCTTTGGCCCAGGGCGCGATCCTGGAGACCCAGGATCGAATCCCACGTCGGGCTCCCGGTGCATGGAGCCTGCTTCTCCCTCTGCCTGTGTCTCTGCCTCTCTCTCTCTCTGTATGACTATCATAAATAAATAAAAAATATATTTAAAAAAAAAAAAAAAAAAAAAAAAAAAGATACTCCTCATCAGCTACTTAGAAGGAGCATGAAGCTGGTTGACTCTGTATATGATACTTTCAAACATTTTTTTTAAACTAACAAATACAGGGATGTCTGGGTGGATTGGTAGTTGAGCGTGTGCCTTTGGCCCAGGTCGTGATCCTGGGGTCCTGAGATCACATCAGGCTCCCCACAGGGTGCCTACTTCTCCCTCTGCCTGTGTCTCTGCCTCTGTCTGTGTCTCTCTTATGAATAAATAAATAAATAAATAAATAACATCTTTCAAAAAATAAATAACAAATATAATGAGGTTGGCTGGTTGCTCCTAATGTTGCTGGACATAGTGGTGAAAGAGAGGAAGAGCTGAGGGATTCAAATTTCTAGCTCATCCACCACATAAACGACCTGAATACTTCCATGTATGCCCTGAAGGAGAATCTTATCTCCTGTAACTGCAGGGCTGAGATGGCTGAAAATCAAACCCAGAATTTCATTCTGTAACTACCTGAATTACAACACCAATTGAATTCCCAGGCTTGTAGGGTGGCTACTGTTAAAGTGAGGGCATAGGTTGGGGAAGAATGACATCTTTAAGATGGGATAGGTATCTGTGGGAAGACCCTGATGAGGCTAGGAACACTGAGCCCCTAAATTCAGATGCGTCTTCTTTGCTAGTGGAAGAAACCCCCTCACCCCTAGCCGAAACAGCCTTCCACGCCCAGTGGTATTATTTTCCCTAACCCCATCTAAGGGCATTCATTGCTTGAGGAAACTGTAATGGCCTTTTCTGAGGCAATTGCCAAGTGAAACAAGATTGATCTTCCTCAACTCAGCCCCACCACTCCTTTGTTTCTGTACCTATAACTAAACTCAAGTCTCAGTAGACCCCTAAAGATGAAGTACAAAGTGTTACCCATGAGGAGGTACAGTATACTCCAGGAAGACTACTGGAATTTTCTGATTTGTACAGAGAGAAAGCTGGGGAAAATGTGTGGGAATGGATACTAAGGGTGTGGAATAATGGTGTAAAGAACATAAAGGCCAAGTTTATGGATACCAGCAGAAATTCTGCATTTAATGTGGCAGTTCAGGATGTTTAAAAAGGGCTGTAACAATTTGTTTGGTTGTTTCATCCAAGGAAGCATGGGTAAAATAAAGATGGTCCATAGAGAGCAAATTGGAATAGCCAGATATGCTTTTGTTTAATGTAGAGGAACGGATTAAAAGGCTTAGGGAAGATTGGAGTGTTACAGTGGATTTGTCATTTAAGACTTACTCACACTGGGCAGGTCCAGAAGACATATCTTTCTTCTATACTTTGAGAAATAAGTTCATGAGGGGAGCCTAAGAATCCTTTGAGAACTCTAGGATCTATTTTTCTCTGTAGACCAGACCTTACAGTGGGCACTGCAGTCACTGAATTGGGAAACATAAATGCAGGGAGAGTAATTGGATCCTGAGGTGGCAAGGGCCAAATGGCAGCACTCAGCCACCAAAAGCAAGGTAGGTATGGTCACCGGATGGATAGCAGAGGCAATCAGAACAGTCTGACACTTATAGAGCTATGGCATTGGCTAGTTGGTTATGGGGTTTCTAGAAGTGAAATAGGTAAGCCTACTAAGTTTCTTACTTGATCTGTGTAAGGAGAAAAGGTCTGGGTCAGGTGAACAATAGTTTAACTTGAATCGGAGTATGGTCCCTCAATCAGTTCCCGTATTTTAGCCAGTTTACAGACTCTGAGCTTTTTCTCATTTTTTAAAAGGAGGTTCTGTCCAGTGCAGAGCCCAACATGGGCTTGAACTCACGACCCTGAGATCAAGACCTGAGCTGAGATTAAGAGTCACATACTAAAAAAAAAAAAAAAAGTCACATACTTAATTGACTGAGCCATGCAGGTGCCCATCGGAACCACTTTTTTTTTTTTTTTTAAAGATTTTATTTATGGGATGGCTGGGTGGCTCAGCGGTTAAGCGTCTGCCTTTGGATCAGGGCATGATCCTGGGTCCCGGGATCGAGTCCCACATTGGGCTCCCTGCGAAGAGCCTGCCTCTCTCTCTCTCTCTCATGAATAAATAAATAAATCTTAAAAAATATTTTATTTATGTACTTGACAGAGAGACAAAGAGCACAAGCAGGGGAGCAGGAGAGGGAGAAGCAGGCATCCTGATGAGCAGAGAGCCCAACTGGGGGCTCAATCCCAGGACCCTGGGATCATGACCTGAGCTCAAGGCAGATGCTTAACTGACTGAGCCACCCAGGTGCCCTCCTCATCAGAACTGCTTTAATGAAGGGTAGGCTGGGTCCCCTTGATGAAGGACCCTGGTAGACTACTGAAATTTATACTGTTAATCTCTCTCCCAGCCCTCTGCAAGGGGACCAATAGTTTTCACCAGGGTAACTGCATTAGGGGAAAAGAAATAATTAGAATTTCCATGGGTACTGGGCACTGAATCTGAACTGACACTAATTCTAGGAGACCCAAAGTGTCACTGTGGACCATCGGTAGGTAGGGGCTTAGGGAGGTCAGATAAAAGGGAGTTTTAGCTCAGGTCTTCACAGTGGCTCCACTGGGTCCCTGAACCCATCCTGTGGTTATTTCCCCGGTTCCAGAATGCAAAATCCATTAAATTTGATTATTTGGTCTGTGCAGAAGATAGACGGGTCTTGGAGAATGACAGTGGATTATTGTAAGCTTAATCAGGTGGTGACTCCAATTGTAGCTGTTATAGATGGTGGTTTCATCGCCTGAGCAAATTAGCACATGCCCTGGTTACCTAGTATGCAGCTATTCATCTGGCAAATGTCCTTTTCTCCATCCCTGTCAGTAAGGCCAAACCAGAAGCTCTTTGCTTTAAACTGGTAAGGTCAGCAATACACCATCACTGTCTTATCTCAGGGGCATATCAACCCTCTAACCCTACAGCAGAATTTAATTTACAGTGGCCTTGAGTGTCATTCCTTTCCACAAGATACTGCACTGGCCCATTACATCAAGAACATGATGCTGATTTGTACAGCCAGGTGGCTCAGTGGTTTAGCACCGCCTTCAGCCCAGGGCGTGATCCTGGAGACCTGGGATTGAGTCCCACATCGGGCTCCCTGCATGAAGCCTGCTTTTCCCTCTGCCTGTGTCTCTGCCAATCTCTGTCTCTCATGAATAAATTAAAAAAAAAAAAAACCACATGATGCTTAGTTTTTGTTTTGTTTTTTTTTGATTAGTTCTTGTGAGCAAGAAGTAGCAACCACTGCAGACCGATTTGTAAGATATTTGCATGCTGGTGGGTGGAAAAGAAATCCTGCAATTCAAGGGTCTTCTAGCTCAGCGCAAGTTCTAGGGGTCCAGTAGTGCGGGGCATGTGGAGATATCCCTTCTACAAGGTGAAGGATAAGTTGTTGCATCTGGCCCCTCCTATAAGCAGTAAAGTCACAATGGGCCACTTTGATGCAACATGCTCCTCATTTATGTGTGTCACTGCAGCTTATTTACCAAGTGACCCCAAAATCTGCTAGTTTTGAGTAGGGCTCAGAACAGGAGACAGCTCTGCAACGGGGCTTATGCAAGTTGCTCTGCCACTTGGGCTACATGATCCACCAGATCCAATGGCACTTGAAGTGGCAGTGGTAGACAGGGATGCTGTTTGGAATTTTTGGCAGGTCCCTACCAGTGAATTGCAACACAGAACCTTCAGATTGTGAAGCAAAGCCCTACCATCCTTTGCAGAGAACTACTCTCCTTTTGAGAAACTGTTCTTGGCCTGCTAGTTGGCCTTAATAGAGACTGAATTCCTAATCATGAGCCAAGTTACCATATGACCTCATCTACCCACCATGAACTGGGTGTTATTTCACCCACTAAGCCATAAAGTTGGGTGTACATGGCAACACTCCATCGCCAAATGGAAGTGGTATATATGTGATCAGGCCTGAGCAGACCCTGAAGGCACAGGCAAGTTACAGAAGAAGTGGCCCAAATGAGCAGCCTGTACTGATGGCCTCAGTCAGAGTTCCCTATGATCAGGGGATAAAGGAAGAGGAAGCTGAGGCCTAGTTTATAGGTTGTTCTGCATGGTATCCAGGAATCACTCTGAAGTAGACAGTTGCAGCACTACAACCTTTTTCAGGGACGTTCCGAATGGGAAATCCTCCCAGCAAGCAGAACTGGTTGTTCTGCACCTGGTTGTTTACTTTGCCTCAAAGGAGAAATAGCCAGACATGTGATTATATACCAATTCATGGGCTGTGGTTAACGGTTTGGCTGGATGCTCAGGGACTTGGAATTTCCACTCATGTTGGAAGGAACATGAGTGGGAAGTTGATGACAAGGAAATTTAGGGAAATTTAGGGAAGGAGGATGTATATAGATTTCTCTGAATGGGCAAAAAAATGTGAAGATATTTGTGTATTTTGGGAATGCTCACAAAGGGTGACCTCAGCAGAGGAGGATGTTAATGTCCAAGTGGATAGGGTGATCCATTCTGCGGATACCAGTCAGCTTCTTTCCCTGGCCACTCCTGTCATCACCCAATGAGCTCATGAACAAACTGGACATGGTGGCAGAGATGGAAGTTATGCATGAGCTTAGCAATATGCACTTCCATTCACCAAAGCCAAACTGTGTATGACCATTGCCGAGTGCCTGAGTAGGGACTATTCCCTGGGGCGATGTGCTTGCTACCTGGTGGCGGGCTGGTTACATTGGACCACTTCTATCACAGAAGGGGCAGCATTTTGTTCTTACCAGAATAGATACTTACTCTGGATATAGATTTTCCTTACCTGTGATGGTTCAGCCAAAATTACCATCCATGGACTTACAGAATGTCCTTATCCACTGGCATGGCATTCCACACAGCATTGATTTTGACCAAGGAACTCACTTCATATCAAAGAAGTACAGCAATGCGTCTGTGCTCATGGAATTCACTGGTCTTACCATGTTTCCCACCATCCTGAAGCAGCTGGTTTGGTAGAACAGCAGAATGGCCTTTTGAAGACTCAATCAGAGTCTGCTAGGTGGCAATATCTGATTATTTTTGCTAATATATATAAATACAACTGATTTTTACATATTTATCTTCTATCTTGTACCTTTGCTAAACTCACTGATTAGTTCTAGTGGGTTTCTTGTAGATTCCATAGGATTTTCTATAAACATTTATGTTTCCTGTGGAAAAAAAAGACAGTTTGCTTCTTTCTTTCTAAAATGTATGCTTTTTATTTCTTTAGTATATGATTCCTCCAAGTAGAAATTCTCCTAGATAACATACTAGAGCCATCACAATCAGAAAATTAGCATTTGATACTTTACTACCATATAATTCACAGACCTTAAAGCTTTGCCAGTTGTCCCAAAGATATCCTCTAAAGCAAAAGGATCCAGCGCAGAATCACATGTTGCATTTAGTTGTCCTGTGGCTTTCCTCTCCTTCAATATGGAGAATTCTTGTTCTTTCCTGGACTTTTATGACTGTGACACTTTTAAAGATTACAGGCAGCTACTTTGTAGAATGTTCCTCAATTTGGTATGTTCTGATATATCCTTGTGATAGATTCAGTTTATGCATTTTTGTCAGGAATTACAACAGAAGTGATGTTCTAATTGCATCCCACCAGCCTATACATTATTTTGGTCTGTCCCATTAATGGTAACATTAAGTTCGATTTCTTAATGATGGTGATGTGCACTGTAAAATTATTTTGTATCCTTTTCTAATTAATGAGTGTTTTCTGGGAAAGTACTTTCAGGCTATGGAACTATCTATCCTATTCTTCATTCAATTTTCACCCACTGGGTTTAGAATTCATTGATGTTTTGTGGATTACTATGATAGTTACGAAGTGGCATTTTCTTTCTTTCTTTCTTCTTTCTTTCTTTCTTTCTTTCTTTCTTTCTTTCTTTTTTTTTCGAAGTGGCATTTTCTAATTCCATCATTCCTTCTATGTTTGTCATTTTACTGAGAAAACCTTTTTTCTTCTTCCCATTTATTAATTACTATCAGAATGACTCATAGATTCGTATTTTATTCAGTGGATTCTAATCTTTTACTGTTATTATTTTGTTTGATATTCATATTGTCCCAGATTTGGCAGTGGGAACCCCTTCAAATTGGCTCTTGCATCCTTTGTCAAAAGCCCTATCGCTTGGGACTGCATCCTTTGTCATATCCACACTTTCTTAGCAGAATCAGATATTTCAGGTTTATCTTGTACTTCCTCCTCTTACCCTCAGCCCTTGAATCAGCCCTCTCTCCAAGGAGCAATGGTCCTTTTTTATGAAGAATGGTATTTAGAAACCAATACCAGATGTGATCAATGCTATGGTGAGCCATTATTCTGAGGTCCTTTCAAAACAGAAATTGGGGACAAATATATATGTATGTATACACATATATGTATATGTATATATTTCACCCTCGTATCTCCAATTCTAACCTAGTTACAGAATTCATTCTGATTTTGTCCTTTGCCATAGTTGAGACCCTTATCTGGCAGAAAAAACTCTGGCTCTCTTTATCCTTGATATATTTATTTGATCACTCCCAATCTTCTGTTGCTATTGCTGAGCATCCCCTCCCTGCACCATGAATGCCTGCTTGACCTCCAGTACCTCATGCCAGACTCCCACAGCATTCCCCCCATTGGTAGAATTGGAACCCTCTCCACCCTCCTCAGGCTCCAACACTCCACAATGGGCCACTGTTGTTGCTCAACTAACTGGACTCCTACATACCTCAGCTAATGGCTTTTAGACTGAATTATTCAGGAAGGAAGGAGGAAGAAAGGAAGGAAGACAAGCAGGCTCATAATTACTTTTTAATTAAGAAGAAAATATCCTCCAATAATTTTAATTTCTCATTGTTATTCACAATATTGTTAGCTACTCTTTTACTTGTGGCAGAAAGGTTTCATTATTAGACTAGGTGTGTCTACTCTGTGTCTATAATATTCTTTTTCATTATATTTTATTATTATTTTTGAAGGTTTTCTTTTTATTTTAAGATTTTATTTATTTATTCATGAGAGACATAGAGAGAGAGGGGCACAGACACAGGCAGAGGGAGAAGCAGACTCCTTGCAGGAAGCCCGACATGGGACTCCATCCCGGGTCTCCAGGACCACACACCTGGCTGCAGGCGACGCTAAACCGCTGCTCCACTGGGGCTGCCGGGTTTTATTTTTTTAAGTGATCTCTACACCCAACATGGGGTTCAAACTTGCAACTTCATGATCAACAATCACATGCTCTACCAACTGAGCAAATGAAGTACCCCCATGTCCATAATATATATATATATTTTTTTTAATAATTTTTAAAAAGATTTTATTTATTTATTCATGAGAGACACAGAGAAAGAGGCAGAGACATAGGCAGAGGGAGAAGCAGGCTTCCTGAAGGGAGCCCGATATGGGACTTGATCTTAGAACCCCGGGATCACGACCTGAGCTGAAGGCAGATGCTCAACCATTGAGCCACCTAGGCGTCCCCATAAATTTTTTTTTTTTAAGATTTTATTCATTTTGAGAGAGAGAGCAAGCGAGAGAGCATGAGCAGTGGTGGAGTCAGAGGCAGAGGGAGAAGCAGGAAGCCCAACATGGGGCTTCATCCCAGGACCCTGAACTGAAGGCAGCTGGTTAACCGACTCTGCCACCCAGGTGCCCTTATGTCCATAATCTATGTATTTTTTAATTTAATTAGTTAATTTTTTTTAATTTTTATTTATTTATGATAGTCACACACACAGAGAGAGAGAGAGGCAGAGACATAGGCAGAGGGAGAAGCAGGCTCCATGCACCGGGAGCCCGACGTGGGATTCGATCCCGGGTCTCCAGGATCGCGCCCTGGGCCAAAGGCAGGCGCTAAACCACTGCGCCACCCAGGGATCCCTAATTAGTTAATTAATTTGACGGAGAGAGGGTGAGAGAGCACAAGCAGAGGTGAGCAACAGAGGGAGAAGGAGAAGCAGAGGAAGAGGGAGAAGCATGCTCCCCACCGAGCAGGGAGCCTGATGTAGGGACTAAACCCAGGACCTGGGGATCTGGTGACCTGAGCGGAAGGCAGACTCTCAACCAACCGAACCACCAGGGCGCCCTAATTTTAATGGCTTGCATAGCCATACCAAAAAGGACCATATTTGAAGTTATTAGCTATACAAACTTTTATATTTTATTTTTTCTTCTTCTTCTTCTTTTTTTTTTAAGATTTATTTATTCATGAGAGACAGAGAGAGAGAGAGAGAGAGAGAGGCAGAGACACAGGCAGAGGGAGAAGCAGGCTCCATGCAGGGAGCCCGACGTGGGACTGGATTCAGGGACTCTAGGATCATGCCCTGAGCCCAAGGCAGCTGCTCAACCACTGAGCCACCCAGGCGTCCCAGCTATACAAACTTACAAGAAAAAATAGAATAACTGAGTCCAAGAGAGCTACCAGAGACTCAGTATTACTTTCTTATTTTTGACTAAATTCTGAAGAAGCTCAAGCATTTAGAGAAATGCCCAAAGTACTTAAAGGAAGCCATGCCTGGCAGCTTTGGTTACACTAAGTCAGGTTTCAGATTTAAGAGTTACCTTGATGGGGATGTCAGATCTGGACCTACAATGAATGATAAATATTTCACGCTGGTTCAGGGAGGCAGTGGTGCATAAGAGCATGGCCTCTTGAGCCAAAGGTTCCAACCTTCCCTGTCAAACTTACTAGTGGTGGGATCTTGTAAAAATTGCTCAGTCTCTTTTGGGCCCCAACATCTTCATCTCTAAAATGGAGACTACTTCATAGGGTTGTTTAGGGAGATTAGGGTAATACTTTAGAATAGTGCTTGGCATTAGTGGCAGATTTGACTTAAAGCTAAAGATACTTAAGTTGGGGATCCCTGGGTGGCTCAGCAGTTTAGTGCCTGCCTTTGGCCCTGGGCGCGATCCTGGAGTCCCAGGATCGAGTCCCACGTCGGGCTCCCGGCATAGGAGCATGCTTCTCCCTCCTCCTGTGTCTCTGCCTCTCTCTATCATAAATAAATAAATAAATCTTAAAAAAAAAAAATAAGATTCTTAAGTTTCAGGGGCTCTCGTCGACACAGGCTACCTCTGAAGCTCTGAATTTAAGTTTGCATTTATTCAGGCACCCAGCTGGCTTAGTCAGTTTAGCAAGTGACTCTTGATCTTAGGGTTCTGAGTTTGCGACCCACATTGGGTGTAGAGATTACTTAAAAAAATTATGAATTTATGTATTTATTTATTTATTTTTAAAAGATTTATTTATTTATTCATTCAGAGAGAGAGAGAGAGAGGCAGAGACACAGGCAGAGGGAGAAGCAGGCTCCACTGCAGGAGCCCGATGTGGGACTCGATCCCGAGTCTCCAGGATCACACCCCAGGCTGCAGGCGGCGCTAAACCGCTGCGCCACTGGGGCTGCCCCGGTATGTATGTATGTATGTATGTATGTATGTATGTATGTATGATTTATTTATTTATGATAGTCACAAAGAGAGAAAGAGGGAGAGGCAGAGACATAGGCAGAGGGAGAAGCAGGCTCGATGCACCGGGAGCCCGATGTGGGACTCGATCCTGGGTCTCCAGGATTGCGCCCTGGGCCAAAGGCAGGCGCCAAACCGCTGCGCCACCCAGGGATCCCTGCATTTATTTTTTTAAGTAGTTTCCACACCTAAGGTGGGGCTTGAGCTCATGACTCCAAGATCAAGAGCTGCATGCTTGGAGCACCTGGCTGGCTCAGTCCGTAGAGTGTGCGACTCTTGACCTCAGGGTTGAGTTTAAGCCTCATATTGGGCTTGGAGCTTAATTTAATACACATATTATAGCACACCTATACAATGAAATACTACTCAGCAAAAGAAAAAAAAAGGAAAAATTAATTACCTGTATCTAATTTTAGGAGTGGTCCTCTAATGGGGTACTCAGCTCACTCAGTTGATGACTCTCTTGATCTTGGGGTTATAAGCTTACGTCCCACGTTGGGTGTTAGAGATTACTTGAAAAAATAAAATCTTGGGGCACCTGGGTGGCTTAGTCAGTTAAGCAATGGACTCTTGATTTTGCCTCAGGTCATGATCTCATGAGTTATGAGACTGAGGCCCAAGTGAGGCTCTGTACTCAGTGAAGAGTCTGCTTGGGATTCTCTCCCTCTGCCCCTTTTTTGTCAATTGTATGTGTACTCTCTTGCTCTTTCTCTAAAATAAACCTTTAAAAATATAAAATCTTAAAAAAAAGAAGAGTGATCCTCTAAGGTATATTTATTTTTATTTTGTGTGTATTTTGTTTGTCTTGCTTTTAAATTCCTCCATTTTGTAGAAAGATAAGCTATAAGATAAGCCATAATGTAGGATACTTTTTTTTATTTTAAACTTATTTATTTATTTATGAGAGACATAGAGAGAGAGAGAGAGAGAGAGAGAGGCAGAGACACAGGAGGAGGGAGAAGCAGGCTCCATGCCAGGAACCTGATGTAGGACTTGATCCCGGGACTCCAGGATCACACCCTGGGCCAAAGGCAGGTGCTAAACCGCTGAACCACCCAGGGATCCCCAGGACACTTCTTTCATTCATTTGAAAACTATTTATTGAGTGGCTAGTATGTCATAGGTACTCACAATCTTATAGCCAAGACAGATATGTACATTAAATTAAAAACATAGACAATATAAAATGCTAGGGACGATGAGGAGCAACTGGGACTCTCATATAGTGCTGCTGGGAAGGCAAAATGATATATCCGCTTTAGAAAACAATTTGGCAGTTCGTTTGCTCGTTCATTCTTTCTTTCTTTCTGAAGTATAGGTGACTTATTATATTAGCTTCAGGTATACAAATTGGCAGTTTCTTATATCATGACACATGCATTAACCAGAAATCCCACTCCTAAGTATTTCCTCAAGAGCTATATGCCCACACAAAGACCTGTACATGAATGCTTATGGCAGCTTTATTCTAATAGTTCTAAACTGGGAAATACCTAAATGTCTTATCAACCAGTAAACTGATACACATATGATAGCACACCTATACAATGAAATACTACTCAGCAATAAAAACACATGCAATAACACAGAAGTACTACACATAGTGAAAGAAGCCAGACATAAAACCCTGCATACTGTATTATACTACTTCATAACAATCTGGAAAGGACATAACTATAGAGACAGGAATCAAATGAGTGGTTGCTAAGGGCTGTGGTCATGGTGGTGGTGGTGGGGGGACTGACTACAAAGAGGCACAAGAGAACTTGTTGGGGTGATAGAAATGTCCTATATCCCAATTGTGATGGTTACATTATATTATGTATCAGCTCAATTTCAACACATTATACATATAAAAATGGTGTATTTGGGGGTGCTTGGGTGGCTCAGTTGGTTAAGCATCCCCACTCTTGGTTTCAGCTCAGGCCATGATCTCAAGGTCGTGAGTTCAAGGCCCATAGCAGCTCCTCATCACCTCAGAGTCTGCTTTCTCCCTCTCCTTTTGCCCCTCCCTCCCTCTGCTCACCTGTACACTCTCCCTAAATAAATTTTTTTTAAAAACGGTGATTTTGGGATGCCTGGGTGGCTCAGCGGTTGAGCGTCTACCTTCGGCTCAGGGTGTGATGCTGGAGTCCTGGGATCAAGTCCTGCATCAGGCTCCCCGCAGGGAGCCTACTTCTCCCTCTGCCTATGTTTCTGCTTCTCATGAATAAATAAAATCTTTAAAAAAGGTGAATTTTACTGTATATAAATTATTCTCCAATAAACCTGAATTATAGGCCATAAAAGGCACTGTAGCTTTCTCATTGTTCTCTCTCGATCACTCACTCTAGGGGAAACCCGGTATTGTGAGGACAGTCACCATTCTTATGGAGAGGACTGTGATAAGGAACAGATACTTCTTGCCAACATGTGAATGAGACATCTTGAAATCTCATCCTTGAGCCCCAATCCTTGAATTAACTGGGGCTGCTGCCCCGGCCAATATCTTTCCTGCAAACTCATGAGAAGTCCTAAGGCAAAATCAACTAGCTAAGCCAGTCCTTAATCTCCGACCCAAAGAAACTGTGAGATAATAAGTATTTGTTGTTTTAAGCTACTAAGTCTGGGGTAATTTGTTATACAATTATAGATAGCTAATACATTGAGAGATGGAGGAGTAATTTGAGGTGAAGTTGGAGAGGTACAGGTGGATAGGGACCAGATCTTGTAGACTTATAGGTATTGTGAGAACTTCAGATTTGATTCTAAGTTCAGTGGTAAGCCATTGGTCATTTTATTCACAATTTCACTTTAAGTAATCACCTTACTATGGAGTGGTCAAGAATGAAGCAGAGAGACCACTTAGGAGACTTCTGCAATAGTCTACGTGAGACGATGGTGGCCTAGAGTAGGTTTTGCCAGTGGAGATAGATGTATAGAGTGAAGGAAGTAGGGGAATCCAGGATGAGCCCAAGGTCTTTCAGCTTAAGTAGTTGAAATGAGAATAACTATAAAAGGAATATACTAGGAGAAGTGATAAATGAAAGCAAGTCCTAAAGGAGTATATAAGCATCATGTGTCACTGCAAATTGCAAATAGGTGAGTATGGTTGGAGTTTAGGGCGACTGGATGGAGAGAGTGATGAGAAAGTAGGCTGAAAAGACAGGCATGGAAGAAAGACTGTTTACCACCATAAAGTATCTGGACTATGCAATTAGCCACCAGAAGCCACTCAAAGATTTTAAGTAGGAGAGTGACTGATCAAATTCACATTTTAGAAAGATAACTAGCAGCAGCAATAGAGTTTGGATTGAAGGTAGGAGACATTGGAAACCAGGAGACATTTTGAATAACTTTCTGATTTTAAGCAGGCAGCAGAGTATAGTAGGAAGAACATATGGGCCGCCTGGTTGGCTCAATCAGTTGAATGTCAGACTCTTGGTTTCCGTATGGGTCGTGATCTCAGGGTTATGAGACTGAACCCTGCATCCAGCTCGATGCTCAGCAGAGTCTGCTTAAGATTCTCTCTCCCTCTGCCCTTCCCCCTGCTCCTCTGACTCACATTCGCATGCTCTTTCTCAAATAAATTTTTTTTTAAAAGATTTTATTTATTTATTCATGAGAGACATAGAAAGAGGCACAGATAGAGGCAGAGGGAGAAGCAGGCTCCATGCAGGGAACCTGACGTGGGACTCTATCCAGGGACTCCAGGACCACACCCTGGGCTGAAGGCAGCGCTAAACGCTGAGCCACCTGGACTGCCCCTCAAACAAATAAATCCTAAAAAAAAAAAAAAAAAAAAAGAAAGAAAAAAACTTTATTTATTTGCGAGAGCACAAGTGAGTCTATAAATGTGGGGGTGAGGGTGGGCAGAGGGAGAGGGAGATGCGGACTCCTCACTGAGCAGGAAGCCCGTTGTGGGGCTCAGTCTCAGGACCTGAGTTCATGACCTGAGCTGAAGGCAGACCCTTAACCAACTGAGCCACCCAGGCGCCCCTGAATGAATAAATCCTTAAAAAACAAAGCAAAGCAAAGCAAAACAAAACAAAACAAATGATTTTGGAGTCAGACCCAAATTCAAATCTTGACATAGCAAATTACAGGGATGATGCCATTTGAACATGAAGGCACAGATCTACAGGTCAAGGAATCCTGAAGATTGCCAAAAATCCACTGGAAACTAAGGGAGAGGTATGGGACAGATTCAGCCTCCCAGCCTTCGCAAGAAATGGACTATGCTGACACACTGATCTTGGACTTTCAGCCTTCGGAATTGTGAGATGATAAATTTCTGTTAAGCCAATCAGTTTGTGGTACTTTCTACTGGTAGCCCTAGCAAGGTAATACATCATGGACAAATTATTCTGTTTTGCTACTCCCCAGTGTCCTCATCTGTAGAATAGGGGTAATCGTGTCTAATGGGGGGGGGGGTGTCACAAGAATTAGTGAAACACATCACTAATTGTGTTTTGAGACATAATTTTTACATCATTGTGAAACACCTGGCATAAGCAAGCAATCCATAAATATTATTGGCACATTTCTGGAGATTTTTTGAAAGATTGCCTGCAACTATCAGGACCATGTGCAATATAACCAAAAAGTAACAGGATGAATAAAATGATCTCAGAATCCCTTTTCCTGTTGGATTTTTCAGAAAGGAGGCCTGGGATTGTCTCGCGGTCTGTTGGGACAGAACACTAGTACAAGAACCACAAGCATCCTCAATGGCAGGAAGATTGAGGCTATTAACATCCTGGGGTGGGGTCAAATTGGAAAGGGAAAGAGGTGAACAAAGTTAGAGAAGCATGGGCCAGATACCTTAGGCCTGCAGGCCTCCCAGCTCACTTCCTTAGGTAAAAAATTTAGGCTGGGGATTGTCCTCTCCTTAGCTCCATAAGGGAAACCCAACGGAGGCCTCATCAGTTTCTGGAACGCCTAGTCCTTTCAAGCAGGGAGTCCCTTGCCAAAGCAAACAATCCCAGCTCTACGATTGTGCTCTGGCTGGGGTAGGGGAGAACAAAGATCCCTTTCTTTGCTTCCCCAACTCTATGGCTCCAGCCAAAGGCACTGTTTACACAATCTTCCCTGGTGAAGAATTTGTTCCTTTTCTCTCTCTAGGTTGCAGCTGGAAAAGATTGACTCCCTCCTTGCCTGTTTCTTTCCCCCAGATCCCTGGTCAGGAAAAGTGCCCCATACCTGAACCTCCCACCCTCAGGCAGGATGTCAGCACACTTAGTAATAACTCTAGGCCCTTTTGTGATATGACAGAGAACCTCAAGGTTTTAATGACAGAAAGCCTATCTGGTTGGGAAAGGGAGGCTGGCTAGAGAGACCAGGAAACTAGCTTGTCTCCATTCCAATTCCGTTTATTCCTCCCTCTTTATTCCCAAGGGATTCCTAGGCTTTCCCAAGTTCATCTGCACAACTAAATCAAATAATCAAAATTCAGGGCAGACTTGGGTTCCTTGTTTAAAAGGGTGATAAGATGGGTAGGATGAAAATAGTGTTTCTAATGGGTAAAAGTTTTCTTTAGGCTTCAGTTTATTAATTCTAGTGGTACATGTTTCCCTCAAGCCCTAAAACAAAGCAAGGAGGAGGAAAGGAAGCCCCAGAGTGGTGGAGTCTAATTTTAGTACTGGCAGAGAATCCTAGCGTTAAGTTACTCCTGGTAAATTAGCAACCAAGAAAGAGCAGAGATAGAACAATTTATAAGATATTGTGTTCTAAAAAGAAGTTTTAAAAGCTAATTCCACTTATTTCCATGACATCTCCAGGAGGCACATCTCAAGGAAATATGCTCATTTCACACAAGGGAAGGAACCTGAAGCCTAAGAGTTTACCAAAACTGACCTCAACTCAGGATTCTGGGACTTTCAATCTGGTCAACTCTACAGGGCCAAGCTGCTTTCTGAAAATGTATGGTTCTTTTGCACTACACACATTTCCTTGAGCTAAATCCCCACTGACTATTCTCCTGTTGCTAAGGGAGTTACAGGTTAGCTGTTTGTTATCCTTTGCAGCTATGTTTTGGAAACTTAAAGTCCTCACTCCAACTGCTGGGAGATGTGAATGGAAAGGTCTTAGGGGTACAAAGGAGATGCAAGTCTGTCTGGTCTTAGATACCACCCCTACATATACATAACCCTCCCGTTCCACAAGATCTGCAGAGGTGGTTTCTGTAAAAGCATTTACATAATTCCTGGAAGGCTCTAATCCACAAAGGTTAAAAATATCCTTGTTGAGGGCAGAGCTGAGCCAACTCAACTGAGCCTGCCCAGAAACCCAGGAAACAGGCAGTGGGATAAAATGAACCCAGGGGGAAGGCAAAATGCTACCTATCTTCAAGTTAACAATGGGATGGTAATTTTAAGAAAAACAGATCAATTACCTTCACTGGGAAATCTAAAAAACTATCTAGGTTTGTCCTTTCCTCGCCACCAATGTTATCGTGGCCCCTATATCTTGTGGGGTAATAAAACATAAGCAGCTTTGGTCATGGGTTTCTATTTAGTTTTAATCATTTCCTACCTAAATCACCTCAAGGACCAAGTCATCACTCATGAATCTGAGTCTTAGTTTTCTCACCTGTTAAATCAAGAAAAGATATCTACTTCATACAAATGAAATGGCTATAGTAAAAGTTCATGGTATACAGTTTTCGTTTAAAGGTCTTTCCTGGGACATCTGGGTGGCTCAGTGGTTGGTCTGCCTTCGGCTTGGGTCATGATCCTGGGGTACTGCGATCGGGTCTCACATCGGGCTCCTGCATGGAGCCTCCTTCTCCCTCTGCCTCCCTGTCATGAATAAATAAATAAAATCTTAAAAAAAAAAAAAAAAAGGTCTTTCCTTCTTTAGCCTTTCTCAGCTAAAGATTAGATTCAATGAAGAGGCAGAGAGTCGGTAAGTCAACTTTTGGTTTCCTTTCAGTGTAAGGTTCAGATGAAATGTTACTCTTTTTGTAGGTTGAAAAGTTGCACTTATATAAGCTTTCTATCACTACATAACAAATTATTACAAACTTAGTGGTGCTTTTTTTTTTTTTTAAGATTTTATTTATTTGAGAGAGAGAAAGAGAGAGTAGCATGAAAGACCACAAGCGGTGGAGAGGGAGAAACAGGCTGTGCATTGAACATGGAGCCTGATGTGGAGTTCAATCCCAGGACCCTGGAATCATGACTTTGAGCCTGATGTGGGCCTCAATCTCAGGACCCTGGGATCATCACCTGACCCAAAGGCAGCCACTTAATCAACCGAGCCACCCAGACACCCCCACAAACTTAGTGGTTTAAAACAACATCCATTCATCACCTTACTGTTGTGTATATCATAAATCTAGGAAGGCTTAATTGTGTTTTCTGCTTAGGGTTTCACAAAGCCAAAGGCAAGGAAGGTGTTGACTGGGCTGGAATCCTTTTTCTTTTTTCTCTTCTTATGTAGGCGCTACGTCCAGCATGGAGCCCAACGTGGGGCTTGAACTCATGACCCTGAGATTAAGACCTGAGCTGAGATCAAGGGTCAGAAGCTTAACCAACTGAACCACCTGTGTACCCCATGGACTGGAATCTTATCTAGGGGTTCTGAGGAAGAATCCACTTCCAAGCTCACTCAAGCTATTGGCAGAACTCAGGTCCTAGCAGTTTTAGACTGTGGTCCCCATTTCCTTGCTGGTTGCCAGTTAGGAGGTCAATTTCAGCACTTTTCAGTCCTTGCATTCAAAGCCAGCCATGGCACATTGAATCCTTTTTCTTTCTTTCTTCTTTTTTAAAAGCATATGCTATTTTTTTCTTTTCTTTTTAAAAAATTTTATTTATTTATTCACGAGAGACACAGATTGAGGAGCAGAGACATAGGCAGAGGGAGAAGCAGGACCCCGAGATCACGACCTGAGCCAAAGGCAGATGCTCAACCACTGGGCCACCCGGGCAACCCCCACCTCCCTTTTTATCTTTTAAAATTTATTTATCTGAGAGAGAGTGTGCACATACATAGAGAAGCAGACTGCCTGCTGAGCGGAGAGCCTGATGAGGGGATCGATCTCAGGACTTTGGGATCATGACCTCAGTCAATGGTTAAGACACTCAATGGACTGAGCCACCCAGGTGCCCCCAAATCCTTCTTTCAAATCTCTCATTTCTCTGTCATCAGCCTAAGAAGGCTCTTTGCTTTTAAGAGTTCATGTGATTAGCTCAGGCCCACACAGATAATCTCCCTGTTAGTCAACTATGCCATGTAATCTAACAAAACCACACCCACCACATCCCATCATTTCCACAGGCTCTGGGGATTAGAGTAGGACGTATTTAGGGGAGTCATTTAAAAATTTCTGCCTACCATGGCACTTACTCAAAAGATGAAAGGAAATGATCTCTTATGGGGTGAGGGGAGGAAAAAGCAGGAACAAATTCTCTAACCAACCATTTACACTAATAAGAGAAGCCAAGCATTTGAAAGAGGCCTGACCTCATCCATCGTATTCTATCCATCACGTCTTCTGCCATTTCTAAGGTTGCTAGCTTGATCACAATGTACTAACAAGGTGCCTTGAGATAAAATAAAAACATTTTAAGGAATGCCTGGGGACTAAAAATATCTTCTTGTATTTTAATTTTTCCTCATCAAATAATGAAAACACCAAGCTGTCCAAGAGTGTATCCTAGGAATACATGTTGGAAAATGCACGATAATTTTAGATACAACTCAATAAAGATGAAGTTTCATTGTCCAAAACGCATAGGACAATATTCTCTACTTACCAGTGTGATGCTATTCCACTTCTTTTTTCTATTCAGAATTCAATTAGAATATTCCTTCATCTCATTTCTCTTGAAAGGATGGAAGACACAGAGCAGCCTCTAAGTTCCTGGACACCAACCTAAGCTAAAACATCAATGCTGTTCCTGAATGTATTTCTCATCCTGATGACCTGAGAAAGCCTCAAACTAATAAATCCATCCTGAAAGGGAGGCTGGAACAGGGTTACTCATTACTGCTGTTTAGTATTTAGATTATTTCCAAAGGACATCATTTTCCTCTAATTAGAATGGCACTCCTCCCCTGGTTCTGAAGAAACACAAGTGACTTGAAAAAACTGAGGAATAAGAGGGAAGCAAGCCTATGTTCAGCATCCCTGGTGCTCTCTCAGATGGCTCTGTTTATAGCTAGAATTTCTACATTTTTTGGATGGTCAGTTCCCTTTTCTATGCCAACCATAAAAGAGGGAGAAGCTATCTACAAATGCCTATAATATGCCCTGAGCAACATGGAGAATGAGAAAGCAAATTATAACCAATATATATTGAACATTGATGGCACCTTCCTCTTCAAATACTCAAGGTACCTCTGTGTGTATGCATGTAATTCCTGGATGAACATTATTATCCTTATTTAATAGATGAGGACAAACTGAGGTCCTAGAAAATTACTGGTTAGTGATGTGCCCAGCATCACAGTGCCAGTGGTAGAAGAGAGATTAGAACATCTCCTGAAGGGGATCCCTGGGTGGCTCAGCGGTTTAGCGCCTGCATTTGGCCCGGGGCGTGATCCTGGAGTCCCGGGATCGAGTCCCACGTCGGGCTCCTGGCATGGAGCCTGCTTCTCCCTCCTGTGTCTCTGCCTCTATCTCTGTGTCTATCATAAATAAATAAATAAATAAATAAATCTTAAAAAAAAAAATCTCCTGAAATTAATGTAACATTGTGGTCAACTACACTAAAAAAAAGTAAAGAAAAAAAAATCTGACTACAAGGACAAGTAGAAAGCTTTCATTACATAATGTAATCAAAGTTGGAAAGATCTTCATAAAATTTGCTCTTGGACCATCTCTACTAAAACATAGCACTCTCCTTCCCAAGTTGTTAGCAACTTGGGTTGCCATTAACTATCTCCTGGGGCTTGAAACTAAGAGGTTGCCTTGATTCCTCCCAAAGAAATAATTTGCTTCCAAGCTTCTTGCAGCACCATCTCATCATTCACCTCAGAGAGCACAAAAACACGTGGGCCACTAAGCTGTGCTCTCCCCAAGCACCTAAGTTGATAAAGGGTTAGCTAGAATCACTCCCAAAGAAAGGTCCAAGGAAAGAAGCAAAACAAATACCTGGTGACTCAGAGAGGGGATGGGCAGCAGGGGCCAAAACACAGATACAAATTCAAGATACTGTAATAGAGATCTATTCCGTATCTCAAAATATATAGAATAACTTCCACTCACTCTGGGTTGGAGGAGCTATTCTTGTGAAGGCCCCACTTGGGAGCCCCAAGGCCCAGAATGCATTTTAGTTGGGGATGGTACAGCAATCTGGAAGCAAGCTATGGATAGGATCCCTCTCAACCCTTGATTACAATAGCAAAGGGACAAGGGTGAATGATTTTGGGTGACCTGCTTCCTAAGAATCAGTTTACTCTGGGGTTAAGTCTCTGCACTGGGCTTTAACTTCATAGTCATCAATTAACGCAAAAGAAAACTGTTGTGGTCATTCACATTATCAGGAAAGGACTTTAAACATACTTAGGATAAGGCTTATTTAAAGTGTATCTAATTGGGGGCACTTGGGTGGCTCAGTTGGTTAAGTAGCGCCTTTGGCTCAGGTCATGATCCCAGGGTCCTGGGATCAAGCCCTGCATCCAGCTCCCTGCTCTGTGGGGGGAGCCTGCTTCTCCCTCTCCCTCTGCCTGCTGCTCCTCTGGCTTATGCTGTCAAATAAATAAAATCTTTAAAAGACAAAACAAAATACTACCAAAAATAAACAAACAAACAAATACAATGTATCTAGCCGGGGGGGCCTGGGTGGCTCAGTCGATTAAGGGTATGCCTTCAATGCAGGTCCTAATCCTGGGGTCCTGGGACTGAGCCCTGTGTTGGACTCCCTGCCAAGGGTGGGGTCTGCTCCTCCCTCTACCCCTCTCCCTGCTCATGCTCTAATAAATAAATAAAATCTTAATTTTTTTTTTTTTTTAATGATAGTCACACAGAGAGAGAGAGAGAGGCAGAGACACAGGCAGAGGGAGAAGCAGGCTCCATGCACCGGGAGCCCAACATGGGATTCGATCCCGGGTCTCCAGGATCGCGCCCTGGGCCAAAGGCAGGCGCCAAACCGCTGTGCCATCCAGGGATCCCAATAAATAAAATCTTAAAAATAATAAAGTATATCTAGCCTTTAGAAAACAATTCTTCACTTTCATATTAACTCCACTGTCCAATGTTGCTTTTCAGGAATTTTTAAGGGAAAAGGCTTATCTTTGCTTATTCTTTCCCTCTTGCTTGGGAAAATAAGTCTTTGGCAACACTGGGCATGGGGGTCCCAAGACCGACAGTATGGTATGGCTCTAAGACATGATCCTTATTCTAGCTCCGCCTCTACTAGTGAATGATCCTGAGAGAACCCTTTAACTTTTCAAACTCTTCGTTTCCTCATTTGTAAAGTAAGGTGCGTGGTTTAGATGATTAAATAAAAAATTCGACAAAGATATTTTTGAGATGCATCATCCTAGATACTTCTAGGAATATAAAAATGAATATGACATAGTCCCTTCAAGGAACCGAGACTAACTTGGAAGATAAAAGACACACACACATATAAATCTACAATTTATCATAGACCAGAAGCATTAGAAAGGATACAAAATGCTCTAGAGTCCTTTTTTTCAGTTAATGCTCATTTGATTGATGGTAGATGGAAACCAGATGAAAGCTTCATAATCAAGAGGCAGCATTTTAAACTAAGTCTTTAAAGATAACAGGGAGTTTAACTAAGAGGAAAGTGAGTGAAGATTCAGGAAAAGAAGGCAAAGATGGCCAAAGAGCAAGGCCTGAAGATAAGGACAAGAAAGAGGGAAAGTATTTGAAAATGAAAATACCAGTTTGGGTAGAGTGTATGGGAATAAGAGATAAAGCTGAGAAGGCTGAGGTCAGACTGTTTTTGAATTGGTAAATGACACAACTAGTTTCATACTTAAGGATTAATCTGGGAGTGGTGGATAAAAGTAACTGCTAGAGGGAAGAGACTGGAGGCAGGAAGCCAGTTAAAAGGTTATTGCAATAGACCAAGTGGGTGGCAATGAGGGCCTGAGCCAGGATAGTAGCAGTGGAAACAGCCCATTCGTCGTAATTTTAAGCCAGCCTTGTTTGTTTCCACTGACCCAATCCTCCAAGATAACAGGCCATCCCAGGTGAAAATTATTAAAAAGGACTGCTAATCTGAATAAAGCCTTCCTGACACAGAATGAAGAACAAGTGAGCCCAGACTCATGCAGAGTTTAGAATTGTCACCACCCACCAGGCCTTATACTCTCACCAAGGCACTCAGCCAACTGCGGAGAACAAATATACACAGGAGACACAAGAAAGATCTTATTAATACAGTATTTATTTGTCTTTCCTCTGTCAAACCCTGAGCCAACCACTTTCCCCAGGCTGCCTGGGGAGGTATAGGAAAAGGAACATACAGGGCATACAGGGCAGACAAGACATGGGAGAAAGACCTATGGGAGGTGGAGACGACTCCTTCACATGGCGAAGAGGATGAGAAAGGCCACCATCAGGCAAAAAAGCCCCATGGCCTCCGAGAGGGCAAAGCCCAGAATGGCGTAGGAGAAGAGCTGTTGCTTCAGAGAGGGATTCCTGGGAGAAGGGGAGGAGAAAAGACTGAATTTCTAGTCCACACAAAGAAAAAGACAAACATCAAAGGCAGGCTCAGGGAAAACTCATCTCCATCTCCTCAAGCTCATCTTATGTAATGAGTCTCTCAGAGTGACACCATCATGCCCCCAATTCTTGCCTGATACATCAAGGGCTTACAGACTGAATGATGGGAGTGGAAAATACAAAATTCTGTAACATGGCCCAAGTACAAACATTACCTTCTCTAGTGGATTACCCGTATCATAACTTAAGACCTCTGGGCCTGGACATTTAACTATCCAGGGCCCAACCATAATGGAAGAGGTATCCAGAGTGGCAGAGTCTATCAGAGTAGTGTTTTGAAACTTTAAGTAGCAGAACCTCAAAATACAAAATGTATAAAAATCAAACTACAATGGCAAAAAAGTGCGGGATTTTAAAGGCTTGTTTGACTGGTCTCCCCTTCATTCTTTAAGATGGTCTCTGGGCATATTTCAAAACCCTAGGGCTTTATGGAATACAACCAGAAAAAACCCATTCTAGAGAACAAGGGAATTAGAGGGACAGACTATTTTCTTTCATTTCAAAATAGTCAAAGATTTTGGGCTTTAAGAAGCTACAAATGGTCTGTGGGGTTTAGAAACAAAATGGGATAAAAGACTCCCAACTTTGGAAGTCAATGTATCATTCTATTTCCCTTAGTCTGTCCCCTCTGGAAGCCTTGATGGATAAGGCAAAGAACACCAGCTTCTAACAGAACTGTGGACACAGAAGCAGGCAGGCTAGTTTCATATAAATCCTAACAAATAAACCTATTTCCTCAAAGGCATTAAGAGAACTAGCAGGTCTCAAGAGGATTAATTTAGTTCTAACAGTGAGTTGCCCAGAGCTGGTGGAGACCAAATAGTCCCAAGTGTCAGGAAGCTGTGGGGTTGGCTGCAAAGGCAGTTTTCCCAGGAGTGATGGGGAATTCCCAGGGATGGGGAAAAGCAGCAACAAAACCACTATGCTGACTTGAGGCTCTAGACCAGTGGCAGCAAACTTTCTCTGTAAAGAGCCAGACAGTAAATATTGTAGCTGTTGTGGGTCACACACAGTCTGTTGCCCCCCCACCCCACCCCCATTTTCATGACACTTTAAAGATGTAAAACCCATTCTTAGCTCAGCTGTACGAAAACCAAGTGGTGGCCCAGATATGGCCCTCCCACCTTGTTTTGCTGACTTTCCAAAGCTTTTCAAAGGAATTTTCCAATATGGTAGCCACTAGTCACATGTGACTACCTAAACATATTCTAAGCACACAAAATTTAAACTTTATGTACTTTTAGTTAATTAAAAATTTATTTATTTTTAAGTAATCTCTACACCCAACGTGGCACTGGAACTCATGAACCTGAGAGTCACATGCCCTACTGACTGAGCCAGCCAGAAGCCCCTACTTAATTAAAATTTAAATTCAAATAACCACATGTGGCTACTGTATAAGAGTGTAGAGCTCAAGATCCCTAGATATTTCTGCCTAGATCTTTGGAAATATATCTGAGAGCCAATGGAGGGCCCATCTTACCTGGCATAACCAATGATGAGGCTCCCAAACACAGTCCCAATTCCAGCCCCAGAGCCAGCCACCCCTACAGTGGCAGCCCCAGCCCCAATGAACTTGGCTGCCGTGTCAATGTCCCTTGAAATGGCGCTGGTTTGGAAGCTGCGGCTAGGAATAAGTGAGGTCAGGGGATGTGGGGCTGTCAAGCTGCTGAGGCTCTGTGAAGACACAGGTAGAAGGTAAAGATTTTTAAAAATCTCTTTTTGCTTCGGTAATTTTTGTACCATTTAAGCCTTCTGTGTTATCACATTCCATGCCTTTTCCCCCAAACAGAAAAACTGTTAACTCCCTGGAAAATCCCATAAAATGTTGCCAAGAACTTTTTGATACAAGGTGGGTATCAAATACCTTCAAGATTCAGGTATGGTCTAGAAGTTTAAGACTGAAGCCCTTGCCAGTTGTTGGTGCCCTGAAATCATCATCTATCTGCATGGGACCAAATACCACCAGCCAAAGTCAGTAAACTAGGTCAGGTAATGGTAGTTATCAGCAGCACACACGGGCATGTGCTGTCAGTGGCAAAAGTTGGAACACTAGATCATATGTAGTATGGGCTGTCCTCCTATCTTCACCTAAACCAATGGCCTTGATCCTTCACTAACTTTTGTCTGTGATGACTGTCCTCAGCACTCCCCCTACTGGTGCTGCCAGGCAGCCCTCTTCACCCTTCACCCCCAAACCACAGGCCCAATTCCACCTCATAAGGTACCTTATCTGTCAGTGTCTCTGGTGGTTTTAGCACCACTGCAGACAGTGATCGGCTCAACAGCTGAGAGGTGCTCCGGACCTAAGGGGAATGACACAAAGGCAAGAGGGTCAAGAAAGGCAGTGGAGGAGTTTCAGAACCATCCCAAGTTGTCACATGGATGCCCCATTCGTTCTCTTGAACTTAAATCAGAATCTTGGATCAGGGCAGCCCGGGTGGCTCAGTGGTTTAGCGCCACCTTCAGCCCATGGCCTGATCCTGGTGACTCAGGATCGAGTCCCACTTCAGGCTCCCTGAATGGAGCCTGCTTCTCCCTCTACCTCTGTCTCTGTCTCTGCCTCTCTGTGTCTCTTTCATGAATAAATAAATAAAATCTTAAAAAAAAAAAAAATCTTGGATCATTCTTTTACTTTAGCAAATTTTAGATTCAAGAACTACACTAGTTCTCTTACTTTCCAGGCTTCTCCTTTGGTTTAAGGGAAGAAATCTACTTCCTTTCAGGCCACAAAGTATTACCCTCTCACTATATCCTTTCACAGGCCTTGAGAATGGGAAGAAAACCAAGCCTCAGAAGCAATTGCTTCACTTAGTAAGAGAGATATATTGGTAATGGCCAGCCTGTAAGAGGGAAGCCAATGATTGGAGGAGCATCTTTTCCTAAACACATCCTTCAGGAAAACATGCAAAATGATCCATGCTCAAAATCCACTCCATCCTGTAGCCTTTTCTAACCCCCAGCAAAAGCAGACAACATAGTGGTTACCAGCCAGGGTTCTAGTCAGATACATCTAGAATTTTTTTTTAAAGATTTTTAAACTTATTTATTAATGATATATATGGGGGGGGGGGAGGCAGAGACACAGGTAGAGGGAGAAGCAGGCACCATGCAGGGAGCCCAACGTGGGACTCAATCCCAGGTCTCTAGGATCAGGCCCTGGGCTGAAGGCGGCGCTAAACCGCTGAGCCACCAGGGCTGCCCAAGATAGATCTAGATTCTAATTTTAGCTCTATTTCAGCTGTGTAATCTCAGGACAAGTCACTTAAATCTTTCTAAACCTGCTTTCTCATCTATTAAATTGGCATACAATAATCCAGGGTTGATGTGAGAAGTGAATGAAATTATATACACAAAATGGTACACTCAGTGGCAGGCATAATAAGTATTCCACCAACGGTATCCAGGAATAGCACCACCCTTTTCCACTCACGGATGTATGAATCAGTTATCTCCATCAACAAATAATCTGTAATTTCTGGGGCACCTGGGTGGCACAGTAAGTTATATGCCCGACTCAGTTTTAGCTCAGGTCATGATGTCAGGATTGTGAGATCGAGCCCTGCATCAGGCTCCACACTCAGAGCTGAGATTCTCTCTCCCTTTTCCTTTGCCCCTCCCACTTGTAACTCTCTCTTCCTCCCTCTAAAATAAATAATACATCTTAGAAAAAAAAATCTTTTTTCCATGCTGCTGCTTCTGAATCAAATATTTTTCCAATGTGTATTTACAGGTGTTTCAACCACCCCAATTTAACCTCCCAGAGGGAACTCTGGGCGGTGGCTCTCGAACACTCAGGGCAAGATCCTGTACACAGTGTATACTCAGTTCAAGTTAGGCTATCTACTTCATGTTTACCATTTCTAGATGGGTTCTAGTTTATAGAACAGAGAGTCAGGATACAAATAACCTGATCTTAGTCTAGATTCTCCTTTACACTCTTCTTCTAATATGGTTGGATGAAAAGAACCAACAGCTTCCAAGGGATCTGAGACAGGGAGTATCTGGTAAGCATTCACTCTCTGCTGTCAGGCTAACACAGCAAAGGACCTTCCACCAGCTCAGCTGTGAAGACAGTCCTATGGCAAGGAGAGATGAGATGGCCCTCCTGAAAAATTCTTCCAAAAAAGGCAGGTACTCACCAAGAAGGGGGTGGAGACGAACTTTGCACAGGCGTACATTTTCAGGGGATGAGGGGCTGTAGCAGGAGAGCTGGAATTACAGAAGCAGCATTGTAAACATTGTCCTTGTTCACCAAAGGACATCCTTATTAGCAGAAAAGGTGCTCTGGAAAAGTTAAATGGCCCTGAGAGCAGAGTGAATGACCTCAAGTCATCAGCAGAGATGGAATTAAAACCAAGTCAAGACTCCCTCCACAGCTGCCTTTCAAGATTTCCTTGTCATCAAGTGACTCCCCCTGTCTGAACAAGTAGCCACCTGGTCTCAACTTTAAGACCTGTCACTCAGTTCCATAGCTCAGGAGTTGGTGTTGTCAGAGGAAGTTCCTGTGTCCTCTAAATTTTCTTCAGTCTCTATTCAAAAGGAACTCTTCTCAAGATTTCATTGTCTGGGACTGAAACAGCTGCCCTTTAAAGACTCTTGGGACATATTTGTTGAAGGCCAAGACCCTGGAAGGATCTCCAACAATCTTTTACTGAATTACCTAAAACTTACTGGATTCCTCAAACACTTCATTTTCCTACCTTAATTAACAGGGGCAGATCAATGAGGAATCCGCCCATTAGTCTAACTATGACTGTTAAAGTATTCATTTTCACATTCACACTAAGAAGCATTCAATTTTGTACGTTCAAGATCTAAAACAATGCTAATACCTGTAGGTGCCCTAAGTTGGTAGAAATATTTGAGACACTTGTTGAGTTAAAGACCTACAAAAATGATTTCTCCAAGTGAGACATCCACCTGAACTACTTACCTGAGGAAAGGGACAGTGTATTCAAAATGTGTATTCAAAAAATTTTGCATATTTGGGTCCCACTTTAGACGTTCTCGGTCAAGATCTCTGGGTATAAGGCCCAAGTATCCTATACTTCAAACAAGCTTCTCAAGTGATCCTTAGGTACACTGAGAGCACTTTTTTTTTTTTTTTTTTAAAGATTTTACTTATTTATTCATGAGAGATACAGAGACAGGGAAAGGGAGAAGCAGGCTCCCTGCAGGGAGCCCAATGCGGGGACTTGACCCAGGACTCCAGGATCATGCCCTGAGCCAAAGGCAGATGCTCAACCACTGAGCCCCCCAGGCATCCTGAGAGCATGGTCTTTAAACCAGTCTCCTAATGATCGTACTCATAGAGCCAGGAATCTTCTCACACTTAAAATGCTTCCTAGCGGCACCCGAGAGCCTTTGACTCAGATCGTGATCACAGGGTCCTGGAATAGAGCCCTGCATCGGGTTCCCTGCTCAGTGGGGAGTTTGCTTCTCCCTTTACCTCTGTGCTCTCTCTCAATAAATAAAATATCAAAAAAAAGTTAATGCTTCCTAATATGAAATACTCAAGGATTACTTAAGCCTGTTAACTAACACTTCCTTAAATGAGTTGTAATCAAGATTTTCCAAGGCTACCCTTGAATCCAGCATCAGTCACTTTCGGATTAATCGATGCCTTCAATTCTTGTCCTGTCTCCAGGTGCTCATATATAACTCTAACCCAATTTTGCTGCAGACTATAAAGGTTTTCTTTGGTCAAAATCAGAAAATTTCCTTAAAGCTTAAAAAAAAAAAAAAAAAAAAAAACGTGGACAGGGAGAGGGGCATCTGGGTGACTCAGTAACTGAGTGCTCCACTATTGGTTTCAGTTCAGGTCACTGGCTCAGGGTCCTGGGATTGAGCCCCACAAAGGGCTCTGCACTCAGGCTGGAGTCTGCCTGAACTTCTCTTCCTCCCCCCCCCGCCCCCCCCCCGTCCCTCCTCCCTAAAATAAATAAGTCTTAAAAAATAAAATAAAATAAAAAAGGACTAGACATCTGGCTGGCTGTCAACAGGACATATGACTCCCAGGTTGTGAGTTCAAGACCCAACTTGGGCATAGAGTTTACTTAGAATGTAATAAGTAGGCTGCCCGGGTGGCTCAGCGGTTTAGCGCTGCCTTCAGCTCAGCTCAGGTTGTGATCTTGGGAGTCCCGGGATGGAGTCCTGCATTGGGCTCCCTGCGTGGAGCCTGTGTGTCTCTCATGAATAAATAAAATCTTAAAAAAAAAAAAAAAAAAAACGTAATAAATAAGTAAATAAACAGTTTCCCCCCAAGGCAAATTAAACCTCAGTTATTTGCAAAACATATTTCTGCGGGGGGGGGGGAGGGGGAGTAAATTAAGCAACAGGTTAACAAGTTCAAGGCGGTACTGACGTGTACAAGCCCGCAACATGGGATCCCTGAGTGGCTCAGTGGTTTAGCACCGCCTTCGGCCTAGGGCGTAACGGGGGGGGGGGGGGTCCCGAGATCGAGTCCCACGTCGGGATCCCTGCATGGAGCCTGCTTCTCTGTGCCTCTTTCACGAATAAATAAAAAAATAATAAAATAAAAATAAAAATAAAATAAAATAAAATAAAAATAAAATAAAATAAAATAAGCCCGCAACAAAGGGTGCCACTACAGGAGGCTGCACGAGGTGCAGACGGCTCCCCTGGCCACCTAACCAGGGCGGGCCTGCACCTGCCAGCCTACGCCACTGCGGACCAGGTGAGGAGCAGTCACGTCGCTAGGGAGCTGCTGACTGAACCACTAGCCGTTCGTTCCCTCAAACCTCTCCGTGTGGAGAGCGGGGTCTGGGGAGCGTCAGCGGCCCCTGACAGGAGAGCCGGCGGGCGAGGACCGGCCCACGCGGCCCCGCGCCTCCCCGGGGCCTGCTCCTCAGACAGAACCCCGCCGGCAGCCCACTTCCGGTCCTGGCGGCCGCGCCGGGGGAGGGCTGCGGGTGTAGCCCCCGGCCGCCTCCTGCGCCACGGCCTGCGTGGGAGCGGGTTTCGGCTGCCGTCCCACCACGTCCACGTGGGCTTACAACAGGAGACACCGGCCACCCCCACGGCTTGGGGCAGCAGAGGCGCAGGAGTCGGAGGGACGAGAAGGGGAAGCGGAGGCCGGCGGGGCCTGGCGTTTGTGGCAACGCCCGGTGGGCAAGAGTGAGGAAAGCGCCTCCGTGAGGGCCGAGTGGCCAGGGGGACCGAGTCGCCAGCTCCACGGCGCTCCTCCCGCCCCCCCCTCCCTCCCCACGAGGCTCCCAAGATGGCGGCAGCCCCGCGCGGCTGGAGGTCACCGGCACGCGGCGGGGGCGGCCCGAGGGCGCGGGAGCAGCGGGACGAGGGCGGGCGGGAGGCCCCGGGTGGGAGCGCGCAAGGAAGGCCCGCACAGGACTCACGCGACGTGGGCGTCCCGCGCGCGTGCGCGGCGCATCGCGGGCGCGAGGGCACAAGGCCTTACCTGCTCCCAGAGCGGAGACGACCGAGAGGGGCGGGGGTGGTGGTGGGCGGGAAGAGCCAAAGGAAGGCTCGGCGCATGCGCGGCCTGGACCAACGAGTCGCCCTACGAGGGCTAGAGTGACCGCGACGTTGGGGGTCGGCCCGGGCGCCACAGCGCCGCCTGCCAGCTGTGCGTCGGGGCCCGGCCAGTCGCTCCACCTGGTGTTGGAGACGGGGAACTGCAGGCGGAGCGGGCCCCGTGCAGAAAAGAGCTCAGCTCGGCCCGGAAAACCCGAAAACCCGAAAGCCCATCCGTAACGTGGCCTGCGGTTTTGGTCGGCCCAGCGTTTGGGGTCTCGGACGCGTGTCCCCGGTCCCAGCATGTGCAGTCGCGTTGCCAAGCCTCCCTCCCCTCCACACACACAAATACCAGAATCCAGTGCTAAGTAACAGACATCGAGTTTGGGGTTCGGGGGCTCAAAATGTAGCAGAAGGAAAATGAAGTCACGGGACTCCTGCCTTCTGTGGCCCAGGAGCCCCGACCTTATGGATGGGAAGCCCGTGCAATGGGCGAGTAAAGCCGCAGGTCTTTATTGCCCTCTCCCTCTTATTCTAGTGATGAGCCAAGAGGAAACGGGCCTCGCGGACCAGAAGGTAGGGGCTCCCGGGGGCCATGACTCCAGCGCCCGGACGCTGCGCGACCGTCGAGGAGCGGCGGGCACCAGCCTCCGCAGGGCATCGGAGGTCCCTGCAGGGCGGGCGCCATCTGCGGGCGTGGACATGAGCGGCCCTCGCGCCCTTTGGCTCTTCCCTGCCCCCCCCCGGGGGGGGGCGCTCCCGGCCTCACCCCTGCTCCGGGCCTCCTGGTCTCCCCGGGAGGGAGGGGGGCGGCAGGGCCTAGCGCCTCGGCTCCTGCCCCAAGCCCGGCCATCGGGCGTCGGGCTTGAACGCAGCGCGAGAAGGACGGGGAAAGCTCGCCAAACCCCCATAAAAAATAAAAAATAAAAAGAGAGCCGCGGCTGTAAATAAAGCCAAATCCGCCACCCTCCGAGGGGCCGTTTGTCCTCCCCTCCTTGGCCCCGTCCTTCCCGCCGCCCCCTCCCGGCTCCCGGCCCCGCGGCGCCCCGGCCCCGAGCTCCTCCATTTAATCGGATTTGGGAGAAGGGGAGGATAAATCACGGCAGCAGCTTTACGGTCCCGGAGGAGAGGCGAGCCGCAGCCAGGCACACCCCGGCCGGCGATAAAAAGCGGCGCTGAAAGCCCGCGGAGCAATTTCCCGGGACCCCGAGCGACGCCATTACAGGAATGTAATTTTGCCCGGATGAGGCCCCGAGTTTAATTATCCTCGCGGAGGAATTTCAATGCGGCCAATCCATCTTGCAGGCGGGCGGCAGAGGGATTTATATGGGCCCGTTATTTCACACCGATCCTCCATCTGCATTTTTATGGCCCTGAGCTCCTGGAGGGAGGGGGAGGCGCGGGGAGGCACCGGGCGCGGGCGCGGGCGGAGGCCGGGCCTCCCCGCGTCCACGCCGCCCGCTCGGGCAGGATTCTCACCCGTTTCCCCGAAACTCCCACACCGCCCCCGGCCCCAGGGCTAGACTCGGAGCGGGGGGGAGGGGGGAGGTGAAGAGGGGAGCTGGGATCGTAGGGAACCCATCAACAGGTATTCACCCGGCGGCCAGGGGCGCTGCAGGGAGGTCCCCGCCCCCCGCCCCACCCCACCCCCACCCCCACCCCCGAGCCCGCAGCTTCAGGAGCCGCCACCCAAGGGTCGTGGCAGCCGATGGCCCGACAGTTCAGACCACCCCCCCCCCCCAGGATTGGAAGAAGGGGCCCGCGAGGACGCTGGGGGCTACAGGCTGCAGTGCTGACCCCCCCTCGGTGCTGGGCTCCGGATTCACGCCCGACTTGCCGTGACCTTGGGCGAGCGGCTGACCCTCCTGAATCCCTGTCCGCCTGGCAGCGGGGGGGGGGGGGGGGGCGTCAGAGGGCTTCCCCAGCCCCACCCCCACCCCAACCCCCACCCCCTCCCAGCGAGGGCGCAGGTTACAGGCCCCGGAGCTCTTAACAAGGTGCTTGGAGCTCAGTACGAGTGCAGTAAGTGCTAGTAACACCAACACCAGTTCTTGGTATTGTTGTTATCATCGTTGGAGCCGGAAGCATTGCGGTTCGATTCTGCACTGCTCCCTGGGGAGACTCGATTGCAAGATCCCTGCAGGGTCGTCTCCCGAGACTCAACGATCACGTACTGCACTTTTTTCACCCTCATCAATCATGCAAAACAAGTCCTTTGGTCGGTGGATGGAGAGACGGGTGGGGAGGACGGCGACCCGGGGAGGCCTAGGGCTGCCAGGCCCGAAGTCAGAAATTAAATCAGTAGGGGGGCGGCGAGGCTGCGGGCAGGGGCTGCGGTACGTGGGACGGGGCGAATTTCAAGACAACAAAAGGGAACGTTAGGGAAGGGTCTAGGGATCTTCTGAGCCCAGGGCTTGGGAAAGGGGCCTTCCACCACTTGAGCGATGGAAAACTGGAATCCGGGAAGGAAAGGGTGTGGAGCCAGACTATCCTTTCCAATCAATCCCTTTCTTTTCCTACCAGACCATGTAACAAGGTTGGCCTGATTGGCCAGTTTTTCTAATGACTGTTAGTGGCACATTCTGACTGGTTAGCAGCCTCCCTGCACAGTGGTGACGGAGAAATGAGATTGATCTTTTCTTTCTTAGGATTGGTTAATAGCCCCCAGGGGGGCCAGAGGCTCATTTTAATTGACTGGATAGGCTAGGAGGGAGGTCCAGCACCTCTCATACAGAAATTCTGAGTGTTCTTTTCCGCAAAGGTCACCAAGAAAGAGTCCTGATTGGCTTATGTATGTTTGCCTTTGGACTGGAAACAATGGCTTAGACAAGAAAAAAATCAAAAGAAAAAATCAAAAGAATCATGCAGGCTTGCCACAGTTCCATTTGAAACCCCAGAGATGGATTCACAGAGAGAAACATAAGAAGGATAAAAAGAGAGAATAGGACATAGAGAAATGCAAAGGAAAAAAAAATTGCCAGAGAGAAGTGGAAGGGTTTGAATAATTTATTTTTCACTCCTGATGGCTTACGATGAGGCTACTTTAGGATGCGCTTTGCTAGATGCACATGTCAACCAGCACAAGGCATGGAAAGAACAGCTGTCTTGGAAGCAGGAGACTGGGGGGGGTCTAGTCCTAGCATTACTACTAACACCCCCAATAATTTTACATGTTACCATATATCTCAAAACTCCAGTTTCCTCATTTGGAAAAATCGGGGGGAAATTTTTTAAGGTTTTTAAGGTTCTCTCCAGTGTTAACCTTCTAGGATATCCTTTGTGTTCAACAGGCCCTTTTGTACAAGTTGGAGTGGTACCATTGCACTGCCTATAAGAACTATTCTTATTTCTTTTTTCAATTTATTTTTTGTGAGCCTCTAAGTCCAACGTGGAGCTCAAACTCATGACCCCAGGATCAAGAGTTGCATGCTCTTCTGACTCAGCCAGCCAGGCCCCTGGACAAGGAGGACACTAAGTCTTGAACTCCTCCTTTAGTGACTGTTAATTTCAAGCGTGGTGGGTACGCCTGTCAGATTCCCTACTTCTCCTGCTAACGCAACTCCCCGGGAGAGCTGCTGGACTGTGAGCCATCAGTAAACCTGCCTATTCCTGGAGAAAGAAAACAGTAGATGGAGGGAGGGAAAGAGTCATTAGCATCTACGCTTCCAAGGAAGGGACCAGTGATGGCAGGATAGCCAAACAGATTCCTTTGAATTTGTATGATGAATTTGTACAAGTCCTACATATTTACCTAGAAGCTATGATTAGGTATCTGTGTGAACATAGATTTGGTGCTTGCCATTTGGTAGCTCCCAAGCCAAGGAACACACACAGACAACACAGAAAACAAAAGTCATTCTGATATAATGTGAAGAGCTGAGGACACAAACTAGAGATCTGAATCTAAATTTTGTAATACTACTGTTTAGTTATATGACTGAGGGAATCATTTCATCTCTCTAGACTTCAGTTTTTTTAGCTGCAAAATGTAGGAAAGCACTAGACAACTAATTAAGTTCTTTTTTGGCTTTAAATATAAATAGCATGGCTTTGTCCTTTCTGGTTTGCCCTTGTCTCCTGTGACTTTAAGTAATCAATCAACATTTATTGAGCATCTACTATGTGCAAGGTATTGTGCTTCATATTGTAAATGGGAATAAAAAGGGGGGAAAACATAACCCCTCGTCTTCATAAGTGTATAATCTGTAAGGAAGAGTTGTGCATATACAGCTACAATATGCAGCAAGATTTAATAGGTTATTTGAGTAATAGGAGTTGAGGAAGCAGTATGATTCCAGCTAGAATGATCAAGAAGACACCACGATTAAAGAGGTCTTTTCCTTCTTTTAAAGAAGTATGAAATATTTAAATCATGAATGGATGCAAGTAACATACTATTTACTCAACAGATATTTATTGCTATCTTACTATGTGCCAGGCACTGTTCTAGGTGCATGAAACACAGATGTGGGCAAAAAAAGGACAAAAATCTTTGCTTTCCATGGAGTGCCTAGCTGGCTCCGTTGGTAGAGCATGTGACTTTTGATCTTCGGATTGTGAGTTTGAGCTCCACATTGGAAACAGAGTTTACCTAAAAAAGAAAAGAAAAGAAAAGAAAAGAAAAGGAAAGAAAAGAAAAGAAAAGAAAAGAAAAGAAAAATATTATCAATGCCACTGGGGGCCCACATATGCTTCTCTCTTATAGTAGCCTCTGAATTTTATGTTGATCATTTAAAGGATTTTTTTCATATTTTTGCCGTATATTGTTTATTTTATCTCCCCTCTTTTTCCGTTTTTTTTTTACCATGCTAAGAGTGATGTAATATTCTTTGTAGACTCCCTTTGCTTGCTCTTTTCATTCAACATTATCTTCCTAAGATTCACCTATGTTGATGTAGATCACTGTAGTTTATTCCTATTCATTGTATAATAATCCACCAATTTGATTAATTCCCCTGTTGATGAGTACTGAGGCTTGTTTCCAGCTTTTTGCCATTACAAATAATACAGCTCTGTACATGTCTCTGGATATACGTTGGCAAGAATTTCTGCATAAAGGGAATTGTTAGGTTGAGGATACGAACTTTTCTAGATAATGTCAGTTTGTTTTCCAATATTTATGTCCACCAAAGTATATAAGAGTTTTAGTTGCTACCCCTATCCTCACCATCTTTGATATTTAGGCTAATCTGTTGGATATAAAATAGTATTTCATGGTGGCTTAAATTTATACTTGCCTGATTATTACTGAGGCTGAGCATCTTTTCATATATTTATTGGCCACTCATGTTTCTCCTTCTGTGAAATGTCTATTCATGTATATCCTTTGCCCATTTTCCTATTGGGTTATTTATCACCTCCCTATTGATTTTTTAGAAATTAACAAATATATATAGCCTAGTTCTGATCCTTTGTTAGTGCCAACTATCTACTTCTAGTTCGTAGAGGGGTTGGCATTTTAGTAAAGGCTTAAAGGATGGACGATTTCAGTTCCAGCTCAGAGTCCTCGTTTAGTTGGATTAATTCATTCTTAATTCATTCATCAAATATTTATTGAATGTCTAGCCAGACAGCATGCTGGACCATGAGAATACAAATATATCCCACATTTACTCACCCCTTACCACTTCCAAAATCTAGTTGGGTCCAAGCTACTGACATCTCTTGCTAGATCACTACAATAGCTTCCTATCTGTTCTCCCCGAACTCCACAATCTATTTTTGTTACAGTCTACTCTCCACACAGTAAGTAGCTAAAATGATCTTTTATTTATTTTATTTAAAGATGTTATTTATTTATTCATGAGAGACACAGAGAGAGAGGCAGAGACACTGGCAGAGGGAGAAGCAGGCTCCCTGCGGGGGAGGCCAACGCAGGACTCCATCCCAGGACCCTGGGATCACAAATTGAGCTCAAGGCAGATGCTCAACCTTGAGCCACCTAGGTGTCCTAAAGTGATCTTTTAAAATGTAGATTAGACAATGCAACTTAACCACCCCCCCTTACTTTTCCAGTGTTCATAGAAAAAATTCCAGGGTTCAGCTTGTTCCTGCTGATTCTCAGACACACCATCTTGGCTATTTCCTATGCCCAGAACATTCTTCTCCCAGATTATACTCACTCTCATTTCATTTAGGTCTCATTTCAAATAGTACCTTCTCAGAGAAGCCTTTCCTGACTACCCCATCTAAATAGTTGCTACCTTCCCTTCTTTGGCTCCTTTCTTCTTTTATTTTTCTTTTTACCACTTACCATTGTTTTATTTATTTTTCTTTTATTGATTTTTTCCCCACTAGGAGATAAGCCCCACTGGGCCAGGACCTTATTCACCGCTATAACTTCAGCAGTTGCAACAGTGTCTGGTACATAGTAGGCTGTCAGCAGAAATTTCATAAATGACTGAACAGTGAATAATATAGAGTCCTTGGCCTTAAAAAGTTAATAGTCTATCCAGGACTACCAAGAATTAAAAGGCAAATAATTTCAACCTGGTGCAGTAGTATTGTAAGAGGGGTAGACAGTGGATGCTATGAAAACACATAGGGAGGGAATGCATCCCAGTCCTGAGAACTGGTAGTCAAGGAAGGCTTCCAGGAGGTGGTAACATTTAAGACTCACATGGAGGACCTGCATTGGGAGGGAAGAGAAGGATGTTCAATGGAGAAGGAGCAGTAAATATAATGGTTTTGAAATGAGGGGTTACATGGTCTCTTCCACAAAGGCCAAGTAATTCAATGTGGCCAGAATGAACAGTTGCAAGTGTAGCAGGGTGCAGAGAGGTGAGACTGGTTCTAGTGGCTGGGTCCTGAAGGATCCTGAGCATCAATCAAGCTAAGGCACTAAGACATTTGAATTTTATCCAGAAGGTAGCAAGGAGTCATCTAAACAGAAGAGTGAGGAAACTCTAGCATTTTATTTTATAATTTTATTTTCATTATTTATTTAGATTTTTAAAAAATTTATTTATTTATTTATGATAGTCACACACAGAGAGAGAGAGAGAGAGGCAGAGACACAGGCAGAGGGAGAAGCAGGCTCCAGGCACCGGGAGCCCGACGTGGGATTCGATCCCGGGTCTCCAGGATCGCACCCTGGGCCAAAGGCAGGCGCCAAACCGCTGCGCCACCCAGGGATCCCCTATTTAGATTTTTAAAACGTTTTTATTTATGTATTTGAGAGACAGAGAGAGAACAAGAGCTGGAGGGAGAGGGAGAGGGAGAATTTGAAGCCAACTCTGTGCTGAATGCAGAGCCTGCTGTGGGGCTCCATCCCATGACCACAAGATCATGACCTGAGCTAAAACCAAGAGTCAGCTGCTTAACCCACTGAGCCACTCAGGTACCTCTATTTTATTTTTAGTTTTTAGTTATCTCTACACCCAATGTGAGGCTCAAACTCATGACCCTGAGCTCAAAAGTTGAACACTCCACTGACTGAGACAGCCAGGTGCCCTAAAGATCCTGCATTTTAAATTTGCAATTTAGAAAGATCATTCTAGCTCTAGTGTGGAGAATGGGTGAGACGAGGGGCACTGGGGACATGGTATGCAATAGGAGTCTGTTGTCAAAATCCCGCTGGGAGTGGAAACTGGCTGGCTTAGTCGGTAGAGTATGCGACTCTTGATATCAGGGTTGTGAATTTGAGCCCCACATTGGGTGTAGAGATTACTTAAAAATGAAATCTTAAAAAGAAAAAAATCCAGGTAGGAGATAGTTGTTGCCTGAGCTCTGAGATGATAGTGAGAATGGAGAGAAGTAGACCGAACTCTAGAGGTTTAGTTTTTTAAAGATTTTATTTATTTATTTATTCATTCATTCATTCATTCATTCATTCATTCGATACACAGAGAGAGACAGAGACACAGGCAGAGGGAGAAGCAAGCTCCATGAAGGGAGCCCAATGTGGGACTCTATCCCAGGACCCTGGGTTCACGCCCTGACTGAAGGCAGACGCTCAATCACTGAGCCACCCAGGCGTCCCTCAAGAGGTTTAGAAGGAAGAACTGATAGGCCTCAGGAATTACTATGGGGGATAAAAGAGAAGGGGAGATGAAAATGGCACTTGGTTTTCTGGTCTGGGTCACTGAGTGGTGCCATTCTCCAGCTTTCTCCCAAGCCTGGTCCTCTTCCATCTCCACATTCTAGGAACCAACCTGATAGGCTCTCCAACCTAGGAGCTGCCTCTAACCTTGATCCTAAGGCTGATCTTTCTCTAACCTTGATCCTGTACCCATAGTCCTGCATGAATCTAACCTCTCTAAGTTCTACTCCCTTTATATCCAACACAGTAAATGAAACTGAAGGGGCACCTGGCTGGCTCAGTGGGTAGAGCATGCAACTCTTGAGCTCTGGGTTGTGAGTTCAAGCCCCATGTTGAGGGTAGAGCTTACTTATAAAAATAAAAATGAAACTGAAACCACCATCTAGATAACCCTGGTTCTGTCTTCCAACCCTGCCTGAGCCACTAGGCCCGCCTTATATATTAGATTGGGAGCTCATCTAAGAACAAGAATCTTCCCCAATATTTCTTTATAGAGGGTACGACAGGGTTGTGGTCCATGGTTCTGTAGGCCACCAGGAGACTCCCAGACATAAAGGACAGAAGAATAGGGAGACAGTAAAATGACTACAGGCATGCAGGTAAGTTAGTTCCATTGTCTTCAGCTAGGAACAGCAGAAGTCTTGGCAGCTGTGAAAGGACAGGCAAGAGGAGGAAACCAGCACTTCCTTCGGGGGTCAACTGGAAAAGTTTTAGGTGAAAGGTGGATTTGGGAAGCTATGAGAATGAAGAGGGACAAATTGCTTGGTGGGCAAGTCTAGGGGCTTTCTAGGCATAAAGGACAGAATGGAGGGACACCTGGGGGGCTCAGCTGAGTGGTCCCGGGGTGTGATCCTGGAGTCCTAGGATCGAGTTCCACATCAGACTCCCTGCATGGAGCCTGCTTCTCCCTCTGCCTGTGTCTCTGCCTCTCTCTCCCTCTCTCTGTGTCTCTCATGAATAAATAAATAAATAAAATATTTTTTTAAAAAAAGGACAGAATGAAAAGGGCAAGAGGAAAGGGGTCAGCATCACTATGAGACGAACAGGCTTACCCCTAATACTTTGGGGGGCTCAGGGCAGTATAAAAATATATAGGCCTACATACCAAATGTCTAAATATGTAAAAGTTATAAATCAAAGGTAACAAACTGTTAAAACACGTTCTACCCTCTTGACAACTATGTCAATACCAACTGGAAGATTTGTATTTAGGATTCTGGGATTCTTCTAGTCCCTAATCTGACATTTGGGGTTCTCTTTCCATGCTTGGCTCTGTCCTACTACCAGAGGGGCCTCACACAAAAGCGTGTGCTCAGTGCAGTCACACATCTAAGCTCCATCCACTCTCCAGGCCAACAGCGTTAGTGGTGTTCCTCTAGCAGCTCCTTCTGTGCTTTTAGGAGATTGGACTCAGAAAGAGGCCCTGGAAATGGGCTTGGGGCCGCTTGGCAAGGGATTCTGGCAACTGGAGGGTGGGTTAGAATGGGGGAGGCATTTCCCCTTGGCCTTAAGTTATCCTAACTCTGGAGGAGGAGACCATCTAGAACAGGCGTCCAGGGTAGAGGTCCGTTATGCCAGGTCGCAGGGCACAGACTCTGGAATCACGTAGACTGGGCTCAGATCCCTATTCTGATATTAACTCTTTTTTGAATCTGGGCAAACTCTTGGAGCCTCAGTTTTCTTACTTATAAAGTGGGGATAATAATATCTCCCTCACGGGGGTTACTGTGAGAATAACTACGCTAATGTGTACAAAGCATCCGGGATTTAACAACAACCACTCATTCACGTCGTTTTCCTTCCACACATCACCACGCTTTCCTCAAAGCAGCCGTGGAGGTTGGGGAAGAAATGCGAAGTTTTTTTCAGGCGAGGCTGTCTGGGAGGAGTGGGTCTGGGAAAAAAATTGTTGATGAAGGAGAGAGTCATAATCTAGGCAGTAACAATCCCGTCTCAGGCTGGGACCATGTGGGAGAAGGAGGAAAAGTAAGTTGTCTTGTATGCAGATAAATGAGAACCAGTGAAGGCTTAATTGCTTTTACAATCTGTTTGTTTTGCTGACGGTAGCAGCTGTTTACTTGGTTTTCAGGTTAAGATAGGGGAAGGAGATGGGAATAATCTAAAATAATAGGAAATCCAAACATCATTTTTCTGGTGACCAGGAACATCATCAGAGACACGCACGGTTGTAAACACGTGTAGATCCTGTCTTTCAGGTACAGAGACTGACCTTTCCGAACCGATCGTGTATCGGTCCTGAACATGCGTGGGTTCTTACCACCTGCTGTCACTCTTGCTACGCCTGCAGCTGGAATGCCCTTTTTCTCCTCAGCCATTTTAAATTCTATTCTTTATGTCAGGTCCACTCCTTTCACTTTAAGTAGGCTCCAGGCCCAGCGTGGAGCCCAGTGTAGGGCTTGGACTCACAGTCTTGAGATCAAGACCTGAGCTGAGACCAAGAGTCAGGTGCTTAACTGACCAAGCCACCCAGGGGCCCCTCCACTCCCTTCATATTGAGCATCCCTTCCCACCACCTTCCCCCTTCCCTTGAGCTCTTCCTAATTTATATCACCTAGAACTCATTCACAGTCTTTTTTTTAGATTTTATTTATTCATGAGAGACACACACACAGAGAAGCAGAGACACAGGCAGAGGGAGAAGCAGGCTCCACGTGGGAAGCCTGACGTGGGACTCGATCCAAGGCCCACAGGATCAGGGCCTGGGCTGAAGACGGCGCTAAACTGCTGAGCCACCCTGGCTGCCCTCATTCACAGTCTTAATGTGTTCTCTGTCTTCTATTGTTCTCTGACCCTTTCCTGTCTTGTCTCCCATTTATTTTTGAAAATTTATTTTTAATTTTTGTTTCCCTATTTAGAGTTTAAGCTTATTAAGGAAAGGAACTGTTTCTACTTCTCTAACATTTCCCATTTGTCTGTATCTGTGTGTTCATTCAATATCATTTATTGTGTTCCCATGTGCCTGAGCCGTGTTAGGTGCTGGGGATATAAAACATTTTCTTTATATGTATCTGTATTGATCATACACATATACACATATATACATATGTCCTTCACTAGAGGAGCTAATAATGAACGATTCATGGTTTGATAACTGCTTATAAATGTGTTGCACACATAATGGGTGCTCAGTATAGGTTTGCTGGATTGAGGGACCATGCTTCTTTTCAAGCAGGCATTCAACAAGGGAACAAATGAATAACTGAATAATGATTCCCGATACAGCTGTTCCAGGTGTACCCTCCCCTATGGACTTGGTTCTGGCAGACTTAAAGGTGTAAGAATGTTTTGAGGGGAGAAGTGGTTTTTGGAGTCATCAGAACAGATAGTCTTTTCAAGGCAGTGTTCCCTGCTTCCCTTAAGGCCTGGTGATTAAATCACAAAGCATTTTACAGGCACCGGTGAATACCTTTTGCCAGTTTGCCTCATTTAGGTTGGTGAGTTATGAGAACTGTGTCCATCATCATAATGACAGCAGCTAGTATTGGATGCTTATGATGTGCTAGGTGTAGTGGTTTCTTTATATGAATTATCTAAATCCTAACAACAACTCTATGAAGCTGTACAATCATTATTTCTACTTTACACAGGGGGAAACTGAGGGGCAACTGCTGAGCAAAAAAGATAGGACTTGAATCCAGGGAGTGTGATTTCACACCGTGTTGTCTACATAATGAATTGGGACAGTGGAGAACTGGGTTCCTTTTTTTTTTTTTTTTTAAGATTTATTTATTTATTTTAGAGAGAGAGCAAGAGATCACACGAGTGGGGGAGAGAGCAAATCCTGAAGGAGACTCCCCTGCGGAGTGCAGAGGGCTCTATGTGGGGCTCAATCTCCAGATCCTGAGATCCTGACCTGAGCCCAAATCAAGAATCACATGCTTACCTGACTAGGCCACCAAGGTGCCCCAAGAACTGAGCTCTTGAGTGGCCCTGCCTCTTGCTTGCTGTGTGACCTGCAGATGTCATTTCAGCTCTTTGGTCATCAGCTCCTTCTGATCACATAGCTCAATGGTGACCACACGGGTCTTAAGGCCTATTCTTTTGAATTCAAGTCCTGTGCTCTATCAGCCTCAACTGCCCAAGTCTTGTGGTGATCCCTTACATATCACCTTTCACCTCCTTGTGGTATCGGGGGCACCTTGTGGTACTGTCATTCATGAGATGGCTACCCTTTTTGGTAAGTTATATACAAAGATTTTGATGGCTTCATGAAAGTCTTGGCTGATGGGGAGCATAGAGAGCTGCAGAAGGACCCCTGAACCCAAATTCTTTCTGTGACTCCATCCTCCAATTGCTAGGTTTAAATGAAAGCATTTTCCAGCATGCAGGATGCTTGCTATCAAGGAAGGCTTCAGAGATCACACGGCTAAAACTAAGCTATGATGGAAGGGCAGGCGGTCGATCCAGTTCACTTCTGGGTTTAGAGCTTAACCTACAAGGGCCATAGGTTGAAGCCAGGTAACAGGGAAGAGCAGGCGAAAGTTGACTTCTCTTAGGAGCCTGTGCGTGGAAATGGACGCTACCGAGACCCTGCATTTTGTCCCTTCCTAGTGGGATTTTTGCCTTCTACGTGTGTAGACAAAGGCTAGTAATTCTCTCAACAAGTGTGCATGGTTGGCTGGCATCAGTCAGTATTCTAAATTAGTGTGCTTACATAAAAATTGGTTTGCTGTACCCCTCATGTTATTATTTGGCTCATCCCTCTCTCCTTAATCTCCCTTGTTTGGGTACCAAGAGTAGCTGTGGGTTCTGCTCACGAGGGCAGCCTCTGATTGGGGTGCCTGCTAGTGTGCTTTCCTAGGGCTCCTTTAACACCAGCCAACCTGGCAGGATGGCCTTTATGTCCCTGCCCTCACCACCTTCCCTAGCCTCCAATCTCATTTTGTCATTTTCCAGAATCATTTGCATGGTTCTCCTGTAGGCTTCTTTTTTTTTTTTTTCCAATCTTCAGCTCTGCATAAAATTCTGCAGAGACTACGGACAAAAGCCTACTAAAGAATAATCTACCCCCCCCCCCATTCTCTCTCTCTCTGTGTCACACACACAGAATGGCAGGCAGACATCGTCTCTCATCTGACCTTACCATACCCCCAAATATCAAATCAAGATCACTTCCAAAACAAACAAGAACAAAACCCTCCAAAACAAAACAAAAAAATGGAGCAAAATTAAAAAAAAAAAATCACTCCCTTCTAGGAGATGAGTCCACTTTTGGGAGGGGGGGGAATCCTCCTGAAGTTACTAAAAGACTGAATTTTTGAAGCAGCTGCTTCTATGTCAGGTTGCAGCCTGGTGACCTTGGCTTGGGGTCCTGGGCCAGGTGTATGTTATTTGCTTCTAAAGGTGTTTTCCGTAAGCAGAGAGTAGCTCTGGTTATAGGTTAGTATTCTAAATGTGTGTATGTGAGAGGCGCTTGGGGGAGATGAGAAAAGTCCTGCTCTGACCCCTGGGGGAAGGGATTCCGAAAGCAGTTTTGGTCTCTGCCTTTCCGGGAGCCCCAATCTCTGGGGGCAGACTCTGGGTCAGACGGGGTGCATCAGAGGAAGGGACCAGGGAGTTAAACTCCGTTTAGGAACAGACCCACGAACAACTGCAGACACTTCAGGCCGGGACACCCTGCAGCTGCCAGCGGAGAGCGGAGCCGGAGCCGTGGAGGAGGCAGTCGAGGGCCAAGGGCAGACTTTGCAGAAAACCGGGCAGAGCTTGGAGGAGGCGGCGCGGGAGGTGCGGGGAGGTGCGGGGAGGGGCGGGGGCCGGGCAGGGCGGGCTCGCCTCTGTCCTCGCCATCCCGGGCCCCTTCCTCCCGCTCCCCCTCGGTAATCCGCTGACATCTCTTCAAATCCAATTATCGAATTAATTGACGTGCTAACCGAGAGGCAAACAGAAAGGGGCGGCGGGCACCGGGCGGCTCAGATTTATCCTCCGGGCTCCGCAGGCCCGGCCGGGCGAGATTTACTGGGCCTCGAACACGGCGACAGTTCAAACCTTTGATTAATCATGTTTTTCTCCCGGCCCCATAATTTAGTTGCACTTTTTCCCTCCCTGCCTTTTTTTATCAGTGGAAACAGAGACGGAGTCCTCATCAGCTTCAATTACAAATATTAAGCCCCCGGACAGCACTTTGACGGAGAGGCGGCCCGCCCCCCCCCGCCCCCCTAAATCATCCCCGAATTAACATCACAATCGGCGGCCGGCGCGCCTTCGGACTTAAACGGCGGCATATTGTCCGCGGCCGCTCGCGCTCGGCTCCGGCCTCCCCGCGAGGCCGTGGCGCCCGGGCTCCAGCGGGGGGGGGCTGCGCGGGGATGCGCGGGGGTGCACCGGGGGGAGCGCGGGGATGCGCGAGGGTGCACGGGGCGAGGGTGCACGGGGGGGTGAGGGCAGGGATGCGCGGGGGTGCACCGGGGGGAGCGCGGGGATGCGCGAGGGTGCACGGGGCGAGGGTGCACGGGGGGGGGAGGGCGGGGATGCGCGGGGGTGCACGTGGGGAGGGCGGGGATGCTCGGGGATGCACGTGGGGAGGGCGGGGGTGCACGGGGCAGGGCGGGGATGCGCGGGGGTGCACGGGGAGAGAGGGTGGGGTTGTGCGGGGCGGGGGTACGGGGGGGTGCACGTGGGGAGGGCGGGGATGCGCCGGGCGGGGCCCGCGGAGCCAGAGGAACCCCAGGAGCGGGCTGGCGGGGGCCCGGGGCGGTGCAAGTGGATGCAAATGAGGGCGCCGAGGCCGCGCCTGGGCCTGCAGCTGCGCAGCCCCGCGGGGGTCGGGGGTGGGGGGTGGGGGGTGGCCGCCCGCACCCCGCGCAGGACCCACGGGCCCCTCGGTGGGTCAGGGTGGAGCAGCCCGGAGGTAGGGCTTCCTCGTGCCCCGAGTCTCCCTGGGCGAAGGAAAAACGTGGGACGAGATTTCTCTACTTCCCGAGCGTTTCCGGGAATATTTGCCCTAAGCCCCAGCCGGAAAGTCTTGAAGGCAGGTCCCAGAAAGGACTGACTGAGTGGGAAGACCGAGCGCGAGGTTGAACTACCCTTGGGGATTTTTCGGATTAGAGGATCCTGGAAATAGGCAGATTTCTCTGAAGGCGTTTGGGGGGTGGGGGTGGAGGCACATAGAACTATTTGGCTCCGTCCCACTCAAGCGGAGGAGAAATCGGAGAGTCATCCCCCTGACCCCATCAGTCCTTTAGGAATACAGGAGATCGGGAAGAAAAATGTCAATCCGGGAGTCTGGGTTTCCAGGTATTTTCATACCCACCTGCCTCCTCGGTCCTGCCCGCATCAATCTCCAGGACTCCATTTCTGCCTAGCAACACCACAACCAATCAAGATGCAATTAAGCGGGGCCGCGCGGCTCAGCCTTAACGGGATTGGCTGCTCGCGGTGGGCGCATCCCCAGTTTTCATTGGCCGACGGCCACCTGGATGGAGATGAGGATCCCGGGGCCTGGTCTCCGCAGGGCGGACCTGTGGCTGCGGCGCCGAGACCTGCGAGCTCGAGCCGGACGCCTGGGCCGTTGTTGCCCCCCTGCCCCCCCCATTCCCAAGGGGATCTCCCGAGCTTTTCCCTTCGCCCTCAGCGCCCCTGCCCGGGGCCTAGTCGGGATGAAATCCGACCACATAACGCAGAAATAATGCGGATTTGTATGCTGTTTGTATCGTCTTTGCATTCGTTCAATGTCAAGATTTGGCATCTCCCTTCCGTCCAAAGCCGCCCCACTTCCTGCCCCTTTCTCTATCCCTCGTGCATCCAAGGGGCGGCTTCTCCTTGGTGAATCTCTCAGGCCCTGCCCTCTCTTGCCCCAAACCCTCCCTTGGGCTCAGCTCCACGGATTCCCGATTGCCCCCTCCTCCCAAGCAGGATGCAGTGTAAAGAACGGTGTAGGAGGGAGTTAGAGAAAGGACCCCCCCAACACACACACACACACCCCAACCTCCATCCTCGCTCCCCATCCATTTTCTCCGAGGGAGCCGAGTTTGACAGCGAATTCATTCCGAGCGGGGAGGGTGATTTATTCTTCAAATATACCGACAAGTGCGGGCATGATGGAGCCCATTAAAATGTTGGGAGATTGTTTTTATGATTGAAGTCTGTATTACTCCAACCATAAAGAAAGAGAGCAAGGAGTCATTAGCATTTTCATGATGGTGTATTTCTGCTTGTCTCCGCGCCATCACTCATCTTTACTGCCCGTCCCTTTGCTCTCGCTCTGCTACAACGAGGAGAGACTGCAGCCTGAGTTGGGGTTGGGGGTGGGGGAGGCGGGGGCCAGAGATGCCCCAGCCGCTCTGCCCTTCACGCCAAATCCTCACCCTCCTTGGGACGCAGATGGGGGTGCGAGGCCAGACACAGAAGATGCGCCTCACCTTTCTCCCGTGGGCTCCTCCAGCGCCTGAAACGGTGGGAGCAGGGGGTCCCGCCAAAGGGTGCTTGGAGATCTGGGCAGACTGGTTAGGTAGGAGGTGTACCCCTTCCTTTCTTTGGCTCTTCCCTTCCTGGCCTACACGCCACTTAGAGCCCTCCAGCGTTATCCGGGAAGGGGTGAGGTCAAGAATTCTTGGCTGGATGCCCTGGGCTGGAGATGACAGAATAGAAGAGGATAAGAGGGGAGGAGACTCCAAGTCCCTGGGTTTGGAGACTGTGTTGGCAAGAGGATAGAAGCCTGCACATTTGGCTTTTGTCTCTGCTATTCCCTCAAGCACCCTTTGACTTTGCTCTGGGATGGGTTTAAGCCTACTGTCTCCACCCTAGTTCCCCAGATCCTGCTCCTTCCTAATTCCCTAAATCCTTGATTCTTTTTTACCCCTGTCATTTACGAGACTCTCCAGTACCCCCAAGGAAAAATTCATACCCTCAGTGAAAATAAGGGAGATAAAAATAACCACTGCCAAGGTAGGAGCCTGGAGAAAGTTGGCTATGAGTAAAACGGTAGCTCCAGGTGCATGAGGATTGTTGGAGTCACCTGTCTCTGATGAGATCCTTAACATAAAGAAACATTCTTTCTAGGTTGGGAACAACCTTCTGCGTATCCTACTGTCCCAAACTGTATGGTGGCTCTTGAGGGAGTTGATTGGGATAAAGGCTGGTTAAGAGGCGATGGGGAAACGGAAGGGTTAGCTAGCAAGACATTAACAGCGGTAACGATTAGTGGACCACTTTCCTCTTGGTCCGGTGTTTTCTCGTTGATGTCTTACAACTTGAGAGGTAGGTTTCATGACCCCCATTTCACAAATGAGGAAGCGAAGGGTCAGATGAGAGTGTGTAGGGTACCCAAGGTCATCCAGCCAGTAAACAGAAGAATCAAGATCTGAACCCTGGACTATCTTCATGAACTGATGCTGCTTGAGAAGGAATTTAGGGTCTCAAAAGTGGAAGCCGGGATGACAAAACACCCCATTTACTTTACCTGGGCTCGTAAGGAAGTGCTTACTAGGAATATTCATCCCTTGGCCACTGGTCTGGGTAGTTGGGTGTCGTTAGCATTGCTGGGTTTAACCCCTCTCTAATGGTTCAGGGAACATTAATTGAACACTTATTATGTGTCATTTTTGGTTGGCCATGCCCTGACCCCCTCTCCCTATCCCAGGCCTCCCCCTACCCCACTGAGATGGTACCAAATAGAGTTCTGGTTCCCTGGGCAGGGGTAGAGGCCCAGACAGAGATGGAACAAAGTGGGGTGTGGAGGTGAGAGCCCCCCTACAGCCCGCACAGTGCCCAGAGGCGGCTATAGCAGCAGCCCCAGATTTACAGCTGCCCTGGTGCTGATGCCATAAAAGCAAACGATCCTTCTCTGTACTAATTTCTGTGTAATTAGATCTCTCCTGGCATGGAAAGTGGGGAGTGGGGGTAGCCAGGAGGGGAGGGTGCCAAGGACTCTCCACAGAGGTGGGAGGAGGAGCTGTAGGACATAGTTGGCTTCATGGGGGTCCAGTTGGGCACATGCATCTGTGTGCACTGTGACAGAGATGGGAAACGCAATGTCACACATGGTAAAGAGGCAGGTGGGTCCCGATGTGACGACACCTTTGTGCCCAGGTTGGGGCAAGGTACGAAGTTGGGGCCTGGGATCATGTACACAGATCCTGAAGCTGGAAGAGTAACTCCTGGCCGGTCTATGTGCCCACGGAAGGTATTGAAATCCTCAGAGGAGCTGCACACAGGTTTCCCCACAGGCAGCTAGATACCAAACAAATTCCTCAGGCCTGACCGGCAAGGAATTCCTGCAGAAGCATCGCATTTATGTCCACGTTTACAGAACAACATATACATTCTATCCGCACATTTACCTGCGTGACAGTAGATACACTCGGCTCTTAACCAAAGGTTGAAATGATAGCATCTGTACTAAACAGGAGCTCAGCAAATGTCTGTCCCCTTCTCCACCCGCACCCACGGCCTGCCCCTCTTGCAGACAGAAAAACTAATGGTTGAAAAAAAGCCCTTTCTTTAAGGTTTTCTTCAACATGCTTGCAGGTGGATCCCATGAAACCAGGAAAAACAAAAGTTGCAGAATGTGGGGATGGTTAGAGAAGGAAAGATCCTGGAGCCTTTCCTTTCCTTAGGAAGAGCAGAGTCCCAGAGAGGAGAACAAGGTTGTTATTTTGACCTCCCCTCCCCCTGCTGCCTCCACCCCACGGTGACAAACAATGACCACGAGGATGGCAGTAATGCCATTTGGAACAACACTTCTAGCCGCTGAGTGTTACTTCTGCGCTGGGGTGTGTTTGTGGAGGGGCCTCGAGGGCCTCTTCCCAGGCTCTCCCCGCAGCCTCCACTCCTGCCACAGGAAGCCTGCCGGGGAGTCAGCGGCCTCTGCTTCCATCCTTCTACTTGAAATGGAGCTCTTTACTTCATAAACAGTTTGCCCCATCGCTGGGCTGCTGTAGGGATTAGAATATTCTTTCATGGAAACCGAAATCCATCTTCTTTTTAATTTCAGAATATACCATTTCTAACTACCTGTCATATCTCCTTGAGTTATTTTAATGTTTTAAGACCAGTTCAATCAAAGCATTAATCGGCCCCCACAACAGCAATAACAATTAGAGACCCATTGGAAAATCAGGAGATTTTGATCTCCTCAGATGATTGTCATGTACTTATCTTAAGCCCTTGTTCTAATGGGTAATTCCTGATTAACCTGAGTAATGAAAATGTATCACAATAAAGAAAGATTTGTCATGCCTTGTTATCACTTCATAAGGCCATCCTTCTAGATACCTGCCATAACACCAGGATATTTCTGTCCCAATAAAACATGATCATGATGTGCTTGGCTAATAAAAAGGAAAAAAGCCGTGTATTAAAAATATGTTTAAAATGATTTGCATGAGTGATGTAAATATAAACCACCACCATCATCATTGTCAACATCATCCTCAGTTTATTTGCCTTTTGAGATCCCTGCTCGACCTTGGGGGTGGGAGTAGATAAAGGAAGAGGGAGGCAGAAAATTAGCACCCATTAAATGCCAGGCACTGTGCTAAACACTCAGGGTAGCTCCACGAGGCAGCATTATTATGCCCTTACAGGTGAGGGGATTGGGCTCCAAGAAGTTAGCGGCACTTGCCTGAGGTCATGCAGGTCGCAACCAGGGCATCAGGACTTAAACTCAGGGATGTCTGAGTCCCGAACCCCCACTTCCCCCAGCCCCCGGGCCCCGGACTGATTACTTTTACTGTGATGCTGGCGGTGCCCCACCGAGTGGATCTGGACCACTCCAGGGACCGTGTGAGCTGCGCTCAAGACCTCACGCTTCCTGCCCAGCCACCCAGACTCCCCGCAGGGGCCTCGGGGTTCAGGGCCTGAACCTCGTGGCCTTGTGCTCAGTCGCGTTTCTGCCTTCACCCAGGGGCGCCCCCGCAGAACCACGGGTAGCACGAACGCGCGCGGGCACCGCGTCCAGGGACATTCCCACGCGCAGCGTCCCAGGCGCCCGGCCCCGCGCCCAGGTGGTGGCGAGCGCGGCCAGCAGGGGTCGCCGGCACACCAGGAATCGGGGCGTGCGGGCGGGTCCCCGTCCTGCGGGATCCAAGCGTTCCTCTCCTCTGCTCCCCTCCTAACATCTCTGGCCAACCCCTCCCCTTCGCTGCTTTCCTTTCCTAGGCACCCCCCACCGCTCTCCCCGTCGCCGTAGGTCTCCGATGATGCGCTAAGGCAGCGCCCCGAGCTGCCCAATCCCACCCTGGACCAGGGCCCGGGATGCTGGCGCCAGTCCTGCTTTAGGAGTGGCCCGGGGGCTGGTAAGAAGCCTGGGGTGCCCAACCTCCCGGTTCGTCCTTGCCCCATTAGGCCTCTCCCTCCTCTCGGGCCTCCCCAGTGCCCATCGCTTCTCAGCCTCCTTCACTTCCCGTGTCTGGAGCATTTATTGTCCTGGTGTTCACAAAAGCGTTTGTCCTAGTTCACTAAGCACTTGTCCCAGACATCCTCAGGCCCCGGGGGCTTTAGCTCCCTGGTCTCGGGAGGGCCTAAGAGTGGAGGAGGAAGCCAATCCCTCAGGGAGTGACCTGTGGCCAATGGTTCTGCATGAGAAACCAGGTTGGGGAGGGTTGGGGAGGATATGGGAGGGACCCAGGGACCCTGCTTCTCGACAGCAAGGCCAGGTGTCTGCTCCCTGCAGGAAGGGGGGCCAGACACTGGCTCCGGAGGCAGCTGCGGCCGCCTTCGGGGAGTGGCATCTCTCCGCTCTTTCTGCCTCCCCCCTCCCCTGCTGTAGCAACAGTGCCCCAGCCTTCCCAGGCCCCCACCTCCCGGCAGCCCCCTCCCCCAACTCCTGGAGCCTAGTGATTGGCGGCTGCCTGCTGCAGGGCCGGCTGCTTTATAGCTTTGCGGCAGCTGGGGAGCCGGCGAGGCCAGAGGCGGAAAAGTGGAAACCGACCAAGAAATGGAGAAAGCGTCAAAGAGAGGAGGACAGAAACAGAGGCAGAGAGACCTCAAGAATAACAGACACCCCGAATGTAAATAACGAGAGGGACAGACCGAAGCAGAGATGGACACAAAGAAAATTATAGAGATACTGATAAAAGATGAAAATGTGATAAAGATGGGGGAGAAGGGAGAGAAAATGCAGACAGAAAAGCATCTGCATAAGTCCTGAAAGTAGGGATGTGCTGGGCTTTCCAGGTGGGCAGGGATTTCTTGGTTCCGCAGAGGGTTCTTGGGCATCTAGGGGCTCCCAGAAATTCTATGACCCAGAGGAGCCTGGAGGGTCTTGCAGCTAAACTTGCAGTTCTCCCCACACCTGTGCTCCCATTCATCCGTTCTAGCCTTTCCCAGGGCCACAGCCTCCAGGAGTTGTTTGTTTGTTTAAGATTGTATTTATTCATGAGAGACACACAGGCAGAGGGAGAAGCAGCCCCCCCACCCCCCCCCCCGTGAGGTCTGCATCTCAGGACCCCACGATCACGACCTGAGCCAAAGGCAGACAGCCAACCCTTGAGACCCCAGACGTCCCAGCCTCCTGGAATTTTAAGGTTGTTACAGAAATGTCCTCCTTTAGGGATGACCCATGACCTAGGGTGGAAGAATCATGTCCCATTTTCCACGAAATGAATGGGAAAGCTGAGCTCTGACGCTTGGGAGGGTCTGTAACATTACAGCTCTCCTTCGGCTGTACATGGATTGACTTGTAAGGTTGTAGACTCTCTCATGGCGCCTCAGTTGGCACACACCACATTTGCCTTACGTGACAGTTGTTCCCCTACATATCCTTTCGCGAATACAGAAGCTCCTTAACAGTAAGATCTGTGTCTGCCCTTCTTTGTGGCTCCCACAGTGCCTTGTTCTTATTTATTGAGTGAACCAATGAATGGCCCTCGGAGATGTTTAAGCAGAGGTTGGATGACTACCAATGAGGGATGCAGTCCAGGGAATTTCTGTACTGAATGAGAGGTTGGAAATACACGTCTGAGCGCCCTTTTGGTTTTAAGGCCCTATCAACCCACATATACGACCCTGAGTTTGCTCTTTCTCCAAATGTGCAGGGATAAGATGCAAAACAGAACCCCCCAAATGATAAAATAACTACCATGTGCCTGGCTCCATACAAGGCATTTTACACATTTGTTCTCGTATAATCATCACAATGAGTTTTCTAGGTGGGAGTTACCCACATTTTGTGGGTAGGGGCTCAGAGAGATGGAGTGTTTTGCTCCAGGTCACATGCTTAGGACGTATGACAGATTAAATCTGGAGACCTCTAGCACCCATGTGCTCGCCGCAGCACCATGATTCCACCGATCTGGGAGATTTCCAGTTTTAGAAAAGCATAGGAGTTGAGAAATAGGGAAAACAAAAGAAGGAAGTTATGGTTTCTAAATTTAGGGCTGTGAGTTAGAATGGGACACTTCTACTCTCACCTGATGATTAACAGACCTGGAGAAAGAAAAAAATGTGAGGGGCTCAGATTGGCAACTGGAGATGGGGTCCTAACCACTGGCATCTTGTGCCCTAGGTTATGGCCTTAGAAGCATGGGGCAGAGGGGTGCGTCTAGAATGCAGTCTTGGAAATTACAGGCATGTATCTCCCTGCAAGGAGGGATGCTGGGAGTCTAGGGGTGTCCAGGTTTCAGGGGTCCCTTTCTGGGGGAGGGCTTCATAAGCACTGTAAAGTAGAAATTTAATACATAGTTTTAAATTTGTCATTTTAAGTTTTCTAGTAGTGGGATCCCTGGGTGGCGCAGTGGTTTGGCGCCTGCCTTTGGCCCAGGGCGCGATCCTGGAGACCCGGGATCGAATCCCACGTCGGGCTGCCGGTGCATGGAGCCTGCTTCTCCCTCTGCCTATGTCTCTGCCTCTCTCTCTCTCTCTCTGTGACTATCATAAATAAATAAAAATTAAAAAAAAAAAGTTTTCTAGTAGTTACATTAAAAAAAGTAAAAAGGGGAACCCTGGGTGGTGCAGCGGTTTAGCGCCTGCCTTTGGCCCAGGGCGCGATCCTGGAGACCCGGGATCGAATCCCACGTCAGGCTCCCGGTGCATGAAGCCTGCTTCTCCCTCTCCCTCTGCCTATGTCTCTGCCTCTCTCTCTCTCTCTGTATGACTATCATAAATAAATAAAAATTTAAAAAAAAGTAAAAGGGATCAGGGGTGGGTCGCCTGGCTGGCTCAGTGGGGAGAGCATGTGACTCTTCATCTTGGGGTTGTAAGTTTGAGCCCTACGTTGGGCATCCAGGTGACTTAAAAATAAAATCTTAAAAAGAAAACCCAGGGCACCTGGGTGGCTTAGTCCGTTAAGCGTCTGCCTTCAGCTCAGGTCATGATCTTGGGGTCCTGGGATCCAATCCCGCATCAGGTTCCTGCTCAGTGGGGAGTCTGCTTCTCTGTCTCCCTCTGCACCTGTCCCTGCTTGTGCTCTCTCTCTCTCTCTCTTGCTCACTCTCTCTCAAATAAATAAAATCTAAAAAAAAAAGAACCAGATAAAATTAACAACATATTTTATTTGACCCAATATATCCAAATTATTGTCATTTAAACATGCAATCAGTATAAAATTATTTTAAATTCTTTTTTTTTTTTTTGGCCCAAAGTCTTTAAATCTGTTATGCAATTTATACTCACAACATTTCAGTTTAGATTGGCCACAGTTCAAGTGTTCAGTGTCCCATAGTGGACAGTGCAGGCCTAGAGTGTGCCTCACACCTGGCCCGTCAGAACCAGTGGGAATTCTTTGATGTTGGATCAGGACATCTCGGTTCCTGCCCTTGATTTTTCTTACACCTTGACTCAGAAGTCCTTGTTTCTGGAGACATATTCCCAATTCCCACGGGTCAGCATTGTGTAACTGCTACAGGTTCTATGAAGTCCCTGCAGCACAATAAGCCTACAGAACTTCCCTCAAGCTCCTCTGGCCAAGCCACCAGTGACCTCCGGGCTGCCAATCCAGAGCTTTCCAGGAGTCATTTCCTTGGCCTCTCTGCTGCACCCGCCACACAGTCCTTCCTCTGACTGATCCTTCGCAGTCTCTGTGACTTCTCGTTCTCTGAACTTGTCTTCCATGCAGATGGTCACCTGGGTCCCGCCCTTGGCCCTCTTACCCTCTCACTCTACACGCAGGGACACCTGGGTGATCTTTCTTCCTTCTCATCACCTTTACTTTCAAGGATCTTACGTCTCTGTCTTCAGTTTCAAGCTCTCTTGAGCTCCAGACTTACATTTATCTATCCAACTGCCCACTGGATCTCTCTCTCTCCTTTGGAAGATCCCAAACACACTGGAAATTCAACATGTCCACACTGCACCAGTCATGTTTCCCTTCATGTGCTTCTCCACTCATATTATTTCTTTGGTGAATGGCATTACTGGTTATCTGGTCAATGAAACAAGAAACCTGGGATCAACCTGACTCCTGTTCACTTCCCATGTCTCATTATCACCAAGTCCCATTAATTTTGCGTCCTAAAGAGTTCTTGTCCCCTTGACACTGCCTCATCTGAGTGTTCGCCATTTTTGCCTGGGTTAGTACAAGGGTTCCTAACCGGTTTCTCTGGACTTTCATGATCTGTCATAGGGCGTAAGCTTCGTAAGGGCAGGCAGTGTGTTGTCCGGGCTGTTTCCCAGTGCCCAGAGCAGCACCCGGCACGTGGTAGCACCCAATGAATATTTGCTGAGTGGACGTCTGAGTATGTATCTCTCAGTCCATTTTCCCATCCTCACCTCACACGGTGTGACCTTCACTCAGCGGCCCTACCTGAGTGTTTAGGTTTCTGAGCCAGTTATGACTTTCCACATTCTCTTCCTTGTCTCTTTAAGATTGAGCCTCGGGGCACCTGGGTGGCTCAGTTGGTTAAGAATCTGCCTTCAGCTTGTGCTATGATCCCGGGCTCCTGGGGTCGAGCCCCGTGTTGGGCCCCCTGCTCAGTGGGGAGGCTGCTTCTCCCTCGAACTCTCCCTCTGTGCTCTCTCTCTCTCAGATAAATGAAAATCTTAAACAAATAAATAAAAAAGATTGAGCGTCTACATCGTCACCCACAGGCAGCTTTGTGTCCCCCAGTCCTGCTTAAGTATCCTTTCCCTGGGTCCCATGGCCTGCTGTGCGGATCTCTAAAGCAGTGCTTATCTTGCCTTCTTGTTTTTATGGCTTTATGTTGACTAGAAGCTGCTTGAGGGCAGTTTTTGACTGTTTTGACAGGGTTTTTGACTGTTCCATCTCTATTCCCAGCACTGGACCCATAAAGAGCACTCCAGAAAGTTCTCTCAATTAGTGTACGACATGCCTCTGTCCTGGATGACACCACGTTTTCCTCTTTCAGGCTACACGGGGCACTTTAACAGTATTGGTAATTTTTTCTAAAGCTGGCTAATCAGTCCAATGATGTCCACGTTGTTATCCTTTATCTCTTATACAAGGATATATATATCCTTTTGTATGTATGAGATATTTTATTAAAATAATCAAAACAGGGATCCCTGGGTGGCGCAGTGGTTTAGCGCCTGCCTTTGGCCCAGGGCGCGATCCTGGAGACCTGGGATTGAATCTCACGTCCGGCTCCCGATGCATGGAGCCTGCTTCTCCCTCAGCTTGTGTCTCTGCCTCTCTCTCTCTCTCTCTGTGTGTGTGACTATCATAAATAAATAAAAATTAAAAAAATAATCAAAACATTTATTTTAGGGGGCGCCTGGGTGGCTCAGCGGTTGGCTGTGTGCCTTGGGCTCAGGGCGTGACCTCGGGGTCCTGGATCGAGTCCCACATCAGGAGCCCCGTGGGGAGCCTGCTTCTCCCTCTGCCTGTGTCTCTGCCTGTCTCTGTGTGTCTTTCATGAATAAATATCTTAAGAAAAAAAAAAACGCTTTATTTTTGGAAGGACCGGCCCCATGTCCCGATCTCTGTACTGGACTTCAGGAACATGAGATGTGCAAACACAGAGCCGGCCCTCCAGCTGCTTAGAGCTGCGAGAGAAGAAAGACTCGTAAACACGCTGTCGTGTTTTTATGAAGTGATGCGCAGGGCACCTCAGGGGGTGAGGGAGGGAAGTCCGGGAGGGCTTCGTGGAGGAGGCGTCCTCCGCGCTGTGGGGAAAGCGGGCGCCGAGGCGGGCCAGGGTAGCGGAGGGCGTCGGAGACGCTGGGGTGCAGAGGAAGCGAGAGTCCGCTGGTGAAGGCCCTGACCTGCGCCCTAGGGACCCGCGCCGCAGACCCGTGGGGTGACGGCAGCCGCGGGGTTCTGCGAGCCGGGAGGTGTTGGGGCGTCTCTGCCGCCCCAACTGACACCTCAGTTCCCGTTCGCCGCTGCCTGGGCCGCCTCTTCCCTCGCACGAGCGCCGTGGGCCCCATCAGAGCCCGGGGTTTGGGGTTTGGGTAGTTGCTGGAGGCGGGGGGTGCGGGGGCGAACCCATTCCAGGAGGGAGAGGAGCGGGACGGCCGCGGTGCCCCCGCCCCGGGGGAGTGGGAGAAAGGGCTCGCACTGCCCCCCCCGACACCCCCCCACCCCCGGGCGGCTCATTCCCCCCTGAGCCCCGCAAGGTGCTGGCTCCCGGGGCGGGCGGGGCGGCTCTAGGGCGAAGGGCAGACAGGAGAGCCGGAGCGCTGGGTACCTGCGCAGGGGCCCGAGGGGCACTGGGCGACTCCGTGGAGGGGGCCGTGCCGCGGGCGCGGGGGGAGGATGGGCCACGAGAGTGGGCGGCCAAGCCCTGGAGGAGGGAAGACGGGAGGCCGCAGCCCGTAGGGGTTTAGCTGCGCCCGTCGGCGGCCTCGCCCCTGCCCGGGGCTCCTGCGGGGGGCGGCGGGGGGCGGCGTGGCAGGGACTACGGGGCGCCCGGGCTCTGGGTGTCCCTTGCTGTCTCCCTTCCTCCCCTTTTGCTCTAGGGGCGACACCCTTCCAGAAGCCAGGATGCCTGGGTTCCAGATCCTTCCCTCCCCAGCCTCCCCCAGACATAAATCACAAGTGATTTCATTAAATGCACCTCCTGCGGGGGCTGTTGGCTCATAATTCCTCTCTGATTAACCCCCAGTACCCCGGCAAGTTTATAGGCCAAGCGAGGGAGGGGCTCGGGGGAGGGACAAAGGAGGGGTGGGGGGAATCCCGGGCTGGTGATGGATGCCTCTGTCAGCCCAGCTCGTATTTATTAATAGTCTTAATACGGGAAGCAATAAAGGAAGAGAGGGATTCTATTAATTAAATCATTGTTATAATTAACTTTCATTAAAGGAGGATCAATAAAGAGGAGTTGAGATGGAGAGGGGAGAGATCCATTATCTCTAATTTCCTTGGAAGGGATTCAGGGACCGACATGGGGTTGCTAGGAGACAGAGACGGGAGGGAAGAAGGAGGGATGGAAGATGTCATCCAGGTGGGGCTGGAAGGGGGGCTCAGGTGGGTGGAGAGAGGGGCCCTGAAGGGAGAGGAGGGTGGCTGGTGAGGGAGCTCCGGAGGCGAGGGCCTGGTGAGCACGCGGGGCCTCAGGAGATGCCCCCCGCCGGGCGTAGCCTGTGAGGCTGCTTCGAGGGGATGGATGCGCTTCTGTGACTGCGGAGCCGGTGCGCAGGCGGGCGGTGAGGAGGCACCGGGCCGAAGGCGAGGCAGGGCGGGGAGGAAGGAGTAGGAGTAGGCCTCGGAGGCCGGCCGGGGCGCAGGCCTTTCTGGGGCTCCTCAAAGGTGTGAACTACTCCTGGGAGTAGCGCCTGCCTCTGGCCCTGCCCGCCTCTGGCCCTGACCCGCTCTGTCCCCCCGCCCCCAGGCCTGAAGCTCCCAGCACGGTCCACGGGGACCCAGGCCTGCTCCCCCTGCCACCGCAGTGTCCCGGAGCCGGACCCCCAGCCTGGAGCCCCAGCCGCAGCTGCGGAGCCCAGGCCCCAGGCAGGCAGGGCCAGGCCCCCCCTCGCTCCCTCCCCCTCTCCGCTCTAGGGGCCAGGGGCCTGGACCTTCCTTGCTCTAGTCACACCTCATGAGAAGAACACATTTTATTAGAATCGTTATACATATCATATAAATATATTTGTCCCAACTACCGACGGAGGGAGGGATCATGAAGGAAAGCTCTTATTGCTGTGGGGGAACCTGGAGAGGGAGGAAGGACCGAGAAATGGGGACACCTGGGACTGTTTGTTCCCCCCATCCCTCACAGAAGGCACAAATGCATTATTTCTTTCCATGTGAGGACACTGGGGGGAAGTGGCGGGGAGGGGCAGGAGACGGAATACAGAAAACCTCAAAATACAAAAGAAACCTCCAAACTTCATATCTAATGTTGTGGAAAAGGCCAGGGTGGGGTGCAGAAGGCAATGGGTTGGGGGTGGGGGGCGGGAGGCAGAGAGAACCACTGAAGCTCAGAACCGAGAGACCCCAAGAGGCTGTGGTGTCCGTGCTACTGCCTCCATGCAGGCCCCAGAGAAAACTCGGGTAAACCAACACAGACCCCAAATGAGAGGGTGGGGCGCCCCAGGAATTGGCTTTGGGGCATCAGAGAGTGTATATGAGTGTGAGTGTGTGTACGTGGTGGTGGTGTGGTAGCTGGTGTCAGTGACAGAGCAACCAGGCCCAGGAGGGGCTGATCTTATTCCCCCTGGGGAGGGCCTCCTCCTGGTTCCTCCAAAACCGCTTTCAGGGGGTACAGTCAGCCGCTGCTTCCAGGAAGGGCCCTGCCTGGGCAACGAGCCTGGTAGGAGAGGATGAAGGCCAGAGCCCCGGATGAAAATGGTTCGGGAGCGGTTCTCAGGGACCAGAATGCCATGGAGGCCAGTGTGTCAGAAGAGGCGTGAGCCTAAGTGTGTGTATGTGCATGAGTGTGTGTGTGTGTGTGTGTGTGTGTCAGTGTATCTGTGCGTGTCCTGGGGTGGGGGTGGGTGAGATCACTCAAAGGTAAAGGGGTCCTGGGTGCTGAAAAAGAAGTGTCCATCCATGTGGTCCTCCAGGGCGTCCTTATCACTCTCGGCTGGGAAGCGCTCCTTACAAATAGGGCACTCCCTCCACGGGGGGGTGGCGGGGCCCCCAGTGCTGGCCTCTGACAAGGGACCCACTGCGAAGCCACTGCGGGAGACGGGAAAGGAGCTGGTCAGCACGCTGCAGTGCCCTCCTGCCCTGGGGACCGCGGGGAGGGGGGGCCCATGCTCGGGGCTCCCAGGTCCCCTTCCTCGGGCAGCTCCCTGCTGGCTCTCCCCTGACCTCCCCAGCATCCTTCTCCCCACGCTCTCCTCTCTCCTCGGCCTCCTTCCCTAGTCCCTGCAGAGGCTGAGGCTCAGCCCATCCCCCACCCCTGCTCTCCTCCCTCCATCTCCGTCTGCTGCCTAATGAGGCTGAAAATGAGTCTGACATCGTCCTTCATCTTCCTGCTCCAGCTGAGAAGGATGACAGCATCACCCCCTCCCTGCCCTGAGCCCATCTCACTTCGAGGAAAGCTGGGGGCTACATGATAAAATCTCTCTTCCCCCTGCCTTCCCCTTTTGACCTGCAGAAGGAAAGGGAAGGCTGAGGCAGCCGTCTGATCCCTGAGCCCCCAGCCCCCGCCCCTGCATCACCCAGAGGGTCTCCCAGGGGAGCGAGGGAAGAGGGTCAGGGAAGAGAGACCTCTCAGGGCTGGCCAGATGGACGCCGGATCCCAGGCTTCTCTGTGATCCCACCCCTCAGGGTATCGGGGTACCAGTCACCTCCCCTCCACCCCACATGGAGCCTAGGTACCTACCTGATGGTTGGGGAAGGGGGAGGGGCAGGAGAGAGGGGATGCAGGGCAATTTGGGCTCCACGGAAGATGGTGCTAGAACAACACAGAAGCCAGTTAAAGGCAGGGCCTCTGAGTGCACACGTGCGTTGGTAAGATGGGGGAGGAATTACCTGAAGGCACCTGGGCTTTGGAGTGGTGGGTGGTTTTCTGAGCCAACCATACCTAGGTCTCCTTTCCTTGGCTAGGGCCAAGAGCAGGGAGCTTGGGGGAAGGGCATGGCGGCCGTTCACCTGGACGCCCTTTCCACTGGCACCCCCCCGCGACCCCCCTTTTGCGCTCACCTGGCCATGTCATAGAAGGCACTGCCCAGCTCAGGAAGCAGCAGATTGGCCTCCTCACCGCCACTCTGAACAGCTGCCATGAGGACTGACTTCTCATCTTCGGCCTCCTGGGCACCAGAGAGATAGGGTTGGGTTTGGGGGTAGTGAGCACCCCCAGATAGGGGAGCAGACCCTGGGAGCCGGTGAGGGAAGAGCAGTCTAGGCCCAGACAGCAGACAGTGGGCTCCAGTGGGAGTGAGGCCGGCAGGAGTTCTGGCGCGGACCAGCGGGTGAGAAGGGAAGCGTGGGGAGCAGGGGCGAGCAGCCGTGAGCTCCCGGTTGGACGGGATCTGGGGGTGTTGTCCATGGGACGGCCTTGAAGGGAGGCCGAGCCTACTCTCTCCCCCAGGGAGAAACAGAGCCCTGTATCTAGGCTGGGGCAGTCTGCTCCGGAGGAGGCCCCGCCGGCCCCCCACCTGCCCCCCGCTGCCCCTGCCCTGCTCACCGAGTCAGAGCTGGTGTCCTCGGCGGCCCCCGAGAGCTGCGGCGCCACCGGAGCCGGCTGGCTGACCACGACCCGGCCAGAAGCCTCTCGCGGCCCCGCGGGGGAGCCGCTGTCCCCGCGCTCGCAGAGGCCGTAGGAGGGGGGCCGCATGTCCTCCGGGGACTCATCCTCGGAGTCCGTCAGAGCCTCCGGGCAGCCTGGTGGTGAGGGGGGCAGGGAGCGCGCTGTTAGAGGCCGCTGGGCTGCCTCCCCGGCCAGGGGTACGCTCCCTAGACCCCCGCGGGGCCGCACAGGCTGTCCCAGGCAGGGAACACGGTGGGGGGGGCGCAGAGGGAGGGGGTACAGACTCAGCCCTGCAGCCGCCTCCTCATCCTCTGTGGCGGTGCCCTCGCTCCACTTCTCGTCTGCCACCTTCTCCAGGCGGGCCTCCAGCTTCCTCATGTACTCAAGCAGCTCCTGGAGGGGGAGCAGAGAGGTGGGGGAGGCTGGGAGGGCGCCCGCCCTGCGGCCCCACCGCCTTCCCTTGCACCCAAGGGGAACTCTGTGCTCTTCACGATCAGACGCCTTCCTCAGAGTGGGGGGCCGCTCAAAGCAGAGCCTCACTCCTGCCCCCCAGGGGCCCCCCTATGCCCAGCAGTCCTCCCCTGTCCACGAGAGGAGCCTCTGGGCCCCTCACAGTCCTCGGTGTCTAAGCCAAGAGACACAAGGTCCGGAGCCCTCAGCCTCAAGCCCTCCCTTCTGGCATCCGGGAGCCCAGGCCCAGGCTCTCACCTGCTTCTCCTCCTGCAGCTGCTCCTTTTCCTTCTGGAGCACGCGCAGGGCTGACCGCAGCTCCGTCAGTTCCCGCTTGCTCTCTGACAACTGCACCTGGGGGCACGGGGAGCCTCGAATCACCCCTAAGCACCCAGGCTCTGCGACCTGGGCCGGCCAACCCGGAGCCACATCCCCCTGTGCCTGTGTGCCCCTCCCGCCCCGACACATAGGGGGAGCCCCGAAGGCATCTCCTTCCAGGAGTCCTTTGTCTTGGTCACAGGAGACGTCGCCTGAGTCCCAGGCTCTGCCCCTCGAGTGTGGGCCTGGACGCTGGTCGTAGCAGGGACACTACAATTCTCCTAAGGCGTCCCCGTGAGGCCCAGAATATGTCTTGAGGACAGAAAGGGACATTGTACGTTTCAAACCAACGAGCTGTGGGCCCTGTGCAGCGAAGATGCCACCCCGCATGGAAGTGAGCACCTGGCACTGCTGAGCCACGCCCAAGGCAGCACCAGGTGACTGGCCGCCGCGGGAGGCCGCAGGACGCGACTATGGGTGGCCGCGAGCCTCACCAGGCTGGAATCCTTCTCCCGGGCCAGTTCTGTCTTGAACACTTGGTTCTGGGTCTTCTCCTCCTGAACTGCCTTTTCCAGTCGAAGTATCTCCGCGCTCAGCTTCAGGATTTTGTCTTTCTCTGCCTGCCACACGGCCGAAAAGGAAAACGGGAGGGGAAAGGGGGAAGAAAGAGACGCTACTGGCAACAGCACCTTCCTCGCTGTGTCCCTTCCTTTATTTAAGTGAATATTTTGGGAGCAGTTTCCCATCTTGGCTTCCTCGTTCCCTGTGGTCTCAATGAAGGAAGGGACACGCCAGCAAGGTGCCTTGTCGACCTGGAACGGGCATTACAGACGGGGCCCAGGGCCACAGGCAGTAAATGTTTCTGAACCAGATGGTAACCAAGGAAGGTGCTACAAGGATGAGGACTGGGACACCTACTCAGGGACAGGTCGTCCCTGGACAGTGAACTGTACCTCCCTCAGAGCCCCGCCCCCAATCCCTGAGTCCTCCCAGGTCCTCATTCCTCTCTGCCCACCCAGGGCATCTGGCCACATGGAGGTGGGGTGGCGGCCGCGAGCTCCCAGGTCCCCATCCCTCTACCTCCACGCTCTGCAGCAGCCCGGCCCGCTCCTTGCTCCACTGGCTTTTTTCCTCCTTCAGATGCAGGCTGAGCTCAGCCAGCCGGCCACTGACTCCAGCCACCTCGAGGCGGCTGCGGTGGAGCTCAGCCATGGTGCGGTCCCTGGCTCCTGCCGCGCTGGCCAGCTCCTCCCCAAGGAGAGCGGCTTTCTGCTGACTCGAGGCTGCAAGCTCCTGAGCTCCTCGAAGCTGCTCCTTCAGGGGCTCCAACTCAGCCTCAGAAGAAAGGGGGAGATGGAGATTAGGGCTCCCCGAGAGCTCCGGGTGAATCCTGATCTCCTGAGCCAGGAAGGTGAGCAGGCTCCGTGCCACCCGCCACCGCATCAGGACTCAAGGTGTGGGCTGTTCAGTCTATAGCCTTGTCTTTTCCCCAGACTTTCTGCAGCCAGCCCTTGGAACTTCCCCTACTTCCTACGGCCTAGGAAGGGAGAGGCACTCACCACACGCTGCTGGGCCTGGCCTAGGGTGTCCTTCATCTGGGCCACCTTGTCCTTCAGCCGCTGGGCCTGAGCACCCTGTTCCTCCTGCCGGCCCTTTGCTTCCTGCAGCTCCAAATTTAAGCGATGGTTTTCTTGTTGTGCCATCTGGAGCTCAGCCTGATGGAGGCGGTAAACAGGTAAGGAAAGCGGTACGTGCATCTGGGGTGGCTGGACAGGGTTCTGCTTCCCAGACTTAACGCAAACTCAAGCACTCAGCTCTGGTCAGCCCTTCTTGGGGCCTCCGCTCACAGCCGCTCAGTCCTGAACGCCCAGTCTCTGGCTCCCAACACAGAGCGGCATCACAGCCGGGGCAGGGTCTTACATGGATCTAGGTATCCCATGTACCACTGCTGCTTCTCTGTTCTTCCTTTTATTTTTTTTAAGATTTTATTTATTTGAGGGAGAGACAGAGATAGAGTGAGCAGGGAGGAGAGGGAGAAGCAGACTCCCCACTGAGCAGTCCCTGACTCGGGCTCGATCCCAGGACTCTAGGATCAGGACCCGAGCTGAACGCAGATGCTCAACCTACTGACCTACCCAGGAGCCCCTCTGTTCTTCCTTTTAGATCAAAACTCAGTCTGGATGTCCCCGGCCCTTGAACTCAGCATATTCCACCTCCCACTCCACTCCTTTCCACTCTCACTCCGCCCGTGGTACTGACTACTCTCCCAGTCGCTCCAGCTGGATCTGCTGGTGCCATGGCTGCTGGGCTCCGTCCTTTCCCTAGTGACCCACGGAAAGCCTTCTGCATGTCCGTCCTCCACCTCGTTCACAGCCGTCTTTTTTTTCCACTATCACTGCAACTGTATGAGCTCAGGCTCTGGCCATTTCTTACTTGGATTATTGGATAATCTCATCTCATACCCAGTTCATCTCCCACAAGGAAATCACATGAATCTTAAGTACACGTCGCCCTCCTGAAAATCACTGATGCCTCTCACTGCTTACAGGACACAGACTGAACTCCAGGTCCTCTCCAATCTGACCTAGGCCTTCTTGCAAACTCTTCACCCACACGTTCAATTGCTCTGAGTGTTCTGGGCTCTCAGCCTTTGCTCACGTCTTTCTGTTTCCAGAACAGCCTCCCTCTCATCTCTTGTCTACTCAAATTCTCCTTCCTCCTTATTGCTGAACAAATGGTTTTTAAATAATTTTCCACGGAAACCTAGGGTTTGGAAGAAGCCATTTAGAGGCTCTGTGAGTATCTGATTTGAATTTCTTCTAAATTATTTAAAAAACACATGAAAACAGCACACAAACTCACAAGTTAACAGTCCTAATCCACTGACAAATGCTTCTAGGTTAATTTATTTTTGTGCAAACCTCAGAATGAAGTCTCTATCGGATCTTCTATTGAACTGAACAGCACACTGAGATGGCCAGGTGCACAGTTCAACAATGGCTGTCATTTGCTCCTATGGCATGTGAGACTCAGTGTTCTCAGTACTGCACAACCAAAACACAATGCACACGTATATTAGTGGCTGAGGCTGACTATCACCTATAACCTCTGATTTCAAGGTTTGGCATGCATCAGGATTACCTGATTACTTTTCTTACAAGTCAACATTGAATATTTGAATTTATAAAAAAATAAATTTATAGTAATAAAATACTGCTTTTATCTATTTTTTAAAAGATTTATTCATGAGAGACACCCAGAGAAAGGCAGAGACTTAGGCAGAGGGAGAAGCAGGGACTCCATCCCTGTACCTGGGATCGCACCAACGCAGACAGACACTCAACCACTGAGCCACCCAGGCGTCCCTGCTTTTTCAGTGAGGTTCCACATAAGATGGAAAACTTCACTGGGGGGGGGGGGTGGGAAGGAAAGCTAAAACCATTAGAAAATATGAGGATAGTTTATTCCCCCTTTTTCTTTCTCTCTCTCTTTTTTAAAGTAAGCTCTATGCTCAAAGTAGGGCTTGAACTCACGACCCTGAGATCAGGAGTCCTATGCTCTACTGACTGAGCCACCCATGCAACCCTGTACCCTTCCTTTTATTTTTTTATTTTTATTTTTTTTAATTCTTTTTTTTTTAAATTTTTTTTAATTTATTTGTGATAGTCAGAGAGAGAGAGAGAATGAGGCAGAGACACAGGCAGAGGGAGAAGCAGGCTCCATGCACCGGGGGCCCGACGTGGGAATCGATCCCAGGTCTCCAGGATCACGCCCTGGGCCAAAGGCAGGTGCCAAACCGCTGCGCCACCCAGGGATCGTACCCTTCCTTTTAAAAGCCCTTTCTAATGACCCTAAAAAGATGTGCTTGCACCCACTCACCTTATTTTTAGGCTCCATGCCCAGTGTGGAGCCCATTGTGGGACTTGAACTCATGACCCTGGGATCAAGACCTGAGCAGAGCTCACGAGTCAGGCGCTGACCCACTGAGCCACTGGGTGCCCCCCATCATAACACTTGATTATTTTTCCCTGGCGATGCTTGGTATGTTCCGCTTGGACTCATCCCGATTTGGGTATACATTTTATGTTTCTAGGAGAGGGCACACGATGTTCTCTTTACATTTTTACCCCCTTTGGTGCCCGGCACTTAGGACTTAATAAACACTGGATGAACAATTCAGAAAGCAAACCAACTGGGAGCCCCTTACCTCACTTTGCTCCTTGTCTGCTTGCACTTCTTTCAGTTGCCCGAGGAGCTTCTCCTGTTCCCGAGTTAGGGCCTTCACCGTGTCCCTCACCCTGTGTGTGGGGAGAGGGAATGTCAGCCGACTGGTCACCAGAGAAGACATGATGCGGACTTCCGTCTCGAGCTCTTCTACTGGTGCTCCTGTAGGCCCTGACCTCCACCTGTCTTTGAGGAGTTCAATTCCCAGACCAGGGTGATCTCGTTTTAAGCCCCAAGTACCCAAGGTTCCTGGTTCTAGAGCACAATCTAGAAATAAAGCTTTTCTTTGCTCTTTATGTATCACTTTAAGGAAGGTTCTGATGGTTTCCTAGTTGTTTTCATTCAATCAAGAGACCAGAATCCGGTCTTTTTTTAGACAAGAGACAGCTGTGATTGATTACAAACTTTGGCTCTAAATCAGAAGTTGGCAGACTTTTTCTGTAAAGGGCCTGACAGTAAATACTTCGGCCTTTGCAGGCCAGGAGGATTCTGTGGCAACTACTCAACTCTGTCACTGTGGTGTGAAAGCAGCCACAGACATCATGTGCATGAGCAGCATGGCTGTTCCAATAAAACTTTATTTATGAACACTGGAGTTTGAATTTCGTATAATTTTTACATCACAAAATAGGTTTCTTCTTTCGTTTTTTAACCATTAATTGTCAAAATCATTCTCACCTCGCGGGCTGTACAAAAACAGGTGGCAAGGTTAGATCTGGCACACAGGCTGGGGTTTACTGACCCCTGGTCTAGACAGTCCCTAATCTTTTCCAGATGCTCAGTCTGATGCCTGCTTTTCTATTCCATGATTTAGAACCTAGACATTTATTATCTCCCTAAGGCAAGACTAACATATTCTGCATTGAAGAAGTCTCAGGGAGTAACTCATGTTTTACTCTGGCCCTTGGATAATATGCCTCTTCAAGGAGTTAAAAAAAATACATAAAATCCACCAGCGCTGAATGCAGAGACTTAATTGTGTGATTCGAAGAAAGGACTAGCACAGTTTTCCTGGTGAAATTTCGAAGGACAGGCATGGGAAGTGGTCAATATTCGTGCTGTTTGGTAGAAATAATAGTTGTCTCGTAGAAGAAAGAAATTCATTCTGTGTGGCTCCAGAGGTCTAAACGAGGGCCAGTGGAGGAAAGTCAGAGGAGGGAGTTACAGGAAGGAAAGTCTGGTTCAATCCAAGAGACATGATGGCAGCTGTCTGATACTGAAAGAGGCTGCCTTCTGCAGTAGTGATCCCCTCAGGTACCTTATATTCCTCCCAGCGCTCACATTTATGACTTACACCTTTTTCCAGAGGAGAGAATCCCAGTAACATTCCTGGATCACCAGTTCAAACGTTTCCTAACAGTGAGAATGGAGTCTAATAATCTTCTTTTAAATTCATTTTTACTTTTTATTGTTTTTTAACACAGTTCTTTTATGAAGATTTTTATTTATTTATTAAGAGAAAGAGAGAAAGAAAGTGCATGGGCACATGCCCGAGTTGGGGGGAAGGGCGGAGGGAGAGTCTCAAGCAGACTCCATGCTGGGCGCCGAGCCTCACGCAGGGCAGGCTCCAACTCATGACCCTGAGGTGAAATCAAGAGTCAGGCGCTTAACCGACTGAGCCACCCAGGTGCCCCTTCTTTTTGTTTTTTAAGATTTTTAAAGTAATCTCTACGCCCAATGTGGGGCTCAAACTTACAACCCCAAGATCAAGAGTCACCCGCTCTACTGACTGAGCCAGCCGGGTGCCCCTCTAATCTCCTCTGCTGCAGTAAAATCTGACATCCATCCTCTCTTGTGTTGACTGTTGTATCCATTCTCTTCTTCCAAATCCTCCACTCTGAGCTCCTGCTTAGCCTCTGCCATACCGAAAATAGTAACTCTGATTACTTTTGAAGGTGAGGAATACAGAACAAGCTTAGGAAAAATGGGAGAGCGCTAGGCAGGAAAAGATTTCCCCAGTGGGGAGGATAACCACAGGAGACAGAGAGCAGGGGTCTGAAACAAGAGGCTGGAGTCTGGGAGCGATGGAAAGCGAAAGGAAGTAATGGGGGCAGAGGAGGTCCGCTCACCTGTCCAACTCCACCTCCTTTGTCAGCACTTTCTCACTGATGGTCTGGATGTCATCTTCCAGCTCCAGGATGCGTGCCACATGGTCTCCCTGTTGTCGGCTCAGAATGTCCCTCTCTTCTATGAGCTCCCCGTGGGACCGGGAGAGCCCCTGCAATTAAGGTTACCCCAGAAGAATGAAGCTGACACCTCTCAAGGAACAGAACAAGGGCTTAGGAGGAGCATACCAGAATTTGAGTGTCCTTCACCCCCCTATCCTGTCTCCTTCCTTGAGAAAGAAACTGCAAGGGGACATTCCCTTCCTGGTGAATACGGCCACCTCCACCCTACCTCAGCACTCCTGTGTGCGAAGAACTGAGTCTCATTACATGACTTTTGCAAGGTGTCCCCTGGCACTTCAAGTTAAATCCCACTTGTTACTCCTTAAAGCTATCTTAAAGATTTTATTTGGGCAGCCCCGGTGGCGCAGTGGTTTAGCACCGCCTGCAGCCTGGGGCGTGATCCTGGAGACCCGGAATCGAGTCCTGCATCGGGCTCCCTGCATCTTTTTTTTAAAGATTTTATTTATTTATTCATAGAGACACAGAGAGAGAGAGAGAGGCAGAGACACAGGCAGAGAGAGAAGCAGGCTTCCTGCTGGGAGAGGCTGATGTGGGTCTCCATCCCAGGACCCCGGGGTCACGACCTGAGCCACCCAGGTGCCCCTCCTTATTTTTTGATGCCAGAACCACCTTAAAAACCCACTCATGGAAAAAAAAAAAAACAACCCACTCATGTCTCTCCTCTCCCATCTTCACTGGGTTCAGATTTTGGACCCCGGGTGACAGCCAAGCCCTGCTCTCCCCTCCCCCCGGCCCAACTCCCACCTTGTACTGCTCCCTGAGCTCCGCATGCTCCTGCCTGGCAGTCGCCAGAGCCATCTCGAGATCCTGTACTTGATTCCTCAGCTCCGTCACCTGTCCCTCCAGCTGCAGCTTCAACTGCATCAGGTCATTCCTCTCTTGCTGGCTCTCGTCCAGCTGGTTCTACAGGGGGTGGGATGAAGGGGTGTTTGTGTTTGTGAAGGTCCCGGCCCTGTCACTCTGCAGATGCACAGACATTTGGGGCTGGAAGTTACACCAGTAGGAGCTATAAAGAGGTGAGCAAGGGGAGGCTCTGTGTGTTACTGAATCCTGCCCACCACTGGGCAGACACTACCAGCTCCTGACACCCTTGGAAGAAGTCTCTCTCAATCCATGCAGACAAAAGGGATGGCTCCCTGAATCTTACCATATCTATTCCCGAACCACACAGATGTAGGTTAGTTTTTACTAGCTGTGTCACTTTGAACGAGTTACTTAACTTCTCTGAGTCTCTGTCCTCATTTGTAAAGTGATCTCTTAGCCTAGACTGTTGAAAGGTGATTGTGATAAGAATAACAAATGTAAAAACAGAACATGGAAGACATCCAGCTGGCCAACAGACACATGAAAAGATGCTCAATATCGCTCATCATCAGGGAAATGCAAATCAAAACCACAATGAGCTATCACCTCGCAGCTGTCAGAACGGCTAAAAGAAAAAACACAAGATACAAGTGTTGATGAGGATGTAGACCAAAAGGAACCCCTGCACTGCTGGTGGGAATGCAAACTGGTGCCGCCACTGTGGAAATGCTATGGAGGCTCCTGAGAAAGTCAAAAATAGAACTACTCTAACCATCCAGTAATTGCATTCCTAGGCATTTACCCCAAAAGTATGAAAACACTAATTCAAAGTGATATATGCACCCCGACGTTTACAGCAGCATCAGCTACAATAGCCAAACTATGGAAACAGCCCAAGTGTCCACCGACCGATGAACGGATAAAGATGAGGCGTATAGACACACCACTCTCTTACTCAGCCGTAAGGAAGAATGAGGTCCTGCCATTTGTAACATGGATGGAGCTGGACGGTTTAATGCTAAGTCGGAGAAAGAGACAAATACCATAGGATTTCACTCATGTGGAATTTAAGACAAACGAGCACAGGAAAAAAAAAAAGAGAAACAAACTGCTGGTTACCGGAGGGGAGGTGGGTGGAGGGATGGGGGGATAGGTGAAGGGGATGAAGAGTACACTTGTCATGATGAGCACCGAGTAGTAAGACGTGAAACTGCTGAATCACTGTATTGTGCACCTGAAACTAATATAACACCGTCTGTTAACTAGAATTAAAAAAAAAAAAAAAAAACAGAAGCTGGGGTCGGAGCTCACACAATGTCCGGCTTATGTAAGATAGAAACATCTTCCTACTCTTGCGTTGATTCCACGTGTTTAGAGGGTTCAAGAAGCAAGAATTTACTTAAATCACAGACGAGCTGCCCCTTCTCACCCCCTGGGCCTTCCTCAAGTCTGCCCTCTGGTCTGGGGGGTCTACTTCCTCCCCACCCATCCCTGTCCTTTCTCTTCAGGAAGTCCTTGCTGACATCTGCCCTCATCCTAATTCTCCTCTATTGGGTCCATTTGGTCCAACGGGAAAGGAATATAAGCCACGTGCAGAGTTTTAAATTTTCTAGTAGGTACTTCACACAAGTCACAAGCAACAGGTGAAATTCACTTTAATGATGTTTCGTCTAACCCAGTCTATCCGAATTGATCATTTCAACGTGGAATCAATATTTAAAAAAAGATCTTTTACTTTTTTTAATACTAAGTCTCCAAATCCTTTGTGTCTGTCACCCAGGTAGGACAGCTCAATTTGGACCAGTCACATTTCAAGTGCTCAAGAGCCCCCAGGACTGCACTGTGCAGGTCTGGGGCCCTACTATCTGCCTCGTTCCTCACTGCCCTGGAAGTGGGTCTCAGTCTCCCTTCCCTCTGGGCATTCCCTCCCCTAGATTGGCCTCCCTCCACCCTTTAGATCTTCCTCTAGGGCCTAGGAGAGGACGTGGCACTTGGGAGGAATGCTCGAAAAGTACTTATGAAATCTTGAGTGACACTGGCCTGTGGGCGGCTTGCTTGCTTTCCTGCCCTACGTGTTTGTGTCTATGTTAGATTGAGACTTTCTTCATGGCAAGATTGTGTAACTCCCAGTGAGGTCTTCAGTTGAGGCCACAGCCCAGGGGAGGGTGAAGCAGAAAAGGGTCCCTCGCCCTGCGACCCTCCCACTCTCCTTCCCAGGAGCAGCTCTGTTGTTCTGTTCTCACCTGCAGCACAGTGGCCTTGGGGACAACCAGCAGGATGTCAGAGCCTCCATCGGTCTCCTCCAGGGTCACCAGTTCATCCATGGGCCTTGGCTCTCGGAACTGGAAAGGGGGACTCTGCCCACACACCCGGCCCTGGCGGTTCACGTACCGGAACTGGTAGAGCTGGGCTCCGGGTTTGGGCAGGTAGCTGGCTGTGCGAAGAGGAATGAACCCGGGACCCCACCATGATCCCAGGCCCTCAATGCTTGGCAGGTCCCCCTTCCCCTGGATGCGTCTTATTGCCCACTGTCCTTCGCGCCAGCCCCTTGTTTCCTGTTCCACAGACCGGTTTCTTTCCACCTCCCACGGGCCATTTCCATTTCCTGGGATATTCTTCTCCCTCCTTTCTGCCTTCCTGTCCTTCCTTTCTTTCCCAAACCTACCCTCCTCAATAACAACAATAATACTGATGATGATAATGATGATGCGAGTTACCTCTTACTGAGTGCCCACCCTGTACCGGGCACTATGCTAACTCTTTACCTGTGTCATTTTAAACCTTCATATTGTACCTATAAGCCATAGATCCCCTTTTACTGTTGAAATAACAGACACAGAGAGATTAGGTAATTTGTCCAAGGTCAAACAGCTTGTAAGTATTAGAGCTGACCTTTGACCCCAGGTCTTTCAGAATCTAATGACCACCTTCTCAATCTATGACCCCACCTTTTCCCCTTTCCCTCTTCCCTACACCCAGTTCCCTAAGAGGACTTCAATTTTTTTTTTTTTTTTTTTTTGGTAGGAGGCAGGATTAGTGGCCCTCCTTCCATCCTTGAGTCGCTGATTCTATAATAATCCCATGATTTCATGTCTGCTGAGCCCTATTGGATATAATTCTTATTTGCACTTATTTTTCTTTGTCATCAGTACCTAACCTTTGTTTCTGAGCCCACTATCCTGCTCTAAACCTCTATCCCCCTGGCTCTTCCCTCTTCCCTTGTACCTTGGAACTGGACACTGGCGTGGACAGGAGACCTGTCAGCTGCACTCTCCGGCACTGAAGACCAGACAAATGTGTGGTAATCCCGAACACAGGCAGCCTCCACCTGTGAAGGCCCAGGGTGGGAGAGGGGGATGGTGATAGAACTATAGGCTACAGATGGCAGAAAGGACTGAGGGATTGAACAGGGGACAGGATGCTGTTACAGGGGCAAGGAGGTTAAGAGACAGGGAAAATAGAGGGATACCCTGTGGCAGGAGAGAGCAAGGCCAAGATGGGGAGATGAGCTTTGCTTACACAGATGGCCTCTGTTCCCTGTAACAGCTTTTCCCTTCTCTATCAACATGAGGTTGAAAATCCAAGGACTAAGTCATTCCCCTTATTCCAACCAACCCATGGCCCATAAATCTGAGCCAAAAGGGGTTTCAGGGATACCTTGAAGATGCCAATCCAGTCGCTGGCACTGGGCACGGTGCCTGGGGGAAGGGTATAGTGACATTCCACCTTGGTGTTGGGGATGTAGGTCCGTGCTACATTCAAAAAGTTGACTCCACCTCGGGAAGGTGCCCGGCTTAGTGATGATTCTTCCATCCTGCCCTCAAGCTATTTGCCCTCCTACAGAAGAAAGTGTTAATATCCTGAAAATCTCTCCAATCCATCTCTTCTTCCCCACAGCTCCATTCCCACCCACTCACAGCTCCTCCCACTACACCTGGAGATGAAGGCATATCTCGTTTCCAGTCCCTGAGGAGGTATCATTTTTAGTCTCCAGAACATAGGTCTGACCTTCTAAGTCAGTCCCCATGCTGTCTCATGCTGCACCTTTGACCAATCCCAGTATCCCAGGCTCTGCCCCCCAAGTCCCTCCTTTTCCACCTTTTAACATCCTGACCATTCCAAATTCTTCAGATCCCACCTCCCCATCTCAGCCCCCATATCTTTTGGCTCTTGGATTCAAAATTCAACTGAGGTGTGGGGCCCCCTCATTTTGAGTGGGTCTCCTTGCCCACTCCCAGCATACCCTGGATGACTTATGACACCTGAAAAACCACCTAAATCCCCCCCTAAAATAATGACTGAGCCTTTAGAGCTGGGAAACGGCTGGACTAACAGCCCAATCCTCAGGCCCTGGAGGTCTCAGTTCTCTCCTCTCGGAGTCGTCTACCCTCATGAATTTAAAGAAAAAAAGCTTCTGGTCTCATTCAGGAGACAAAGGGAAAGGGAGGATATGGGGGAAGACAGGTTTTGTCTCTCCACTTTGTTACTCCAGGAAGTCAAGAATTCTGGAGGCGGCTGCTTCAAGGGTGGAGTTGAAACACTCAGCAGGAACGTGGTGGTGCGGGGAGATGGAATGTGGGAGCCTGGAGCCAGGAAAGCCCCATTCCCGGGGAGGGGATAGACTGGAAGGTGGGAAGTAAGGGCCCTAGAGAAGGGGAAATATATATTTGATGTTGAGAGGAGGGAGAGATAATGTAAAAAGAACCTAACGTTCTTTTGTTTAGGTCTTGCCGGGAGCAGAACTAGACACCTGCTGCTTTGGCTGTGTTAACCCAGCTGTAGTATTTTCCTTCCCATTTTCTCCCTGCCCACTTCAGCCTCGATGCTAAGTGCCTGGATGGGGAGTTGGAGGCATCCTGTGAGATGGGACTGGGGGGAAGTGGTGTCCCCAGTTGGGTGGGAACTGTGGGGATGGAGTGAGACACAACGACAATAATCAACAGAACTGCTCAGCCTAAGGCTCTGAGATGGCCCTCGTCAGCGCTCCCGTCCAGCCCACTCATTTTCATCCTATGCCAACCGCAGAGGACGGCGTCCAATCAGCCAAGGCCACTAGTCAGGTGCACACCCCTAAACATCACAAACCCATGGCGGGGGCTTTAAAAATCAACAGAATTTCAGTAGAGAAGGAAAGGTGAGCCAGTTCTCCAAAAAAGAAGCAACTTCTCCCTCCAAAATATGGATTGGATGCAGGACAAGAGGTGGTTTTTTTTGTTTTTGTTTTTGTTTTTTTTTTTTGGCTTTGGGGTTTCAGCTCCGAAAAATCCCCAGCTAAAAATCAGCCCGCGTTTTCTCCAAATACAATTCTTCTGGCCTTCTAAGTGAAGATGAGTTGTCCCCAAAGATCTAAGCCTGGGGAACCTCCAATATGCCCCACAAATAAAATCCGGAGCAGCTGGAAACATTCATCAGTCCCGAAACAAAGCTCTGGGCGCCTAAAGTGTCTGTGTGCAGCTCGACTCCAATGTTCGCGGGGGAGGGGAGAGTCCCATCACCCCCAACTCTGTAGGGCTCCAGAGTTCCTAACGACCTACCACTTGGAAGGTTCCCCCCCCCCCCTCCCCGGGATTCAGCGTAGTAAAGGCCTCTGGCTTGGGGCGGGAGGGTCAGGAGAAAGGGAAGGTTTGTGAGGGTCGAGTCTTGCCGGGGAGAGAATGAGTAAATATTTCAGCTTCTCCCAAATACTTTAAGCGTAACAAGCTTTTCAGAGGAGGCCGAGGGAGCGGTGCGAACAGGGAGGGCGCACCATCCTGGTCGCGGCCCCCGGAGACCCCAAACTCTTCCAACAGTAGCGGTCGGCTTCTCCAGTACGCAAAGTGTTAAAACCCAAACGCTCCTCCACCTCCCTTCTACGGTTCCCTTAGGTTATCCTTTCGCACACTGGAAAGTGGGGTGACCCCCCCACCGCCCCGCATTAGGTCGCCCCCAAATTAGGCCAAGTTTCTTACCCACACACGGATCAGCTGTTCCCTCACCTTCTACCAACAACAAAAACAGCACTCCGACTCTCGGAGGGGAGGGAGGCGGGTGGACGCGAGGGCTTCTGGGGCTTGTGGTTCCTCCGCGCCCCTGTACCCGCGCGCCGGCCTGGATCTGGGACTACACATCCCAGGAAGCTGTGCGTGAGGAGGGCGGAGCAGAGGGCGGCCGTGGCGGCGGCTTCCTCACGGCATCTTGGGAGGTGTAGTTCTCGCTTCCGGGACTGTAAACGAGGGTGTGGCCCCCGAAGGACTTCACGCCCCAGGATTCCTTGGGAGGGGGCGGTCTGTGTTAGCGGGGACGGCGGGTTTGTAACGTGCGTGGTGGGTGGGCTGGTGGGCGGGGCTAGGGTCCTAACGTCCCCGTGCGTAATGCCTGCAGCGGGGCTGGACCCGTTGCGTTGCAGCCTGCTGTTTGCTTTTCGGAGCGGGCGTGGGGTGGCTGGTGGTGATACTTACAGTCTGTAGAGGAAGACACTAAAGCCCCCGATATTTAAGGAACCAGTCTAAAAGCATCCAAGCTCCACGAAGCTAGAACTCCCGTGCACGACTCCCGAGTGCGGTGCTCTTGCCACCGTATCGCAGCTAACCTGCTATTTAGGGACGGGAACAACTGGCTGGGAGGGGGGGCAGCTTCTTCTTTGCTCCAACCTCAGCAGCAGCCCCTGTGAACACTGTGCCTTGCACCACTATATGCCCCCCCCCCCCCCCCATGTTGAGGGACTCAGTGTCAGGGGTCTGCCAATATTCATACACCTGACCTGGCCTCTCCTCAAGTGGCCTGTAGGTCTAGGAAGAGGGCCCACTGCCTGAGGTGGTGTTGGCGGGGGAGGGGGGGGCGCGTGGGGAGGTGAAGAAAGAATGAGGCTGAAAGGGGAGCCTGACATAATTCAGGATTGGTCAGAACTCACAAACAAGCCACTTAGAGCCCAAGCCTTTTAAGTGGCTTAAATGAATTAGGATGACAATACATGTTATTGTTCCTGTTTCTATTTAGGAGAGGTAAGAGACTCACACTCCTCCCACAACCTAAGTCAAGTTAAAGGCTTGGGCATCCTCTGGCCTCCCCCTTCCCGGACCCCAGGACCTTCCAGGTAGTCTGAGGCCCTCCAAATGATCTCTCTCCTTGTCTCTGCACTAAGGGATTGCAGTCTAAGGATTGATTTGCTCTTCTTGGGTGCCTGCTTTAATTCTCTGCTTCCTAAGTTATGGAGCCTCTGCCTTTCCCAAGTTTTTTGGTAGTATTTTGCTTTTATGACTGAATAGGGTGTCTGATGCCTGCCCTTGGGTGCCTTTCATCTGAAGATCTCCAAGCACTTAACAATAAGTCACTGGGCTTCACAAACATTAAGGTGACACGTCTGTGTCATTAGTCAGGATTTATGAGTTAGGGAATAAGCTGCTGGATGAGGAGCTGGCTCAAGGTCCTGGGGTGGGTTAAGAGTGGAGCCTGTTCAGGGACCCAAGTCTCATGTGTTCTTGATTTTTGTCTTCCACCTAGAAAAAAGGCTTGGAAGAAAAAATCAGTCTCAGCTGGAGCTAAAAACAAAAAACAACCCACAATATTTTCCATTTTTTTGTGTGCTTACAATGTGTTTATGCTAAGAATTTCTCCGTTTACTGTGACAGGTAGGTCCTGTTATTATTCCCATTTTATATATGATGAGGGTTGAGGCACAATTACAGTGACTTACCTGCCATCACCTAACTACTAAGCAGTAGAATCAGAATTCAAGCACAAGCAGTCAGTATACTAGGCCCCCACCCCAGAAACTGCTGGTATGTGATATTAACTCATTATTCTAAGGAACGGTGCTATTAGTCAATCAAGGGACAAATGTTCACTAAGCATTTATGTGCAAGGGGCACAGATGACGTGATTAATTCAAGAAATAAGTGTGTGAGGTACTATGCGAGGTATTCAATTGATTTTGTTGAAAGAACGAATATAAAGGGCACCTGGGTGGCCCAGTTGGCTGAGTGTGGGACTCTCTGGGTCTCTGCTCAGGTCATGGTCTCAGGGTCAGGAGATCGAACCCCATTTTGGACTCCTGGCTCAGCACCGGGTCTGTTTGAGATTGTCCTCTCCTTCTCCCTCCCCATCTACCCCTCCCCTACATGCGTGTGCTCTCTCTCTCTCTCTCAAATAAATAAAATATTTTTAAAATATTTTTAAAAATTTTAAAAAAGAATGAAAATAAAATACAGATATTTGAAGGTTGGATTGGATTCAGATAGTTTGGCAGGACAAGGTCTAGGAAGGCAAAGCTTATTCCTGAAGCAAAGATTCAGAAGTGGGAATTTATAATATTTATTGGAGCCTAGGAGGTCATATAAGAACAGTGTATAAATTTCAGCTTTTTTTTTTTTTCAAACTCAGATTATTGGCAATGACTGCTTGAAATGCGTTGAGAAGGATTCTGAGTTTTCCTCTTTCGAGTGCTGGGATTACTTAGTAATGTCTGCCAGCTACCCTCGAAGGAAGATGGCAGTTGCAATAGATTGACTTGTTGTTTGAAATTATTTGCTCTCCCCTCCCTGCCCATTGCTATGTGACTTGAGGTACCTCCTTTAGGAGAATATATGTCTCATTTCATTGACTGTGGACTTGATCATGTTTCGTATATTGGCTCACGGGATGTGAACAGATGCCATGCTTGTGCGTGTGAGTTTCCACTTTCTTGTTCTTCTCTGCCACAAGAATGGGTGTATCCCGCACGAGGGCCCCTCCCGCCTGGGTCCTGAAATGACAAGACCTGGGGAGCAGAGCTGTAGCCTGCCCACGGCCTCAGTACATAAGTCAGAAATAAACCTTTATCCCTGTAAGCCACCGAGATTTTGGGATTGGTTGTTAGTGCAGCAAAGCTGACCAATAGTCATGCCTGTGTAATGGGATCAAGTTTGAAAGACCAAGTTTAGGGATCACTGGGTGGCTCAGCAGTTTAGCAGCTGCCTTCGGCCCAGGGCGTGACCCCAGGGTCCCGGGATTGAGTCCCACGTCGTCGGGCTCCCTGCATGGAGCCTGCTTCTCCCTCTGCCTGGGTCTCTGCCCCTCTCTCTCTCTCTGTGTTTCTCATGAATAAATAAATAAAATCTTAAAAAAAAAAAAAGATCAAGTTTGAAAGCCAGAGTGTGGGGAATCTTGCATGCCAGGTGAGGTGGAGACTGCTACGTGTTTATCATAACCTCTTTGTTGTTCTTGGACATAGAACTGGACCGCAGATTTTAGTTTCCTTTTAAGGAATATATTCGGTTTCCAGGCTTGGCCCAGGAAGCCTCCCAAAGGAGATCCTTCATGTTGTTTCCTTTGTGGTTTGATGAATGTGACCTTAAGTGCAGTGACCCTGAAGGCCAAAGGTTAAAGATGGTAGGCCCACAGGTTGGAAGGAACCTAGTTCCCTGAACCACCACTTGGCAGAGAACTGCCTGCTATAATCAGAAGCATGAGTTTTGGACTTCACTTAATCAATAAATCAATTTCTCCTTGTTACAACACTAAAATTTGGGGCCTTCTGTTTTATAGTAATGTTTTCGCAACCAGTACATCAAGTTAAAAATTTTGGATTTGGGACGCCGGGGGCGGGGCTCAGCGGTTGAGCGCCTGCCTTTGGCCCAGGGTGTGACCCCGGGGTCCTGGGATCGAGTCCCACATTGGGCTCCCTGCGTGGAGCCTGCTTCTCCCTCTGCCTGTGTCCCTGCCTCTCTCTCTATGTCTCTCATGAATAAATGAATAAAATAAAATCTTAAAAAAAAAAGGTTGGATTTGATTCCCATCAGGAATAGGAAGTTATTCACTAAAGATTTTTTATTTTTAAATTTTATTTATTTATTTATTTATTTATTTATTTATTTATTTATTTATTTATTTATTTATAGATTTTATTTATTCATGAGAGACACACACAGAGAGAGAGGCAGAGACACAGGCAGAGGGAGAAGCAGGCTCCTTCAAGATGCCCAAGGTGGGACTCATTCCCAGATCCCGGGATCATGCCCTGAGCTGAAGGCAGACGCTCAACCGCTGAGCCATCCAGGCGTCCCTCACTGAGGATTTTTTAAAGAAGATATTATTTATTCATTTATTCTGGTGGGGGGAGGAGCAAAGGGTGAGGGAGAGGGGCAAGCAGAACCGTGCTGGGCCCCTCCAGGTGCTGGATCCTACCACCTGCAGATCATGACCTGAGCCGAAACAGGAGTCTGACACCTAACCGACTAAGCCACCCAGGGGCCCTAGATTTTTTAAAAAGTATTTTAATTAATTTATTTAAGAGAGAGAGCAGGGGGAGGGGCAGAAAGAGAGCATCTCAAGTAGGCTCTGTGCTGAGTGAAGAGCCGGACATGGGGCTGGATTCCTGGACCCTGAGATCACAACCCGAGCTGAAGTAAAGACTCTGACCCTGAGCCACCCAGGCACGCCACCAATGATTTTTTAATAAGAAAAATAATACCAAGAAGACCAGTGGAAGTGACAGGTAGAGGCACAGAGAGAGGCGGGGACCCAGGCAGAGGGAGACGCAGGCTCCCTGCGGGGAGCCCGACAGGACTCGATCTGCGACCCTGGGGTCACGCCCTGGGCCCAAGGCGGGCGCTCAAGCACTGAGCCACCCGGCGCCCCTGAAGAACGCTTTCCGAGTGAGGTGGTGAGATCTTGGGGCTGTCGGGGTTGTCAGGATACAGAGAAAGTCCTGACCGGCTGGGGTTAGGTTGACGGGACTTTGAAGGTCTGGCCCGAGGCCGTGGAAGGGGCTGCTGCAACATGACCCCTATCTTCCTGAGGATTGAGGTCCCCTCCCTCTGTTGGTGGAAGCCCCGACCCTCCGGCATTGCTGCATCGAGCCCAGGGCCTGCCCCGTGACAAATGGGGGTGCGAGCGGGTGCCGGGCTCCTGGAGGCCGCGGGGTGCCCAGCCGAGCGCCCCCCACCCGCGAGCTGCTGGCGAGCTTCACGCTGAAGCTGAACCCTGAGTCGAACCCGCGCCCGAGGGTCCTCGCAGCGATCCCGCCCTGAGCCCGGACCTTCCCGGTGTAACAGGGCGCTCCTGACACATCGCAGTGGCTCGGGCCCCTGGGTGCCTGCCGCGGCCTGTAGTGGGGAGGGCCCGGGCTGCGTGACACGGTGGCGCTGGGCGGCACAGCCGGAGCTTGCGGCTCACACTGCCAGGTGTCGGCAGGGAAGTCCCGGAGCGAGGTGCTGGCCGGTTCCGCTCCTGACCAGGACCCTGATCCTGGCGCGTGGACAGCTGATTCCTCTCGGTGTCCCCGCGTGGAGGACAGTGACAATGAAGCGACATCTCTGGTCTTTCCCTGTAAGGGCACCAATTCCATCGTGAGGGCCGCATCCTCAGACCTCATCTGGCCCTAATTTACCTCCCAGAAGCCCATCTCCAAGTCCCATCATATTGTGCTTTAGGGTTTCAACATACAGATTTGGGGTGCACACGTGCAGTCCATAACAGTAGGGAAAACATCAACATCATTGTAGGGCAAAATCTGATTCTTTCGGGTTTTTCTTTAGGGCCTGTGTCCCATTTTCTTTTGTCTCCCTAGTTCTTTGGCTTCATTTTCCTTAGGCTGGATGGAAGGGTGCTTTGGGGTTCTCACTAATTCTCAGGTCCTGCTTCGCCTCATGGACCCGCAGACGTACTCTAGTCTCACAGTGTTCAGATTGCCTTGGTCCTTCCTCTATTAGTAGGGAGCAAGATAGGCTTTGCTCCGAGGACGCATCCATCTATTTTTCAGTGGATTAAAAAATGTTTCTGTTTTTAAATTTGTATTTATTCATTTGTATTTATTTTTAAAATAGACTCCACACCAAATGTGGGGCTTGAACTCATGACCCTGAGATCAGGAGTCACATGCTCTACCAACTGAGCCAGCCAGGTACCCACATTCAACAGAATTTTTAAAAATAAGCATTACGTGTCACCTGTTGGAGTAACAGCTGACATTTGTAGCGGTCTGGTGTCAAAGGCCTTTTACATTCTTGGACTCATCTGATCCTCACAACCAACACCACGAAGTGGGTTATATTATTACCATGTCTCTTTTTCTCCCCCATCATTGAAGAAACCAAGGTTCAGAAATATTAAATAACTTGTCCACAGTCACACAGCTAGGATGAGATTCAAATCAAGAATTTCTGACTTCCAAGTGATCTCCTTGCCCTCCACAGCCACCACAGTCCAAATTCTGCAGTGCCTCCGGCCTACCTGCCTGCATTGATGACCTTTTCCCCTTGTTTCATGTATTAGTTACAGGTGCAAAGGACAATCAGATTTCAGTGGCTTAACATGAGAAAGATTTATGTATTATACAGTCCAATGTGGATATTTGTGATCAGGTAACTCTGGAGTCCAGAGCTGTTCAAGCTGTGGATCTGCCACCTTAAATATATGGCTTCAGGTGGCCCAGGTGTCACCCAGCCAGCGGGTGGGGAAGGCACCACCACTCTCGATTTCCTCAGCTGGGACATGTGTATTCCCTTGGCGATAACCAGCTCTATGGCCTCACCCTCCCTCCAAAGCGACTGGAGATCAAATTTAGCCACTCTCTATCAACACCGGGTTGAGTTAACATTCCTGAGTTGATAGGGTTATCCTGGGCGAGAGATGCCTCCGGAGAGAGCGATCCTAATCTGCCACACGTGCAGGCCCCATCCGTGTCTCACTCATCCCGCCGGAGCTCAGCGCCAGCCTGTGAGCCACTCGCAGCCTGGCTGAAGAGCAGCCGAGCCCAGGCAGCCAAGTGTTGGGGGGCATCAGGCCCAGGCTGACTGCGGATGGAAGTGGTCTTGTCCCTTCAAGAGGCTGTTCCTCGTTCTGTAGTTTTTCTTTGTTTTTATGTTCTACTGAAAAGCTTGAGAACATTTACACTGCAGAACACAGAGCTTTGTGGTGGTCGGTCCCTATTTAAGTAGCTGACTTCGTGTCCTTAAAGTTCGATTACCTCTCTAGGGGTTTCACAGCACTTACCTCGGGGAAACTGTTGCTTCCCTGGCCTCCCCAGGACAGGGGGAAGGGAGAGGGTTAACTCTGGAGCCTGGGAAAACTGGCAGGAGGTAGCTCAGGTGTCTTGCTGAGAACTCACTCTCCTCCTCAGCTAGAGAATGGAGCCAAGTGAATAGACTCAAGAGTGATTTAGGAGGTAGGTGGGCAGGTGTGGGGCCGGTGAGGGAGAGGGGAGCAGGGCATTTTGATTTGTGAAGTCATTTTGATGCCTGTGGATGTGTGACCCTAAAAAAGTTCAACTTTTAGCTTTTAAAAAAATTGCCACTTGGGACGCCTGGATGGCTCAGCGGTTGAGCGTCTGCCTTTGGCTCAGGGCATGATCCCAGATCCTGGGATTGAGTCCCACTTCGGGCTCCCTGCATGGAGCCTGCTTCTCCCTCTGCCTGTGCTCTCTCATGAATAAATAGATAAAATCTTTAAAAAAATTTTAAAAAAGAAAATTGCCACTTATGTCACTTAATGTGTGCAGCAGAGTGTCTTGTCCCATCTCTAACCCAAGGGGAAGGAAGAGTCATGCTGATCACAGGTTCCCGACTGTGGCTACATGGATGGTGGTCCCTCTTTGAGATGGGGCACTTGGTGGGAGCAGGTTTTGGGGTGGGTCTGGTGGAATTGGGATGGGGGAATTGTTCCTCTACTTCTGGATATAGAAATTTTAAATACTTCCTGGTCTTCAGAAGGCCATCCCTGGTACTGTGGAGCTCAGCCTCCCCAGCCATCTTTCTTTTTATTAAAAATTAAAAAAAAATGTTTGTTTTAAGTAGTCTCCACACCCCACATGGGGCTTGAGCTCACGACCCCAAGATTGAGTCCCATGCTTTACTGACTGAGCCAGCCAGTCCCCCACCTGCCATCTTTCTGAAGCTCCAAACTTGCTCTCAAAGACGATGAAGGGTGGTTCAGATATGTAGATGCTGGGAGAAGCAGAGGAGCCAAACATCGATAAAACAGGGAAAGATTGTGTGTGTGTGTGTGTGTGTGTGTGTGTAAAGACCACTAGGAGCAGGTTGGGATTGCAAAGACAATAGATGTTCATCTGCATTGTGCGTAACATTTGCACACTAATTAGCACACATAAAAATACATGGAGACCCCCCCCCCAAGTCTCAGCCCCTCTCCTACCTGGAGTTCCTCCTCCTCCTCTATTCCAGTTATGCCCCCCGCAGCCCCTAGTTCTTGTTTAAAGTCCGGCTGGTCATGCTTGAAGAGAAGCAACTGGTTGGGGTCCCTCCTGTGAGAAGAGGGGGACCTTCCCTTTGTGCCTGGGTCAGAGTTGTGGGGGGAAGGGGGCCAGGATAGGGACGGAGATGAGCTTAGCGTGGTCTCAGGGCATGTCCTTGTCTTTATCTGTCTGAGACCTTCTTTCCATCTCTTTCCATCACAGATTGTGCAGCATTTTGGAGGGTGGAGTGCCCGGGCACCTGGCCCACTACTTCCCGCCCCAATCTGGCCCTGGCACAAGCCACATGGTGCCGTCCATCAGCCTGGCCTCTTGCCCACCCATTAGAGCCTCAGCTGCCAGGCTGGCACAGGTAGTAAAAGGAACTCTACTGCCCTCCCCCCAGTTCTGTTCCCGAGGCCAGAGTGGTGGGGAGTCCCACGAAGAGAGGGCACGCTGGGCCGGAAACCAATACCGAGGCAAAGCCCTGGGTGCTGGAAAGGGGCGCCGCGGGCGGGGAGGGCTGTGAGGGCGAGGCTGGAGTGGTGGAGGGGGAGCACCTGATGTGCCCTTGGGCTCCCCCAGTGCAGGAGGGGATGACTCCCTACTAGGCCCCCCTGGTCTGCGCACAGCCTGTGGGCCCACCCCCCGTTTCCCAGGAAGGCTGCGGGCAGGGCTCCCATCCCCGATGGAGGGGACCTTGGCGGAGGGGCAGTGCCAGGGTGACCTAGAGTGAATACCGCAGGTCGGGGCGCCCCAGTCTGCCCCGTGTGGGGGTGACAGCTGAGGCTACAGGGCGTGGGGCCCTCAGCCCCAGGAGAGGCACCCGCTGTACCCGCTCCGTGGGGCCCACGGCCACCACCCACGGGGACCCCGGCTGTGGAGGCCTGGGCGGGTGTAGACCGCGCCCCGCAAGCGCGGCGAGGGCGGCCCCGGGGAGCGGGGTGTTCACGTGTGCGACCCCCCCCGAGATGCCGGCGGCGAGGGGGCGGGAAGGCTGAAAAAGATGGAGAATTTATGAGCTGCTTTTGTGGGGAGACAGTCGTAATGAAGAAAATTCAATTTTCTGCAGCTCGGAGAGTCAATATGCTAAATCTCGGAGAAGCCGTGGAGTGACAGCGGAGCGGCAAAGTCAATGGGACGTGCGTGGGGGCGCGGCCGCGTCTGCGGTGCGGGGCCTGCTCTGGGACCCTGGAAGCGCGGCGGCAGCGGGGCTGGACACCTGCCGCCAGAGCCTCCTGCTCCTAAGGAGGAAGGCGGGCCCTGCCCAGCCGCATCCCACGCAGGCCGCGCAGGAAGTCCTTCTCACAGTCTAACCAGCACTCCTCTTGCCCGAGTGACCGAGTGACCGACTTCAGAGGGCCCTTCACAGCCCAAGGGGTCGGTGGCAACATGCTCCTCTGGAGCTCCCTTCCTAGGGCCCCCCAGCTACCCTGCGGCTGCCCCCTGTCCCCCGCAAGTGTCAACCTCCCCAGCCGATTGCGCCTCCTCCGGGTCGGCGTCCCGGGCCTGGGAGGCAGGGGCTGGGCGGGGGCGCGCCGGGGAAGCTGGGGATTCCTCGTGAGCCCCAGTGTCCCCGGGAGCGGTGATTAGCCGAGCTGCTGGCTGTGTAATTGGTGTGTGCCCGCGTCCCGGGGGTCTGGCGTGTTAACAGCGGGTCCCCGTGGTGAGTAACGAGATGGTGCCTATGGCTGGTTGCACACGCTAATTAATTAGTGCTCCTCTGGTGTCGGGAATGAGGAGGATGGGGGAGGAGGGGCGGGGGTGTCTCAAGGCCCCAGAGTCCGGCTCTTCAGAGGCCAGGGGTCACCTAGGATTCCAGCAGAATAGGGGCGTTCAGGGCGGTGTGCAGGGGTGGCGGCCAGCCCTGGAAGCCCTGGCTGGAGGGGGCGTGTGCACGGCAGGGGGGACAGTGTGGCCTGGACTCTTGGTGGAGGTGGGCGCAGAGGGAGGGCACCCCCTTGGCCTAAGGAAGGCTCCGCTTGGGCCTGTGTTCTGGCACATTCTCTCCAGGTGGGGGGGGGAGATGGGATGGGATGAGAGAACCCACTCACTCTGGTGCCTCTGCAACCCCCCCTTCCCAGCAGGCCTTTCACACTCACTGCCACGCAGAGCTCCCCTTTGGCCCTTTGGCCCTTCCCACCTCAATAACCCCCACCGTCCCCTCCTCCCCTTGCTGCCCTCGCAGATCCCGGGGTTGATCTGGGGGCCCAGGGGCCTCCTCTAAAGCCTGGAATCTGGAACCTAGATACTCGGGACATCCCATGGAGAACCCGAAGAAGGGGGGGGGAGGAAGGGGAAGGTTGGGAGAGGGCCCCGCATTTCCCCCGACAGTATCATTACTTTTGGCAGCAAGAAAGGTCAAAGTGAGAGCAGAGGGAGAACTTCCAGCATCTGCGGGCGCCACTCGGCTTCTGGAGCAGAAACCCTTCCCCTCTTGCAGGGAAGGCTCGGGATGAGAGGGGACCCGTGGAGGGAGGTCCTCTCCCCTTGGGTGCTGGGATTCAGCAAGGTGCGGGGGGAGGAGACAAGCAGAGCCAGGGGCGGAGGGCGACGAGCCTGCGGCGGGATCTTGGGCTTCCGAGGGAGGCGCGCGGCCCGTTCCTGCGCACGGTAATTGCTAAATTACCCGCCATCTGCTCGGCCGCAGACATAAATTATCCGCGAGGAGAGGAGCCGCCGAGGCTGCGCGCTGCCCTCGCGCCCCCCAACGCCCCCAAGCCCGCGCCGGGAGCCCCTCCAGCCCGCGGGACGCGGGGGCCCGACGGCCCCATGGGCGGCCTCCCCGAGAGCGAGTGGCTTTGCAGTGGCCGGGTCACCGGGCCGCCCCGAGGTCCCCGGGCTGCGAGGGTCCCCTGGGGCCCGGGGCGCGGCCTCGGGAGGGGGGCCGGCCCCGCGGGTGTGCCCGGGTCACCCCGTCCCTCCGTGCGCCCCGCCCGGTACCCGCCGCGGGGAGAGGTCTCTAGCTCCGGTTGGGGCCGTCCGGAGCGGTCGGAAGGAAGGGGCAGGGGGGTCGGTGGGGGGAGCGGAGAGAGAAGGGGGCCCCCTCCTTCTTTTCATTCGGCCCTGAACCCCGCTCTTCCTCCCCAGGTGCGGGAGGGCGGAGGTGTGGACGCGGATGTAAAAATTACATGAAATGGGGCAAAATGGGGGGATGCAGCAGGTTGGGGAGGTGGAGGCAGCGGGAAGGCGGCGCCCCCCGGGAGGTGGGGCTGTGGGCGAGGAGAAGGAGCAGGGACAGGAGGCGGGGTGGGGGGTGGGGGAGTGGAGGGGGGGCTATCGGGCGGGGCGGGGTGCGGGGACCAGGACGGGGAGACAGCAGACGGGAACTCGGAGGCGGGAGGGTGGGGAGGACCTGAGCGGGACAAGGGGAGGCCGCAGCTCCGGGCGGGTCAGAGCCCGGGAGGGGTCCAGGGGGGCGTTCAGGCCGCGGCCGGGAAGGCAGGGATGTCTGGGTCCTCGGAGGGTCCCAGGAAGGTGAGGGTGAGACCTCCATTGCCACTGCCCGCTCGGGTGGGTGGAGGCCTGACTCTGGGGGGAGCTGCGGAGGCCGCCTGAGACGCAGGGGTAGGGGTGCGAGTCCCCCCCCAGCCCAAGGCACCTGCAGGGTGTGCGGGGGGGGGGGGTGCAGGCCGGCGCCTCCCAGCTCGGAGCGCAGGAGCTGGTGGGGTTTCTTCCGAGCGATTGTTTAGTATTCATGGGGCGACGCAATCTCTCCCACATCTGCTTAGCACAGCAAGTCCTGTCATATAACTGTCTCCCGCACTGTCTGTCCATAAAGAATGTCTCGGAATTGGTGTAATTCAGAGAAATTAATGACGACTTTCCGCGGGACGGCTCCCTGGGGGATGATTAACACTTCATCGTCCATCTGATGCGCGGGGCCCGGCGCTCCACCGCGAACATTTGGGCCGCGGCCAGCCGCATTAAAGGTTATTACGGAAAACGCGACCTGCAAACGGGCGAGAGGCATGATGGACCAGCAGGGGCGGGGGCTGGGCCGGGGGCAGGGGTCGGAGCCGGCTGAGGCGGAGATCAGGTTGCCCGAGGTGTGCGCACCTGGGGGTCTGAGGCTGGAGGACTTGGAATAGGCTGGGAAAGGTGTTGGGGAGACCTCAGCAGGGGGCTGGGGATGGGAATGGGGTGGCTTTCAACGGCCGACAGGATGCTGATGGAAGCTTTTCCTGTCTTAATCCTCGCAGGATGATTGGGTCAACTTTAGGAACCCCACCTTACAGGTGACAAGACTGAGGTTCAGAGAGGTTGCATAGAGTGCCCAAGGTAACACAGCTTATTAAGAGGCAGAGGCGGGATATGAACTCAGGTTCTTAACTCCTCTTTCCAGAAAGAGGGCAGAAAGCCTCACTCTCCCATGTGTCTGCCTCAGCTTCAGGCCTGGGGTGGGGGGTGAGATGGGTTGTGTGGGGGAAGCAGACAGGTGCCCACAGATGCTCACTGCATGAACGAATAAATTATCTTTGCAGGTTTCACTTCCATGGCGTGGCCCAGGGTCTTACAGACTCTGGTCGCAGGAAGAGGAATAGAGCAAAAGCGTTCCAACGGGGGGTCAGGAAACTGGAAATAGGTTTCCTGTGGGTTTCCCTGCTTTCTTCCGGATCCCAGACCCCTAGAATCTACAGGACGGGGCTCTGGACCCTTAGAATCAAGGAACGGCGTTGCATGTGTATATGTGCACAAGGCTGTTTGTGTCTGAGTGTCTGTAATTTTGCTTGTGGATGCCTGTCTGTAAATGTTTGAGGTTGTGAGTATGTGTGTTGCACACATGTGAGAACGCTTGTGACCTCTGGGTGTGTATATGTACGTATTTTGAGAGTGTGTGTATATATGTATGAGTGTAAGTATGTGTGTGTGTCTGCATGTGTCAGGTGTGTGTGTACATGTGTGTGATGTCCAGGGGGGCCTGGGACTCCGAGCTGAAGATGTCCTTGATTTGATTTGCCCAAATGTCTAGCAGGTTTGAGGCTGTGGTATGTGCTGGGATGCGGTGGGAGGCCAGCAGAGGAAGGCCATTTGTGCTGGGATGTGGGGTACTGGGAGCCTGAGCAGCGGGGACCCCTGCCCTGCCAGGCACGGGGGCATGGTGTCAGGGTCCTGCGTGTGAGGCTGGGTGGACACTGGGTCCCGAGCCTGCCCTCGCGGCTTGCACTGGAAGTGCTCAGAGGCTGGCCCTGACGGGAAGGGGGGGGCGTAGAGAGGGGGGCTAGGGTGGGAAGGCCAGACAGTGGAGGGTCCAGGCCTGCTCTCCCCGCCACCAGGTTTCGGGAAATGCTCTAAGGAGGCTGCGATTCCTAACTGAAGGGTCCCCAGAAGTCCCCATATTCCGTCTCTGACACTGGGATGGCCAGAAGCCCAGTGAAAACCTCTCTCTGGAGTCAGAACTACCCAGACAGGTCGGAGACGGGTCCTCGTCTCCTGGAGGTCTCTGGTGAGGTCATGTATGCATTTCTCCTGAAGGTCACGCAAACGGTCAGACCCCTTGTGCTGGGAGTTCTTGCTGAGTCTAACCCAAAACCCCCTTGCTGCATTTCATGCCAAATAAGCCCAGGCTGAGTTTGTGAAGAGGTTGGAACCCAGCACCAAGCATGGAGGACGTTTCCCCTGGATAGGAGAGTGGATCTGGAGTACAGGGCTCCCAGGAGGACAGGGGCTAAGGCCTGCTGGGTCCCGGGTGGTCAGGCCGTTCCTGGGTGGGAGGGCAGCGGTCCGCAGGGCGCGTCGGGCGCGGGAGCTCAGAAGTGCGGCCGCAGTAGCCTGCCTGCAGGATGGGAGCCGAGGCCCTCCACGTGGGAGCACCTGCTGCGACTGCTGGTCCCGGGGTCCTCCCCGCGCCCCATCCGGAGGACCCTGCTTCTGTGCCGTCCTCTAGGCCGGATGCGACGGCGAGAAAGGCCAGACTAGGCCAGCCGCATTAAAGGTTATTACGGCTCCCTTCCTCCTGCTTAAGATCCTAGTGACTCCTGCACTGGGCGTCAGGGCCTCTGGCCCGCTGCCGCCTGCCCTCCGTCCTGCCCTCCATCCTGCCCTCCCTCCCTGCTCTCCCTGGATCTGGCCTCTCAGCTGCACCTGCGCCGCAAGCCCAGCGTCCGGTGTGGACCACCTATTCTCCTCCTCTTCCTGCAGACCAGCCTCTCGGCCCTTTGCAGTATAGCCCCCCTATTCTCCTCCTCCTCCGGAAGTCTTCCTTGATTATTTCTCCCCGTGCTGGATCCCAAATCTTTTCTTTCCAGACAACTGCCAAGGTGCCTGCGGGCCTTACCTTGTTCTCTCTTCTCTTTCCTGGCTGTGTTCCTTGTCCCTGTTCCCTCCTCTGACACCCCCTCCACGTCCCCAGGCCCCCAGGTCCTGTGCCTCCCCCACAGGCAGGGCTGGGTCCCCCCCTCCATGCACCGAGAGGATTAGGACTGCAGGACAATTGACCGGGCCCTTTTCTGTGTTGTGGGAATAGCAGAGGCCTGGGTGCAGGACAGGGTCCGGCTGGGACCGCGCGAGGCCCTGGCCGCCACCCTGTGGCCATATCGAGAACTGCAGGGTGGGGTCCCCGCGCAGGGGTGGGGACGGGGGATGCGGGGGTGGGGGTGGGGGGCGTTCCAGGGCGGCGGGCCTTAGAATTCCTAACTGACCGTGGAGGTTTCCCGGGAGCCTTGGGATTCCTGACCGACGGGAGCAGGGCCCTGGGAGGAAGGCCAGGGACGAGGACACCCAGCCGGAGAGAGGACTGAGACCCCGGCCGCCAGTCTCAGGCTCCCGCTCAACCCTCTCCCCAAAAGAGCCCTGACAGGGAGACGGTCTGAACTACAGCCGGAGTTGATACCTGGCCTGCAGGAGAACCTCCCAGGAAATCCCAAATTGTGCCTGGATGCCGCTGCTTCTCACAGCCGCGCAGCTTTTGCAAAGACCCCTCCTCCCCGCATTCCCACTGAGCTGTCCCGCCCTCCCCAGGCCCCCTGATCTCTGCTCAGCCCGCTTGGCCCCCGCAGCCGGCGTGTGGCTGCGGCCTGGGCAGTCCCTTCTCTGCTCTAGCTGCGGTCCTTCCCGTGGCGCAGGACGCAGAGGGACCCCCACATAGCCGAAGGCCTGCAGACGGCAGGTGGCCAGAGGAGGGACCCTGTGAGGAAGGTTCTGAGGGAGGGCGGTGCTGCCTCGGTTTCCCTCACAGCCTCCTCCCCTGCCCATCGGATCCCTGGGGACGGAGGAGGTGGGACGGACTGGGACCCTTCACCCGGGACCGCTCTCTGCTTGGGCTTCAGGATTCACAGGTGCCGGGGCAGTGGGAAGCTCTGAGTTCCAGTCCCGACCCTCATTGCTGTCTCCTGCAGAGGGCATCTCGGGGAGGGGGCTCGGGGCCTGAGTCCCTTTGGTCTCACCCAGGGTCCCTTTGAAAACATTTTCTTCCCTGGCACCCACATCCCCGTCCCCCGGGAGCCCTCACGGCGATGCCTCCTCCTCCTCCTCCTTCTCCACCCCGCGCCCCCTCCAGCAGCAGTCGAGGGGCTGAGGGTCCTCGAATCCCCCCCGCCCGTTTCTCCATCACTGCTCGGAGATCCTGGCCCGGAGCCCTGGCTCTGAGGGCCCAGGGTGGGGGCCGCGGCCCGCCGCCCTCCCTCGGAGGTGCCATTCCTCCTCTGCCTCATTTGCTGCCGCTGACCTTACTGAGTTAAATTAAAAAGCAATGTTCTGTGTGCGGCTCCAGCCCCGTGGAGCTTGACTCTGGGAAGACGAAGACAATTACCGGCCCCTCCGTCTCCCTCTCGTCTGGCTGCCTTATAATTTTTTCCCCTGCTGCCTGGTATGCAACATTTATGTTTTTAATAACACCAGAATGGTTTTGACCTTGGGAATTCATAGCACAATGGGCACCGTGAGAGGCCCCAGCCTGATTGGCGTTTGTCTCAGTCCTTTGCAGGGAGGAGGCTCTGTCTGGGGCCTCTTCCATTCCTGGGGAAGCTGTGTGGGGGCTGCACCCAGAGGGTCGAGGGGGGAATTGCAACAGCCAACATGGATGGGGGGGGCACATGGGGAGAGGTAAAGAAAAGGAGAGGGTTTTGTCTTTTCCGGTTTTCCCTGTGGGATGAAAGTTAGAATAAGGGGTTTGAGAGGCTGACATGTGGGTTTTTTTTTCTTCTTTCTTCATCTTGTTTTATAAGGAAGGAGTCCCAGATTGGGGAAGAGCATGGAGTTCATGTGCATGTAGGGGTGCTGTGCGGAAAGGGCGGGGTGGGCCTGTATGCACACACTCAGCCCATTAGCTCACGAGTTTGCACAGGTTCCCCCCACCCCACCCTGCTCCATTCCACTGAGTCCATGCTTCAGTCCAGTTACTATCACTGTCATCAGGCCTTTTGCTCCGAGGACAGGGCAAGAAGTAAGGGCTAGACCGAAGACCGGAGTCCTACCCACAGCAGAGCTGCCCAGCTGAGGATAAAGAGAACAGCACAGAGCCCTCCCCTGCTCTGCAGTTAGCTTTTCTTCCCTGTCCGTCTTATCTTTCCTTTTCTCTCTGTTCTGTGCTCACCTCCTAAGTGACCCAGCGTTTGAGGTTAGAGGAGAACCAGTGGCAGCAAGAAGGATCTGGAGGTGGAGTAGGCGGGTCTGCAGAGGGACGGCAGAGGCAAGGGGCAGTGAAGGGCCCAAGAGAAAGGATCCTTGGGGAGAGAGAGTTGGGGATGCTGGGTGGCCCCCCTGGTGGCTCCTCGTCTCCATGTGTACAGGGCTGTGGTAGGAGGGACCGAGATTAGAACTGGGAAGATGCGCCCCGTCTGCAGCTTCAAGGAGCCTCTGTAAACACAGGGAATGAATGAGGTTCCTCTAGCAGTTCAGGAAGTAGCAAGAGAGGGGCAGGGGCTGTGGGCCTCTGGGGACCAGAGGGGTGTGTGTTCCGAGGCCCGGGTGAGTGTGTGTTGCACAACGGGGATTTGTGGCGGACCCCTGGGTGCTCTGTGGTTAGGAGTCCTGTGTGTACCAGTTAGGTACGGGAACATGTATCACGTGGGGAAGGGGGTAGCTTTGACATCAGCTTTTTATTTTTAAGATTTTATTTATTCATGAAAGACAGAGGCCCAGGCAGAGGAAGAAGCAGGCTCCCTGCGGGGAGCTCGATGCAGGACTTGATCTCAGGATCCGGGGGGTCAGGCCCTGAGCCGAGGGCCGACGCTCAATCACTGAGCCACCCAGGCGCCCCTGACATCAGATTTTTATTTTTATTTATTATTTATTTATCTATTTATTTTTGACATCAGATTTTTAAACCTAGGGTTGTGAGCTGGCTTCCCACTGGGATCCTGTGAAGCATCACCCTCTTTGCGCTGGGATGTCCAACCGCAGAAGGACAAGCCGTGTGACCCTTCTGTGCCAGCAGCCCCAGTGCAGGGGACCAGAAGAGGGAAAGGGGCTGGGGCGGGGGATGGCATTTCAGGGGCCGAAGGGAACAAGGGATGCCAGTGGAAAGGCCTGCGGGCGGGCGGGTGTCCCCCACCGGAGCCCCTGGGTTCTTGCTGGAGCCGAGGCCGCCCGGGCCGCCCGGCGGGGACAGCCGTCTCTGGCGCCCTCTGGTGGCCGCCGAGCCCTCCGCACGTCCCGCGGAGACGCTCCCGCTCGAGGCCGCAGGCCCGCGCGCCCGCCCCCTGGTGGAAGCTGCGCGCATTACAAGAAGCGATCTCGGGTCGGCCGCCCCCAAGGGCTCCCCTGGTTTTCGGAGGCGCTCACGACCTCCTTGAGGCTGGGGAAGCCTTCCCGAGATTTCGCCCTCGTTGCCATTGCCTGCGGGTTTAAGTTCTGCTTTGGGGGGCGTGCAGTGGAGACCTGGGGCTGAGCCCGAGTCCTTGGGATCCGTCTACACCCCACCCAGCCTCCCAGGGTCAGCGCGCTCTCACGGACGGCAGGGGCGGCTGACATTCCTGGGGAAGGGGCCTGGGTCTGGAGCCGAGCGGGCCCCCTGCGCCCGGCCTCCGCGAACCTGCACCTGAGCTCAGCCGTCAGCAGGGAGATGGATTGGCAGGCGCCGGGAGGCAGGAGACAGGATGATGGACGGAGATGGCATATTTGACAGATGCTGACAGGACTCGTTATTTGCTAGGCTCGGAATCCCCTCCCACCCACCAGGCTGCCCTTGGCCCTCCCCTTCTAGCGCTCGGTGCTCATTAGCGTCTGGCTGTCTTTGGGGAGCAACCCAGGCGGCCAAGCTGCAGTGGGGCGGGCGGAGGGGGGAGGCGGGAGGGGCGGCAGGTGAGCGTGGAGCAGGAGTGGTGGGCAGGCGGGACTCGAGCTGGGCCCCGACCATCCCCGGGGTGCTTGGAAGGCTTGGCGGGGGAGGCTGCCCCCCGGGGCAGAGGCCGAGTTGGGGGGCGAGTGGGAGGGGTCCCTAAAGGAGCTGGGCTGCACTGATGTGGGCGCTCATTTGGGGAGAACGGGTGGAAGAGGAGCCAAGGTCGCTGGAGAGCTTCCTCTGTGCGAGGAAGGGTTGCAGGCTGTGCGCGGGCAAGAGGCGCACGCGTGTCCCCCGTGGACTTGTTGCTTCACGCGTGCTCGTGCGAGGGCCGCTGCGCTGTTGGGCGCCTCTGGGCCCGCTCACGTCCCGCCTGCACCTGCCCCTGCGGCCCCCCCCCCGCCTCCCCCCTGCTCCCCGAAGGCCCGGGCCGCGGGGACCCCGGGCGCGCTCCCAGATCCTCCAGGGGCGCCGGGTGCACGACCTGGGGACGCGGAGGGTCGCCTCGCCTGGGGCCAGCGTCGCGGGGGGGTCGGTACGGCGCGGCGGGAGCGCTCGGCGGGGACGGGGACGCTGCTGCAGTCGGAGCCCGCGCTGCATCCTAATCAGCGCTGCGGAGGCCGCGAGGCCGGGCCGTCAATCTCCCACACAAAGGGCCGCCCGCCGCCGCCCCGCCGGCGCCCCCCGCGCGGCCCGGACGGACACACGGACAGGGCCGGGGAGGGACCCGGGGGCAGGGCCCGGCCGGGCACCCTGGAGGGGCAGAGACGGTCTCCGCCGAGAGGCAGGGAGAGGCGGAGGCAGGCCGGGCGGGAGCAGGAGCATCCCGAGAGCAGAGAAGGCCGGGGCGGGGCACACAGGCCCCCAGAGGCCAGGGACCCCGAGACAGGAGCTGGCCCCGGCCCCCGGCCCAGGGCTGGAGGACAGGAGCGGAGCGCACAGAGAGGGAAGGGGCGCAGAGGCTGAGCGGGGACAAGGGCAGGGGGAGGTGGCAAAGGGCGGGGGCAGGCTGCGCATGGGAGCTCAGCTGGCCTCCCGGACCTGGGACTCGGCGGGAAGAGAGGCCCCTAGGGGTGCGTGTGTGGACACGGCCATTCAGGGCTCTATTCAAAGTGCCAGAGTCACCAGGTGCTGGGACTTCCACACACCCTCCCTCTGCAGCGACTGCAGAAGACGTGCAGGGGCGGGGGGGGGGGGGGGAGTGCAGCAGAAAGGTGGAGGCTAGAGAAAGAAAGACTGAGATAGGAAAAGACGTGACAGGGCCCCGACCGGGGTCAGAGGGGGAGAGACTGACAGTGGAAAAGGGAGTAGAGAAAGGGACAGAAGACAGAGAAGGGCAGTGGTGGAGAAAGAACCATGACAGGGGGTGTGGGTGAGAGACAGGGAGGGAGAGAGGGGCAGGGAGTGGCCATGGTGAGGGGGGGAGGCGGGAAGCAAGCAGGGCACCTGTCTCCCCTCTTTGGAGACAGCCAGGTCATCCAGCCCAGGGTACAACAACCCTATGGTGAGGTAGGGTAGGTCCACGAGTGCTTTTTAGGATGACCTTGTCTCTGTCATTTAAACACAATGAACCTATTCCAAGGCCTGCGCCTGCTTCAAGGCAGCGCTTCTAACGGCTGCTGCAGGTGCCCGGGTCACTCCTGGCATCCCTCCTTGGGGATCGCCTTTACAGCCTGCGGCACAGCTCTGAGCATCCTCACCAGAGGCCAATTTTTATCCTTTAGGAGGGATCTAATTTTTGAAAATTGCCATTTTCTCCGAGGCTGGAGAATAAGGTGAGGACCCAGCTGGGAAGCAGTATTTTCAGTTAAAAACAAAGTGAACGTGGGAAGGCAGAGTGGAGGATGCGCCCTCCTCCAGAGCTCTGAAAGGTCATTCTGAAGGAGAAGCTTGCAGCATGTGACGGGAGACATTCCTGGTGGCTGCCGGAGCCCCAGTTTAATTTTTCTGCCTGTTTGTTAGAACCGCAGTAGTGCTCCCGGGATCATCCAAGGCCTGTTACTGGAGGAGCAAGGTCTGGCATTCGCATGAAATACTTGGTCAAAGGGTCCTGCCCTTGGGGAGCTTACAGTCCCCCTCCCTGCCAACTACTACGCAAAGTACCGTGGAGACACTCACCCAGCTCGATCTACAAGTGCAAAGGACCAGGGCTATTCAGAGTCCGGGGCAGTTAGTTTAGGGAAGGCTGCCTGGAGGAGGAGAGTGTGTGCCGCGAGGGAGGGGACACCCACCGGGGCGGGGCGGAGTGGAGTCGAGTGGGAAAGGAACAAGAGACCCTCTCCCTGTTGCTTGGGAAGCAGGAGGAGCAGCCCACAAGCCAGGCAGGAGCTCTGCTGGCCTGGAACGCGTCGTTGGGCTGGGGAAGCAGCGTGCAGGGGATGGAGAGGGGCAGATCTTGGTGGCCAGGCTGGGGGATCTGAATTTGGAGAGGGTGCCCAGGGGGGGGTGCCCCGACATGTGTTAGGCGCTGATGTGTGCGCACAGTTTCTGGAGAAGAGAGCACTGAAGTTTGCATGTCGTGTGTGTGTGTGTGTGTGTGTGTGTGTGCATCCAGGTGGCTTTGTGCCCCAGGCTCTTATCCCTCCATCTGTGCGCGTGATCGGCATGTTGCTACGTCTGAATGTGTTTGTTTGTTCATTTGTGTGTTTCCATGTGGTCATGTACGGATGGCATCTCGGTTGCTTTTTGTGTGTTTTACTTGGCTGCATGCGGGGGAGTGCGGCTGGAGTGCATGTGTGTGCGCGTGTGTGCGCGTGTGCGTGTGTGCAGGAGGAGCGCCGGCGGGAGCCCTGGCTGCCCAAGCATCGCGTCTGTCTCTCTCCCTCCACTGGCTCCATCTGCCCTCGCCGAGGTCGTGACAAGGAGGCAAACAGCAGACTGCAAACTGCTGCGCCCCGCAGGCCGGACACGCTGCACGGCGCCGCGGGCCCTCCCCGGGGGAGAAACCGCACTCCCCGGCCTCCCCCAGCAGGTGCACCCGCGGGCCCGCCCCGCGCAGGAGGCCGCCCCCGCCCCCCGCCCCCTCCGGCCCTGCGTCCCCGCCTCCCGTCCCTCCAGAGCCGCGGCCCGGGCGCTCCCTCGGGGCTCGGGCTCCTCGGCCGTGGGGGGCGCGCGCGCGTGCCCCTCCCCCCCCTTCCCGGCGCGCCACCTCCGCCCCCTTCCGCCCGCGGCAGCTTCCGAAATCGCCCGGCGGCGAGAATTCATTAGCGGGGGGCGGATGTAAGCGCGGCGCGCCGGAACGTTTTAATTAGGCCTGAACAATAAACAAGCTAAACGAGGCGCGCAGGGCTCCCCGCGGCCCGCCTCCCCCGCGCCGCGCCCACTCGTTACGGCCGCAGCCGATTTCAGGCCGCCGGGCCGGGGCGGGGCGGGGGCGCGCTCGGGGGGGGGTCTCCGGGGGCGCGCTCGGGGGGGTCTCCGGGGGCGCGCCCGGGGAGGTCTGCGGGGCGCGCGCTCGGGGCTCGCTCGAGGTCTGCGGGGACGCGTTCGGGGGCCCGCGGGGGCGCGCTCGGGGCCTGCAGGCGGGGCAGCCCACCCTGCAGCGGCGAGGCCAGGCCGGTGCCCGCCCCCCCCCGTCCCCCCTCCGTCCATCTGCCTTTCTCGCTGTCCTTGAGATGAAGGTCCCCCCCCACTCCAGCCGGCCGGGGGGGTCTCCGGGCTTGCTTTGGGGCCCCCCCTCTCCCGCCCTCTGCGCTGCGGACCGGCTCCCCTTCCCCCGCGCGGCCGCAGCCTCCAGGCCTCGCCCCTCCCTTTGCCGCAGTCCCCGCATCTCTTCCCCGGGGCTCTCCCTCCCTCCCCCGCGGTCGGCCTTGAGCCTCCACGTTGTCTCCCCCCCAGGCCGCCGCTGACGGCGTGGTAGAGCCGTAGCCGCTTCTCGCTTCTCGGGTCCCTGCCCCGGGCCCGTCCACACCCGCCGGGTCCTTCCTGGACCACCCCCCGCCCCCCTCCCCCGCGCGCTCTGCGGGTTCGCGGCCTCCGTGTGTTTTCTGGACCCTGGGCTTGGGCCTTGCCCTCTCCCGGGGCCCTGGGGCCCAGCCGGAGCTCCACTTGCGCCCCTTTCCTCCCCTCCCTTCCTTTTGTGAAGCTGCAGGCCTTGCCTTGCTTGCTGCTTCTCAGTCGCTGCCAGGACTTGGCCCTGTTTGGGGGTGGCGCGGGTGAAGGTGCTCTTGGGCTGAGTCCGGATCCTGACCCTGTTCCTCGCCATGCAGCCTCCTAACCTGGACCTACTCGCTCACCTGTAAAATAGGGGAAATCATTTTAGGGGCTCGGTGGGATTGCAGTGAGAATCGGCACCACGGGAGGAATGTAGCACACGTGGCACGTAGTTGGCACTCGATAAACACCGACTCTCATGATTTGCCCTTCCTCAATCTGCTCCCCTCTGTCCTTAGCGTGGAATTAAAAAAAAATGTTTAGAGGAGAGAAGAACCAAAGTAATCGAGCGTATAAGCCAGAGCCGCTCGAATAACAGGCATTTCACACGGCTCGGCCTAACCGTGCTCCAGGGTCTGAACACAGGAAATGCCTGTGAGTGTGGACAAGAAGGGAGGATGGGGACTGGGCTGAACCCAGAACACGGGCAACCCTGTGAATTGGTGCCCCGCACGCAGCAGATTGGCACGGAGGCAGGACGGAGGCCCGGCCGCCTGCACTGGCCGCCCTCTGCGAGCGGTCGCGGGGCTGTGTCTGCTGCAAGGCTGCAGTGGGTCTGGGAGCCTAGATTCCCCCAAACTCTCACCTCCAGACAGGACCTGGACTCCGAGAGCCTTAGACCTACATCCTCCTGTCTCTTCCATGCATGTGACACACACACATGCACATATGCACAGACACACACACACACATGCATGCACACAGGTGCCCCGGGGCTTCTAAGGGGAAACACTACCCCCTAGAGATGGATTATTCCCTGCAGCTGCCATTCCCTGACACTAAACCCACAAGGCAGTGGAGGCTCAGAATGCTGCTCCTGCTTGGGGTTTTTGCCCCCTCTGTTCCCTTCTTTCTCCTAGGGAGCAGAATCCGTGAGTCCCACACTCTACCCTGTCTGTGTGTCCTGGGCACCTAGGGGAGATCCAGAGGGAGGAGCAGGGGCCCTGCCCTGGGCGCTCCCCCAGCAAGTGTTCGTGAGCCGAGTTGGTCAAGGGCAACTGGACCAGGCCCCATGACTCGGTTGACGGGAGACTGGCAATGACCAAAGGAGGGAACATGGAAGAAGACACAGAGGGCTCGAAGGTTTCCTAGGAGACAAGGAGAATGATACTCAATTAGTTACAAGGAGCAGGAAAATTGAGAGGAGACCATCGCATAAGTCAGAGCTCTCAGTAAGCGCATTACCTTGAGGGTAAGGAGTATGAACCTTGGAGACAGATGAGGAAGTGTGCGTGCGTGTGTGCGTGTGCGTGTGCGTGTGTGTGTGTGTGTGTGTGTTGGAGGCAGAAGGCTAGAGGAGGCAGGGAGCCGGAGAGAGGGGCAGAGAGCTGGGGCTGAGATGGCCTGGAGGGCCGTCCCTGCAGGGGTCAGTGTGATGGGGTGGCAGTGGTGGGGGATGTGGGGCGGCGACGCAGAAATGTGCCACGGGTGTAGGTTGTAGCTCCACGGCCACCGGGGCCTGGGCTGGCAAGATGCTGGGAAGCTAGGCCGACTTCCCTGGCCTTGATGTGTCCTCATACGCTGTGAGGATGGATGAGCCTGGATTTCATAGGCTAGTGAGCCATGGCTGGGTGGAGACAGCTGCTCAGGCCGTGAAATGTGGGGAAGAGGCCTCTGGGGGTCAGTAGACAGAGGGAGAGGGAGGCAGGGATGGGGATGGGGAGGGGTCGCGGGAAGACTGAAGGCTTTGAGACTTTTATCCTGGCTCTCCCCCTTACGTGGCCTTTCTGTAGATTGAATTATGTGTTTTAAAGCTAAATAATCTTCAGTAAATGATCTGGCTTAGCCTTTCATCTTCAGAGAGTAGGGGCATTATAGCCCCACTTTGCAGATGAGGCCTAAACTTGGCAAAGCGCTCCTGGGCTGAATATGCTGGAAAGGGTGCCAGCAGGCATGTCTTCGCCCTCTGGGGGGTGATTTCTCCCTTCTACAACGGAACCCCAAGCCTGGCTGCTTCCCAGGGCAGAACCTGCAGGAGGGGGCACGAATGCAGTCGTTTGATTCTTTGCTCTGCCCCTTACCAGCTCTGTGACTTGAGGCGGTTACTGACCCTCTCTGTGCCTTAGTTCCATTAGTTGTAAAATAGCGGTCCCAACGCCTGCTTGTGTAGTTTGTTATCGAGGATGCAATGAGATCTAAGTGAAAGAACTGTGAATAGTTGTAAAGCTTTATAAATCCACATATGTTAGGCCCCTCAAACCATCCTCATCCTCATCTTTGATACTTTCTCAGCTTCTCTCCAGACCCACTGAGCACATCAGCCTCCTGTCTCCCAAGCCCTATGTAACCCCCAGCCTCTGAATCTGGCATTTCCTTCCCTCTGATCTTGCTTTATATTCTCAATCTCTATTTCCATAGGTCCCTCAGCGCTTGAAGGTTCTGGCTACACTTTATTAACTTATATGCATTTTTTTTCTCTGCCAGGGTTTCTTTCTTTTTTTTTTTTTAGATTTTATTTATTTATTCATGAGACACACACACACACACACACACACAGAGAGAGAGAGAGAGAGAGAGGCAGAGACACAGGCTCCATGCAGAGAGCCTGACGTGGGACTCGATTCCGGGACTCCAGGATCACGCCCTGGGCCCAAGGCAGAGCTAAACCGCTGAGCCACCCAGGGATCCCCTCTGCCAGGGTTTCTTGTCTCGTGTGTCTCTCTTCTCACATCCCAGAGAACAGGGCCCTGTCTTGTCCTTCCTGGGGATGCCTTCCTTCCCCCTAGGGCTGGGTTCACAGGGTAAGTCCAAAGAATGGACAGTGAGAGGTCCAAGCAGGAGAGGCATTAGGGGATAGGACAGCAAACTAGGTGTCTGCCTGCGGGGCTCTCACCTACAGGCTGTGTCATCCTTCTTCGGAGTATTTGCCTTGACTGGGGGAGGGAAACAGTCCTCTCCCTCCTGGGGCTAAGGGTTAGAGGGGACTTGTTTTCCTAATGTTTAGAGCGACTGTATTTTGTGGCCTGATGTGGGACACATCATCTGGAGGTCAATCCCACATGAAAAGGAAGAGCAGTCAAGGGAGGGCTTTCCTTTTCCTGTTGGGGTCACGTGTGTGCCTGCGTGTGTTCGCATGCGTATGTTTATCTTCTTCCAGCCTTTACCAACCCTGGCTCTGAGGAATCCTTTCCAGAGGATTCTAAATTTCTTTTGCTGAAATTAAGCCCATCTTTAGTGGAGGCAGTGCACTTTTCAAAGTCCAGTATGTGGTTCAGTGTCTTTCATAAAAGGCGTGTGTCCAGGGGGAGGAGGAGAGTAGAGGGTAGAACGTGGAGAAGTGGAATTACCCGGCTCCTGGCTTTAATTACATGTAAGCCCTGGATGTTCTGCACTTTATTAAACTTCTGAGTGTCCGTGGGGGTGGGATGGATCTGGTGGGTTTTGCTCCCTGGTCTTGCCTGCAGGACTTCTCTGGAGGGTTCTCGTCCTACACGCCCTCCCACCTTTCGCCCTGCCACCGGTGGCGCTCTAACCGCCCCTCCAGAAAGGAGGCTATCCCCTGTCCAGCCTGGGTGTCTCACGGACTCTCTTTATATTTCTCAAGATCCTCTGATTCCTTCTCCCCAAACCCAAATGCTCTCCCCTAACACCACGTTTTCTGATAACCCACTTAGCCGTTCTGGAGGGAGGGGCTCTTTCTGCAGGGCACCTCGGCTCCTTACTAATTACAAACAGAAAGCCTGGCCTGTGAGGTTAGTCCCCCCAAGCTCCCTGGCTTGATGGAGGGAGCCAGGAGCTGGGGGATTTAAAGTGCAATTTCCTGTACCTTTTTCATTTCCTGCTGGGGGTTGTGGAGAGCAATAAGCAAGGTGGGTGGGCAGGCCGACTGCCGGGGCGCTGGGGGATGGGCTGGGGGAAGGTCCCTCCATCACTCTTCAGCCGTACCCCCTTTCCAGGTCTCAAGGTGAGTTCCTTCGGGATGAGGCACTTGATAAATCAGCGCCTGGCACTCCTTCCAATCCCCCTCTTCCCTCTCGGAGGTAAAGAAACTGAGTAGAGAGGACTGGGAGTTGATCCAGGTCCCGCGATTAGAATAATAGATAACAGGATGGGAAGGATCTCCTCGGGTACTAGACTACTAGACGGGGAAACTGAGGCCTTGGAGAGGGCGCATAACCCACCCCAAAGTCACCTAATGGTGGGCTGGTGTGACTGGTGTTTTTGTGACTCCCATGACTCTCAGTTCAGTGCTCTTCACTCAGGGTGGCTGTGGGTTGCCTGGTGTCTCTGTGTGCGTGAGCACGTGGGTGGGGATGAACTAGGATAAGGAGTGGGGGGTATGGGGAGGTATCTGGGCAGCTAGGGTTCCAGATTCTAAAAAATTCACTCTTCGGTGGGTCTTGTAGAAGAGCACAGGGAAGTCCAACCTCATGGACGCCTTTTGTGAGTTGGTGGAGGAAACAGACAGGTGGATAAAGAGGAGAGAGGGAGGCCCTGTGGCCCTTGGAACCGATTAGCCCCGCATCTCATCTAACCCTCCCCACAGTCAGAGGTGGATGGGGTGGGGGAGGGGGCACGGCAGAGGACAAAGGAGCCAATTATTGAGTGAGTGGATTAATTGATTAATTGTCCAGAAGCTTCCAATGCTCCCCCAACAATGACATCCCCTCCCCCCGACCCCAGTCAGGCATGGCCTCGGTTGGCCCGGATTATTAATTAGGGCTTGAAGTCATTTAACGATGATTTCATTATCGACGTGCTGTCTGTCTCGGGCTCAGCCCGGTTGCCAGGGCGACTCTGATCGATGGCCTTCCGGGCTCCTAAGTCGCGGCTCCTGCCTCCCGAGCTGGCTGGGCGAGCGCCCCCCCTGCTGCGGAGCCTCCGAGGCCTAGTGGGCCCCGCCACCCTGGGCACGCCGGGGCTCCTTGGGCTGGCCCGCAGCCCGCGCTGCCCAACTTTGGTGGCTCTTCCAGACACCTGGACCTACCTCGCTGCTGTCAGGGACCCCGGGGAGCGAGGCCTCCTTCCCCCTGGTTTGTGGGGTCCTCTGCCTCGGTTCCCTGGTGGCCGCCCACCTACCCCTTCGCAGTGTGCGCAAGAAGAGGTAGTGACCCAGTCCTTGTCCCGCAGCCTCTGAACTTAGCTCTTGGAGGCCCAAACCAGCCGTGATAAGGTTCTTCCTTTACAAAAAAATTTTTTTGAATTTATTTGAGAGAGAGCGTGGTGCACGACAGGAGAGACGAGCCAACTCCGCGCTGACGTAGGGCCCGATCCCAGGTCCCTGAGATCATGACCTGAGCCGAAATCAAGAGTCAGCCCCTTAACCGAATGAGCCACCAGGTGCCCTGATGAGCTTCCTACTGCTACAGACTCCTTGGGCTCTAGCTACAACCAGGCATCTGGCCTCTGGGACCTTAATATGTGGCTGGCAGGGAAGGGGTGGGCAAATCTCCCCTCTAGATTGCTTGAATTAGGGGCACCTGGGGACTCAGCGGTTGAGCGCTGCCTTCAGCTCAGGGCATGATCCTGATGCCCTGATCAGGATCCATGATCCGGATTCGAGTCCTACATCGGGCTCCCTGCAGGGAGCCTGCTTCTCCCTCTGCCTGTGTCTCTGTGTGTCTCATGAATAAAAAAATAAATCTTAAAAAAAAAAGATTGCTTGAATTAATGTTCTTGGGGTCTCCCCTGGCCCTGAGAGGAGCTGGGGAGCTGGCCTTTGCAGAGCCCCAAGAAAGCTGGGGAAAGGGCAGGAGCCAGCTTGCCATGCTGTCTTAGGTCTTCAGAAACTTCACTGGGTGCTTCATCGCTGGTCCCTCAAAGCCTGGGTTCACACGTGGGCATTGGCCTCGAGGCGCTGTTCTCTGCCTCAGCTTCTCCTTCTGTGGGTTTCATAGGATATCTGTGGGGGCCCTTGAGTGGAGGTTGCTTGAAGGCACTGATCATGACTGCTCAGAAGGCGTCTATATTGTCGATTCCAGATTAAAGGACAGTCACCAACACCTAATTTTGCTTATACTTACGGTGCCTCTGTGGCTCCCAGTGCAGACATCGCCCCAGTCCTTAACCCCTCCTCACTCTTGTCACCGTGATCCCTGCCCAAAGTCTGTCCCCAACACTTTCTCCAGAGCTTGTCCTCCTCTCTGGTCTGCCCACCTCTGTTTCTCTGTCTCTCTCCCCCTTGCGCCGGCTGTGCCAGGCTGCATTAACTCTGGAAAATTTAGGGCCGAGCCTCAGGCCTCTTCGATTGCAGCATTTTGGGGGAGGGGGCAAGGGAGGTGGTTTTTATGTCCATGCAGGGGTCCCTGAGCTCCCCAGGTTGGCACTGGGAGGGAGCCTGGGGGCAGCTCCGGCAGCAGCCGCACCCTATCAGCTTTCTGGGCACATCCACCACCAAGCAGCACCTGAGAGGGGAACCGGCTCAGCAGCAGCGAGTGAGATTGAAGAGGATCATAAAGAAAATATATATCCCCCTCCCCGGCCTCGCTCCCTCCTCCTGCTCCACACTTGCCTCCTTCTCTCTCTTTGTCTCGCTCGCTCCCCCCTCCTCGCCGCATCCCTGTTTTCTTTGTTCCTACTTTGCCTCCTTCACCTTCTTCTTTGTCGGGCAGATCTGTCCGTGTGTCGGTCTGTCTGTCGGTCTGTCTGCCCCCAGATGTATTTTGGTCTGAGTTCTTTCCAGGGCTGTGTCTGCCATCAGCTCTTCCTTCTCCCCGTCTCCGTCCCTGCGTCCCTCCCTCCATCTCTGAGGGTCTCTCTTCCCATCACCTCTTTATGAGGTTCACCGTGTGCGCCTTTTAGCTTCTCCATCCGCAGCTCCGGCCTGTCTCCCTTAGCTGCCTCCCCCATCCCGCTCCCTCTCTTGCCCCCCCCCCCTTCCTTGCTTCTCTTATCCCCTGGCTCTTCCAGCCTCTTCCCCTGTCTCTCTGTCTCACACCCCTGCCTCCTCTCCACCTCCCTCCTCCCGCCCCTCAAGGTTCAGATACTTCGTGTGAAATCACCTGGATGGGCTCCAACTGCCAGGTCCCCCATTCTGTACCCCCTCCTCCAGGAGAGATTTATGGCCCCAACTCTGCGTCCTCTGCATTCCCCCCAGCCCTGGGCCAGTTCTTTTCATTACCTGGTGATTATCTGGGGGCCCTGGCATTTCCCCCAGCCTCCCACCCTCTCTCCCCAGCAGGCGGTGAATAGCAGGGGGAGAAAGGGGAAGGGATTGCTCTTGGGACCAGATGCAAGGACATGGAGACCCTCCCCTGCACCCGCCCTTCTTTCCCTCAAGCAGATGCACATCTGGGAAAATCCCAGCTTGAGGCAGGGAAGACAGCCTAGGACTGCTGGAACAGACATAAATCAAACACCCAGCTGCCCCTCCCCTACGGTTCTGTCATTGCAGCCATCCTTTCAACTCCTGCCTGTCTCCTTTGCCTCTAGGACTTTTGGCTCTGTCGTCTAGGCTGGGCCCCTCTTCCACTGCCCACAATAGCGCCTGGGACAAAGGACGTGCTCAGCTAATGCCTTTGGTCCATGCCTGATGGAGGCGTGTGACGACAAGGTCAATGCGATTTTTAGGTTTTCCTCAGTTGGAGGTTCTTTCTGAGATCTGGAACAATTCTTTCCGCTCCAGTTTCAATGCTGTCTTAGTAGTCAGTGTGGACTCTGTCCCTTCCGTGTCCTGCCGCCATCCGTCTCTCCCCTGCCTCCACCTGCACCCCAACTTAGGGTTCAGAGGAATCTCAGCACTATCAGGTGAGGGCAGCGGTGCCCCTTTCCCTGAGACCAGTGGCTTTCTGGGCCAATCACCTGTGCACTCAGCCCTCGGGTGGCTGAGTAGGCCCCACCTTCTCCATTTCGGAGAATTCTTGCCTCTGTTTGAAGATTAAGGTTCTGGGAAGGAGGAGGCACTTTCCTTTGGTCACTGTTTCAGAGTTTTGGAAACCCTAATTCTTTTTTTAAGATTTATTTATTTATTAGAGGGGGGGGTGAGGAGCAGAGGGAGAGGGACAAGCAGACTCCTTGCTAAGTGCAGAGCCTGACATGGGGCTTGATCCCACAACCCTGAGCTCATGGCCTGAGCTGAAGTCAAGAGTCCGATGCCTAAGGGGCTGACCCACCCAGGCGCCCTGGAACCTCTGTTTTGGGCGTCGAGAGCAGGAAGCTCTGGAAGTAGGGAGAGCTTCCTTTCCTTTATTTCCCCCAGCACAAGGCTGATGCATATTCACTAGAACACGCGCCACCTGCGGGCGAGGCTGGTCCTGGTGGTGAGCGATGCGCTTCCCCTTTGGGTTTATTCCTGGGGTGAGGCGGCCCCTGGATGAGTGGTGGCGGGGGCTGAGGAACCTGGGGGGATGCTCTGGGGGAGGCGGCTGGAGGGCGCTGCTACCCTTGTTTAAGGGACTCCTAAGTAGCCTCTGTGGCTGGATCTGGGACTGGCCCCCAAATCCTCGCAGGCTGGGCTCCGCCTGCACCCCCCCACTCTCTGGCCCACTGGGACCTCCGCACCCTGGCGCCCGGCCTCACACAGAGTCCCCTGAAGCCCGCACTCCTCCTCACCCAGTGGAGGGGACCCCCCAGACAGGTGTCTCCTCACCAGACAGGGACCCACTGGTCTTCCTCGCCCACCTCCAGCTCTCCTCCTGGAGTGGGCTGAGCCACTTCCTCCCCCCTTGCCCAGGGTGCCCAGGGTGCCCAGGGCGCCGAGGGCCCGCCTCCCCGGCCCGCCTCCCTGGGGCCTTGGCTGGGCCCTGCTCCAGATCCTGACACTGCTTGGCCAAGTTCCTCACCTCTCCTGGGGTGTAGGTTGCACTTTCTTCTCCAGCCTTTCTCCTCTGAGGTAGAAAAAACTCACGGGTAAGTGATCTCTCGTGTTTATAGAACTGGCAAGAAAAGTGAGACAGAAGCCAGACAGGAAGAAGGCTGGGCTTGGAGAGCCACTGGTTGTCCAAGCCCTGTGGTGTTTGAGCAGAGGGTATTTCATGGTGCCAGAGCTAGACTTTGGATTGTAGGGTGCAAGCGGCAGGCCTTGCGGGTTCGGGGAGGGCAGGTAGGTTTGCTGGGGTTGGGTGATTTGGAGGCCTACGGTCTGTATTCCAGACAGGGAGGTTCTCAGCACTGATGAAGAAAATATGAGCTACAGGAAGTTATTCCTTGGTGCTTCTCCAGTGTCCTTCCCACTCTTTGCCCTGCCCTCCCTCCTGGCCTTTCCTTTCTGGCCTTGTGCAGAGCTTGCTTTCTTCATTTCTCCCGCAGGGCCCAGCACACAGTATGCTTAGACACGTTCTTTGTTTTTTGTTTTTTTTTTTTTAAGATTTTATTTATTCATGAGAGAGACATAGGTAGAAGGAGAAGCAGGCTCTTTGTGGGGAGCCCAGTGTGGGACTCGATCCCAGGATCCCAGGATCACGCCCTGAGCCAGCACATGCTCAACACCGAGCCACCCAGGTGCCCCTAGACGTGTTCTTTGAATGAATGAAGATTCAGCCATCTGCTCAGCTGCCTCCTTCATATTTTGCCTCACTTTCTCCTTGAGATTCTGAAAGTCTCTGTATCGTATCTTCTTAGGGAGGGCATTGGTGTGCATTTTGCAGAATAACAGACCCAGTTTGACAAGGCGGTCTGCCATCAGGAGACAGGGTTTGTGGGTCCTCCAGGCTCAAGGAGCTAGATATCTATTTTTACAGCTGCTGAAGGTATCTCCCTGCCTTTCTTATCTAATTTAAAGAAGCTGGGGTGGGGATTGATTATAGGCCAGGTCAGGGCAGAGGAGGAAAGATTACCAAGTTCCCCTGGGGTGTGGCTACGTAGTGGTCTTTAAAACACTGTAGGAAGGCTTGTCTGAGTTCCCTAATATATTGTAAATGAGCCAGTACTAAATAAACCTTGAAACTTGATGCCTCTGTTCTCTCTCTTGGAATCTATCAATTTTATGTACATGATAGGCATATTTATTGATTGATAAAGGCTTGGAGGAGAAGTCTGAAATAGGACTGGCTTCCTGGGACTCCAAGAGGCATTTTGCTATTATCACCAAACATATTTGCAACTCTTTAATTTCTAAGGCCCTTGGAGTCTTAAATTGTTCTCCGCCCAGCACCTCTGCCTCCCCCCACATGTACCCTGTAGGCAGTACCTTGACACCAAAAGCCCAGACAACACTTATCCATGCATGACACCAGTTGTATTGATTATATGTGGCAAATGTTGATTTCTAGGTTGTCTTCCCTTGCCCTCTAGCAGTTCTTGGGCAACTTCTCTCATTATCAATTGGTATGGATTATGTGACTCCAGAAGGCAGACTCATGGGATCCCTGGGTGGTGCAGCGGTTTAGCACCTGCCTTTGGCCCAGGACGCGATCCTGGAGACCCGGGATCGAATCCCACGTCGGGCTCCCGGTGCATGGAGCCAGCTTCTCCCTCTGCCTATGTCTCTGCCTCTCTCTCTCTCTGTGATGACTATCATAAAAAAAAAAAAAAAAAACCCAGTAGGCAGACTCATGACTCATTTTGTTCGTAGTTTAAGCAAAACATGTGGAAAGGCTAATTTCCTTCACCAAGTATATTCCAAATTGATAAAAAATGATTTTTGGGTTATATTCTTTTGGTTTATCCTCATCCCTTTTTTCTTTCATTATTGCAGAAATCACAAAGCAGACTGGGGATTAGAAAGAACAAAGGAATAAGGATAAGGAGTGTCCCTTAAAAAAGTGGTGGTGGAGGCTCTTTGTTGTACATCATGGTGGATGAGCTGGGGTGAGGCAATGGATTTTTTATATTTTTCATATCTCTATCTATCTATCTATCTATCTATCTATCTATCTATCTATCTATGTTTAGAGAGGGAGAGAGGAAGTATAGGGGTAGAGGGAAAGGGAGAAAGAGAATCTTAAGCAGGATCCACACCCAGCACAGAGCCCAACACGAGGCTCCATCTCAGGTCTGTGATCATGACCTGAGCCGAAATTAAGAGTTGGATTATTAATTGACTGAGCCACTCAAGCGCCTCTATTTTTTAAAATTTTAAATTATTTCCAAAATTTTCTTTAAGTAATCTCTAAGTTCAGTATGAAACTCAAACTCATGACTTGGATCAAGAGTCTCGTGCTCTACCAACTGAGCCAGCCAGGCGCTCCCAGATGGGCCTTGATGGAGAAGTCACATTGATCTGTATTTGGATAAGAACTGAGGATTTTGAGGCATGATACAAGTTTCAAAGACTCAGACAATCCCATGTCTTTCCTACAGCAAAACAAAACAAAACAAATTAACTTTCCAAAGGGGATGGTGGCAGTGTGGAGGAGCTACTTAGGGCTGTGAGAGCAACCAAGCAAAGTCTGGTGAGAGAGATCAGAGAGAAGGACATAGCCAAGCTCGTACACTGGGAGGACAGAAGGATACATTTGAAGATGTGAAGGAAGATAACCAGAGGATAGTTGGCCTTCCCTAAGCCACCTTGTGTGCAGTGTATTACTGAGGGTGCCTACTGGGGGGAGGTACATGGAAGAAGGAGCCTTGGGCTCTGACCACTCATAGCTGCTAGTCCAAAAGTAGAGACAGGGTATAGTGATAGATGGGACCACTGGATGGATTTCTAGATTCTATGCTTTAAGGAAAGAAAGGATTTTGGGCAAAAACCCAGCAAACAGCTGTTTAGCAAAGCTTCTTGGAAAAAAATGAGTGTGGATCAGTGCTCATTGTAGACAAAGGCCATCCTACCTTATAGCTGTAGTTTGGAAAAGAGGTGGGCAGGTAGATGGATTTCCTTCTATTGTTTTCTCCTTAGGACTTTTTTATTTTTTAAAATGTTTTATTTATTTATTCATGAGAGACCCAGAGAGAGAGGTAGAGACATAGGCAGAGGGAGAAGCAGGCTCCATGCAGGGAGCTCGATGCAGGACTCGATTCCGGGACCCTGGGGTCACGCCCTGAGCCGAAGGCAGGCGCTCAACTGTGGAGCCAGCCAGGTGTCCGTCTTTAGGACTTTTATTTTTATTTTTATTTTTATTTATTTATTTATTTTTTTAATTTTTATTATTCATGATAGTCACACACAGAGAGAGAGAGAGAGAGAGAGGCAGAGACATAGGCAGAGGGAGAAGCAGGCTCCATGCACCGGGAGCCTGACGTGGGATTCGATCCCAGGTTTCCAGGATCGCGCCCTGGGCCAGAGGCAGGCGCTAAACCGCTGCGCCACCCAGGGATCCCTCTTTAGGACTTTTATTATGTGTTCTGGGCTGACAGGATTCAGGGTTGAGAAAAGGGGAGTAGAGAATCCTGGAGGAATGAGAGAAGAAATTAATTTTCACTGTTGACGTCAACATATCACATTACTTTCTAATCCCTTAATTTCATACCCTTCCTGGCTTTCCCCAGCTCTTTCTTTTTCTTTAAGATTTAGCTATCTATCTGTCTATCTATTTAGAGAGCATGCGAGCGGGGGGAGGGGCAGAGAGGGAGAGAGAGAATCTCTCTCTCTCTCTGTTTTCTTAAAAGATTTTTATTTACTTATTCATGAAAGACACAGGGAGAGACCCAGGCAGAGGGAGAAGCAGGCTCCATGCAGGGAGCCCGATGTGGGACTCGATCCTGGGACTCCAGGGTCATGCCCTGGGCCGAAGGCAGACGCTCAACTGCTGAGCCACTCAGGCATCCCGAGAGAAGGAATCTCAAATAGACTCCCTGCTGAGAGTGGGGACATGGGCTGAGCTCACAACCCCAAGATCATGACCTGAGCAGAAACCAAGAGTCAGGTGCTCAACTGACTGAGCCACGCAGGGTCCCTCCCCAGCTCTTTTTCTGATTCCTGTTTGGAAAATCTAAGTCTAATTCTTCCTGGTAGCCCATCTAGTTTCTGAAGACCTCGAGAAGCAGAAGCCCAGGCTTTTCTGATTTGTCAAGGTGATCATCTTGTTTTGGTGAGATAGAAATGTTAAGAATTTCCAACACTGGATTCTGACCGAAACCAAACCTTCAATGTGTCACGTCAGAATGAAGAACATTGGATTTAACTGTTTTCTCAGAAGTTATCCCAGAGGAACTGAGAAAAGCCACCTTGTTCACCAGCGTCCCAGAATGATGCTAGATAATATCGAGCCTCTATGGCCTCTAGAGAAGCTCTGGCCCTTTGTTTACCCAAATAATGGTACAATGAAACTAGTGTGGAGCCTGCATATGGCAGGAACTCCAAAGATACTGAAAGAGGGAAGCGAACATGTTTTGGTCTACATCTGTATCTACATTGGGGTGGATGAACTTGGTCTACATACAGGCAGTCTGGCGTGTGTTAGTCTGCATCTGGATGGGTTTTCGCTGTCTTGGGATTCAGCCTCTGCCACACGGGGATGGGATTTGAGAGGTGTGGTGCAGGTGGCTCGGTTGGTAGGTGAGTTGGAGGAGATGCTGTGTTTCCTTTTGGTCTGATGAGCAGACAGTCTGGGGGTGTCACGCCTTCAAGCTCAAGTCTTGGTTGCACCTAGTAATGTTTACTTGTAGAATTAGGGTTTCTAGCCTCACCGAGAGAACATGAAGTATGTTCTACCTTAAGGAGTTTTTATTTAATTTTCTTAGTTTTCCCCCCCATGATTTTATTTATTCATTTGAGAGAGAGACAGAGAGAGCATGAGTGGGGGGAGGGACAGAGGGAGAGTGGGGAGCCAGATGTTGGGCTTGATCCTAGGGCCCCCAAGATCATGACCTGAGCCAAAGTCACACGTTTAACTGACTGAGCCACCGGGGTGCCCCATTTTATTGACTTTTTAGGAGTTTTTATTTTAGTTTTAAAAATGATTTTATTATTTATTTGAGAGAGAGAGAGAGAGAGCACACAAGGAATGGGGGTGGGGGGAAGCGGGGAAGGGGGGAAGGGGAGGGGCAGAAGGAGAGGGAGAAGCAGACTCTCTGCTGCACGCAGAGCACTGGGCTCAATCCTGGGATCATGGCCTAGTCGAATTCACGAACTGATTGAGCCACCCAGGCACCCCAGGAATTTTTATTTTAGAAAGGGAGACAACGTAGTCTTCCAAGTGACATTTAAACAGAGTATACAGTACAAAGTGAGATCAGAGCAGATCACGCCTGTTAGGTGGTCTGTTTGGCGAGGTTGTTCTCAGAAGACTCCCGGGAGATAAGTTTGGGTATTTATTTTCTTTAGTACAAGCTGGATTTGATTACTTCACCCTTAGTGTGGGGGTGCAGAGGGGCAGTAGGAGTGGGAGAGAAGGAATCTCAAATGAGCTCTATGACCAGCATGGTGGCCGACATGGGGCCACCCCAGGGCCCTGAGACCACAACCCCCAAGAGTTAGAGGCCCAACCAACTGAGCCACCCAGGCGCCCCTACTTCAGCTTTCTTTCCAACCTTTCAGGGAAGCTGATCTTATCTTTTTCCAGGAGGGAAGTAACACAAATGATTTCTCTCTCTCTTCCTTTTTCTGCACAGACCAAGGGTGACAATTATTATATTTTAGTATCTAGATCTGTATTAATATCTGTAGCAAATATTCAACTGGGTCTGTATAGTTGGGCAAACTGGATTTACTGGTTCAAGGCACAGTGGAGTTGTTTTCTCTTTTTGGTGGGGGGCATGGAAGGAAGGCCTAGAAGAGGCTCTATTTATTGGATCGTGGCCCAAGCTGAAGATGTGGCTTGAACTGACCTTTTCCTGGGAAACAGTTCTACAAAATGCTGAGATGGAGTAAATGCCTTCTCTTCCATGCAGCCTCCTCAGGATGACCCACAGCGCACGGAAGATACTCCCCAGTCTCGCCAACCCTGGAAAATGAGGCCCTTATGAGTCTAACTTTCCTTCAACTATGAAGCCATCAGGCATCTTGACAGGCCCTTGCCTTGACTGTTCATTTCTGATTTAGGAATACCCTTTCCAGTTCATGGTTTATGTATCTTTTTTTTTTTTTTTTTTATTTTGGCAGGTGGGGAAGTATTCACAAAATACCCTTAATTTTAAGTTTCCAGAGAGAGGAGCTCTCCATTTGCCCCCGTGGTCTTGCACAGTATGTAAATGAGTGCCTGCTGACTTGGGGGTGACAGTGGTGGTATTAAGAATTAAGAGGAAAGAAAAAGTTGCTTTTGCTTGAGTTCTTTTGCACAAAGAATCACTGTGGTGCCTGAATTTTCTAATTTGGAATTTGCCTTTGTATTCATTTACACTTAGTTGAAATCTGATCTTTAATAGATTGAATCCAGGCTTTTTCACTTAGAAACTTTTTGTGGTTTCTACTTGAGGGACCATCCAATTTCTCACTTTAGACCCAACCCAACAGATGGAGTCTGTGTAGTGATTTACAGACGGTCCAGGAAAAATGGTAGCAGATACAGCAAATTCTTTTCCCTGGGGGCTTACAGTAGAAGGGCATTTCCTGGACACTTCCCTCTCCTGAAACAAGTGAAATCCTATCCTGCACACCATTCGGTCCTTTGACTACCGTCCCCTCGCCCCTTCTGCAGGAGGCCTTACATGTAGTTACAACAGTTTGAGTTGCCTGAGGCCAAAGCATTAGGTGACTTATTTTCCAAATTAAGTAAAGCAGTGGAAGTAAGAAAACTCTGTGTTGTCTATTTATTTGTCACTCATCAAGGGGATGACACTGGAGCAAATCCTAACTGTTCATAGCACTTGATCTCAGCTAACTCGGGTTATTTCCTTTGTACTTTCATTTTGTTGTAGTGAAAGTGATTTGGGCCTCAGTTTTTAAAAAAAGATTTTATTTTATTTATTTTATTTTTTTTTAATTTTTATTTTTTTATTTATTTATGATAGTCACAGAGAGAGAGAGAGAGAGAGAGAGAGAGAGAGACAGGCAGAGACACAGGCAGAGGGAGAAGCAGGCTCCATGCACTGGGAGCCTGATGTGGGATTCGATCCCGGGTCTCCAGGATCACGCCCTGGGCCAAAGGCAGGCGCCAAACCGCTGCGCCACCCAGGGATCCCCTAAAAAAAGATTTTAATTAATTAATTAGTTAATTACTTTGAAAGAGAGAGTGAGAGGTAGTGAGAGAGGAGGAGAGGGAGATGCAGGCTCCTCGCTGAGCAGGGAGGCCGACGTGGGGCTTGGTCCCAGGATCCTGGGATCATGACCTGAGCCAAAGGCAGACACTTAAAGGACTGACCCACCCAGGCGCCCCTGGGCCTCAGTTCTTATTTCCGATCTCTGACATCGCTGTGGATCCTGGGAGTACTTCCTTGGTTGCGGCCAGGTAACTCTGTACCTCAGGCTCCGGCTGGGGAAAGGAAGGCAAGCTGATGACACCTGCAGCTGAGGCCTGAGGGAGAAGGGCGGTCATCAGCTCTGTTCCTGGGCTCCACCTCACCACCTTCTACCCCTGCCCCCTTCCCTAGCTGCCTCTCCCAGCGCCGAGTTCTAGGCCACTGGATATTAGTGAGGAGAAAGCAGGGGGCGAGGAGAGCAAACTGGAGAGCTCGTATGTCTATCGGTAGGTGTGGCCGGAGAAGCTTCCAGAAGGAGGGTCATGTTGAACTGGGTTTGGAAAGAGCATGTTCTAGGCAGGGAGGGACAGTCTATGTGAGGGCTGATGTTAACGCCAGCAAGATGTGTACGTGTGGGGACAGATTTGTCCTCACCTCGCAGAGAGACACAGTATAGGTTAATGGTAGGAGTAAGTGGTAGCAGATCAGTGAAAAGGAAGCCTTGTGGCAGCCCCGATGGCTCCTTCGGCCCAGGGCGTGATCCTGGAGACCCGGGGTCGAGTCCCAGGATCGAGTCCCATGTCAAGCTTCCTGCGTGGAGCCTGCTTCTCCCTCTGCCTGTGTCTCTGCCTCTCTCTCTGGGTCTCTCATGAATAAATAAGTAAAATCTTTAAAAAAAAAAATAAAGAGGGAGAGGGGAAGAGGGAGAGGGAGAGGGAGAGGGAGAGAGTCTTTTTAAGATTTCAGGCAAGTGTCATTTTCCAGAAGGAGGGTAGAGGGCACTCACACTTCAGTTATCTGCTGCAATGCAGTCGTCAGGGAGAATGTGATTTAGGGCTTCATCCTGCTTCAAGGAAGGGCAGCACTGTCTGATGGCTGCTGGGTGAATCTGAGTGAAAGCTGAGAGGATCTCATTGTTTAGAGTTACCAGTTTTATGGATCAGGAGGGTGGACCAGGAAGTATGGCAGGAGGCTGGCCCTTGATACGCAGTATTTGCCAACTCTAAGAACCTACTAGATGGAGGCCTAGCGTGGACAAGGTGCTGAGTGTCTAACTTCATGTCAGTTGAATTGAATTGAGGGCTACGTTGGTGATCCCCAAATATCTGAAACCAATGATTCAGTTGGAATCCTATAGATTTAATCCAAATTTTTATGCAATTTCCCTGAATAAAATCAGGATCCTGGAGGCTGCTTTGTCAATGCTCTTGTTCTTGGATAGATTTGGGATTTCCTTCCTTTTGAAATTAAAATAGAAAGGCAATCCTTTACTTTGTCTTTTGATCTTCCTATACTAATGGCATGTTCAGAATACCCATTATTTCTTATCTCAAGTCCATACATATTTCTTAATAACCTTAAAAAATAACGAAGAGATCCAAAAAATAGACAAAGGGGTCTGAATTGATGCCTCATGTCCATTGGTCTCTGTGTTTATTTATTTCTATGGATGATTAATAAATGCTAGTAATGCTCTAGATGCTGTGAGTTCAGAGCTGGTCAGAGATATGGGTCACAACGGGGAATGCTAATGCTCATTTTTTATATTCTACTGGGTCAGGTCTCTGGTTGTCACACCAGAATGATCAATCTGACAGAGCTCAAGTCCTTGTCCCCAGCATCTTCATAAAGTTTTAGCTCTGGAATGGGGTAATCATATTTTGGAGTGACTGGTAAGCTGACATTTTTCTGGTCCTGGGTTCTTCTGGGTTAAGGGTAAAGAGGAGATTGCCATTCTCTGGCAAACATTCCCAGTCTGCTCTTGATTGGCAGCCAAGTCTGGGGAGCAAATGGCCAAGTGAATTAGGAAGCTTAAAAAGATGTTTTGTTAAACCATCCTCATTAAATTGGCACCGTCTGCCTTCCTACTCTCCTTTGTCCCAGTTGGGGCAGTCCGTTGTGACAGATGTTTCCTAATGGTGTGTGCCGGCAACATCTGGAAGCCTTGGGTGACGGCTGAGGTTTGGGAAGGCCAAACCTGGAGGTTTTTAGGTTTTCAGGGAAATTGCAACCATTTTCCTGCTATTGCGCTCCCATTTTTAGAAATACCTGCTCCTCATCCCCATCCTCTTTTATGCAATGGGAATGAAGCCTTCATTTCCTTCTCTAGCTCTTCCTGACCTTACTGGGGATGTTTTGTTTCCCCCCTTCTCAAGGGTGAGGTAGTCACTAGAAAAGGTTTGGAATAGAATGATGAAAGAATAGGATGATGAAAGAAGTCCCAGGCGGGTGACATATTTGGCATCTAGGGATCTATTATATTACCACTAAATGCCAAGCAAGGGACGCCTGGGTGGTTCAGTGGTTGGGTGTCTGCCTTCAGCTCAGATACTGATCCTGGGGTCCTGGGATTCAGTCCTGCATCCAGCTTCCCACGGGGAGCCTGCTTCTCCCTCTGCCTGTGTCTCAGCCTCTCTCTCTGTGTCTCTCTTGAATAAATAAAATCTTTAAAACATATAAAAGCCAAGCAAAAGGAGATGGGTTAAAGTTTGGGTAGGAATTACAATTAGCTGTAAAATCATATCTGGGAAATATTGGAATAGATGTGAGGATGCTTTGGAATCTTCCTTGGCATCTAAAAATGTAGTCTGGAGACATTTTGGCCCTAGATTGGGTTAGGATTTTTCTTTTTCTTTTTTTTTTCTTTCTTTTTTTTTTTTTTTTTTGTAATCTCTACATCCAATATGGGGCCTGAACTTAAGACCTTGAGATCAAGTCAGATGCTCTACTGAAGGAACCATCCATACCCCGCCCCCCTAGATTGGGTTAGGATTTTAGCAGGACATGGTTAGATGGAGCTTTCAGATTTAACGATCCCTCTGCTTCTAGCTCTGGTCCATCAATATCTATTTGGGATGAAAGGGAAGACATAGGCAGAGGGTGACCTGGGCTCAAAGATACAAACTGGCTCAAATTCTCCTTAAATAGCCATGCTCTAGAGTCTTGACTCTTTGGGAAAGAAAAGTGCAACAGTAGAAAAAAACATGGTCTTCGAAGTAATAAAGAACCAAGTTCAAGTTCCAGCTCATCTTTTTACTGGCTGCATGAGCTTAGGACAGTTGTCTTACTTCTCAGTCTGTAAGTGGAATAATAATACTTCTTTCATTGGGTTGTTAAATGAAATAACACATGTGCATTACTTATAGCTCAACAAATTCTGGTTCTCTTTCACCCCTCTCTCCATGTATCCCTAGCTCTTGCACCATATACCTGGCCCCCTTATTTGCCAGATACCATTTTTCTCTGCCTCCAGCCTCTGCACATGTTCCCCAATGCCTCTTAGAGTTCAAGCCTAGGGCCCTGATTTATTAATTTGTTTTAGCCCCACAAAATGACAATAACAGTATGTAGTTTTTATAACTGTACTAACAGGAGCCAAGGTTGTGGTTTCTTTCCAGGCATTTTTGCTTGCTGACAATTTTGGTTGTAAATCAAAGACAAAGGAGTTCTATCTTCCCACCCACTCCTCTGATCTAAAGGGACTGATCTGGGGCTAGGTCATTCTGGGTTGGATTTTGTTCCAACCAAAAGCAATGGCAAGCTTGTTTATAAAGGTCATTCAGGGAATGAGAATCCATAACCTTTACTGCTGGGACATTCTTGTTTCCCCCTTAACTTTCTCATTTGAAAAATATCAAACCTACGGAAAGTTGCAAGAATAACATAATTTACAGCCATTTATCTTTCACTGAGATTGACTGTAGTATTTTGCCACATTTGCATGCTCTCTCCAGTGTGTTGTGTGTGTTTGTGTGTGTATGAAATATTACATCTCATTGTTGTGTCTCTTGATTCTCCTTTAATCTGCAATAGTTCTTCAGCCCATCATTCCTGACATTGAGAGTTTTGAATGGGCATAGGTCAGTTTTACAGAAAGTCAGCTTTCTATAGAAAGCTGTTTTGTGGGATCCCTGGGTGGCGCAGTGGTTTGGCGCCTGCCTTTGGCCTAGGGCGCGATCCTGGAGACCCGGGATCGAATCCCACGTCGGGCTCCCGGTGCATGGAGCCTGCTTCTCTCTGCCTGTGTCTCTGCCTCTCTTTCTCTCTCTGTGACTATCATAAATAAATAAAAATTAAAAAAAATATTAAAAAAAAAGAAAGCTGTTTTGTAGACTGATCATTTTTATCATTAGATTCAGGTTACACACAGTTTTTAAAAAGATTTTATTTATTTACTTAAGAGAGGGAGAGAGAGGCAGAGAGAGACAGAGAGATATAGAGATACAGAAAGAGAGAGAAGTGTATGCACAGAGGGAGAGGGAGAAGCAGCTCAATGTGGAACTCGTTCCCAGGACCCTGAGATCATGACCTGAGGCGAAGGCAGATGTTTAACCAGCTGAGCCACCCAGTGAGTGCCGTGTAGGCAGGGAACACATCTTCTTCCTCCTCGTTGTGTTTGTAACATCAAGCACACAGACTGGCATTTAAAAGGTGCTTAATATTTATTAAATGAACAACCAAATGAATGACCTAAAACTTTTCACCGCTACCTAGATCTATTATTTTTCTACTTGAGGAGAGGAGGAAAAGCAGCCTTCTCCTATATCCTTGTCCCATTTTTATTATATGTGTTTGAAGGCTTAGAGGTACCTAAGACCTCTGTAATGAAGCCACAGAGAAGGGAAATGATATGGGGACTATGATGTGAGGCTAGCTGTGGGGTCTCTTACCCTGGGGGATGGGTGGTGATCATACGATGTTGAGACTGGAGGATGAATAAGGTGGTCCTTAGATGGAAAGAACAGCACACAGAACCTAGGAGTACACGGCCTGTTTCCCTGCTGAGAGAAATTAGTTATTTCGGTTTCTAGATTTTACTATACTTCCCTTCCTTAACCCCCATTTGAATCCTAAGAATGCCATGGTGAAAATAGATTTCTGTCCCTCCTCCTTTCCCAGCGGGGACAACCCCATAATTCTCTCCTTCTCTACCCTCTATCTCCCTCCCCAATCCACACACACAAGTGTGTATTTTCTAACATTTATAAACGGTGGTTGGGCGGCCATTCTCTCCAGATTATTTATTGTTGAGAAAATCTATAACTCCTTGGACTTCTCATTTTGATGTAGAAGCTTTCATCCCTGTCGCCCGGGGGAAGTGAGGTTATGAGAGGTACTCTTTGCCTCTCAGAAATGTGTTTTCAGGCTTCCCTTTGGGGCCCTTTCTCTCTCCAGCTCTGATCATCTCAGACATTTCTGACAGTCCTTCCTGAGGCATCTGGGGCTGGGGACTGGATTCATCTATTTAATCTGCAAGGATTGCGAGTGCCAGATTCACATGGTTCCTGCCCCCTTCCTGAGAGTCTACCTACCCCTGTCTTTGCAGTTCTGTATTTCACCAGGTTCCAGAAAAAAAATACCCTTTATCTCCATGTCAGCTCTTGATTATCCAGGGTAATGGTGGGAATAACCTAAAATAGTGAATGATACAAAAATGACTTTTGTTTGATTTTTAAGTGATCGAGTCCTGTCTAGAGATCATCCATAACATGAACAGCCTCAATGAAAGCAATCCATCATGTTACTCCCCCATGGGAGGCTGTCTGGCATCTTGTCTTTGGCCTCTAGAGAGAGAGGCAGATGCAAGAGCATAGCTTGTTCAGCCCTCACCGTGTTGTCAGAAGCACCGGATATCTTTTGAGGGCTCTGCAAAACTTGTCTCCATGCCTTGTTTTCAAACTCTGGAAGAGGCCTTTCCTTAGTTTGAGAACCCAATACGTAGGCCAAAAAACATGAAAATCAGTAGCCAACACATGCAACTTTACTTTTTTCTAGGGTTTCCATCACACCCAGAGTAAAAGCTGAAGTCCTCATAGTGATTCCCAGGCCCTACTGTGAAGGATCTGGCTTCTTCCTTTCTCTCTGACCTCATTCCCTACGGCTTCCTGCTCACTCACTCTGTCCTGGCCCTACAGGCCTCCTTCTTAAGCCTCAAAAATAGCCAAGTACCACTTCACACCCATTAGGATGGCTGTTATTAAAGAAACAGAAGATAACGAGTGTTGGCAAGGATGTGGAGAAATTGGGACACTTGTGCTTTGTTGGTGGGAATGTAAAATGGTGCAGCTGCCGTGGGAAACAGCATGGTGATTTCTCACAAAATTACATATACGATTATCGTATGATCCAGCAATCCTCCTTCTGGATATATATCCCCCAGAGTTGAAAGCAGGGACTCAAAAAGATATCTTTAGGCCCATATTTATAAAAGCTCTCTTCACAACAGCCAAAAGGTGAAACAACCCACGTGCCCATCATTGGATGAACGGATAAACAAGATGTCGTACGTAATACAATGGAATATTATTCAGCCTTAAAAAGGAAGATATTCCTATACATGCTACAACATGGATGAACCTTGAAGACATCACGCTAAGTGAAAGAAGTCGAGTACAAAAGCGAAATACTGTATGATTCCACTTACACCTGGTACCTAGAGTTGTTAAATTCATAGAGACAGGAAGTCGAATGGTGGTTGCCAGGGCCTGTGAAGAGGGAAGAATGGGGAGTTATGTTTAATGGGTACAGAGTTGCAGCTGAGGAAGATGAACGAGTTCCAGGGCTGGGTGGTGGTGATGGTTGCACAACAGTGTGAATGTGAGGCTGTCTGGGCCCACCTATTTTAAAATCACAACACCCGCCTCGAGCACATCCTAACCTTCTCTTGCTTTACTTCTCTCTGCAGCACTGATCCCAAATCTGACACAATCTGTCTTCTCATTACACGTTTGCATTCCTCCTGCAGGAATGTAAGCAACTCGAGCGGAGGGATTTTTGTGTTTTTCTTTGCTGTATAGCAGTGCTGAATAATTGGGGACCAGTATATTTGCTGAAAGAATAAATGAATGACCATGATGAGATGCACACACCCCTCTAGATAAGGCATAAACAGACGGAGAAAATGGGAAGTTTCCATTTTTCATTTGTTTTTGTTAACTAATTCCTTCTACCCTTGGATACGAGACTCTGCCCCAGTGTTCATGGTGGCTTTGCTCTGTTTACTTTTTTGTGTATATTCTGAACTGTTTCCACTTTGGAAGTGTTGGGGTACTGCATACGCTGCACTTGCTATTATTTCAAGCTCCTGGCCTGAACTCAAAGCCTCTACTCCTATATTCCTGACTGCTCCCTTCCAGATTTGCAGGATTGCTTGAATTAGGGCTTTGGAACTCTTGGAAAGCTCAGCCATCCAGAAAACTTTATATTTGTTTGTTCGTGAGCCACTGGTTTGATTGGCTCTGGAGTTTTCACTCTTTGGAAATTTCAAGGTGGATGAGATAATTTGTATAATTTGGGATCAGGGAAGGAAGGAGCAGTGCTTGGATAGAAAGAGATTGATATAATCTCTGGAGATGTTGCGTTTAGAGTCCACTTCTCTGAAACCTTGAGAACCTGAAAATAATTATTTAACAGCCTCATTAGCCTTCTTCTCAAGTCTTTATGAATCTTCTAGCAAAGCAACTTGTATCCAAACTATATTTGAAGCTATTTAGGAGGAGCCACAAGGCCAGCTTCCTGACTGGCAGGAGTGTTAACACCCAGTCACGGGAACCAGTGGAACTTACTTCCTTGGAAAAATGTTTTGAGAAGGAAAGGTCCAGAGTGAGCGCAGGACCCTTCTTAGAGACGGAGGAGTGAACACAGTGACCTCCAGGATGGAGGAGAGTGGGTGGGGCTGGCTGGGAAAGCAAGACAGCCTGCAATTTAGTGGGTGGATTGTTGGATTTGACAGGAGTTCTTGGCGACTTGGGATGGAACTTTTGTTTTGGATTTTGGAATGAGCTCAGAGACTGAGAGAAACACAGGGAGGAGGAGGGAGGGGAGGGGGGAGCCGGGGGCATTATGGAATTCATACAAGCTGGCTTCATATTCCCTGGCCTCTCTCTGCATTTCTTTAAGTACCTCCCCTGTGCCAAGCACCTCCTTTGGGAGAGACTGTTTCCTAATTAAACTGAGATTCACAGACCGAGGGCCCTCATTAGGAAATGTCCTCAGGAAATGCTCTTGAAATAGATGATTGTGCATGTTCTAGTCTCCTGTTTCCACCTCTCTTTGGCCATTTCTCTCTTTCCAAAAAAATGAAAAAATAAAAAAAATCCTATTTCTAGGGATCTCAAGATATAGGAATCAATCAATACGTCTGTATATTCATATCCTCTGTCCTAAATGCCTCTTTTGGTTGCTTGGTATAATTGAGCAGATCCTTGTCCTGGGTAGTGAGGGTTGGGGATGGGAGTGTGGGATTCAGAAGGGGAGGTGTATGGATCCTGGCACTGCCCTCTGGAAGCTTTTAGATTGTAAAGGAATTTAAGTGACACACCCAGGACACCACCAGACAGAAAGGGGGAATGAGTTTCAGCTGAGCATCAAGATGGGCTGTAAGTGCTGGTGGGAATGGGAGGAAGGCTGGAGATGGGGCATCAGTCACGGTGGCTTAGGAAAGGCTTCCTAGACTTTGGGGGGAAGATTGTAGAATAGGGTTGAGAAGAGCTAGAGGGTCAAGACTGGACTGAAAGCAGTGAGAAGGGTGTCCCTGGCAGGGCGGGTAACTTACCCAGGCCAAAGGATTCTCTCAGGAAGGGTAAGTCAGGATGTGAGGAGCTGAGTTAGCAAGGAGGTGATGGACCCAAGGGAAGGGGAAGAATTGGGCTAGGGCTCTGACAGCTGGGTCAGAGAGTCTGGACTGAATAGAAACCATTGGAATAATCGCAGATTGTTGCACGGAGAAAGGGCATTTCTGAACATGGCATTGGGGGTGATGTTTCTCCGTATTGTTAAAATCTGGATTGCAGGTAGACGTTCTCAGGATTTCCAATCATGGGTTTGCTTTTTCCTCTAGAAGTGTGGTTCTTCACTTGTTTGTTCTGCTTGCTTCTGTTGGAGTCATAAAATATGGTTGTTTAATTCCCATGTGTTTTGGGTTGCTTCCCTGGTATCCTCCCACTTTGTCCATAGACCCATCTTCGGTCATCTTCAGTAAAAGTGGGAAGAGCCCAAGGACCACCCTGTGTAAGAGAGTTGAGGGAAACAGAAGTCATTCAAAGCATCTCCTGCCCTGCCATTCAGTTGGCCCTCCCCTGAGATTCTTGCTCAGAAGAGTGTATAACATTTTTTTTTTGAGGTGAACAACCTCAGAGGGGTCTTTGATTCAGCAAAGGTGAAGAACCACTGTTGTACTCTTTGTTGGGACTTAGGTGGCTGAAGATGGTTCCGCAGAGAGAGGAAAGTGGCACGAGCATCCTTACTGTGAACTACAGGGGCCTCCAAAGACAGTTGAAGGAGCTGAAGGAGAAAGAAGAATTGAGAAAAAGACATGGGTTCAGAGGGAACTAGAAGGAGGGGTGCCCTATCTTCCCTGTTCTCACCCTCTTTCTTTGCATACCCTGCGTCCTGATGACTACAGGATTCCGGGTCCCCTTGCAGTTTAAATCTACTGAGTGTCTGCCATTGATCAGGCTCTGTACCAGCTACTCTCACAGCATCATCTCTTGCAATTCCTTTGTTGAACCTACAGTGCATAGAGCGGGGTCGGTCCCCTCCCTCAGTCATGGCCCATTGACACCATCACTGCCTGTCGGGTCCCTTTCCAATGCATTTTCTTTCTTTCTTTCACCCTTATCTCTATTCTGATTTCCCCTCCTCACTGGAGGCTTAGTGTATTTATCAATGTCTCCTCCAATCCATGTTTTCTAAGTGTGTGTATGTATGTATGTATGCATGTATTTATATTTTTAAAAGGGTTTTATTTACTTATTTTATTATTTTTTAAAAAAGATTTTATGTATTCATGAGAGACAATGAGAGAGAGACAGAGACACAGGCAGAGGGAGAAGCAGGCTCCACGCAAGGAGCTTGATGTGGGACCTGATCCCGGATCCCGGGATCACGCCCTGAGCCGAAGGCAGACACTCAACCGCTGAGCTACCCAGCTATTTACTTATTTTAGAGCAAGAAAGAGAGTGGGGTTAGGGAGGAAAAGGGAGAAGGAGAGAGCGAATCTCAAGTAGATGCTGTGCTGGGTGCGGAGCCCAATACAGGGCTCGATCCCAGGACCCTGAGATCATGACCTGAGCCAAAACCAAGAGTTGGATGCTTCATTGTGCCACCCAGGCGCCCCTCTCTGTGTATTTAGACGCACTCATCCATTTGACAAGTATATGGTGCCCACTGTGTCAGGCACAGTCGTGGGTGCGGGGAATAGAGCCAGGGGCAAAATAATGGAAAAGTCCTGTTTTCATGGTGCTTACGTTTTTTTGGAGGGAGACAAATCATGAGCAGATGAATAAATAACACATACAGTACCTTAAATAGTGATAACTGCTGTGGATAAAAAAGAGCAGGGCAGAGAGTTAAGGTCTGTTGTGGGAGGTCAGGGGCAGATTGCATATGGGGTGATTAAAACAGGTCTGCTACAAAGGTGCTATTTCACCAAATGCAGCGAAGGGAGCAACCCGGGGATGTCTGAGGCGGGAGCGCTCTGTATATAGGGGATGGCAAGTGCAAAGGCCCTCAGGTGGGGTCTTGCTGGGTATGTTAGGAGGCCGGCGTGGTTAGAAGGCCGGTGGCTAGAGAACAATGAATGGGAAGAGAGAGAAACAGGAGGCTGAGAGGCAGCGTGGTCAGTGCAAATATTGTAGGACGTTGTAGGGCATCATAAAGGCAGACTTTGGCTTCTACTCTGAATAAAAAGTGACACCAGTGGAAGGCTTTAAGCAGAGGAATGACGTGAGATTTTTAGCAGATAAATGTGTATCCTTGACAAGCAAACAGCACTTGGGGGCTGTTTTCAAAAATGCGCATACATGGCATCGTGCCATGCACCTCACTCTGCTTTTGCTTTTCCTACGGAACCTTGTTTCTGAGATCTACCCGTGTTGCTATCTGTAAATCTACTTTATTATTTCCGACTGCTGTGAGTTACTCCATTGTGCACATACAGCACATTTTACTTATAAATTCCTCTAGTAACAGATGCTGGCCGAGCTTCCAGCCTCCCGCGACCACTAGCAGTGTGGTGACGGACGTGCTCCGGTGGGTCCCCTTACGGGCCCAGGAGAGGATTTCTTCGGTGTATGTACCTAGGAGAGGGATGGTGGGGCTGGAGGACAGGAGCGTACTGGGTTTTGCTAAGATTGTGCTTTGGGATGGTGGCATCAGTGACGCTCCCACCAGCAGGTGTGGCGGTTTGTATCTGCTCACCGAATTCTCATACTGATCCAGTGAGGGAGCTGGATAAAGTGAGGTTCCTTAAGGACAAGGAAACTGAGGTTTAGCGAGATGAAGCAATTTACTCGAGTTTATATAGTCAAGTGGAAGAGCCACGACTCAAATCCACGAATTTTGACATAATGTTCTTTGCTCTTACCAGTTGGGTAACCCACCCACCGCTACCTCTTCTAGAAATAAGATGGAGTATCTGTAGAGAAAGATATTATTGTACTTGAGCCTTGCATTTTTCTTTTGTTTTTTGATCTCTGTTTTGTTTTCTTTTCTTTTAATTTTCTGTAGGCTCCCTTCCCAAAGTGGGGCTTGAACTCACAACCCCAGATCCAGAGTCAGATGCTCTACCCACCGAACAAGCCAGGTGCCCCAAGCCTTGCATTTTTCCATGCCTGGTCTAACTCAGTCAGCCTAGGACTCCAAAGTGTTTAGCACCAGCATGTATGAGGATGTCTAATTAGAGTCATTAGGATTTCAAGGCAAATTATATGGAATAAAACAATTTTCATTTTCTCATGAGGGCTTAGCTAACAAGCTTGAATTTTAGTGCATGGTTTTGAGGCTGGACATTTATAAAGATTAACTGATTTTCAAAGCTTGGGGACTTTGGATTAGATTTTAATATTAAATATTAGGTAGATTATATTACTTAGCTATGGTTTGCTAGGCACTGAGCTAAGTACTTTCCAAGCATCATTTCACTTACTCCTGACGACAATCCTATGGGTTGTGATTTGAACCTGAACACTCTACCTGCAGTGCCTTTACTCCCCACTACTAAGCTGGGCTGCCTTCATGTGAAGGAAGCTTTTAGAACCTCTTACTTTTGAAATTTAGAACTATTTCTTGTCAGTTGGGGTGGTTTAGAGCAGTCATGGGAGGTGAGGCCTAGGTGGATAAGAATCTCTGGAGGGAGAGGACCTGGAGTTTGAAAGTGCTCCCCACAGGTCTTCCATTAGGCCTCCCTCTGTTCCCTGACGTGAGCACCTCTGCCTTAGGACATCCTTCCTAGATTATAGGTTCTGGACATGGTGCCTTCAAAAAAGTATGGATTCTCTAACTGGGTGGGTGGTGGGTTGCCTGTAACCCAAGGCAGGCTGATATTTTTTAAAACAAGTGTCCTCAAAGGCAAACAATTCTTTATCATGTATGTGCGGCTTACACCTGCCATGAATGATCTGCGGTCAAGGTTTTATCACAGTTGGTTTTTCCTTCACACTTTTCATTTTGATTGCCTTCTATAAGGAAGGTAATACCATTTATATATTTACCTGAGTCAGGTTTATAAAGGTTGCTTGGTTACAAGGTATGTATCTCAAAGTCAAGTAGATAGGAATTCTGGGTTATGTGCTCTTTCAGGTTTCTCTTCCCGCTTGTACATTTGTTCAACAAATATTTATTGAGCACCTCACAAGAGGAGGAGGCAGGCAGCTGAATTGGAATTTTTCAGGCTTTATTTATTTATTAGAGAGAGAGAGAGAGAGAGAGAGCGTGAGTGTGAGCAAGTGGGGGGAAGGAGAGAGGGAGAAGGAGAAGGAGAGAATCTCAGGCAGATTCCCCACTCAGACCATGACCTGAGCCAAAATCCAAAATCAAGAGTCGGACACTTAACCAACTGAGCCCCCACCCCCCCCCCCCCCGCCCCGGGCGCCCCTGGAATTTTGATACAATAAGATAAATGACAACTGGGGGAAGCCCGGGTGCTATGAGAGCACACAGAAAGGGGAGCGTAAGGATCAGGGGAGGCTTCCTGCGCAAGCAACTTCTGAGCTGGGAATTAAAAGTTAAGGAGGGCTTAGCCAAGAGAAGGGGCTGAGAGGGCGTGAGAGGCAAGGGAACAGAGAGAGTGTTGAATTTTGTAGCTGGAGCAGAAACTGGGTAGGTTATGAAGGAAGGAGGGATTATAAAGAAGGGCAGTGGGGAACCACGGAAGGGTTTGAAACCTGGGGGCTGGCGGGGAGGGGGGACACACCTCAATCACATTTATAATGTAGAAAGGTTCCATGAGCTAAGAATCGACTCTCCTTATCTATCCCATGTGCTTGTTAATAAATCAGAACCCTGGACTTGTGGGTGGCAAATAAGGAGTCTTGATGGATTTGTAGATGGAAGGTCTGAAGCAATAACCCAAGGGTTCCTTTTGATAATATGCAGAGGAGACTTTTCAATTTTGACTTGATCTTTCTGTCTTTAAAAATCCCTGACAACATTCCCTATAATTCTCTCAAAACCAAAGCCTGAGTAGGGAGGAGGGTGGGGGCTGCATGACTTTGTTCTCTCTGTTCTCCGCTGCTCGTTTCCGGGGCATTGCTGTGAATTGCTCATCCAAAGCCTTGCTCCCCATGAGGAGGGGACCATTTGAATAGCAGCAGGGGAGTAGGGGAAGGAGGAACCACACGCAGGGTTCGTTCATTAAGAAAATATATTTGGCATATTCAGACAATGGTTTGAGCGAGTTAAAAATAACTCCTCGTGAAAAATTAATAGGGAGTTATAAGTGAGTGTTTTAATACAAGCTCACAGAGCAGGGCAGATTCTCCAGGTGGCTGGCGGCTGACATCACAGATGGTGCAGGGTGTTTATAGAGCATGGTGTGGCCAGAGAGGAGAGTCGTCTGTACAAGTGAGCTCACCTTTTCTCCCAGAACCCAGAGAGGGAGGAGACGGAAGGAATTGTTGTGGTTGCCAGTTCCTGAGCTAGGTGACTTATTTCTTTTCTCCCTGTCCATCACACTCTCCTAACTGTGGACGTAAAAATTGTAGTGAACTTTGCCTGGTTGCTTTGGGTGAAGTTGATTGAATGTCAGAATTCATAAAATGGCCTTTCTGGCTCTTCTCTCTTCTTGGTGATGAACCCTGGGTTGGCTGCCGCCCCCATTTCTCCTGTGCTTCCTGACCTTACAGCCTCCTCCTCTAATTCTTGCAGGTGGCTACGAAGGCCCTGTCCCTTTCTCCCCCTTCCTCTCTTCTCACAGCGCCCCTATGGGCCTCGGTGGGTACAGCCAAGGGTTGGACTGTACTTCCTTTGCCATCAGCACACCTGAATGGCTGATACAGAACGAGGAGAAAGGAGGCCAGAGTGCCATCTGACCTTGGCTAGCTAGTGTGGGGGCTAAGGGTTTTAAGATGGGGCGGGGGGGGGGACCAATATTTGTATTTTAAACTCAGATGATATTTAAAAAATGGGTCTGTAATTGCAACGAGGCCCTCTAGGCCGTGAATTAATGTGTCATAACTCACGCCCAAGCACTGCGCAAACATCCCGCGTGTGAATTATTGCACAATAAATTCATGCCCTGTTGTGTCTTACAGCTTAATTAGTACATGAAGCTACATGAGTTAGACGAACCCAAATGGGATTATGTCATGTGGTGCGTAAAAAAGCAAAATGTTGGGAGGTATCTGGCACTTTTTCCGGGGGGAGAGCAGAGCTGATTTTTCTGCCATGTCCTTCGGTGTCCGTTTCTGTGATATTTGGGCTGCAACAGGTGACATAAGACTTCTGAGCGTTGGCTGGTTGGTTGACTATGGGTTCAGTGAATATTTACTGTTTGCTGTGTCTTAGGCGTCACGGAGGCCTAACTCACATAAGGTGAAATACGAAGCAGCAGCTCTGAAGCCCGGGCACCCGACCCCGCGGCCCGACCCCGCGGGGCTTAGCTCAGCCTCAGCGAACCCCACGCGACTCGGCGCTCCTGGGCTGGCTGCGGTGCTCTGGTCTTAGAACCGTCTTCTACTCGGGCCAGAATGCTGTGCCAGGCACTTTGCAGATTTGGTGAAAAGCTGGTACGTAAGCACACACTGGAGCAATACGTGGCTAAGATTTCTGCTGCCGGCAGCCTGCGCACCGTGGACATAGTGGCCCTGGGCGTGGGCAACACGGTGGGGGCCGGCGTGTATGTCCTGGCGGGCGAGGTGACCAGCGACAGGGCAGGCCCGGCCGTTGCGATCTGCTTTCTGGCGGCCGCCCTGCCCTCTGTGGTGGCCGCCGTGTGCCACGCGGAGCTGGGCGCCCGGGCTCCCCGGTCGGCCTCTGCGTATCTGCACAACTACGTGACCGGGGGCGAGCTCGGGGCTTTCCTCACCGGCTGGAGCCTCATCCTCTCCGGAGTCACCGGGGCGGCCAGCATGGCCCGGGCCTGGAGCTCAGCTTTCGACAACCTGATGGGCAACCGGCTCTCCGGGGCCTTGCGTGAGCACGTGTCCCTGTCTGCTCCCCACGTCCTAGCAGGACACCCCGACTTCTTCGCTGCGGGCCTCGTGCTGCTGCTCACCGCGCTGCTGGCTCTGAGGGCTAGTGAGTTCGTCCTGGCCACTTCGGCGTTCACAGTGGTGAACGTCTTGGTTCTCAGTTTTGTCATCATCTCTGGCTTCATTAAGGGGGACCTGCACAACTGGAAGCTCACCGAGGAGGACTACACGTTGACCGTGTCTAGACTCAATGACACCTCTGGCCTGGGGCCTCTGGGCTCTGGAGGGTTTGTGCCTTTCGGCTTCGAGGGGGTTCTCCGCGGAACAGCCTCCTGCCTGTACGCATTCGCAGGCTTTGACAGCATTCTTGCTGCCGCCGAAGAAGCCCAGGACCCCCAGCGTTCTGCCCCCGTGGGCATCGTGATCTCCGTGTTCATCTGCTTTCTGGTGTACTTTGGTGTCTCTTCGGCACTTACACTCCTGGTGCCCTACTATCAGCTCCAACCCGGGAGCCCCTTGCCCGAGGCGTTTCTGCACATTGGCTGGGCCTCTGCGCGCTACGTGGTGGCCAGTGGAGCCCTCTGTGCCCTTTCTACTGGCATCTTGAACTCTATGTTCCTCAGTCGCTGGATGCTCTACGTGATGGCCAGCGATGGCCTCCTGTTCCGTGTCCTTGCCAGGTTGTACGCCAGGACGGGCATCCCTGTCGTGGCCACGGTGGCCTTGGGCATTATCACAGCTTTCGTGACACTCCTCTTCGGACTCACTGACCTTGTGGACCTCATGGCCATTGGGACCCTGCTTACTTACTCCCTGGTGGCTCTCTGTGTTCTCATCGCCAGGTATCAGCCCGAAATGAAGGATGAAGATGATGAAGCAGGGGCGCAGCAGGAGGACGTACCCGCAGCAGAGAAGCTGACCCTGCGGGAACTCTTTTGTCCAGGCAGCCCCACGCCCACTGCGCTCTCCGGCCTGGTTGTCTATGTCTGCTCGTCGTTGCTTGCTCTGCTGCTGACTCTTCTTGGCCTGGTGCTGGCTCAGTGGCCAATTCTACTGCTTTCTGGAGACCCAGGGTGGATCACAGCGGTTGTGCTGCTCCTGGTGCTCATTACCGGGATCACTGGGGTCATCTGGAGACAGCCACAAAGCTCCACCCCCCTTTACTTTAGGGTACCTGCTCTGCCTCTCCTCCCACTGATGAGCATCTTTATGAATGTTTACCTTATGATGCAGATGGCCGCTGGCACCTGGGCCCGATTTGGTGTCTGGATGCTGATTGGGTTTGCTATCTACTTTGGCTATGGGATCCAGCATGCGTTGAGGATTAAACCCACTCTAGTCAGGCCCCAAACTGAGGACCTTGAACTCAGCAGCGCCAGTACATATTCGATTTGACATCTTCACACCTGAATGCTGTCTGGTCTCCCTGCCCTATAACGGAGAGTACTCTGGAGCACACAGAAAGCCAGCCCTCCCGTGGCATGTTGGGGGGAAACACTAATAGAGCTCTGTGTTTATTGTGGAGTGAAGGATGTGTCTTTGCTCTTTCTCATCTTTTTCTTTTTTTTTTTAATTTAACTTGTCTACTTTTCACTTGTGTCTACTTGCTGAATTTAAAAAATTGTTATTAAAAGAAACCAGAAAAAGTGTTTTCATTTCCTTTGGGTAAATAGCTTGTGGTGGAATTACTGGATCATATGGTAATTCTATGTTTAATTTTTTGAGGAACCTCCGTACTGGCTTCATAGTGACTGTACCAACAGCCACCAACATTGCATGATGGTTCCTTTTCCTCCACATCCTCACCAATACTTGTTATTTTTGTCTTTTTGATTTTAGCTATACTGACATGTATAAAGCCATAACTTATTGTAGTTTTAAATTGTATTTTCCTGATGATGAATCATGCTGAACATCTTTTCATGTGTCTGTTTGCTATCTGTATGTCTTCTTTGAAAAAATGTCTATTCAGGTCTGTTCATTTTTAAATTGGATTTTTTGGTGTTGAGTTGTGTAAGTTCTTTATGTATTTTTAAAAAATTATTTACTTATTTATGATAGACATAGAGAGAGAGAGAGGCAGAGATACAGGAGGAGGGAGAAGCAGGCTCCATGCAGGGAGCCCGACGTGGGCCTCGATCCCAGGACTTCAGGATCATGCCCTGGGTCAAAGGCAGGCTCTAAACCGCTGAGCCACCCAGGCTTTATGTATTTTGTATATTAACGTCTTACTGGATATATCGTTTGCAAATATCCTCTCCCATTCAGTAGGTTGCCTTTTTGTTCTGTTGATGGTTTCCTTTACTGTGCAAAAGCTTTTCACTTTCACTAATTTGAAAAGATGTATGCACCCCTATGTTTTTGCAGCATTATTAACAATAGCCAGGATAGGGAAGCAACCCAAGTGTCTATCGATAGATGAATAGATGTGGTATATATACACAATGAAATACTACTCAGCCATAAAAAAGAATGAAATCTTGCCACTTGTAACAACATGGATGGACTTAGAGGGTATTATGCTAAGTGGCATAAGTCAGAGAAAGACAAATACCATTTGATTTCACTCATATGTAGAATTTAAGAAACAGGACAAATGAATAAACAAAAAAAGACAAGCAAACAAACAAAAATCCCTAGACTCTTAAATACAAGGAACAAACTGGTCGTTACTAAAGGTGAGGTGGTGGGGGAAGGACATAAAGGGAATTAAGAGTGCACTTAGCAGGATCCCTGGGTGGTGTAGCGGTTTGGCGCCTGCCTTTGGCCCAGGGTGTGATCCTGGAGACCCGAGATCAAATCCCACATCGGGCTCCCGGTGCATGGAGCCTACTTCTCCCTCTGCCTGTGTCTCTGCCTCTCTCTCTCTCTGTATCTGTCATAAATAAATAAAATATTTTTAAAAAGTGCATTTATCTTGAGCACTGAGAAATGTACAGAATTTTTGAATCGTTATATTGTACAGCTGAAACAAATATGATACCATTGTATGTTAATTATATTTCACTAAAAAAATAAACTAGAAACAGACAAAAAAAAAAGCTGACCATAGTCCCTGCCCGTAAGAAACTCATATTTTGTTTTTATTATTTTTTGAAGGAGTTTATTTTTTTTTTTAAGATTTTATTTTTAAGTAATCTCTACACCCAGTGTGGGGCTCGAACTCACGAGATCAAGAGTCCCATGCTCTACTGACTGAGCCAGCCAGGCCACCCTGGGAGCTTATATTCCAATACAAGGGATAAAGTATAGCTGCAACACAAAGTAGAAAGTGTTGTCATAAGAAATATCCAGATAAAGTGTCTTGGAAATTCAGAGTCGAGGAGGATCATCTGTGGCTGGCACAGTGGTGAGGGTTGTTGATTGGTGAAATCAAAGAAGACTGTAGAGGAATGGTGTCTGAGTTGGGTCTCTTCAAGGACAGATAGAATTTTGCCACAAGTGGGCGGCAGGGAGAGATTGTAGGCAGAGAGAACAACACTAGGAGAAGTACAGGAGAAAGAGGCAGTGTTTGGAGCACACCGAGGCTGGGCTGTGTGAGACAACAGAACATGCACAGGTGGATGGAGCCGGAGCTGCCCTCTGAGCACAAAGCACTTTGCCTTGAACTCAAGCACCTGTGCTGAAAATCCCTGGGTTTGGTTCTTCTACTTGGCAGTGATACCTGTATTCCTGGACTTTCTTTTTTTTTTTTTTTTCTGGACTTTCTTTTTATTTTTATTTTTATTTATGATAGTCACACACACACACAGAGAGAGAGAGGCAGAGACACAGGCAGAGGGAGAAGCAGGCTCCATGCACTGGGAGCCCGACGTGGGATTCGATCCCGGGTCTCCAGGATCGCGCCCTGGGCCAAAGGCAGGCGCCAAACCGCTGCGCCACCCAGGGATCCCTTTATTTTTCTTTTTTAAGATTTTATTTATTTATTCATGAGAGACACAGAGAGAGGCAGAGACACAGGCAGAGGGAGAAGCAGGCTCCCTGTGGGGAACCCAACACAGGACTCAATCCCAGTACCCTAGGGTCACACCCTGAGCCAAAGGCAGATGCTCAACCACTGAGCCAGATGCCCCCATATTCCTGGATTTTAGTTTCTCCACTATTGCCTGCTTTAGTCACTGGCTCAGATAATGCACAGCTGAGAGCCAGGTGTCCTGGGTTTTAGTCTTGTTTCCACCACTAACTACCAATGTGACCTTGAGCAAACCATGCAGCTCCTTCATTGCTCTATTTTTCTGTAATGTGAGAGGTCAGAACTGATCATTTCTCAAGTTCCATTTAGTTAAAAATTTTGAGAATTTCTTTTTTTTTTTTTTGTCCTGTTATTCTCTCAGCTAGGCTCTATACCGCACGTGGTCTGTAGCTGCCTCCTGCCCACTTTTCACAACAACCCATTGTTGGAGCTGTAGAGATACAATAAATAACATTGCATTTCCCCCTTTCTATGTTTGGAAGCAACTGATGCTCAAGACATACAGACAGATGATTAAACCGTCCACTTTAGATCTGCAGCCTAATTGGCTTGCAAATACCGAGTCACTAAATTAGAAAGACTTATTCCTCATCACAAGTAGTGCGGAACAGCCCCTGCCTTCTACCACAGGAGAGAACCTGCTTTTATTAGATTTTCTCATGTATGAGCAGGTTGGTTCTGGGTAAAAAAAAAAAAAAAAAAAAAAAAAAAAAAATAGGAAACCAACAAAAAACTGGAAGAGGCTGAGCTGGGCATGCTCAGTGCTGTCTCTTCAACTCACTAACCAAAGTCACAATGAGAGAGGGGTATAGAGAGAAGCCAGGAATAGTACTCTGCTCAGTGGTGCTCAGACTTCAGTGGATGTTACCTCATCTGGAGGTCTTGGGAAAACAGCTTGCTGGTCCTGGCTCCGGCATTTGGAAATCAGTTGGTCTGGGTGGAGCCCAGGAGCTTCTAACAAGTTCCCAGGTGATGCTGATGCTGCTGGTCCAGGGACCCAACTTTGAAAACCAAAGCTGCAGCTGAAGCCCTTCCACATGTAAAGATAAAGTGAAGGAAACACACGAACCCTCTTAACCCTTAACCTTCATTTAACAAACATTCAGATTAAAATACCATTGTTAATCCTTTCACAGTGGGGAAATCACAGTGAATCATTTATTTATTTATTCATAGAGTATGTATATATCAAATCACCACAATGTACATCTTAAATATCTTATAATTTTATGTCAATTATACTTCCTCACCAAAGCTGAAATAAAAAAAATAAAATACTACACTTATCTTTATTTATTTTGTTCCCTAGGTTGTAGGTCATAAGGAGTGTATCGTGTTTACTCCCCCAGAGCATTCAGCTGGGAGCCAGGCACAAAATAAACATTTAATAAATTCATGTTAAATTGAAGTGAGCCTTACAAGTCTCTTTGGTACAGAAAATTCTCCTTCCTTTCAGGCTAGCACTGTGCTACTCCTTTCAAACTATCTTCTAGGAAAGACTCCTTGACAAATGGCATTTCTGTCCATCCAGAATTGTATCTAGATCTGTACCCAGGCACTTCTAATTCTGCCTTTGTTTGGCTATCCCTGAGTTCTGGTGACTATCTTATCCTGTCCCATCACAGTGGAATTTTGCTGAGGGCAAGGGGGAGGTTCTCTCCTAACTCTAGACCCAGCAAAGAGAACAGTGTTGTTCATTCAAAGAGCAGCAGGGAAAATACAGCCCTGGGGCAGGAGAATGCCTGAACTGACCTCCTCTGGTCCTTCTCCATCTATTCCCATGGGACTTGGGGGAGGGGCAGGAAGGAGCAATTTGATAGAAGGCCCAACCCATTCTACCTGACTCCATGGAAGCCCTGAAGTCTAGACTGGCTCCAGCGTGGGCACAACAGGCATCTTTCTTGAAGCAGAGTTCTATGCTTTGGGACAGAAGGGCCAGTGTTTTCCTATTGTATTTATGTATGGGGCCTACCCTGGGAGGGAGAGATAGGAAGCTGCTTGCTTGCTTGTGGAATTTCTTATATTCGCAATAGGGAGAAGGTGACTCCAGGGGAGCCTGCTAGAGGCAGGGTTACCTATATACTTACCAACTCTTTTTATTTTTTTTGAAAGATTTTATTTATTTATTCATGAGAGACACAGAGAGAGGGAGGCAGAGAGAGAAACAGGCTCCATGCAGGGAGCCCAATGTGGGACTCGATCCCAGGACCCCGGGATCACGCCCTGAGCTGAAGGCAGGTGCTAAACTGCTGAGCCACCCAGGGATCCCCCTACTTACCAACGCTTTTAGATGCTGTGTTGAGACACTGGTGCAAAAACCTCGTGAGACCATCTAAGATTCTCTGGAGAGAGAATTTACACCCCAAATGGGGAGAAAAATGGACTGAAAAAGGAGGAATGAGGAACTAGATAGGGATGGCGACATCATTACTTTGGAAGGGAATGTATGAGTAGAAACTGAGAAAGGTATTGGTCAAGAGACACTTCTGGAGGAGGATGCCTATGGAGCAATTTGGGAACTAAAAAAGGGATAGGTGATTTGGAAAAGAAATGAGAGTAATTCTAGCCTACACAGACCTTTAGGAGTCATGAAAGAATGAGAGTGTTGTGAAGGATGTGTTTTTTCACATTTAGAGGGAATTTATGAACTAAGGTTTGTATTGTCTATTTGCCATGGAGTGAGACTTCTGAATCAGGAAGGTATGAGGTACGATTCTCATTGCCATCTGGAGGATGGATAGACAGAAAGACATGGATAGACAGACTTCCTGGGAGACCATTGCAGAGACTACTCCAGTCATCTAGAGCCTTGCTTTTCAAAGTATAGACCATGGACCAGCAGCATGGGTATTACCCAGGAGCTTGTTAAGAATGCAGAATCTTAGGCCCCAACCCAGACCTACTGAATCAGTCTGCATTTTTAATAAGCTCTCAAGTGATTTGTATGCTCTTTCAGGTGTGGGAAGCACTGACCTTAGATGATCAATGAGAGGGGTCTGGCCTCAGATGAGTACTTTATGGAAGGCCTGAAAACTCTGGAATTGGGAGCGTAAGAGGAGGGCTGTAGGCTGGGGAAATCGGGTTTGGGGAAGAGGGAGAAGTGTGGGCCCTGGTTCCCCTCCTGTCTCCAGGCCTCCCACACTAGTCACTATGCCAGGGCTTGGCACTCTGCCCACTTTGGGAAGATGCCTGGTGTGCCCACGCTGGAGTCAGCCTGGTCCTCAGGGGCTCCCCTGGGGCAAGCGTTGCGTGGGTCGGGACCGCTGCCAATTTTGTTTCCCCTATATCATATGATGGACTGAAAGGGACTGGGGAGGTCATATTAGTCATGCCCCGCCTCGGGGCTGTACTGTCCCTTAATCAAATGAGTGATAATTTGGTGATACTAGTTGAGGAGGCTATGGGGGTTGGAGGGATTGAACAAGGAGTTCTTAACTGTCATAGAAATTAGGATATTTTCATCTCTCAAAGATAATTTCATCTTTCAAAAGCTTTAAGGAGAGGTCTGGATAAGGGGTTACACCCTAGTAGGGACCAAATTAATGCTTTGTATGGGACCTTTTGATGATTTTTTAATGGGTTAATAACAAAATACATGAGACCTATAATTCCAGAGATCTGGGGTAATAAGCAATGCAACAATTTTACCAGATGGGTGTTTGAGAATTTTAAGCTTTTGAGGGTTTGTGTATCTCGTTCCTAACCAGAATGAATGACAGGGAGAGGCCAATATTGAAGGAAAACAGATTGAGATTGAACATAAGTAAGAATTTTCTGAGATTAGAGGATGAATGACTAGGGCAGATGGGAGGGTTCAGGCTCTTTGGCCATGTGTATGGCTGTCTCACTTGGCCTTGGAAGGCCACAGATGGGCTCCTGCCCAGAATCAGGGAAATGCACAAAATGAACTCTCAAAATCTTTTTTATCCCAAGAATTCTCCAATCAACTCCTTAAAAGAGAGGCTGGGGTGTATGTGTGGTGTATGTCAGGTGGTGAGGATGATGAATGACACAAGGAGAAAACAATCTTATTAGAACATTGAAATCTGCTAAGAACTTTGAAACAGAGCTTGGATTTAGGGGAACAAGTTGCATTTTAGAGCTCAAATAAGAGTTTTAGATTACCATGACCTTTCATTCCATGTATTTATCTTGTCTCATTGATGAGACTGTAAAAACTCCTAAGGGAAAAGAACATCTCTTTTATCACTTCTTTATATCTCCAATGCCCCCCACCCAGTGATCATGATAATAATAGCTCCATTTGCTGAACATCATGCCCTATACTTTGTTCCAAACACTTTCCATCATCACCTATTTAATACAGAAGTTCCATGAGGTGACTATTGTTATCCTCATTTTACAAAAGTTGAATCTAAGGCTCAGAGAGGTGAAGTAATTTGTGCAAAGTGAGTAGTGAAGCTAGGACTTGTACCAAGTTAGAGCAAAGCCCACGTTGCTAACCCCTGAGCTATAGTCTGCACGGAGTAGTGGCTCAGTAAGGGATAGATGATCACGGAAACTTGATGGCATAGAGGTAACTCAAAGACAGTGGATAATTCCAAATAGTGAATAATGAAAAAACAATTTCTATTTGTTTTATGGAATGTAGTCAGAGACACACTTAGTGACACATGCAAGCTTATACTCAGACATTCTCTCATTCACCTTCACTGTGCCCCACCCTGTAGTCAGGAGCTTGGGAAGGGGGAGAGGTTGGGTATATTATGTTCATAAAGCAACTCATTGAAAGTCATGCGTGTGTTTATACTATATGGATATAAGTGTTTGAATTTGGGTGGAAATATGCACTGAGGAGTGGGGTACATTCATCTCAGTAGATCTATAAACATGAACATATTTGGGTATGGCTTGTGTGTGTGTGTGTGTGTGTGTGTGTGTACACAAATCCTGAAGGAGTTAAACCAGCTATAAGGAACTGGCTGCCTTCCACCCCTGGCCCTGGTTGATGTGTTTGTACCAAACCCTGATATTTATTTTTCATCACCTCTCAAGGGAACCTCAATGAGTTTTCTTTCTGGGAAGTTTATGGCTAAGATGCTGGGCTGCTTTGGGGCCCCTATAAATCTGCTCTAATCAGAGGAGGTTTGCAGAGAAAGAGAAACAGCAGCCGCAAGGCAATCCCCTCCTGTCTTTTACTTTCTAGCCTAATACACAGCCACCCTTGTATGTACACCACCCACGTAACCACCTCCCCTCCTGGAACCCCCTGGTGGAAGGTACTAAGAGAAGTCATTTAATTTACTTCTTTACTTCCAAGTGGAACTCTATTTGAGCCATCTCAAAAAGAGGAGAATTAAGAATTACACTAATTAAGGAATTTGGAGTTGAGATTATGAGAAACTAGTCATTTGGGAAACTAATTTCATAGAAAGCAATGAGCTTTGACAGAAGCAGGGATGGTAAGAGGAGTTGAATGCATGTTTACTTCTTTTTTTTTTTAATTTTATTTATTTATGATAGTCACACACAGAGAGAGAGACAGAGGCAGAGAGAGAAGCAGGCTCCATGCACCGGGAGCCCGACGTGGGATCCGATCCCGGGTCTCCAGGATCGCGCCCTGGGCCAAAGGCAGGCGCTAAACCACTGCGCCACCCAGGGATCCCGCATGTTTACTTCTTTAGAAAACTCGAAGCAAAGCTTCTGGAAGCAGGAGGCAGGATGACCTACACATGGTTCAAAGGCAAACACAGCACAGGAACTCCCCTCCTCCAATTTCCAATGCTGGTAGTTGGGAGATTTTTTTTTTTTTTATGAGGGATTTTTATGACAAACTTTACTTTACATTTGACATTTAACAGCATCTCTTGTCCAGAGAAGGAGGAAATATAGATATTTATTGACATATAGTGTCAGAAGATCGAGAAAAATTGACTATGGAGATGGAAGGAGGAGGGGTTTCTGCCTTTTCTCCAGGTATGCAAATCACCTAACTTAATTTGCGTAGCATACGCTTTTCTGTGCTTTGTGCTCTTCTCTGTAATGAGATTAAGAAATCATTTTGTTGTTAATAAAGAACACAGTGGGGGGAGAGAGGAGATGAGAGACATATAGATGGAGGCATCGCGGGTACCCCGTCCCATTTGAGCTGTATACTCCTTAAATAAGACACATGCAGAAGAGGGATAAATAGAACCTGGGCCAGACCCCGGGTCCTGTCTCCTGTCTTCCCTGGTTGAAGCCTCCAGCTTCTGCAGTTTTATCTTGAATTTCACTGGTCCTTGCATTTTACTCTCTCATGATGAACATCAATATCAAATGATGCCCAAAGTCAAGAAATCCTTCCCGGTAGCTATGGTGTTTCCTTGGAATTCCACCCTCCCAGTGTCTGACTACTGAAATCTTACACAGTTGTCTTGTCCAGTTTAAATGTTCCCTCCTGCCCAAGCCTTCCTGGATAATCCGCATCAGGAGCAATTTATTTCCTCTAACCTCCTCGACTTCTTTGGGACAGTCTTACCTTAGCTGTCTTTCTGCACAGTTTCCTCCTCCTCCTCCTCCTCCTCCTCCTCCTCCTCCTCCTCCTCCTTCTTCTTCTTCTTCTTCTTCTTCTTCTTCTTCTTCTTCTTCTTCTTCTTCTTCTTCTTCTTCTTCTTCTTCTTCTTCTTCTTCTTCTTCTTCTTCTTCTTCTTCTTCTTCTTCTTCTTCTTCTTCTTCTTCTTTTTTAAGATTTTATTTATTTATTTATTGGAGAGACAGAGAGCATGAGAAGGGGGAGGGGTCAGGAGGCTCCCCACTGAGCCAGGAGCCCCATGTGGGGCTCGATCCTGGGACTCCAGGATCATGACCTGAGCTAAAGGCAGACACTTAATCGACTGAGGTACCCAGGTGCCCCTCCGCACAATTTTAAGTTACCCTGCATCTTCCCTTTCTCCCTCACTCAGCATCATGCTTTGAGAGTGGGAGACTGTGCCCTGTATATTTTTATATTCTCTCCACAGGGCTTCACACAGAGCTAAAGAATTAAGCTAAATAACTTTCATGCCTGGTATACAGTGGTAGGGGAAGAGACCATGGATAGAGAGGTAGAATTGGGGTGTTATAAGTACTGATTAAGGATATTATTGTTAATAAAGGTCTGGATGTGATACTTTCAGGTATGGATCATGTTATTAGGAAATGTTTACCCTACCAGTAGATTTATTCCCATATAGTTTATTTACTCATAATTCATTCTTTCCCTCATTCAAATATAGAGCTTTTCCAAGTGGGAAATAATAATAAGCAGGAAAACAAGTGTTCAAATAATTACAGTGTGATAAACACCAGAAGAAAATAAACAGGATCTTGTGATAAAGTATAACATGAAATTTTCTTTAGATAGGAGGTTAGGAAAGGGCTTTATGGTCACTGTAATATATTTACCCTATTATTATTATTATTATGAGTTAATTAAACTTAAAACCTGAAGAGCAATAATAAAATCAATAACAGAATGAGAACAGCAGCCTTCCCACCAGGGGGCGTTTTTGTCAACTCAGCCTTTGGTTTGGTTCCCTCCTTGGTCCAACTTCCCAACCTCCCAACTGCCTGGGGAAGAGGGGAAGTCAAAGCCCTCCCCTTGCCTCAGGATGGACCCTGCCCCCTCTTCCCTAGCCTAGGAGTCGGCAAGCAAAACAGGTGTTAAGAGCTTTGATCTTGTTAGAGACTTGGAGACAGATCAAGGTAGAGGCCTCTGAAATAATGCCCCAGGATGTGAGAAGCTGGGGAAGGGATGGAGACAGAAGTATACAAAGAGAGAGGTGAGGTAGACTGCAGCCACCGAGACTCCCTTTTACCTCCCACCTCAGTCTCAGTGGGTTCTGGGCTCTGTCCTTCTTGAGGGAGGTGGTCAGGGCATCTGGCTTTGGGGAGGGGGAAGATATCCCCTCAGTGACTTTCGAGACCTGCCCCGGTCATTCCCAGATCTGTGCCCCAAGGTTGAAGACAACCACGGCTGTGAGGGGCCGGCAGCCCGCCGGTGGCCCACAGCCTCAGCAGCTCTTTCATCACCAGGGTCTTCCTTTTTCTACTCTCCTGCCTCCCCCTTCCTGGCACAAGTCGGTGGCATTAGCTTCTGCGTCTTGTAGAGGAGTGGTTGCATTAGGAAAGGCTTGGGAGTGGGGAAGAGGAATCTGAGACTGGTACCTGGGCCCTTTACACCCACCAATCCTTTCCTGAGCCCTGCTTCCCGCCAGAATAACACATTTTGGTTGCTAGCTCAAGAGTAATGGTTCCCCTTCTCACAAAGGCTCTGACGTCTTGGTCACACTGAGGGACACCTCAGCCTGTTGAGAGGTCTCACTCAGGTTACCATAAATTCCTCTGATTGAAGTTGGGGCCCTCCCTTCGCCTCACCCTCTGCCCACCCCGGGGGGGCCAGCTTCTGCGCAAGTGGTATCCCGCACAAGGGTGAACGATGTGCTTCTGCTCCAAGAGGAACTCTGCCTCTCTGCTCCACAGTCCAGAGATGTGCCCAGAGGACTCACATCACTTTGTTTTGAAGAGATACTTGTTGGAGGAGGAAGAGCCATGCTTTGTTTGAGCTGCTCAGGGCACACACAAGACACACTTCTCATCGGGGGTCATGGGCAGGCCTTCTGGAGTCGTGGTACCAACAGGGCTCTTTAAGTCACACAGCCCCCTTCTTGTCCGAGCTGGGCCATTGCTGTGCCTGAAGCAGGAGGCATATCTTCTAGCATCTGCACTAGGGCCAGCACCTGAGATGAGCTCCAGTGGGCTTTAGATCTGGCAAGGGCCTTCGTGCTATGGGTGCAGGGAAGTGAGGTAGGGTAGAGTGAACACTGCTGGGAAGGGGGAAAGGAAGAGTGAGGGCCGGACATACACGGAAGCAGGGGATGGGAAGCTGGCTCCTGAACACAGGGAGCCCAGATTTACATCCAGGGCAGAGTTCATAATCTGTAAGCTGTACTAATACTCTAGCTCCTAGCTGAAGGTCCTTTCTGGAGTCTCTCCCTTAGTGGGCAGCAGCGTTATTGGCTCCCTTCTGAGGCAGACAGGATGGGGCATGCGGTTCAGGGCAGGCCAGGGCAGATTCTGGTGCCAGAGCTGACATTAACGCGGGTGAATATGGGCAGATTTTCCCAAGGAGCTTTGTTCAAAAGATAGAGGATGAGAGGATGGCAGATAGAAGAAGGAAGAGGATCCACCTATCCTCTCTGCGTTCCCTGGATTAGGGGACGAGCGAGAAGGAGGAGCTTCAGTCAGAATCACGGTCTCGATTAACAACCTTGCTTTCATTTTTTATCCTTTTTCAACCACAATCCAAGTGATTGAAAAATAGAAGATAGATTGCTAATCATCCCCCGATTCCCTATTCCACGTCACGTGAGTTTAACTTGTCAAGTTTCCCTTCAGCAGATGCTCCGTGACGCATCTCTTTTAGGGCAATGGTTTTAAGCCCCAAGTCCCTTCCAGAGAAGGCTCTGCAACCCTATAGCAGTATGCATATTGGGGGTTTCTCCCTTAGGCATAAACTCATGTTGTTTACCTATAGGAAAGCTGTCTGCTTCCCTCTCCATTCCTTTCCCATCTTCCTCTTTTCCCTCCTCACCAGGACTCTTTCTTTCTACAACCACCTAGTGGAGTTGGAGATGCTGTTCTATCCATTTCACTCACTCTACTCTTGCTTCTTCACCCTTTCAATTCTCTCCCTGCAAACTCTCCTTCCCTCTCTCCCTTCCTTGTAGCTCCTCTCCACCCGCTGCCTGGTCAGTTCTTCCTGCCTCCTTTTTTCTCTTTTCCATTTTTCTTTTCCTCTCAATCTTCTTCATCTGTGATTCTACCTTTGAAGAGAAGGGAAGATGCTTTTTAAGGACAGTATCTCCAAGGGAGTGGGCTTTGGGCACAGTAAGAGGCATGGTGGTCAGACATCAAGAAGAGCCTGATAGACGCTGACTTGTGTGGCTTAAGGGATAGTGGCCTCCTGACCCATCTTCCTTAATAGATGAGGCTGAGGTGCAAGTGTCAGAGACTTTTTAAAAAAAGATTTTATTTATTCATGAAAGATACAGAGAGGCAGAGACTCAGACAGAGGGAGAAGCAGGCTCCATGCAGGGAGCCCGATGTGGGACTCCATCCCGGGACCCCAGGATCATGCCCTGCGCCGAAGGCAGATGCTCACCCACTGAGCCACCCAGGTGTCTCAAGTGTCAGAGACTTAAATAAAGTTTGTTAGATTAAGGGGTCAAGGCAGAGGGAACTTTGGTCCTGTAGAACATATTCCTTTATCCATTCTTTCTTCTCAAGTTCTTTTTTTTTTAAGATTTTTTTTTCATGAGAGACACAGAGAGAGAGAGAGAGAGAGAGACAGAGACAGAAACACAGACAGAGGGAGAAGCAGACTCCCTGCAGGGAGCCCGATGTGGGACTCAATCCTGGGGCTCCAGGATCACGTCCTGAGCCAAAGGCAGACGCTCAACTGCTGAGCCACCCAGGTGTCCCTCAATTCCTTTTTTAAAAAATTATTTATTTATTCATGAGAGAGAGAGAAAGAGAGAGAGACAGGGAGAGAGAGACAGAGACAGAGACACAGGCAGAGGGTGAAGCAGGTGCCCTGCAGAGAGCCCAACATGGGACTCGATCCAGGGATCCAGGATCACACCCTAAGCTGAAGGCAGACGCCCAACCGCTGAGCCACCCGGGTGTCCTTCTTCTCAATTTCTTAATTAAGACTTTGTCTGATGTGCTTACAATGTAGTTGGGGATCCTTGAGAAGGAGCGTGGGCCAACGTCATAGCCTCAATTGCAGCTTTATCCCAGCTTCAGTGGAGGTTACCTTCCTGGGCCCACATTGTTCCTCAGATATTGCCTCACCCTTCTGACTTCACCTCATTGATAATTGGCTCATATTTGGAAGTTGGGTGGCCACATGAACTTGGGTTTTTTTGGTTAGTGAGTGTTTCCGTGTTTTGATTTGTCCATTTGCCTAATTTTGAGTAGACCAGAATCATCATAATAGTGATGATGGCAATGATGACAGCAGCTATTTATTGAGCACTTATGCTAAGACCCTGCACATGTCATTGTGCAATATATATGAATATTGAATAAATCTATACAAATATTTAAAAAATTCCCCCTCCTATAATTCTACAAGGATTCCATGAAATAGGTGATACTATTTTCATTTTATAGGCAAACAATGGAAGCTTAGAAAGGTGAAGTTCTTTGCTCAAGAAATTATGCCTATGACTTGAAAGCCTTGCTTTTACCCACCATGGTGCTGTACTGTGCAACTATATTTTGGAAATCTTTAGATAAAAACACTTCTTATCCTTAGTGTTACTGATTGGCCTGAAAGCAGCATTAGGAAAATTTAAGATGTATTGGCTCTTAGGAGTAGAAAATTAGTAGATTCCAAAGGAGACCATGGAATACATTTTCCTCAGTGACAACAGGAAGATGGCTGAGAAACCCTTTGACCAAAGACAGGGATGCTTTGGGCTATCCTGAGAACAATATCTGGCATATGATAGGATGTGGGCCTAGTGAAGAAAATGCCTTTAGTCAATTTAGAAATTGGGATACTTGTGAGAGCCCAGCATAATGCCCAGCTTCCTCTAAATTAGCCTCGGAGAGATGGTGACTCCAGGGTTTTCTGGGGTTATTGGTGGAAGAATGATTATCTGTCTTCTGAATCATTTGTGGCAGAGTTTGAATTCTAGACTGGCTTTCCAGAGTGACACTCTCCCTGCCCACCCCCTTCAGTATTTTCTTCTATATACTCCCTTTATTACCCGTGAAAGGTTGTGAACTTCTAATATTTATATGAATTGAATGGAATTAATAAGAAAAATTTGTTATAAAATATTATGTAGTACTGCCTGGTATTTCTGCCTTGACTGAGGGGGCAGCCATGGATAATCCTAATCAGCAGATCATCCTATTTTTTTTTATCTATCTATCTATCTATCTATCTATCTATCTATCTATCTATCTATCTATCATCTATTTATTTTTAAAAGATTTTACTTATTTGAGAGAGCATAAGAGAGAGAGAGTGAGCACAAGCAGGAGGGAGGGGTGGGGGAGAAGCAGACACCATGCTGAGCAAGGGAGCCTGATGGGGGGCTCCATCCCAGGACCCCCGGATCATGACCTGAGCTGAAGGCAGATGCTGAGCCACCCAGGTGCCCCAGATCATCCCAATTTCAAATAAGCAAAGTATCATTTTAGTTTGGAAATGCTGTGACATTGAACAGGATACATCTTCTGTTCTTGGAATTCACAAAATTTCAGATCAAATAATGGGGTTTCCCTGAGGGGGCTCAAATCCTCTTAGGGAGCTGGACACGCTCTGGCTTTCCACATGGCCCCCTTGTCCACCCTCTGAGCTCAGAATCTTTATTTTCGGCAACAAAATTACAACATTTTAGTAATTTGTTTTTAACTGTGTCATCTGAAGGACCGATGGGTGCCCATGATGACCAGCCCAGGTCTGGGTACGTGAGACTCTCAGTCACTGGACTCTGCGGTTCTCCACCTGAAGAGCTGAGGAAATAGCTCTGCAGTTGGCGAAGGTGCCAGAATCAAGCTGCTTTATAGACCTGAGAGAACTTAAGTGAGGGGAGGATGTGGAAGGGGGGTAGGCTGGAACAAGCAGGCAGCTTGGGATGCTCCTTGGTACTGACTCCTTGGCAACGGTTACTTAGCAACCCTCACTCACCTCTCTTGGCTGCCTTCTCCCTCGCACCCCCCTCCAGCCCCCCTCCCCCGCCCCCCTCAGCTGCTGCAAGGAGCTGGAGAGCTTGGAGTGAATGACAATTTGGAGAAACAGCCGCAGCCCGAAGATCTAAGAGGCTCTAAAGAAGATGGATAAGAAAATCGATGCATAATAAAAACTGCAGGCAAAGCCACCTTGACGGAGGGCGGGTAGCTCTCTCCTCCCGCCCTTGTTAGTCTCTCTGGTCTCAAGGCTTCCATCTTAGCCTAGTGTTCTCTCCTTCCTTCTTTCCATCTACCTTTTACTGGTTTAGGGAGGGTAGTTTGCCTTTGGGGTGGAAAGAGGGAGCAAGGAACCCAGAAGAGAAGGAAACAACGTATATGCAAGGTGCATGTAGGAGTGCGGGGATAAGAGAGGGAGAGGGACAAGGTAGGGATTATGAGAGAGTAACTTCGAATGAAAATGAGTTTAAATTGTACCATAAAGTACTGCCCTTGGTCTAAAGGAAAACCTTAAAAATGGAAATAAGAAGGCCCCATGTGAAATGTGTGAAGTCACCCTGTCTGTGGGTATGAAAAGAAAAAGTATAAGCCGTCTTTCTGGAAGAGATGGGTTGGAATATGGCTTGCATAAATGAAATACTATATGTATAAGCACCTACTACTGGCAAGTAGTAGGGATGTAACAAGTATCACCTTCTTTCTTAGAAGCGAAGGATGGAGGACAAGACAGTTTAGAGGTCCACGTTGGCCTGAGAGTCTGTGGAACAATTCTGTGCCTATGAATGGTTTTGGCTCTCGCTATCTTCCCATTCATGCAAGCAGGAAGTCATTTCGGATATCAAATTTCACCCCATTCTGTTGAAATTAAAACATTTGATCAGTTTATCAACCCTTTAGTCCTTGGTGTTTATTGAGCACCAGCTGTATGCCAGGTACTGTGAAATAGGAACCAGGAGCAGGATGTCTATTTGTGATGCAGGGTCTAACTATTACGCATGGACAGTAGAGTGGAAATTCAGTAGGGAGTGGGAATTTCAAATGAGAACAGGTGGCTGAGAGTCCTCTGAAAACTGTGAAGTATGCCACAGTTGTAAGGCTACTGATGATGAAATTCGTTTCAGGATTCGAAGTCCTGCACTCCACTAGGGAGGAGAAGGGGTCCTGGGGGTTGGAACTCATTCGCAGCAGGCCAGTCCTGTTGGGAACCGTGCTCTGTTCCAGGGAGCTGGGGGGCCTGTGGGTACTGTGCTGACTGGTGGAGGATTGATATGGGAGCAGGGCGCTGCCCCCAGCCCCCACCTCAGGCTTATCTGCTATGATCCTCTTGTACTTGATTGCTTTCCACTTTCAAACAGGGGTTGTGCTCTTTAGCAAACCATCTCTTTCCTATCCTTCAAAATATTCCAGAAGTTCCTTCATTGCAAGGATGCCTTCCTGGATTAGAGGTGAGCTGGGCTCACATAGGGCTGGATTTGGACATCTGTCCCCAGGCTCATACTATGTCTCTCCCCCACTCCTTTTCTCAAACCCTGTCCTTCCCTCATATTTTGCACACATCCTGGTCTCTATTCTCAATTACACCTACTTCTGATTTCTGTGAGATATTATTATTTTATATTTCAGCCTTCTGATTTTTCCTTTTTGATTTTTGGGGTTCATTTGTCCTTATTTATTATATCATTGTGACTATATTATGAAGCTTGAATGTGCAGGAAGCTGATCTATGTAATTTCTTTCTGTATAACCCAGCCCAGGAGTATGTGTAGACGGATGATGGAGAAAAGTTTAATGATTGTGCTCTTGTGTCAGGTTGCCTCTTACATCAATTCTACATCCCACATTCCCACCTTCATGATCTTCCACCCATTACTGCTGCTTCCTCCCTCCGCAGGTTTGCCCACTCGGTTTTTTATGACTCTGTAACTTGGATTCTTTTTTATGCTTGATTCTGAACATAAAACTCTCAAAATTATTGAGGGGGAGGAGGAGCATCAGGCTACACAAGTAGGAGTCTGGTAGATACATACACATGAAATTACAAACTGGGGACCAGATATTAACAGTGCATAGTGTAAAAGAGGCTTGGAATTGAAGATTTCGCTTACTTAGGGAAGCCTTCCCAAAGGAGGAGAATCCTGGGCTGGGCTTGAAAGAAAGGAAGGGCTAGATCTAGGTGAAAAAGAGAATAGGATGTGCCAGGCAGAGGTCAGTGTGAGGGTTTGGAGGCAGAGAGGATAGAAACAGGTTTGCTTGCTTAAAGCAAAGAGAGCGTTGTGGAACCACAGCTGGAAGCTTAAGCTCTAAAGCTTAAATTGAGAAATGATGATTTAAAATTAGGGATGATTGTGAGCTACCCGCTGGCCCCTGAGAAGAGGAAAGATCAGGATGACAGTGAAAGTTATGATCGATGAGTGTGGAATGGCTAGATGGAAGCCAGAGGCTCTTTGCAAGCTTCTTCTGTTGTCCTGATTCTGACCAGAGATCTGGTCAATGACCTGGCTGGGGTGTGGGGAGAGGAGGTGGAGGGGAGGGGGTGAAGATACAGGGAGCACATTGTTTCCCCAGAGCTTGCATCACAGACTTCTTCCTCTTGAACAAAACCTTCTGTTTCCAGCTCCCGGTGACTCATCCCTCCTTTTCCCCTTCTCCCCATTAGAGGAGCTCTCCTGGCCCCAGTGGAGGCCTGATATGGCTGCTTGAGGTGGCAGTGATGGGAGAGGATGCCTCTGCCTCTGCTGGGTCAGGACTCCTGGGTTTTACCCTTCTGTGTTTTTTCATTTGTCTGTTTTATGATCTTCACTTGAATCTAAAGAAAATTTGAGGGACCCCTGGGTGGCTCAGTCAGTTAAGCATCTGACTTTGATTTGGCTCAGGTCATATGAGATTCCAGGGTCTGAGATCAAGCTCTGCATTGGGCTCCATGCTCAGAATGGAGTTAGCTTGTCCCTCTCCCTCTGCTCCTCCCATTGCTCTCTCGCTCTCTCTCTCTCTCAAATAAATAAATAAATAAATAAATAAATAAATAAATAAATCTTTAAAAAAAAAAGAAAGAAAAAATAAAGAGAAGTTAAAAGAACATTTTAGTCACTTCTCCTCCTTCTGGGATTGACGTATTTCACTTGAACAGGGAGGTGCTAGACTTTCCTGAGCCTTCTGTGGCCACTTCATTGCTCAGGTCCCTGTCCTAAGATTTTTCATAATATCTGTGAGAGGTGGTAGTTGAGGCTGATGAGGAGAATGGGTTCCTTAGAGGGAAATTGAGACCCCGTGATCTAATAACCCTAGAAAGCTTAAGCATTTTCAAGAAGATTAATAGATGATGTTGGGCCTAGGAAATGGGAGGATGGAGAAAATCAATTCTCCAGACTTGGAGTTCTGGAACTAATTTTCTAGCTTGGAGAATCCCAGGAAAAGTTGAGTGGGAAGCTTCCTAGAGAATATGGGTTGGGATATAACAAATGTAATTATAAAAAGTAGGCTAAGTGCTGAGGATTTTATGAATAAAGATGGAGAGAAAGCCAGCAGTAATTGAGTAGATTAGTGCTTCTCTCTCAGTTATGTTCCTGAGGTCTGCGCAGGCTGAAGCTGGAAGTTCCGAGGAGGTTATTCCATCCAACCTGCCTTCTGGCCAGGACCGAACTGAAATAAATGAAGGAAATAAATATTTATTGAGCATTTATTTATAGGTGCTAGGGACTGATCTACTCTTTCCATATGTTTGCTCACCAAGTTAAATCCTCATAAAACCCTGCATGGTAGGCTCAGAATTTAAGATCTCTAATAACTGGTAGAGCTGGGAGGCAGACTCACTTCTTCTGACTTGAGAACCACTGCTTTTTCCTTGACTCTATACTGCATTTCCATCCTGGAAGTTTGCTTCTTCAGTTGGCCAGTGTGATGTCTCCAATCATATTATCTGCACAATCAGTGTGTAAGACACTAAATGCCTTGGGGTGGCAAAAAGAAAGGCAAAGTCCCTACCCTCCAGTGCTTGAAATCATTTGTGGAGGTTAAATGTATATCATACATAATATATATAAGTGATACTTAATATTTATAGTATATATTTATGGCATTCGCAAGGCAGTAAGACAATGCCTAGTGAGTGATACAGACAAGTGCTATAAGAATTCTGAAAAAGGAGGGGAAATTGTGATGGGATGGCTAGGGAAGGCTTCATGGAAGTGGAAAATTTAAGGAATTTAAGGAATTTAAGGAAAAATTTAAGGCTGGACAGGACATTCTACATGAATGGAATGATACAAAGTCACGAGAGCAGCAAAGTAAAGGACATATTCTGGGGATACCAAATAGAGCTTTCTCCGAGATTCTAAAGGTCAAGGATGATATATATTCACATTTGCTTTCTCAACACACCAAAGACGGAGTAGCTAGATGTTAAATGCATATTTGTTGAAGGAATGAATGACCCATTTTTTAGCACAGAACATCCACGTGAGGATCTTTTAAGAGATATGAATTGAACTGTAGGCTGCAGTAGAGGGGATGAAATGACACACAAAGTTGTTTGAATGAGATTCTTCTTATTATTTTTTTTATGTAGGCTCCATGCTGAGTATGGATCCTTGACCCTGAGATTAAGACCTGAGCTAAGATCAAGAGACAGACGCTTAATTGAACCACCCAGGTGCCCCTAAATGAGATTATTCTGGAGACAGTGGGAAGGTAACTTGGAGAGGAGACAGAGGCAGGGAGACCAGTTAGGATGCTAATGAAGTATAGATGAGAGAGGCTACAAGACTAAAGTAGGACAATGGCGTGGGAATAGACATGAAAGGTTGGAGCATTGTGAAAGCATGATGAACAGACCTGGTCACTGAGGGACTTTGATGGGCTCGTCATGGGGAGGGTGAGTAAGATGAGAGAACAGGGAAAAAGAAAGAGGAGTCAAAGATGAAACTGGAGGTTCTCAGCTTTGGTGATTAGTAGAATAGTGGTGACTCTAACAGAAAAAGAGGAAGCTAGAAGAGGAGGCTGGTTTTGGAGGGAATATGAATTATATTTTAGATTAAATTGCTGGGAGAGCCCCTCTAGGAATTTTCATCACACATTGGAAGTAGAAGATTAGAGAGAATGTGGTCATGTCTGGCAGGACAGATTCAGAACTCACCCACAGAGAAATAGTCATAGAAGCTGTGAAAATGGATGAGACAATTGAGAAAAAGAAAGTGACTCCAGGGAAAACTGAAAGTTGGAGATATCTTCGCAAAGGAGAGGGTTCATATAGGGCCACCTCTAATTTCTTCCAGTGTTGTGACCAGTTCCTTACCTGTCTTGTTCTTGAGAGGGGAAGTTAAATCACTCCCTGGATACATAAAAGACCCTATGCGCAGCCCTCTCTGAGTTCTCTTCTCCACTGAATTCTGGATCTTGACCAGGACAGTGATAGGCTAGACTTTCATGGAAAATTTTTAACTCATCTGGCTGAGTCTATCCTAAATAAATGTGTCTGTCTTCTCAATTTTCAACTCTCTAGAGAAGAAGTAAATGCTTGGGCAGTTCTGTTCAGGCTAGCTTAAAATGCTCATGCTTCGATGCAAACCTGTTTTGCACCCATTTGTCAAGATTAAGAACCTCAGTCTGGGAAGTGGGTGGGTGGGGTGGACAGTGATTTGCTCCTGAGCCCCAGACGCTTCAGCTGACTTTTTCACAATTCCCCACCCTTTTTACTTTTCATCCAGAGATCTCAAAGCTCTAAACAAGCCTTGATCCTCCCTGACCCCCTGAGTCATCTTCTGCTTCCATTTTCCCAGATGGGGGTGGCAGTGGGATACTACGTTTGGGGATAGGTACTTGGTAGGTGGGGGGACAGTGGTGGGGATCTAGGTGCCCCTTCCCAGTCATAGGGTGGGGCTAAGAGCAGGCATCAAGGTGGTTCTATGCACTTTGGTTTCAGCTTGTCCTTTTGAGGTTGTTTTATGACTGAAGAGACTCGGATAAAGAGTCCGAGCTGGAGAAATTGAAGAACAAACAAAGCCGTAAAAGACGCCGATAAAATTCCTCCCAGCTCAGAATAGTCGTTGGCTCCTCTCTCAAGAATCTCAGGGTAATCTGGGAAGGCTAATTAAGTCTCACAGCCTCCAGTGGGGACTCGGGCTGGACCAGAGCAGAATGAAGGTTAGGAGAAGGAAGCACTGAGACATTGCCCTTCTTTCCCTCTTCTTTCAAGAGACCCTGGGGTTCAAACATCCAGTTTGGAGGTTGAATTAAGACTGAGAGGGAAAAGTTGAGAATCTAGGGACAGGGTAGGTGATAAGGAATCTGAATAGGAGGAATCCAAATAGGAGCCTCCATTCATATGGGACATGAAAACAGGGGATACTACACCTAGAGGTGGCATGAAGAATGGGTCTAGATAGGGGGCAAAAGCACATGGCCTCGGAGGATGGCAGTCTGAGGGTGAGTGGGTCTGCACTGGGGGGCTTATGAAGCTAAAGGATCTATATTTGGGGAGCAGGAGAATGGGAGTTCTAGATGGGGGCAACTCTGTGGGAATAGGGAGATGAGATCAGAGGGGTGGTGAGGTTGGATGGTAGGGGTTACGAGGAGCATCTGTGTGAAAGCAGGAGAGGGGAGATCATAGGGAGGGAACTTCAGCTCAGGTGAGTGGGAAAGCCAGAGGCCAGCCTTTTTCCCCCAAACCAGTGATTTTTCTGTTCTTTGTTTCAAGTGAATTGGTGTGTTGGCCACAGAGAAATCTTATGAGCTGATATGACTTAGAGGTGGGAGGGAAGGAGGTGCTGGGGAGTGTGTGTGAGAGGGAGATAGATTGCCAGTTGCCATGGTGATGGCCAAAATCTTCGTTTCTATTCTCCTGTTTTCTGCAGCAGGTCAGGAACAGCCCTAAGGGAGAACTGCCATCTTTTTACCTCCTCAAAAGAATCAAGATCTGGGGTGGGCTGGGGGGGTTGGTGAGGGTAGGGGCCTTTGGTAGGAGTAGAGTCTCTAGCTCCAAGATTAATTATCTCTTTTGATATCTCATTCCATTTAAGAAGTCTGTGGATGGAAAGAAGCAGCAGCATCCAGAGACCTTTTGGAGTGGTCTGGGGTTTTTCAGGGAGTCCTTCAGTCAGTGCCACCCTGATCTGAATATTGCCAGCTAGGCCTCTCCTCTGAAACCAGAGACTTAGTTTGGGTCTCCACAGTCCAACGGACCTTCCTGAAATTGCCCTTGCAGCAGTAGGAACCTATTTCTGAGTCTCTCCAGCTCTTCAAGGAGCCTCAGCACAGTCTGGCTGCTGTTGGGCACTGGGCATTGACTCACGGGAGAAGAGGTTGATGACGGTGGGTGGATAGAAAAGACCAGTGAAGAAGCTGTTGCTTCTATGGCTCAAGTGTCAAATGTGCGAGGCCTGGATATTGTAAACTCCTGGCTGTACCATTCTGTTTACCCTCCCTGTGAGGGCCAGAGGACTTGAGTGACTTACCAAAAGACACCATCCTATTGAGGATTCGAACTTGCTTCCTTCCCATCCCAGAGCACCCTGACTTTTGCTCCAGTCATAGCCCTTTGTAATCAGCTCTGAGTTGAAGTGGGTGCCCAAGTCCCCAGCACAATGAGATCATGTCTTAGGCACAGTAGCTCCTGTGTGCTCCCCAAATTCCTTCCACCTGCCTGACTTGTCTAGTGACTTTAGAGTAAGGCAGCTGCCAACGCGGGCTCTTCCATTCTCAGAGATTTGCTATGGGATGTTTGCTGAAAAAATATCCGTCTCCTGCTTGTCTGTGCTGTTCTTCTTTGTCATCAAATCCTTAGCGCCTAACTTATAGGATCCCTGAGAAGACATCTCCTCCCATAGGAGGCACCGACTGCAAGGCTAGAAGGGAATGCCTCTTGCACACAAATCTCCCTCCACCTTCTTTTTTCCCTGTGACCCTGCCCCCATTCTGGTTCCACTGGTATCCTGGTGGCCCCTAGTTCTCTTACTCCTGTGACCCCCAGGGTCTGTTTCTTCTCTGCTGGTAGCTCCTGCACCTTTTCTTGTTTCCCCTTAGCTCTTGTCCCCTTCTCCTATTTTCCTCTCAACCTCTGCTCATCTCCCTACAACATCCTCAGCCCTGCTTCCTCTCCTATACCCCTCTTCCTCTCCTTCCTTCAGCAAACATTTATTGAGTACCTATTATGTGCCAGGTCCTCTGGTTGGTTCTGAGGGCACACAGGCTCTGAGCCACTTGAGGAAGCACAAAGTACTCCAGCAATTTTGATATAATGTGACAAGCAAAGCCCCTTGGCCTTCTTCCAGAGTCCTCTTTTGGCTGTGACAAGTTGGATTGAGTCACATCCCTTAGTAGTGCATTCCAATGTTTCACAATTCCTGCAGATGGTAAGTTCTTCTCAATGCCTAGCCTTAGTCCCTCCTGCAGGTAAGATTATCCCCTGGACTTCTGTTTATTCACCTATACTTTTTAATCAAAATGGACATCATAATACTAATGCCCACTTTCCCCATCCCTGTATGGGATGTCTGTGAAGAGTGGTTGAAATAATGGATAATAATAATTTAGAGAAATAAAATTTCTCTAAAAATGTTGTGAATGTTAGGCAGCCCGGGTGGCTCAGTGGTTTAGCACCGCCTTCAGCCCAGGGCCTGATCCTGGAGACACGGGATCGAGTCTCACATCGGGCTCCTGCATGGAGCCTGCTTCTCCCTCTGCCTGTGGCTCTGCCTCTGTCTCTCTCTGTGTCTCTCATGAATAAATTAAAAAAAAAAAAACTTTGTGAATGTTAGATAGTAATTCCCTCTTGACTTCTCCGTGGAAATAGAGGGTAGCTATTTTTTCCTACAAATAGTACAGCTCACAAGATAATTTTATTTTTTATTATTATTTTTTTTAATTTTTATTTATTTATGATAGTCACACACAGAGAGAGAGAGAGAGAGGCAGAGACACAGGCAGAGGGAGAAGCAGGCTCCATGCACCGGGAGCCCGACATGGGATTCGATCCTGGGTCTCCAGGATCGCGCCCTGGGCCAAAGGCAGGCGCCAAACCGCTGCGCCACCCAGGGATCCCGATAATTTTAAATAATTATGAGTTGCATCTACCTTATGCTCCTTTCTATTTACTCATCTACAGATGGCGATTCTTTGACCTCAGTTGCCAATAAGATCCGTGTCCCTTGAAAAAAAAATTTCCTTGAAGAAAACAAATGCTTTCAATGTAGTAATAGGGATTGAAGGCAGACTTCAGAAAGGAGCCCTCAACCACCCGCGTAGGAGGGCATAAATAACAGGCGAAATCCTCCCCATCACAGCGCAATTCCTTTGCGTTATCATTGGAGACCTGGGAATTGCTCTGATGACTGGGGAGGGGCCCAAGGATTACATGGGAGAGTGCTATGACGCTTGATCCCAGATGATGGATTTCCAAAGAGAAATTAAGAGTCTGGCTAGGCTGCCCTGAGTCAGAAAATATCATCAAGCTCTGCTCCTATTAATGACTTAAGAGCAGCTGCTGGATTCACCCCATTACCTGGAGAGGGTGGAGGCCGAGAGCAGGGGCAGAGGCTGCTCGGGGGCAGAGGCCTTCCCTGGATCCTAGGGTGGGAGCCGGCCTCTCTCTGCCAGGGAGCCCTCCCTCGGCTCACCCCTAGGGGTGGGGTGCGGCGGGTATCACTCTGGTGCGTGCGCAGGATGGGTCAGCAGATGGGGCTTCAGGGCACCTGCGTGACTCCTCCAAGTTTTCCTTTCTCTGTCTGCCTCCAGACTGACCCAAAGAAATCTTTTTGGTTTTCCAAACTCCCCGCTCAGTCCCCTTCCCCACTGCAACCTGTTGGGGATTTCTTTCAGTTGTCTGGATTGAGGCTCATCCTTTCTTTTCAGGCCAGCCTCCCCAGCCTGTGCCTGGTGGAAACTTGGGCCCATTGTGCTGCTGTTCTGTTGTGTGGCACCTTCTCGAGCCCAAGCGGCACTGCCCCCCGCCCCCCACTCTTGTTGGTCTGTGTCTTCCATGCCTCTGACTTGAGGCAGAGAGGGTTCTTTGCTTCTCTGGCCTCTTAGAGCAGCCACCACTCTTTTCTTCGAGGGAATGTCTCCAACTTTGATGGTTGGTAGGTTTTTTTCAGTTTAATGTTTCATTCTCTACCAGTTCAGCTCATCCCTTTCTTCCCAGTTCCCTATGGAACTAGAAAGAGCTCAGGACTCTGAGCCTGGGCATTTTCAGAGCTTGCCTTTCCTCATCGTTAGCCTGGTTCTTTCATCTGCTAGCTGCTGAGCAAGGAGATCTGTGCATGGCACCCACAGAGCAGCTCCTAGTGACTCAAGCTGAGCAGCTCCAGCTCAGAGGCACAACAGAAACCCATTTGTAACGTGCTTGTTTTTCTTTCAAATCCTTAAGAACATAAGCAACCTATCTTATGTTAGAATAGTGAAAGGGAGGGAGGTGGGGCTCGGAGGTGGTTCCAGATTTTACTTTGACTTCAGGAGGCTCATTTTTCAGCTATCTCCTCAGCCTAGAGTGGGCTTAGATCTTAGTCCTATTTAGATAGTAGCACCAACTTTTTATTATTATTATTATTCATGAGAGACAGAGAGAGAGAGGCAGAGACACAGGCAGAGGGAGAAGCAGGCTCCACGCAGGGAGCCTGATGTGGGACTCGATCCCAGGACCCGGGCATCATGGCCTGGGCCAGGGGCAGATGCTCAACCACTGAGCCACCCAGGCATCCCAGTAGCACCAAATTTTTATGGCCTCCACTATGATTTTTTTATTGTGGTATAATATACATAACAAAATGGAGCATTAAAATTTTTTTTAAAGGGTTATTTATTTTAGAGAGAGAGAAAGAGCAGGGGGCAGGGGCAGAGGGAGAGAGAGAATCTTAAGCAGATTCTGTGCTGAGTGTGGAGCCTGACGTGGGGCTCAGTCCCACAACCCTGAGATCATGACCTGAGCTGAAACCAAGAGCTGGGTGCTTAATTGATGGCGTCATCCAGGCACCCCCAAATTAAGCATTTTAACCATTTTTAGGCGTGCAGTTCAGTGGCACTAAGTACATTCACATTGTTGTGCAATTGTCACCACCATCCATCCCCAGAACCTTATAATCTTCCCAAATTGAAATTGTGTGCCCATTAAATAGTAACTCCCCATGCCTCCGTGGCCCCCAGCCCCTCGCATGCCTCCACTTCTCAGTTTCTTAAGGCACCATTCTGACCACAGAGGCTCTATTTCTTCTATTAAATCTCAGTTCCTCTGGCTGAATTTTAAGATCCTTCTCCACTGGCCCCTACAGACTCTCTCCAATGAGCTCCTATCATTTCTTGGCCCAGAATCCTGCCTCAAGAGGCAAAACTAGGCCCATGCCCTTGTGTGGGCTTCCTTCTTTCCCACCTGATCCTTTGCACATGCTGCCCCTGACTCTTCTTTCAGTCTCATTGGTCCTTATCTTCGTATTTTGTTCATGATTCTCTTGTTTTAAGACATATTCCCTGATCTCCTAAGACATCCCAGCCTCTATATGATTCTCCTTCCTAATCTCTGTAGTATCGCACCTGGCTGCTCTTACCCTGTTCTTGCCACTTCATCTCTGCGTCTTGGTTCTGTTTCACCTGGAGGCCACCTCAGGCAGGAGGTGAAGTCTGTTCTGGGTTCATGTACTCTGTTCTAGGTCCTTGACGCTCACAGCGTGGCCTGGGCTCTAGTGGCGTTAGCCTCACCCAGCAGCTTGTTAGAAATGGAGGATCTCAGACTCTCCCCCAGACCTACTGAACCAGAATCTGCATTTTAACAGGATCCCCAGATTTTTGGCATGTACAGGAAGTGAGAGAAGCACCGCTGGAGGATGGGGGATGAATAATTTTCATTGCAGGTGAGTGTGAGTAAAAGCGACCTAAGTAGCACTTCTAGACTAGACTCAAACTGTGTGAATATTTTCGTGGAGGAGAAAGGAGGATTTTCTGTGTTTTGAATTTATGAGTCCCTATCAGAATTGCCTAGGAAGCTGAGAGGGAGCAGGAGCAGTGCTCTCAAGGGGAAGGCATGGGACCCCCCCTCGGTGTCTGTCTTGCAGTTGGGCACAACAGGGGCAAAGTTCCCTACGATTCACTTTGAGGTTGGCTGGTGGTGTTCCTCCAGAATTAAGCACTTATCCCCCAGCAGACGTTTGTCACTGAAGTCCTGAGGGAAGCAAAATAATCTTCAGGCCTCAAAATAATCTTCCTTGTTTCTGTCTCCATGGCTGGCTGATTCATATTTTGTAGGAGGTTTGACCATAGCCGGGAATGGCTGAGGAGCTGGTGTAATTTTCTCCTTCCTCACCCCACAGAGAGGGAGTGAGGAGAGGCACGAAGAGTGGAGACAGGGTGTGGGAGTCAAACCTGTTCTTCACATAGCAATCGCCTCGTCTCACTCTTTGCTCTCACTCCAAGAAGTTGAGTCCACAGCTGGGAAAACTAGGAGCCAGTCTGAGTCTGCTTGGCTTGTATCCAGCTTCCCTCTTTTTTTGTTCCCTCTCCCTAAGGGAATTAAAGGGAACAGGTAATATCCCCCCCTGCTTCCCCCACTTCCAGATGTAGGAGAACTGCAGTGCATAGAATCATAGGCTGGAGGTGGGGGCTTGAAATGCTTTAGGCTCGTGCCTTGCTCTCCTTGGTCATCTCCAGAAGAGGATGCCAGGATCCACTCACTGGCCTTACTGCTTGCTTTTGAGGGCTTGAAGGGATTATGAAGGAACTGGAGGGCAAAGTAGCTTAGGGGAAGTGTCAAGATGTGATATGTTAAGGGGGCAAATAGTGTCCTGAGAGGTTTTCCCCCAGAGTTATGGAAAACATTACTTTGAGTCTTTACCACGTTTTTCTGGGCCTCTGGACCCTGCTCTACTGGTGGAGAAATGTATTTCTTGGTCTTCTCCTAGAGGAGATTTCTAGAGCAGAGGCCTTCAGATCACAGCCTGAGCAGAGGACTCCCGTGTATCTCTTGTCTTCCCTCCAAAAGTATTTCCCCTCAGAAGCAGTCCCTTTTGAATTTTACCACATGCTATAATCTAGTCCTTGAGTGTCGTTGCATAACCGGGAGTGACAGGGTGAGGCATTAGGGCCTGGTGGTCAGGACCAGGAAGGGAGTGCAGCCCAGGTCTTTCAGAATACAGTTAGTTTCCAGCTTTTCAGCAATCCAGAATGAATAATAGTACCCCCTCACTTCTCTCTTCCCTGGGGGGCAGCATGGGGTTGGCCATTCCATCTCTTACCAGGATATCTCACTCTTCTACTTTTTTTTTTTTTTAAAGCACATGTCAGATTTTTTTTTTTAATTTTTATTTATTTATGATAGTCACAGAGAGAGAGAGAGGCAGAGACACAGGCAGAGGGAGAAGCAGGCTCCATGCACCGGGAGCCCGACGTGGGATTCGATCCCGGGTCTCCAGGATCGCGCCCTGGGCCAAAGGCAGGCGCCAAACCGCTGCGCCACCCAGGGATCCCTCACTCTTCTACTTTGCACCAGATCTGGGACCTTAGAATCCCTGCTCTAGCATTCAGTGCAATACTATGGTGTCCTAAACTTGTCCATATTCTCCATCAGGCTGAAGGCTTCCTTGAGGGGAACCCCACATTTCCACATTTCTACTTCAAAAAAGCATCTAGGGTGTCAACTTGTTTTCACAGTTCCATTATGAACCACAAGGAACCAGCCTTTCCCCATAACCCCCCCCCCCGCCCCCAATTTCTAGGTCAGGTCGTGTTGGTTTCGTTGAGCAAAACTTTTGGCAAGGCTGTAGCTTTGAGTCTGTATTCTGTCTCTGGCTTCTTTCTGGAGCAGACTCAATATTTTGAATACTCGGAGGTGGGGGGATATTGCTGACGACTGGTATATGGAGAAATCATGAAGTTTTAGCCAGGCGAAGCTATCTCAGGAATCTGTAATGAGTGTGTGTGTGTGTTGTTATTTCTTTTCCAACAGGCTGTGTAATTTTTATGACCAATTATTCCATTTGTAACGACGCCGAGATAGCAGAGATCCCATCTCATGCTCCATGGCACACGCCAGGCACTCATGGGAGCTAGAAGACACCATCCCTTATGCAATTGGATGGCTTGAGTGCTGGGACAGAGACTGAGTTCTAGCAGGAGATACAGCCTGGAATGCTAAGGGAGACTCTGTGACAGGAAGGGTGTGAAGTAGTGGAAGTGGGGCATGGAGAAGACTAGTTTTAAAACAAAAGAGATTTACTGGGGACAGATAAAAGACCGGTCTTCCGCCTGAGAATTTTGTGACCCAACAAAACTTTGATGGTGTTATTTATGTATAACGAAAGGATGGGTGCCTTTGGCTGTGGAACTAGCGTTCTCTCAAGGCCCAAGGAACCAGCCTTTTCCCACAAAAGACTGGAGGGCTCAGTTGGAAAGGACTGGTTTTAGGAAGTTTAGAAAAGACGTGGACCAGAGTAGGGGGAGGATGCTCCTCTTGGGGCCAGTGGTTCTCTTTTCCCTTCCACTCAACTTTTGAGTCAAGACAGGGCTGATAATCTCCTTGACAGATCTGGTAATTGGCCCATCAGGCCTTAAGGCGTGCAGGTTAAGGATTGACATTGGGTTTGCTCCTACCGATTGGTCTGGAACACTCACTTGCCCCTGCTTCCCTAGTGTGTTATAGGATCTTTCCCATCTATTTGCCCTCTTGCTATTTTTCTGTCTGCTTTTTTCTTGCCCATTAATTGTTAAGGGTTGGATATTAGAAGCCAACAGGCCTACGTTTGAATCCTGGCTCTATGCTTAGTATTGTATTACTCAGAGACTTTACTCTTGTTATCCCATCTGTAAAACGGGGGTAATAAGACCCATTTCTTAGACTAATTGTAAGGATTAAATAAGAATGTTTGTTAAGTAAGGGCCTGACAGTAAGTGCTCAATAAAAGGCAGTGGACTAATTGCCCGTAGAACTCCCTCTCTGTGCTCCCTGGCCACTTTTTGGTAGAGTAGAGATGCAGAGAAGGAGTGATGCACAAGTAGCTGGACAGAAGAGGATGGCTATAAAAAAAAAAACAACAAAACAACCCAGAAGGATAATAAGATGGGTCAATACTATGGAGACAGGGACACAAACAGAGTTTGTGGAACAGAGAGTGCAAAACAGACAGAAGCAGAGAGGACATGAAAGATAACGCGGATGGACACGGGGAGAGGAGCAATGAAAGGTAAGAGAAAGAAGAGGAAGGATAAAGTCAGAAGGAGGGGAGGGACACGAGTGAAAGCCAGACAGGACTGTCCAAGGCAGAGACGAACGGTTCCTTTGTGGACTCTGGCCTAAGATCCCCGGGCCAAGAATATTCCTGCTCTTTTCTTGCCCTTTGCTACGGTGGCACTCAAGTTCTAAGTCCCTGGTCCCCCTCCCGCACCCCCTGCAATCTGGTCGTCTACCCCAAAGCTGGAGCAGCCCTGCCGCCTGCTTGCCTACGCACCTCGGCCTGCACCGTCGTGGTTACCCAAGTCCACAGGGATTTTTCATTTCCAACACAAGTGTCTGGAGTGCAGAAGCATCATGGTGTCAGCCAGTCAGTGCAATAACCAGGTGTAGTTTTACAGTCACTCCCCCCTCCCTCCTGACTGTAACAGCACTTTCATATATCTCTGGCTGCGACAGGCAATTTTCTTTCAAAGATTGTTTTTTCTGGAGCCTGTGATTTCTACTCTCGCCTCCAACCTCTGGGATATTAAAACGGGGTCAGTGGCTCTTGGCAGGCTGACCGATTTGTGGTCATTCCCCAGCTCCCCTGTTCACCCTCCCTGGTTGCCACGTCTCCAGTCTGGGCACCCCCTGCCTCTGCACCCTAATTGGGCTGGAGGGAAGGGGCTTCTGTGGCCCCCCGTAATGAGAAGTTCGGCCGTGTGTCTAACCTGAAGAGGAGAGGTTGGGTGGGGTGTGGGTGAAGATCCAGGAGAGGATTCACGTTCTAAGCCTCACCCCTGTTCTCCGTGGTCCCCACCGTCCCATGCTGCTCCGGGGTGGAGCTGTCAGTTCCTTTGCACAAAAAGGTTGTAGTAGCTGATTTTCCAGGGGGAACATTCTGAAGAAAGTAGCGAATTGAACTAAGATTTGACATAGAGGGATTTTTCTCTGCTGGAGACTAGGAATGGGTGGGAAGCTAGTGTATGTCTTTTTCTGGGAAATTTGGAGAATTCCCATACAGATGAAGGGCTGGGCTCAGAGAGACCCGGCATATGGGGAAAGGATACAGCAAGCTTTGGGTCCTTGCTTCCCTAAAGAGAGACTCTGTGACTCTGCTCTTAGAGCGGCCAAAAGCCGTCGCTTCCATTGTTTGCTGGGGTGGCAGCGGCTGGCTAGCAAAATCGCTTCTCTATTTCACCAGGTAGGGGTTCTTTTTTTTAGAAGAAAGATCTAAACCTGCTTTCGGGGTTGCCTATTTTAGGATTTCTCTGTTCCCTTCCTTGACCTGCGGTCTGATGCAAAAATCCTTTCTGAAGTCTAACTCCTGCTCCTCTTGCTTTGCCAACAGATCAAATCTTCTTGAAAAACAACATGACACCACACACTCCCCCTCCTCACTCATACCATCCCTTGTTTTTATTAAATAAAAGTAAGTGGAGCTATAAGATGTGACTGGCCCGGATCCCAGCTTCATAAAACAAAACTAACACCCTCTTTATCAAGGGGCTGAGGCATCCAGAGAAGATTTCTTAGGCCATTTTGCTGTCACGTAAATGGGAATCAATATTCAATAAGCCCTTGATGCACTACACTAGCGGTTCACTTAATACCGGCTTCCAGTACAGTAAGTGGCGTTGATATAGGGAGGGTTTGTTTGTAAAATAACACTGCAGCCCTCACCTTCTGGATACTGGATCCGGCTTCCCCTCGGAGAAAAGATTCAGGACTCGGAGCAAGCACGAGAATCATCTGGCCGGGCCTGCTGCCTCCGCTGCCTCCTCTCCTAGAGCCGAGCTTGAGAAAGAAAACAGATTCTATGCTTTTCTTTCTTTCTTTTTTTTTTCTTTCTTTTTTTTAGATTCTACGCTTTTCAAGCAACCATTTCTAAGATCCTAACGGTTAATAGGCCACATTCCTGTTAGGAGATTTCTCACTGTGCCTGGTCTGATTGCCTCTCCATTTCCAATAAATTAGCCAAAGTGGAAACCAGTTGGAGGATAGAACTGATCCCACCACGAACAGGTGAGAGTGGACTCCCCGGTGCTCCCAGAGCCTGCAGGAGTTGGGAATAATAACCTTATTCCCTCCGTCCCTGCGTGTGCTACAGGGGAAGACGGCTGGCTGCCTGGCCCCCTGGTGGATGCGCCGAGGGTCTGGCGTTCTCTGCGTCTCCTGACTCCAAGTTTGGTAGGAAACCGACCACTTAAACATGGTCAATCATTTAGTTTCCATCCTAGGACGTCCTTGCAGGGAATTGGTAACCTTAGACTTGTTTTCCCACAGCTCCAAGGAAGCATGCGTTAAGGAAAAGCAATCTCCCGTCTGCCTAAACAACACAGATACATCTTGTACAGAAATTTTGCATCATACATTTCAGGGCTCAATGGATTTTTGAAAATTTATCAAACATTTTTAGGTTGTCTGTGTTCTCCATTCCCAGTGTTCATAGAGAATGTGGGATTCACAATCTGGGGTGGAAGTGGAAATTTACAGAGAGATTTATCCTGTATTTTGGTCTCAGTTATTTCTTATTTATTAATTCATGAGAGAGGCAGAGACACAGGCAGAGGGAGAAGCAGGCTCCATGCAGGAGCCTGACGTGGGACTTGATCCCGGGTCTCCAGCATCACGCCCTGGGCCGAAGGCAGCGCTAAACCACTGAGCCACCCGGGGATCCCCCGGTCTCAGTTATTTCTTATGCCACTTAAGGGGCTTGACAGTTTGGAAGAAGCTGGAGCTAGAAGACCTTTCCATTCATTACTGTTTGGGGATTCACTGGAAGAAGTCAGAGCTGCTCTCTGCAGTGACACTGTAGTTGTCCCTACAGAGAGATGTCCTGGCCCTTTTAGACCAGACCTTGAGAAAGTTCCCATCCTATTGCAGATAGCTTTAGGGAATCTAAAGCGAGAGGCTGGTATTTGGCCTCTCTGCTTGGGCACGAATAGCAGGAGTGAGCTTTTCCACAGCATTTGCTTATATGAAGTTGTTTTTATGGGGCAAGCCCTCCAAAGACATTGAGTAATGGAGTGCACGTTTTGAAGGAGAGATGTAAATAAACTCTCGTGGGTTTCTTGTCTTCAGAGTTCCTCACTTGGTGCACCTAGGATCCTTGGGAAGAGCCCAAGAATGATGAGTTTAGAAGGGGCTCAAGGATTTTGTTTGTTTTAAATGCATATTTTTAAAGATTTTATTTATTCAAGAGAGACAGAGAGAGAGAGGCAGAGACCCAGGCAGAGGGAGAAGCAGGCTCCCTGCGGGGAGCCCAACATGGGACTTGATCCCGGGACCCCAGGATCACGCCCTGAGCCAAAGGCAGACATTCGACCACTGAGCCACCCAGCTGCCCCGGCTCACAGATTTAATAACCGGTTTCCGTGGTACCTAAATGAAGGACAAGGGTACTTCTTTTTCTCCTTTTCCAAATCAGAGGAAAAGAGAGCATTTAAAGCTGGAGGTGCTGAGGTGAAACTCAGCAGAGGGCTTCCTGGCAGTAAGCACAACAAGACCGACTCCTTTGGCTTAGAGGCCACTCTGGCCTTCCTCCCAGGCCTTCTTTTCCACTGCGCTGCCTAGGGTGTGAGGGCCAAGTGCTGCTGTGGCATCTCTCACCAATCAGTTTCCAGGATTGACTGGATGGGAGTCCCAACTTCCCTCTCCCTTTCACTCCATCCCTCTTGCAGTTGCATACTTAAAAAAACAAAAAACAAAAAACAGAAGTGCTTGTCTTTGGTTAGAAGTGCTTTCTTTGGGTAGACGGGAGAAGTCTTCTCTGCCAAGCCTCCAAACAAGCTCTCTTGTCTCAGCAAGGTGCACACAGCAGATGAGATCGGACCAAGAGTATGGACTGAGAACAGGGATTCCCAGGACGGACCTCCTGGGGGCGATGAGCCTCAAGTTACTTTCCTGGGGAAAGAGGTTACGGGCAAGACTTCAAGCTTTCGTGGCTCTGAGATGGGGCTTCTCCCAGCGAAGGGATACCTGGCCGGTTATCTTGAGGAGTCCTACCGTGCCGCACGCTGGCCCTTCCCTTTGCAGGCCGCTTTGTGCTGGCAAAGGAGTGGTTATCAGGGAGCAGTAGCATCTCAATACAGGCTGTTACCGATGACCAAGCCCCTCTTCCCCCTGGTTAGACTCCTAATCATTCGGTACCTCTGGTGGTTCATTCTTGCCACGACTTGTGTTCTGGCATCGGTGCTCCCCCACGCAACAGCTGATGACATCTCTTGGCCTCCCCCATCCATTCAGCAACGCCTCTCCCCCCAACCCGCCTCCTCTGCCTGCTGTCCCAGCCTGTAACCCTGATCTCATTTCCTCCTACCTCTCACACCATTCTAAGACCTCTTGCCTCAACCTGTGCCTGCACTCCTTTCTTTGGAGCCCCCTCATCCCTTTGGAGAGCCTGCTCCTCTCTGATCTAGACTCTCCCCTGCATTTGCGCCTTCCCCAAGACTTTCAGGAACCAGAGGGCTCTCCAGAAAGGAGGGTGGCTCCTATCCTTGAGGTTGCCTCCAGCTCCTCAGTGGGGTGGATTTCATGCCTGGGTTGTGTGTTGTTTGTCTGTCTCAGACTTTGCAGCCCCCGAGGCAATGGCTCTGTCTTTGCAGGCTCAGGGAAGCTTTGGCAGCCAACAAATAATAAATAATACCCTGGTAACACCACCTGCAACTTGCTAATGAGTGTCTTTCCCCTGCCTCCCTCATCTCTTGGAGGTTGGGGGTGGGGACCCCCAATTTCTGAGCAAATGGATGCCTTCTTCTTTTTACAGTCTGGGAGAACTGAGGTTGGAGGGTGGGGGTGGGTTCTATTTTGGGACAGAAGAATACAGAAATGACCTTGAGACTATACTAAATAAAAGGAGTGTATTTCTAATATTTCTTCTGATTGCAGAGTTTTGGAGAAATGGAAACTTTCAGCAGCAAGACAGGTCTAGGGGTCTTTGGATTTCTTGGGGGCTCTTGGGCTTTGGTTCCAGAGGCAAGCTGGGGAGCTATCAGCAGACCCCATCTCTTCCCTCAAGGCATGTTTTCCTGAGCAATTGGTTCTTCAAGTTTGATACACAGGGAGTCATCTTCTTCCAAGTCCATAGGCCACTCAGTGACTCTACTGTCTTTCTTCAGTTTGGGACTATTAAAGTTAGCACACCCAAGGTCATTTTCTTGAAGGGACCTGTACTTGAAATTCTAGCAGTTTTCACCAGAGTGATTTGGCTTTGTGTCATCTAAAGGGTCAAGACAGGTATGCAGCCTTTCCACTTATGCATTTCCATATTGTCACCAAAAATGCCATTATTTTAAAGTATATTTTTGGATATAGATTTGCCTCTGTACAAGCCGCATATGCCATCAGGCAAAAGCCCTTTTAATCTTTGCTGTGGTAGTTGTAGTAGTAAATGGAAGTGAAAAGAGTATGTGATTTTCCGAGATTGTCTAATGACCCAGCCAACTGGTCCACAGAGTTAGTTTGTGGTCCATTTTTCTAAAGGCAGGCTTTGTGGTCTGTACCAGAAAGAGCCATTCAAAACGATTTTGGCTTCACTCCAGCGTAGTGATCTCTGTGGAACTGGGCAGGTAGGTTGGGATGTTTTAATTCACTTGATCCATGCATCCCTTGGCGTAATGTTACAGAGGCTGTAAAGTGGGGCAGGAGAGAGGATTGCCAGTTGCCAGTTAACAGAAATCACATTCTGATGGACACACTGTGGGTTTGCATTCAGACTTTGTACATAGGCTACTTCTGTAGAAAAACTGATGTTGCCTCTTTTGAGGCCCAGGAAAACAAAGAGCAGCCCTTCCCTGTTTGGCCATCCAGGGCCACTCCTAAGACTTGAGTATCCCAGAACCACCCTCCTCAGACTCTCTCTTGATTGAGGCAGTGTTTCTTCAGCTATTCCGCATTTCTCCTTTCAGAGATGTTTTCCTTGTTGCTACACCCCCATGCCTCCCACCAGTTCTTGGGGGAGTAAACAGTCCTGTCTGGTATTGGGGTAGATGAGCTCTGTGTTGGATTAATTCTACATGACCCTGCTTGCAGACTGCTGGGGGAGGAGCTAGCCTCCTTTTCATTCCCCTGGAGTCGGCACCAGACCTGGGCCAAGGAGGCTCATTTTCCCACGTGTAGGAAGCTGATGGGCCCCCCTCCTCTGCAATATTTGGCTCCCTAAGTTCTCTGAGTCACCCCCTGACCCTGACCGTCTGTAGCAAGGCCTCAGACCCATCGAGCCAACCTCATCCAAGAGGCCTTAATGAGCACCTGGCGGCTAAGTGCTTTGAGATCCTTCAGATGAAAAGGGTTGTCAGTGGTTGGGGGGGTTATTATTGTCAGGGTGGTGGCGGCGGCGGCAATTACTCTAGATGATCAGGGCATCCAGCTTCCTTTGTCCCTCATGGGAGCACCAGGCTCTCAGAGGAACGGCAAATTACCTTGTTTTATCTGCCTTGGATTCTGATGGGGTATGTGTAAAGTTCCTTTAACCATCTGCCATCTTCCCTTTATAGCTGGACAGGTAGCACCGAGAAAGCTCAGGAAACTCTGAAATGCTCATTCCCAAGGAGGTGAAGTGGTTTTGAGCAGTGTAGAGCAACAGACACCAAATCCTTCTTTCCAGCGTCTGTATCTCAAGAGGGATTGGAGGAGCATTCGGGACTTAGGGATGGAGGATGACCACCTCATTTGACTTTCGGTCTCCAGGACTGAAAGGGGAGGGCAGTGGTTGGTGCATGGGAGCCTGAAAAAAAAAACAATTCTCTGTGTAGGCATGAGAAAAGAGATGGGTTCTGACTAAAGCCGCTCAGGAGTTATATTAAATTTATAGAAAGAGAGAGGAAACATGTCAAACCAGGGAAGTGGTGGAGACCTTCCACCTTCTCTGCACGGTTCTGAATGAAGAGAATTTTCATCTGAGTTGGATGATTGAAGTGGGGGAGCGCTCCAGAGACAGACACTGGGGGAACCCTAGGGAGTATGTCCTCCTAAGTGAGTACATCCACAGCAGCAATCATGCCCCACTTTTCTGCCTGAGAGGAGTGGGGTTTAGTCCTCAATAATAGTGAAGGATGGCAAAGTTCTTAGGGGTCACCCAAATGGAGGTGCTGCTCCATTGCTCCTGCAGCCACCTGGATGGGGTGGGCGGGCTGGCATGTCACTGGCACAGGGAACCAGGGCCTCCGCTGCTTCCCGTCTTACCCGCATCCTCCGTATTTTTACTCTGGGAATGAACACCTTTCCTTTACTGTGTCCACAAAGCCAATCATTTTCCGTGGAAAGGAAGAAGAGGCACGGATTTTCCTTGAGAAGTTACTTTGTCCCATCTTCCCAAGGAATCAGTTTTACCTGCTAGAAAATCCTCTTAGACATGATCGGTGCCCTTTTCTGTTTAAAAGCCTGAAATGAAGATGTCACACACTCTAGCATTTTAAAAATCTCACTTAACCATGGATTGTCCTTTTTTAACTTGCTTTTAAAGCCCCAAATTGTGAATAGTGCCATTTTCTTTGCTCACTTCCCTCCAAGTCACAGGTGCTTGGGGTTTGGCTTCCATCTCTGCATCGTTTGCCGCCAAAAATGTTGATTGTTCGAATAATGTTTCATCGACTCTGAATTAAGTGATACTCATTGCAGTGATTAAGGATTCTAGAAAAGTCTTTTAAAAAGTCACATGGCTTTGATAAAAGGGTATAAATAAGAAAGTCATGTTTAATACAATGAAGAGAAAGGTCCAGAGTGGAGGGGGAAGATAGAGGAAGTAGGGAAGAGAGAGAATGCTGATGGGCGGTGTGGGGGTGGGGATTTCAGGTGTTGAAACTCAAGAACAGGAGAATGCTAGCCTTTCCTGAGGCCAGAGCAGCAGCAACTGGACTTTCAGCCCGAGAGATTAGGAGTTGACTAGAGGGAGCATTGCCTTGCTGGGAAGTTGATGGGGCTCCCTCTGGGAGAGCTGGAAGCTGCTGCTGTTCGGAGCCCTGCACAAGGGCTGAGTGAAGGCGGGGGTGGGGGGCGGTGCAGAGAGAGCTTACTATAGTGATCCCTCGCTCCCTCCTCCCAAGCTGTTTGCTGCCCTCCCTTATCAGTCAGGATTGTCCAGTCCCGCTGTCTGAAACAGATTTGATGACTCAACAATGACCAATTAGGCGTTAACACATCTATCTCTGGGGCTATCTAGCCATCTTTATGGAGAACAGGATCTTAAATCTCTGCTCATCGGGACAGCCAGAGGCTTTGCCTAAACGGTGGAAAGAGCCATAGACATTTTTCATAATTATAATGACTTTTTACAGGGAAAGCCATAACTCCTGCGCCATAACTTTAGTGTGGAGAGGAGCCCATTGCAGACTCTGTGATGCGGGGAATGGAGCCATCTGATGGCTGTCTTCTTCAGGCAGTCTGCGCTTTCCTACCATGAACAACTTCTGGGAGCAAAACTCACAAAGGAGGATAAGGCGGTTTCGCTTCCAAGTGCCTACAGACAGACTACACTCTCTAGAGGCCCTAGAGGTCAACAGTTAGTGACAGAAGGCCAGGAAACGAATGAGAGGTGTACGGAGTGTGGCCATGCTCCATATAGCTGCGTGTGGGGAAGCTCATGGGGGTGGTCATTATTTCTGGAAGGCTTCCTGGAGGAGGCAAATGTGAAAAGGAGAAGGTCATTCTTAGGGGAAATGGCCTTAGTGGAGAGGTGGGAAGATGGAGCTGCAGAGCAACTTAGGAGCATAGATCACATTATGGATCATCAAGAGTCTTGTCATCTTAGTCTTCCAGTCCATTAATTAGCTCATACTCAATCTCTCCCAGGGAGCCCCTATGCTTTCAGAAGAATTTCAGGACACCCTACGAATCAGGCCCGAGATCATCCTGTCTTACCACCCTTCTCCTTGGCCCACCATGTCTAATGACTTTTTGGTCTATTTATTCTTTCCCTGTAAAACATACGTGAGAATATGAACATTCTTTTGTATTGCACTTCAGCAGCTTGATTTCCCCCAAACTACTAGACAGTCTCTTCCTCATCCTCCTAATGGCCTGTGCTTTCCTCATGCACCTCAGAAGCACTTCTGGGCCAGTGGGAGGGCAGCTTGTCAAAATATGAATGACCGGCCATCCCTGCTCATTTCCCAAGCCAAGTACCCCAGAGCCTTACCTTGTCTGACGCCTTTCTTTGGTTAATTGTACAGCATTAATGTCTTTCAGCTTCCTTCTGTTCATCCTCGCTGATGTGTTTCAGTCTGGGTGTCCCTGACGACAGAGCCTGTGCTTGCCCTTTCTGTTCCATTCCACACCCCTCAGAGTGCAACGGAGACTCTGAAGGTTCTAGAGGTGAATAAATATCGAGATAATTTGTCCTGTGTAGACTATGTTTGTTTTTCTGAAACATGTTTGGAGAATTAGAATATTTATGTGAGGGATGCCTGGGTGGCTCAACGGCTGAGTTCCTGCCTTTGGCTCAACCGGATCCAGGGTCTGGGGATCGAGTCCTACATCGGGCTCCCTACATGGAGCCTGTTTCTCCCTCTGGCTGTGTTTCTGCCTCTCTCTCTGTGTCTCTCATGAATAAATAAATAAAATCTTTTTAAAAAAAGAATATCCGTATGATTGCTTCTGTAAGCCTCTCCTTTGGTCAAGTAGACATAATGTTATGGGTGTATCTTTTGTTATAGGGATTGACCTTTGACATCCTCCTAAAAGATTCTTTCTTTGGTCATAACACTGGAAAGATAAGTTAGTGTGCTTCTTGGTTGGATTCATTCAACAAAATGCCTTATATGTGATCTCTACCATTCGGGACAAGGGAGGCAAAAATGGGTAAGACAAACTCTCTGCCTTTTAGGTGCTTTGAGGTTGGTGGGGAGATAGACAAGTAAACCAGCATTTATAGTACAGCATGATCAGAGCTGTGAGGCAGGTGTACATGGGGCACGGGGTGAAGGATAGACATCTAACTCAGATGCAAGGGGTGTCATTTACTGGCCCAGGAGGCAGAAGGGGGTGAGTGGTTGTTGTCGCATAAGACTAAGGCTAGACACTACCGAGTCCTTTTAGTTAGATCACCATTCTTAATCTACACATTCATGCACTGACCAGTGTATACACAAGTACTGGGTAGGTGCTAGTCACAGGCGCGGGTCATATTCGAAGATGAACAAGCCAGCAGTCTAGGGGGATGGACAGAAAAATAGACGTTTAAAATCCAGTATGATAAGGCCTGAGGTAGAAGCTGACACCTTCCCAGTTAAAGCCGACGAAGTATTACACTGCATAGAATGCTTAGGAGGGAACAACAGAGGGCAATTTCAATGACTTACCCCCTTGCTCCCTTCTAGTCTGTGAATAGGTTGATTCAAATTCCACTGTGCAGTTTATTTATCATCTGGAATCCCAGCAGTTGAAGGATCCGGAATATATCAAACTTCCTAGGTCTCTGCCTGGACACCCTTCCTAGTTCAGGAAGCAATTAGTCTGAGAGAGACAGAAGTGAGAGTGTAGGAGCAGAATATATATCCTTTTAAAATAATTTAGTAACAACCCTAGGTAAGTGACCAATAATTTATAGAGTCTATTCTTTTTATAGAGATATTTCCTTGCAGCTCAACCAGCGAGCTTGCCGGGTTTAGAGGATTAATCTTTGACGTAGTAAATATGCTCAAGTTGTAATTCAGTCGCAGGGATAAAGGGAACTTAGACTTGTCTTGTATAAGGGGAAAATATTAAATGGATTTGTGGAGGAACGGCCATGCGGTCCTTGCTGCCTCCCGTTGCTGAGCATTGAGCCAGAGTTTTCTGGGTGGGTCAAGGGACCCACCCTCTAGGTCCTCTGGGCCAATGGCCTGATGTTACAGATGCGAAGACCAAGGCCTGTGGTACCTGAGACGGTAGCAGATCCAGGACGGAACGCATGTCTTTTGACTCACACCCCAAAGATCTTCGATACTGTCCCCCGACTACTTACCTGTCACTTCAGACTCTGGCTTTACTTGCAAGGCTGCCCTGGAGCCTCCTTCCACTCGGTTCCTTTGTGTTCCCCTCTATTCTAGGTCTCCTGTCCATGCTGCCCCCTTTCTGGCCTTGGAAATGTTCCTCCCCCACCCCTCCTCAGGCTGGAAGGCCTTCATTTTCTCTCCCTCCGCCCCTTTCTCCTCCAGCCCAGCTGCGGCCTGTACCCCCTCTTCCAGGAACCCTTCCCCAGCCAGCCTCTTTGTCTTTTAGGGCTTCTTGGCTCTTCCTCGTTTCAGCCCGATTGTTGGTTTGTACTTGATGCTTTGTTGCTTAGTAAGCATTTTGGGGGGAAGTTTGTAGATACTCCTGCTCTCTTCCGCCAACCAGCGTGGATCAGGAGCTTCCCCACGGCGAGGCCCAGAGCACACAGGGGGGATCTTCTGCTGCGGCCTCATGACAGCTGGGGTTGGACCATCTGAGAAAGTTCAATCTCTTCTGTATTTGGGAAGAGGAAAGAGGGAGACGAGACTGACTCTAAGGTGGGTGGCTGTGCTAGAGACAGGAAGGCGTTTGACGTGTCATTGAGAAGGTTCTTTCCAGTCCTGGGACTCTAACTTTGTGCTCCCGCTTGCCTATGCCAGAGCCCTAGTCTGAGGCTGTTAACAGTTCTGTGGCCTGTGTTCAATAGTAAGACGTCTGCACAACTAGTGGGTGGCAGGTTGGTGTGTCCGTGGCATGTCGTGAAGAAAAAAAAATAGCTTGGTGAAAGGAACGTCCCCTGTGGAACGCATGGTTAGGTGGAGCACCTGGCTGCCCAGTGCATGACCTCAGCTGCCGCCTGGAGGTCTCTACCTCAGGGAAGGGAGGCCCTGAGAGCCATTTTGACCCAAGTTCAAATTCTCTAGAACAAACAAGCTGATCTCTTGCTCCAAGGCCCAGTCAAAGAGGCTCCAGTGTGTTTATTGACTCTTGCAATGCCCTGCCCTGGAGAACAAACAAACAGCTCAACCTGACTCATGCCCTCCACAACTATACTCAGTGCTATTGCTGGGCTTTGCCCGGAAAAATCCCTCAGACCCTATGGAAATAAGAGAGCCAGTGCTTATGGGGCTTCCCTGGTCATATGTTCCTACTTTTCTTTCCATAGAAAATTAATCCTCCCTGGAGGTGCAGAAGACGATCCGTAACTTCAAATTCACTTGGCTTAGGCTCTCTCCATTGCTTGAGGCAAATCAGCTTGCTTCACGGACTCATTCATTCAACAAATATTTGTTGAATGCCTACTATGTATGAGGCTCTCTTTTCTCATGATGGGGGCTTGCTGGCTCTTGCTGTGGAGAATGCTGGCGCTTTTACCTCTGACTAAATGATTCAAAATCCCCTTTCCTGGCTGGCATTTTGCTATAATAGTAGTGGCAGCTAGTAGTAGTAACACCTTTTCTCTCCTTTTCCACCATTGGGGGAACTTGGTTTCTGAGCCCTAACCATCTCCTTCCATTAAGCCTCTGGAGTAGTCCTTTCTACCTCCTGGGATATTCCCACTTGCTTTTCATCAACATCTGCTTCACATTTTCCTTCACAGAAAAGGAGACCATGTTATGCTCATGTTTCTGCTCAGCTCTTTGCCCCTCTTTTTAGAAGAAACGCAACTCAGACCCTCCCCGTTGTTTCCTAGACTGTGTAACCCTCAGAATGCCCATGTCCCACGTGGTGTTAATAGGGGTTTCTTAAAAATGATTACATGATTAGCTCAGTTTGGAAACATCAGACTAGACAGGCTGAAATCTTAAACTACAGGACTTCTCGAAAACATTAACATATTACTATTCATTTTCAATCTCCAAGAGCCAACATGATAGGTGACATCAGAGGAGCACAGAACCCCTTTTAATGAAAAGCCTCTTATCAGTTTTGGGGACAAGAGCATTCTCTGAAATTCAGTTTGGGAAATGCTTAAATTGTGTAAGGAATATTAGACTAGGAGACGAGAACTTGGAATTGATTCCCTCTCTGCCACTCACTTTTCTTGGTGACTCTGGGCAAGTCACTTCATTTCTCTGGACCTCCATTCCTTTCTCTGGAAAGTAAGGAGTCTGAATTAAATTCTCCCTCAATCTTCTTTTAGCTTTGACATTATAGACTTTTTTTTTCTTTTGTTTGTTTCTTTTTTAAAAATAAAGATTTCACTGAGGAGGGCACTTGATGGGATGAGCACTGGGTGTTATAGTGTATGTTGGCAAATCGAACTTCAATAAAAGCAAAACAAGGGCAGCCCGGGTCGCTCAGCGGTTTAGTGCCTGCCTTCGGCCCAGGGCGTGATCCTGGGGTCCCGGGATTGAGTCCCATGTCGGACTCCCCACAGGGAGCCTGCTTCTCCCTCTATGTCTGTGTCTCTCATGAATAAATAAAATCTTAACAAAAAAAAGACAAAACAAAAAATAAAATTAAAATAAAGATTTATTTATTTGAGAAAGGGAGAGTAAGAGTATAGGAGTGGAGGGAGGGGCAAAGGAGGAGGGAGAGAGAATATCCACAGGCTCTGCACCGAGCTCAAAGCCAGACACTGAGCCCATGACCCTGAGACCATGATCTGGGTCAAAATCAAGAGTCAGTTCCTTAGGGCTCTGGGTGGCTCAGTCAGTTAAGTATCTGCCTTCAGCTCAGGTTATGATCCCAAGGTCCTGGGGACTTGATCCCAAATGGGCTCCCTGCTTAGCGGGGAGTCTGCTTTTCCCTCTATCTCTCTCCCCTGCTTGTGATCTCTCTCACGCACATGCTCTCTTCCTCAACTAAATAAATAAAAAAAATATTTTTGAAAAGAGTCGGTTCCTTAACCAACTGAGCCACTGAGACCCTCCACCGTTTCTTTCTTAATGTTTTTTCGTACTGTCAGTCTGGGAACCCCTAAGATGGATGTAATATCTCTTTTTCTCTATATATCTTCCTGAAACACCCAAGACAGGGCCTATCTAAAGATAGAGTGGAGACAGAATGAAAATAGCCATCAGTGTCAGCATTGTGCAAAGGCATCCACAGGTAAGCTCAGTATTCTAAGAATCAGAAACTTAAAATCTAAGATAGAGGGGCACCTGGGTGGCTCAGAGGTTGAGCGTCTGCCGTTGGCTCAGGGCATTATCTCAGGGTCCTGGGATCAAGTCCTGCATTGGGCTCCCCGCAGGGAGCCTGCTTCTCCCTCTGCCTGTGTCTCTGCCTCTCTCTCTGTGTCTCTCATGAATAAATAAATTAAAAAATCTTATAAAAACCAAGATAGGTATCTTGACATACTCATAAAAGACAGACAAATAATAGAATAAGACATTAAACCAATGAGTAACTAAAGACAGCTGGAATAAATACATTTTAGACATTATAGGAAAGGAAAGCTATTTGGGGAAAGAAAACATGGTTGTTCCACGTGCTGCTGAACGTCTTAAGGGAAAGATCTGAGAAGCTCCTTGGAAGAGAGAAGCAGTGATACCGAGAGAGGAAAGGGGATATTCTCTGCTGGTGGGGTAGGTGAGAGAAGGGGAGTATCCCTGGTGTATGGGGCAGCCTCCTTGGCTGAAAATTCAGAGAATGGAGGAAGGCTCGTCTGGGTGGTATGATGCAGCAGACCAGATACCAAATGTCAGAGAGAGGAAATAGTAGCTTTACCTGGAGTCCTGGGAAAGTAGGTGAACACATTTCACTCTCAGCGCTCCGCGGCGGAGTTGAAATCTCTGGGTGTTTGAACAAGACACACACATACGTGGTTGGCCCTGGAGACAGGCAGATTCCCTAGTGGGTGGCCCACACCTTTTGCCTTCTCTTGCATTGGGTGTGATGGGCTAGAGCCCTAGATTAAGTTCATGCCTCTGGGCACTGTCATTTAGAGAAGATAAGAGTGATGAGCAGAGACGCTTATCTTTATAGCTGTTCTCATTTGATTTATATTCTGTTTGTTTGTGCGTGTGTGCATGTGTTGAGTCTGTACCCACCTGTCTGTGTGTATGAATGTGTGTTTCTGTGAATGTATACTTCCACACGTATGTGGACATATGACCACGTTTTATAGGTATCTCTGGGTTTGCAAAGTGATGGTATGTCCAGGGCTGTGTCTATTGTGAAAGGGTGATGTGCGTATGGATGGTGGTCTAGTAGACATGCCCAAGGACTATATCCGCATATCTACTGTATGTGTCAATGTTTATACGGATTAGCAGGTCTGTATCTTAGGCTGTCTACGTTTGTACACACGTATGGGAAGTGCACATGCGCTTACCTATATATCAACACGTTTATGAAATGTCTGTGTGTGGGCACCTGGGTGGCTCAGTCCGTTAAGTGTCTGCCTTCAGCTCAGGTCATGATCCCAGGGTCCCGGGATGGAGCCCCTCACGGGGCCCCCTGCTCCGTGGGGAGCCTGCTTCTCCCTCTCCCTCTGCTGCTCTCCTTGCTTGTGCTCATTCTCTCTCTCAAATAAATAAACAAAATCTAAAAAAAAAAAAAAAAAAAAAAAGTAAAAGAAAAAAAAAAAGAAATGTCTGCGGGTATCTTGTTTTTCTCATCTGTCTAATTTTAACATCTTGCCTGGCATTTTATCATAGGCTGTCCCCAGTCTTTTTGGAAAAAGCAGAAGATAACTAACCAGATTTAGTGGAAGCATCTAATCTGGGTATGTCCACGTGGAGTAAAATCATGCCCTGCTGTTTATCCATTTGCCATCTCTTCCTCTGTGGCATGTCAGCCTAGGCACCCGCTGTGCCCATGGAACTCGGAAAATGACCTGAAACCCTTCTTCACTGTGATGACTGAACGGCCTGTCTCCCTTCCTGGGATGTCCAACCCGGGAGAAGGGGTGGCCGAGAGCTAGCAACAGCGGATCTTAAGCTCTAGCTGTTGGAGACGGGTTTTCTTGTCTTTTGCCTCTTCCTGGCTTCATCTTCTCTATCCCACAACCTGTTCTAATCCCTCGAAAGAGAGGCACAAGGTTTTCTTTCCCCCCAGAGAAACCAGAGAGAGAGAGAGAGAGAGAGAGAGTAAAAGAGATTTTGCTCCAAGGGAATCTGCTCCCATTTTATGGGGTTTGTCAATAATGTTCCTTCATTAAGATAGCATCTGAGCAGAATGAAAGAGGCTTCTCCCCTTCATGAAAAGAGTTGTTTTCTCTTGGGGGGAGGGTTTGAGGGGGGGCATTAAATAAACCTGTTTTTTAAAAAAGTACCTCTGCAGCAAGGAAATGTGTTATTATTGTAATTGTCTAATGCTAATTATACTTATTACTATAATAACCATTTTGTTGTAACAAATGATGTAATCCTCTTTATTTCTGTCGCTGCCAGAGGCGAGCGGTGTGTCTCTAGCGAGAGGGTGCCGGGGAGGGTTCCCGGTGGGGAGGCACAGGCCGTCTGGTGGCAGGGAGGGAGCTTGGGCTGCTGAATGGCTCTGCTGCTCTGGGCGTGGCGGTGCGCGGCAGCAGCTACGTAGCTTGTTTTCCTCTCCACCCTTGCTTCTCTCTGGAACTTCTCATTTTAGGCCCTTTCCTGTGAGTATTTAATCATTTAGTCAGACTTTCATTTATTCGTTGGACAAACATTTATTTAGGGCCTGCTATGTTCCGTATGTGAGAGTCAGCCGTAGTGAAGTAAAGTAGATAAAATAGGATCTTTACTGCTGAGAAGCCCGGCCTAGTGGTGGAGACTGATGCACACTCATTATTTTCAATGCACCAGGAGAGGTGAGGCTACTGAGAGTGCTAGGAGCGGATGCACGGGGGTCATGATTTATTCTACGCATGCAAGCCTGAAAAGCTGGGTTTTTTGGAGGAACACTAGGAACTTGGCAGCACAGAGAAGGGGAGCTGGTCGTGCCATGGAGAGGGAACTATTAAAGGCATGAAGGCATGATAAAGCCTGTTTGTTTTGTGATATTAATACCAATCGTAGTAATAGTAATACGATATCACTTCGTATCATGCATTGTTCTAGCACTTGCACGTGCTGATTCGCTTACTCTTCACAATACTAGGAGGTAGCACTGTCGTGAGGATTAGACAGTGATTAGATTACTGTCGTGAATCAGTAGATGGAAAGCCACTTAGAACGATACTCACTATGGAGTCGTATTAGCTATTTTTTTTATTGTTTTGTTAACAGGTGTAAAGCTTGAGGCTCACATTGAATAACCTGTCCGATTTCACATAGACAGTGAGCAAGAAAGCTTGGATTTGAAGGCCAGCCCTGGACAGAGCCTCAGTTTTTTAACCAATCTTTTTTTTTTTTTTGAAAGATTTTATTTATTTATTCCTGAGAGACACAGACAGAGAGGCCGAGACACAGGCAGAGGGAGAAGCAGGCTCCATGCAGGGAGCCCGATGCAGGACTCGATCCGGGGACTCCAGGATCACGCCCTGAGCTGAAGGCAGACGCTCAACCGCTGAGCCACCCAGGCGTCCTTTAAGCAATCTTGTAATTAAGGTGTAGGGTGCATGCTAGGGACAGGTAATAATTTATAATGAAACTGCCAAATAGTTTGGGGCTAAAGCATGACTGGCCTTGTGTACCAGTAGAGGTTCCTAAACAGAGATCAGGTCTGTGTTTTAGAAAGATAATCCCAGACACTGGGACTCTGGACAAGTGGCATCTGAGATGGTTAGTTTTCACTCTTGATGCATTCAGCTCAGCAGCTGGTACAGCCAATGTGAGCTGTAGAAGTGCTTTAGCTGATGGTCTTGAGACATGGAAGAAAGATGGGTTGGGGAAGACTATCATGTTAACAAGATCTGGGGAGGAGGCCAAACCAAGTTCCCAAGGCCCCATGAAGGGGTTGTTTAAATGGGTTAGAGTAGGTAATATAATATCATGGGCCTTGACTTCCCTTGGTATTAGTAGATACTTCGGGCCTTCTCTATTTTTGGGCTGGGTCTTGTCTGTCTTGTTTACCACTCTATTTCCAGTACCCAGCAGGGGCCTGGCAGCGTGATATGTTAACAAATCCGTCATATGAGTGACCATTCACTCTTCCTGGAGCTCTAGGTACTCCAAGCTTGGCCTAATGCTCCCACAATTGACATTTTTTCAGGAACAATCAAAAAGTTGTCCCTCTTGTTATCAGGGCCCTTCTCTATATCCCACTACACACAGAGACTTAGAATCCCTTTCTTTCTCCCCACCTGTTAACTTCAGTTCAGCCAGTTCCCCTTAGCAGGATTCAAGGTATGCATCAAAGGGAATAGTGGTGAGGTGTCTGGGTGGCTCAGTCAGTTAAGTGACTGACTCTTGATTTCAGCTCAGGGTGCATTCTTGGGATCATGTGATCGAGCCTTGCATAGGAGCCTGCTTAAGATTCTCTCTCTCCCTCTGCCCGTCCCCTGCCCCCAATGTGTGCATGTGTATGTGTGCTCTCTATCTCTCTCTCACTCTAAAGAAAAAGAAAAAAGAAAAAAAAGAAAGAAAAAGGAATTAGTGATAATGGTTAACGTTTACTGCATGCTTGCCAGGTGCCAGGTACTATCCTAAGCATTTTATGTGTGTTAACTAAGGTTTCACAACACCTGCATGAGGAGATACTATCATGATCCCAACTTTACAGATAAGGAAACTGAGCTATGAAGAAGTCAAATAACTTGTCCAAGGTCACATGGCTTTTAAGTAGCAGAGCCACATCCAATACACCAGTGCCTCTTAAAAAAAAAAAAAAGATTTTATTTATTTGAAAGAGAGAGCGAGCACATAAGCAAAGGGAGGAGCAGAGGGAGAGGGAGACACAGTCACCCCACTGAGCAGGGAGCCTGACATGGGGCTCGATTCTAGGACTCCTGGGGTTCATGACCTGAGCTGAAGACAGACCCTTAACCAACGGAGCCACTCAGGTGCCCGACACCACTGCCTCTTAAACTTGAATAAGAGGATCTTGTTAAAATGTAGATTCTGATTTGGTGAAGTTGTGGTGGGGTCCAAAATTCTGCACTTTAAAAAAATGATTTATTTATTTATTTATTTAAGAGAGAGGAGAAAGAGAACAAGTGGGGGTGGGAGCAGAGGGAGAGGGAGAGAGAGAATCTCAGGCAGACTCCCTGCTAAGCACAGAGCCCTATGTGGGGCTCGATCCCATGACCTTGAGATCATGGCCCGAGCCGAAATCAAGAGTCACGCACTCAACTGACTGAGCCACCCAGGGGCCCCTAAAGTTCTGCACTTTTATTTTTAAAAAAGATATTTATTTTAGAGAGAGAGAGAGAGCAAGAAAGCAAGTGAGTGTAGGGAGAGGCAGAGGGAAAGGGGTGGAGAGAATCTCAAGCAGACTCCCCGCTAAGCAGGGAGCCCAACGCGGGGCTTTATCTCATGACCCTAAGATCATGACCTGAGCTGAAACCAAGAGTCGGAAGCTTAACTGACTGCACCACCCAGGAGCCCCCAAATTCTATACTTTTAATAAGCTCCCAAGTGCTGTCCATGCTGCTGGCCCACGTACCACATGTTGAGTACCAAGGCTCTCCACTTTGTTTACAGCAATCCCTATCAACCATTCTCTGACTCACGCTGTCATGAATTGACAGTTATTTCTTGAACAAATAGAACATTTGCATAAAACAGTTCTATGAACCACAGAAGTTACCTTCCTCCTGGGAGAAGAGCAGGGGCCGGCAGTTGGATATTGTGTTGCTCCTCGTGCAAAGAACTGAGTGTGAGCAATAGGCAGGCGGCTCTAGGCTCTAGACTTCCTGTGTGCCGGCCCTGCCTACTGCAGGCTCCAGAGCACCCTGGCTGATGGCCACCAGTGGAGGCACCTCTGCGCCCTTTCCACTGACGTCACGAGTTGAATTAAACCTAGATATTTTGTCGGGAAAGTGTCCTAAGCTCGAGGCTTCTGCTGCAGTCTATCGAATGTGCCTCTGAAGTCCCCAAATTCAGATGTCCGGGATTCTTTGTTAGCCCCTTCCAAATGCACAAGTTAACAGGAAGAGGCAGGAAGGTATAGAAGAACAAAGCTTCACAAAAGGAGTAGGTCAATACATTTACTAACAAGTATTTATTGAAGCCTTGATATTAAAAGGCAGTGATTTTATCCCAACCCCAGGCCTCAGATTAGTAGCAGGAATAGTGTTGTTGACTCTCATCTGATACCTTTTCGTAATCAAGGCTACCCTCTCCTTTGTTTCCCAGCCAGATGTAATCCCTAAGACAATTCAAAAGACATAGATATGTTTTTGGAAGATAAAAACATTGCTGCATTAACAAGTCCAAAGAAATTATTTATTTTTTCTACTGAACTCGGTGAGGGCTGTGTCACAGCTCTGCTGCCTTAGCCAGGTACCTGGGAGTTGACTATAGCCAGAGGCAGGAAGCTGAGCCTCTACGGTCCCTTCTGATTCTCTGGTTTCATTCCAATCAGGCCTAGAGACCTCTGGTGCTTAAGTGAAGCAGTTGAGACCCCACCGCTCCCAGATAGCCTTGGGTTTACTCTTGTTAAGTCTTAGGCAGTTCAACTCTTGGAGAGATGTAACTCCTAGTGGCGGAAGCTGAGACCTGAATGTTGTGGGATTTCTCTCAACCGTCCCATTTCTTCTTCCCATCCCCATGGCTGTCCTTACAGTCAAGAACAGCACCAGCTTTCTGCACATTTCCTGTTTAAATAAAAATTTCAAACTAGGTTATTAATTCATTCAACAAACATTTGAAAGTGCCTGTTATGAATAACACATTGGGCTGGTTGCACAATGAAATAAAAAAAAATTTAAGAAAATAACGAATGACAGATAATCGTTGTCTTCAAAAACAGCCTGATACTCCCGGTGCATGGAGCCTGCTTCTCCCTCTGCCTGTGTCTCTGCCTCTCTCTCTCTCTCTCTGTGACTATCATAAATAAATAAAAATTAAAAAAAAAAAAAAAACAGCCTGATAGAATAATAATTGTGAACTGGAGGTATTCCATGAGAGAGGCACAGACAAAATCCTGTGGGGTCTGAAAAAGAGAGAACAAATAAAATGATGTATGTGAAAGGCATTTTTTTTAAACTGTGAATTCTCCATACATATATGCTTTTAACTTCCTAAAGCAAGGAAAACAGAACAAGATTGGGACTCAGGAGGCCTGGCGCCAGACCAGAGGTTGGCAAACTATGACCCAAGGCCCGTTTTTGTATGACCCTCAAGCTCAGAATGATTTTTTGTCTCTTTTTTTACATTTTTAAAGGCTTATATTAAAAAAAAAACAAACAAACACCACACAACACCGAAGAAGAATGTGCATTAGAGACCATATGCAGCTCGCAAAACCTCAAATCTTTACTGTTTGGTCCTTTACAGGAAAAGCTTGCCAACCTTCTGAACTAGACCAAATTTTACCCCTATTGTATGAACTATGCTCAGGCCTGCTAAGGAGTTGGAGTTCATCATGTAAGTAATGGGGGAACTACTTATGAGTGAAAAAAATGGCTGGATTTTGTGGCAGTAGGAGGGTGAATTGCAATGGGAGAGCATTTAAAATCCCAACCTAGGGGCACCTGGCTGGCTCAGTCGGTGGAGCACGTGACTCGTCTTGGGGTTGTGAGTTCAAGTCCCACATAGTGGGTAGGGATTACTTAAAAAATAAAAATCATGAAATAAAACCAAATCCTAATTTAGCATCTAGAAACCAATGGGGGATGCCGATTTGGGAGTCATCAGCACACATCCAGTGACTGAAAGTTGAGTGGATGAAATCACCTGAGCAGAAGACCCAGGATGGAAACTTGGGGGTACCTACTTACGGTGTGTGTGTGTGTGGGGGGACAGATGGAAGAATGAGAGTGAAGTGAAGGAGCCTGAGAAAGTGATCCGAGGGGTAGGAAGAGAGCCAGAGATGAAGAGTATCATAGACAGAGTGGGTTGTCAACCGTGTGGGATGCCAAAGAGAGGTAAAGGGGAGTGAAGAATGAAACGAAGCCATTGCACAGGGCCCTGGCGACCCTGTGAAGAGTTTCAGGAGAGAGGCAGAGTTGGGGGGCAGTGCCTTCCAGGACGTTGGTGGGAGGGAAGGATAGAGATCAGCTTGCAGGGAGAGGAGGAGCAGTGGCGGAAGCAGGGACCAGCCTTTCGTCCAGTCCACCGTGCAGGGTATGTGAGGGTCACATAGCACACGCAAAAGTGCTTGGAAAACTACGGAATCCTTACGAACAAAAGATACCGTGTTATTTTTATTTTTATTTTTATTTTTTTTTTATACCGTGTTATTATACACTGAAGTACCTTCCAGTTCTAAAATCTATGAAACTATTTCTCAAAGCTTAGAACCAAAGACTTCCTATTCCCTCGAATCAAGTCAAAGCTTTCCATTCTTCAAAACCTTTCTGGCCGCTAACTCTGATCATCATCTCCCTCGCCTTTGACCTCCCAGTAAGGGATTAGCCGTACCCACTGCCCAATCTAGGGCTCCTCTTCCCGGCAGACCTTTTTTTCCTTCACTTCCGAGCCTACACCCAGGCCGTTTGCTTTGCTTCAAGATCTAAGAATTGCTTGCCTTAGGGGTACACAGATTTGGCGAACAAAAATGCAAGATGCTAATTAAGTTAGAATTCCAGACAAACAAATAATATTTTTTTTATTTGAGAGAGAGAGAAAGGGATGGCAGAGGGAGAGGGAGGGAGAGAAACAACAAATAATTTTTAGTGCCTGTCTCATGCAGCATCTGGGCACAGGCATCCTGTATTTTATTTGGCAACACTGCTTGTTCTTCTCTCTTAGTTTATCCGTGTGTCTCTTTCTTTAGAACTCACCTTAAGGCTCGTGATGACTGGCATGATAATTTAATCAAAAGAATATAGCCTTTTGTAGACAGATTTGGATTCAAACCATAGCCCTCTATTTACATGTTGTGTGAACTTGATTAACTCTCTTCATTTCTCTGAATCTGTAAATTATCTTTCAAGGGCTTTTGTAAGGAGTAAAGTAAACAATGTTTGGTTTGTTTGCTCAGGACATTAATATTTATTTAAACCTCCCCAATCCCACAGGTGATTTCTTTGCTCTGAATGCCCTCTGTGCCAGATACTCTACTTGTACCTCCTTCATTTGTACTGCTGCTTAGGTTTTCAGCTGGGGTCAGAGTCCTGGGGAGGAGGTCTTGTTTTTCCCATCAACCAGGGCGTGATCTCTCTGGATCATTCCTTACAGCTCCTATGGCAGGGATCTACCCACAGGGAGGCTCAGGATAGGGATAGACCACTGGGCTCCCGCATGTCTTTTTTCTCTGGATCACTTGGAAGAGGCTCAGGGTCAAGTGCTTGGGGAGCTCAAGGCTGCGTCTTTCAGCCCATGTTCTCTTGTTGGCACTGCTGTGCTAGCTCTGCACAGGTTTTCCGAGTGCTGCTGAAGAAGGGCATGGTGAGCCCTTTGGGGTGAGGGGTAAGGAGTGGGGGGAGCCAAAGTAATTGTTATTATTACTATTCTTCTCTGTGATTCACATCAATTACAAATACTGAGATTCATAAGAATCACAGTAATGGGATACTGGTAGAAAGGTAAAGGCCTTCCGTGGGTTTTCTCTTTAACTCCCACACTGTCAGCCAGAGGGCATAGCTTCTTTTGCCCCGGTGGCCTTCCCTGCCTACACTCAATACCCCCAAGTGACAGGTGGAGGAAGAATCCGGTGGCCCTGCCTCCTCTTGCCTGAAGCTCACTCACAACCGTTCCCATTGTAATACCTTCCCTCCCCCACCCCCTGCCCCAGCTGCTGGGGGAATGGGTAAACCGCCAGGTTAGCTACCTCTCCCAGCTCTGATTTTTATCTCAAGCCTGTACTCTCCCCCCTTCCCAAGAAACACCCGTCCCCCAACAACCCCCCACAGTAAAACCCCTACACCTGACAAAACTCAGTAATGGGAGGTATTTTCTCCCCCTTCCCTTCTCTGGTTCCCTGGAGCTTATTTCACTGGAAGGGAACGCAGGTTGATGTATTTTTAAATGGCTTTGATTTTATCACCTTGCTTAATGATTTGGCACGTTATTTATTAGATGGGGAGCTTCCCAGAGGGGCCTGGCCCATTAACGTATAAATAATGTGGCAAATAGTTCAATAGAGCCGTAAAAAAAGTGATTTAGAAATAAATTGACCTCTGTTTGTTACATGTAAACGAAGGCCCAGGGTCATAATGTATTTTGTGCCCTTAAGCTGGGTTGGTGGGGTTGGGGTGGGAAGGGATGAGTGGGGGGCCAGGGCACACACCCGGGAGATGGTTTTGCCACAGCTCCTTTCCCCCTGCCACGTTGAGGGTGTGGCGGGTGTGATGTGGGCTGCCTGAGTGACTACAGCCAAGTGAAGCGATAGTCTAGGGCAGCGACGCAGTTGGTAGGGACGGGGGTGTGATTTCAGGTGGACGTTTCCTTCTGGACAGAAACCCCCGTTTGTACTTTCATTGAGAAGCTGACATTTAACCCAGGTATGCGGAAAGGGAAGCTGATGGTTTGAAAAGCAGGAGCGGTCTCGGCGCGCCGGGTCGCTGCAGTGGGCAGCTTGCGGGGGCCCGTGTGCTTCATCTCTCCCCGGACAGTGTGGAGCACGTAGTGGGGAGTCAGTAAATGGTTATTAAACACATACCCCCAAATCTCCAGTGATTGCTGTAGGGAAAGAACGGCACAGATCATTTCTGACCTAGAGATGGGAGATAATGGGAACAATAGATAACATTTATTGAGAGCGTGGTGTGCATTAGGCATTTTATTAATCACTTCACATATGTAACCTAATTAAATCTTTTTTATGCGTAAATTGTGAAATGACACATATTCATAAGTGTATAAAGGATGTATGTGCATTTTAATGGCTAATGTGGCATATAGGAATGCCTATGTAACCACCATTTATTAAAAAAAAAAAACTTTGCCCAGCACTCCAGAAGCCCACTGTGTGTCCATTTTTTTTTTAATTTATTTATGATAGTCACAGAGAGAGAGAGAGAGAGGCAGAGACATAGGCAGAGGGAGAAGCAGGCTCCATGCACCGGGAGCCTGATGTGGGATTCGATCCCGGGTCTCCAGGATCACGCCCTGGGCCAAAGGCAGGCGCCAAACCGCTGCGCCACCCAGGGATCCCCCCTGTGTGTCCATTTTTTAATCACAATCCTGTACCAAATTAAAAAAAAAAAACCCCAAACCAAAAAACAGCAATCCTATCCCTTCCCCAAAGATAACTATCTTGTATTTCATAATTAATTAATATTAATGAATTAGTCATTATATTAACTTTCTGATTTTTCATCACGGTTTTTGTACCAGTGTATGCATCCTTCAGCAATACCACTTTGCCTGTTTTTGAATCTTACATAAGGACGCTTGAACTGTGTGTGTGCTTTTGCGCCTCACATTTTTAACTCAGCGTATTATTATTTGTGAGAGTCATCCCTGGTGTTGCTTGTCACCGCAATTTGTTCATTTTCATGGCTGCACATATTTTATACCATGCCGTATCCATCAACTGTTGATGGGCATCTGTTTCCTTTCTAGTTTGTATCAGTTGAAAACAACGCTACTCTGAACATTCTTAAACGTGTGTCCTAGTGCACGTGTACCCACGTTTTAGAGGGTCTATATCTAGTAGTGGAATATCTGGGTTATAGGGTATACGGACATTCAAGCTTACTTGGTAATAACAAATTGTTTTCCAAAGTAGCTCTACCAGTTTTCTCTCTAACCAGAGTATCCGAGAGTTCCCGCTGTTCTAATGTTCTTGCCAAACTCTTAGTAGTCTTAAAATTTTCTAATTTAATCTTTACAACATTACATTGAATTGGAATATTATCATTCCCATTTTACAGATGATTACACTGAGAATCGGGGCGTTCAAGCGACTTGTTCAAAGCGGTATAACTGGTAAATGGCAGAGCCAATATTTGAATCTGAACTTGACTGCATAACCCGGCTTTCGATCTCTATTTACACTTTGTCTTGATGAAGCATCTTTGGTAGATTTTGGATAAGTTACATAGAAAGCTTTTCTGCACATTTAACTTTGTTAAACAATTGAAACATTTTTGTTATGTGTTAAACGGACTATCCCTCTTTACACTTACTATCAACTTGTGTAGTGGGAAAGGTGGCTTGCTCCATACTCGGAGTAGGGGGAAGCATTAGGGTTAAATATTTAATCTTCAATGTTAAACGTTTGTCAGAGAGTATCTGACATGGAGTTGACTGTAGGACGTCCAGACAAGGCTTCCAGAGATGACCCCAATCATCCCTCTCTATGGGCAGGTGAAAAAATATCTGTAAACAACTCTTGGGTGAGTGACTCCACCCAGGAGCCAGAAAGTCCTTTTTTCATGCTACTTCAACTCCTGCTGCTGTTTCATCTCATTCCCTCCAGTTCATTCTTCCAAGGAGAATCCTTAATATATGATCAAAGGCCCCCTTTCTGGTTTCAGGGTATCATGTTGGCTGGGCAGAGTTTCCAATAGAGTCAGGGCTTTAGGGTGTCTTTCATCCCAAGAGCTCAAAGCCTCCCACGGACATTAACCCATTAATCACCAAGCCGCTCTGTGAAGTTGAGAACTAGTCAGTGGCAGCCTCCCCCGCTTCCCAGGTAGAGAAACTGAGTCCATGACTTGTCCAGAACTGCCCAAGGAGTCAGGGTGGAGCCAGGAAAGGAACCTAGGTGTCCAGGGAGGCCATCTCCTCTATTGTCAGTGAATCAGGGCTCCAGTTTTCTGCACATTCAGCAGAAAAAGGGACTCACTAGTGAATGGTGAAAGTTGAGGCCAGTGTTACAGGACATCAGAATCCTGGGATCCCTGAGGAGGACAACCTTGCCCACGGAGACCCACATTCCTCAAGACCAGGGCCTGGGTCATTTACTTTTGTATCACTGTCGTACCTGGTAGACCATGCGCCGTACGTAGAAGGCCCTCAATAACTATTTGCTGAATGAGTGTATGAATGAGCAAGTGGCAGGATGCCTGAATTTGTCTTATTATCTGGGCCTCCTCCTCATTCCCAATTTTTCCTTCTAACAAGAATATCTTTGGGAAGGAGCAGGGGCATGAGGAATTGAACCTTCTCTGGGTGACACGTGAGCCTAGGTTGAGCAGTAGAGAGAGAAGCCTTAGGTCCACAGGCTGGGACGGGAAGACAGAAGGGGTGGAGAGAGTTCCTGAGACTCACTCATACTTTGCCTAAGAAGATCTATGAATGAAACTAAATTTTGAGCTTATTTTAAGAATTCTGTGAGTTCCTGCCCTTCACCTGCCAGCGTAGTCATCTGGGACAGACAACTTTGCCAATAATAGCCTTTGTCCATTTCAGGCAAACAGCAGGGTTCTGGACCTCAAGGCCAGATAAAATATGAATTTTGTTTTCTCCAAGTTCTCATGGCTTTGATGACACTCTCAATGGATTTCTGTTTAGGGGAAGCAGTGAACATATGTCACTTTAGAATATATTGCTCTCTGTGCTTAGAGATCACAAAATCAAAGACTTCTTTAGGACTAGAGGAAATCCCTGAGGTCATGGCCTATGCGTCCCTGTGTTTCAGTAGGAGATGCCTAATTCAGTTATGGGGTGAACTGGAGGAGTGTTACCATGTTTAGACTGTTCGTGTACGAGAAACTCCTTAAGCGTATCTCTACACGCGACCACCTGTGTATACGAAATGGATTTAGCTGTTATTTGCAGGAATCTCTGTGAGTGAATGTGTCAGGAGTGGGGAGGCCCACATTTGTGTAGGCTGTTTTGCTCCCCTTGGTAGCACCTATTGTAGCTTTTCTGTCTGCAGACCCTCCATCCCCCTCACCCCCCACTAGCGCTAGTTGGCAGCTCCTGAGGAATCTTGAGGCTGAGGTTGAGGATATTTTCCCGAATTCTTCTCCTGGCTTATCTTTATTTCAGCCACCCATCTGATCCCATCCCCGTCCCTAGAAGGGCTCCCTGCTGCCTGCATTTATCTCCCTGTTTTATGATGTCATTTAATTAGCTCGCACACGGTGGTTTTATGGGACAAACACGGCCTTGTTTGCCTTATAACTGGATTTCACAGCTCTGTGGGGACAGGTCAGGAAATCTCATGCCCATGGTGTGTGGAGTTCAGGAATACTGGATCTTTAGGAACCTAGGAATTTGGGGAATGGTCTGACTTGGAGCTCTATTTTCCAAAAACTAGAAAAGACCTCTTCTCTAGTTCCTCATCTCATAGCGTGTGAATCACCTTGCTGGGGGAAGTGGGAAGGCTGCGCCAACCATTCGGGGGAGGGGATACCAATTTTCTTGCTGTCCTGAATCTCTGTTGCTCATGTGATTGTCATAATATTTTTGGCCCATAGATAAAGTGGCCACTCGTAGGGTAGTTATAAGCCTCCTGAACATCAACTCTCAGGGAATGAGATGCAGATATTGTAGCGCATATGCTAAAATAGGACCTGTGAGCTCAAGGTCCCCAAATGAGAAAAATGGAGAGAATCTTATTCCTTTAACAGAGACTTGTAGGCCTAGTGGGACAATTAGGGTGTTGATCGAGCAGGGTTCATCCAGATGCTAACCAGGGATTTGGGGCTACTATGTATACAAATTTATATTGAGAATGCAACGTGTTGTTTTGGTTTGTGGTTTTGTTTTTGTTTTGTTTTTTAAGATTTTATTTATTTATTTGAGTGGGGTTGGAACATGGAGCCAGACATGGGGTTCAATCTCACAACCCTGAGATCACGACCCGAGCCAAAATCAAGAGTTGGACGCCCAACAGGCTGAGCCACCCAGTGCCCCTGTGGTAGTTGTTTGGTTAGCTGGTTAGGTCTAGAAGACCTGGGAAAATATAAGAATGAACTAATCAGAACCATTCTAGAAAGAGGAGTTCCATCTGATTTTCCTATATCTCTTTCCTGCCCTCTGCTGCCACGCGTGACAACTTTCTGTGGAAGCAGCTTTCCTTCTCTTGCCCACCTCGCCAAAGTACCTACACACACACCCTTAGATATGTCTGTGAGCAATTTCTTGGTCGATACGCTCTTCTTTTCCTAGCTTTAGGCAGCACAACACTCTGGCTTGGTGTTGGTGAGCAACCAAGTATGTGTACGTGGAATCTGCATGGGGGCAAGAGAGGACCCACCAGGAACCTCCACTTCTTTCATCCTCCTTTTGCTCTCCTCCACTGCTCTGCCTATGGGGATAGGATCCTCCACAGGGGGCCCTCACTCTTGCCCTCCGTCCATTCTTCACTCTCCTCTGACTCTGCTCCCATCTTTCACGTCTCCCTTCTTGGCCTGTCCTTGCATACGACCCCCCTTTGGGCACCCCCTTCTGAAACCCACCCATCTGTTTTCTCCAGAGCCGCTGGCGTGGATGGATGGATGGATGGATCCACTCAAAGATGGATAAGAAAAGTAGCACGGAAACAGGTAAGCAGTGCAGGAAGCGGAAGGGCAACTATGGCAAGTGTCAGCCTGGGGTTGGGAAGAACGTTAACAGAGAGTAGCAACTGAGGGAAGAACACCTTAAATTGTTACCAGAACTAAGTAGAAATAAAGAAATTCTCATCTCAGATACAGAGACTTATTTGAATGTATTAATATGTTATAAATTGGATATTCTAAACATCACTCTCCTGCTGGAATAGTCTGGATCTAGTTCTGCCTAGATGCCAAAGGTTGGACCAGAGGATTCCCAAACTCCCAGAGGAAGGAAGGACTCAATCTCTCTGTTTCCAGAATCTCCCTTTTCAGGATATCTTCAGAAAATTTAGCCTAAATTCCCTCCTGATGGTGCCCGTAACGCCTTATGAGTCTGGTGATGAATACAGTTCATCCCGAGTGTCCCCTCCTCCCTGGGAGCTTGTGACAGCACATCTCACCGAAAAACCATTAGGTTCCGAAAGTGTTGGGACTGGCCCTGGCACGCCTTTGCCCTTCTGCGCTGTCCTATCTCCGGATGACTTCAGAGGAGGTGAGGGTGGTGTTCACTGGATGCTCCCGCCTCCCCCTCCTCTTTCCTCTCAATCGCCAATATATTTTCTCTGACAGTTTGCACAGATAGTTAAGATACCGTGTAATTACTGCTGCATTTGAAAGCCAAACATGATTTATATCTGACAAGCTCAGTCATCTTTGGGATGACTTGGTGCGTGTGTGTATGTGTATTTGTATGTGCGCGTGTGTGTACACATGTTGGTTATGTCTTTTTGTGGGATCGGAGTAGGTATTGGGCCCTCTGCCTCTCTCCCCGACTCAGTCACCTTCCTTTACTGAATCAAGAAACTAGAACACTGGAGGGGGGAGCGGCGTCTTTATTGTCAGGAGCCCGTCGGTGGGATGGGACTGCAGTGATACCCAGGATGACACACATGCAGACGACAGGGGATGAGGGCGGTGATGGAGGATGGAGAGACGCTACTGGAAGCAGGGAAGCAAAATGGGTGACTTATCAACACAGGACTTTTTTGGGGGTGCTGTTTGGAAGAAGTGGATTAGCGCTGAAGAGAAAGGAAACGGATGTGCCTTTGATGAGAGAGGAAAGGAAAAGACCTGCACGGACGGAGGAGAGAACTCTGCAGGGACGAGGCAGTTGTGCGTGGCTAGAAGGACGCGTCTGAGTGAGGGAGCCGCAGGAAGGGGCAGGGCGGGAGGAGGGCTGTTCAGTGCCGGGAGGCGGCCGCAGCCCTGGTGATGTCGTATCCGGCCACTGTCCTAGGCATTCGGGTGGTGCCTTTGAACGCCCAGAGCCTAGGGGGCTTCTGAGGCGGCTTTCCCTGCAGTGGCAGGTTGGCCTTCAAGAGAGCAAGGGTTAGAGCAACCCGGGAGGGCGACTGGTGGGAGTGGAGGTGGAGGACTGGAGCCCAGGGCCTTCCTGAATATTGCTTCTGAGCTTTGGGATGAGGGAAAGGGTAATTGCTTCTTTTCCACTTCCTTTCGTACTGCAGTAGGAGAGCTTAAAGTTGGACAAGAGAAAGGCCTGGATCATTTCCTAAAGCAAAATGCTCCACTGCATTGTTTCTGTGCCCTAAAATAGGTTTGGGCCGCGAGGAGGGTGCCTGGCTTTAAGGCAGAAAGATGTTCGGGGATAGGGCTCATCGTCAGCCCCTGGGGTAGAGTGGGAGGGGGTGGTTAGTGTTCTTAAGTTTTGCTCTCGGCGTCTCTGGCTCAGGCTTCTGTCAGTACAGACCTGCACCCCGGCCCCGCCCCAACTGCTGATTATACCCCTTGGGATGCATCACTGCTAGGAAAGCAGATGTGCCAGATGTGACATGTTCGAAAGAAAAAAAATCCCTTACCTCTGAGCCTTGGGGAGGGCTGCTAATCACCATCTTGCTGCTGCTCACGGGGAGGGCAGGGCTGAGGCGGGGTTCGTGCCAGCTTCATGCTCTCCTGGCCCCTCTGCAGGAGGATCTCCAAGCGCCCACAGAGCCAGATGTGGGAGAGGGAGTCTTGGGAGACAAGGAGGAGAAACTGAGGCCTATATTAAATGGAAAAGATTTTGGTTGCACAGTAGTAGGTGGGCTGCCAGCAAGTTTATTGTTCTGGGTTGAGCAATTCATGTAAGGCGGTGCTGGGGTGTGTGTGTGTGTGTGTGTGTGTGTGTGTGTGTGTGTGCTTCTAGGAATTCAATGTAATGGCATCCCTTCAGTTTTTCTAGCAACTTCTCTGAAGGACCCCCATGATTTCCTGGGAGGCTTTCTGCTCCATACCCACCTACTGCTCCACAGTCTTTCCTAGTTTTATTTTCTTCCTGTCCTCAGCAGTTGAGCTCAGAACTTGCAGTGTGTCTTGTCCTTTGCCTGAGGGGAGCCTCCTGAGCCTTGTTGACAGATGTCTCAGTCTGGAAAGCCCCAGCATGCTTTGCTTAGTGCCTCTCCGCCAGGACGGCGCCCCAGGTACCCAGATGTCAGGGCCCCGGTGCTTCAGCGATTCCCCTGGCCATTTTCTGATGCTGACGGGATAGAGGAACAATTCCTTTGATAAAACTAGGAAGGGCTTAAGAGAAGAAATACAAGAAAGACTCTTGGGTGTACTAGAAAGTCCTAAGTCTGAGGTCAAGGTAAAGTCACGCAGTACTGCACGATGCCTCGGGAATGGACATAATGATGGTTCTAGGGTATCTACAATCCTCAGGAATGTAGTTGACTTCAAAAAAATCTCTGTTCAGATTCCTAGGAGGTGATTCTGATTCTTGATTACATCTTTCCGTAAGTGTTGACATTTCCTATTTTCTGAACTAGATCATAACTCTTCTAATGTGACCCCAAGGAAAGTGCACCCACCACCAAGACACCTAGGCTAACCCTAGGCTAACCCTAGGACTTTTCATGTAAATTGTTAGAGTCCTGTTGTCTCCACCAACTAAAAGTCCACTGACAAAACCAAATCCCAAAGTAGCTCTCTCCCTAACCCTATCTTTAATCCTGATCCTGAAATTAAGCCTAACTCAAATCCCAGTTCTAATCCTGCTTCCCCCACCCCCACACCACCCTCAGCCTTCACTGCGTAGAATAATTTGAAGGGAGGAGGGGCTGGAGAGAAGAGGGCAGATGAGGAATGCCTCTGGGGAGAAGGAGGAGGAGGAGATCCAGCCAGAGCGACCTGGAGGAGCCAGTGTGGTATCTGGGAGCCTGGGGCATGATCCCGGTACTTGCCAAGCCATGAGTCACGACATCATTCTCCATGGCATTTTGTTGGGGGTGTGTCTGGGCTGGCAGCTGGTAAACAGGCTTGCTTAGAACGAGGTGCTTCCCCTTTGCCCCCTCCCTAATTTTGGGATGAGAGAGAAGTCTTCTGTCCTGAGGGTCCTTCTCCCCTCTTTTCTTTTAGATTTTAGAAGACTCAAGCAAAGCAAGGGAAAAAACTTGGCACTTTGTCATTAGTTGCAAGGAGATCACAGAGAGACGAAATTACTGAGAATGCAGAGTCTAGAAGCTTCCAAATGTGAGGTGGCCTAGTCCAGCTCCCTGAGCGTCATCCCCCTCAGGGATGCAGAGTTGCTCCATGTTGCCCTCTGCCTTCTCATGGCAGGGCCCATGCTCTACCCCGCCTCCCTCCCACCATAGTTACTGCCCAAACCCAGATAGGCTTCCGCTGTGGCTGGATAGAGATCTTTATGGAGGTAAACCTGTGCTTGTGGATGAAATGACAGCTGGAAACACCTGGAACTTTTTCCTGAACGCGGTACCTCTCCCTGGCTAACTTTAGTCACGATCTATCAGCTTTCTGTCTCCCTGACCCTTGCTCTTGGGAAGGGAGAGAAGAAGCAGGACACTAATGACTGTTTCTGATGTTGAGGGATGATTAGGATTATTATTGTTTAGTCCTTGGGGAAGCCAGACAACCATCAGCCTGACTCTAAACACATGCATCTCAAGACACTTGCTGTCCTCAGGGCTCATGGAAGCTCTACTCCTCCCCCCTCTATCCTTAGTCCGCATCTGCCAATCCTGCTGTAACCACTGTAGATAGGACTTGGGGGAAGGAGGGTGCCTGGCTCCTTGGTGTGTTCCCTCCAGGACTCATTTTTATGCCTGGAGCAGAATTTACAATCCCCTCCCACTACAGATTTTACTCCTGTCCTAGCCTCCTCCATGGGGTGTGGAGGCCAAAAGTCCTCTGAAACCAACTAGGAAGTGACGGTGGCAGGACTTAGCATACACTATGTGATGAAAGACCTCCAGAGCTCCATTCTTTGAATGACACACAAAACTCACTTCAACCAAGCCTAACTCCCAGGTGCAACCCACTTGGAAAAGACCAGTATTCCAGTTTGCTGAGGATTTTAAAAATGCAGCATGATTTAGAAAAAAAATCAAAATGTGTGAGTCAAAGGGGGCTAAGGGTCAGAGTTCCTGCCAGCTGCCTCATTTTCCTTTCTCATAATGCTGAAATAGTATGGTAATAATAACAAGCAACATTTAAATAGCATTGTACGGTTGCGGGGTGTTTTCATTTATAATCATACAATAACCTTGTATGCTTGGAATTCTTACTCTTATTTTACAGATGAGGAAACAGAGTACTTACATGATTTCCTTAAGGCTATGGAACTGGTAAGCAACAGGGTGGCATTTGATCAAAGTCTAGTGACTGTTGCAAGGGGAGCCGAAGATCATCGTAGTGTCCAACTATCACAGAAAGAGTTAGAGAACGCTTTCTGAAGAATATCCAGGGCGCGGAATACAAAGTTTCTAATGCAATCACATTCCTAACTCATAGGTTCAGGGTAGGATGGGCTTGGTGTGGGACCCCCAAAACTGAGGCATAAGAAACTAAATCTAACCCCAAATGTCAAGATGATATTAAGAAAACTGGGGGAGAAGTGCTACCATATGCACGCTGATAATTTTTTTGGATGCAGTTTTGGATCTAATGAGTGTGATTTAGAAGGCACCTCCAGAGACTACTCTGTCCAGGTCCCCACCTCTGGTCCATACAGTCAATGTGTGGTTGGACGCCCAGTTCTTAAAGACATCAGAGGAATAGGAGCCCATTGCAAATTTTGCTCCTCCCGCCAATTTTATCTTAGCCTAATTTAAATCTCTTTTGCTGTTGTCCCACTAGTTCTGTCAGCAGGAGTGGGGGTTGGGCATATCACTGTCTGTCTATCTCTGTCAAGATTTGGAAAGCTGTCTAGAAGCTTCTAGTGTAATATCTACTTACGGTTTATAAATATGTTATACTTTTCAGGCTTCTTCAGTCTAAATAAAACCAACTCCTATGGCCTTTTATTCTCACATACAGCTTTTGAATACTACAGATTGTTCCAGGTCTTTCTGGGAGGTCAAGTCTCCAAGAATATGAAATGTTATTTCCTTCCACTCCAATTTGGGCTGTCCTTGCCTTTGCTTCATTGTCGTAAGCACTTCTTAACAGGACTTCCCTCCTTCACTTCTCTCTCTCTCTCTCTCTCTCTCTCTCTCTCTCTCTCTCGTAACCAACCTAAACTCTGTTGCGAGATTTGTCTCCCTAAAGCCTGGTCCTAATTACTCCACTTTTCTGATCTGCTTCACAGCTACCTCGTTGAATGCTTGCTCTGTGTCAAGTGCTATACTAAGTGCTCTGTGTATGTCATCTAATCTAATCACATCAGCCCTGTGTGGTGGGGACTTTTGTTTTCTCTGTCCAAAGAGGAGGAAACAGAGGCACAGAGTAGTTACAGAACTATTCCGATGTCTCAAGACTGGAAAAAGGCAGAGCTTAAGTTTAAACCCAGACCTTGGAAAACCGGGGCGCAGGCGCTCCCAATACAGTCTGTATATTTTTAAATGTACCTGTGATGTGTCCCGGTGGCAGGACTTGTGATACCCGTCATATCAGGCACCTGAACACCACCCTATTTAGTAAGGTTCAATAAATGCTTGTCGATGATTGTGATGAGATGAAAAAAAAATCAGTTCTTGGTGGACGTGATAGAGAGGAAGGGAGAATTTTAATTGTGATTATCCAGTTTGCTAAGGAGAACTTGGATTTCTTGATCCACATGGACTTTGCTGACTCCATTTCAAGAGCGCTCAGTTCGGTGGAGGAATTGTCTAGGGACAAGACTTCTGTCCTTGGGAAGCTCCCGGGCTAATGGAGCTCCCAGACATGGGCATTCTTACTGAATTTGCATGACTATTGCAGGTTTAGATACCATCCAACAAGAGTTTGGAGGCCCTGTTTTTGCATGATCGTAGAAGGATATGGTGAAAGAGAGACCACAGGTCCTCTTTGGTGTCTCCAGCTGTCCTTCAAGGTGCATAGCCTGGCTGCGGCACAGAGAAGTGTCTAGGCTGTGTGGCTGCCTCCACTGCGTGGTCTCCAGTCTGCCACTCAGTAAAGCTAGAGGGTGTCAGGGATGATTTACTGCAGAACAAGGTAAAGGGGACAAGAGGACAGGAAGAAACTCCTCACAGCCACGAGGCAGTGGAAACAAATCTACAACCAAGGTCTCAGATGAACCCATCTGAATGTCTGGGCCTTGTGGGGGTGTGGCGGGGGCTGGAGAGGTGGCGCCGCTTCCATGCCCGAATGACGCCAAACCCTGTGTGTCCCCCTAGCCCTCACCACCTACACTTTGCTTAAGCACCTGCCCTGAAGCAAGAGCTGAGATCTCAGGTTTTGGGGAAAGTGAGGTGCAGCGTCGCCTGACAAATGGGTGGGTCCCCCCACACCCACCCAGTTTACGAGCCCAGGGTGGCTCCCTCTTAACACCCTCCCTCTCTTTATGGACCTGCCTCAATCTTTGAAGTCTTCTTCTGGTGAAGTGGTGCTGGAGGAGAGAGAAGCCAACCCCAGCCAAAGAGGCCCTGCCCACGGTAGCGCTGGGGCCAGGGAAGGGGCGCCAGGGAGGAGGTCGGGGATCAACTGCATGAGGAGCAGCCGATTGGACAAACTGACACCGAGTGTCCCTTCAGTATCTCTTTGGAAAACACCAACGTTTATTCAGTCTCTCTCATGGTGTCAGAAAGAACAAGCTAGGCTTTGGAGTGAGCCCCACATGGTTCAAACCCTGGATCCTCCACACTTGAGCTTTTTGACCTTGGGCAAATTACTTAACCCTTTGAGCTTCAGTTTCCAAATCTGAATTGAGTAATAGGCAACTCATCTCGCAGGATGTCATGAGAACGGACTAAAACGTGTACAGAAAGTGCCCGGTAGTGTCTCATATCCAAACTTGCTCCTCTAATTAAAAGATAAGCTCCCTGAGCGCGGGGGCCTCGCTGGCTTTCTTCCTTCCATACACGCCCCCTTCCCCAGCACCGCAGGCCTCTCTCTGCCCTTCCTCTGCTTGGGCAGAGAGGCGTTTTCACTCAAGCATCCCCCAATTCCTCACAAATGCATGAACCCCAGCATCTGCGCCGATCTTCTCTCTCATCTGTAGGCCCCCATCTCGGAAGCCACTTACATGGAGAATCCTGTAAACAACCTCTTCTTCATACTTGGCAGTTTTTTTCTTTTCTCTGCCATCTTCCCTCTCTCCTCCATTAAAATGATTTTATTTGCTTTGCTCCTATTCTTATCCATCTATAATTTTTATTTTATAGCCACTCCATAATGGTCTGGGGCCATCCCTACTGAATCACCAACTGGTCTTACTTTAGGATTTAATTTGGTTTTATTAAAATTACCAAAATTCTCCCTGGGCAGGTGTAGACCTGGCCGGGGCAAAGCTCTAGGCTGTTGACTATGAGGCCCCTCCCCACTGGTAGATTTCCAGGCTCTTCAGTTTTTCATTCAGCCACAGCAGGTGAATGTTCCTGGTGCAGGCAGTGTGTGTGTGTGTGTGTGTGTGTGTGTGTGCGTGTGTGTGTGTGCACACGCTTGCCTTACTTTGCCTTATAAAGTCTCAGAAACTGGTTTTCCCACTCCCACTACCTTTACTTACCCACTTCTGCACTTCTTTGGAGGAGGAAAATTTTCATCTACTTTCCTTTTGCTTTCTAAAATCATAAATGGATCCCAGCCAGGGTAGCTGATGTAAATGCAGCTGAGATCAGTGAAGGTATCTCGGGTGTCAGGGATATAGGGAGGAAGCACGTGCATGCACGCATGCGTGTGTGTGCATGTTGTGTGTGCATGCATGTGCCTGTCTAAATGTAGCTTGGAGTGTAGATGCTTCCCATTTAGCTGTGAGAGCATAGATTTGCACTGCCTAAGGAAAGAGCTATAATGTATTTTAAGTGCCTGCAGTAGCCACTATGCCTGCACTTGGGATTATAGACACATTCTGGCAGAATGTCATTTTTGGTGTGAAAATAGTGACAGCAATAGGTTTAGCTGCTTTCTAGCTTTACTTTTTCTTTCCAGGGATATGGTCCAGGAAAAGCTTGGGAAAAACAGGATTTCCACTTAGATTTTCCAATATATTACTTATTCTCTTAAATAGAGATATCTTTATTAGATGCAGAAATTTTTGCATTAGGGGTAGCAGTAGAAGAGGAAATAGGATTCAAAGAAAATGAAAATAACAAAAAGAAACTTCTTGAATTGATGTCTCCTATTTACTCCAGTGGCTGATGACTGACTGTCCCCCAAGGCTGCTAATGTGTGTGGACCCCACTGAGAGGAAGAACTCAGGATGAAATCCCTCCCATCCCAATTCCATGGGCATCTTTGCTTTGTTCCTTTATCTGAAGAGAGACACCTCCAGTTCACCAGAGCATGTGCTTCCTTCTGCCCCGCTCCCTGCCTCCTCCATGGTCCTAGGATCCCCTTCTCTCTGTATAGCCACATCCCAAATACCTTCTCAGGGGCCAGGGAAGAACTCTACAATGGGAAACACAAACAGTACACTTCCTTTCTAGAGAATCTCCTAAAGTAGGTCAGAGGGCTGTTGGGCTCAGGGCCTTGTTTTGGTGTCCCAACTTCCGCTCCTTCCTTGCAGTTTTGCTTGGCTGGCGTCAACCAACATTGAATCTGCCTGTTGCTTTTAAGGGGAGATGGCATAGAGCTGGGGTGAAGAAGAGTTAGCTTCCCACTGGGAATAATGCAAGGACTCTAGTTCTCCTTTAGGGATCTAATTTTGAATCTAGAGGGTTGAATGAGAAATAAGGCCATTTGAGGTAGCCTAACACCAGGCATTTGAAAATTGACATTTTCTCACCATCCTTCTTTTCCTTTTAAAAAACAATGTAACTTGGAAGAATATGATTATCCTAAAACATTTATTTTTTAATTAAAGAGGGTTCATTATGCTACCCGTCTCATCTCGTCCCAGAGGAGGGAAACCCTGTGTTCAGCAAGTTTGCTAAGAAATAATTATAGGTTCAGATCTTCCCCAGGCCCCGAAATTCAATTAAAATTTTTTTGTTTTAAGTTGCTTGCAGTCACATGGTATGTATGTGTGCATGCGTGTGTTCGTGTGTGCACACCCGCCCCAGTTTTCCTTGTAACTGCTCTGGGTTCTCAGATGTGAGGCTCCTAAAGGCCGAGCATCCCCCCACTTTCTTTAGTCATGTCTGTGTGAGCAGATATTAACATGACGAAAAATGCTTCTGTGAAAGAAACCTAACTTTGTCTTCTGTTGGTTTGTCTTTGGCTAGAATTGCCCTGATTATCTACCAGGCTCCAATTCCTAGGGTACTTCTCTGGCTTATACTGAATTAGGTCAGTGTAAACAAGCGGCTCTCCACCCTCACTGTGGGTCAGAATCACCCGGGGGGACGTTTAAGCAGTGAAGATGCCTACTTCTGGATGTGTAGGCTCAGCTGCTGTGGAGTGAGGCCTAGGCATTGGTATTTTTAAAAACTCATTGGGTGCTAATATACAGCCAGGGGTGAGGACCCACTGGTGTGGTGGCAGCCCGAGTGGCATAGGTGGTGTGGGGCTTTGATCATTGGTAAAGACACCCCAACAGGGTCATGACGCCCAAATTTGACTGCCTGCACTTCTCTGCTCAATGTATAGTTATTTCAAATGGTGTAAGTGTAGGAACACCTGGGTGGCTCAGTGGGTGAGCATCCGCTTTGGGCTCAGGTCGGGATACCTGGGTCCTGGGATCGAGTCCTGCATCGGGCTCCCTGCATGGAACCTACTTCTCTCTCTGCCTGTGTCTCTGCCTCTGTGTGTGTGTGTGTGTGTGTGTCTGTCATGAATAAATAAATAGAATCTTTAAAAGAAAAACAGATTATTTAGGGAGGATAGTGTATAGATGGCAGACCCTGCATGAGTATCCCAGGAGATGGGGCAGTATTTATGGGTTCATTTAGGCCACACGATTGACCTTTCCCCCAGTTTAAAGAAAGTAGCTAAGAACCTCAGGCTTCAGGGCACAAGCCCTCCTGGCAGCCAGGAATATGAGAAGAGGGAGGGCAGGACTATGTGAGGCCGGATTCACACTGGATAATAAACCAAAATAAACGTGTTTAATAGAAATCCAATAAATGAATTAATAAAATAAATAACATAAATGTACCAATGAATGCCCATATATCTCAGCATATAAACATATACAGGTTATATATATTAGTGGCTTACCTAATGTTTATGTGCATGTGTGTAGATTTAAATAGAGTGGTGTATAAATATATTTATATAACCACACTAGCTTTGTGGGACATGGAGGTAATTATGCGGATTTCTTTTGTGAGATATCGTTTGGAGAAATTGGAGCTATTTTCATATTTTGACTAAAAAATCCCGATGCTCCCAAATATTTAATGCATAAATTATGCATATATTTTCTGTTTTGTATATAGATGTTTGTTGTCTATGTTAGCTTTTTTCAGAGAGAGGGTGCTAAGTTTGTGTAGATAGCCAGAGTGAGCAATTCAGACTCAAATAATCTACTTTGGGGCTTAGCTAATTTGTGCTTACAAATTATGTGAATCCAATTATTTTTTTTCTTTTTAATTTTTTTATTATTTGAGTTCAATTTGCCAACATTTAGCATAACACCCAGTGCTCATCCCGCCAAGTGCCCCCCTCAGTGCCCATCACCCAGTCACCCCCACCCCCTGCCCACCTCCCTTTCCACTACCCCTTGTTCGTTTCCCAGAATTAGGAGTCTCTCATGTGCTGTCACCCTCACTGATATTTTCACTCCTTTCCTTTTATTCCCTTTCACTAATTTTTATATTCCCCAAATGAATGAGACCATATAATGTCTGTCCTTCTCCCATTGACTTATTTCACTCAGCATCATACCCTCCAGTTCCATCCACGTCGAAGCAAATGGTGGGTATTTGTCGTTTCTAATGGCTGAGTAATGTGAATCCAATTCTAAAATTTTTTACTTATTTGGTGCTACATAGAGGTGGCTCTTAAAAATTTGAACCAGTTGAATGCACTTTATTTTGCCCTTGGGGATGCAAGTGTGTGGTGAATAGCTAGTAGGACCTATAGGGTCCACTTTCAATTATCTGCACTCTTGAAGGGAGGAACAGTAGACAACTATACAAGAAATAGCTAAAGGAAAGAATTGGCAGTTTCACTTTGTGATGAAGTCAGAAACTAATCTCTCATTCTTTCTTTTTTTCTTTTAAGAGAGAGAGAGTGGGGGAGGGGACCGAAGAAGAGGGAGAGAGAGAATCCTAAGCAGGCTCCATGCCCAGCGTAGAGCCCAACTCCAGACTTGATCCTATGACCCTGAGATCATGACCCAGACTGAAATCAAGAGTCTGATGTATAACCCACTGAGACATCCAGACACCCCCTAATCTCTCATTCTTTATCCTCCTCTCTCACATGTAGGCCCACATGCACACCACACTCACAGGTGCATGCACAGATGCATATATGTGTGCTCACTCTTGTCAGACTGACCCTAATTTCTTTCTGGGCTGGATTCACAGTCGCCCAGTGGCTCCCAGAGGGGAGGAAGCAAACCTAAGCAGTTTCCAGAGACAAGAATAGACTAGCATACATTATCCACAGAGTAGATACATGCTAACATATGTAGAGATGTGCTTTTGTTCCAAAGGGGTTTGCCTAAGAAATTGTTGACAAACAACTGCAAAATCCTTATCTGATTTCTATGACATTTCTGCTTATCTCCCAGTTTGATTCTGTCACTCAAGCTGGAAAAGATACTAGAACCGTGTCTCTCCAAACCACCTCCAAGAGCTGGGGCTCAGTCTCACAGTGGAGAGTGGGAGGAGGGCCATCCACTATCATCCTCCTGTCTCCTGCGGGTAGAATGGGCTGAGCCAACAACAGAGTCTCCCAAGACTCTGCTTTACAGGTCCATTTATGATGATTTTTTATGAAAAAGAATATAGATGACTTTTAATAAGATTCCTCTCTCTTTCTCTGGGTTGGCTCAGCAACAACTTAGCTTTAAATATGCATCTCATTCCCCTAACTGCTTCTTTTAACTTATCGGCAAAACCAAAAGGAAGCATATAAGGAGAAGAAAACAACTTAGCCCTGAAAAAAGACAACTCTGTTTAAACTCAAGATTGACTACTCATGGATAAGGAAAAATAAAAGAGAGTTTTCTAAATTGTTTGGTCTCCGACATCCCACTTTACTAAATTCATCCAACATGCAACGGATTTTTGTTGTTTTATTTGAATTCAAATCTCTACTTCGGCCTGAGTATGTAGGAAGAGGGAGTAGGATTGTCTGTTAGTTTCATGGATGCCATTCATCATAATGTGGACATATCAGCGTTCCAGTTTTCACCTGGGATATATGTGGTCACATACCACATAAGTTTGTGCCTGCAGAATGAAGTAAGCCGAGGAGTCCTGCACCGGCTAGCTACTTGTTTACTCATTTAGCAAAGATGTATTGAGCTCCTGTTGTGTGTTGGGCACTGTGTGCAGTTCTGAGGTTGCAGAGAACAAGATCCCGTCTACAAGGTACTTACGGTGTTAGTGGAAGAAATGGGCATGTTGACAAAGAGGTGTAATACAATGCATAACGCATAGTGAAAAAAAACGATGCATGAAGGATTGTGAAGGCACAAACCTACTCTTCGGGATGGGGTGAGATAAGGGTGGACCCTCAAGAAAGGGTGGCATAATGGCAGCCAGAGCTTTATTCATCTTTATATCTCCTAGTCCTTACTATGATGCCATACTTGTTGAAGGAATTTATCAAGGATTGATTAAGTCTCTTTCTGCAGTGACAAAAGCACTGTAATAGGAGTCAGTAGGTCTAGGTTCTGGGCCAGACTCTGCAATTGCAGTCGGTGACTTGGCCCTGTCACTGCCTGTCAAGAAGAAATTAGGGGAAGATCCTGGATGAATTCCAGACCTCCACTTCCCTGGCTGAATAAAATATACTGTTCCTCCTTCCAGTGTATGTATAATACATAAGAAATAAAACCGAGATTTTCATTCTATGATCCATTCATGAAATAGTTGTTAGCTCCCTATAACCTCTATCCTTTCCCAATTTTCTATGACTATTTTTTAAGATTATTTATTTATTTATTCATGACAGACACAGAGAGAGAGGGGGGCAGAGACACAGGCAGAGGGAGAAGCAGGCTCCATGCAGGGAGCCCGACATGGGACTCGATCCTGGGTCTCCAGGATCACACCCCGGGCTGAAGGCAGCGCCAAACCGCTGTGCCACTGGTTTGTGTCACTGCTGCCCTGTGACTATTTTTAAAGATATTTTAAAATCATTTGGAAGAGGATTAATAACTCCAGACTGTTTTTCCCCCCAAAAGTTAAGGCAGGTAGACTAGTACTGAGGAGGCTAGAACCTGGAAAAAGTGAAATATTATAGAACCCACATGACTTTGTCTGACCAGTGCTGAAAAGCAGCTAATAACCACCCTGTACTTAGAGCAGAGTAGCAAGCAGTGTCCGGAGACCACATTGTGTCCTTCTTCATAGAACACCGTTTGCTTCTCTGCTGGAGTCAACGGCAGAAGGAGACCGGTGGCCCAAGCGTCCTGACCTGGTTGGTCAGGAAGACTCACATCCCTCCTGATCACGTTGCCTCTTCCTTTCCCTTATCCTAGGCCAAAGGGAGGAGATAGAAACTCAATGTTCTAGGTCTAATCAAACAGCTGAATGTTAAAGCTGAAGGGCCTAATCCTTCTCATAGAATCTTTATCTTTTCCCCTAGAATACTTAGACCCTCATTTACCTTACTTTTCTCTTCTGCAAAATAGGCATAGTAATTCCTGCCTTACTTACTATTCAATGTACTTTTTTCTTTTATGGTACTTATCACAATTTGTAATTTATATTTAATTAATATCTGTCTTTCCAATCTGACAGTGATAGCCACAAAGACAAGGCCTCTGTGCGTTTTTTCCTTTACATTTAATTTCCAGCATCTAGTACAGTACTTCCATATATTAGTCATTCAGTAAATACTTTTGAATAAGTGAATGAATGGTATTTTGGGGATCGAATAAGACGAAGTATTTGAAAAGCTTTCAAAATATTGTGCAGGTGAAACCTCTGTAAAGCATCATTTCTAGTTAACTAGATTGTATGCTCTTTGAGTTTAAGAACTAAGTCTTATTACTTTTTACTTCCCACTCAACCTAGCAGAACACTTTTCACACAGTAGATGCTCTGTAAGTAATTATGCTTGTCACTGTATTATTTAAAAGAAAATTACAATACTTGCAATAAACCATCTGAAAGTGAGTTTATGACAAATAGTTCATTTATAATAGCATCAGATATAATAGAATACTTAGAAATAAATGTAACAAAAGAAGTACAAAAATTATACTCTGAAAACTACAAAATACCATTGGAAAAAATTAAAGAAAATCCAAATGAATGTAAAACCATCCCATGTTCATGGCAGTACTCCCCAAATCAAGCCACAGATTCAACACAGTAACTGTCAGAATCCCATCTGATTTCTTTGCAAAAATTTACAAACATTCTAGAATTCATATAGAGATTCAAGGGATCAAAAGAGCTAAAACAATCTTGAAAAAGGACAAGCTTGGAGGATTCACATTTCCTGCTTTTAAAACTCACTACAGTGCTCCAGTAATCAAGAGAGTATGGTGCTGGCATAAAGATAGGCCTACAGACCAATGGACTAGAATGAGAGTCCAAGAATAAATCCTTACATTTACAGCCAATTGATTTTTGACATGAATGCCAAGACAACTCAATGGAAGAAGAATAATCTTTGTAAATGGTGCTGTGACAACTAGACAATCACATGGAAAAAAAAGTTTGGACTCCTACCTCACACTATATACAAAAATTAACTCAAAATTGGATCCAGGACCTAAATACAAGAGCTAAAACTATAAAACCTTTAGAAGAAATCATTACTGTAAACTTTCATGACCTTGGGTTAGGTAATGATTTCTCAGATAAAGACACAATAAGAAAAGAAAAATAGGTGGTATATTGGACTTCATCAAAGTTTAAAACTGTCTTCAAAGGATACTGTCAAGTGAAAAAACAAGTGGGAGAAAATATCTGCAAGTCCTATATCTGATAAGAGACTTATATGTAGAATATATCAAGAATTCTTATAACTCAATAATAAAAAGACAAATGGCCCAATTAAAAATGAGCAAAGCATATGAATAAGCATTTCTCCAAATGCCAATAAACACATAAAAATATTCTCAACATCATTAGCTCTCAAGGAAAGGTAAATCAAAACCACTAGGATGGCTATAATAACAATAAAAAGATAATAATAACTGTTGGTAAGGATTGGACAAATTGTAACCCTCATGCATTGCTGGTGGGATTATAAAATAATACATCTAAAAAAATAAATAAAATAAAATAATACATCTGTTTTGAAAAACAGTCTGACAGTTTCTCCAAATGTGAAACCTAGAGTTATCATGAGACCTCAGCACCTTCACTCCTAAGTATATACCCAAGAGATATGGAAACATACGTTCATGTAAAAACTTGTATATGAATGTTCATAGGAGTGTTATTCATAGTAGCTGAAAGGTGGAAACAACCCAAATGTCCATCAAATAGAGATGTGAAAAGTGAAATATTCATATAATGGAATATTATTTGACAATAAAAAAGGAATGAAATACTGACACATGCTACAACATGGATAGGTCTCAAAAACATGGTACTAACAGAAAGAAGACAGTCACAAAAGACCACATATCACATAGTTCCATTTATACAAAGTATTCAAAGTAGGCAAATCAATAAAGTGAGACAGTAGATTAGTGGTTTCCAAGATATAGGAGTTTTGGGGGCTGTGGGGGGAAATGGGAATGGGGAATTAATATAGGCTCCCTCTTTGGGGTATGAAAATATTCCACAATTGATTGTGACAGGGTTGCACAACACTGTGACTATGTTACAAATCACTGAATTGTACACTTTAAATCTGTGAATCATGTAGTAGGTGAATTACATCTCAATAAAGCTTTTATTTTAAAAAAGAAAATTATAATATAGTACCTGCCCTTAGGGAAACTACAAGCTAATTGCAAAAAATTTTTTTGATTCTCCATCTTGAAAGTTTATGTATTTATTTTCTATGGGCAACTGTAACTTAGTACTTTGGAGTTTAGGGCAAAGTTGCAGAAGATATTAGAGGTGAAAAAAAGGTCAGAGAACAGAGCAGAAAGAGACTCAAGGAGCTAAGTCTTTTGGGAAAAGGCCTGGGGAGCCTGTTCACTTTCCTAGTCAATCTATTTAAGTTAAGAACAGTGTCTTACAGACTCCAAACATGAGTATTTTTTTATTGAGATTTCTAGTTTTGGTTGTGGTGTTTGGCCCAGTCGCATTCTTTGGGACGAAAGCCACTGAAAATATGATACATTGACCTCCTGTCCTTCTCTAGTCTTCCACATCTGTCTGAAGATCTGGATAATTGGCGGGTGTAGAAAGAAAGCCATGGAGGACTCGTATCCACCGGGAGAGTGGAAAGGTGAGAAGCAGCTGGTGAATGACTCAAGAAGGTTGAAGTCTGGAACAAAACACTCCAAAACCTCCCTACGTATATAATGGAAGGAAGGTGGACATCTTTTTTTTTTTTTTTTTTTTTTTTTTGGAAGTTGGACATCTTGATGACTGAATTGACTCCCAGTGTGCTGTAGTTTTGATTCTAGTCTTTGTTTCCTCCCTTTCTCCAGAACCCAAATTTCAGTGACCAGAGTTGCTGCCACACCCATTTGTTTCCAACAGCCTCTGTGAACAGAGCCTGTCCTGACAGAGAGCAGTATGGGTTGGTGTTGGAGGCAAAGAGATCTAGCAGGAAGGAAAAAAAGAAAAGAAAAAAAGCTCTGGTCTTCAGGAAACTCCGTCTAATGAAAATAATACCCGGCTCTTGGGTTTAAGAAATAATCACAAAAAATCAACCAATAAGGAGACTTTCCTTATTTGAAAAAAAATCTTCCTAGATGAGAAAATGTTGAGCTAGATTTTAAAGGAAGTTCAGAATGTGGATTGAGGAACGTTCCCTCTCTTGATGTCAGGTCCCAACCACAAGAACGGCCCTGCCCAGAGCTGGTTGACCAGCAGGCCCTTGGCCTGCATATCCTGAGCGATTGGACGTGAGCCGCTGGAGTCCAGCTAAGGGATGACGGAGCAGGCATCTTATGAAGGAGAGTTTTGGTTTAGGGCTCGACTGGGAGTACCCAGTGCATTTGCAGTGCCTTTAAGGGAGTGAAGAGCTAGGAGCCCTCGTGGACATGCAGGTTACCTGCACCGAAACAGACTTGTGTTCTGCTCTCTGGCCAGCCCTATTCTCTGCTTTTCTTATCCCAACTTGCCTAATTGATACCTTGGCCGATGGTGTCATTAACCATGCTTGAATAATAGTCTGACCGGCTGATTTCAAAATGGGAGAGGTGATTAATATGTTGGAAATCCAGCTGGGGGGTGCAGGGAAGCGGTTGTCCCCAGAAACAAATGATGGGGGAGGGGTCTGTTTGTGTCCCCATGGCCCATCTGCTGACTTCAGCCAAAGGGAAGAACTTGGGGATAGGAGTCTGATTTCCGGCTCCTTTTCGGTTTGCTGATCCCTCTTCGTTTCCCCTCCCCTACCTCCCCCAACAGCACACGTTCTGACACCTACAAGCTCGTTACATGATGATGACCTATATTTTTATCTTTTTTATGAGCATCAAACACACATCGTCTTGCAAGCACATGTGTTTTTTTTTTCCCCTATTGACGTGTGAGTGCCTTTGATGGTAATTTATTGTAGGGTTGAGCAGCCAGGTCTTAATTGTACCCTAAAATTGCTTACCATTTTGATGCCTCCAAACCATCTCAAAATGTACCTTTTTTTCTACAGAAGGGTGTGGGGCAATCTCCCTTTTACTGTCTTCTGTGGTAGAATGTGGAGCTCAGAGAGAACGTGAGGGAGAGATTCCCCAGCTGGGTTTCAGGGACGCCTTAGTCCCCAGCTTCTAATTGCAGTTGGGCTGTATGAAAGTTTTGCTCTACTCAGCAAAACTGAACTCGGTTTTTCCTTCATGGTTTAGAGTCAACATGGCTTCGCTGATTGGTTAGAACGGTCAATGAGCAGTTTCTACTCCAGCAGTTAGACTTCTTAGGAAATTTCTGTTGTGGCCACTGGCATCTGTGAATCCAGATGAGATTAGGAATGAGAATGTCGTGCCTTCATCTAGAGATCTGGGCTGCGGCAGGCAGCTAACCAAAGCACAGCAGTCCTTCTGAAGTCACTTTGGAATCACCTCTACTTCCACCTCTAACCACTCCCTCACCTGGATTAGGTAAAATTCAGCATCCCCTTAAAGGATGTTTAGGGGGAACAGAGGAAGAGGAGGACGAGGAGTGAAGCCCTAAGAATATAAGTTTAGCCCAAGCAGAATTTAGCTCTTAATTATAATTTGAATTTGGGTCCAATAGTCTTCTTTTCCCCGGCCTCGCGTTGTCCCTCAGTACAATAGCGAGCACCATCATACCCCAGCTCGCTCAGATTCATTGCAGGAGGATGAGTCAATGTCCAGAACAACCAGGAATGTAACGCGCATCCCATGGAAGTGTAAGGGGAAAATGGAGACTAAAGTTCCTACCTCTCTTTCTGGAGAGGCCAGGAGTAGCCCTCAGTGTTGACCCGTGCTGTTGTGCTGGAAACTGGTCGACCTATAGACTGAGTCCTTGTTAGCTCTTCTACAGACTGTCCATTCAGCTGAGTTCATTTGTTCCGTGTCTCCCACACATGACACTCACCTCATGTGCCTGCTGGGACTTGTCTCCAGACATTTATACAGGCCACTTCCCTCCTCCCCCCACCTTAGGTACTGTTTCTCTGTCCTCTCTGTTCAACCCTGTCCTTTTCCTCTTTGTATAACTGGTCCTAAAGTCTCTTCCACCAGAGAGCTGCCTTATTGACCTTAGGAGGCTCCTAGGACTCCACAATTCTATAGTTTCTCAACATTATATTATTTGTAGTTAGTTTCTGTCCTATTGTCTGCCTATGTCCACGAAGGGACTTTTGTGGCCATCTGAATGAATCTCCTGACCAAAATGAAAACTATCACCATCACCTTCTTAGGTGGATACAAGTCTCTCTTCTATTAAAGGCCTTTCTGTGGGAAGGTGGGAGACTTTACAGTCTTCCTTGACCTTTCATTTTTATGTTCAGTGGAATTGCATAGATGCAGATGAATCTAGTAAACACATTAGCTTCCATGGTGGAGTCTGTATGAAATGTTATTTTCTGTATGATAACCGAAGATTATTTGTTCTCAAACTTCAGAAACTCAGTCAGGGGGATTCCCTGGGTGGCTTAGCGGTTTGGCGCCTGCCTTTGGCCCAGGGCGCAGTCCTGGAGTCCCGGGATCGAGTCCTGTGTTGGGCTCCCTGCATGGAGCCTGCTTCTCCTTCCTCCTGTGTCTCTGCCCCTCTCTCTCTCTATGTCTATCATAAATAAATAAATAAATAAATAAATAAATAAATAAATCTTAAAAAAAAAAGAAACTGAGTCAGTTATCTGGAAATTTCAAAGAAATATGGGCCATGATAATTCCAGGATTCTCTATTACATGCTAAATAAAATCCAAACTGTTGTCTGGTCTTCGGAGCCCTCTACAGTGACACTATTTATATTTACATCTATCTACACCCCTTCATATAACCTGGACTACACTTCATGGGTTTATTTGAAGTCTTTGAGCTTGTTCTATGCTCTCCTTCCCTCAAAACTTTGCACTTGCTATTCTTTCTATCTAGAATGCCATTTGTGGGATGCCTGGGTGGCTCCACGGTTGGCGTCTGCCTTCGGTTCAAGGCGTGATCCTGGGATCTGGGATCAAGTCCTGCACCAGGCTCCTTGTGGGGAGCCTACTTCTCCCTCTGCCTCTCTCTGTCTCTCATGAATACATAAATAAAATCTTCAGAATGCCATTCATTTCCTTATCAACCTATTAAGGTCCTATCCTTCATTTAAAGCCCAGCTTAAAATCTTATTTTCCAACAATACTTCCTAGGTCTCTCTAGTGACAATTATTTTTGTCCTTCCCCCAACTATAGTGTCACATTATTTGAGCCTCTATGGTAGCACTGTTTTGTGCTGGAGTGATTTATATATGTATTTGTCTCTTACTGGATTGTACACTTTTGAAAGGTAGAGATTTACAGCCCTTTCTGTGCTTAGCATAATGCTTTGCACAGTAGTTGCTCAAGAAATATCAATTCATTGAATGAAAAGGCTGTGTCGTTACATTTGTTTTGCTCTTACAGTTTTTCCCTAACCACGTCGCCATCTTGCACCGTCCAAATTAGTCTTCGGGCGCTCCCAGCCTCTGTCTATGGTCAGAGCAGAGCATCCAAAACAGTATGTTAGACTGCAGGAAGAACGGACAGGTTTGAGAGAGCCCTAAAAACAGATTCATCCTTGGAAGGTTTCTGGACTGATTTGAGGTTAGCTTTCCCGCTTGGCAAAGGCCTTTGAAGGGATGTGTGTGCAGAACCACTGAGGGAAAAACCAGGATCAAGGGAAAGGCAGCTAAATATTGCAAGAAACTGATTTCTTGGAACCAGATCAGCTTCAGGATTTTGTATGTCAGCAAAAAGGGCTGTGTCTTTGCTTAGAGGTGTTCATCTCGCTCTTGGCACCCAGCACGTTTCTTTATGCTATGGTAATGTCCCTGGCAGCACTTTTCCTGTCAAGTGCCTGAGGAAGGGCTGACAGCTCTGCTCCTGTTTGCTTGCTGGTAGAATGTGAAGAATGGGCTACTTTTTGGCTGTTTGTGTTCCATATACTTAAGAGAAGACAAAACTAACCCTCCCAGGCCTCTTACCAGTTTCCCCCATCAACTACTCGCTCCCCCACCCATCAGTTCCCCTGACTTCCAACAAGGCCTTTCTGTTCTAAGATAGGCTATTACCCTTTCTCATTGGCAATGCCCATGGGGGTCACTTCTTCAGACTCACTCCTCTGTTCTTAATTCTGTAGCTTCCTTCTTATCGAACTCTGGCTTATTAGCTCCTCTTCCTCCCCCAGAAAGTATTCTCTGACTTCCTGGAATGCCCTTAACCTTTCCTCATCCTCCGCAGCATAGATGACAGGACACCAGCCCAGATCTTTTACTGATGTTCCTATTTATTCTCTGTTTGTCTGTATCTTGTTTCCTGTCACATAGGGGACTTCCCCACACTGATAATACTTTTCTTTTTAACTCTGTACCCACCCCATGGCCTCCAGTTTCTCCAGTTAGAGAAGTCATTGACTGGTCTTCTCCTCCTTGGAAAGTCAACCAACCTTAACAGGTGACAATAAAGAGAGATTTAGAACCTGCTGACTTTCTCAATCCCTTTCTTCCACAAATACTGGCTGAGCATCTATTAATGTACCAGGCACTGCTCACATTTCCATGCTTCTCTCCTGTATATAGCTTATAGTTCATACTTTTCTGAGTGGGAGTTTGGAAATTGGCCCGATTTGGGAAATTATGTAATCAAATGTTTCCAAACAGTATTGAAAAATTGGAAGTCTCTGATGGAGTACAGGATTAGGATTTCTCTTCTTCATTAGCTATTCTCTCCATTCTTGATATTGCTTTCATTATTGGTCCATCTCTCAGAACCTGATATAGAAAAGTTGTTTTGTGTCTCATTCTGTGATGAGCAGTTAGTTTGTTCCAATCATAATTTTAACATTTATTGAGGAACTCTAAGGATTAGAGTAGGGATACTAGATATTCAGGAGGAGGAGGAGGAGAAGAAGAGAAAAAAAGAAAAGAAAAGAAAAGAGAAGAAAAGAGAAAGGAAAAGGAGCCATGGCCCTCACCCTCAAGGAACTTCTAGCATAACAAACAAAACAGAAAACATCATTTCTCCCTCCGTCCTATAAAAACGCACACAAGTGCTGGTTTATGCAATTAAATATTGTTGGAACGAAATAGTGTGGTGAAACTGGGGCAAAGAAGTCATTTCAATTAGTTAATAAAGAAGACTCTTTGGAGGAAAGAGTTTTGAGCTGGGTTTTGATGGGAGACTGAGAAGTGGAGACCATGAAGACTACATTCTTGGAGATAGGAGACAATGTTCAGTCACAGGCTTGGATGTGGGAATGAGTTGGGGTGTGGAGCTTGGTGAATGGGCTATCTTGGCTGAAGCACAAGTCTAAGTAGAAAAAGTCAAAAGACATGGGTCTGGTGAGAGATTAGGGTAGAGCTGGTGAATGAGCTAGCTGACCAACACAGCTAGAAGCAGGGGAATAAATAAAATCACTTTAAGAACACTAAAGTTTTTATTCTTCCTCTAGTTTTTGAGAAAAAGGGATTGAGATTTTGGGGGACTCTGATTACAATCTGACTAAGGTGTTCTGCTAACATGTGGTAAAGAATAAAGACCAGTTACAAAAATAAGCCTAAATTCTAGGGTTTTTTGTTTGTTTGTTTGTTTGCTTTCAAAATATTGCTTAAATATCAGTTGTAGTTATTTATCCAAATGGACTCTGCATTTCATTTTGCTTCGTTCTATTTTGGAATCCTAGAATGACCCTACAGAAGTTAATTTTCCCAGTGACATTGCTTCTTACATTTTCCAATCTACCCATATTTCCTGTAAAACAAGATTTAGTGGTAAAGCAAAGAAACCTTCACACCTGGTCTCTGTCCATTGATCTTTACCTTTCTGGACTGATCATGCTTGAAAGGAGGAGATACACACTGAGAAACTGCCTCTGGATCTTCCCAGCCTGTTAGACGAAGGTCTTCCTAATCTGGGTTATACTAACTAGCCACACGGAAGGAGTGTCCTGGCTCTGATTTCCCAGACTTAAAATATTTCTACCTTGGACGTCTGCTGGGATCTCCTCTGACACAGAAGAAAGGGGCGACCACTTTGCACATGGTGCTTACCTATAAATGAGGGGGGAAATACATAAATTTAGGTTTAAAAATTTGGTTTAGGGGTGCCTGAGTGGTGCAGTCAGTTAAGTGTCTGACCCTTGGTTTCAGCTCAGGGCATGATCTCAGGATTGTGAGTTCAAGCTCTATGTCCAGCTGGGGATTCTCTCGTTCTCTCTCAAAATAAATAAATAAGTCTTAAAAAATTTTATTTAAAAGATAAAATGCCAAGAGAGGAATTAAATTTCATAAGGAAAGAATAGAGAGATACCAAAGAAAGAACTTCCCAGCAGAGTGGGTTATTGATATGACTGAAGAAAATAGAATAGTTTGTTTACCGAGAAGCTAGAAGAATTGGGTCAAATACCAACTGTCTGAATGATTTTGGAGCCAATGGAACAGGTGAAAAGATCTCCAAAGTTCTGTCTTCAGGCCGAAGCCTCAGTGATTTCTGAATATGAGCTGGAGAGGAAGCTGGAGTGATTTGCACCAATCTTTCTAGATCTTTCTTTCCTATAACTGCATGTCCCTCTGGCTCTCAAAAATTTTTTTTGCCCTTCTACTTCAGAGTGGAAGACTGAGGAATTGAGGATGAAGTCTGTTCAACCTAGATACGTAAATGGGATTTTGTGACCACTTCTGATATGATTTTCATATGTAGATGAATAGCCAGGATGAATTTTCATACTAACATTGGATCAACTCTTCATTCCTGAAGAGGCTCCATACTTCCACTGCCTTGGGTTTAGCAGAAATACTGTGTGAGAAAGAGAATCAGGGATGGACACACACGGCAGGTTTGTATCTGTGTGTGTATAAGTGATTTTAGGTAGGTGACATACTATGAATTCATTTCACATTTTAAAGCACTAATTACACTTTGAGCTTATGTATTTACTGATGAATCTGTTTAATTGTGGCTTCTACCACTAGACAGTAAGCTACACACAAGGCTTACAACTATTTTGTGCATCGGAGTATACTCACCATTTAGCATAGGACTTGGCACATGGTAGACAATCAACAAGTGCATAAATTATGTGTACCTCTGCTCTCATCCACTGCCTTGGATAATGATAAGTGCCTACTTCTCAGGGGCTGGGAGGATTCTATACTATGGCAAGTGGAGGAATGAGAGGTGAACCACAGAGACTGATCAGATCTCTGCAGATGAGGCCAGCAGCCCTAGGGTAGATAGATCTCTTGTTGACTATCCTCTGCCCATCTCTGGCTGCATCTAATCATAATACCGGGGGCACAGGCCGCAGAGTGATCCAGGGCTGGGGATAAGAGGAGGTACGTCCTGGCTATCAGAATAGACATCTTCTCCCAGCTGCAGTTGTTCCGTGTCAGGGTTCCCAGCCCACTGACCTGCAGGGCACAGTGGGGGGTTGGTGGTGTGAGTCAGAGAGGAATGTGGGGCTGGTTGTTTGGGAGTTTTCACTTTGTGAGAAGAAGCTGGTTCCCTATGCCTGCCAGTTTGCTAATGGGATCTCCAGGGGCAGAGCCCAGAAACAATTAGTTGAAGAAGACAGACTGAGCACCCACATACTTTTGACTCCCTCAGGATGTTAGCAGCAGAAGAATTTAAATGGATTTTAATGGGCAAAGGACAATTCATAGACCAACAAAGTATCACAGAGTGTTTCTTTTTTTTTTTAATTCTTTTTTATTTATTTATGATAGCCACAGAGAGAGAGAGAGAGAGAGAGAGAGGCAGAGACATAGGCAGAGGGAGAAGCAGGCTCCATGCAGGGAGCCTGACGTGGGGTTCGATCCCGGGTCTCCAGGATCGCGCCCTGGGCCAAAGGCAGGCGCCAAACCGCTGCGCCACCCAGGGATCCCCAGAGTGTTTCAATTGAAATGAAGTTTGAGGGATCCTTGGGTGGCTCAGAGGTTTGGTGCCTACCTTTGGCCCGGGGCGTGATCCTGGAGTCCCGGGATTGAGTCCCACATCAGGCTTCCTGCATGGAGCCTGCTTCTCCCTCTGCCTATGTCTTTGTCTCTCATGAATAAATAAATAAAATCTTAAAAAAAAAAAAAAAAAAGAAATGAAGTTTGAGAGATAATCTTATTTGGGCTTCTGCCTTCATTCCAGATAAATAAAAATCTCTCCCCTTAAAGATTTTCTGGCCTATAACATGGAGGCCATGCCAGGGCACTAGAAGTTCAGCATAAATTCTCCAAGATCCCATTTCCTCATTCCCTCGGTGGGAATGAGTGGACACAACAGAGAGACCCTCACCTCTACCTCCCTCAATTCTCTGCTTTTTCATAAAGCACACAGTGGTGGGACCTGTCGGCAGGTGCAAAGAGGCCCTCATTCTTGGGTCTTACTGGAAAGGGGACCTATGAATCTTGTAAATGTGATGACATCGGCAATGACAGACTCTTCAGCCGCCTAGTAGTCTGTAATTGAAGCCAGGAATTCAGCACACGCTCTGACACACCCAGCCTTCACTGTGGGTTCCCAGAAGCGGGTTCTTGCATAGCCACTAGGCTGGGAGGACCCTCACTTAACCAACCCTCTCTGACAAGCACCAAGGCTCAGAGTTGAATCCTAAAATTACCAAACCAAGGGATAATTTTATCCCTCTCTCTGTTTCCACTCCAGTTGTGCCTAAACTCTTCTTGCAAGTTATTCCCAATTGCTAAACTCCCTAATAAGCACGATCTAAGTCCCATGGCAGTACCACAGGAGTTCTTTCATTTTGGCTTAGCTGAAATCTTTTTTGTGAGAATTAGAGCCTAAAATTGATCAAGTCAGAGAGCTTCTGCACTGCTTTGAAGCCCCAGGCAAGCAGGTTGGGGATTTTTTTCTGCTGTTCTCCACCTCTCTCCATAATGAGATGCTTTGTTTCCATGAATCGGCCCTGATCCAGACTTCTAGACTCTGTGACAGGACATTTCATCCCTCCCTCTGCCTCCAGGCAGGAGTGAACTTAACCCATCTTAACACTGAAGGATGTCTCCTCTAGACCTTGTTTCAAGATTTTCTGAATCTTCAGTCTCTTTCAGTTAAATGTGCACAGCTGTTTGCCCTGTTGTCCTGTTACTTTCCAATGGCCATTTCTAGCCCATTACTTCCCTTTGTGGAAAGGAACATCCATGTCCCTCTTCTATCTTTCCAGCTGAAAGTGTCTCAGTGCTTTCATCATGCTTCTTGAAAATTGTCTTCCTAATGCCAGAAGAAGAAATTATTATTTGAAATTTGCTTAATTATCTGAGCACTGTTGACCTAAAATAGAATTCCATATTTTTGTCACTATTATTATTGTGCCCCACTCCCAAAATATCTCACTTTGCTTTGGATCGAGACTTCAAATTATCAGTTTTCTCCACCTGGGATGCCTTTCCCTCTCTATCAGTCCTGACCTTCCATTGCTTCCTAACCTTGCTCGATTCTCTCTCTCTAGACTGCATTTTTTAACTCCATTCCCTCTATATTCCCAATGCTTCTGATTCTCATAGCAGCAATGTAAAGAACTTCACTTAGTTGGCCTCAAGGGACGCCTGGGTGGCTCAGTGGTTAAGCATCTGCCTTCAGCCCAGGGCGTGATCCTGGAGTCCTGGGATCGAGTCCCACGTTGGGCTCCCTGCATGGAGCCTGCTTCTCCCTCTGCCTGTGTCTCTCTGTGTCTCTCATGAATAAATAAATAGAATCTTAAAAAAAAAAAGGACCTGCCCTCATCTCATTGTTTCCAAATATGAAGTCCAGATGAGAAAAACCCTGAGGTACATAAGAGGAACTGACAGCATAGTGTAGAAGGATGTGTCATAAATAGCATGGAAGTCAAGAACCCCTGGAGTCTAGTGTGGATCTGTAACCTTGGAAAATTCATAACCTCTCTGACCTTTCAGTTTAATTACTTAGACAAGGAATTATTTAAATAAGCCATCTCTAAGAATTCTTCAAACTTGAAATATGTTATGAATTTGTGGTTTCCTCTATTTCTTGGTCTCCTCCTATATCATGGACAGAACACTTCAAGCAGGGAAATCACAGAATAAGAGAAGAATATACATCATTAGAACTTACAGAGGAAGGACCATGTGAAGACACAGGGAGAAGACAGCCATCTACAAGCCAAGGAGGGAGGCCTCTGAAGAAACTAAACTTGCCAATACCTTCATTGTGCACTGCTAGCCTCCGGAACTGTGAAAAATACACTTTTGCTAAAGTCAAAAATAAAAAATAAGAAGACATAATTGATAGGAAAAAATTTAAATTATTATTATTAAAGATTTTATTTATTCCGAAAAAAAATAAAGATTTTATTTATTCCAGAGAGAGAGAGAGGGAGAGCAAACAAGTGAGCAGGGGAAGAACAGAGGGAGAGGGACAAGCAGACTCCTCACTGAGCCTGATGCAGGGCTCCATCCCAGGACCCTGAGATCATGGCCTGAGCTGAAACTGGGTCAGATGTTCAACCAACTGAGCCATTTTATTTTATTTTTAAAAAGATGTTATTTATTTATTTATTAGAGAGAGAGGGAGTGAGTGAGCACAAGCAGGAGAAGCAGCAGAGAGAGAGGGAGAAGCAGCAATGTGGAGCTTGATCCCAGGACCCCTGGGTCAAGACCTGATCCGAAGGCAGACACTTGACTGACTGAGCCACCCAGATGCCCAACTGACTGAGCCATTTTAATGTGTAGGTTGTGCTGGTGGTAACAATTATGAATTTTTAGTGAGGATGGGAGAGGGCTCCTATGCCATCTTATTCTCTTCCAATCTTATAAAAATGGCTGTGATGTCTTTTAGATAATAGCGAAGTGGCTATGGCCTGAGCCTTGGATCCTCTGCACAGTGGCCTGGTATCCTAGACATATCCTTATTGTACTGTGGAAAGTCTGGCCCACCCTCATGAAAATCACTAAAGAAAGGCACTACATTAAGTTCTTGTTCATTTCTTTCTTTAAAATTCCCAAGTCAAAAAATAAATAAATAAATAAATAAAATAAAATAAAATAAAATAAAATTCCCAAGTCCTATGTGAGTAGGAAAAAAAAAAGGACTATTTCTATTTAAACTAAAAATTTCATTTTCTAAATGAAATTCAAGTTTCTTCTATGCTATATTGGTTGTTATGCTTCTTAACAATCCCTGTAAAATAAAAGGCCATAAAACCCAGTAATTTATAAGGTTATGTGGCCATGTATGTATGTGTGTGTGTATATGTGAACAATTCAAGTGATTACCACTGTGGGCTGATAGAGACTTAGAGAAATGTCATACTGACCATGCCACTTACCCAAAGTATGGACAGCTTCACATTATTTTAAACAACCAGACCACTTAGGTTTTTTAAAAATGGGCACTCCTGAAGAGCTGAAGAAGAGATAGGTGGGAAAGACCCATATTTATTAAATACCTGCCCTATGCTACATATTGTGAAAGACTCTTTATATACCATATTTGTTGAAAAAATATAAGGTGAAGCTTTATCTTCTCCAAATAATTCCTTCAAAAAGGAAGTTGCTTTGTATTTGGATTCTTACAAAGTCTCATATTATAAAATATGTTCTCAATTGCTTGATTTAAAAAAATTACAGTCCTTTTGGGGAAGACACATTAGCTGGCAAAAACAGTAAACTAATAAACAACAACAACAACAACAACAAACCCTCAAAAACAAACAAAAAAACAAATCAAATCAATGCTGGTTTGATTGTTTACAGAGGCAATTTGATGGCATCTATTTTTAAAAAAAAAACCTTAAATCACTTAAGTTTCTGGTAACATGACAAGCTAGGTTATTTGAATCAATATTCCTGCTGAAAACAACTAAAAGTGCTGGATAAAATATTTAAAATCTCTTAAATAAAACTTGAAACATTTAAAAAGCATCTAAGAGCTGATAAGATACTAAGGAAATACCAGGACAGATTTAATGCAAATTGAAAACTCATAGTGGTAGGTGGAACAAATAGGCCCCTTTTGACCAGAAAATATTAGCTGATTAAGACAAACTTGAACTCTAGTTTTGATGGATGGTCTCAGAAGTTAAAACTCAGTGTGGGCTCAGACTGGAGAGTCTAATAGAAGACCTTTCCCACATTAAACTAAAGAATCAAAGGGCAGCACCCTTAGGGTAAGGGTGAAACAGAAGTAAACCTAACCCTTCTACTACCTCCCTAAGGACAAGAAAGTTTCCTTGGTGCTGAGCAGAACAGGGAGAAATTTTCTAAGCCAACATGACTTGCAGCCCAAATGTACATTATCTAAGTAATTGGGGAAAACCTCAGTTCTTGAATTTAGTTTAAAATGATTCCAGACAAGTATTTCCCCTAGGCACCTGGCAAAGGCATATGAGAACCCTCCCTCTGAAGGGAGGTGAGGCACCTTCATCCTAAGCTTCAAATCCCCACAAGTAATCTTCAAAAGCAATGAATAAGCAAGCACACAGGGAGAAAGAAAAGGTAAATGAATGAAAATCAGCAAAAACAACAGACAGCAGAAACAGGTTCACAAAGTCTTTGGACATCAAAATTGTTAGGCATGTAGTATAAAACGAACTTCAAAATATGAAAAGTGGCCTAGTGGATTTGAAACAGAACCAAGTAGAATGAGTCTAACAGCAGACTGGATTCAGTTGGAAAGAGAATTAGTAAACTAGAAGATAAGTGAGAAGAAATCCAGAATGCAGCACAGAGAGAAAAAATATGAAAATATGGAACAGGGTTATAAGATATGGAGGATAGAGTGAAAAGATCTACCATACATTAATTACAGTTCCAAAACAAAGAGAAAGAATAGAACAGAGGCAATATTGAGGAGATAATGAGAGAATTTTCTAAAACTAATTTAAGTCACTAGGAAGCCTAATGAATCTTAAGATAAATAAAAAGAAATCCACACCTAATGTATGAAACTGCAGAACATGACAACTGAGGGGGGCAAAGGGATGGAAAGTGTCATGTAAGAGGCTTCTGTTTCTGGCCACAAGAGGTAAGTGATATAGAACTTGTCCTTCTGCTACAAACAACAAAAAAATATATACAAAAAGTTGTTTTTAGACATTGGGATAAGAAGCAATGCAAGATTGTGATCCTTGAGAGAGGGGAGACAAACAAGGGGAATTATAATTACCCTGGATTCTAACCTGGAGGCAATTTTGAAACAGCAGTAGCAGAGAGAGGGGGCAAACAGAGTAGAATAGTCATTTTAAGTTGAGAAGATAGAAATTAGAGTTCAGGGAAACAAAGGAAGCTAGAACTGATGGGTCACAATACAGGAATATGGGTTCCTTGAGAGGAACCAGCTCTGCAGAGAAATAGCTTCAGAAGTCTGAATCCAGGGGCACCTGGGTAGCTCAGTCAGTTAAACATCTGCCTTCAGCTCAGGTCACGATCCCAGAGTCCTGGGATCAAGCCCCACAACAGGCTCTCTGCTCAATGGAAACCTGCTTCTTCCTTTCCTGCTCCCCCTGCTTGTGCTCTCTCATTCTCTCTCAAATAAATAAAAATCTAAAAAAGAAAAAGTCTGAATATAGTCTCCTAGAGTCTTTGGCTGAATACTAATCTGTGCATAGGTAGAGTGAAACTCCTTGATGCTGAGCAAGGAACAACAGGTAAGAGTAGGTTGAACAATTCCTAGAATTTACGCAGGGCTGGGAAACATTCCAATTCCATCCGGTCAGAGTAGAGACATCATTAAACATCTGGAGTAATCAGTAGAGGCTCCAGAAAGGTGATGCTTAGTATTAAGGCTAAGCTAGCCCAGACTCATCCCTAACAAAGCTTAAAGACAATCTTCAAAAAGGTAAAGCTTGTTTGTAAGTAATTTAATGTTCATCAAAACAAACTTCAACATTTTTTTAAAGGAAGAAGCAAAATCCAAATATTCAGCAATGTAACACTTGCCATATCAATATTCAATACACATTACTAGGTACATACAAAAAGCAGCAAATTTTGCTCCACAAACAGAAGGAAAATCAGTCAACACAAACAGACCTAGAAATAACAAAGAAGATGGAATTAATAGACAATGACATAAAAACAGTGATTATAAATATGCACAAGATATTTTTAGGGGCACCTGGGTGGCTCAGTCGGTTAGGCACCTGCCTTCAGCTCAGGTCATGATCCCAGGATCCTGGGATAGAGCCCTGTGGTGGGCTCCCTGCTTTGTGGGGAGCCTGCTTCTCCCTCTCTCTGTCTGCCACTCCCCTGCTTGTACTCTCTCTCCCTTCAAATAAATAAAATCTTTAAAAGAGATATTTTTAAAAATAGAATTTCTGTAACTGAAAATATAATATCTGAAATGGAAAACTTACTTGATGGGCAGTTTAGACATAGCAGCAGATAAGATCAGTAAATTAAAGACACGGAAACCATACAAACCAAAATATAGACAAAAAAATGTGGGGGGACAAAAGAGTCTCAATGACCCATGAGGCAATATCAAATAGTTTAACATAAAAAAATAGTTTAACATCCATGTAATAGGACAGAAAAAATGTTTTGAAGGTATAATGGCCAATTTCCCCCAATTTGATAAAAACTGTAAACCTACAAATTCAAGTAGCTCAGTTAATTTGAAGCTGGCTAAACACAAAGACAACTACAGCACAAGGCACATCATAATCAAATTGTTTGAAATTTAAAAGTAGATAGAGAAAAAAGACATATTAAATATAAGGGAACAGAGATAAGAATTATTAGTGGCACACCATGGTGGCTCAGTTGGTTAAACATCCAACTCTTGATTTCAGCTCAGGTCATGATCTCAGGGTCGTGAGTTCAAGTGCCCTGTGGGGCTCTGTGCTGGGCATGCTTACGATTCTCTCTCTCTCTCTCCTTCTCCCTTTAACCCTCCCCTCTTCATTCATGTGCACGTTCTTTCTAAAAAGAGAGAGAGAAAGAATTATTAGAGAGGTTTTCCCAGAAGTGATGTAAGTCAGGAACATTGGAAGAGCATTTTGAAAATGTTAAAAGTATGGTCAACATAGACTTCTATATCTAGTAAAAATGTTCTCAAAATGAAGACACAATACTTTTCTTTTTCCAGAAAAACAGAAGCTGAATGAATTCTGAGGGTTAAAGGAACTTCTTTAGACTGAAGAAAAATTATACTGGATGGAAACTGGAACCTACAAGAGTTCTAGAAATGGTAAATATGTGGGTTAATATTCAAAGACGTTTTCTTGTCAAAAAAATGTATTTAAAAGATAACTGGCTGTTTAAAGCAAAAAATGATCATATATTATGGGTCTTATACCATACATAGAAGTAACACATATGAGAATAACACAAAGGAAATGGAAATAAACTGTTGTCAAATTCTTACATTACATGCAACATGGTATAATATTCAAATATAGACTTTTAAAAAATATTTATTAATGTATTTATTCTTAAGTAATCTCTACTCCCAATGTAAATCTCAAAGATATATATTATTTCCAAGTACTCATAGAACATTCACTAAGATAGACCATTTTCTGGACCATAAAACAAGTCTTACTAAATTTAAAAGGGTTGAAATCATACTGAGTATACATTCTGACTACAACAAAATTAGATTAAAAACCTAACAAAAAGCACATCTGGAAAATCCTAATATTTTAGAAAATTAAATGCAATATTTCTAAATAGTCTGTGAGACAAAGAAATATCACAAGGTAAAACAGAAAATTCTTTGTAAGAAAAGGAAAGCACAATATATTAAAATTTGTGAGATCTAGCTAAAGCAGTACCTAAAGGGAAATGTATAACTAAGTGTTTATATTAGAAAAGAAGGAAGATCTCAACTCAATGTTCTAAGATTCCATTTTAAGGAATTATAAAATTAGAGCAAAATAAACCTAAAGTAGAAGGATTAAATAATAGAGTAGAAATCAATGAAATAGAAAATAAACAATAGGGAAAATCGATAAAATAAAATTGATAAACCTCTAGCAGATTGATTAAGAAAGAAAAACAGAGGAAGAACACTGGGCTGGATCAGTTGGTAGAACATGTGATCCTTTATGTCAGGGTGATGAGTTCAAGCCCCATGTTAGGTGTAGAGATTACTTAAAAAAAAAAAAAAGAAAAGAAAAGAAAATCAGAGGGAAGACACATTATAAATATCAGGAATAAAACAAGAGGCAAAAGTACAGATTCAAGAGACTTAAGAAGGTTACTAAGGAAAACTATATATAGTTTTTATATTAATAAATTTGAAAACTTAGATTAAATGGACAAATTCCCAAAAGACAAGTTATCTAAACTGACCCATGAACACAAAATGTGAATAACCCTAGATCTATTAAAGAAATAGAATTTATAATTAAAAACCTTCCCCAGCAGAAAACACCAAGCTTGGATGGCTTCGTTGATGAATTCTATCAAACACTGAATGAAGAAGTTATATCGATCCTTAAAATTTCAGAAAATAGAGAAGGACACACTTTTTAACTCATTTTATGGGGCCAGGATTACCCAGCTATCAAAGTCATACAAAGACATTATAAGAAAAAAAGAAAGACATTATAAGAAAAGAAACCTACAGAAAAATATACCTCAAAACATAAATATAAAAATTCTTAAAATATTAACAAATTGAATCCAGCAAGTTTGGTTTAACATTTGAAAACCAATCAATATATTTCATCATAGAAACAATGAAAAAAATAGAAAAGCTATTTGATCATCTCAGCAGATTCAGAATAAGCACTTGACAAAACTAAACATTAATAATTCTCAAAAACTAGAAATAGAAGAGAATTTTCTCAATCTGATAAAGAGCATGAATGGAAAACCTACAGCTAACACCATATTTAATGGAAACACTTACCCTCCAAGATCAGGAACAAAGCACGTATGTCTGCTTTTACCAGTTCTGTTCAGCATTATATTGCAGAGAGTAACCTGTGCAGTGTGGCAAGAAAAAGAAATAAAAAGGATGCACACTGGATAGAAAAAAAAACCTGTCTTTGCAGACAACATGATTAGATTGTGTATATACACAACTTTTAAGGAATCTAGGGGGGAAACTATTAAAATGAATAAATTATTGTAGATATTTTGCAGGATATAGGGCCAATATAGAACAAAAAAATCAGAGGGTGCCTGAGTAGCTCAGAGGTTGAGCATCTGCCTTCGGCTCAGATCATGGTCCTGGGGTCCTGGGATCGAGTCCCACATCAGGCTCCCTGTGAGGATACTGCTTCTTCCTCTGTTCATGTCTCTGCTTCTCTCTGTGTGTCTCTCATGAATAAATAAATAAAATCTTTTTAAAAATGGACAAAAGATTTGAACAGAAACTTCATAAAGAAAGATATACAAATGGCCAACACGCACATGAAAAGTTGCTCTACATCTTTAGTCACCATGGAAATGTAAATTAGAACCACAGTAAGACACTACTACACGCCCAGTACAATGGTTCAAAGTGGAAAGACTGACACAGTACCACATGTTGGTGAAGATGTGGAGCAACTGGAACTCTACTACGCTGCTGGTGGAAATGGAAAATGGTCCAACTACTTTGGAAGACAGTTTAGTAGTTTCTTATTAAGCTAAACATAGAATCTAGAAATTACATTCCTAGGTATTCACCCAAGATAAAGGAATATGTGTGTTCTCACAAGAATTTGTACACAGATGTTCATAGCAGCTTTATTCATAATAGCTAAAAACTTGAAACAACCAAAATGTCTATCAGCTGGTGAGTAGATACACAAGCTATGGAATGTACTATTAACCTTAAAAAATATAACTGCCAGATATTTTACCAGCAAAAGGTGAGTTTATTCAGAAATAGCAAAGAATTGCAATCTGGGACAAGTAAGCTAAGACAAAACCATAGGCAAGTCTGCCAAACAAAAGAGAGGAACGCCTTTTTACGGAGAAAGACGGGAAGTTGGGAAAGCTGTTATTTTAAAATTTTATTTATTTTAGAGAGAGAGAGGAGAGAGAGAATGAGTTGAGGGAGAGGCGGAGGGAGAGAATCTCAAGCAGACTCCCTGCTGATTGAGGAGCTTGACCTGGGGGTGGCGCTTGATCTCAAGACCCCAACATCATGACTTCAGCAGAAATCAAGAGTCGAATTTTTATTGGACTGAGCCACCAGGGACCCCTTGGGAAAGCTGTTATAAACCAAGAGTCCACTGGAGTAAACTGGGAGCTGGAAGTATAGTGGCTTTTCACTTGCCGAGTTGTGACAATCTCTCATTGGCTGGGCTGTTGCCAGGGAAAGGAGCCACACCTTCCCCCTCCTTGCAGGGGTAGTAAAGAGTATCCGAGTGCAAGATCCAAGGTCCTCTCTTCCCATTGGGTCTGCAGCTGACAAGGAGTGGTGGCACGTGACAGCTTTCTCTGTGGAACACTCCAACTCCATTCTAGTGAGGCTTCTTTTATGTTAATTTTCACAGTACACACCCGGGATACTCCTCAGCAAGAAAAAGGAACGAACTAGTGATACATGCAACTTCAGAATTCTTGGGGAGCATATATTCATACTTCAGTTTCTTCACGTTGCTTACGTGGTATTCGGTTAGAGTTGCTATCTTTTCCTTACTTAGTCACAAGACTCTCCCGCCCAAGCCAGATATTTCCTACTTAGAGTGAGGCTCACGGCCAGCAGTACTGGCATTACGGGGAGCACGAAACATCAGCCCTGCCCCAGATCCTGGGGATGAGGATCCACATTTTAACAAGACAAGGGCTTGATCTCAAGACTTCCCAAGTGTTTATTCTTTTATGTTTCAAAATGCGACTCCCTTGACCCATTATTTCAGGATTTGGTAATATTACATTCACCCACAATCATATACTTTTTCACTGGAAAGTTTTCATCATCTCCTACCCTCTAGATTTTATCTTTGTACATAAAGATTGCTATGGTTCTAAGTAAGCCCCTCATCTCTTCCCTGGGCCATCCCTAACTTTATTATGTCTTAGAGAGAAGAATCCAGGAGTGAGTCCTTGCCCTATGCGTAGCCACACCACTGCTTTGTACAAAACCACATCAGAGCAGTGCTCCGTAAACATTCTAGTATTCTCCTGTTCCCAGGGCCAAAGAGCAGAGCTCTGCCCTCTAATGACAGACAGAAGAGAAAGAAAAGCTAATACCTGCCTTTTGGGATCTCCCAGTCTAGGGTCTAGTTGGAGAAAGCCCCTGACCCCTGCAAGCAACAACAAAAGACTTAAGAGCATGTGACAAAGTAATGTTTCAGAAGTGGCAGAGAGTACGGAGACACCATATTCGTAGCTGCTGAGTGGTCACAGAGCAGCAACGGAGTTGTTACTACTGGGTTGTCTGTGAATGGGCAGTTTCATGTGGAGTGTAGACAGACCAAAGTTTAAGTCATTACTGTTCAATTTATTAGCCAAGTGATCTTGGGGAAATGTCTAATCTTTCCAAATACCGGTTAACTCTTCTGTGAAATGTAGATAATATTAGTATTGCCTTAAAGATTTTTGAAGTATTAACTGAGATGATGTGTGCAAAACCCTTAGCATAATGCCTGGCACATAATAAATATTCAAGAAACCTGAGCTAGTATTATGATTATAAGGAGAGAAATTTGAGTTACTGGAAAGAGGAGAGCATTTTTGATATGAAGGCCTGATGGTTTTCACGAGTATGTCATACGTGGAAGAGAAGAAGTGGGGAACTTGAACCAAGGAAGAGATTCCATTTAGAAAGCCGTTGGAGGGGTGGGCATGGGGTGGAGGGGGGAAGCAGCACAAGAGGTGAGTTAGGGCCACACTGAGGAGTTTTGATTTGATGTGATGAACATTATGCTATAGCATAACAGGGGACCCTATTAAAATGGCTTTTATGGATTGTTGATTTCTTACCAGTGATGCTAGTTTAAAGAAGAGAGAAAGACTGGATGCATGAAAGATGGTTAGGAGTCCGTTGTGATAATCTGGACAATTTGGTTCTGGACCAGGTCTAGGACCATGCAATTGGTAAAGAAGGTATGCCAGACTGATCTGATGGGCCAGGCTAGGCCAGATCCGTGTCTTGCTTTGCCTTCTGGCTGGGGTGTCCGTTGTTGCCAGAGGGTCAGGGAGCTCAGTGACAGCCGAACAACGTCCCTCATGTAGTTTGTGGGCGTGCACAGACTGGTCTCACTTCACTCCTATGCTGGGCATCTTTTGTCCCTCACCCTGGGGCTTCCTGCTGCCACTGATGCTTTCGAGCTTTGTGCACACTATAGGGGCACTTGGGTGACCCGAATGTCCACTCTTGGCTTGGATGTCCGACTCCTGGCTTCAGCCTAGATCACGATCTCAGGGTTGTGAGACTGAGTCACACATGGGGCTCTGTGCTCAGTGAGGAGTCTGCTTGGGACTCTCTCTGCCCTTCCCCCTACTTGCTCATGTGCTCGCTCGCACTCTCTGTAAAATAAATGAAATCTTAAAAAAAGAAGCTTGTACACAGTATATATGTGTAAAATACACAGAAGTGCAGGGTAATTAACACCTCAAGGAACAAAAATTGAATAATAGGAGCTAGAAGTTCAATCTTTCTCCTACCTTTCCCTAAATAGACTGTTTAGGGATGCAGTTGCTTCATGGGGTCTGTAAGAGGACATCTTTCCACGAGAAGCAACCAGCTTTTCCAGAAGCTCTGGCCGGCTATGTAACTCGTTCCTTTTGATTTGCTCTTTCTTTTTTCCTGCATTGTTTTCCTTATCTTACATTCTTGCTTCCCTGGGATTGAGCTTTCCAGTAAAGTATTATCACATACACTTCTACCTCTGGCTCTGGTTTCTTTTTTAACAAATTTTTGAATTTAAATTTAAATTGAATTAAATTTGCCAACATATAGTATAACAACCAGTGCTCATCCCATCAGGTGCCCTCCTTAGTGTCTGTCACCCAGTCACCCTGGTTTTTTTTTTTTTTTTAGATTTTATTTATTTATTTGAGAGATGGAGAGAGAGAGAGGGCATGTGCACAAGCAAGGGAGTGGCTGAGGAAGAGGGAGAAGCAGACTCCCAGCTGAGCTAGGAGCCCGATGTGGGGTTCGATCCCAGGACCCTGGGATCATGACTTGAGCTGAGGTTAGATGCTTAACTAACTGAGACACCCACGTGCCCCAGACTCTGGTTTCTAGAGCCAAGAAATCAGAAAAAAGAACAGGAGAAGTCCAATGGAGAATAAGATGGAGGAACGAGAAGGATATGGTAATGGCTTGACTATATTTGGCAAATATTAAGGGAAATGTAAAAATTAGCTCCAGTTTAGAGATCCCCATGGCGAGGACTCACGTTCCTCTTCTGGGTGAGTAACATACACTGATTTTCAAACCTAGCAAATTAAAATTGGGAGTTTGTCTGCACCCTTCCATCTACAGGAAGTTGACATAGGCCCTTGAAGGTTGCTATGCATGTCAAACTAAATGGCAGAGAAAAAAGGTGGTTGAGGGACCCAAGAGACCATCCCTGATGTCTACACAGCCATGTTTTATTGCACGTTGTTAGATCCTCCAGGAGTTGGTGCTTAGTGTGCTGGTCTCAGGGTAGTTAGCTGCCAGGGCTCTGGGAAGCAGAAAATTGGGTGGATGAGCTTGATTATTCAAATAAAGTAGTTTGACACCTAAATTACTTGGATAATTGCCTCGTTGTGGTCTATGGCAACCTGAGCCCTAGAACTACTGGAGCCACAGGAAATCTGAGAGTCATAATTGTCTGTGAGAAACTGAATGGGGCGTCTGAGGAGGTGTCTGCAGCATAGGAAATGAAGGCAGACTGTTCAAAGTGGCAAATAGTAACATGTTCGTGGTGGTAGGCAAAAGCTCAACCCAGGTTGGGAGTGAGTCGGGGGCAAATTCTAGCTGGTCTCTGACAATTTTCTCACTGTGTTATTGACCCTGGTACCTCCATGGGGTGCACATTTACCCCAGCATTTCCAATAGTTAAATTTCCATCCTCCAGGAAGCAGCCCCTAATTCTCCTCTCCCAATTTTGGCTTCTTGTTTCCTTCCAAGTTCACCAGGGGACTGAGCTTGTACTAGATTTATTTACACTTATTTATATGTTGCTTTGTAAGTGTTTTTAAGCCATTTTTCTATGTGTGCCATGTGCCCTTAAGTGGATTTATGTTCTTTCAGATAGTCTCTACAGTAGCCATTTCCCGTTTTCCTTTCATTTGCATTTTATAACTCTGTTCACTTAATATTGTCTCATAAAAACCACCATGTAACTTCTTAAAACCTTTCTCCACACATTGCTTCTTTCTGCTGTTGACTCCAAGTATGGAAGCAATGTTACGCGCAGATAGGATAGGGAACATGTGCTGTTAGGTTTTTGCTTTACAGATTATCTGCTTTAAGACAACATCTCTAGGAAATCTTTGCATCTAAAAACCTGGTTCCTTGTGCATCTCCTGTGTCATTGCCACCAGCACGATAGGCTGAGCTGCTTCCCGTACCCACAAAACATATGAGCTTTGCCTTTCTCTGCTTGGAAAATCCTTACCCTTCTGTGCTTGGCAAGTGAGGAAGAACTCATGCTTCAAATACTTTAGAGCCTGCCTCCTGTCCCATCGCATCTGCTCCCATGACGCTTTTTGCAAAGCTCTACTAAGGTCCATGTCTATTTTATAGTGCTTGTCTGTTTTTACACCGGTCTTTACCAAAATGCATACCTCAAGACCACAGCCTGTTCACCTTCCTAACCACACCCCAAATGAGTCCTTCACACAGCAGATACTCATAAATGTTAGAGAAGAAACACTCAGTGGATAACTTCTTGCATAGAATGTTGACAGTTCTCTGTTCTTCCCTCCCAGGTGCCCGACTGGATTAATTTTTCTAGCTTCATTCTTCATACACCTCCTCTTCCTCAAGGATCAGTGTTCATGTGATCCCAGTCTGTCCTTTGCCATCGTCTCAACTGCCCGTTACTTGGCAGAGACAGAATGGGCCTAGGAGTGGTTTAAGTAAACAATGTGTTCATTTATAAAATAGTTATCCTAATATTTGTCTCACATGTATTATGTGTCGGGTATGGCTATCCTCTACGTGCTAAGGATACATCAATTAACGAGACCATCAAAATCCCTGCCTTCATGATGCTTTTATTTTAGTGATTTAGCCTGAAAGTTAGACTGAGAGACAGATTGAGAATGGAAAACTGAACTTTTTGACTGTTGTCTGAGAAATTTAATTCCAGATCAATCGATCTCTCTTCCTTATTCTCATCCTCACCTCCCTATGTATATATATTTTTTTGTTTTCCCACTTTAATTTGGTAATTGAGTTCTATCTGCATGTCACTTCTTTTTTTAAAAGATTTTATTTATCCATGAGAGATACACAGAGAGAGAGGCCGAGACACAGACAGAGGGAGAAGCAGGCTCCCTGCCCAGAGCCTGATGCGGGACTCGATCCCAGGATCCTGAGATCACGACCTGAGCCAAAGGCAGACGCTCAATCACTGAGCCATCCAGGGGCCCCTGCATGGAGCTTTCTGTCATCATATTTTCTAGTAACCAACACCAACACATATGCCCATACCATGCTAGAGGGACACTGGCATCTATACACATATGCTGTACTTCAATAGTTATCCAATGTGTACACTCACTAATCATCCATTCACCCAAATATCAAACCCCCCAAGATACAACTTACATGATATGAGATACAAATGACACAAGCTTCCCCTTTGCTACTACACATCCTTTCAGATGCATTTTCTAATGTGCATGGATGTGGGTACTCCTAGGACACACCTGCAGACATTGGCTTTCCCTCCATTTCACCTTCCTCCTTTTTCTGGCAAAGAATGGGATGTGCAGACATGCTCCATCTTGTCAGGGGCACAATCATGTATGCACATCGGAACAACTTTCAAAACGAGCTGGCCAAGGGGAAGGAGAAGGGAACAAATACTTAAGGACCATCTTCAATAGGCCGGGCCTTTTATATATTTTATTTTATTGAGACTTTAAAACTATACACATGGCAGATGTACGTATCTCCATTTTGTAAATGCAGGAACTAAAATTCAAAAATATTAAATAATAGTGGTGTTGGGACTTGAACTCAGACCTGACTGATTTCTAGCTTATGATCTTTCTTTTCACATGCTAGGACTGAACCACATGCAGGGAAGTGTGAGTTTTGGGTTTTGGGTTTCTTCAGCAGTGCAGGGGTATTGTTCTCAGCCAGTGGCAAGGGCTAAGGATGTAGCCCACATTCATGAAACAAAGACTCTGACCTGTAACCAAAAGGTCCTGTGGATATTGGCAGTTGATAAAACACTTTCACAGAGATCTAATGACAGCATGTGCCTTTGTGTGTGGTGTTTTACAATTTCTAAATGTTTCCCACCCATAGAGCCTCTTTGATCTTCACATAGCCCTCTGAAGGATGCAGTCCATACTCATTTCATATTTAAGAAAATTGAGGGGGAATAAAAAAAAAAAGATCAGTATTAACTGAGGAAATTATTTCTCTGTCACATACACACACACACACACACACACACACACTCCCTACTGGGGCCTCTCATGGGGCTAATTATGCTTTTTCTCACACATCATCTCCGTGAAATGTTAGTATTTTACCCATTTTACAGATGAGGAAATATTTGAATCATATGATGAAATATTGGACTGAGCGCTATTTTCTAACGAGCTCAGCTAATTGACCTCCAAGTCATCCTGAGGGGTGGGTGTAGTCTTTACTACAGCCCTATAGGCTACCAAAGAGGGGATTGTTTCACTCAGGGAATGTTTTCTCTAACTCAATCCCCGCTTCTGCAGCTTTGTTCTATTTCCTTATGGTTTTTATTTCCTCATAAAGAATGAAGAATAGCTGCCGGTGGTCTTCGAGTAATAATTCTTCGGAGCTCTGAAGCCCATCATGCTGTTGAAGACAGTCATCTCCCAGTCCCCATCATTGCACATTAGAGTGGACTTGCCTCCAAGCGTTACCCAGTAGAGGCTAAGAGCCATAATGTGAGTCCACTCTTTCTCATTCTCTGAATCCAGAAGACATATTGAGCTTGCAAAAAGCTCCTGGCCTGCCCGCCAGTGGTGAGTGTGGACTTGAATAGACAGGGAGGACAAAAGGCTGTGGCCTGGTTTTCCCCATCCTTTATAACTTGCCCTCCTGTCTCTCACCTCCTAGCCTGCTTCCTTGGACTTATGACCCTTTCCTTGCTTCTATCCACAGATGTACATTCACTCCTGTTTCATTGCCTTTTCCTTTGACTCCTTGTAAACACACATAGAGACACCACATGGGATCTTGTGGATAACCCTTCATTTTAATCCTTCACTCCCTGACTTGGCTTCTCTCAATTTAGTTTCTCCATAGCTTTCCAGCACTTACTTCTGGAGCTGTGCAAAATGTCTCCTGATCTGGCCCTGTCTCCCTTTATTGTGATCCCTGTGTCTTGCATGTCATCTCATCTCCACTATGGGACTGAACTCTACCTGTGGGAAAGGACTATATCTTCTGCTGCTGGATTTCTCTCTACTTCCTGAACACAAGATGGTCATCTCAGAAGTGACTAGCTTACACATCATCTGATGATTCTCCAAGTCAGCAAATTATTTCTTAAATTCCTATTTGATTTCTTGCTCTAATTTTGGATATAAATCCAGCATTTCTGGATTTATAGAACAATTTTTTTTTTTGCTTATGACATTAGCTCAGGTTGATGAGGAAGTGTGAGAGAAGAAAAAAATATGATTCTAGGGATGAACACAATTTCTTGGGCCAATTAACTGAGGCAGTTCCCATGTTTATTATGTTTAACTATTGGGTGATTAATTTAGGGAGTTTTATAGACAGTTTAATACACTACTGGCATAAGGAATAAGCCAGTTTATATAAAAGAAGAGAGAAAGAACACTGAGATATATCTGCATCTGATGATGAATATGACAAATGAAAGATGGGGACATTAGAAAAATTTCCATAAATTATATAGCTCAGAATGTGGGTACAAATAGTTAACTCATAAATATTGGCATGTAAATTATCTTCAGAAAATTTAAAATTCTAACCCGACCGCTCCCTGCCTGTCAGCATGCATCTCAGCTACCATACCCCAGTCATTCCCAAATTGGCATTGCAAACTCCTTCCAATGATGCTTATATAAATCACAATTGCCCAGGTAAACTCCTTGGCAAAGTCAAATTTAAAAATTAGTCTGATAATTTCTTTTTTGTTTTTTCCTGCGGACGGACAGCACAGGGGAGTCTGATAATTTCTAATATTTCATTGTACACTTCATTTTATTAGCACAGGTGATCACGAGTTGCCTGAGATTAAACCAAGACTATTTATTGAGTGCCTGGGATAAGCATGGCAGGAGTAGCAGGGTAAGGTCAGTTCAAGGCCATAAGAGAACTAACATCTATCACTTGAAGTAGATGTAGCTCTATGGACCAGCCCCACACCTTCTCTGTCTACTGCCTCAAGTGCCCGTTCTGTCCCACACCTATTTCCCTGACATGTAGCTAGTTCAGTCTTTTTGACCTTGCCTTGCCTAGTCTCTGCTTTTCTCACCTCTGCCTTTCTGGAACTACCACACATACATACTCACACAGAAAAACTCCGTTCTTTGTTCCTCTCTTTTGGTCACTAGATACGTATTTATAATGTTAAAAGTGCCTTCTGCTGTCCACTCTGTCATGCAACTGATGATTTTAGTGGGCGGGGGGTGGAGGGCAATGCTTTCCCTAAGGGGGCCACTTGGTTCAAGCAGCCCAACATAGATCTACCATCAATTTGCTCTCTGTATGCCTTTGCCCCTATTATTTTGTCTCTCTGTAATCTTTCATTTATTCAACAAATATCTATTAGGTGCTTACTATGTACCAAGAATTATACTGTACTTGTGGTTTAATGGTGACACAATATTGCTGTTTCTCCTAATTACCAGATATTTTAAAAGCCTGATAAAGAAAGCTATATCAGGAAAACAGGTCTAAGAAGAAGTTGATTTATTTTTCTTATCCCTGGAGATATTACTATTTGGGGGAAGGTGGTGGTGAAGGGGCCAATATCGCTGGTCGAAGACTTCTTCCTCACTTTAGCTCCTGCGCTGGATAATGGGGTAGGGGGGCATGCCTGTCTCATAGCTCCCTCCCCCCATACCTTCTCAGCCCTATTGTCTTGCCCCAGCCCCCTGCAACCGTGAAGGAGGCTGTCACTGTAATTAAGCAGTCTGTAATCAACGAAGTCCCATTAAGAAATAATGAGGCCAGTAATGCAGTGGGTACTATTGATGGGGGATTAGTGAAACTCATGTGGTTTCCTCTAACTCCTCCACTTTCTGAGGAAGTGGGGGTGGAGAAACTGTTGACTCAGCACTCTTAGCATTAATGTCTGTGTTCCCCCTACACTCTCAAATTACCTTCCTTGCTGAAGGTGGAGGTGTTGGATGGGACACAGCTCCCCACTATGTATGGGAGTGTCTTGCGGGTAGGGCTACAGCACAGTCATATCTGTATTCCCCATGCTTGCACATCATAAGTGCCTAATAAATGTACCATGAATGCTGGGAGAAGGTGGGCTAAAAGCACAGGACCCATGTGTCCTGCCATCTTGCTTAAACTTTCTCAAATAGTTTGTGGCTCCATTAGCATCTGGGTAAATATCATTGACTGAAGGAGTTCTTGGTACCAAAAAATCATAGGCTCTTTTCATACTCTTCATATATTGAATCCTGCCTTTATTGCAATTACCTATATATGAGAGCACACGTTCTTAGAGGACAGTGGCTAATTTACAGAGTTTTATATTCCACAGAGCGTATATTGAGTGCTTCCTAGCCCCAGTAAAGCCCTCAAGCTTATCTTGCCCCTCAAGCTTATCTTGCAGCAGCAAGGATTGGGGCTAGACTATAAGAAAAAACTGCCGTGCCAGAAAGTCAAAGGACAGATCCCCAGAATATCCCTTTCTTTTAATTTTCCTGAGTCTGGTGGAACAATGAAAGCTACATTGAAGAATAATCACTCTAGAAGTTCATGAACTGCTTTATGTGATCCTCTCTGTCAAGGGACCTTGCTTTGTATTAAGATGTTGTTCATTCCCCTTTCCTTTTTTTTTTTTTAAAGATTTTTTTTTAATTTATTTATGATAGTCACAGAGAGAGAGAGAGAGGCAGAGACACTGGCAGAGGGAGAAGCAGGCTCCATGCACTGGGAGCCCGATGTGGGATTCGATCCCGGGTCTCCAGGATCGCGCCCTGGGCCAAAGGCAAGCGCCAAACCGCTGCGCCACCCAGGGATCCCTCATTCCCCTTTCCTAAAGTGAATGCCGTGGAGTCTAAAGAGGCTTCTTTGTGAGAGCAGGAGAAGAACTTCTCAAGTGCCTTTCAGCCCAAAGCTCCTGAAAGCTCATGCAACCTTAGAATCTCTTGAGCTTGCAGTTTTTTGCGTTTGTTTTTGTTTTCCCCTAAGCCCGGGGACTAGCGCTAGATGGGCCAAACAGGCAACTAGAAGATAGAAGTTCATGCAAGTAATTTCTCTACTTTTACAATACTGCCTCTAAGTTGTACAACCTGATCTCAAGCAAAGAAGAAATTTATAATTTCTTTTAAGGTAGAAAGCTCTTCTGAAGAATGAAGAAATGTGGTGTGGTGGGTAAGGGCACAACTTTCAAGTCATATAGGTCTGGATTTCAATTTAGCAGAGTTCCAACTCATTCTCCTGTGTACTAGGGCAAGTCTTACCTCTGAAATGGTGGTAAGAATATCTGCCACAAACGTTTGTAAGTGTTTAGTAGAAAAGAAGATGTAGGGATGCCTGGGTGGCTCAGCGGTTGAGCGTCTGCCTCAGCTCAGGGCGTGATCAGGCTCCCTGTGTGGAGCCTGCTTCTCCCTCTGCCTGTGTCTCTGCCTCTCTCTGTATGTCTCTCATGAATGAATAAATAAAATCTTTAAAAAAAGAAAAGAGAATGTAAAGTACTTCCTAGCACTGTGCCTGGCTTATGCTGAATACTCAAAAATGGTACTTAGGAAGAAAAGCACTAAACTCACTTCAGTCTCTACTTTTTTCTATATGCTGTGTAATTTTGCCTAGATTTATACGAACTTTGTGATTGTTCTCATGTGTCTTTGTGTTTTGTTTCCCCACTTAGACTATAAGCTCCTCTGGGAGCTGGTATGCTTTGATATTACTCTTTGATATTATTGAATTCCACAGAAGATTTTTGGGCAGGGCCTCTGCCCAGGTACTAAATAATTATTGTTGGCCCACCTGCTGATTTAAGTTCATGAAATCTATTATTTGATCTAATTTGACTATTTGGGGCACCTGGGTGGCTCAGCAGTTGAGCTCCTGCCTTTGGCCCAGGGTGTGATCCTGGAGTCCTGGGATCAAGTCCCACCCACATCAGGCTCCCAGGAGCCTGCTTCTTTCTCTGCCTGTATCTCTGCTTCTCTCTCTGTGTCTCTCATGAATGAATAAATAAAATCTTTTAAAAAATAATAATTTGATTATTTGATTTAATACAGAGGAGCTTGCTCTGTATTAAGATATAGTTCTTCCACTTTCCTTAAGTGATTTGAAGAAAACAGAAGAAAGGAACATAGATGTACACTGCAGGTGGTAGGGAAGAGAAGAAAGCCTGTGCAGTAAATAGGGTGGATGAGAAAATCGGGCCTCTTAGACTTGGCTGAGCCCACATACTGAATAGAACCTTGTCTTATAGGGCTGTAGTCATGGGCTTTGCTCATCTGGAAGCATGAACTCCTGGCCTGAAACCACAGTTGCAGGGTAATCCTGGTGCTGGAGGTCATCTCTGTAATCCCCTTCCCTTCCCCAAACTAGACTTCCATTTTACCTTGTTTCTTTTCCTGATGAGTTCTCTCTTCTCCTTGTCTGTTCATTTTTGCCATATCTATGTATGCTCTCCATTTCTTTAATGATTTTGCAGCAAATGTTTGTCTTGGTCCAGCTTGTTCCTGTTACCCTGCATCATTGAGCTTAGCCATCTCCTTACTCTATGATATTGTGTGGCTAAAATGAAACAAACACCTCCAGATATCTATTCCTCCTACAGAAACCCTTCTTGCTAGATCAGACCCCTTCCTGCACCACATTGGAAATCTCCTGTCTTGGCTATCAGTGTCATAACTTGCTACTGGAAGTGTGGACAATTGAGACAACAGAGAGCCCTTACTAAAACAGTGAAAGGCCTTGGAGGCCTTTGGCTTAAAGGATATGGAACTTAATCCCTGAGAATTCAGGAGATATAGCACCTCTGCCAGCCTTCATCCTCCCTACCCCATGATGTCAGCATTTGTACATTTGAGACATGTAATGAAGAATTTTTAGTGACACTACTTACTGTCATCTGGCAGCATACTGACTGGTTCCATGACATGTCCTACAAGGGGTAGGTTGACTTGGACAGTAGAAGGCCTTTGCTATTTGAGATATGGAAATGGGAGCCAGAAAATATTTCACAGGACAGTGAGAAGAAATGGCAGAAACACCCAAGTCTCCTGGCCATAACAACATTTTTCTAGATGTGTCTCCTAAGGCAAGGGAAACAAAAGCAAAAATAAACTATTGAGGGGCACTTGGCTGGTTCAGTTGGTAAAGCATGCATCTCCTTATCTCAGGGTTGTGAGTTTGAGCCCCACATTGGGCATTACTTAAAAATAAAAAAATCTTTAAAGATAAACTATTGGGACTACATCAAGATAAAAAGCCTCTGCACAGCAAAGGAAACAATCAACAAAACTAAAAGACAACCTACTGAATGGGAAAAGATATCTGCAAATGATATATCCAATAAAAGGTTAGTATCCAAGATATATAAAGAACTCCCATAACTCAACACCAAAAAACAAATAATCTATAAAAAAATGGGCAGAAGACACAAATAGACGTTTCTCCAAAGAAGACATAATGATGGCCAACATATATGTGAAAAGATGCTCAACATCGCTCATCATGAGGGAAACGCAAATCAAAACCGCAATGAGCTATCGCCTCACACCTGTCAGAATGGTTAAAATAAAAAAACTCAAAAAACAACAAGTGTTGGCAAGGTTGTGGAGAAAAAGGAACTTTCATGCACTTTTGGTGGGAATGCCAACTGGTGCAGCCATTGTGGAAAAAAGTATGGAGGTTCCTCAAAAAGTTAAAAATAGAACTATTCTATGATCCAGTTTTCACACTATTTACCCAAAGAATACAAAAACAGTCATTCAAAAAGATGTATACACCCCTGTGTTTATTGCAGCATTATTTACGATAGCCAAATTTTGGAAGCAGCCCAAATGTTCATCAATAGATGAATGGATAGGGGATCCCTGGGTGGCACAGCGGTTTGGTGCCTGCCTTTGGCCCAGGCACGATCCTGGAGACCCAGGATCAAATCCCACGTCGGGCTCCCGGTGCATGGAGCCTGCTTCTCCCTCTGCCTGTGTCTCTGCCTCTCTCTCTCTCTCTGTGTGTGTGACTATCATAAATAAATAAAAATTTTTAAAAATAGATGAATGGATAAAGAAGGTGTAGTATATTTTCAGTGGAGTATTATGCAGCCATGAAAAATAATGAAATCTTGCCATTTGCAATCACACGGATGGAGCTAGAAAGTATGATGCTAAGTGAAATAAGTTAGTTACAGGAAGGCAAATACCATGTGATTTCACTCATATGTGGAATTTAAGAAACAAAACAAATGAACAAAGGGGGAAAAAAGAGACTAGCCAAGAAACAGACTCTTAACTATAGAGAACAAACAGATGGTCACCACAGGGGAGATGAGTGGGGAGATGGGTGAAATAGGTAGTGGAGATTAAGAGTACACTTATCTTGATGAGCTCTGAGTAATATATAGAATTGTTGAATCACTATATTGTATCCTTGAAAACAATACAACCCCATATGTTAACTATACTGGTATTAAAATAAAATTTAAGTTTAAAAAAAGCCAAAAGGCTCCTGCTTTCAAATAAGGGTTTTCCTAAACCTACCAAAGAATCCACGACACCTGCTGTGCTAGTAAATTCTTCTGAAGTCGAACCTTAATCTTCTCGGTACTTTTTCATTCGCCTATAGTAATGTGTTGCTTTGTTATTGTTTTTAGGTTGCTTTTATTGTGCATATTTTGCCTTCCCAGGTAAATTCCTGGGCAGGGCCTGACTCTTCAGAGGAATTTTTTAATCTCCCCCCAGAGGTGCCCATGTCAAGGCCATGCTAGAGCAGAAGCTCAAGAGCAGTGATTAATCAACCATAGTTGAAAGCCCAGAAAATAAAACAATCAACATCCTGCATCTGAGGACTTTGCTCCAGACTAAGACATAATCCAACCATTTCCTTTTCATAAGACAAGTGTTGACTGAAGGGGTGTGTGATTTTTTTGGCGAAAGGATAGATGGAATTACAGAACTCAGGTACCCTGCTTTGCCTTGTTTTGTGAAAGGGGAAAGGAAGTGAACTCTTCTTTGAGATGGCTGACAAGCTGGAGAGAAAGAGCTTTAAGATTTAGTGGAGAGAGGCTTATTGGAGCCTTCTGCAGAGCAAGTCAACTACCCTAGTTTTATTCTGTTCCCATTCCTTGCCATTCCCACCTGTAATTCTGTCTTGGCAAAAACCCCACACTGCATGTTCTCAAAGTACTTTGTAGACCTTAATTAGTTCCGTGGGAAGTAAGGCAAAACTCAACCTTCATTCTACCCACAGAGGTGATGGCGGTGGGGGTGGAGGAAAGTAAGAAGAGGGACAAGCAGAGCACCCAGGCAATTACTGAAGGCCACGTGGTACAGGAGAAGCTGGGGCTAAAACCCTTGGGTCCTGAGTCCCGGGAAATATTCCTTAGCCTTCCAGATTCCTAAACAGGTAGTGGGTTCATCCTACTAACCTACTTTGTTAGGGTGTTGTTGATGAATCTATCCTAGATGATAGGTTTGGAAGATTGTTAAGGAAAGCATGTCATTAAGTCCCTACTCACCCCCTCCTTGACAAATAGCCCTGGAGGGAAGTGGGTGTTAGCCAGAACTGGAGGGCCTCCACTTCAATGGGATGGACTGAGATTCAGCAACAGGAGGAATTTTCCAAGAGTGAGCGAAATCAGGGCATATGTTGAGGGTGATGGGTGCAGGTGGGGAAGGCCTAGAATGGGTGACACATGGTCAGGTAGTCTGGAAAAGATCATCAAGAAGCAACTGGATTCCACTAAAGCCATTATGGATGGTTGCTTTCCTAAAATCCAGGACAGTTTTGGTAGTGGTTTCCTTTCCTCCCTTTCTAAAAGCAGAGAACCTCTCTGAGACTGTCACAAGAGAACTGAGTGTTTTGCAAATTATGGACTAAGTTTGGGCCTGGGATTGCTCTGTCTTTCTCTAGAAGTCATTAAGTGTTTGAGCTCTGAAGTCAGAGACCTAGGTTTGTCACTTCCATCTATTTGAACCTGAGTAAGTTACTTCTTTAAACCTTGATTTCCTCATCCATAAGATGGGCCCAGTAATAGTAATTAACTCAAAGGTTTGTTGTGAGGGTTAAATGCTGCAGTTCAGGTGCAGCCTCAACACAGAGCTGGCATGTACCACACACTTGACTCATTTTAGCTCCACCATCACCTCACTCTTTTCTGTGTGGATTATCCACTTTGAATTGTAGCCATGCTCATTTCTTTGGTCAAGTCCCAATCTTCTCCCTGGTCTCTTGGCCATCTTCTCCCACCCTTAATCAGTGAGAAGTCAGGCAACACTAATACCAAATTCTTTTTCATGTTGTTAGGACAGAGCAGAATTAGGAAGGTCAAACTGCCACTGTAAAAAATATTATGTAGATTAATACAGCTTCGTACCCTCGATATGTTCTCATAAAGGCTGTTAAGTGGCTATTTTTATGTTGGGTAATTTTTAGGTGACTTTCTTTACAATTCTGAAGTAATATTCTCATAGAAACAAGAATCACAGTTAAGGAAAGAGTATTTGAATGCGAGACACTTTCTCTGGACAGGGCTGAGGGCTAGAAGGGAAGATGGCCAAAGGGCAAGAAGAAAAAACTTCTGGGGGTGATGGATATGTTTTGGTTTCAGGTCAATGTGAGATCCAGCCCCTCGTTGGGCTCTGTGCTCACTGCAGAGTCTGCTTGAGATTCTCTCCCTCCCCCCCCTGCCCCTCCTGCTCATGCTCTCTCTCTCAAATAAGTAAATAAATCTTAAAAAAAAGAAACCAGGATGTTTTTATGTACAATAAGATCTAGTGAAATTTATATCGTTTTTACTTTTAATGCAGCATTATTTCTATGTGTAGATTATTAATATAAGCTTTTTAAAAATTTATAAATTTTGGCATAAGTATACATTTGCAAAATCGGCATCACAGCCACAAGGCTTTGAGCTGCCCAAGGGCAAAGGCTGCACCATACCAGTCCTTAGTCTCTAGTGTCTAATGTCTATCTAATGCCTGGGATAGACCTTCTCAACAAATGGTGAATGGGAGTAGGTGTTTCTTTGAAATTACCACTAATTCCATAGAATTCAAATGTTTAAGCAGCTTGCTAAATACTCATCTGATTACCTAAATTGAAAGAGCCACGTCAAGATGCTTTTGCAAATGTCTCAGTTCTTGTTGGTTCCAATTTTGCGCTTAACCATAAACCCTGGGAAGAAATGACACTGATCTACTAACTGCTAACACACTGAAGTTGTGTCAACCAACTTTATTATTATCTGTATCTACTTTGAAGAATGAGGTTCTAATAGAACTGAGGACTGATAAGCAGAACATCTTAGAGAACAGTAGGTATTTAGGCTGCAGGTTGTAGGGGCAGGCTTCCAATCACAGTCTCATTAATATATATAGACGGGGAAGGACATATGATAGTGTTTTCTCACACCCCGGACCTCCTATGCCCTCTCAACACTTGAGCTCCCATCTTCCTCCCCCTCTATCATTAAAGCCCTCTAATGCTAACTCCTACAACTTCCCTCCCCTTGACCTCTAGACTTTATTATAACTACATTGCCTTGCCTCCAAGTCTCATATCAATTAGAGGAGTACTTGGCCTTTCTACTTTTAGAACAACCTCTCCACTTCTGTTTCCACTCCATCTTCTTCCTTCTTACCCATTCTTGACCCATGTTCTCATTTTTCTCACTCAAAATAAACTTTCTTTGAATCTCTTTCTCCTGAAACTTTTTCCGTTCCCTCTCACCTTTCACTCCATCATCTTTCCAAAGTCTCCATCGGCATTCCCCATCTTGGTTTATGGAGTCACCATCCAGTCTCTCAAGCTAAAACCTTTGCAGTCATCCTCATTTATGTCAAGTTACTCATCCAGACTTGTGACCAACTGAACTGCATTACAGAACCCTCTCTTAAAAAAAAAAAAAAAAAAAAAAGATTTTACGTATTTATTTGAGAGAGAGAGAACATGAGTGGAAGGTAGCCGGGGATGGGGCAGAGGGAGAGAGAGAAGGAGGCTTCTTGCTCAGTCAGGACCCCGAGATCATGACCCAAGCTGACAGCAGACACCCAACTGACTGAGCCACCCAGGTGCCCCTCAGAACCATCTCTTGAAGACATTTCTCCTCTCTGCTCTGTTTTGGTGCAAACTCTAATTACCTATATTCTGAACTATTGCAATAGCCACCATTCACTTCTTTCTACCAGGTGACTTCTATCAGCCCAACTTCCATACCACTACCACCACCAAAATTGTCTTCCTAGAATATGAATCTGATTGGGTCACTCCTCTGCTCAAACTTGGGCTCTGTATCTCTGTGTTATGGAGGTAAGCACTCAGATGTGGCTCTAATAGCCTATCAATCCAGCTCCCTAAGGGCTTGCCTGAGGCCACTGCCACATTGCGCTTAGGGTTTCAGGCTCTGTGAGGCCACATGCTTATTTCATATGGAAAATTCTTACCTGTCTTTCAATACTGCCTAACTAACACCACTTCCAAGAACACTATACTGATACATTCCCCTCCAAAGAGTTAGATGTCTCTACCCTGTGTACCCATAGCAATCTGTTTATATTTCCATTTGACATTTATTGTGTTGTTTTAAAGTTTTTGAAAAATCTCTCTTTCTCTACTAACCCTCTATGAACTAAGCTCATTTAGGACAAGACTCAAATTTTCTTCGTCTTTGTATCCGCCCAGAGCAATAATTAACATATTACCAGAGACCAATATGCATTTTGTTGAGTGACAGTAGCAGTTTTCTACTGGGCAGTTCCAGGCAGTCAATGTGAAGTTAACGGCACTATTTTCTCCAATGTGCAAGAGAAAATTCATTAAGAGAATAGGTGACAGTTGCAGGGCAATATACCCCAAACACAAATACAAATGACATTTGCTCTTTTCCTGTTATTTGGATTTACTGATGTTTTAGATTAACTACTGTTTTGGATGAACTCTGCCTCCACCTCCTTTTTGTAATATTGATCTAGTTGAATATATAAATCCTTCTCTTAGCTTATCCACACAATTGTACTTCTTGTGCGAGATAAATAGTTAGAAGTTAGTTATAAATACTGCCTCATTCTGGGATAGCAGATTTGTGCTCTCTCCTCGCCTATTATCAGTCATACTTAACTGATTTTGCTATGGATTTACTAAAGTTTTTCCTGGCTGAGACATTTATTTTAAATAGGTGCTGTTTTCACCCTCTAACTCCAAAATATTTTTCTTTCTGTTTTGTTTACTCTTGTATCTCAAACACTTGGAACAGTGATGGCACATAATAGGTATTTGATAAATATGTTCTGAATGAGTGAATACATTTTTATTATTCTCAGATATTTCATATAGTTTAATATGTGAATAGATATTTCATATATAAAATACTATATATGACAAATATAAATATGAAATAAGTAAAACAGAGAACTATATGCCTCCCATCTAGCTAAGAAATAAACTATTATTAATATTAGCGAAGCCTCTTTTGTGTATCTGATTGTATCCCTTTTCTCTCCTTCAGGAAAAAAAAACCTCTATTCCAAATTTTGTGTTTATCATTCCTTGAATTCCATTATGTTTCACTACATATAGATCATTTGACAACAAATTATTTAAATTTTAATGTGCTTAAACTTTTGTAAAAATTTTGTCATGATACGTGAATTCTTTGGTGATTTGCTTTTTCTTCTTCTTTTTGTTAAAAGATTTATTTATTTATTTATTTATTTATTTATTTATTTATTTATTTATTTATTTATGAGAGATACAGAGAGAGAGAGGAAGAGGCAGACACATAGGCAGAGGGAGAAGCAGGTTCCATGCAGGGAGCCCGATGTGGGATTCGATCCCGGGACTCCAGGATCACGCCCTGAGCCAAAGGCAGAGGTTCAACCACTGAGCCACCCAGGTGTCCCAAGGGTTACTATCTAGAATATACAAAGAAATTGCAACTACATTTTAAAAAATCCAATTAGAGGGGCACCTGGGTGGCTCAGTCAGTTTAGTGCCTGCCTCTGGGGGCACCTGGGTAGCTCAGTAGATTGAGCATCTGCCTTCGGCTCAGGTCGTGATCCCACGGGCCTGGGATTGAGCCCCACATTGGGCTCCCTGCTCAGCAGAGTCTGTTTCTCCCTTTCTGTCTCTCTCTGCTGGTCACTCTGCTCATGCTTATGTGTGTGCTTTCTCTCTCTCTCAAATAAATAAATAAAATCTTTGGAAAAAAAAAAAAGGCGTCTGACTCTGGATTTCTGTTCAGGTCATGATCCCAGGGTTGTGAGATGGAGCCCCAAGTCAGGCTCTGCGCTGGGTGCGGAACCTACTTAGATTCTCTCTCTCTCTCTCTGCCCCTCCTCTTCCTCTTAATAAATAAAGAGATTCAATTAGAAAATGGGCAAAAGACTTTAATAGACATTTACTCAAAGAAGATATACATATGGCCAACAAGCATATGGAAAGATGCTAAATATTATAATCATTGGGAAAATGTGATTCAAAACCACAATAAGCTATCACCTTACATCTGTTAGGATGGCCAATTAAAAAAAAAAAAAAAAAAACAGAAAATAACAGATGCTAAAAAAAGAAAGAAAGAGAAAGATAGAAAGAAAATGACAAAAAAAAGAAAAGAAAATGACAAATGTTGGTGAAGATATAAATAAGTTGGCATCTTTGTGGTACTTACTGGAGGAATGTAAAATGGGACAGTCCACTATGGAAAACAGTACAGAGGTTCCTCAAAAAAGTGAAAAATAGAACTACCATATGAATAAGCAATCTCATTCTGGGGATTTATCCCAAAGAGTTGAAAAAAAGATCTCAGAAAGGTATTTACGCAATCTCAAAAGACACCCATGTTCGCTGCAGCATTATTCATAATTACCAAGAATTGGAAGCAATCTATCCATCAACAAATGAATGGATAAATAAAATGTACATACAATATACATACAATGGAATAATACTGCAAATCTTGTCATATGCTATAAAGTGGGTAAATCTTGGAAGACATCACATTAAATGAAATAAGTCAGTCACAAAAAGATAAATACTGCTTGGTTTCACTTCCAGGAGATGTCTAAAATAGTCAAACTCTTACAAACAGAAAATAGAATGATGGTTGCCACGGGCTTGGAGAAGGGGAAGGGGGGAGTTATTCAATAGGTATAGAGTTTTCAGTTTTGCAAGATGAGAAAGTTCTAGAAATCTATTGCACAACAGAGTTTTGCAACTGTATTGCACATACAGCTAAGGTTAAAGTGCTCTTTAACTGCTCTACTGTACACTTAAGGTTAAAGTGATACATTTTGTTATATTTTTATTATTTTATTTTATTTTTTTAAAGATTTTATTTATTTATTTATTTATTTATTTATTTATTTATTTATTCATGAAAGACACGGAGAGAGAGGCAGAGACACAGGCAGAGGAAGAAGCAGGCTCCACGCAAGGAGCCGGATGCGGAACTCGATCCCGGGACCCTGGGGTCACGCCCTGGGCCGAAGGCAGACACTCAACTGCTGAGCCACTCAGGTGTGCCTATGTTATATTTTTAAAACCCCTCCCCCCCATACAAAGAATAAACAGAATTGCTGGGTAATAGAGTATGTGTATCTTCAACTTTAGAATATAAAATTAAATTGTTTTCAAATTGGTTGTGCCATTTACTTATCACTAGCAGCGTATAAGAATTTTGCTCCACATCCTCACCAGCATTTGGTATTGTCATGCTTTTAAAATTTCACCTCTGATGGATTGTTTTAATTCGCATTTTATTGATTGCTGGAGACTTTGGGCATCTTTTCAGATGTTTATTGCTTATTTGGATTTCCACTTAAGTGAATGACCTATATATGTCTTTTGCTCATTTTTCTATTATTCTGTTTGTCTTTTCAATTGATTTTTATCAATTCTTTATATATTCCATGTGCAAATCTTTTATAAGTCAATCAAATAGCAAATATCCCCCAGTGTGTGGCTTGTCTTGTCACTTTTTAAATGAAGACCTTTAAAGAAAATAATCTTTTTGTGTAGTCAAATTTATCCATCTCTTCCATTGTGATTTACTCTATTTATATCTTGGTTTAAGATTTTTTTTTACCCTGAGGTCAGAAAGATATTCTGTTTTCTCCTAAAAAATTAAAGTTGTTGTGGAATTGAATTTTGAAGAGGTGTGAGAACATGGAATGGTAAATCAAGAGAGACTTTCCTTCTTTCATAGGAGGCGGATGCCCAATGTTGTCTATCTATGTGGAGTTAGAGCCAAAGTGGCTGCAGAGAGAGTTGGTCTAACCTCAAGAAGGGTTTCCTGTCGATGAGGGTTTGCAGAGTTTCATTGTCTTATTGAAGCAATGGAGTCTTTCACATTTTGTTTGGTAGTAGGAGATGGTTGCTTGAACACTAGAGAGATTATAATTCAACTGGAAGGGAAGAGGTGAAGAAGCAAGGGACAAATAAAATGATTATCAGTTGTCTCTGAACCTAAATATATCACTAACAGGCTGCAAGGCACAAACTAAATGTAAGTGCGTACAGCTCCATCTCTGCTTCCATACTTCTTCCTTATATTTCACTTAGAACTTTCTATCTGGCAGAAATAAAACAATCTCAAGAGAATATGGCCAAAGCCACAGTGGAAAAGATTAAAAAGTACAGCATTGAGTTAGAAATACTCTACTTGAGGACCAATGGAAGTGTGGACCTTCTCTGGAGCCTTTGAAAGTCAGACTGAAATGGCTTTAAGTGGAGGGAGGAGACCTCTGGAGCCATTTGGATCTCTGCAGAGGGTTTTTTTCAGTCTCCTGATTGGGTCGTCTGAAAAGTCCTTCTTGTTCTACTTAACCCAGGTCAGGCACCCCAACAAGGATGTTTCAGAAGGAGCCAGTAGAGAAGGTTTGGGAAAGACAAGGAGACAAAAAGCCTGGCCCCTATAGGAAAGCATAAGGAGTGGAGTGAGAAGAAAAGCTCTAGAGGAATAGACTGACAGAGTGGGGATGAATGACACTCCTGGCTCCTCCAAAGGGACATCACCATCAATCTTTAGTTTTTCATCCTAAGCTAGTGAAGGGGAGCAAGAGAGGAAGGACAATGCAGTGTAAATTATTACACAGCCCTTGGCTTTCAGAGTACCGCCAGTAAAAGAGATTTATGGAGTGAAAACTTCAAGCATAAGGTTCTAGAAAATGCTCACACCACCTTCAGGCACACTTATCAACTACATCTGTGCATTCATGCATGCGCCCCTCCCCGTGTGCATACACATACATTCGCCCCCACAGAAACAGCCTGTATGCAATAGTGTGCAACGTAATTTCACTACACTTCAGAGGCAACTCTGTCCGTTCTTCTGTTTCCACCAGGCTTCAGGGTAGATCCAACCACTGGTGTGAGTTTTGTTCAGGTTGACAAGGTATGAAAGGGGCACCTATAAAAGAGATGAGGAGTTGCAGAAGTTGCATTAAAGATATTGAATTCAGTATAGGGAATGATTTTTTTTTTTTTTTTTTTTTGAGGAAGGACACGAGGAAAGCAGTGTTTCATGCAAGTTATTCTGTTAACTATACATAAGAGGGAGTTAAGTTTTCACCACTAGAGACAGGAAGACTGAGAAGGAGACTATGCCATTGAACAGGTACAGAAAGCAACTTCTGGAAATGTCAGATAAAAACAAGACTGTAACTGCCAGGGCCAGACATATTGATCCCAGGGTAACGTGTATCTGTCTCCTGTCTTCTTCTTTCTATTTCCACTTTCCTGGGAGTTGGTACAGCCAGCAGCTGGAGGAGAGGGATCTTTGCTCTCATGCCCTTGGGTGTTCCAATGAGGAAGCCTACAGCCCTGTCTGGGTATCTCAGGAGTTCACTCAAAGGCTAGCAGACAAGGACTTCTGAGCCAAATCCATGACAAAGGCCTAGCTGATGTGAAGCAGCCTCTTGGATGCAGAGGCAAAGGGAGGGGAGGGAGGGGAGGCTGTTGAGAGGGCAACTCAGCTTTCCTCCCACCCATGGTGGCTCTTACACACCCTACACTGATGGTGACCACTCTTCCTTTCTTCCCTTGATTCAGTGTTAATGGTTGGGAATGACTTTGGCTATTTAACTTTACTCCCTCATGCTTTAGTGGTAACAACATCTAGGACATGCATACCTAAGACTTTACTATATTTAAAAGCAATTGCAGAACCATCATAGAGCCTTGTGATATTGTAATTTCATCTGTATGTGTTTTTATTTGCCATTTATTAGGTTGAACCATATGTGACTGATGGCATATTTGAGCATTTTGACATACAAAAATAAAAAATAAAACCTTGTAAATTTCACCCAAATATTAAAAACCCACTGTATGTTTAATAAGAGTAGAGGGCAACGTGATAGACTAGTTAAAAACCAGAGCCAAGCTGCCTTTTTTTTCTCCCCCCAGATGGCTTCACCATCTAGTCTTATGTAACTTTTCTGTGTCTTCCTTCCCTCATCCTTAAATGGAGATAGACTGCTTACCTCCTAGGCTCATTGTGAGAATTTAAATGAGCTGTCATATATAAAGCACTTAGAATAGTGCCCAACCTGAAGCAAGTTCTATATAAATATTGACTATTATTACAAGTTAGTCACTGTTATCTCGTTTAATTTTATTATTAAGTATTTCAGGCACACAAATAGGTATAGATAATAGGTAAATTACCATTTATCTGCCCACCTAAAGCATCACTGTTATAATGGAAACCCCATAGAATCCCTTCCCCTATCACATTACCGTCCCTTTGTTCTCTGATGTAACTTCTGTCTTGAATCTGGTGCTTATCATTACCATCAAAGTTTTTATAGTTTTCCTGTATATGTATATAACGTAAGCTATATACAGTGCCGTTTTACATGTGTCTTAATTTTTATAAGTGGTGTCATGCCATACTTATCCTTCAACTTGCATTTGTTGTTCAGTATTATATTTTTGATATTTATCTATGTGGATTCATGAAGCTCTAATTTATTCATTTTAACTACTGTAAAGTATTCTAATGAAAAGAAGGCGGCACAGTTTATTTAAGCCATTTTCCTTTGGGGTAACATTGAAGTTTCTTCCAAACCTCTGCTATTACAAACTCATTATTTAATTTTGTCAGCCACTTTATATCGGCTGCCATTTCCTGGAGGAAATGGCAAATGTGTTTACATGGCATGATCGAGGGGAAGAGTGATACGCAGTTACTTCAGGTAAGTAGCTAAGGATTTTCTTCAGTGATGGGAAGCCACTGGAGGGTGTTGAGCAGGGCAGTGATTTATTTTTTAATAGATTATTATGGCTACTACCATAATATCCAGGAAGCAAAAATGGATAGCAGGAGGACTGGCTGGGAGTTTATTCCTATAGTTTAAACTAGAGGTGATGGTGACTGAGATCAGGGTAGTGGCAGAGGAAATCCTGGAAGTGAACAGATTCAGCATATATTTAGAAGTTAGACCTACTAAGACTTTCCAACGGATTTGGTAGAGATTACATAAAAGAGAAATCAAGGTTAACTCTCAAATTTTTTTGCCTGAGCAAATGGATGAATGATGATGCTATTTTCTTAAATGGGGAACTTCTCAAGAAGAGATTTGGGGGAAAAACAAATACTGTCCTTCGTTTTGAACATGTTAATTTTGAGATGTCTATTACTTTTTTTTAAAGGATTTTATTTATTTATTCATGAGAGACACACAGAGAGAGGTGGAGACACAGGCAGAGGGAGAAGCCGGCTCCCCGTGGGGAGCCCTATGCGGGACTCAATCCCTGGCTCCCTGGGTCATGACCTGAGCCAAAGGCAACCGCTCAACCTCAACTGCTGAGCCACCCAGGCCTCCCTGAGATCCCTATTAGACCTCCAAGTGGAAACTTTGAATTGGAATTTGGGTATAGGAGTGTGTTTAGGGGGTAAGGATAAACTAAATATGTTAATTTAAAAGTCATTAGCATAATAATGTTTCTTGCCTTGAAATCTCCTGTGTTTTCCTCGAAAGGTGTTGCACTTTTGCATTCTATGTTTAGACCTTCAATCCTGCTGGAATTAATTTTTTTTTTGTATAGTGAAAAAAGAAAAGGATTTCATTTCCCCTCCTGAGGGTGGTCCATTTTGCCCAGCAGCATTTAGAAGACAGTCCTGCCTTTTTTTCCCACTGATCTGAAATGTCAGATACCAAATTTAAATAGCACAGGTCTGTTTCTGGATTCTCTATTCTTTTAAATCTTTTAAATAAAGTTTATTTTGACTCTCCCTATGCAAACACCACGCCGTCTTAATCACCATGTGATGTAGTCAGGGCTTAGTGCAAGAACAGAAATAACTCTAGATATTCCAAGCAGAAAGGAATTTACTACATCAAATTAAAGGAATTTGATGCTTACAAAATTGTTGGAAGGGCTGAAAGAAGTCAAAAGGTGCCACTAAACTCATTAGTGGGAGAACATACCGCCGCGGTTGACCTGGATCAACAGGCCGGGAAGCGGTGCCCCCACCTCGGAGCTGCCAACACGGCTTCTGTATGCCCCAGAGCTTCTGTGGAAAGGCTGTAGTTGCTGTTTGTAACTTCTTTAGTCAACTATCCATTTCTTTAATTTGCTTTGTCCTCAGTCAGCATCTGGCTGGTTCTGGTTCCTGGTGGAGAGACCCCATCTTTATTCCTGAAGGAGCTAGCCTGTAATGGTCCTGCCTGCCTTGAGGTGCTCTAATCTTCCATTAGCCTCACCTCAGTCCTGGAGGTGTGAGGCACCCCAGAGACTCTCCTGGGTTTTGAGCACACTCCTCCTTGCCCTTCTTGTAAGGCCACAACTCTCTTTCACCCCAGTTGGTACAGGAAACTCCTTTGCTTCAGTTCGGTGGCATGAAGAATACAAAATGGTCTGGAAGCTGTGAACCTCTCGTGGGAATGTATTTATACCTCTAAACCAGCAGAACCCAAAGTTAAAGGAATGGGGGGTAAGAAAAATGCTCAAGGAGGTCATCATGTCTTAACAGAGGAGTCAGCGTCGTATACACTTCTTGGTGCCCAGATCCATATATGTTGGCTACGGGGAAAATATCTCCACATATGGCTCACCCAATCGCTCTGGTAAGATAGCACTCTAACCCCGGAAAGTATTGTCTCCCAGTGGCTCTGCAGTCGAGTCTTCATCAGGCCATCCTATGAGTCCCTAAAGTCAGCCGCCCCTGGATGATGGAGCATCCGGGAAGACTACTGACTCCCCTGAGCATAAACCCACTGCCTCACTTCTTCAGCTGCAAACTTTGGATGGGAAAAATATAATGTGGGCCAGCATCCTAGTGAATAAGGCGTTCGGTAAGTTCGTGGATAATGGTGCTGACAGAAGCACTGTGGGCAGAGAGGGCAGACCTATATCCGGAAAAAGTATCCATCCCAGTGAGGACAAAACACCGCGTCTTCCACGATGGGACAGATCCACTCTTACCACGGTGCCTTCTCTGGCTCCCTCGGTGCAGCCCCATAGGGCTCGCTATCGTCTGGTCTGGGCTGTTGGCAGGTATCTTTAGGTGTAATGTAGCCAGATCTGCCTTGGCGAGGGAAAAGTCTGTTTTGTTGAGTAATATCCAACCTTGCTCTCAGTATTAATGAGCCCTTTTAGCAAGCCCTGGGTGGCGTGATAAAGAAGCTGACTGACATTTACCGGGTCATCTTGTCCACCTGGTTATTGAGCCCTGTCAGTGCCCTTTGGTGAGTGAGCATTTACCAGCTTGTACTTTTGTTGATAATCCCTATTCTATCTTTGTTTCTAATTTTTACTTTTACAATTATTATTTCTTTCCATCTTCTTTGGTGGGGGGACTTGGCTGTGACATTCTTTTCGTAACTCAGCTCTTTGTTTTTCTTTTTTCTTTTATAATGTATTAAGGCGATAAGCCCCTCTCTGATGCTGTTTTAGCTGTATCCCACATATTTTGTGTATTTTCTTTATTGTTCACTCTAAATATTATCTAATTTCCATTATTAGTTATGCTTTGAAATTTGTTCTTAAATTACTAACTATATGGGACTTTATCTTCTAGTTATTGCTATCTAATTTAATTGCTTATGTTTAGAGAAATGTTGGTCTGTTTATTTGTTGAGATTTGTTTTGTGGCCCAGTGTATGATCAAATTTGAAATGTTCTGTACACTTTTTTTTTTAAGAGAGGGAAGTGGGGGGCGGGGAGAGAGGATACTAAGTAGGCTGTAAGCCCAGTGTGGAGCCTAACACGAGGCTCAGTCTCACAACCCTGAGATCATGACCTGACCCAAAATCAAGAGTCAGACGCTTAACTGACTGAGTTACCCAAGTGCCCAAAATATTTTGTGCCTTCTTAAGGCAAATGAGTATTCCCTAATTACTGCATATGTATATCCATTAGCTCATGCCTGTTAATTGTGCTATTAAAATCTCCTGTCTTTACTAATTTTTGTTTGCCAACTTATCACTTATTTGAGGGTTATGACTTTTTAATCTCCAACTTATAATAATTCATAATTTCTTTTATAGCTTTGTGTTATGTATGTGAAGTGATTACATAAAAATAAGGAGTTGCTGTGTCTTCCTGGTGAACTCTTACTTTTATGATTATGTAGTGACTACTTTTTTATCTAAAGTTTATTTTTAAAAAATAAATGAACTTTTTTTTAAAGAGTTTTATTTATTTATTCATGAGAGACATCGAGGGAGAGGCAGAGACACAGGCAGAGGGAGAAGCAGGCTCCATGCAGGGAGCCCGATGTGGGACTCGATCCCGGGATCCCAAGGTCACAACTTGAGCCGAAGGCAGATGCTCAACCACTGAGCCACCCAGGTGCCCTAAAGTTTATTTTTTATTGTGGTACAATATATATAAGCATAAAATTTACCATAACAATTCAGTGTCATTAAACATGTTCACACAGTTGTGCAACCATTACCTCTATCCATCTCTAAAACTTTCGATCACCCCAATTAAAACCGTACCCATTAACCAATAACTCCATTATCCTCTCTCACCAACCCATGGTAACCACTATTCTGTATGTATGTACGTAGGGTCACACCCAGTATGGAGCCCAATGTAGGGCTTGAACTCACTACCCTGAGATCAAGGATCAAGTGCTTACCTGACCCAGGCAATCAGGCACCCCTATGTACCTTAAAGTCTGTTTTGTCTCGTAGTAACAGAGCAATGCCAGCTTATTTGGTATCTTTTTCTATTCTTTTACTTTCAAGCATTCTATGTCATTATGACATAATAGCACATAACTAAATTTTTATTTTTTAACTTTTTAAAGATTTTTTATTTACCGTATTCATGAGACAGAGAGAGAGAGAGAGAAGCAGGCTCCATGCAGGAAGCCCGATGTGGGGCTCGATCCCAAGACCCCAGGATCTCAGCCTGGGCCGAAGGCAGGCACTCAACCGCTGAGCCACCCAGGTGTCCCTAAATTTTTAAATCCAGTCTGACAATACAGTCTTGTAACTGGTGACTTTAGAATTTTTAGAATTTTATAATTTTACAATTACTCAGTTTGCTGATAATTTTTCTTTCTTATGTACTATCTTATTTTGTACTTCTATTTCTTCCATGTATCTGTCTTCCTACCTTCTATTTCCCTGATTCTTTCTTGTTTAAAATCCCTAGAGAGATATCTTTTCAATCCTGAACACTGACCAATACAATGACTAATGCACATCATGTAATCTAAGATGATATCACAGGTAAGAAACACCATTATTTTATTGACACTAAGAAAGCCACTGCTGCAATTAAACTAAGACAAATGCTTTCCTGACACCTAGCAATTTTCCCTACCCATTTAAAGAAATTTATAAGAAAAAAAAAAGCATAAGGGAAATAAATGAGTTAGGGTACTTCTAATACTTCTGCACTTCAGAATCCATCTCTTTTAAATTCCCTGCTTTTCCACACAATGGCATCTTCTATGACACCAAGAGCATTAGTAATGTAGCATTTCACAACAACAGTGCTCCCTATTGTCTCCAGGATTTGTTCAAAGTCACTGTCATCCATTCTGCAAATTTTGATGCATACAAACAGGCAATGACAACTACATCAAGAAGGTTGCCTACCCAGCAGTTATTGCAGGGAATATCCTGATTTCAGAGATGCTAAAATGTGAACAAAGTACGTCTTAGAATTGATGAAATGTGGTGTGTTTTTCATATCTAAAAATTCTCCTATGCTCTTTTTCAAATTTGTTTGTTCTTTTTTTTGTTGTTGTTCTTTTTTAAACTAGTATTTTTTCCCTTATTTAAAAAAAAATCTTCCTTTGTATCTTTGATCACATAAGTGTACTTTATTATCTGGATCTGATCACATATTATCTTAAGTTCTGAATAGTCCAATTCTACTATTTGGTGTGTCTGCTGACATTTGTTCTCTTGGATAGTTTCTTTACACCTCTGTAATTTTTTTTTTTCACCTCTGTAATTTTGATTTATGAGCTTATCTTGAGCAAGACATTATCTGTGGGAATTCTGTGTTGCCTAGTTGAGGTTGTTTCCTTTCAGAGAGGTTTTATATGTTTGCTTCTGCCAGGCAATAAACTCTGGCATCATTTTTATTTTTATTTTTATTATTTATTTATTTTTTTATTTTTATTTTTTTTTCTGGCATCATTTTTAATATTAATTTCTCAGCTAAAGAATCCCCACACTAAAAAAAAAAAAAAAAAAAAAAAAAGAATCCCTACACTATGCATATCATATAAATTTGAACCCCAAACTGGCATAAAGGGAGGCAAAAAAATCTTATAGGAGAATGTGTTTTGATATGTTTGAATTATTTTCCAGAACCCTGACCAAGACAGACTTCTTTGTCCTCTCCCTTTACCAATGGACAGATTTTTCCCCCCTTATTCTTCCTTTTTATTTGGGCCCAATTTTGATTCCTATTTCTATATGACCATTAAAACCCAACCCTTTGGGACACCTGGGTGCCTCAGCAGTTGAACATCTACCTTCGGAGATCCCAGAGTCCTGGGATCGAGTCCCACATTGGGCTCCCTGTGAGGAACCTGCTTCTCCCTCTGCCTGTGTCTCTGCCTCTCTCTGTGTCTCTCATGAATAAATTTTTTTTTAAGTGAGGAGATGTATTGACTGAAGAAACAGAATGGAATACAAATTACCTACTCCAGTTAAAAATATCACATTGGAAGGAATAAAGAAACCAATCTAAAGTTTGTAATCATGTACCTGGGTGGCTCAGATCATGATCTCAGGGTCCTAGAATCAAGCCCCATGTCAGGAAACCTACTTCTCCTTCTGCCTCTGCCTGTCACTCCCCCCATACTTGTGTGCTCTCTCTCTCTCTCTCTCTCTCTCTCTGTCAAATAAATGAATAAAATCTTTTAAAAAATAAAATAAGGGGGGGTGCCTGGGTGGCTCAGTCCATTGAGCAACTGCCTTCCACTCGGATCATGATCCCAGGGTCCTGGGATCCAGCCCAGTATCAGGTTCCCTGCTTGGTGGGGAGCCTGCTTCTTCCTCTGCCTGCCACTCCCCCTGCTTGTGCTCTCTCTCTGTCAAATAAATAAATCTTAAAAAAAAAATAAAATAAAGATAAAATAAAGTTTGTATTAATGGGGTGCCTGGCTGCCTCAGTCCATGGAGCATGCGGCTTTTGTTCTTGAGGTTGTGGGTTAGAGCCCCACATTGGGTGTAGTGGTTATTTAAAAATAAAATATTGAAAAAAATAAAATAAAAATTGTATTCATGTAGTTATAACATTTAAAAATTATTCTGATTAATGTTGAGTCTTCAAACAAAACAAAACAAAACCTTTGGTTAACAAAATCAATAACCACTCTCAAAAACACTGTAAGGCATATCCAGGATCAGCTCTCACATTTACTATTCAGGTTTTTCAGCTCTTATTTTTGTCCCCTTAAGAGATTGTTCTCTTTCTATCAAACTTAGTTATATATGTAAAAGAATATTTTAGGGGCACCTGAGTGGCTCAGCGTTTGAGCGTCTGCCTTTGGATCAGGTCATGATCCCAGGATCCTGGGATCAAGTTCCACATCAGGCTCTCCAGAGAGGGCCCGCTTCTCCCTCTGCCTATGTCTCTGCCTCTCTCTGTGTGTCTCTCATGAATAAACAAATAAAATCTTAAAAAAAAAAAAAAAAAGAAAAGAATATTTTAGGGGTGACTGACTGGCTCAGTCTATAGAGCATGGGACTCTTGATCTCCCCCATGTTGGGAGAGAGCCTGGGCTCCATGTTGGATATGGAGATTACTTAAAAATAAAAATATTAAAATAAATAAATAAAAGAATATTTTATATTTTATCCAATATTTTTAGGTGGGTTTGAAAAAATCATTTCTCTTTTTTTCTAAAAAAAAGATTTTATTTATTTAGTTGAGAGAAAGAGTGCACATGAGTGGGGCAGGGGTGTGGTGCAGAGGGCAAGGGAGATGCAGATTCCCTGCTAAATGCAGAGCTGGGGATCCCTGGGTGGCGCAGTGGTTTAGCGCCTGCCTTTGGCCTGGGGCGCGATCCTGGAGACCCAGGATCGAATCCCACGTCAGGCTCCCGGTGCATGGAGCCTGCTTCTCCCTCTGCCTGTGTCTCTGCCTCTCTCTCTCTCTCTCTCTCTCTCTCTCTGTGACTAAATAATAAATAAATAAAAATTAAAAAATAAATAAATAAATAAATAAATAAATAATAAATAAATAATAAAATAAATGCAGAGCTGACCTGGGGCTCCACGTGGGGCTCCACACCAGCCTCTATCCCAGGGCCCTGAGATCATGACCTGAGCAGAAGTCAAACACAAACTGAGCCATCCAAGTGCTCCTCTAGGTGCTTTATAATAAATCATTCTTAATGCTAAAATCAAAAGTCCATCTCATCAATATGTACTAAAAAATTTCCATTTAACAAGAGAGAAAATTAAGGCTCAAAGAGGTTAATCATTTTCCTAAGTTCACAGAGATAACAAGTGGTAGAACCAAATTTCAGTCAAGTTTTTTTGTTTCCAAACCCATGCCGTTCCCACTGAACCACAGTTAGGCAGCCTTGTTTTCAATCTCCTGATACTACAGTGACATTCTCATATTTACAGCTAATTGAATCATTACATTCTTATCTATTATAGCTGAAGATTTGAGTTATTTGTACTTTATAAAAATGCCACAATGGAACTTTGATGAATTTCTGAATATTCTATTTTTTTTAAAAAGATTTTATTTATTTACTCATGAGAGACACAGAGAGAGAGAGGCAGAGACACAGGCAGAGGGAGAAGCAGGCTCCATGCAGGGAGCCCAATGCAGAACTCGATCCCGGGACTCCAGGATCACGCCCTGGGCCGAAGGCAGGCGCTCAACCGCTGAGCCATCCAGGCATCCCTGAATATTCTATTAAAAAAAAAAATAGACTTCTGGGCTTGGAATATACTTAAAAAGAGCGTCTTGTCCATCCTTTGCTTCCAGACAGAAACACCCTCCAACCATTACTCACAATATTTGCTAGATGATAATTTCCCGGGATTCAAGGTGCTATAGAAGACAAACTATAAATTCTTTTAGTAAAACTCGGGCTTAGCAAGTCTCCTGGCAGGGTTTTTCTTCCTTAAGTCTTCCTTAAGTCTTCTCTCTTGTATCTTCGTCATTCCTGTTCACTAGGGAGAAACTAAAGAGCTTTCCTTGTCCTCTATAAATAGCATCATTGCCCCTCCCCACTTCTGAGTAATCACAAGCCCCTCTGGAACCACTGCTACTTTAAGCTTTCCCTTCTTTCTTCCTTTTTGGTCATGAATTTTTTTTCTTGGCTGTAACTCCTGGTGAGTTATCTACCCTTAATGATGCTGACATGCAGGGTCCAGATAAAGTGCTATATAAATGCTAAGTAATCACAGCCAGGCTTGGCTTTGTGATACAGGTTATCTCAGGCTGTTGTGTTATGGGATCAGCTCCTTGTTGACATTCAGGATGAAGTTTACCAGCTGTAGATTTTTTTTTTCCCCAATGAAACAGTTTTGTAAGTACTGGTGCTCTACTAGGAGCCTTCAAAACAGAGCCTGCTATTATTTGCCTGTCTGTCTGTTCTTCAACATGTACACATACGTGGCACATTAAGGTATACTGGTATACTAATAAACTTTCAGAACATGGCTGCTCCAGGACATGGGAGCAAATCCTATATGCTGGGTATTGAGGGTGAAGGCAGAGAGAGATCGGAGAGAAGAAGGATTATAGTGGAGATGGGCACTCATCCATAACACAAAGACTGGATCTGCTTAAAATGTTAAAAAGAATTCTTTTGACTACCCAATGCCAAATGACCAGGGTGACTGATTTTTTTTTTTCATTGACTTGGCTAAATCATCTCATTTTTTTGACATTGTGTAACTCTGTAATCAAATCAAAGAACCCATTTCCAACATTTGTGTAGAACAAGTGACTATAGACCTGTTCATGCTCAGGTTTATTGTCTGTATGACACCAACCAGCTTTGGAAAGTTGAAAATTTAAGTCAAAGTCAATTTCAGTCTTTACAATGTCAGAAAAAAAGAAAATATATTTGGAATTTTGTCATTAGAGAACAGAACTGAAAAGTTGTTTGGGCATTTTGTAGTCAACTGTGGTTATCTTCTAATTCATTCTCCACCCAACATTCTAGGCACTTAAAAAAGATTGTGTGTGTGTGTGTGTGTGTGTGTGTGTGTGAATATAATATGCAATATTCTAAGACTACAGTAGAAGGAATCTTAGATTTTTTAAAAGATTTTATTTATTCGTTCATTCGAGACACAGAAAGAGAGAGAGAGGCAGAGACACAGGCAGAGGGAGAAGCAGGCTCCATGCAGGGAGCCCGACGTGGGACTTGATCCTGAGACTCCAGGATCAGGCCCTGGGCTGAAGGTGGTGCTAAACCGCTGGGCCACCTGGGCTGCCCGGAATCTTAGATTTTGTAAACATTTTTCACATTTAATAGGTGAAAAAACAGAGTCAGAGAGAAAATGACTTACCAAAGGTTATTCTGCTATTAAGAGACAGATGTGGACTAATAGTCATATCCTTTGACTCCTGCAGGATTTAGTGCAGTTGTCTCTCCAGTACCATGCTAGTGCGGGGTAGATATTGGACTAATTTCCTGTAATTCTTTCAGAAAAAGGTTATTATATGGCTTGAAGTCATTGGTTAGCTGTTCCTGTTTCTTATAGACAAAAATAGGATGATTTAAACACTATCTTAGGGATCCCTGTGTGGCGCAGCGGTTTAGCGCCTGCCTTTGGCCCAGGGCGCAACCCTGGAGACCCGGGATCGAATCCTACGTTGGGCTCCCAGTGCATGGAGCCTACTTCTCCCTATGCCTATGTCTCTGCCTCTCTCTCTCTGTGTGACTATCATAAATAAATAAAAATTAAAAATTAAAAATAAATAAAAAATAAACACTATCTTAGGTCTACTGTTCTCTTAGTCTTTTTTATAGTATGCCTGCGAAATGAATAGCAGTCACTCAACAGCACTTGTGTCTTTATCCATATCTGAAATGGCATATCTTTTTGTATATGTGCATTTCTAATATGTAAATCAATGTCATTCAACATTTCTCTGTGTGTATGCGTAGGTGTGTATGGGGCAGAGGGGCTAGTGCTACACTTTCCTCCATGGGATGTGTACTGCTCAGAGCTTATCCATCTGTCCACCTACTAATCTGATGTCTAATGTCTATTGTTGGTGGCTGTCCTGCATACTATTCTAAAATGTTCAATGGGATCCCGGGGGGGCTCAGTGGTTGAGCATCTGCCTTCAGCCCAGGGCGTGATCCTGGAGTCCCGGGACCGAGTCCCACATCGGGCTCCCTGCATGGAGCCTGCTTCTCCCTCTGCCTGTGTCTCTGCCTCTCTCTCTCTATGTGTGTTTCTCTCAAGAATAAATAAATAAAATCTTTCAAAAAATAAAGAGTTCAAGAAGAAACACAATCAGAACACATAAAGACATGTCTATGCAGCCTTAAACACACACACATAGGCACACGCCACGGACACATGGAGAGGCACGTGCCACAACACCATCCCTGGCTCTTTCCTGGATTCTCTTGTGATAGCTGGCAGATATTATTGCCACTTCAGACTGGTACCAATGAGGCAACCTGCTTTTTCTGTGTTTGCGTCATACAACTGACCAGAGATGACTGCATCACCCTCATTTGCTTAGATTTTGCCTCTTTTCTAAAAGATAGGTAGAGAAAAAGCCTCCTCCCTTGTCAAGAATTTTGTCACAGACACCTTTCCCCAGAAATTCATGTTTGCTTCATCTTCTCCTGCTAGCTTTGTAATTCATCTGCTTCCCAGCCTTTTCTCCCATGACTCCCTGATGCACAATTTCTCCACCAACACATGCCTTATCTTCTCCAGGCTCTAAACTGCACAAGCCATTGCTCAACATGGGACATAAGTTTCTTCCTACTTCTGCCCTCAACTGCACTTCATTCTCCTTCCCAACTCTGAGCCATCTCCTCTCCTTGGGGATCACTCTCTTTTCTGATTCCTCCTGCACCCACCCCCCCACCCCCAGCAGCCCCTACTCCTCCTCCCCTGAAGGGATGTCCCTCTCCTCTCTTGTCTCTCAGTCTTCTCACCTTTCTTTCTGGGTCTGGAGTCTCTGTCCCATCTCCCTCCACAGATGGGACAGACTCCCCACAGGCAGGGATTGGCCTGATGTCTTGTTCTGTGGTGGCCCCCTCCCCCCTGCAGGAAGTACCTTCTTCCTGAGAAGGTGTTTATTGACAGACGGGCTGGAGTAAAAGCTCAGCCTTGATACTGCTCCTATCTCTTTTCTTAATTAATTTGATGTGTTTGGCATCAGCTCTGCTGCTAGAGGGGTATTTTCTAGAAGGCAGAGGAGTGTCGGAGGCCTTGCTCCTGTTCTTTCCCTTCCCAAATAGACTAGTATTTCAACCTGACAGCTCCCAGCCGGTCCTCTGGCTATGGAGCATTGAGTGTTTATTTTCCTGATGTTTTTATTCCAAAGTCTTTGCCAGGGTCATGTTGTTGAAGTCTGCCAAATGACAGCAGTCCCTGACCCTGCTACTGAATTTGACACATTTTACAGGTACAGCTGTTGTCAGAAAATTATAGAAGCCAAAGGCAAAAAAAAAAAAAAAAAAGAAAAGAAAAGAAAAGAAAAAAAGAAAAAAAAGAAAAAGAAAAAAGAAAAAAGAGAGGAAGGTAGCTTTGAGAGGTCATCTTGGACATGCCCCTGTCTCTGGCCTAGCTCCATACATTTTTGCTCAGATCTGGTATTCAGAGGGCAATAGATGTCAGACCCTTCAATTCTCATTCCATTATATAACAGGCCTCACTGTCACCTTCATTATATGGAACCACAAGCTCTCCTTTCTAATGTCAGACCTTTCCTACTTCAACTGCTCCTAGAAAGTGGATGATGGTGAGCATAACCTGCTGTACACTTGAAAAACTGAGGTAGAAGATGGGACATAATCCAAAGAAAGTGGGCCAAGCAATCACTCATGATGAATAATTCAATATTTAACACAATCTATGTTATCTGCAAAGACCAGGGTAATTTCCAGACTGATTTAGCTGTTAACTAAATGTAGACATCCCCAACCCTTCCTAGATCACAATGGTAAGCAGATTTCCGAGTTTAGATTAGTCTCACCCACAGACTTCAATGCTTTTTGTCTACCCACATCCCAATCTACAGCCCTTCTCCCAACTCAGGCTTACATAGTGCTGGTGCCAGCCAATAGCACACACACTTACCACAGGCCTATGTAATGCCAGGCGACTGGTTGTAAGCAGGAGGAAATTGTCATCCAGTTAATCCAACCACTTGCCTCCATATATCTAGATGTTTGGAACTGACCAAATGAAGGAATAACCCCTTGAGGTTATCTATCAGCTGGTAGATAGCCCTAAAATTTTGTAGTCTAGCAGTGTCCATGGACAAAGTTAGCTGCATCATTAATACTTCTTTTCTCCATTTGGCATGCTGTGGCTGGATGGGTTTTCTCCTCACCTGGTGACCCCAAAGCTGGCCTGTGTGGCTTGGCAGTGGTAATAAAGAGAGATGCCAGTATCTCAAAAGTGCCAAAGAGTCTGGCAGGCATCCTAGTATCAGACAGCTGCTGTCCTTTCCATAAAAGAAGAAGCAGAAGGCAAAACAGAACTGCAGGAAGGAGATTGCCCAGTTCCTAGTGTTGAAAGGGGCCAAAAAATGCAAATATATTTCTTGAGGGTGAGTCTAGTTACATGTATCATGGGAAGATGATGGAAGCTGGGGGGAGGGGGATTTTGAGCCAATTCAAAGCGATATATCCTCATTACCTTTGGAGAAAATGCTTCATACCTTTGCAAGGGACCAAATGGAGCCATTTCTACAGTCTAGTGAAGCAAACAGTGATTCTGTATTTAGATATGGAAATGTATGAAACCAAATAATTCTGAAAATCCACTTAAAATCCTAGATCATCTAGATCTACACTCTCTTGTTTATATGTCAGATTAAGTAATTGCTGAAGTTCTTCTTCATTTGGTGATATAGTTTCCACTACAGTTGCCCTGTTATAATTGGTTTATCTCCACAATTCCAACTCACAAAAACATTGCTTGAGCCCATCCCCTACTCCCTCCATCTCTCCAACTGCTATTAGGTCTGAAACAGCAGCTGAGGATAAAGGAAGAGAAACAGGTTAAGAAATAGAGAAGTTTGGGCAGCCCCGGTGGCCCAGCGGTTTAGCATCGCCTTCAGCCCAGGGTGTGATCCTGGAGACCCAGGATCGAGTCCCATGTCAGCCTCCCTGCATGGAGCCTGCTTCTCTCTCTGCCTCTTTGTCTCTCTGTCTCTCTGTCTCTGTCTCTGTCTTTCTCTCTGTGTGTGTGTGTGTCTGTCGTGAATAAATAAAATCTTAAAAAAAAATAGAGAAGGTTGGGGCGCCTGGGTGGCTCAGTTAGTTGAGAGTGTAACTTCAGTTCAGCTCTTGATCTCGGGTCCTGGAATCCAGATCCATCTGGGCTCCATGCTCAGTAAATAATACTTTTTTTAAATGAAAGAAATAGGAAAGCAAGAGGCACCTGGTTGGCTCAGTCGGTACACCATGTGACTCTTGGCCTCTGGGCTATGAGTTTGAGCCCTGAGCTAGGTGTAGAGATTATTTAAAAATAAAAATTTTTGGAAAAAAAAAAAGAGAAACAGAGGAGCCCAAATCACCCCTTTCCCCCCACTCTACAGGCATCTGGGCTGAAGCAAACTGGAGTTAGGGAGGGGAGATTTCACATTAAATCAAACTCAGAATCTTGAAGACACATTGGACTGGACATTCTAACTACGGATTTGAAATTGTGTATGTGACTTGAAGTGGTTACAGGACTATCTGTTACCTAAGAGCGAGCAGAAAAGTCTTGGGGCCGCCTAGGGTTTTAATCCAAGGGTCAAAAAGATTACCTAGCATCCACTGACATATATAAAGGGTGATGGAAGATAAAAATCAAGTTGCATTTTGTCTGTTAAAGGGTCTGTTATTTAAGAATGGGCTGGGTGGCAATAATACACTCCAAAATGCACAGTGGCTCAGACACAATAGAACGTTATTTATCCCTTAGGTACAGTCCTAGGCAAATGCTTCTTGTCAGTGGAAAGCTCTTCTCTACATCTGATTCAGGGGTCCAGGCTCTTCCTCTGTGAGTGTCCACTATTCCCTAGAGCCTAGAGGCTGGCATTCAAACTAAAGAAGGAGACAGAGAGCTGGGAGAGGGGGATGGGGACACATCCACTTGTTAAAAGCTTTGGCCAGGAAATGGCATATACATTCCATTGACTAGAACTCAGTCACATGACCACATCAAACTGCAAAGAAAGCTGGGGAATGTAGTCCAGCGGTGAACCTAGGCGAAGAACTCAGATTTGGAGCAGTTGCTAGAGAGACCCACTTAGAAAAGCCTCATGGAGAACCAATGGTTCAACCGCAACTGTGAGAATACTTTTTTCTTCAAAAGGAAGATAGATCATAAAAAAAAAAAAAAGGAAGATCATCACTCCCCAAAGAGGCTTTTCTTAGTGTGTCTTGATGAATGGGGGAGAGTAAAGAAGGAATGGGGGGGAAATTGAGAGGACTGTCTTGAAAGAACAGAAGTAACCACAAGCAGGGTCATGAAGATGGACGAGGCTGGTGTACCTTGCCTACTGAGACCTTCCACTTGCAACAGACTAGTTCCATCCCCCGCCCACTCGTGGAACTTCCGGCCTCTTGAGTAATGAAAAGATGCCCCTGAAACCCCTAGATCTCGAGGAGCCTGGAAATAGTCTTTTTAAAAGAAAAAAAAAAAAAAAAAACAATACCACCCTTTTCGCTACCGAAAAGAATCTCCAGTAAAAATCGCCACTGGACAGAGAAGCCAGTAAAATCCAGTGAATGCAGAGGAATCGCGTGGCCCTTCAACTCTAAACAAAATCATATTTTACGTTAATTACAAAACTGAATTTAATTTTTCTAAGTGCCCCATTTTGGTAGGGTCAGAAGACACATCTGGCAGGGATGAGGTCATCGCAAGAGGAGTTTGAAGATTTGCAAAAAAAAAAAAAAAAAAAAAACCAACAACCTCCTCCCTCGGAGTCTCAGTCGAGATGGGAGCAAGTAGCTTGCAGGCCCCATCACTGAAGGCAAGGTCCCCCCAGCTCAGTGTGCTCGGGCACCTCTGCCCCGGGCCTGCAGCTCGCTGTTCCAGCGCGGGCGCCCGGCTCTGCGGCGGGTGCACCTTCTCGGGTACGTGTCGGGTCTCCCGGGACTTTGACCCTGCGCCCCTCCCCGCCGGGTTGGGAGAGGAGCTGGGCCCCACGCTGGAAAACCTCCCCGGGGGAGGGGAGGGGCCCGGCTCACCCCAGGGCCCGGGCGCTCAAGGCCTCCCGGGTGAAGGAGCGGGGCTTGGGGAGGGATCGCTGCGTTCGCGCGGGCGCCGCGGGGCGGGACGGCTCCCCACCCCCGCCAGCCCTCCGTGCCCTCGGCGGGAGCGGCTCTGGGGTGCGCGGCGGCCTTCGGGGGTCCCGGGCGTCAGCGGTCGCTCACTTCGCCGCCACCCTCCGCGCCCCGGGCCCTCGCGGCCCGGCTCCGACTCCGCCTGCAGACCGGGCCGCCCCTCCCCAAAGGCGGCTTCGGGGAGCGATGTGGGGTCCCCCCACGCGGAGACGTGGCCGCGGGCCCAGCTCCGGGGAAGGGCGGGAGGCGGTGCGCGGAGGCGGCCCCAGTGCGGCGCCAGCACCAACCAAGTTCCGCTGGGGATGTTGGAGAAATCCAGTTTCTCCCCACCCCGGGATGCGCCCCCCGCCTTAAGTCCATCCCCTCCCAAGCCCCCAAGAGGTGGACGGGCGGGCGCCCCGCGGTCTGGGCGCTGGGGCTCTGCCTGGGGCAGATTTCGTTTGGCGCAGGTTGAGCAAACTCGGTGGCCGCGCCCCAGCTGGGAGCCCCGCGCTGCTCTGCGAGCCCTGCACGCGCCCGCGGCCTCGCCCGGTGCCCAGAGCCGCGCGCGCCCCCAGACCCCGCGGCGCCCCGCTCGCCCTTAGCTCCCCGCGCCTGCTCCCCGCCGGAGGAGGCCGTCGGCTGCCGGGAGCTCGACGGGAAGGCAACGCTCCGAGCTCCCCGAGCGGCCCTGGGAGGAAGGAAAGGAAATTAGCAACTGACACCCCAACTACAGACCTGGAGCCAGATTATGAGCCCACTGGCGGTTTCGCTGAGCCTCCCCACCCCACCCACCCCACCCCACCCACCCCACCCCACCCATGCACACATCATGCACCTCCGAGCTGGCTCCGTCCCCGAGAGCACGAGCCCCCAAAGAAGCCCTTCTGGCCTTGAGAAGGGGGACTCTCCTCCCCTCCCCCAGCTTTGATGCTTAAAACTGAAGCTGCTGAATCCTGGTTGGGGACCAGGGAGGAGGTGAGGGGGCTGCTTCTCTGAACTAGGGGTTTGTAACAAAGCAGATTTTGAACTTCTGACAAATACGTTCCTTGCTCCTACAGCGCGGATCTCCTTCTGAAGGGCCACGGTGCGGGGCGGGCCGCAAGGTTCTCCGTGGAAGTGGGCGGCCGGTATCCCAGCACTCCAAAACACCATCGCGGCGAAATCCTGGGAAAACGCAGGCACCTCTTCCTCTCCCCTACCTTTTGATTAGTTGAGTAATTCAGGAAAAGGAGAATTTTGGTTGCTTCTGGAGACTCATTCTTGCTGGAGAGGAAAAAAAGGGGGGGGGGAACCTAATAGAACAACGGTGGAGTGTGAGCTGTGAGCGAGAGGGTGAAATAGGTCCTCTGTGCACTTTTTTTTTTTTTTTTTTTTTCTGGCGTAAAAGGACAGAGTCTGCCTTTCTGGGGCATCGGTTCCTGGAAGGATGTTGGTAAAACAGTGCTAGATGGTTACCAAAATGTGTGTGTGTGTGTGTGTGTGTGTGTGTGTGTGTGTGTGTTGGAGGACAAGGGGTTTCTACTTATATGGATGGAAAACATATTTCTTTATGTGGGAATAATACGTGGGCTCTAGCTTTTTTCCAGGGTGATTGAAGCTGGCAGGACCAGCCCCCTCCACCTAATCCTTAGGTGAATATGCACTTGCAGAGCAAATCAGGGGCATTACTCCAACTGGCAAGTTCAGAGTCATCTTCCAGGCTGGGGAGAGCATCTGAGGAACCCCTGCTGAGTAGGAGCCTGAGGAGTGAGCGCTGACCCGCTAGCACCCAGACCAAGGGGGTATCTCTGGACCTAGCCAGAAACTGGGCTCCGGTGGCTGCACCCAGAGAGACGGTACCCTGAGAGCAAGGGAGCAGTTACTTTGGAGGCAGGGGCTGGGGTGGGACTGGGCTTTCTTCCTCCCTGGAATAAACTACATTTGATAAACTTTTTTTCAAGGGTGATGCTGAGTTTTGATGCCACTTTCTTACTGGCAATGTCCGAAGAGAGAAATTCGCCGCTGTGTATGATCCTGTGCCTACTCTTTAAAGCACCAAGTATTCTAAACAAAAAGATTTAATATAGGAAATTTGTAGACTCACCGTGCACCAGAATTAGACGTACATTTGAAATATGCCCAACTGGGTTGTCATCCTGAGTTTCTACACAAAACATGACCATGCCACATGCAGCAAATGACAACAGATACGTAGCCACACCGAAATTCATACTGAGATTTCTATCATGTGAATAATTTGCTTTTTCTCCTTTATCTTTACGCCAGTGAGGATCTACCCAGCTTTGCAGAAGTCTTTTCCCATAGGGTTCGCTGCCTCTGTCCTTCGGCCCTTCCTACCTACTTCCCCCCATTTAAAAATTTTGAGCCAAGAATTCTCTCACACATTTTCTTAGTGGGTGCATGAATTTTTTAAAACCACCTCCCTATCCCAAGACTGGAGAGAGGGAACAGAAAATAATTTTTTTCCCCCTTTCTCATTTGGGAGGTGCCCTTTTCTACAGGAAGAAGGGACCGGCAGTGAGAAGGGAGGGAAAGGGGCTGACCTGCGGTCTCGGCAGGGGTGGTTGTCAGAGGAAATCTGCAATCGGGAGGTGACCCCGCAGAGATGCACCGGCGCCCCCCCCCCCACCAAGCACGGGGACCTGGTTCCCAGACCCCCTTCTGGGGCGCCCTCGGGCACACCCTAGTCGGGGACCGCGCCTCCCCCGCGCCCAGAGCCCTGGGCCCTCCGGTCTGCTCTCCCCCACACGTGAGTGTGCCCACCTGTGCGCCCAGCCTCGGGGCCCCGAGCGCACGCGCGCCTCCGCGGGGCTGCGGGACCCGGCGGGGCCGCGGGGCGTGGAGCGGGTGCGGGTGCGGGTGCGGCTCGTCCCGCGGTCCTCCCCTGTCGGCCAGTCGCTGTCCCGTGTGCAGGCGGCCTTCGCCCAGCTGCAGCGGCGTCGGAGCTAGGGAGGCCGGATGCGCCATCGCCGCTGCACGTAGCACCGCAGCATCCCCGGAGCCTGCGGGCGGACACCGAGGCCCCGTCCCAGGGCTGGGAGCCTCCCCGAGAGCACGGAAGGGGCAGAGGCTGGCGCCCGGCTCCCGGCCCGGGCCGGCGGGGGCTGCCCAGGCTGCGGGGCCTCGCCACCCAGGCTCCGGGAGTGACCCGAAGCTCCTAAAAATCCGTGCAGGGAAACAAAACTGCGCTGAAGAACCGGCGTCAAAGCCGAGATGCCCGCGAGCTTGGCGAGAGGACAACCTGGTTTCCCGAAGGCGCCTAATTCCGCTAAGCGACCGCTTGGGGAGGGGGGGAGGTGGATCGGAGATGCTCCTGGATATCCTCAGACCTGGTGTCTTTATTCTCTCGAAAAAATAAACTTGAAAAAAAAAAAATAAAATAAAAAAATAAACTTGTAACAAGCATCTCTGCCTTACGTATGCCTGAACACCTTTTCTACTCAATAGCTAACTGCATCGGAGAAAACCACCGGTGGAGGTGAATGAATAAACACGTCTGTGCTAATGTGTATCTTCATCCCCAGAACTGTAGGTGCACCCATCCCCACTGTAGGTGCACCCATCCCCACTGTAGGTGCACCCATCCCCACCGTAGGTGCACCCATCCCCACACACGCCTATCGGCATGGGCGTAAAGACGATGCAAGGCTTGGCAATTTAAAAGTGAAACATGACAGTGTTTCGTATTCAAGGGAAATATTTTTTTAAATGTTTGCAAAGATTACTTAATTATCTGGATATGGGTATCTGAGGGCACATATCCTGTGTAAATATTTATCTAAAGTTCCCTTAACAACCAGCAAAGCATAGATTATATACTTATTTGTCTAGAGATGATAGGTCTGTAATAGATGAGAGAGAAATAAATCTATATTACTTCTTTGGAGGGAAATTCTTGAATAAGCCAAGCACTGAAAAGAGAGTTACCAGTATTTTAAATCACAATGCGGATCCTAGCAGAATAGGATTTTCCTGAGGCTGCGGAGTAGGCGAGGAATTGCATAAGTTCCCCCCTCCCCATGCCTTAGGAGTAGAACATCTGCAAAACTTGAGGACGGTCTCTCACATCCATTGGCTTATAGTGCTTAGTAGAAGGAGAGAAGGCCACCTCTGGAGACAGCTGGAGTTGGTGGGTTCACAGAGTCTCCCTAAACTCAGATCCTAAAAATATTTCCTTTCCTTTCACCCGTACCCACTCTACCAGTCTGCTCCAACCAGCACCCCTGTCATGACCAACCGTAAATGTCTCCAGGCTAGACAAGCACAATACACACCCCTCGCAACACATGTTCCTCAGCATGGGCACTGACTCCAGTGGTGTCCGAAAGCTGGGACTCAACAATTGTGCTCCCTAGAAATGCGGAAGCCCATCAAGTGTGAGGAGCCTGCGGTGGTCTTTGTGCCTCAAAAGATATTTCTTCTTATCTAAGTTAAATTCTTTTCTGACTATGCAAGTGAGTGTGGTAATCTTTAGGAAGAGAAAAAATAGATGTCCCCCCTCCTCCTTTCTGGTTCTTCATCTTTCATCCACTTTGCTGCATGCACAAGGCAACACCACAGCTGAGGGAAAATAGTGTTCCTAAGTACTCCCTGGGGAAGGGAAATTTGGGTGAGAGGGAGGAGGCAGGGAGGGAGGGAAAGTCCCTCCCCAAGGATATCAGAGGGATAGTTTCCCACCAGTCACTAAAACTGCACCAAATCGTATCTTTTAAGGAAGATTGAATCAATTACCACCAGTTGGAATCCTGTTCCAAGTATCAAGACAAACAAACCCCCTCCTGCCTTTCTGCCCCACAGCTCCCAAGCCAGGTTGGCTATTTTAACAAAGAGAGGTTTATTCCCCCTCCAACTTTAGTTGAATCTTGGGTCTTCACTTCCCTCCTTTTTTTTTTTTTTTTTTTGAGATGGGGAAACTAAATTTTCTTTCTTTCGATAAAGCATCTTCTGAAGATCCCTTAGTTGCTTGTGCCTGATTATTCTCAAATTAGAATGATTAGACTGTGTCTTCTTCTGTGACTTCTGAGGGTGTCTGGTCATGTGGAGAACTAGGCTGTGTCATTTCCCTCCTTCTTCATGATGAAACGTACATATATCCTTCACCATCTGCCCCTTAGGGCTCCACCAAATTCCAGTTCCCCGCATCATGGTGGCATTAAGGGGGGGGGGTGTCTCTCATCTAGTTAGAAGTGAAATGTCTAGCACTTCAGCTCTTTCACATTTAGTCATTCTTTGGGACAGGTTAAACAGTCCTCTTTGATACAGAAGAGTGATGGCTTGGGGTCCTGAGAACGTTATTTTCCGTATCTTCCTTTAAAGTAACTAACTAGAAGTCTGAAAGGGAGGGAGAGAAAGATCAGCCTCCTTTCTAGGAGCCCCAAATCTAAACTTTAAAAGATGGAGGAAATGATCGAAAGTGATAAATGCCTTTTCCAAGCATTCAGTTTGTTGGCTTTCTGACCAAAAGGGGCCTTTGTTAGATCTCTGCTACAAGAAAGCCAAACCCAGCTCCCAGCATACACTCCTCCACCTCTTCCCCACCCCCCTCACTGCCTTGTCTAACTTGAAAATGAACTTGGACTTCCCTCTCAGACAGGCCCTAAACCCAGGAGAGATTTTATTTGTCTGTTTTTGAAGGGCTTCCTAAAAGGGGGAGGTGTTTTGAGGGGAGGGGAGGGGAACAGAGGGCTCTCACCCACAGCAGAAGAGAGGGTAGGGGTAGGGGCTCCAGGGAGGCAAAAAGGGGCAGAAGGTACTTGGTAATTTCTGAGCTCCATGTTAATTCTCTGAATTTCTTTTGTCAGTGGAGGGTGAGGAGAGGGCAAGCGACCGGCTGAGATGTTGCCAAGAGAGACAAGGGGGCAGGAGGGATGAGATTAGAAAGGGATGTTGCTGGGGGAGAAGGAGAAGATGAGGAGGCTGGGAAGGGGCCTCGGTTAGGAGCTTGGCCAGGCTGGGAGGGCGAGGCGGGGAAGCAGTAGAAGAAAGAGGGCTGGGGTAGGGACCCTGGAATCCACTGGAGGAGGCTTCCTGAGAGTTCTCTATGGCAGGGGCTGATCTCCCCGCCGCCCAACGCAGTGCACCACCAGGCAGGGGAGGAGAATACCCAGGAAAAGATTGGTGATGACAGCCCGAACCTGAACCCCTGTGTGGATCCCTGCAGAACCAGAGAGGAAAGTGTGATGTAGCTCCCCAGACCCTCAGCCTGCACTGCAAGTCCTAAGTGACAGCAGAAGGGAGTGGATTTCCCTGATGTCTTAAAAGAGGGAAGTGAATGGGGTCTGGAGGAAGGCAAGTTTGGGTTTGAGAGTGAAAACTCTGACACTAGGAGCAAAGTGATGCCTCAGCCATCCTGGTCCCATCTTCCCTCAAGCTGGGGTCCCAGGGAGGGAGAACAATAAAGGTGGAAGACGCCGGGATGGCAGCCACTGTCCAGGAGGTGAGTTCCCAGGCTGGGAGGAGACGTCTGGGTGGCCCTTTTCTGAGGCCAGGCAGTGGGGGAGGACAAAATAAAGTAGAGCTGGTTCCCGAAAGATCCAGGTGGCTGGAGGTGGCATCTGAGTCTCCACACTCCTTGGGTCATCCCCAACCTTCCAGAGCTGGGTGGGGGGTGGAGGAGAGGAGGAGACCGGGCTAGGCCAGGGAGCCCCAGGATCAGCCACTTTTCTTTCCTTTTCACCTATATCACTTTCACAACCTACCAAGAATTTGCATTGAGTGTGTGGGAGGCTCTTTCACTCAGACACACTCTCAGGGCTGTCCTCTCCTAGGCCTTCCCTGAACCCCCAAACCTTTCCTGTATATGGCCTCTCTAACCCAAACAGCCCTTTCTTTCCTGGATAGCTCAAGCCCTATGTCCTCTGTCATCCACAAATCTCCTTTTCCATTCTGCAGCCCGTGCCCTGGACAGGAAAGGGCCCCCCAAACTATGCCCGCCCACCAAGGCCCCAAGTCTGGGCCAGAATCCAGACCCCATGGTGGTGAGGCTCTTTGTTCTCCGGCCGCCTCAACCCACCTCCTCCCTTTTTTTAAACTGGAATTTCTCCCATAAAAAAGGGGGGGCAGGAGCTTAAGGGCTTCGAGCTCTTCCCCCCTCCCCAAATCCTGGAGAATCTGAAGGAAACAGAGGAAATTGTAGGGAAAACAGAGGAATTGATGCTTAATTTCCAGAGAGAGGAACCTGGGAGTGGCGAACACACCAACTTCATTCCTCTCATCCTTCTCCCTAGCCTTGGGTTTAAGGCACACCCAGCCCTCAAACACGTTCATCAGGCTTGCACCCCTCTGCGGCAGACGCTGCTAACCTATACCTCTGACTTTGTCTTTAACGCAGAGGGCCAGGAGTTCCACCCCTCACCCTCAGCAAGGCAGACACCCGCCTCTTCATTTCCCTAGTACTTTCCTGGGGGATGTGTAGGTAGATAAGATGAGCGTGCAAATTAAGTGTGTGTACAGAGGGATAAACAGACCAGCAGAGATCTTTATTTGCATATAGAGGACTTCGGCGCGGGGCTGCGTATCTTCAAGAACGCACTGGGTTGTGTTCACAAGGGCATGTGCCCGAACAGTGCTGCAGCCCGCACAGGGTCCCAAATCCACAGGCCAGGAGCGAACACACACACACACACACACACACACACGCCAAGTGTGTGCATACACTTTCTGTGCAAAAGCACGCTGAACATCCCCTTTGTAGGTTGGACACAGAAAAGAAATATTTCGTAGCTGAACTTAGCCTGCAACTGGGTCCCGAGCAAAGCCAAGGACAGAGTGGCCCCGCCGGCAGGGCTGCCCGTGTCCCTTTTGAGCAGGGACCGGAGCTGAGCCCGGTTTTCCCCATGGGGCCCAGGAGCGATTTTCCATTTTCCTTTGATATAATGAAATGCTGCGTCTTTCCTCCCACACCAGCAGCTCAGCGAGAGCCGAGGAGCACCCTCCTCTTCGTTGCCCTGCTCTCCTCTGAACTTGCTGGGCGGTGGAGCTCCAGCGGCCGCACCGCAGCCTGGCGGGCTTGGGGCTTGGGGCTTGGGGCGGCAGGGCGCGGGGGGCGAGCGCCGGCCGGGTCTCAGCGCCCGGCTTTCCGGGGCAGGAGCGCCTCGGAGATGTAATTACTATGTTTGCAGTGGTGCATATTCTCCTGGAGTGTTTAATTTGGTTTTATTTGTGTCTCAGCGAGATCCACATTTTGGGGGGGGGGGGAGGAGAGAGAAGCGACCCCAGGCTTAAAGTTAATTAACCACCCAGGCTTTGCTGCCCACACCGCCGCGCCCCCGTCCAGGAGCCAGTTTCAGGCGCGGAATGTCCTGGGAAGCCCAGAGAAAGAGCCGGGAATCGTTCAGAGTATGCGGACAGTCTCCAGACGCTTTTAATGCCCTTGGCCCTGAACCTTCCCCTCCTCCAGGCTTCCCACACCCCCAAGTCTCTTGGTGGGTGCGTGGGGGGTGGGGGGCTACATCTTCGCTGGCTGGTCTTCTTGATGAAGGAGGCTTTGGTTCCCTCTCCTCTTGTAGCTAAATTTTGGCCGCATCGTGCCCCTAATAAATGGAATTGTAAAATTGCCGGGTTAATTAAATCTATATCTCATTGCAATAGGAATAGTTAATGTCCTTACATAAACCTGGAAAAGAACATACTATTAATTTTATTTATTGCTGGGCCGCCCTGCACCCAGATCCTTCCCACCGTTCTGACCCCTACTCCCAAAGGCTGGGTCCGGGGTCCACGAAGACACGTCAGGCGTCAGGCAAGAGCATTCCTGGGCTGGGGAGGGAGCCCTAGGAATGGGGTGGGCCGTTCAGGCCCTTTGTTTCTCCCGGCGGCCCCACAGAGCCCGGTCCACGCATCTCCCGGGGTCTCCACGCAGACCCAGGACTTCGCCGTAGGAGAAGCCAGGGCCTCTGCACCACCTCTACACCTGCGGCTGGAAAACCTCAGACCTCCGCGCCACCCACCCCCACCAGCCAGGCCAAGGTCACAGGACCCAGCCTGGACTGGCCAGCCCCGTGTTTGCTCTCCTTGTCTTACCTTGACCTTGGACTCTGAGGCAGGGTAGCCAGTTTCCAAGCCAAAAGCCGTCTCCCAGCAAGACCCCACCTTCCCCTGGTTCATCTCTTCTCCCTCCACCATCATCGCCCCCAACACACTTTCAAGCTAAGAGGGCTTTATGTTTCAAACCTTCCTGTTGTATTTTCCTCCCACTTTCCACCCAGCCCAAAGCCTGCCTGCTTTTCAGACTCTGCGCTGAGGTCCATCCTTCCAGATGAACATCGCACTGATAAAGATTACTCATTTCTTATCCTAACTCCCCGACGCTGGGCGCTCTCCATTGTCAAATACCACCTTCCCCATACGGGGAGAAGGGAGGCGGCCAGTGGGTCACGTCTCCGTACAGACCCGGGTTTGCTCCCAGGGTTGAGGGATCCAGTGGGTCCGGACTAGCCTGCGCGTGGTCTGGACAGGAGCACCCAGCATTTAAAATCTGTGGCGGTGGCAGGACAGAGGGAGACGCAGCAGCCCCTCTCCCCTCTTTTTTTCCTCTCTCTCTCTTTATTACCTCTTCTCCTCAGGGAGGCCCTGTGCTGAAAGGGAATTTGGCTCAATTCCATGGAGATGTGCTCTGGAAAGGGGTGACTCTATTAATGAGCTAAACTGGACATAGAAACCCAAGTCTGGAGATTGGTAAGGAGAAGGGGGGGGGGCTTTTTTCAAAAATCGGTAAGTTGGTGTTAATTTTTTTTTCTTTGAAATATGGGGCAATTTTAAAGCATGAAGACACTCCGCAGTAAAAGGGAGTGACCCCAAGAAAGCTGTGGGAGCTAAAGTTAGAGAACTGTGTTGATCCTGGTTCTGCCCCGGGGCCCTCTCAGGCCGGCTCTCGGGGCTGCGGAGGGCGGAGGCGGGCCGCGAGGCTAGGTCGGTCCTTCTGGGGTCTTACAGAGTTGCGCCTGGAAAGGTCCCTCCAAAGGGGCAGCTCCGCCGACTCTCTCTCGTTCCACGTTTCCTTTTGTACACCGATGTGAGGGCGCTTGCTCTTGCTCGCATCAAGGGCTTGTGAGCTTGCCCAGACCGAATCCCACCCCCCCATCTCCCGCCCTTTCCTTTGAAAATCTCACTCCGAGGCGGTTGATTTCTATTGCATATTGAAACATCAGCCTATTCCCTTTGCCCTCTTTTTCCTCCTTTTATTCTTTCTCCACTTTTCACTGAAGAGCATCCCTCTACCCTCTCCGTGTAGTGGTGTGTGTGTGTGTGTGTGTGATTTGGGGCTATCACATCCTCTTAGCCCTGTCTGCCCTGCGGTGGAGGTGCAGGAGCCAGCCGAAAGGCTCCCTCTCGGACAACTGGGGCTTTGAGGAAAGTGGCTAAAAAGTCGGAAATGCAGATGCAATCCTGGGCATCCAGGTCTCTCGCTGCGCGGCGGGTTCCTTCCATCCGTGAGCTCCAGGGGATTATGCCAGGGCGAGAACCCCGCGCCTTGACCGCGCGCTTCTGCCTGCTTTATTAAGAGGGGAAAAATAAAAATCCAGTCTCCCCGCTACCCTTAGCCCCAACCCCAATCCAGCCACAGCGAGATCTTTTTTTTTTTTTTGGGGGGGGGTGGGGTGGGGGGAGAGATCAGTCTCTCCCATAGACAATCTAAACCTAAACCTAGAGGGAGGCGCCCAGGAACAGTCCTAGTCGCTCCAGACCCCTTTGCGTCGGCCAAATTCAGCCTCCCCCCTCCTCCCTCCTCCCTCCGCCTCCCTCCCGGGGCCTGCCAGGGGGGCGGCGCCCTGTCCCTTTAAATCTCCCAGCTCCCTCCTCTCGGCCCCTCCTGAGAGCCAATCAGCAGAGGCCTGATCCCTTCGGCCCCGCCCCGCCGCGAGGGGTGGGAACCCCAGGAGGCCCGGCCCCGGAGTCACGTGCGGGGGCCGCGTCACGTGGGCGCGGGAGGGGCGGGGCGGGGGGGCCGCGCGGGAGGCGGCGGATTTCTTAATGAGGAGTGTCCGCATGCGTACGGGGAGCGGCGGGAGGGAGGTGCAGGCCCCGGGCGGAGGGGGAGGGGGGAGGGGGAGGGGGAGGAGGAGGAGGAGGAGGGAGGGGAGAGGGAGCGAGGTGTCTCCCTAGCTCGCTGCCTCTGGCAAGTGGAGTTTTTAAAAAGCTCGCGCAGACCATGTCATGACGACTTCGCTGCTCCTGCATCCGCGCTGGCCGGAGAGCCTTATGTACGTCTATGAGGACAGCGCGGCGGAGGGCGGCGGCGGCGGCGGCGGCGGCGCGGGCGGCGCGGGGGGCGGCTGCAGCGGAGCGAGCCCCGGCAAGGCCCCCAGCATGGACGGGCTGGGCAGCGGCTGCCCGCCAGCCACTGCCGCGACCTGCTCCCGCACCCCGTGCTGGGCCGCCCGCCCGCCCCCCTGGGCGCCCCGCAGGGCGCCGTCTACACGGACATCCCGGCCCCGGAGGCGGCGCGCCAGTGCGCCCCGCCGCCGGCGCCTCCCACCTCGTCCAGCGCCACCCTGGGCTACGGCTACCCGTTCGGGGGCAGCTACTACGGCTGCCGCCTGTCGCACAACGTGAACCTGCAGCAGAAGCCCTGCGCCTACCACCCGGGCGACAAGTACGCGGAGCCGTCGGGCGCCCTGCCCGGGGACGACCTGTCCTCCAGGGCCAAGGAGTTCGCCTTCTACCCCAGCTTCGCCAGCTCCTACCAGGCGGTGCCCGGCTACCTGGACGTGTCGGTGGTGCCCGGCATCAGCGGGCACCCGGAGCCGCGCCACGACGCGCTCATCCCCGTCGAAGGCTACCAGCACTGGGCGCTCTCCAACGGCTGGGACAGTCAGGTGTACTGCTCCAAGGAGCAGTCGCAGTCCGCGCACCTCTGGAAGTCCCCCTTCCCAGGTAAGCCGGGGGCCCGGGCGCCGCCGCGCGCCGCGCCTCCCCGCCCCGCCTGCCCCGGGGCTCCGCGCCGCAGCCACCCCCGCCGTCTGGGGCTCGGCTGGGCCGAGGGAGCCGGCCGGGCGAGCTGCGCCGAGGAATGCGCGGGGAAGAAATCTGCTCCGACACGTTCCCCGGAGCTGCCGGCCGAGGGTGAAGCAATCACAGGCGCCCGCGCGCCCGCCTCCGCCTCCCGCGCGGCCCTGGGCGCCCCGCGCCCGCCTGCAGCCAGGACGGGGGATGGGGCGGGCTGAAGGGCCGGGAGCAGACGCCCGCCGGGCCCACCGCGGGCGGACGCGCGGGTCTAGAGCAGTGGCCAGCGAGCGGACGCACAGTGTGGCCTGCAGAGATCAAGAGAGGGAGCTGCCCTGGCACCTCCTTTCTGGCCACCAGGACAAAACAACCCACCGAAGAATCGAAGAATGGGGGGGGGGGGGATAAGAACTCTCCTGCCCGAATTTTCAAGATCGTGCATGCACCAGACAGGTTTTTTTGTTGTTGTTGTTTTTGTCTTGTTTTTGTGATTTGAATAGGGGGGGCTCTAAAGACATGTAGACTGTTTTTCTGTTCTTGGTTTATTTTTAAGGATTTGGCCCCCCTGAGTTTCCTGGTCCTTAAAGGAGCAGAACTAAAATCTCCGGAGAGGACGTGGAGAGAAGGGAGTTTGCATCCCTCTCCTGCCCTACAAAATTTTCTTTGCTTCGCTGGTATCCTGAGCTCAAATCCTGTGGGTGTTCCCACTGCCAGCTCCTCCACCCCCACCCCCAGATGTTGGGTGGGGGGAAAGAGAGTTTTCTATGCCTCGACCACAGAAAAGGGGGAATGAGGATGAGAAGTGGGGGACCGAAGACCTGTTCTGGATACAGCCGGGATCCAGGCCCAGGCTAGGGACGCCTAAGTCTCTGCCTGTGGAATAGGGGGTGGGAATTCACCCATGTCCTGTTCCTTTTCCAAATGAGGCTGATTCTAAACCAGAGGGGACCCTGTAATCCTCACCGCTCCCCAGGGGAGAAAGATCAGTCTCAGGTTTGTCAAAATCACATCAGGAGCTTTGGATACAGCACAGTGCTGAGTGGTTACAAAGCTAGAGCCTCCGTCTGCTCTGGCTTTAAGCAGAGCTCGGTGGGAGAGGGCTGACTAGCTCCATCCTAATGCCTACAGGCGTCCTGGTGGGGGGCATGGAAGCCACAGATGTCTCCTCAGACCGTCCACAGGGCCCCCCAGCTCTAAGTGTGAGCCCAGGGACATTTTCACTGGGGATTAGAGGTCTGAAGACCTGCTAAGGGTGGGCCTGAAATTCCTCTGCATCCGGGATTGGGGCAAGGGCAGATGGTGAGAAATCCCTGAATGATGTTAGAAAGTGTAGAAAATAGCATTCTTGCAAATATGAGATTACTTAGTATAACACAACCGAATATCAGGGTGGGACCCACACTAGGCACCCCATTTCTGGCCACCAGAGGATTCCAGGATGATACCATTTTAGTATAAGGTATCTGGTATTGGTTGCTCTGAATTGGCAATAATATTTTTATATAATTTCTGTTAATTAACTACCTAATAGGAAACACATGATAATACATTTCTAGAAGACAGACAATTCACATGGAAGTATACAGCAACGTATTAGAGACAGATGGCCCTTTCGTTCTCCATCTCACCCAGACCGAAAACTCCTTAGAAGACACAAGTCCAGCAGGAATTCCTGGAGGAGGGAGAGCTAGCTGGTAGGCAATGCTAAGGGACTGAAGGGCAGGGGAGCAGATGCCCACCGGGCCCACTGTGGGCAGAGACACAGGACTAGAGCAATGGGCAATGGGTTTAGTGTGGAGAGATAAAGAGAAGGAGCTGCCCTGGCATCTCTGTGTATGTATGTGGAGCGAGTTGGTGGGTGAAAGATTGGAAAGCAGCTCAGAAATATCTTTGAGCAAAATGAACATCTTAGAGATACCCAGGGGGGAAAAAAAGCCTGCTAAAAATAAACACTTTTTGATCATAATCTCCTAGAGAAAAGTAACTTTGAAATAAAAAAATATAGCCCAATTGAGATTTAATACACTTGCAAATTACGGCATGGAAGTGGATATATAAAACCCACTATGTTTCAGCAGCTATATGCTCACAGGCTCCCTGTGTGGAAACCGAATCAGGCTGGTATATCTCAGTGAGTACAGATGTCCAGGCAAAAAGCAGATGAAAAAGAAATTATCTTCAGACACCCTACATCTTTCTACCCACACAGGGATCTTTTAGAAGTAGTGAGATTTCCAGATAACTCTGTCTATGCAATTGTGGTTTGTTCGGCAGCATCTGGGCATAAACACTACTGTCTCTCTTTAGCGCCTCTGGCTCTGAGAAACCTCACTATGGCAGTCTGGGCTGGTGTGGGATATGGAGGCAATTGTTCAGAAAGATCCAGATAATTAGGGCCGAGATGTGTTGTGGCTTCTTCTTTCCCCCAATTATACAGACCCTTGTTTCATTGCTCTTTTTTTTTTTCCTTTCTCTGGTGAGTGTAGGCACTTTTTTTTTTTCCACAGAGAGAGACAAAAATTCCAAGAGAGAATCAGAAATTCCAAGAGAGAATCAGAGCATGGGGTGGGGGTGGGGGGCACAGGGAGATCAATAGAATGAAATAGTGGGTTCTTTGGGCCATGTTGGAATCCCTACTGACTAGCCTTTGGATTTTGGTTGAGAAGAGCAGCTAGGATTTCTAGCTAGACCAAGTCCTCTTCAGCACGCAGAGCCCTGTTGTAGGAGTGAGTGGTAAAGAGCAAGTGGGCTGTGGGAACTTGTACCGAGGACCCCAAGAGAAGCCTACAGCTGAGCATTGATCTGATTTTTATTCAACTCTCAAAGATGTCTATTAGGTCCCCAGCTATGAAGTGGTTTGTGTGTGTGCTCTGGAGGGACATTAGGGAAGGCTTGATTGTAAAATTAATAACCAAATCCCCTATTTACTTTAGGCAGTAGAGACACAGCTCGAGGTCTGAGCTTCCAGATGTTCCTACATCTGTAGATCCCAATTCCTTTCCAGAAAAGACAGCAGACAATGAAAGGGGGCTTCTTTGAGAAGGCAAGACTAGAGGTGGATTCCCAGGAGGCCAAAACAACCAACATTTTGGTCAGATCCATTAAAAACTTGGGCAAGTCAATCCTTGGCATCCTATAGAGAAAAATAACTAGTTTAGACCACGTATCTGCTTTTTAAAGCACAATTTTAAGGATTATGTTGATTAAATCTCATTGGAAATTTAGAGTTGGAGTTTAGAGGATCCAAAATCGGGTAGGAAACTGTGACCATTTCCAGAAAGTGAGATAGAAAGTCAGGGACAATTAGTTCGTTAATCCAGGAACCAAAACCCACTTTAATTCATTTCGCTCTCCAGGGAAAAAGAGGTATTTCAGAGCTGGATTGTACCAGATAGCCTATTTCCATTTCAGAACTTACTGTGTCATTACATTGAGTCAGAAAATCTTGGTTTAAAATCTAGCCCTGTCACTCAAGTAATTTTACCCACTTTGAGCTTCAGATTCCTCATCTTGTAAATTGGGTTTAATAAAATAAGCCTGAAAAAATGTTCTGAGGATTTAAATAATAATAATAATAAAACACCCAAGTAGCTCATGGTATCACTACTTACCCTCTTTGTTTTACTCTTGTCCCAGAGTCACCAATCTCCTGAATCATAGCTACATCTGTAAGAGTAAAACAAATTTGAGAACTGAGAGTCATTAAAAAAATATCTTGTACAGAAAAATTCTTTTTAATGTAAAGGATCTTCTCTGTTAAAGTAAAGCTGTTTTGTTTTTCAGATTAAAAAAAACAAAACAACAAAAAAACCTTGGCCTATTCCTACACAGGCAGAGAAAAGTGACAAGTCCAACAATTTTCCTGAGAAACTGTCATCATGAAGACAGCCAGACCAGGCCATTGGAACCCCCTCTCTTACACATAATCTTCCTGAGCACTTTATTTCCTACTGCATTTGATTGTGACCTCTTCTCTTTCCAGCCTGTATAGACAAGTATTCCTGGGTGAGAGCAGATCCAATGGGAACGGGTGTAGGGAAGGTGTTTTATGAGGGTGGGGTGAGAACAAGCATTTCAGGAAGAGCCTTGTGTCTGCATTCCGGACTGCCTCTCTACTTCCAAAGGGCAGTAAGAATGAAGGGGGACCCCAAATATCTGGTCCTCAGCATTAGCTTCTGCCTGAAGAAGTCTAACAATCACATTTTTAAAAATTGAGGGGTGAATTATTCAGATAATCTCCCTAATTCCCCGCTTCCCTTTGGAAGTGTTGCTATGACCTCTTTATTAACAGAGGTGAGGGTGGAATGGAAGAGGGATATAAGGGACATATATTGGTTCTTAGTTCCTGTGAAAATCACAGAGTCTGAAGAGATTGACCGAGTAGTAGGTTGGGATAGCAAGGTGTTTAGGGTGGCTAGGGTTCCTGTATGCCATAGAGAAAGTTTCTCGCAGCGTTGGAGGAATGGAGAGGAGAGGGGGTTGGAGCAGAATTTGCTCTGTTTTGGTGAGTGGACACTTGTGGGGGCAAGGAGAGGCACTTTATTCTTATTGTGGAAGACTTATGTAAATAGCCGGATTTAACCCAAGAAGAGCTCTCCTAGTACCTCCTTTGGTAGGCAGACCCGGGGTGTGGACTCGACTTCCAGGGACCTGAATCTCTACATCTTGCATCCAAGACTTCCCAACTTGGATGCCGTTAAGTGGCTCACGTTGCATGCGTAGAATGCTCAGCTCCCAAGCAGGCTGGCTTCACCTGGACACTTCTCTTCTCTGGCTGTTGGTACAGGTCTCAGCTTCCTAGGGCAGAGGCAGTGACCAAAGGCATCAGGCCTCACTCAGTGGTGTGCACCCCCTGGAGCTCTCTCCCTTCTTGCCATGCCCTCCCTTAAACATGAGGACAGGACACCTTCTCCTGATAATGGGGCACAGTTTATACTAATAAATGCCCAAGGGATCTAACTGCAGGAAGGAGGAATTTTCCTGAATACTTGCAATCCTCTAGGCCCTTAGACCAGGATGAAGTTTGTAGGACCCTTTTAAGGCTCCAGGATTCTAATAACAAATGCTGTGCAGAACTATCTTGGAGCCTGAGGCAAAAGGACAAATCAGTACTACGGAATTTTAAAATTTGTTATTTTGTTTATCATGGATTTTTTTGCATTCATTTTGATTTCTTTAACATTTCATTAAAATATCACTTATCTGGATTCCCAAATTCTTGGTGCCCCCATCTTTTAAATTTTGCACAAGAAAAATAAATAAATAAAATAAATTAAGTTTGCACAAGAGGCAACACTCTAGTGTGGCCTTGCTAATAACAGATGTGCAAAGTCCGTGCCAGAACCTTGACCCTACACAATGGTGCAGCCTGGGGCACACAGCCCGGCTGTCTAGGGTCCAGGCACGGGACTCACTTCCTGCCACCCACCTCCTTTCTCCCCCCAGATGTGGTTCCCCTACAGCCCGAGGTGAGCAGCTACCGGCGCGGGCGCAAGAAACGCGTGCCCTACACCAAGGTGCAGCTGAAGGAGCTAGAAAAGGAGTACGCTGCCAGCAAGTTCATCACCAAAGAGAAGCGCCGGCGCATCTCTGCCACCACGAACCTCTCCGAGCGCCAGGTCACCATCTGGTTCCAGAACCGACGGGTCAAAGAGAAGAAGGTGGTCAGCAAATCGAAAGCGCCTCATCTCCACTCCACCTGACCAACCGGCTGGCCACCTGCCCCGTCTATTTATGTCGCCGCTTTGTACCATAACCGAACCCAACGAAGGACACTTCGCCGGTGCAGACGAATATTTAATGTTAACAAGAAAGAGTAACTGCGCCATGGGAGGCAGAGAGGCTCGGAGGGCGAGCTCTGCAGCCCCCCACTCCCCACCCCATCCTCAGCCCCCCACCGCCATGCAGATGGGACCTATGAGGCCTAGAGAGCTTCTAGAGAGCTTCGGGGGTGGGGCTGGGTGGGCTGTGGGAGGAAGGCTGGGAGCCTGCACTCCCCTTTGCCCTCATCCCCCGCCTCGCCAGAAAGCTGAGAGGCAGGGAGCGAAACGCCCGATCATTCCAACCAAAGCAGGGCTGGGGGACCCCAAATGACCCCATTCTTGCCTCATCCTTTGCCAGGCAGTTGGTGACCCTCCTGAGGGTGGGGCCCAGCGCAGACCTGGCCGAGCTCAGTGGCTTCGGCCTTCCCCTTCCTCGTCCCGCTCCCTGTCCCGCCCGCACTCCTTAGTTAGGCAAGATTTCCCGGTTAAGATTCTCTGTGCATATTTTAAAAGTCACGTTAATATTAATGATAATTGTTAGGGATCCGGCATTGTGACTGGAGTACACACAGCGCATAGGTTTTCTTTCTTTCCTGTTTCAACAAAAGCTGGAATTGGTGGAGGAGCTGCCTATCCCCACCTCAACCAGGAAACTGAATTTCTCTGGAGGAGCTGACTCTGCCCCACGGTCTCCTCCTGGGCTCTGCTCTCTCAGTCCCCTGCAGAAATCCAAGGAGGATGGAAACTCCAACCACGCTGCTAAATATCTTCCCCCTTCTCCTTCCTTCCCTCCATCCCTCTCCCTCCCGGGGATCAGGCCAGGCACAGAAGCAGAACGTTTTTCTAAGGAAAGGACGAACTTCTCTTCCAAGGGGATGGAGAGTGGGTCCCCGGCAGAGCCCCTCCCCAGTTGCTCCTCCGCGGAGGCAATCGCTGAGAGAGCCTCACACTTTCACTTCTACCGATTGTCCAGAGGAAAGCAGTTTTCTTCCAGGAGGCCAAAATAACCAGCCCCCAATTAACCAGCTAATGTAGACGCTGCCTAACATTTCCCTCCTCGAAGGCCAACTTGCTGCCGAGGGGGGAGGTCCCTCTCCCTTCTCCCTTCCCACTGGTGCATTACAAAACAGTGTTCTTTTGAAATGTTCATCAGAAATAGGCTTTTTTAAAATGTTGTGTATCTGTATATAGTATTGTGATGTCTGAATGACAATGTACTGAATGCAAAAAGAAAAAAACAACCCCACAGACCTGTTTTTAAAATAAAATCTTTTTTTTTTTTGCCTTGATTTTATGACTCAGATTCCTTCTGCAGACCCTTCTGTTCACTGGCTCACCGGGGCCACCTTTGATGCCCCAACACAGCCAGAATGGGCAAGGGGAAGCGTGTAGACATCACCTCCAGCTGGGTAAATTCCAAACTCATATTTCGTTCCACTCAAGTTTTCAAAGTGAGTTATTTGGGTTGTGGATGTGATCTCGAAAGGAGAAAACTCCCTCGAAATAGACGAGTGTGTGTTGGGGATAGAAGGATGCAATCAGCGACTGGGAAGGCCTGGAACAGGTGAGTGAGAACAGTACACTGCCTGTTGACTTCACTTAACAGTTGGGGCTCAGATCTGGATTTAGGAGCTGAGAAGGCAGCACCAGCTAGAGCTGGAGGCTATGGTGATCGCAGCACCAGCGGCAGCGCCAGGGAGCTAATCTTAGGCTTCTGGGGCCCTGCTGCCCCCATGAGGGTCCGCAGTCTCTCCAGCCAGTGCAGGCCTGGAGCTAGGCAAGGGTCCACACAGCCTGTTCTGCTGGCGGGGGTGGGGGGGGGTAGGGGGTGGGGAGGTGGGGGGGGTAGCCGCAAGCTCAGCACTCCTAGGCTGCTCTCTTTTCTTTCTCACCAATTTATGCAGAGATGTCAGGCCGCTAGGACCCCTTGGCCCCCCAGTTCATAAGCCAATCCCACCTTTATTTTCCAGCATTCCTGGGGACCACAGTCTTCTAGGCCGTCAGGAGCCATGTAGACTCTGCCATTAATTTGTTTTCCCTGTCGCGTCCATCCGTGCCTATCTCCCTATCTGGCGGAGTTAATGAGATCGTTAAGTTGTCAGGTTAAGAGACTTTTAAAAAGCAATATAGCCTAAAACAATGTTATCTCAGATTAAATCTTTACTGCAGCAATTTTTATTTATATATAATATTTTTCCTCTCCTGAGACACAGAAAGACTGGAGGCATTGGGTTGGAAATCAGAGCTCTCCGACCTCCCTTTGCCCGATGGCTGAGGTTCTTACAATTTTACTTAAATAAACATTTCTGGGGGTGAAGCACACACACACACACACACACACACACACACACACACACACCATGTTGTCTGAAGAGACAAAGAGCCTGAAGAATTCACCCTCTGTAGAGGCTCTGCTACTGATGTGGCTGCCAGTCCTGTTCTACTCCATTTCAACTCTGGGTTAACTCTCAAAGAATCACATGCTGGGAAGTGGGAGTTTGGGGGGATGTAGGTGAGCCTCCCAAGAATAAGGTTCATTCTTAATTCCATGCTCTCTTCTCTCACCACCTGCCACCTTAACCTCTTCCCAAAACCAAAACCCTGAATCTCTTCTGAGATGGAAAGAATTGAAAATTATATGCGTGTGTCAGACAGAGGAATTGAGCAGACAAGAAGCCTGGGGCTCCCTGGATATGGGCCCCATCCCTGTTGACTTGAGGGTGCGCTGGCTTAGTCCCATGACAGCTGTCGATACAGTGGAAGTTGGAGACCGTAGGGAAAGAGAGTCTAGAGCTCTCCCAGGGCTCTCTCCACCTCTGCACACAAACTCACCAGGCTCTACTGAGTGAGCTTCCCCACACAGAGAGACCCTCCCTAAGGCCCCAGAAGGGGGCGATGGAAAAAAGGAGAAAGCTCAAGCAGGCTCATTGGGGTTGCATTGGGACACTGAAAACCCAAGCAAAGACGGCAATCCCTCGAGCGCGCCTGGGAGCCCCAGTGTGCCAGAGGTGTTCAGGACCGTCTCTCACGCTGGATTAAATATGCCTGGATGGGTTTGGAGGATTATCGTGTCTGGATCAATTTTGGAGCTGCCTCTCCCATAAGAGGAAGCAAGCGTGAGAAGGAAAACTCCTGTGTGAGCAGGTATTGTGCGAGCGTGTATTCCGCGGAGGCAAAGATGGGGAAATGGAGGATTCTTCCCCCGTGTGTTGACCTTTCCTTCCTCCAGGAGTCGGTGTTCTCTTTGGGGGACTCTGAAGACATTCCTGTGGAGGTGTACGTGGGCATGTGCACAATCGAATGCGTGCGCGCGAGTTTGTGTGTGTGTGCGTGCATGTGTGCAGAGCTTTCGACCAGTGGAGAATTTCCTCAGCCTTTCCTGCATGTGTGTGTGTGTGTGTGTGTGTGTGTGCAAGCAGGTAGCAATATTGTCATCTCGGGGTGTAGACTATGTTTTCTTTTCTTCATTCCAATCTGTAAGAAGCCTTTCCTTCCAAGGCCAGTCTAGCGTTGGTGTGAGAGTGAGGCTCCACTGTAGGTGAGGGTGCGAGGATATACAAGAGGTGCGGAGGGTTGAGGGCTCAGAGGCTTCCCCTGGAAACAGCCTCCCTCCTCCGGGCCCAGGGCTCCTGTGATCTTTCTCATAATCCAGTGTCACTCCCCGACTCCCTCTGCCTCCCCCCACCACTCCGCAGGCCAGGACTGAGCGACCTGGCTGGCTGGAGCCTCACAGGACTCTCCACCTGGAGGTCACTCTACCAAGCTGCCAGGGAAGGCTCAGTTTTCCTGGGCTTGGGGAGAAACCCCTCCCCACCCGCATATTAGTTCCCAGACCTGGGGCCAGCACCGTGGGCCTTTCAGCCTGTAGTCCCACAGCCGAGAACCCACCTGAGGGAGCAAGGCCCGCAGTTCTCGGGGAGATCCCTCCACGACCGTCTCCAGACCATCTGCTCCTGAGGCCGATCCACAGGCGGCTGGGGCAGCAGGCCGGTGCGGGTGGGAGGCAGGGGCAGTCCCTGGGACATTCTCCCTCTCTCCGAGGATTGGAGCTGGGACCCTGCGGCAGGTCCCCCCACCCCATTCGAAAGCGAGCTCCCCACCCTGGGATCCACCTGCGCCGACCTGGACGGTGTCGGGAGCCCACCCCTCAAAAAACTGCAAGGGCTGGTTCAGGCAGATGTGCATCCAGACCTGCGCTGGTGGAGGATTGAGGGGCCCTGGGGAGCCAGGGGCTTCTGGGAGGAGGAGGGGGCCAGAGCCTTCTGCAACCAACCAGGCTCTTCCTCTTTTAGCCTTGACCGTGACTAGGTCTTTCTGACCTTGACATCACAGGGCGCACAGGGAAGGGGGGCCGGTGGAAAAGGCCTTGATCTTCCGGTGGCCAGAGAAGGGGAGGGCCGCTCGCCCCTTGCCGCGCCGGCCCCCTTCCCGCCAGGGCCCGCCGCCTCTGTTTACACACAGAGGAGGTGTCGGCTCCAGTCTAGACAGGGGCGCTAATAACGCCCATAAAAGGCGGCCTCTCCAGAGATGTTCTGCAACTCGGCTCCCGCGCGCCTACCGCTGGCCGCTGCCTCCGCCTCCGCCGCCCCGCCCTCCTCGGAGCCAGCCGCCGGCCTCCGGCCGCCCTGGGGAGGGGGCACCCCGACGGTTTCCAGAGCTGAGAAACCCCGCCCCGCACCCTTCGGAACCTCTTCTGTCTCCAAAGGTAAGTGGAGCCCCGCTCTCCCAGCCCAGCCCGGCCCCAGGTTAGCAGCGCATCCTCCCATCCCCACGCGCCCCCCCAGGCACCCGTGTCCCCCGCCCCGGGACTGGGGCCTTGGATTCGGGAAGCGCTGGATGGGTGGGCAGACCCATTTGGGTCTTTGGCCCAGACCCCAAATAGATCTCAGCCTCTCCCCAGTGCCAGGCCTGGCCGGAGGCCGTGGTCACTGCGAGCCCCGGCTGTGGGGCAGAGGGCACCGGGTAGTCCTCACCCCATCCCGCCTCGAGGTCGCCGAGACCAGGCCGCGGGCTCCCGGATACGGTGCAGGCGGCTGTGGGTGTGGCGTCTGATGAGAGTGGTTGCTGGCTTTTTTTTTTTTTTTTTTTTTTTAACTGGGTCCCCACACCTTTCCTGACACTCAGTAATTCACTAGGCCGAGGAGATCCTCTGCTGGCGGAGGGGGGGAAATGTCAGGGCCGCGAAACTTTAACTATTAGTGCGCCGAAAGGACAGGGAAAATGGGGGAAGGGGGCCCATTAAGGTACATTAATACATGCTCAGGTGAGAGGTGGAGAGATGGACTCCCAGACGTGCCTGCCGGTGACCCCCCTCGCCCCCCCACACCCCTTCCCATTTCCCGAGTGGCGATCAGGCTGGGGTCTTTGGAGGGAGGGGCCCCGAGATGCTGCAGAGGGGTTGGAGGAGGTAAGGCTGCTGCTGACCCCAGGCCACTGGGGTGAGCCTGAGAGCCTGACTGGACCCCTCTCCCCCGGGAGCCTTTAATGCCCCCCGCCCCAGTCTGCAGATGCCTGAAAAGCAGCACCTGGAGAAGGGGTCTCCCAATCTTCCTCCCTAAGTCCTGCTCCTCCGGAGAGGTGGCTGGGAGCCAGGTGGGCTCCAACCCTGGAAGAGATAGTGAGGGGAAGAAAAAGGAGACGTGGCACCCCTACCTCCACCCCTCAGACTTGTCTGAACCCACCAAAGATGCTGTACCAAGTCTGAGCTCCCTCCAAAGAAGGGAATAGAGAGTTCGGGAGGGTCGGGAGGGGGCCAGACCTTCCTTGCCGAACGCGAGGTCATCCACCCTCCCCGCGCCCCTCAGTCCCTACTCCCGGCCCACCGGGGACCCGGGCCCTGTCACATTTGCATACGCGGCAGAACCACTTTCTGCAAACTAGGCAGTGACCTTGAACCGGGCCGCCGAGGCCTCTTGACTGAGTGTGGAGAAGGCGGCACCGCACCCAACAGTCCTGACCTGGGGGCGGCAGGGGCGCAGCTCCAGGCAGCTCGCAGCCGCGGTGGTGGCCTGAGCCTCCCGCAGCTGCCTGGCCCCGGCCACCCGGGCGGGCATGGGGTTCTAGTTAACTCCTGCGGCCCGGCGTGGCGCGGACTCGAGGCCCCCCGCAGAGGCTGCAGCGGGGATGCAGGCACGGACGGAGGTGCGGGCGAGCCGGCCGGTGGGTGCACGGGAGCACCAGGGACTGCCTGGGGTGCTCAAGGGAAGCCTCGGCCGCATCCCAGCCTTCGGTTTTAATTAACCCCTGAGTTAATGAGTGGGGCTCGGTGGGCCAGGCCAGCTGCAGCCGGCGGGGCCACGGGGCAGGCCGCCTCTTCTAACCCCGGGGCCTGATGAATGTGCGGGAGAGGGGCCGCCCGCAGCGCTCAGCTGGTCCGGAGCCTGGGCCTGGCCGAGCACCGGGTGCGCGCGGACTGCGAAGTGCGGGTGGATAAAAGTCGGCCAGGCGCGGCTGCCCAGAGCTCTGCGTGGCAGGTCCCCCGCGGTCCCCTCCCGAAGCCCCCGTTGGTTCGGGGCATGCAGCTCCCCCCGTGGCTGGGGGTAAATTTGAAGCATCGCACCCGAGCCTCCCGCCGGCCCCGGGGACCCAGGCCAGGCGCAGCGCTCTGGGGCCGGTTTGTGGGAGCCCGGGTTAAGGAAGGTGGGGTGCCCTAGAAGGGGATAGATCCGCGGTGGCGCACTCTGATTGCCTGGGTTCCTCACCAGGATCCTGAAAACCGCGAGGCTCACAATGGGCTTGGAGGAGCTGGACAACGGGATGCTGCTGGTTGCTGCTGGTTCTCGGCAGCTCTCCCAAGGGGCGTCAGGGTCAGCTGCGCAGCGCAGAGGGGTTTGTGCGTGTGCCCTTGCCCGCAGAGCGGAAACCGGGGGAAATGGCCTTCAAGGCGGGCCAGGTGGGACGGGGAGAAACTGCGTGCCTGGACGAAGGAAGCCCTCCCTGTGTTTCTGTCCCCAGCGCCGCATCTGCCGCCGGTGGCTGCCGCTCCGTGTGCTCGGCGGCCTGGCCGGAGGGCAGCGTGCGACGCTGGGGCCTGAGGTCTTCTGGCCAAAGGGAGAAGGGGAGAGGCTAGGACCTTCCTCCCGGGGTCCCCTTTCCGGGAGCCTGGAGTCATCTGGGAGGGCGAAGAGGATGGGAAGAAGCCTCTACCCCGCAAGGACTGGTGGTGACTGCACAGCTCAGCTCGGCATCCCTCACACCAACAATAGCGGCCGAGCTCCGAGGCCTGGAGGCCTGAGACCTGGCTGCCCGTGCAGCGTTCTGTTTGAAAACAACAATATTCAAGTCACACCCTGTTTATCTTTATGACCCAAATAACCCCCAAATAAATTTTTTTAAAATTAAAATTTTAGTGGTGCTCATTAATGCATCTCGAAAAGGGCATAAATAGGATGTTGGAGATGCTGTGACGTGGAATTTGCAGCTCAGGGACGCTCCCTTCTGCAGCCGCGGAGCCCCATCATCAATTAGGCACAAAAAAGGACAATCCAGGCGGTCTCCCGCCCGGGGCTCGCGCCGTTCTGACTGCAGGTGACTGCGCGGTGCTGGCATCTCACCGCTCAGCCTCGGTTCGGCAAGTGGGCCGGGCTGGCGGGGCGGGCTCCGGGGGCGGGAGGGCCGTGGCCAGGCAGTCCGCGCAGGGCAGCCGCGTGGGGAAGGGGACGCGGGCAGGGCCGGGAGCCGCGCTGCGAGCCTGGGGCTCCGCGGGCAGGGCGACGCTCGCTGGCGCGGACTCCTCTCCGTCCGAGGGAGCGGTTCTGGGTGGGATATGAAATCGCCTGGCGAGCTGTGGAATTCGAAGAATCTGCGGTTCTCTCTGCCGAGTCCTGCAGAGGAGAGAGAGAGAGAAAGGGAGATGAGAATCTCCGGCTTCGGTCTGCTTTTGTAGCTTCGGCTCATTCTCAGATACTTAACTTTCACCTACAAGGGTTTCTTTCTGCCATATTCTCACGGAGGCTCTCGGTTTCTCCAAATCTCTCTAGATCTTCCAGTGTTTCCCTGCATTTAGCTGTTTGCTAAATGTCTTAGCTGTTGCTAACTGTCTATTTTACCTTGTGTTACTCAAAGCCGTGAATTGTATAGGAGCCGGAAACAATCAAATAGAAATCCGAGTACTTTGTCTACCAGACATCATTAGAATACACACACTTTTGAAGGCGTTGTTGTGGTTTTCACTTTAATCTGATTATCTGTGTTCTGTGGACTTGGTTGAGATCCGATTGTGGTCTTCAGATGTCCAGTAACCTCATCAATGGCCAGCGCTGGGTTCTCAGCCTTCTCTGGAAGGAGTTGCTGAGGTTAGCACCATAAATATAATTTTAAACCCCAATAAGATAATTCTCCGGAGTCGTCCCCCTCATTCCCAGCACACCTACTGGCATTGGCATGGCTCTCTGGTGGTCCCAGCGGCAGGCTGGGCTGGTTCTGGGGCGTGGGGGGGGGGTCTCTTTTGCAGTGGGAGTCAGGAGTCGCTCGGGCCAGCCAAGCTCTGCTGGGGTCCCAGAGCCTCTTGCTGCAAAGACTCTGGAAGGCTCCCCGGAAGCCCATCCGACCCACGGAAGTCACGGGGAGGAGTAGCTCAGGCCCTCAGATTTTCAAGAGCAGGTAGTCAGGTCCACATAGAGCCGGGTGCCTCCTTTTCTAGGCTTCTTCTGCCTCCTTTCTGCAACCCTCCTCTAACCGTGAGTGGAAGCGTGAGGCTGGGATGGCTCCCAGATCCGGAGGTAGGGGGAGGAATAGCCAGCATTAGCAATTCTCCCGTGGTCCTCTCCTCCAGGAAGGACCCCCAGAGTGTCTACCAAAATTCCTGAGGAGGAAGAGCTGAGGAAGAGGAGCACAGCAGCGGGCAGGGCTGGGAAAGACAGTGTCAGGGAAACCTGTCCTTACCCCTACTTCGCCTCTACTGTAAATAAACCCTGAGCCAAAGGGCTCATCCGTCTCCTTAAACAGCCAGTAAACTTTATATGACACAATATCTAATAGTAATTTATTGGGGAGATATTGTAAATTCCAACGGTTTTAGTTAATAAAGGAGCTAATTAAAGAGGGACAGGCTGTGCTTGGCCAGCTGTTGGCGAGAAGATAATACATCTGGGGAGGGGGGTGCATGGTGCAGGAGTGCCTATGTGCGGGTGTTTTTGGTGTGGCTTTTCTCCCTCTTGCCCGGGTCGGGCGTCGGGCGGTTGGCTTAGTCTCTGCATTCTGCATTGGGTTTTATATGATATTAAAAAAAAAAAAAAAAAAAAAACAGAATCCAGGGTCTGTTTGGTGTTTGGTCCCCCCACCCCCACCCCAGTGGGGAAGGGGGGAGCTGGAGCCGGTGCGGGGTGGGGGGGCCTCGCTGTCCCCACCCATCCCCCCGGCGGCGGCGCCCACGTGAGCTGGATGGCCAATGGGTGGCCGGTGCAGGTTTAACTATGTTTAATGTCAGATAGCAATAAAGTAGAAGCTGCCGGTCGGGCCCCGCGGAAATGGGCGAGCATAATCTCCTGAATCCCGGGTTTGTGGGGCCGCTGGTGAACATCCACACGGGGGACACGTTCTACTTCCCCAACTTCCGCGCGTCCGGGGCGCAGCTGCCGGGGCTGCCGTCGCTGTCCTACCCGCGCCGCGACAACGTGTGCTCGCTGCCCTGGCCGTCGGCGGAGCCCTGCAATGGCTACGCGCAGCCCTACCTCGGCAGCCCCGTGTCGCTCAACCCGCCCTTCGGCCGCACGTGCGAGCTGGCGCGAGTGGAGGACAGCAAGGGCTACTACCGCGAGCCGTGCGCCGAGGGCGGCGGGGGCCTGAAGCGCGAGGAGCGCGGCCGCGAGACGGGCCCGGGGGTCGGCCCGGGGGCCGCGCTGCTGCCGCTGGAGCCGTCGGGGCCGCCCGCGCTCGGGTTCAAGTACGACTACGCGGCCGGCGGCGGCGACGCGGGAGCCGCGCACGACCCGCCCTCGTGCCAGTCCCTGGAATCCGACTCCAGCTCGTCCCTGCTCAACGAGGGCCCCAAGGGCGCCGGCGCGGGCGACCCGGGCGGCTTGGCGTCGCCCTTACACCCCGGCGGCGGGCTCTCGGCCAGCGGTAAGGACCCGGGCCCGCTCTCCAGGCGCCGCAGACCCGACGGCTCGCGGGGCGCGCAGTGCAGGACCGAGCTGGGTGACAGCGCGGCGAGGGGCGCGTCCTTTAGGAAGGCGCAGGGGGGGGGGGCGCCTGTAAACGTGTAAATGCCCCCATAAAAGAGCTGCGGAGAGCTCCCTATCCAACCCCCCTCCCGCAGGAGCTGCTGCAGGCTGCAAGGGGCAGGGAGCTCCGGAGAAGGGGATTCTGACCCAGGCTTCTCCAGGCCTGGGGGTGTGTTGGGGGGAGGACCCTGCTCTCTCCGGCCTTTGCACAGGCTCCGTTGCCTACTTTTTTTTGTTTGTTTGTTTGTTTGCTTTTAAGAAATGCCAGCAAGGCGGGTTTACTCTGCCCGCCTCCCTCCTGTCTGTCCCAGCTCATCAGGGAGCCTATCCCGGAGGATGTGAAAGGAAGGGGCCAGGATATCCGGGAGGAGAGGTTTGGGGAGAAGGGAGGGGATCGGGACTCTGAAGGCTCAGGAATACAGGGTTGAGGAGGCAAGGAGGGAGGGGTGAAAGGGGAGGAATGGAGTGATGAAGGGGGGCAGGAGTGGACGGGGATGAGGGTGTGTAGGAGGAGGAGGATGAGCTAGGAGAGCGAGGGCCTGGGATTGGGCTGTAGGCCAAGAGAAGGGCCAGGGAAGGACCGAGGGCACTGGGCTTGTCACCTCTTGGTCCTCTGGCCAACCCTGCCGGTTCGTCTCCACCCAGGCGCGCCCTGGTACCCGATCCACAGCCGCTCCCGGAAGAAGCGCAAGCCCTATTCGAAGTTGCAGCTGGCGGAGCTGGAGGGGGAGTTTCTGGTGAACGAGTTCATCACACGGCAGCGCCGGAGGGAACTCTCAGACCGCTTGAATCTTAGTGACCAGCAGGTCAAGATCTGGTTTCAGAACCGGAGAATGAAAAAGAAAAGACTTCTGTTGAGGGAGCAAGCTCTCTCCTTCTTTTAGAGGGCAAGACACGGGCACCCGCCCCGGACTGAGCCTGTCTCTGGCAGAGAGCAAGGGGGGCGCTGCCTGGGACACAGTCCCCGCTTAGAACGCCAGGCATCTCTGGCAGGCGCTCCCTGGACATCCTCTTGTCTGTTTTGTTTGTGGTTCCCTCCCACACACCCCCCAGCAGGCCCTGCCAGGTCCCAGCCCAGCCAGGGAAAGAGGAAGCCCGCAGCTGCAGACAGGGGATAGGGTCAGCGAAGGCTGAGGTGCTGGGGAGAGGCTGCTCTGCAGTGGGACTGGGGCATCGGGCCTCTGGCTGAGGACCTGGAGGAAAGGCAATCCACGCACCCTCCTCCCTCCCACAACTCTCCTTCCAGGGTCTTGAGTCAGCCAGCAGTGGGCAGAGGTGGGGACAGTGGAACCAAGGCTCCCCAAACTCCCAACAGTTGGGGTTAGGAGAGGAGGGAGCGAGAGTGGAGGATCGGTGGGGAGACCGGAAGGGGTTAGGGCAGCTCCGGGAGGGCAGGAGGAAGTGTGGGAACCTAGAGGAAGTCCGGTTCGGGAGAACAGAGTGATCGGCGATGCTCGAGTCCACAGGGGTCTGGTCCCCTAGGCCTGGACACCCCACAGGCGCAGACAGGCGGCTGGTGACCTGGCTGCGGACGGGGCGAGCGTCAGCCTCCTGGCCCCTCTGGGGCAGGCTGCAGGAAGAGTCTGGGCCCCTCTCCCCTGGGCCCTGCGCCGCGCTCACAGGTGTGCCTCCCTCCACTCTTCCTGCCGCCCTGGCGGCTGCGGCCCGAAGCCGGGAGCGTGAGACTGGGAGCTGGGCCGATCCGGTGTCCGGTGTAGCGGCCCCCCAGGGACCCCCACCCGGCCCTCCAGGAGGCCCGGGAGGCCGGGAAAGGGGCTGCGAGGCGCACCGTTGATTGGCCGGGAGAGTTGTTGGCAGCCGCGTGGCTCGGCCGATCCCCCCTTCCCGCTGGCGTTCACGGTCACGGCCGAGGCTGGCCCGGCATAATTTACGAGGCAGGAGGAGAATCTGCCCCTAAAGGGGCTACCGGCTACGGAGGCCCCTGCTCAGCCCGGCTTTCCCAGGCTGGTGACAATGAAGGAGGGGGGCGCTGATGCCCCCCCCCCCCGCCCAACTCCTTTCTCTCTTTCACCCCCCCACTCTAGCCGCCCCCCAACGTCGCCCTTTGTCTCAGGATCCACTGCCTCCAGGCCGGCGAGCCACAGAGTACCAGGACCAGAGCCAAAGGAGGGGCACATCCCCAGAACCGGCTGGAAGCCAGAGTGGCTTCTTCAGCCCAGGGCCTTTACCCATAGCGCCCTTCAGACCCCAGCCCCAGCCCCAGCCCAGTAGATCTAGGCTGGCTTAGGAGAGAGGGCAGTGAAGACGTGCGGCGCCCTCCTGCACCCCCTGTTTATCCCTCTGGGTGAGAGTCCCTCTACCTCCCATCTGCTGACCCACCCTTGCCAGGAGGAAGAAGGTGAGAAGCAGGAGACTGATTCGAGCTAAGCCCAGCATGGACGGTGTGAACTGGCCTGCTAGCTTGGAGTTCTCCCTGCCGGGGAAGAGTCTCCCTAACACACCCTGGAATGGCAGCCCCCAGAGCCTCCCACCCTCCCACCAGCACGCAGCTTCAGGTCCCTGTACAGGGTTGTGCAGAGGCATGGGCAGACACAGCACAGCTGAGCCCAGCTCCACTCCCCCGGGGCCTATGCCACTCCCCTGACTGTACTTGGAAGCAGGCACCCTCTTGTACAGCCCCAAATACAGCCCTGCAGAATGGCCGTACAATCACTTGCCCTCATCCCCCACTGGGCACCTGACACCTTCCCCACTGACATAAATGTTTCACCTGTGTACAAGTTCTCAGACATCAGCACCATTCCAGCTGTCTGCACAATCCCCTGTGGGCTGGCCCTGGGTATGAGGCATCTCCCCTTTGCCTGGTCGCCCATGTACCCCTTTATGCAGCCCCTCCTGTGACCTTGTGGGCTCTGGGGTGCTGGATTCGAGCTTCACCACTCCAGCCTGACTCCCACAGCTTAGTGGAGGAAGAGACCAGAACACTATAAAAAGGGGTGGGGGTACAAAGATATGCAATATTCTTCTTCCTGTCGCTTTAAACTGACTTCCGTGAGCTTCTCTGTCAATCCGTGTCCAGTTCTCTGTGTCCGTTGCTCGTACCTAGTGTAGACTCTGTGGGTAGATGCCCTTCCCAGCTCTCTGTAGTGTGCCCTCCTATTCAAATGTCTGTCTTTAGCACGTTTTCCCTTTATATAGTCCTTGTACAGAGTTGCTTCATCATATTAATATTAATAATAATAATTAAAACATGACTGGATGACGATGTGATTTTTTTTGAGAAATAATTTTAAACTGGGTCCCCACGCGTGGTCTCCTCTGCTCAGAAAGAATGGGATCCCCATTCCTAGCTGTTCCCCCACTTTACTGTCTCCAGCTCAGGTGAATAATAAAAATAATAAATGTATAATGATAAAGGAAGAACGGTGCAGGGGCAACAAAAATATACGAGCAACCAAGATCTGTTGATGAGCTGCCATCTCTAGTCCCAAGCAATTACTAGCAGAGAGAAAATTGGGGGATAGTAGATTGGGGGGGAGGAGAGGGATTGCTGAGGAGTCATGGGGCCATAAAAATACTGTAGACAGCCCAGAGGGTGTCTACCTTCAGGGCCAGAAAGAGGAAGCCTGAGCTGCAGGATCTCTGAGAAGTGAAACCAGGGTAGAGGCTGCAGCAGGTTGGAGCAGCAATGGCAAGAGTGCCCTGGGACATGGGGCAGGGGCTCGTGGAAGCACACTTCAGCGCCATGGTCTAACCCCATGGCTTCACTCTGAGAGCACATTTTGTGCATGCAAAATAACCAGGTAGGGGACTGAAGACCCCTTGGAGCTGGTGAAATAGGCTTCACCTCTCAGCCAGCAGCTCCCTTTGGGCCTTGCCAGAGAGAGGCCTGGGTGGAAGCCAGAGTCTGGGTTCCAGCAGAGCCTATGAGACCTCTGCACCTTCCCTTCACCCCTTCCTTCTGGATGGGACATCCTCCCTCTGCCTCCACCCTTGTGCCTCTGGTCCCTGAGTTTTCCTTTCTCACAGCCTGGCTCCAATCAGGGAGTCTCCTCCAGATTCCCCCTCCACCCTCCTGGGCCTGCTTTGGAATAGCAGGGGCCCCCACTGAGCCCAGCGTCCAAGCCACACCTCCTGCCTTGAAATCCTTCTCCCTCTCCCTTCCTTTCCTTACTCCTACAAGTAGAAAAACTAACAAATTTAGATTGAATCCCATTCTCCATTTGCTTCTAACACACAGCTTGTCTTGTGTAGCTGAGGGGTTTGGGCAGGACAGAGATCCCAAGCTCTGGGGGTCACTCATACAAAGCCCCTCTCCCCCCCCCCCCCAGAAAACAGGCAAAGTTGGGGACAGGATAGCTTCTGGCACTCAGGAGGACTGGGTGGCCATGCCCAGGTCTGAATTAAGGTGGGGGGGGGGGAGGAGTTGAATCCCAGTGAATCCAGGCCAGAGACTACCCTCTTCTTAAGACAGATCTGTACAGGAAGAATTAACAGTGAAGGCATTTCTGGCTTAAAAAAAAAAAAAAGGAGGAAATTTAAGGAGGTCAGGAGTAACTGGTCTTTAGTTTATTCCCTTGATTTATTCCCAGAGACACTGCAGAATCTGAGAGAGAGGCAGTACCTTGTTGGGTGGTGTCCACATAGGTCCCAAAACTCAATAACTGGGCAGACTGTCAGAGAAGGAAAGACACTATAACCTCCTGCTAATGGTTGAAAACATATCTTTGGGTCTCTGGGCCAAAGAGAATGTCGTGATTGGAGCCTCAACTCAAGTACTCAGGCCAAGGCTGAACTCTGCATCTGGGCAGGCATCCTATCTATTTTGCAACTATTTGGTTCAAGCCCTCAAACTGCAATTTACTCCACGGACTTTAAAACAAAGAATCCCGTGTCTCTAATGGAGTCTAGAGGAGCATGGAATGGAGAGGATTATCTGGATAATTCGGGCAGACAAGGATTCCGCTGTTTTGTATCTGCCAGCTTATACCCCCCAGATGAGCTGCGTATCCGGCCCGGTTCTCCACCCAGTGCCACTCCACTCCGGGCCGCACAGACACAGCAGGGTATTTAGGGCCGCTGTGGAGCGGGCGGGCGGCGGGGAGGGGTGCGGGCCGCTGGGTCCCGGGGATGCTAATGCAGCCGGAAGCCCGGCGCGCGATCGATGGCTCAGACCCGGGGCGGAGCAGGGACCGCGGCCCCGTCTCCGAACAAAGCAACCCCCCGGGATCCTGGTTCCCGACAGGCCGGAGCCCCTGCCCATCCTCCCCGCCATTACCAGGAAGGCAGCAGCGGCTTTCCGGCCCCGGGCCGGCTCGGGAACCGCACCCCGAGCCCCGAGCCCCGAGCCCCGAGCCCCGAGCCCCGAGCCCCCGAGCCGGTCCGCGCCGCGGGCGCATGGAGGCGCCGCAGGCTCCGGCTGGCTGAGCGCGCGGAGGGCCGCAGGCGCCGGGTCCCGCAGCCGCGCATCCGCCCTCCCGCGCCGGCCTCGGTGCAGACGGGGCTGCCCGCGGGGAAGCGTCGCCCCAGCCCCGCACCCGCAGCCGCACCCGCAGCCGCAGCCCGCGCCGCGCCCGCCGCTCCGGGAGGCCCCAGACAAAGGCGCGGCGGCCGCTGGCGGAGGCGGCGCCGGAGCACCTCCGCGGCCAGGCCCCGCGCACAGGGCGCCGCGAGGTCGGCCCACCTCGCCCGGCCCGGCCCGGCCCCCGCCCCGGCTCCGGCTCCCGTGCGCCGCTGGGCCCCGCGGAGGGGAGACCCCGCGCGCCTCGCAGCCCCTGCCCCTGCCGCCGGCAGCTCCGGCCCAGCCCAGGGCCGCGGGCCCCGCCGGGGACGAGATGACCCCTGCTGGCCACAGCCGCGGAGGCCGCCGAGCCCCGCCCCGCCGGCCCGGCCCGGCCCCGGGCGCCCCGCGAGGGTGCGGGAGGCCTGGGAGGACCGCGGGGCCCCTCCGCTGGGCGCGCGCGGAGCCTCGGGGCCTGTGCCGCGCGGGGAGCCCGGCACCGCCGCCGAGCAGCTGCGCTCTGAGCCCGAGCCACTCCCGGGGCCGCGGAGCCGAGCCCCGGCTTGGGCAGCTTCCACCGCCCGGAGTGGACCACGTCCGGGAGGAAAGCTCCCTGCGAACGATGAAAGACGCGTAGTCCGTGTGCGGGGCGCCGGGAAGATGCTTCGGGAAATGCACACTTGGTACTGCCGGCACAACCAGCCTCTTCTAGCAGTCTAAAGTGCACACAGATCTCTATAGCACATGTCCATACGGGCACCGAAAATCTCTTTCTCTACAAAACATACATACAGAAGCACTTTTATTTGTACGGGAAAAAGCAACCTTCTGGGAAAAGGTTACACACAGCATGGATAAACACCACATGGAAAGGTTCATTTGCATGAACAGCACACTTGCATATATATGTGCTGCGCGGCGACTATACAGTCCTGCATCTATTTAGCTGCGTGGACGTATGCACTCCATAGGGCGTATGAAATTGTGCATGGAAAATGCATCCAAATCGTGTCCACCGAACAAGGAAAATACATCATCTTATTACATATGATGCACAAAGTGAATAAATATCATATTATTACATAGATGCACAAAGTGAATATCTACCCAGTGTATGAAAAAATATGTTGTGTAAGTTAGTTTGTTTACGTAGTGTGCGTGTACCAAATACATTGAATACATTCTTTGAGCTCACATGTTTTTGTATTTATAATACACATTTATTTGGCTATCTTACAAACAGTAGCAGGAGGAAGTTCAGGCATTGGCAATGACAATCTCCATCGGCTGAGCCTCTTTTCTTTCTGTTTTTCTATTATTTCCATCTTTTAAAAACCCCTTCTCCGTCCACACTGATTATTTATATAAGTGGTCTCCCATCTCCATGTCTCTGACACATCTCTTGTTGAAGTCAGGGTCTATATTTAGAATCCCAAGTCCTGTTTGCAGCAGGATAATCAGGGCCTGTATGGAAGGAGCATTATATAATTAGGTTACCCCTGTGTCTCAGGACTTGTTCTTCTAGACCTAAGGTAAATATATTAGAGAGTCACTCTAGGCTGCCAGTTAAGAAAGAGGGAGAGGGAAGAGGGAAGTGCCGGCCTGGGAAGTTGTGTAACAGGCAGGCTGGGGTAAAGGCAAACTCCAGGTGTATGCCCGGCACTCTGGGTTCCTGAAAGCTGAAGTTTGTTTAAATTTTTAAAAATTGATCGCCTCTCGGCCTTTTGGCTAAGATCAAGTGAATTTTTTAAAAAAATGATTCTTTAAAAAAATCTCCAGTGGAGAAAGATGGCATGAAATAAAGGCTGGACCTCGCCTTCTAGGACCCTCTCAAACCCCAGAGCAGCCCCACTCCCTTGGGCCAACCAGGGAGAGGATTCCGGCCCACCCAGCTCCTCAGCCCCACCTTAGCATCCTTAATGTTGGCCAGGTCTACACAGGCAGCAGGAGCGGGTTGGCCCATAACCCAAGTTCTTCTCAACAAGATCCACTCCTAGCACTTTCAGAGAAGCAATAATAGCTTAAAACATTTTCTGACACTGAGCTAACTCTGTTTCCGCCCCGGGAAATTAGTCCCACTTGGGTCTTTCCTTAGGAGCTAAAACTCCGAGAGTACCTGACACACGCCTATGGAAAAATTCTTTGAAAGACAATGCACTCACACCCCGCCGAGATATTGTTTATGGGTTCCGTGTAGACACTGCCATATTTTACTGTCCAAAGGAATCAATTAATTAGAGCCTGGCCAGTGCCCGCGCCGGCCGCTGCTTGGCTGAGCGCGAGGCTGAGATAGATGAGCGCGGCTGGCCCGGCCTTGTTAACAAGCGTCCTCATAAAGATGCAGCTGATAAGGCGGCGGGGCGCCGGCCCGGCCTTGGGGCGCCCGCCACGGGGGGCAGCGGAGTCCCCGCTCCGCTCGCCTTCACCCAGTCTTCTCCCCTCTGGCGCCTTGGTGCTGGCACCCAGCTCATTCCCTCTCCGCTCCACTCCTCAGAATTTTCCCTCTTCCTCGTGGAGCCCCAAATTTTAAAAGAGATGTTTTTTAATAAAAATATGTCCACCTCTTTCTGTGAGTGCCTGTCTGGCTGTTCCGGGACCTGCTGCCGCCTCCTTTCCTTGCATTACTGCGCCTGCTTCCTTTTCATGTCTGGCGCTCTCTTCCCTCTCTGGCTTCGTCGTTGCTTTTTCCACCAGGTTGGTGCTGGCTCAGGCCCCAATGAGCTTGTAAAAAAAATAATAATACAAATAACCCCTGGTTATCTTGTGGCAGAGTTAACACCCCCAGATAAGCCAGACCCCATGAAAAAAAAAAAAAAAGCCAACCCTGGATATAATTGCTGGTTTGGGTTGCAACACTTAATTCTGTTTATTCTCACCAATGTGCATACTTAACGAAGAGATATTGGTATTAAAGGGCAGGGGGGAATTAATTTTACTTTTATAGTCATCTATTAAGAGCACAAGATGATCTGGGTTTCCTTTAAAGGGACCAAAAAAGGGGGGGAGGGAGCGAGAAAGAAAGGGAGGGGGAAGGGAGAAATATGACTGAAGGCGAACAAAGATCTTTGCCTGAAGAAACAATGTAACACTAGACAGAACTATAAAGTCTGGGAATGTAGCAACACTGGACCCTCTCAACTTCCCCCATTTGGAATCCTGTCCCCTGCACTTCCTGCTGAAATCCTAATCCTGACCACACAGCAGTATTCAAGGAAGAATTCATGCAATTATCCGGATAATTGTGGGGAAAAGAGAGAAAGCATTTCCCTTTTATTGTCTCATCCTCTCCGCTGTGCAGAGGAGGAGGAGGGAGCTACATGGGATATGGAGGAAAAGGGGGGTCTCCCAGGGTCACCCTATGACTTAGAAGATGGCTACTCCTGAGCCAAGAGGGTCCTAGGCAGGAGCTTATAGGTGCTTAGAGATTAATAAGGCCTCAGGGATCCAGTTTCATTTTTCAAAATATTTGTTTGATTTTACTTTGTCTGTATAGACCTGCCTCATCTAGTATTGTAATTATCACAAGTAAGTGAATAATAGATAATTATAGGGGTGTCGATAATATCATTTATTTTATAGCCACACAAGATATGATTAGAGTCAATGTCGGAGGCTCTGTTGGAGCCTGGAAGGCAACGAGAGGCAAAGTAGAGAGGCCTGGTAGTCTTTCCTTTCCTATGGTTATGAATCTCCAGAAATCCCCAATTGTCTAAATTCTCTCTCCAGATATCTTAAGGGAAAGCTCTACATTTTCAGGGGTTGGCAGCTCGGAGAAGGGCAAACAGCAATTTGGTACTTAAACCTCCCCCACAGTCTCAGGGGCAGTAGTCTCCGTTCCCCCATGATGAAGGGCTTCACCCTCAGTTCAAGACTGCCAGGGTCACAGAGACTCGGCAGTTTAGGCCGGTGAGAGGAAGACAGGGTCTTACCAAAACCAAGTTCATTGTCATCCCCAAGTGGGCATTGGGTCCAGAATGAAGCCCCCTTTGATCCCAATCCGGTTTTCTTTCCTGGACCTCTCCCCCAGGGACACCTGGATGGGGGCAGAAGCCAGGCTAGGACTTGTGGAGGCTGGTTGGGATGGGGATGGGGGGGGGGAAACCCTGAAAATATGTTTCCTTGTTTCTGGGATTCAGAAGACCAGAAGCCAGAAGCCTAGGGGGTGGGGGAAGGGAGGGAGGGAGAGAGGGAGGGAGAGAGAGAGAGATTGTGATAGAGAGCCAGGCAAGAGAGGGTCAGGGGAAACCATGAAGCAGGAAGGCAAGAATAAAAGGAATCAGTGAAAGAAAAGGGGCAGGAGGAGAACCCACAGGGAATACAGGAAGGAAATATAATGGAAAAGGTAGAAAAGGAAGAAGAGGAAATAAAAAGAAGAAAAAAGGGGGGTCATTTTAAAAGGATGTTACAAAGAGCAGGAGAGGAAGGAGGGAGACCGAGGCCGCGGCTCGCTCGGCCAGGCCGCCTGCAGCAGTCTGGGTGGGCGGGGGGCGCCACGACAAAGTGAAGGTCAAGTTAGCATCGTACCTTATAAGGAAGGCGTCGGTCCTCCATTTCAGCCTTTCTTTCTGCCAGGACGTGGCCGTAGCATTTCTAGTCTCGTAAACACTGGACTCTTTGGGGCCTTTTAGAAAAAATAAAGACCCTCTTCCTTTATTGGAGGTGCGCTCGGCCGGCTGGGGGAAGCAGCGGACAGAGAAGTCAACTAATGAAGACTCCGGGAAACTTTTCTCTCCTTTTCTCTCTCTCTCTGGCTCCGCTCCCGCCAGCTGGGGCTCCCTCCCTCCCTCCCTCCTTCTCTCCCTCCCTCCCTCTCTCCCTCCTCTCCCAACCCGACACCTCTTCTGCTCTCCGTATCTCCCTCCCGGTCTTCCCTGTCTCTCGCCACCGTCTGTAACTCTGGGATCTGTCTCTCCACACCCCCCTCCCCTACTGCTGACTTCTAAATTTGTTCCATTCCACCACGAAAGGAGCAGGAACGTAAGAATTGGAAAGAAAATTAGCCATCTCAAAGAAAAGTTCATTTACAGCCTAAATGTCTATTAAGATTTCCTTCTGAAAACCAGGCGGTAAACTCGGTAAGGAGGAGAAGTGAGGCAGCGCCAGTGGGGAGGGCTGGCGAGGTGGGAGCCTTGGATTTATTTATTTCTCAGCTCCAGAGGCGAAGAGAAGGGGGAGAAGCAGGCAAGTGAGAGAGAAGCGCTGGAAGCCGGCAGCCAGCAAAGGAGGCGGCGCAGGGCGGTGCGGGAGAAGGGAGGCCCAAGGACAGGCGGCGGCCGCGACCTGGAGCCCGGGCCTGGGGTGCCCAGACACAAGCGAATCTCAAATCCGTGGGCCTGAGAAGTGGGGGGAGAGGCGAGGACCGCAGGAGGCAGGGAGGCCCCGAGGACGGCAGTGCCGCAGCCGGCCAGCCGCAGGGAGAGGGAGTTCCGGACCCGCAGGGCAGCGGCGACCCGGGGACAGCGGCGACCTGGGGGCGGCGGGGCGGGCGCCAGAGGAAGGATCCCGGAGCGCCATCCTGGATCCTGTCCCTGCAGGGTGGCACTGGGGGCGAGGGGGACAGCGGGGGACGGAGGGAGACAATCCAGCCAAGGGGGTCTGTGACGGACTCACCTCTTTTTCCTGGACCTGACAGCTTGTTTTCTCCTGCTCTGTGCCCACGGAGCCCTTCTTAGGCCTAATCGTGGTTTTTTAAGTGGGAACTCTAATGGCAGGGTCAGGGTGGGATGCTCAGAAAGCCATTCTGGGGACTTCTGGTTCAATCTGAAACTCCGCAAAACCCGAATTTTGTCACCTCCTCCCTTCTCAAGTGGAAACCGGCCTCGAGGACCAGTCCTCTCCCACTTTACCTACCTGGCTAAGGTGCCTAAGGGCTATAGGGACCTGCAGTAGGACCTGACACCCAGGTAGGAGCAGCGAGGAGCCCTGGGGCTGTCAGTGCCGCTCCCAGACCTCAGTGCCCAGAGCCTCCCGCCCTGCATTCTGATAATGAAAAACAAAGGGGGAGGACTTGATTATTTCTGATGGCATTAAAGGACCCAGGCTTAGAAAAACAGCATCTGACCCTGAGATCTAAGGTGATGGGTGTCTCCCCCACAGACATTTAATCTGGGCAGATGTCCTACTGCCTGAGCTCAAGGGGCCTTAAGGGGGTGGCCAGGGTGAGGACATTTGCTGCCAGAAAGCCCCAGGGAGGGAGCGGGAGGCCCGCTTTGGTATTATCTAGAGTTGTGTGGAGAATATTTTAAAAGGTCAGAATGAACTGGGGAGGCGCTTTCTGATGTCCCCCTCAGCTCTGGGAAGGGGAGCCCCGGAAAGGAAGGAGTTTCTGAGCTGGGGCATTTCCCCCTACTGTGGGAAAGACAGAGATACCCAGACCTCATCCTGCAAAAATGTGTTCTGTGCCTGTGACAGAGAATTGGTAGCTGCTTGGGAGATTTCTGGACTTTCAGGGAGTAGGGCAGGGTCAGACACTCTGGGGAAGGCAGAGGCTGAGGTGTGAGGTGGGGTAAGTGGAGGAATCTGGGGAGCAAGACTAGAAGGTATCACCCAAATCCAGTTCCTTAGAGAAGCCACACACACACACACACACACACACACACACAATGGGCTCCAATATTGAAAAACACCAGATGATCTGCTTGGAAGGGACATAAACAGGCCAAGCGGATGCAGGTTCATAAAACCTGCAAAATCCCAGACAGGAACACTTAAAATGCCCCAGAAACAAAGCACACCGTGACAAATTCTCACCCAACACACAAGTACATGCAGCAGAAGGTTCCCAGGCACGCAGAGAGCCTCCCCACCCGGGGCCTCCCCACTTGGCCACTCAGGTGTACCTGCCCAGCTCCAGGAGCACACACACACTTGTGCACTTCCCCAAACCTACCCGCAGCGACCCTTGGGGGCAAGGGACAAACACTCGGCTGCACGAACACCCCACAGAGCCAGACCCGGGTCCCCTGAGCCTCCATAATGCACGATCCATACCCGGAGATAAAAGTCTAGACAATAGACGGCTGTTTATGACAACGGGGCTCTCCAAGTTTGGAGCCAGGCGATAAATCTCTGGTGAATCTTCCTGTAACTCAACTTCTGGCTGTAGTGACGAGAGAGCCGCGGAGACCGCAGAGAGAAAAGCAGCAAAATACTCTTTTAAATCATGAGCAGAAGGCGACTTCCCCGCTGGGGCAAGAGAGTGGAGGCGGCCACACTCGCCCCACATGGCGCGTCCACACTGTGGAAGCTTTCGGATCGGGCTTCAGCACGCAGGCGAGTCAGGTTTCCCGGCCCCCCGGAAACTGGGGCGAAGTGTACAGGCAGATGGACGGGGCCTGGAGGCTGGGACAGACCCACAGACCGCTCTTGCTGCAGGCACAGGGTCTCTTTTTTGGTGGTGGTGACCAGAATCTTCCTGCTATGTGTCACCTGAATTTGTTCACCCCAGTCCCCCTGTCCCCCTCTTCTCCCTAGTGCTCTGTGTGTGTGTGTGTGTCTCTCTCTCTCTCTCTCCTCTCTCTCCCCCTCCTTTTCCTTTTTGGATTGATGGGCTGTTCCCTTTTGCATTTTCGACCCAGGCGTCTGATTACAAGTAAAGAGCCACTGAAGTTCATCTCATAAAAATGCCGCGAGCTCACTTTGATCTGCGCGGACTGGGTCCGAGCCTGAGCAGGCGCTAAAGCCGGGGAATGGCGGCTCGGGCAGGCGGCCTGGGCCTGGGGCGGCGGGGACGCCGGCTCGGGTGGCCCAGGGCCATCCCGCCCAGAGAGGCAGCTCCGCGCCGCCGCAACTGGGTTTGGGCACCAAGGTCCAATGGGAGCGGCTCCAATTCAGACTGCTTTTAAGACATTTCCTTCGTTTTAGAGCATTTGGTGAGGGGCCCAGTGAAACTGGCTCGTAAAATGGGACTTTTATGGGGAGAAACGGGGTCGCGTTGCTAGCCTCCTGGGACAATCCCTCGGGGGAGGAAGGTGGGTGGGGCTGCGGGGGGGGCGGAGAAGCTGCCCTTCTCCCTCCCCTTTCAGCTGGGGGGGCTCGGGTGACCTCACTTGGGCCCTTGGGCTTGGGGTGACGGCGGCCGGCCGAGGAGAGGTGGGGGCCGAGCCCCGGCAGTGCAATCCCCCAGCTCTTCGGCTGGGGTGGGATGCGTCCCGGGTGCGCGGGAACTGCTGGCCTGAAAATCCCCGAGCGCCAGAGGGGTTGGTAAAGCTGGGGTGTTGCTCTGGGGGAGAGACCGGCAGGAGAAGGTGCGAGCCGATTTCTGGAGTGCTCGTCTGGCGGCCAAGGCTCCAGCGCCGGCTGCTTACCTTGCACTGACCCCACAGCGGACTGAACTTAGAGTCCGAGCCCATCGGAGCTCTCAAGGGCCCTCTTTCTCCTCCCTCGCTTCCCCTCCCGGTGATGGTCTCTGGGGTGGGCCCCGTGCCCCACGCCCTAATCTGCTCTCTAGATCGGAGTGGACAAGCTGCAGGGCCAGCCAGTGCAGCGTGTGGGGTCTCCCGTGCGGGGATTCAGAACTCAGCAGATACTGCCCCCTTCTGAAGCCGCCTCTGGTGTGGGCGTGTGGAAGGGAGCCCCCGAGTCTGTAGAGGTCCTGGCCAGAGTGGCACAGCAGCTGCTGGCGGGCGGGTGGGCAGGCTGGAGGTGCTGACCGAGGCACCAAGGGCTACCGGGAGGATTTCAGGTGAAAATCGGGGCGCCAGGATTGTGGAAGGGCCACAGGCACCCGAGAGATGGGGGAGGGGAAGCCACCTCCGGCCAGGGACAAGGACTTGCCAGGGTTCTTGGGAGCTGACTTGGGACCATAGTTGAGCCTCAGTTGTGGGTGGGATGCACTGATGCCCTGGGGTGCGGCCTGGGACTAGCCACTCAGCCTATGCTTTGGAGTGGTCCCGGACCTAGGGCTGCGCGGGGAAGTGGCCAGCCCGCAGCGTGGGCATTTCTGCCCATCACTGCCTTGCTGACCTCAGTGGCCAGAGCCTTCTTTCCTTGACCCCAGCAGCAATCTCCAAGTGCTGGGATTTTAAAAAGTTGTTGAAAAATTAAAAGTCAGACCAAAACTAGAAAAAAAAAAAAAAAACAACAACAAACAAACCCTGAACTTCATGCCTTGTTTTTTGGGGGAAGAATATTAATTCTCAGAAGCCTCTGTTGAGAGACCCTAGAGTCTCCTGGACATCAACTTCTCTGACATTCTTTCTTGCCTTCTTTTTTGTTTCAAGGAAATAAAGCCGCCAGTGGCTCCTTGCAGCCGCCTGGCTCACTTTTATGGTGGCCCTGGAATAAACTTTGGTGGTCAAATTCAAGTGCTCAGACCCACAGCTGGCTCCTCACAGGAAGCGTACCCCCTCCCCACTGTCGGCCCTGGGCAGCAGAGAATTTGCCTGGGGGCTTAGGCCCCACAACGCCCTGGAGGCCAGGATGGAAAAAGAAGCAGGGCCCTGGGGGGAACTGGGGAAAGCCGAAGCCCGAGACTCTGTGCCCTCATCCCCACCTCTGCAAGGGATAGGGGTACCTCTCACTTCCCTCTTGCTGGTTCCTATCACTGTTTGGGGAACATTCTGCCTCCAATAAACTTGCGTTTAATGAGGTCAGGACGAACCCTATAAAAGCCATAGTCCATAGTTCCCCATCATTATAATTAAAAACGCTAGCCCCAGGTCACCCTATAAAAGGAGGTAGAGGAAGGAGGAAAAGCAACAGATTTTTCTTCCTGCAGCTTCTCACTGACAGAGAAGCCCCACACTTGAGCAAAGTCCCAATCTAGTTCTTCTTTGCCCCCATTTAAGATCAGGCCGGGACTAAAGGGCTCAGGAAGCTGATGGGGCTGAGGATGCTGGAGGCCTATCCCTGGGTATTTCAGAGCTACCCCAAGAAGGGGACCCATGACCAGCGTGACTCCACTCCAGGCGATGCTCTAAAGGCTGCGCACCTTTGGGGAGGCAGGAGGGTTGAGAAGGAATGGATTTGGGGAGTCTTATTTGGGGACACGATCTGATTTTTTGTGTCTTCTCCATCTGGTTTGGGGGCCTCTGTATCTCGGCAAGCTCGGCAAGGAAAATCAAATCCAAATAATATTTTTAAAGTAGAAATCAATTTTAACCAAGAGTTAGGGGGTCAAAGAGGGTCTGGGCCATTTCTGGCTTTCCCTGAGTCCTTGTGGGTTTCAGTCCTCCCCTCCTACCTGAACAAATCACGCCCTGGCAGCTCCTCCTTGGATCCAAGGTTGCTTTCTGCTTGTGGGGAGTGCTTCGGCCCCTTGGATCCAGTCCAGAACCTTTCAATAAAGTGATTCTCAGCTGCCTAGATGTGTCCCACAGTGCCCAGAGGGATGGGAGGCGAAGGAGGGCAGCTCCTCTGAGTCCACCTCTTGGGCCACAGCTATGTAGGAGGCTGGTGGACCGGGAGGAGGGCAGGCCAGGGCTAAGAAACGGGAAAGAGGCACCAAGGCCTTGCCTCCAGCCACCTGGGAACAGGGCTGAGGGCCTCCATGAGGGAGTGGTCCCTGGCCCTGCCCTGCCCAGCCCACCCAGGTTCCTCAGCTCCCTTCCCCTGCCCTGCTAGTCTGTCCAGCAGACCCACACCTGGCCCCACTGCCCACCTCCCAGCCCCCAAATCATTCAGGGATAGGAGCCCCAAACCCAGCACCCACCCACCTACCCCCTCCCTTCATATACTTCCTGAACCCTGACTCTGGGCATCTTTTCAGCCCCCAAGCTGAGGCTTGAGCCCCCAACCCAAAGGACCCCCCGGACAGAGAGAATACATGGCTCTCATTCTGATCTTTATCTGTGGGGTTTGAGATTTAAAAATCCACAGTGGATGTAGCTTTCTGCACATTGATTGACAATAAAGGCAGGCATGAAATATTCACCCAGGGCCACTCTCTCATACTAAATATTTAACACAACATTAGAGAAGGTTTTTCCCAGACTTCGCCAGGCACCGGCTGGGCGGCTGGCGCACTGCTTACCACTCGTTTATGACTAATCTGAGTCCCTAGCCGCAGGCAGCACAGCAAGCCAGACAAAGTTGGGACACTTGGCTTGCTGCTGGGCTGCCTCACCTTTGGAAAACTTCACACACTCTTCTGAGGAGTCTCTCCAAAAGAGAAAAAGGAGTCTTGACATACAGCCCTGGCCAAGAAAAGGATGGACTTCTTCAAACTCTTGTAAACAGGCACTGGCCCTCTGCGGGTTGGCGGGGTAAGAGTCCCTGAGAGTTGAGGGGGAAGGATTCACATCTCCGGCTGAACCAGGCGGTGGGGAAGGAGGACTTCATCCCCACCTCGGTCTTGGGTTCATCTCCCGAGGAGGCAAGACCCCCCCACCTGCAGACGTGGGCAAGACCCACCTCCTACTCCTAATCCTGGGGTGAGGGTGGGGGGAGAAGAGGAAGAGCAGCAGCTAGGGGAAAAAAAAATACAATTACCCCCTCCCAGCCACCGCCCCCGCCCATCCCACCGCCCACCCCACCCCAACCCTCTCTCTCTCTCTCCTCCTTTGCTCGCTCTGTGGAATGGAGAGGAGGGGAGTGACGAGAGAAAAACGAATACAAATCTGCAATTGATTTTCATAATGTTTCTGCGGTGTTTGCAAACCAATCGCCTGAACGTCCCCATCTTACCTAAGAGAGAACCCCTCCTACGTCTGCGAAGTGCTCCGAACTGATATATGACAATATCTACTTTGGATCACGTGCTCGGGGAGAGAGACTAAGACGGATAACGCGTCATCTCGCCTTCCCAAATTTTTCCCCCCTCGCCAGATCGGGTCCAAAACCTCCATCTGGAGCCGGCAGGAGAGGAGAACGATGTTTAACTCGGTCAACCTGGGCAACTTCTGCTCGCCGTCGCGCAAGGAGAGGGGCGCTGATTTCGGCGAGCGAGGGAGCTGCGCCTCCAACCTCTATCTGCCCAGTTGCACTTACTACGTGCCCGAGTTCTCCACGGTCTCCTCCTTCCTGCCCCAGGCCCCCTCTCGCCAGCTCTCCTACCCCTACTCCGCCCAGGTGCCCCCGGTCCGCGAGGTCTCCTACGGCCTGGAGCCCTCCGGCAAGTGGCACCCCCGGAACAGCTACTCCTCCTGCTATGCGGCGGCCGACGAGCTCATGCACCGCGAGTGCCTGCCTCCTTCCACGGTCACCGAGATCCTCATGAAAAACGAAGGCTCCTACGGCGGCCACCACCACCCCAGCGCCCCGCACGCGGCCCCCGCCGGCTTCTACTCCTCGGTCAGCAAGAACAGCGTCCTGCCCCAAGCCTTCGACCGCTTCTTCGACAACGCCTACTGCGGCGGCGGCGACGCGCCCGCCGAGCCCCCCTGCCCCGGCAAGGGCGAGGCCAAGGGGGAGCCCGAGGCGACCCCGGCCTCGGGACTGGCGCCCCGGGCGGACGCGGGGGCCGAGGCCGAGGCCGAGGAGGAGAGCACGAACCCCAGCTCGTCCGGTTCAGCCCACTCGGCGGCGGCCAAGGAGCCGGCCAAGGGAGCCGCCCCCAGTAGGTAGCGGCGGCCGGGCGGGCGCGGGGAGGGGGGAGGCGCGGGGAGCGGGGAGCGCGGAGCGCGGAGCGGGGCGGCCTCGTGTTTTGGGTCAGTCCGGTTTTATGTGGAGTTTTATAAGCATTCAAAGGATTTTATTATAACCTACAAAGCCCTCTCTCCCAACGACTCGACTTTTTACGATGGAGAAGGGGTGGGGAGGGAGGGAAAAGGGCGCTTTGGAAAAGCCGGGTGAATGAGCCCCCCCCCTTCCCCGCTATCTCTCCCTCGGTCTGTGAAATTTTTTAAAAGCGCCACCATCGCGAGCGATATTAACTTTGATCGTGAACTTAGAGGAGCGTTGAAGGAAGGATGGGGAGCCGGGCTGCCGGGGGTGGGGTGGGACGGAGGGGAGGGGTGGAGGGGGAGGAAGGGGAGGGCGAGGGAGAGACGGGGAGAAACTCGGAGAGGGGGAGTGGTGGTGGGGGGAGAAGCAATGGAGCAGAACCTGAGACCGGGGCGGCTGGGCTGCTCTGAAAAGCTGCTTTTTTTTGCAACGGGCCGAGGGTGCGTTCCGGGGCCCGCGCGGAGCCCCCCGGGGCGACGGGGAGGGGGGCGCTGGGGAGAGGCGGCTGCGGCCCGGCCCGGGGCTCAGCCTCCCCGCGCCCCGCGGCCTCGCGGCGCCGGCCCAGCCCGGGAGCGTGGAAGGCGCGGCCCGCCGGGCTCCGGGGCCCCGCGCGCGGCTCTCGGGAGGCCTCGGTGCCTGCGCGCTCGGCCCGCGCGCCCCTCTCCACGGCGCCCCGCAAAGCCGGGGCGGGGGCTCCCAGCGCCCCCGGGAGGCCGCGCAGCGCCGGGCCGAGCCCCAAGGCGCACCTGGCCGGCGCCCCCCCGCGCCCCGGGGCCCGGGGAGGGGCGGCGACCCCGCGGGCCCGGCCGGCGGGGGGTCCGGGGCCTGCGCCAGCCCCGGGCCCGGGCGCCGTCTGCAGGCAGGCCCGGCGGGAGGGCGGCCGCGGCGGGCTGGGAGCGGGGCGGCCCGGGTCTCACGTGTCTCTCTCCCCTCTCCTCGCATCGCCCCCTCCCCTCCCTCCCCTCCAGACGCCCCCCGCACCCGCAAGAAGCGCTGCCCCTATTCGAAATTCCAGATCCGGGAACTGGAGCGAGAGTTTTTCTTCAACGTGTATATCAACAAAGAGAAGCGGCTGCAGCTGTCCCGGATGCTGAACCTGACGGACCGACAAGTGAAAATTTGGTTTCAGAACAGAAGGATGAAAGAAAAAAAACTGAGCAGAGACCGGCTGCAGTATTTCTCGGGAAATCCTCTGCTGTAACCGCAGACCGGGCCCTTCTGGGGGCGGGGGCCGGGTGGGGTGGGGGGGAAGAAAGGGGAGAAATTATTTTATTTTATTTTTATTTTTTATTTTCTAACTCGCCTTCTTTCCGCGGGTGGAAAACTGGACTGTGGCCAGGGCTGGCCCCCACTGCCGGCGCCCGCGCTTCTCTCTGGAACCTCCTTCACCTTCCATCCGACTCGCTGTGGGACAGGGACGGGCCTGGAAAGAGGGTGAAGGGAAGTGTCTAACCCACGGCGAGTGGACGTGGTTGGCGCCGAGGCCAAGACTCTTTATTTAAAAAGAAAACACACCTCGCGACACTGTCTTGCTGCTCGGGTTGGGCGGGGGCGAGGGTAGTGGGCGCCTGAGCGAGCAATCCTGGGACCGAAAGCCTTCCCTTGCCCAGTGAGAAGATCTCTGCTAAGACACGGTGTCTGCCAGGGGGGACTTCCTGGGCTCCCCACCCCTGCCCCACCTACCCCCCGCTGCTGGGGGGCAGCTAAATGTGATCCTGCCTTGCTGTGAAATTTCTGTACCTTCGACCTGGTGTTAGGTGTGCAAAGTCCGTGTCCTACCTCCGTCTGCGCCCAGGCCCTGCCTGAGCCTAGTTGTTCTCCTTGTGAACGTGTAGAGCCCTCCTTTGAAATTTCTTAACTGGTGCATTAAGGTTTCCTAACCTATTTCCAAGCCGTGCCCCACTCCATGGATTTATAGCTATAGTCTATGCAGTTGTTACCTCCCTTCTTTTTTTTTTTTTTTAAAAAAAAAAAAAAACGATTAGGGTGGAGGAGGCAGGAGGGAGGTGGGATTGGACGCCTCCCCCATGCTGGGGCCTGAATTTTTGTAAATAAATTTCACAAGCGTTTCTTTCTACCCAGAGGGGATGGGTTGGGGGTTGGGGGGGGGGAGACTCGCCTGGAATGAGAGTCAAATCACCCATCTCTCTCCATGAGCGTGAGTGCGCGTGTACGTGTGCAATCCCCACCTTGCTCCCGTCCCAGAGGGATTGCTGTGAATTTTTTTTTTTTGGTGGCAAATAAAGATATTTCATTCTGTTCAATATTATGATTTTATTTGACCCTTTTATTAGCCCTTCTCCTCTTAAAATCCTCAGTGCTCCCAAGGCGGAGGAGAAGGATGGTGGGTAGGGCCCAGCTGGTGAGGGCAGGCTGTGAAGGTGAGGTAGGCCCAAGCTGGTGGGCCTGTACCCTCTCTGCTGGCAGGGGCAGGAGCCGTAGCTTCCTGCTGCTCTCCGGCCCAGGACATTCCACGGCTACTCTTAAAGCTCCCCTTTCTCACGTGCAGCTTGCGCAGCGTCCAAACGCCCAGCAACGCTTTCCGTTTAAGTACACGTTTGTTGTGGAGTTAATTGTAACCATCATCGAATTTAAATTTATAGGAAGTTTCTTGGCTCCACCGCCCTCTCGCCAGATGTCTCCGTCTGTTGCAGTAAATGTGCAGGGTTGAGGGTAGGGCTTTCAGTTTTTTTTTCTCTCTATGAGAAGACTGTATTGGAATTTTTATATACACTTTTGAAGGAGGGAGGGGAGAGGAGAGGAGACCAGCCCCTTGCCTTTCCTCACCAAGGCTGGCCCCTGAGGGTGGGAAGGTGGGGCTGGGCCCCTTCCCCTCAAGCACAAATGGCCAGGCTCCTCCAGACACAACAAGATGCTAGATTGGGGCCACCCTGATGTTTATACGCTGGGTCTCTCAGAGTAGAACCCCCCAGAGATTTGTTTTGTGAGGGGTTGGCATGAGGTGGGGCACCGGATAAGGGGGTGACCCATGGGGACATTCACCGTACCTACCTATATTTGCAGCATGGTGCTTTTTGCTTTTGGTTTTTTTTTTTGTTTTTGTTTTCTGTATAAAGATAACCATAGTCCTTTCAAGCGATTTCAGCGAGGGCACTCTGGCAGTCTCTGTTCCAAATTCATTCGTTATTTAGGGGCAAAGATTTGGAACCAATTCTCTCATCCTTTCCCTCTCTTTGGAACTGTTCTTATGCAATTCAAAGAAAATGTTTTTGTCAATATGGTTCTGGGGACGGATGGACAAACACCCCATCATGGACAATCGCATCCGGGCTCCGTCGTTGTTTTTGATGACAGGGATCCGGGCAGCTTAGGCATCTGGAGCTGTAATTTATTTGTAGGTGGGAGTCTTGAGGCAATATCTGAAAGCTAGGGTGTATATGCAGCCCCACGGCTCCCTGAGGGGCCCCCCACAGGTATGGAGGCTGCTGTACCTACGTGCCGTGCCCGGGAGGTGGATCTTCCATGCACGCTCTCCGTAGAGCAAACCTGACCACATGCACATTGAGGGCTCACGTCCTCTGTGGTGTGTAGCCGCTGGCAGTGTTGCTGAGTGTCAGCAATGATGAGGCTGAGGGTGCTCTGCGTGTGCGTGTGCGTGTGCCTGTGCACGCGCAAGACCTGTCCCGGTCCGAGGCTATTTATCCCCGAGTCCTAGCAGGGAATGTTGGCACGCTGGCCGTGTTTCCTAGAAGACGGAGATAACTCTATAGAGCAAACCTGTCTATAGAGCAAAATATTAATGTCCAAATGGATTCTGATTTAGGAGAAAAATATTTAAAACCTACAGCTACCACTCGCCCTGCCATACGCGGCTCAGAAAAGATCCGGGGCCCAGAAGGAATTTCGGGAGGGAGGCCAGGGCGTAGGGAGAGAACAACAAAGGCTTCTGTGACCCGGCCCGGGAACCTGCCAGGCCTTGGCGACCCTCTAAAAAGAGAAAAAGGGGTGTCTGTCCCCCAAACAAACCCGTCTTCTGGCCCCTGGGATGTCCAGCCCCCCTCGGGCTCGGGGCTCTGGGGCTCAGCCTCCCGGGTAATCCCCTCCAGCCGAGGCGCTGCCCGGGAACAAAAGATCTCCGTCTAGACGCCGCCATAAAGCACCCCCCGCGCCTCTAAACCCAGTTTCATTTCGCCCTTAACGACCCAGTCTGGCCTGTGTTAGAAAATGCTTCCGCTCTAAATAGTAAACAAACCCACCGTGGATGGTCTTGGCTCCCCCAGCACACCCCAGACCCCCACGCCATTACCCTCTTGCCCCGCATTTTCCCCTCTTCTCTTCCAGCTTTTCTCAGCTCCCGGCTCCCCAGCCCCCTCCCCCCCCCCCCCAGTAAATAAACCCGAGGCCGAGTTCAAAGTTTCTCGGAGCTAAGGAGGAATGTTGGTTGTAAAAATCCAAGTTTATAGCGCACGTGGGAGTTTACAAGGGTATTAAGTGGTGTGGGCTGAGAGAGAGCACTCCGGGCCCTCCCCCTCTCACCATGGGCTTTAGGGGTACAGGGAACCTTGGGGACTTGAAAGGAGAAATGGGTTGGGGCCAGCCTTGTGTCTGGGGTTTCTTTGTCCCTCCGACCCCGGCCGCCGAGGAATGGGGCTGCAGGGGCCCCTCGGAAGCCGGCTAGGCCGGCGCCGAGAGCAGGCCGGGGCCCGCGGTCCCAGAGGGAGGACGGGCGCTGAGCGGCGGCGAGCTGCAAAGTTACAGACCAGGTGTCTGACCGGGGAGCAGACCTGGGGAAGCCTAGAGCCCGGTCAGTCGGAGGGAGAAGGGCTCCGGGGGCGATTTCTCGAGTGGGCTGAAGGCAGAGGGGCATTTTCTCACCAGAGCCAAGAAGAACTTTGAACTTCAAGGAAGTCAAGGGCGCCACCCCTTCCCTCTCCCCGCCCCTCTCGGGAATCTGTTGGGCCATTCGTTTCTGGGCCACTATTCCCTCAAGGGGGCAGTCCCTGGGGTTTCCTGGTGCCCCGGGGCTGGATGACACTGTTTGCTGAACCCTCCCTGCTCAGAGCCCGCCAGAGCCCCGTGCACGCGACTACACTCTTTATTATTCATATAAACCTTTGGAAAAGGCAACGCCCGGGAAGTTTTTATAACTTTGTTTGGCATAAAACTTTTACAAGATTCCTCCTCCCTTTTCAAAAAACCTCAAGTTTTGGTCTTGCCGTGGAATGAAGTCTCGGGATCTTTAGGAGGTTGCGAGGAGAGAGGTTCTGGGGCCCCAGTGGGGGGAGGAGGAGGTGTGTGAAGCTGCCTCTCTCCGCCCAAGGCGAAACCAGGCTGGAGGCTGGAGTCAGTCTTTTCCTGAGGCCCACCTTGGACCGAGCTTTGGGGGGTTACCAGCTCACGGGGGCTACAGGCCTGCCAGACAGTCCCGACTTCTCTGCTCTTGAGGCACACCCTTACAGACCCCCCAAAGTTGGGCAATGTCAGCAGGACCAGACCTTCCCCATCACTCCCTCTTGTTCTCCTGCAGGCATCTGTCTCTCCCTCTCTCTCTCCCTCTCTCTCTCTCTCTCTCTCTGTCCACACACTGCCCCAAACACTCCCTTAACCCACTACACAAAGTAGAGACCCATACCCTTGACTCAGACCGCCAGTTTGGGAGAGTCCACATACACAGCCTTGCGTCCCTATTTCTGGCCAAGTCCACAATGGGGTTGAAGAAAGACAGAATTCAAAACGCCAAGAAATTCCTGCCCAGAGGTTCCAGAGGTTGCAAGACCGAAGGAGGAGGGCCGGCGGGCTGCAGTCCGGGGGCTCAGAGAACAAAGGTGCCAGTGTGGGGCCGTGGCTTTGGGTTGCTTAGCCCACGGGTGACCCCTCGGATCCCGACGCCCACCTGGGCCTGACAGCCCGCTCCTTCATCCCGCCTGACTCCAGCCTTGGGGATGCCAGCTGGGCTCAGACTGAGGCCATTTCAACGTGCAGCTCTGGAGGTCAGGACAACCGTAGAGCGACTTCTCCAAAGCCAGGCCTGGTGGACGCGGCTCCTCGGAGGCAATGGAACCGAAGGTACCTGAGCCCTGGGGCCGGCGCTCCAGGGAGCCGTCAGAAGAAACGGGAAGGTCCCGGCCCGCTCCTCCTTCCCTCTAATGGCGACTGCTGAGGCCTGGCCGCCGCCGCCGCCCGCGGCCCTACACTTCGCCTTGTGGGGAGCCTAGTTGTTAAGGCTGAAGGCAGGGGAAGGTCAACTCCAAGCCCGAGCAGTGAGGCTGGGGAGAGATGCCCCCCAGCCTGGTGCTTTCCCCTCCCCGAACCCTGCAAGACAGGGAGGAACAAGAAAGCCTGGGGCTGGGGGAGACTGAAAGTCAAGGCGGATGGAAAGCTTTGAGGAGGAGAGAAAAGAGCAAAGAATAACTTGTGTAATAAGGAAAAAGAGAAGAAGGAAACGAAGGAAACCAATGAATGAAGAAAAAGATCAGGGGATAGAAAATGAAGGAAAAAACGAATTGCAGGAGAAAAGAAGAGAAGAAAAAAGAGAAAGAGAAACAAAGCGAAAGAAGGATGAAGAAAAAGAAAGGAAGGAAGGAAGAGAGAGAGAGAGAGAAAGAAGGAGAGAAAAAAGGGGGAAAAGATGCAAAACGGATCTTCGAGAAGGAATTTAGCCGGTAAGGAAGGAGCGGGTTTCTCGGAGCAAGCCGGCCCAGCCACAGCCCTGACTCCCCACTGGAAACCCAATCCACTGGGGCCACTTGGGAGCAAATCCCTAAAGTGAGGGGCAAGGCTACCCACCCCCCCAAGACATCTTCCCATCTGTCTCCTTGTCTCAAAGCTTCTTTCCGAAGAAGTGTTTGCTGCTGTCTGGTTTCGATTCAGGAGGCAAAGTTAAATAACTGGCCGGTCTCCGGCAGGCAGGGCAAGAATGCAGTTGTGCTGGCTCAGGTTCTCAGGCTTCAGGATGCGGGGATTGCGGGGGAACGCTGTTTTGTTAGGTAAAGGTGAATATTTGTGGCGGGGTGCACGCAATTAAGCACAAGTTAGACAAGTGTACATAAACGGTAAATTCCACAGCATCCGTGTGCAAAAGTGTGCAGCGTCCAGATGCGAGAGGGACTCTGACGGCCCGGCTGCCAGGGTGGCTGCGCGACCCGGAGTAGACCAGAGGGCCCTCCCAGCGTCCTGGGTCTCCCAGGTCTCCCTGGTACCTGTTTGAAAATCTCTCTCTGGGGCTTCTGGGCATTAGCAGTTTGCCTGGTGCTGCCCTGCTCCCAACTCAGCCCTGGCGGAGCCCGCTGTTAGCAAAGGAGAAAAGCGAATTTCTCCCCCAAGTTTTGGGAGGAGAATGATTTCCCTGGGCCCCCAAAACAAGAGGAAAAAAGCCTGCAATTTTCCCCACTGGTGTGATTTTGGTTTCCATTTCACTTGAAGAGATTTGAGTACACCAACTTGATTATTATTTTATTTTATTGTTTTACCCCAAGGAGAGAGTCGCTCTTCCTTTGCTCACTTCACCCTTGGAAGGTCCCGGATGATGTCCTTCACCTTTTGGGGGAAAAGCTCCTAATTTTCCTTGGAAAAATCGGGGTGTTTCCGCAGGCACTTTGAGGGCTAGAGCCAGGAAGACAGGCGGCGGTTCCTTTCTGTGCAACGAGCACTACATGTTTTCTTCTTCTGTTTTCACATGGGGACCCCTAGTGCCCCAGCCCTCGGCCTGCCCTCTGGAACCACGGATCTTCCTGGAACATGCAAGGAGCCAGCGAGGAGCATCCTCCTCCACTCCCTGGCTCACGGAGCCACTGGCAGCAGGAGGCCCAGGCCCGGTCCCTGCTGCCCTTCCAGGTTCTGGATGCTGAGAAAAAGTGCAGAGTGCCAGGGCTCTCGGGAGGGTGGGTGCGATTGGTCGAGGTGTAGGCACAGCCTGAGCTCCGCCACTCTGGTCTGCCGCCCCTGGATTCTCACAGCCCCAAGTTGAGGCAAGAAGGGGGAGCCCCGGGGTCAGGCATGGGCACAGGTCTCTCGGCGCTCCAAGAAAGTTGGGGAAACGGGTTAGCTGGGTGAGCAGAGCCACACAGACCTCTCTTGACCCCATCCAGCGCCCCCAGGGGACAGGCCTGAGGGTCTGGGCTCTGTGGGGCAGGACCGGTCGGTGGGTGCCTGGCCGTGGCAGCCCGAGTGCCTTTGAACGCCAGGCCCGGACAATAGGACGGAAGCGGCCTTTGCTCGTGGCCTCGGGAAAGACCGAGCCCAAGGGGGCAGGGCTGGGACCCACGTCCGACTGTACCTTCCTGGACCCGCTCAAACGCTTCCCTCGCCCCGTCCTCATCCTCTTGTCTTCCTTTCCCTCCCCCCCTCTGGCCCAGAATCCCAAAGTCTGCAAAACCCCAACAAGTGAGGCAAGTCTGCGTCGGCCCGCCCCGCTCGGGGTCTCGTTTAACAGCTCGGGGGTTGCGTTTATCCTGCGTAATTAGAGGCAAACATTTGTCCCACCGGGGGTCCCACTTAGGCTGATGAATTTGATTCCTTTTTTCATTAATGGGCCGTGTTTATCATACTTCTAATTATTTCAACTTTAAACACTATTCGTTCTTGTGAGGAGGTGAGAGCCAAGGCGGGAGGCTCCCTCTCCCCGGGGGGGATGATTCCCGTGGAGAACGGCAGGAATTCTGAAGCGGCCCCAACCCCTCCCAGGGCTGAGGCGAGGGGTGAGTTTGGGATGGGGGTCGGGCTGGTAGGGAGAGGCAGGTCCCGAGGCGAGCGACTCTGCTCCTCTCCAGTTGGCTCCCCAGGTCCGGTCTTGGGGCTTGCTGGTTTGAGAGGTAATCTGGAGTTTGTCTTCTTCGCCCTCCGCCACCTCCCTCGCCCCCTCCCGGGCTGGGCTCGGATCCTTCCCCTGCGAGGCTCCTGGCAGCCTTCCACCACCCCAACCAGACCCCATCCTGGCCCGGCAGGGGCTCCGGGAGCTCTGTCCCAGCCCCCAGCTCTTGACACGGAGAGAAAAGCCAGGAGAAGCTAGGGTTGGCCAAGCGGTACCTGGGTGTGGAGGAGAGGGCCCAGCAGACCCCCAAACAGGGGGCAAGGGCAGGGGACTGCGACGCCAAACTCCACGGACAGGCACGCCAGGCGGCAAAATAAAGGAGATGTGAAAGAGGGGGGGAGGGAACCCCCCAAAGCCATATAATTCTCAATTGCTTTGGTCTTTAATTTCATCGCCCCATAAATGAGGAAATATCAGTTCCCATACTAAATTTTTATCCCCGGCTGATAAATATGACGGGGAATTTTCGTTGGGTCCTCGTAAAAGCGAACAGTTTCGATCAAACTGGTGGGGAAAGACTTATGCAGATAATACAAACAGAGTGGCCATAAAGTCTCCGCCGTTTCCCGCGGGGTGGGACAAATGGCTCCCTGGATTGACTGCCGCCCGGGCTGTCCCAGGGCTTGTCTGGGGCCTAAACAGCCTAACCTTGCCCCGGCCCACCCCTGTGCCGAGCCCGCGGCAACCCCTGCAAATGAAAACACAAAACCATTTCTGAGCTCCCCTGGCCGGCCCTGCAAGCGAGTCCCACGGTACTCGTCTTCTTCCAGGATTCCCGGGTCCGGGGACCCCCGGTGCCTCCTCTCCTGCCCCCGGGATGAGCGAGGCCGGCGGGTTTCCTGCCGAGGTCCTTTTCTAGCCGCCGCGGGCTTGGGCCTCCTCTAGGAGCGATCGGGCCTCCGCACTCCTCCACCCGCGCCAGGGCGCCCTGAGCCCAGGGCCTCTCCCCGCCAGGCTCTGGCCCTTTGGAAAATGGAAACCCCAGGCTTCGTCCCGGGGAAAATGCGGGGCGACCGGAAAGGCAAGTTATTTTCCAGATTCCGTTTCCTGAGGAAGGGGTGGAGAGCTTTAGTTCGCTTTGGGAGAAAGGCGATGGAGAAGCGGAAAGAACTGTCTAAAACATACCTGCCCCCTTATTTCTCGTTTTCCTTTATTTAAAAAGAAGAAGAAGAAGAAGAAGAAGAAGAAGAAGAAGAAGAAGAAGAAGAAGAAGAAGAAGAAGAAGAAGAAGAAGAAGAAGAAATGAAACCCACAAAAACAGGCTGGTTCCTCTTCTCCGCTCAAAAATGCAAACGCAACCAGCAGCAGCCGCAGCTCACTCGCCCTGGAAGGGACACTTCTCTGGGTCGGATGTTGTTGCCTGTGCTGTCCTGGTTTCCCCGTGTGATACGGGACTCCCACAAAACCAGCGCAGGGCCTGCAGGTTCCCTCTTCCTCTCTGGGAATATTCCCTGTGTTAGTGGGGGCAAGGTCAACTGGAAAGCGGGAGCCGCCAAGGCCTGGAGCGAAACGGCCCGGCCCCGGCCCGGCCTGGAACCGACTCCAAGGCCAAAGGCTCTGCAGCCCCAGAGGCGGTGACCCAGGAGCCGCCCAGCCCGCCGGCCCGGGCCGCACTCCCGGACGGTCCTGGAGCCCGTGGCTCCCTCCACCCTGCGGACCCCTAGATGCCCCCGGGAACCCCCTTTACCCTCCTCCAGCAGCCTTGAAGTGATGGTGACCCCCTCCCAGGCCCACCCAGGCCCTGGAGATGCCCACAGGCAGCCTGCAGCTCGCGCAGCTCCCACCAAGGGAGGTTCCCCCAAACTGAGCTCCCGGGCCCAGCCCGGCGAACCGGGGCGCGCCAGAGCAGAAAGTTTAGTTCTGTTGGGGGAATTCCTGAACTTTTCCTGCCTTCCTCTGCCCACTGGAGCCCTCCCCGCCGCACCCCAGGCCTCGCCGCACACCCATCCCCAGGGAAGGAGCGGGGAGGCTCGGGCCGAGGAGAGGGAAAGAAGAGGCAGGGAGAAGGGGAAGAAGTACCTGAATCGTGTCTTGACCTTTTAATGTGAATTTGACTGTTTTGAGCACCGACTGGCCTTGCCCGCTCCCTCTGTCCTGCCTCTCCCCCCTCTCCGCCCCACCGTCCCCAGGCGGTGCAGGCTGGTTCCCGGGTAAACAAACCCGGTTCTCCCCAGCGCCCCCCCGCGCCCCGGCCCCCGCCGCCCCCGCCGCCCCGGGGGCGCTTCCTTTGTTCGCGGGAAGGGCTCGGGCGCCCCTACCCCGCGGCGGCTGCTAGGTGGCGCTGTTGCTCCACGCTGCGCGCTCCGCCCGCCGACAACTTGACCCCGCTGACGTCACGGCCGTCTGAATCATCAAGGCCATTTTCAAATCCCATTGGTCTAGCCGTCACATGGCGAGGCCCGAATGCGCGGATAATTATGGGGCTGGTGCCCCCCCGCTCCCCTCCCGCCCCTCCAGCCGCCCCTCCAGCCGCCCCCCCCCCGGATGGGGGAAAAAAAAAAGATGTCAGCTCCTCCGCCGTAGTGTTGCTCCTTAAAAACCCCTCTCTCTGAAAATGACATGCCCTCGCAATGTGACTCCCAACTCGTTCGCGGAGCCCGGGGCCGCGCCGGGCGGAGCAGAGCGCTACGGCCGGGGCGCAGGCATGTACATGCAGCCTGGGAGTGACTTCAACTGCGGGGTGATGCGGGGCTGCGGGCTCGCGCCCTCGCTCTCCAAGAGGGACGAGGGCGGCAGCCCCAACCTCGCCCTCAACACCTACCCGTCCTACCTCTCGCAGCTGGACTCCTGGGGCGACCCCAAGGCCGCCTACCGCCTGGAGCAACCTGTTGGCAGGCCGCTGTCCTCCTGCTCCTACCCACCTAGTGTCAAGGAGGAGAATGTCTGCTGCATGTACAGCGCGGAGAAGCGGGCGAAAAGTGGCCCCGAGGCAGCCCTCTACGCCCACCCCCTGCAGGAGTCCTGCCTCGGGGAGCACGAGGTGCCCGTGCCCAGCTACTACCGCGCCAGCCCCAGCTACTCCGCGCTGGACAAGCCGCCCCACTGCGCCGGGGCCAACGACTTCGAGGCCCCCTTCGAGCCGCGGGCCAGCCTGCACCCGCGCGCCGAGCACCTGGAGTCGCCCCAGCTCGGGGGCAAAGTGAGTTTCCCCGAGACCCCCAAGTCCGACAGCCAGACCCCTAGCCCCGGGGAGATCAAGACGGAGCAGAGCCTGGCGGGCCCCAAGGGCAGCCCCCTGGAGGGCGACAAGGAGCGCGCCCGGGCGGCGGACTCCAGCCCGGACACCTCGGACAACGAGGCGAAAGGTAAGGCTGCGCGGCCCGCGGCCCCGGCCGGCTCTCCCGGGCCCGGGCGGGGCGGGGCGGGGCGGGCCGGGGGCGCGCGGAGGCCGGACGGGCCCGGGATGGATGCGCCCCAGCGCCGGGCCCCGCGCCCGGGAAGGGGAGCGGCGGCCTGGCGGGGCCGGGGCCGGGGCCGGGGCCGGGGGCCGGGGGCCGGGGGCCGGGGGCGCCGAGCCCGGGACGCTGCGCCCGCTGCGGCCGCCCGGGCTGCGCTCGCTGGGCGCGGGGCCGCGGGGGCTGCCGAGCCCGGGCGGGTCGGAGGCTTTTGCAAAAAGCTTAAAATGGCGATGCCGGGCCGGGGACGGGGGAGGCGAGGCGGGGCAGAGCGAGGATGCCGCGGGGCTGCCGGCTGCGCTCTCCCAGGTGAACGTCGCTCCCCTCGCAGCGCGGCTCGCTGCCCGGGGCTCTGGTGCGTGCGCCGCGGGCTCGGCCCCGGGGCAGGGCCCGAGGAGTGGAGGTGAAGGGCTGCGGCCCGTCCTCCCTCCCCGGGCGCGGCTTGGGGCTGCCCCTGGCACAGGGCGTCTGGCGTGGTGCAAGTTTCTGGTCTCCCCCTGCTAAAGGTTGTCTTTTTTCCTTTTTCCTTTTCTGTTCCTAGTTCAATCAACAAAATGTATTTTTCCCCCATTGTTTCTCCAAAGGCAGCCCACAAATGAGTGGTTGGGCGATTTCTGTGTGCGTGGCAAGCGGTTTTCTCCCGAAAGGGAGTGTTGCGTTAGTCGGATTTATCTCACGGTGATTTTGGTTGGAGGGGGAAAGCCTGGCCAAGAGTTCAAGCTCAGGGTTCGAGATGCATCTCTGCTGCAGGAACCGGGGGCCTCCAGGACGGGTCTCTGACACCTGGAGAAAGAATGTGCCAGACACGGGAGCAGTGGAAGGGGCCTGAGGGGACCGGCTTTCCTCCGAAAAGTTGGAGCGGAAAGCATCAGCAAAAGGCCCAACTGGGAGGAGAGGAGTAAACGTGTGTCCCCACGCCCCCACCCCCGTGGCTCTGGCTGCGGGAGGCTGCTTGGAAGTGGGGCTCACTGGTTGTAGAGGCAGATGAGATCCTGAGAGCTGAGCAGACTGGGGGCGGCCTGGATCCTCAGAGTCTTGTGGCGCTTTGTATATGGATGCGGCGCACACGCATGCCTGGCGGCGACCTGTGTCACACTCACACACACGCCTCTCGCATGCTTCGCGCACACTCACGCATGCCCGCTCACACACACGCGCGCGCACTGTTTTGGCGGGCAAGGGGCAAGGACAGCGCCTTGCCCTCTTGGGTCTCCTCTGCAAAGGTGGCCTTGGCAAACCAGCCCACAGAGACCCCAGCCAGAGGAGCCCGGGGGTGTGTTCATGAGGCTCAAGGAGAGAGTGAGGTACTCACACCCACCAAGGCTTCCCTCTGGCACATGTGCGGCAGGCAGGAGGGCTTAATTTTGTGCCCTCTCCCCAGACCCTGAGCTCTGTTGGGATACAATCTTAGAGTAGGAAAAGCTGGATCCCGGCCCCACCAAAAGCAAAGTCAAGGTTAACAAGCCCACCTCCTAGCTCCAACTGCCCCCATTCCTGTAGGCTCCCCTTTCTCCCCTCCCTCCCCACTACCACCTAAGCCCTTCCACCCCAACTAATCCCTCTCAGTCAGCCTGTGCCCTTCAAGCCTCCACATCCCCTCTTACCGCCCCCTCCCATACGGTGTCTCAACCAGGCCAGAGGCAAGAGGGCTTTTGGCCAGACTTCCCCATTTGTAATTTCTTCCTTCCCCCCAAACCCAATAACCCCAATAAGAAAATAAATAAGACAGGGTTAGATGTGGAGAGCCCTGAAACAATCTGGCAAGAGGCTGCAGGTGCAGAGGCAGGAGCAGAAGTAAGGACCTTCAGATCCCTTGAACTACAGCCCCAAGTTTGCATTTTTTTTCTGGTGCCTCTCGGTTCCCCAAGGGCCCCTGCCTCATTCCCCATCAAGATAAGATCCAGGAATTGGGCAGTTCCATTTGGCAAAGGGGGGAAGATAGAGCACAGAGCTATCAGCAGCCCCCTTCGCTGGGTGCCCTTCTTGGGTCTCTGGACTCTGGGGGGTTTTTTGCTAGAAAAGATGGCCAAGGTCTCTTCTGCTGCTTGAGGAGCAAAGCTGGTCCATTGCACCAAGACTGTGCACCAGGGAGAGAAGCTGTCACTAAGATAATGGGGGATACACACTGTATCTGTGGCATCTCCTTGTATGAATAGACACATGTGCACATCTGTGTGTGTGTGTGTATACATTTGTGTAGGAGTGCGTACCTCTACAGGAATGTACGTGTACATACAGGCACACATAGCTATCTAGGCTAGATGGAGATTTCCAGGAGGCTGCATTTCCTCAGGGTATCTCTCTCCCTTGACCTTAGGTCCTATGGCTAGGGCAGTTGTCTGAGGACCCTTCAGCATGCCCCAGAGCTGTTGCCCCTGACCTCTGCTGCCTGCACGAGCAACCCTGCTTCAGCTACTCACACCTGGGGGAAATGGCCAGGAGAGGAAGAGCTGGCAACGGGAGATTGAAAGGGGCAGAGTTGCTCTGTGGCACTTCAGGTGGGAACAAGGGCTGGGGGTCTGGAACAGGGACAGCTGCAATGGCCTCTGGCCACGGGGACTAAGGCGAAGTCCCTCTGTCCCTCCGCTGCTGAGTTGAGAGGGGTCAAAGCTCTCTGGGAATTGCTCTAGGCAGCGGGGTGGACTCCGCAACCCCCTGTCTGGGGCCTGGGAAGTGCTCTTCCTTCTAGTTGGATTTTTCCAGAACTGGATTGGAACAGAGAGGAGGGAGGGCCTGGTGAGGTGGAGAGCGCCCGCCAGGGTCAGTAAGCTGAGGGAGAGTGGGAGTACTCAGAATCTGCTAGGTCAAGGTGGATTTGGGTCATTTAATTCATAAATGCTTCAGAGGCAGGAACTTTCTGTCTTCCCCCCTGGAAGCCTAGGCCATCCAAAGAAATCCTAAGAGCCCTGAGCCCCAGAGGACCCAGCAGCCAGGCCTGTGGGGCGAGAGCAGCTCCCCGTGCTCCCCCAGCCGCCCCCCCAGCAGGCTGCCAGAGGCTGCAGCGGCTGCGAGGCTTTGCCTCTTCCAGGGATACTTATGTAAATAATGTTATTTTTAACAGAGGAGATAAAGGCAGAAAACACCACAGGAAATTGGCTGACAGCAAAGAGCGGAAGGAAGAAGAGGTGCCCCTATACTAAACACCAGACGCTGGAATTGGAGAAAGAATTTCTGTTCAATATGTATTTGACGCGAGAGCGCCGCCTGGAGATTAGCAAGACCATTAACCTTACAGACAGACAAGTCAAAATCTGGTTTCAAAATCGCAGAATGAAACTCAAGAAAATGAACCGAGAGAATCGGATCCGGGAACTGACCTCCAATTTTAATTTCACCTGAGCGCGCGGCCTCCCCTCCCCCGCCCCCGCCCCCCGCTCCTTCCTTTCCCCGCCCCTCCTCCCTTTGTGCCTGGTGGTATATTTTTTTTTTCCTCCCCGAGTATAAATGCAACGCGCCTGCAAAAAAAGGCAAAGACCTCAGACTCTCCTTCCAAGGGACCTATGGTTCGTGCCGCGAAGATGCATCCACCTAAAGCATGAGAAATGGGGTGCCGGGGCGTGGGGTGTGGTGTGCCCGCATAGATGAGGGTGGGAGTGTGGCTGGTGTGTGTGTCAACCCCTCACTCACCCACGCACTCACGCACACCATCCTGTCCTCCATGCAAAGTTAAGGTCGAATCCACCCGGTCAAGGGGGAAAAAGAGGGAAAAAAAAAAAAAGAAATCAACCAGAGAAGGTCTGTAATCTCGCAGAGCACAGTCAGGATCGCTCCTTCCTTGCTGCATTTCCTCCTTAGCATAATAGACGTTTTGGAAAGTTCGGCTAGTGTTTATGTGTTTGTCGTAGCGCCCAGCGCCTCCACCAAACCCTCTCCGTGTCTTTACCTCCCAGTCGCTCTGAGAATCTGCTTGAAGTCTCGTATTTGTACTGCTTTCTGCTTTTCTCCCATCCTCCCAGCAGCCCCCACATCCCCCCCGCCACTGACACCTCAGAAATTCCATCCAGAGGAATACAAAAAAAAATTTTTAAATTAAAGCTAGAACATAGTGAAGCAAAGACAGACTGCCCCCCCCCCCCCCGCCAAATATCACCCTGTCCCTGTCTGGGAGTTGTGTTATTTAAAGATATTCTGTATGTTGTATCTTTTGCATGTAGCTTCCTTAATGGAGAAGAAAATCCTAATAAATTTCCAGAATCGTAATCCTCAAATGGGTGGTTTTTTGTTTTCAAGTGTTTTTTAGCAACACCCCCACCCCAAAAGAGGCTGAGTGTGTGGATGTGTGTGTTTTGTGTTTGACTCATCTCCTAGAGCCTTTCTAGAATGTCTCTTGGCGGGTTTAATGTAAGTGAGAGACCATAACGTTGATTTAAATATTATCCAGGTGACCACAATAAGTCAAGGTCATAAAACAGTAATGTCAGGACGGTCTTGGTGCGCGCGAGAGGTGGATTTTATGATCTGCAAATATAATGTGGTGCTGCAGTAAAAGATGCATTTAAAGGTGACTGGAGGAGGGAAGAGGCAGAGAGCAAACTGCAATCTTGAGGAGCAGACGGATCTGATTGCCTGGGGTGCTGGGCCAGGCGCACCCCACCGCTGCCGGGGGAACCCCAAGAGCCCCCCACCTATCCAAAGAGAGGAATAAACTTAACCGCCGGAGGGGGACGAGGAGCCCAGCCACCCCCCCTCGACAGCAGCAGCAGAAGCACGGGCAGAGGCAGGAGGAGGAGGCGGCGACAAGGTAAGAGAAGCGGTTTCTTGTTCTTCTCTTGGCTCTGGAGTGGGGACTGGCGGCGTCCCCAGGTGCCCGGCGTGCAGCGGGCACGACGGGGACGAAGGTGTTGCGGGCATCCGGGCTTGCCGAGAGCCCAGGCTTGCCTCGTGGCCGCTCGAAGCGGAGGGCAGTGGCCGGGAGCTCCCGCTCCTCCCCTCCCCGACCCGCGGCCGTGGGCTTCGGCGGTTAAAGGGGTAAATTGGTGGTTTTTGGCTTCTTTCTCTCCGCGGGCACTTAGGGTCGCCTCGAGGTCGACACATGGATGTAGATGTGGCTCAGTCTGGTCGTCTGCTGGGGGAAGCAGAGGGAGGGTAGGCTCGGGGAGGGCTGGAGCTGGGGGCTTAGGTTTCCTGCTCTGTGCTGGTTTGGATGCGAGCCTTGTTCAGGCTCTCGGTCCCCACGCTCCCTGGCCGTGGGGCTTTGCCAGGCAAGTGGCCTGATTGGAAGAGGCTCTGGAGCTCGGGCGCCGTGGGTCGGCCACCCATAGAGGCAGGGAAGCCGAGCAGAGCTGCGAGAGGGAGAGGCTCAGAGGGGACCCAGGAGGAGGGCACGGGAGAGCCAGCTGGGCGAGCCGGGGGACCCAGCTCAAGAGTGGAAGGGCGCTCCGGCTTCCCCCAGGGCCAGGGCCGGAGGCAGGGGAATAGCTCCGCTGCGGGGCGGGGGGCGGGGCGGGGGTTTGGCGGCTGGAGGTCCCATTTCACCAGAGTTTCCCTGAGCAATGTGCTCAGACCAGAGGCTGAGGAGGCAGTCAGAGCCCCCTACCCACCCAGCCACCCAAAGTCTACTCTGGTCCTTAGGGAGGTTGTGGGGGCGGAAAGGGGGACGGGGCTGAATTTCTTCCTTCCGCAACCCCCTTCCCTTCTCCTCCCGATAGATGCAAAGCCGAATCTCCCGCCCTGCTCGCTCAGCTGATCTGTGGCTTAGGTAGTTTCATGTTGTTGGGATTGAGTTTTGAACTCGGCAACAAGAAACTGCCTGAGTTACATCAGTCGGTTTTCGTCGAGGGCCCCAACCCACCTACCCCGCTCCTTCCCTCCCCAGGGGCACTGCCCCTTGGCCGGCCTCCTCCCAGATAGGGCAAAATGGGTACAGACTGAGGAGGGCAAGCTGTGCGTGGGGCCGCAGGACAAGTCTGGGGAGCCCCGCTTTATACTGTCCACTCCTCAGCCTGTCCCAGTCCCCGTGACTGAGGGAGAGGAGTTGTTCCCGCAGCTATTGTTTCCTGGACCCAGCTGATGGAGACAGACAAAGAAAGTCTAGCCAATTCCAAGGAAATTGAGGAATTGGAGTAAGAGGTGGCCTGGTGGGCCCGCTCAGTTGGGCAGCAGGGTGGGGCAGGATCAGTAAGAGAGAGAAGAGCTCGGGGCGAGAAGCGAGTCTCTGAAGGGGCCAGCTTTTCTCACCTGCCACCTCCAGAGACAAAAATCTGCCCCCAGTCGGCTGGGGCTGGAGTGGTCCCTTAGAAAAGTGGGGTGCCTGGGGGGCTCCTGAGAGTCAGGGAACTCTGAGTGCCAGCTCAGCCACCTCCCCTTCCCTTTCTACAGCTCCATCCCCGCGAGAAGGGCAGATTTAGCGTGTTAGTAGGTTAGAGGAGAGCCATCAAGTCCAAGTAGACCCCCCCCCCACCCTACTGGGAAGCGTCAGGGCAGGAACCTGGCTCCAGCCTCTGTCTAGCTGTCTGTGGCCCGTAGGCCTGGGTCTGTGGTGTCTGTGGCTGTCAGGCAGCTGCTGGTGCTCGCGCTGTGTGGAAGTGTCTGGGTGAACGGAGGCTGCCAGCGCCCACCATTACCATATTGTTGGGAAGGCTGGTGGCTGTGCCAGGGGGAGGAGGGGAGCGTAATGGAGTAAAGGAGGATCTGAGCAATGTGAAACTTTGCAAAGCGTCTTCGCCTCCTTTCCCCACCTGGTTCCTCAGTTCTGGCCCTGGTTGCTCGAGAGAAGGCTCTCAAAAGAGGCTTCTCTCCCTGCGGAGAAAAATGGGAGGGGGGCCGGGGAGAATGGGGAGATACACCCCTGTTCTCGGGGAGACTGGGAAAGAGAAAGCCAAAAGGAGAAGGACTGGCTCTTGGTTCTCTTACTTTGGAATTATTATGAATATTAAAGCGTTTTAAACTTTGAGAGGGGAACAAAATTATGTCCCTGTACCAAAATAGATACACGGAGTTCTATGACTGGGGGGGTGGGAGATATAGCTAACCTTGGAGACGAGTGGGGGTCTCTGTTTCTATATCTCTGTCTCCTCCAGACTCTCTCAAATCCCCAGTATATTTTTACGTGCGTTCTTCGTGTATTTCTCTCTCTCTCTCTCTCTCTCTCTCTCACAAAGAGATTTCTTTTGACCCCAAGGAGGCTAGCAGAGAAAATGGGAATAGAGACTTTGTTCTCCCTAGCTGAATTTGTTAGTCTGTCTTTCTGTCTAACCGCCCCCTCCCCAGCCTTTCGTGGGGGAAAATAATCCCTTCCCTTGAAGGGAAGTGCTCCAACCTCTCCATGGCTCCCGGGGAAATAGGGAGGTTTTCAGAGAGGGAGGCCAGCTGGTGCGAAGCAGGCAGGGGCTCCCCTGGTTTGGGAGCCCCTCGCCGCCGTCTCTGAGTTCTCAAGCTGTCAGAAGCACAGGGCCAGTTGAAGTGAAGGGAGTCCCAGGCAGGGGCGGGGTGCTCAGGAGTGCCTGGCTGGAGAGAGTGTCCCTGATGGGCCGAAATTCACCAATGAACGACTTTTGCGCTCTGGGTCTCTCTCTGCCCCCATTTCCGTTTTAAAGTCGGTGGGCTTAGGGGAGGGTGGCCACAGAGCCACGAGTCTGGGGTGTCCCCCTCCCCAGATCCCGGGGAATGGGGTGAGTTCTCATCGGGCCAAGGTGAGGGCCAGTCCGGTGGCCAGAGTCCACCCTGGGGCCCTGGGACCGTAGATGATGGCTAAGGCGACGGTGATTATTTATTCGCTTCGCTGGAAGGGAGTCTTCAGAAGAAACAGCGTGAAGAGGAGGGAAAAAATTATCTCTCTCGTCTGCGGATATTAAGATGGATTTTTATTTCTTAAAGGACCCTCCCCGCCGAGAGCGCATAAGCGTAAACTTAATATATGCTCCGCAGCCCAACTCCAGAAATCGCAATAAAAGTTAAAACCTCCCCTACTGGTTTTTTTTAATTATGATATGGGAAAGAGGAGCAGGATTTATAGAGCTGAACTCCCGGCGTGTGAGTGTTTAAGACTTGCGGGAGCCGGAGGACGAGGCAGGCGAGAGCTCGCCAAGGAGAGCCTCGGGCTCCGAGACGGCTCGCGGGCGGCGGGGGCTCCGGCCGGCCCGGCGAGCCTCCGCGGCCTCCCCGGCGGGACCCCGGCTCCCTCCTGCCCGGCCCACGGCCTTGCCTCGGCTCGGAGACGCAGCCTTTCCCGGGAACAGGTGAAGGGCAGCGGCGGCTGGGGCCTGGGGGCTGCGGGGGGGCCCCGGCTTTGTGTGTGCGGGGCCCGGGCAGGGGCGCGCGGGGCGCGCGGGGGTGTCGGCCGGCGGGAGCGCGGACCGGGAGGATCGCGTGTGGACTTGGGCCGCGGCGGAGCAGGGCGCGCTCCGGGGCCAGGCGGGCGGCGAGGCGGGCAACCGGATGTGCAGCCGCGAGCAAGGGCCTCGGGGTCCGCTTGGCGTGTGCGCGGCCGGGCGCGGCGGCCCCAGCGTGGAGCGCGCGGGGCGCGGGGAGGCAGCAGGCCCCGCACCCCTCGCCCCTGCGGCGTCCGCGCGGAGCCGGCCCGCGGTCGGAGCCCGCAAAGTGGGCGCGGGTGGGGGTCTTCCTTCCTTGCTTTTCCGCCCCGGAGCTCCTCGTCTCTGTGTGTCTCTCTCTTTCGGAGATACCTGGATTTGGTCCAGAACAGGTTGCCCGCGGGAGGGCCCCGCGAGCGGCAGCGCGAGGGAGGGAGAGAGGGAGGGAGGGCGAGAAGGAGGGAGGGAGGGAGGGAAGGAGGGCGGGCAGCGGCGGCTGCGGTGGCCGCGGCTTCCCTCCCCCGGCGGCCGCCCTGCATCTGTGGCCGTGGGGAGCCGAGGAGCAGGTAACGGCGGCGCTTCCGAGGCGGGACTGGACCGCGCCGGAGGCACCGAGGCTGCCGGGCTGCGCCCAGCCCCGGGGGCGCGAAGGTAGGGAGGCCGGCGCCGGCCGCGGGGAGGCCCGGGGTGTTGAACCTGTATTTGATTTTCCGCTCGCACTCGCGCTGCCAGCCTGTCTGCGTCCGGGCTGCGACGCCCCACACCTTGGCTCTGGGCGGGGGCCCTGGCGCTCGGGGCTCTCGGCGGCCTGTGCGCTCCGGGCCGCGGGGTCCCGGCCGCGCGCCCCCGGGGCGCTCCCGGGGCCGCTGGAGGCCGGCGCCCCGCTCGCCTCCGCCCGCGCGGGGTCCCGGGGCGCCCCGGGGCCGCGGCCAGACAGCCCCGGGCCGGCGGGGAGGGCGGGGAGGGCGGGGGGGCGGCCCGCCGCCCGCGCCCCGGGCTGCACTTCGGGCGCGCATTGTGTCTCGGTTCGCCACCTCGGCTCCGTCGGCCCGGCCGCCAAAGTCACCGCAGATTTCCCGGCGACGCGCTCGGCACACAAAGGCCAGGTGGCCGGGCGCGCGGCGCGGGGCGGCCCGGGGCCCGCGAGCACCCCGCGCGGGGCCGCCGCCTCCCGGCCACTCCCCGGGCTGGGCCAGCGGGGCGGGCCGGGGCGCCGGAAGTAGCCCCGCTGGCGGCGGGCGAGCAGGCCGTGGCGTTGGGAGGGCCACGTTCACAGGCCGCGGGGCCCGCCGCCGCCCGGGGCCCGGTACCCACCTGGGGGGCGTCCGCGGTCCCCTCGCGGCGGCCCGGGCGGCGCAGCCTCTGCGCGCAGCGCAGGCCCAGGCCGGGACGAGTCGCGGGTGGGTGCGTTTCCCCAACAAAGAGGCATCGGGAGCGAGAAGGGGGGAAAGTAGCGGGGACCCGGGGAGGGGGCGGGACGGGGAGAGGGCAGCGGAGGGGTGAAGCGAGCCCGTTGCAGGGGAGAAGGAAAATGAAAGCAAACGGAGCGCGGCCTGCTCGGCCGGCGCGGGCGGTGCTGGTGCAGCCGAGCCGGAGCGGGCTCCCCTCCCGCCTGCGCCGCGGGGGCGCCGGGAAAGCCTGTTTTAAATTTAATCCGAACTTGACGGTGTGGATTGAACCGGAGGGAATTTAAATCACTGAGAGGGAGGCCGCAGGGCGAGGGGAGGGGACGCCTCTAACCTGTCTGTCTGTCTGTCCTTCCCGGGGTGCTGCTAGCTGGGTTGTGGTGGTAGCTGGGCGGGTCTGAGGTGCTGCAGTGAGGGTGCCCCTCCCCCGTGGGGGGCTCTCCTGTGCCCAGTGAATTCTTTTGGGGGGTCGGAGGCAGGCTCTGAGAACCGGAGCGAAGGCAGGGCTGCTGGCTGAAGCTGGGGTTTCCCCCCCTCGCCAACAGGGACTCCCAGTGTCCTCCAGGGCCTGGGGTTGGCCCCACCGGTGCCGAGGAAGATGGAAGGGAGTGCTGGGGTGGGGTGGGGGGGGCGGGGAGGGAGTCTGGGAATCCGGCAGGAGGATCAGCAGGAGTGGATGAACCTGGAAAGACCAGCCCCTGCATCCTTTATGCTCCTAGGTCTGGAGGCCTGGATTTGGGGTGGGGGGGGAGCCTGAAGTTCAGCTTCAGAGCCCTGACCTGCCACCCCTCCTCCCCCACATGCAGAGCCAAGGGGTACAGCCCACATGCAGCTGTGAGGCCCCGGGGACCTGGGCCTGGTGAACTCAGGGACTCCCAGCCTCTTCCAGCCCCCCTCCTCGCGGCTGCTGCTCTGTGCAGGGCCTAGGCAAACCCGGGCCCTGGTGGGGAGGGGGCTGTGGGCGAGGCCTGCTTCCTGATCCACAGCTGTGTCTGTGCCTGAGTGGGGAGGGTCTGAGTTCGCGCTCTGGAACCAAGGCGACAATCTCCCCTCAGTTTCACGGGGACTTTGATGGCAGCAGGGAGCCGGGGCCGGATCGGCCGCCCGCTGCCGCCGCCTGTGCTGCGTGGGCAGGGAGGGTGGGCAGGCAGCTCGGGAGTCCCAGAGGAGGAAGTGGCCACCGGGGCCAGGAGAGGAAGGGGCTTCTGCTTGCGGCCCGGTGTCAGAGGGGCTCTCCCGGAATGCAGAGGCCCACGGGGAAGGGTCCTCAGGGGCGCCTTTCTTCTAGGAAAACTGAGGTCGGGGCAGATGGGCCCTGTGCACTGGCGAAGACGCCAGAGGAGGAGCGGGCGTGAGACCTCCTGCTTCCTCCTCGGGTCTCCCTGGCTCCCTGACTAGAGCGTGGCTCAGCCCCCGGACGCAGCCGGGGTGGCTGCCTGGGCCGAGACGGGGCTCTGCATCCTCCGGAGGCCCAGGGTGCCCACCCCGGCGGGTCGCCCGGGAGGGGCCGGAGAGGAGGCCTCTTCCTCCTTTGTGTCCGGACAGAAGTGGCCGCCGCGCCCGAGCCGGTCCCGCGGCAAAGGCCGGCAGCCAGCGGGCTGCACAATGCCACGGCTGCTCCCGGCGCGCCCCTGCCCCGTCCGCGTCCCCGGCCTGTCGGCCTGTCGCCGCCCTTCCTCCCTCTCCTCCCCGCACGCCTTCCTCTCCCTGCTCGCCCATCTCTTTTCCTCTTGCCCCCTCTTTCCTTTAATTCTCCCCTCTCCTTTTCTTTTTATCTCGATCCTCCGTTTTCTTCTCTCTTTCCCTCCTTCCTTCCTCTCCATGGGCCTGGCGCCGTGTCTCAGTTGTTGTGTCTCAGGCTCAGTCTCTCTCAGGCTCTGTCCCCTGGTGTCCTCTAGGTCTCTGTCTGGCCCCGGGCCCGCTGAAGGCTACACGTCTCTGCTCACTGCTGCCAGCAGCCGCCCAGGAGCCAGGCGGGGTCCCCCAGCCGCCAGGGCTGGGGGAGGTGCTGGTGGTGCTGGGGGTGCTGGAGAAAGCCTCGGCAGGGGGACGGGAGGGAAGCTCCTGCCTTTTCCTTGAACTAGTGAGGGCGAATATCTGATTGACAGCTAACCCGACTCCATCAAGGCCAAAGAGATATTCTGTTTCTTGCTGTAATTTGGATTTTCCACACCAGTCCTGTCCGGGGGAGGGGAAGACAATCAGAGCTGAGGGCGAGGAGGCTGAGGCCCCGGGTCGTCTCTCCCCAGCCGGGCACTTCTCACACACCCCCGTGCGCGTCGAAATCCCAGCCCCGCTAGACCGAAAGGGAAAGAACCGGAGAGGGGGAGGAGCAGGGACTGGGGAGGGGACCTGGAAAGATGGGGCCAGTGCTGCGGACTGCACATCTACCCTCCCCCGCCCTGCCAACTTTCCTCCCCCCCTGCACCACAACACACATGATGCACTCTCTGGGACACCTCTCTCTAGCCCTTCTGCACACCTCGGAGGAGGCAGGTCGACAGAGGTGCGGGGGAGCACCATCCTCCACCCCCACCCCCAGCGTTTGGTCCCCTCCTGGGGACAGGAGTGGGAAAGCAGGGCAGGCGGCTCCTGTCTGGGAACCCTTGTCCTTCCCTGCTGCCTCAGAACCTGTGTCTCAGCCTCAGCTCCAGCCTATTTCCCAGAGCACAAGCTGGGACTCTTCTGTCCTGACCCTGAAATTGCATCCCCTGCTTCAGACTCACTCTGCCGTGCCTGGGGTGCATCGTGTCTCTGGGGGACACCACCTGCCCTTCTCTCTACCCCCCAGCCATCCTCCCTGCCCCCTCTCCTGCACCCACACTGGCAATTTCCTGCTTGCCCAAAGCCCACCTTTCCTAACCCTCCATGGGGCAGTCTGACCGGAAGCAGGGGGCCGGGGGACAGACCCCCAAATTCAAGGAGGAGGGTAGCAACCAACTTATTGGGGGGGGGGAGGAATCCAAGTTGTCTGATCTTCCCTACAATCACACTGCCCCCTCCGGAATTCCTGCGTCCGACCCCAAAGAAATGGCTTTCTCCCATCCCTCGGTTGCTCTTTTCCCGTTCCAAAAACAGCCTACAATTTTATTTAATGAAAGACACATTTATGAACAATCAAATGATCCTCATAAAAATTTTATTGAAGGACGTAAAAACAAGCTACTTGCCCACGACCGAGGTCGCTCTCTCTGTCTCTCTCTCTTGCCTTGCCCGCGCTCACCCTGGCTCTCTGCAGACAGAGCCCTGGAGTGACTTCTTTTTTTGGGGGGGGGGCGCGGGGTGTCGCAGAGATGGAGTTGGGGGGCAAAGGAGGGCGAGCAGGAAGACGGGATGGGGACGCCCCAGTGAACTTGTGCTGGTCTCTCCTCCACTGCTCCAAGCTGGCAAAGAAAGATAAATAGATACAGACAATAAATTTAAAATAAAGGAGCGTGCGTATTTGTGCCAAAGCAAAGAGAGGGCTTCTGATGATGAAGGTGTGTGAGGTCCCGGGGTCCCACCCCTCCCACGCGCAGACCCCCTTCCCCAGGCTGCCCTGCCCCGGATTCGGGGGGCCGAGTTGGCCAGTGGCAGGAGGACGCTCCCCTTTCCCTCCTTCCCTCCCTCCACCCCAGCTTCCCCAGTCCCCTCCCACCCTCCCTCCCTCGCTGCTGCTGCTCCTGGAAGAAATACATACATACACAGTATTTAAAAACGCATTTTTAAAAGCCACGTTCCGAACTGACAATCGCTGATCTCGGCTCGCGCGGAGACTGCGGGCGCGTCGGGCCGACAGAGACGGATTACGTCAAGAAATAGTTCCTCCACCTACCTCGGCCTCTCCGCCCCTGCGGGCTGCGGCGCGCGGCTCGGCCCCGGGGGTCCGGGCGCCCTGGCCTCGGGGGCCCGCAGCGCCGCCCCGCCCCGCCGGCGAGCGCTCGGGGGCGCGGGGCGCAGGGGTGCGGGAGGCCCTGCGCGTGCGGGCGGGCAGGGGCAGGGGCAGGGGTGCGGGCGGGGAGGGCCGGGCTGTCCTGAGCTGGGGGGGGGGGGTGCCCGGCGCGCTGGGTCCGCGGCTCCGGACCCCCAGGAAAACGCAGGGGTCGCGGGGATCAGCAGAGAGAAGGGGGTGGGAGAAGGCAGGAGAAGGGAAGAGGGGGAAAAAAAAAAAAAAAAAGGCAAGAAAAAAAAAAAAAAAAAGCCCCTGCGCATTGATCCGCGCCGTATTTTTGGGTAAATACGATCACGTGGGGGCCGGGGAGCCAATGAGCTGCGGGGAAAAGGCTGGAAAAATAATTACCTGCCTTGATTGTTCTGTGAGCAGATAAAAAGTACATATACAGTTCATACAATAATCTTATGTATGTAAAACCCCGTTACGATGTCGGCGACGGGGCCCATCAGTAACTATTACGTGGACTCGCTCATCTCCCACGACAATGAGGAGCTGCTAGCGTCCAGGTTCCCGGCCACCGGGGCTCACCCCGCCGCCGCCAGACCCAGCGGCTTGGTGCCCGACTGTAGCGACTTTCCGTCCTGTAGCTTCGCGCCCAAGCCCGCGGTGTTCAGCACGTCGTGGGCGCCCGTGCCCTCGCAGTCGTCCGTGGTGTACCACCCGTACGGCCCCCAGCCCCACCTCGGCGCCGACGCGCGCTACATGCGGACTTGGCTCGAGCCGCTGTCGGGCGCCGTCTCCTTCCCCAGCTTCCCGGCCGGCGGCCGCCCCTACGCGCTCAAGCCGGACGCCTACCCCGGGCGCCGCGCCGACTGCGGCCCGGGCGACGGCCGCAGCTACCCGGACTACATGTACGGCTCGCCCGGGGAGCTGCGCGACCGCGCCCCGCAGGCGCTGCCCTCGCCCGAGGCGGACGCCCTCGCCGGCAGCAAGCACAAAGAGGAGAAGGCCGACCTGGACCCCAGTAAGTTGGGAGCAATCGCCCTTTACAACCGGCGCGGGCGGGCGGGGCTGGGGGCGGGGGGGAGCCGGATTACAGCCCCTCGCGGCCGCGGCGGCGCAGGGAGCGCGGGAGAGCGGGGGCGAGCGCTCCATAAAAGCGAATTACCTCGGGGGAGCCCGGGGAGCCAGGCTGGGAGAGGGCCGAGGGGGGCCCGTCCCCGGAGCTGCTTTGATGAGGCCCCCCCTGCGCGCGCACACTCCACCCCCAGCCCAGGCTGCCCCCTTTTCTTTTTTTTTTCTTTTTCTTTTCTTTTTTTTTTCTTTCTTTATCATTATTATTATTTATTTATTTATCTTGGCTCAGTCCCTACTTTCCTAGAAATGCAGACAAGGAGATGAGGAAGGGGATGGAGCGGATGGGGATGGGGATGGAGATGGAGATGGCATGGAGATGGGGAAGGGGCAGGGGTGAGGGTCATTTCACGCTTTGAGATGGGATTAGGGGAGAAACGAGGAGGAGGACACTGGGGACACAGAGGAAATACCCCAGGGAGAGAGATCACCCCTGCCTCCCCGCCTGCCAGCGTGGGAGGGGGGTGGTAGGTTCTGGCCCCACTAGGGATCCATGACACAGAAGGTGCCTTGCCTGGACTTCTTCTCCTCCCCACCCCTCAGGAGCACTAGGTGAGGGGGTCTGCGGGGATTTCACAGCCTGGGAACTTGGGAGAGATCAGGACTTGCAGAGTTGGGGAAGAGAAGTGGGGTCCCAGTCTCCTTAAACTTGAGAGCCCTCTTCTGAGGGTCTGCAGGAAAGAGGGTTGAGAACCGGGCTCAGGGATGAGGACTGGAGGAGGAGAGTCACATCCTCAGATTAGGGAATTATATATATGTATGTATATACACACACACAGACACACACACACACACACACACTCCCATCAAGGAGACTGGAGCCTTCTGAGTATTGCAAAGAAGGGCAGGGGTAGGTTGGGGGGGGGGGCAGGTGGGAGCTGCTGGGCCAGAGAAAGGGGAGAGAAGGGGAACCAGCAGGGGAGGGGGTGCAGCCCCTGAGTGTGAGGAAGTGTCTGGGGGAGTCCCAGGAGGGGGCTGCAGGAAATCCTTTCCTGCAGCCCCATAAGGGGCCAGGGCCTAATTATACCCCTCTGAAGGCTTCCCTCCTTGCCCTCAGCTACTCCCATAAACCTGAAATTGGAGGCTTGGCTCCTGCAAAGCCTGTCCTGGGGCTGGCAGGAGGGGGGCACTGGGAGCCAAACAGGGAGGCTCAGATATGGGGGAGCCTGTCCCAAGGCCAGCAGCTCTCTAGGGAGAGGAGAAAGGCTTTTCCCATCCTAGCATCACTCTGAGAATTCGCCTCAGCAGGGTTGAACTCCGAGAGGGAGCGGAGACGGGCGCTGCAGAGGGTAGTGAGGGGCTCAGGGACTCTCAGGGTCAGGAAACAGATCTGCTGAAATTTCAGGACTTGGTCGTGGGCAGGGAGGATGGGAGGGGGCAGAGGAGGAGGGAAGTGGGGAGGAGAGAGACCTCGCTATAAAAATAAAAAACAAGAGAGAGAAGCGTTTATGGGCCTATGAAACGGTTGGGAATTTGGACTTTTTATGAGCATATTCTCGAATTACTACTCTTGAAGCTGACGACCAGACTGTAGGGGCTTTGATAGCTTTGATTTCCTAGAGTTTGAGGTGCTAGGAATGGAAGAGGGGGAAGATGGGGAGGGGGCAGCAGGCAAGAGGAGTCAGGGAGAAAATTGCAAAAGCAAAACGTGTCCAAATTCAGGTTCACTCATTGCATCTGGGGCGCCTGGCTCAGCCTGGGGGTAGGGGTGGCGGTGGGGGGGGTCCTGGGCTGGAAAGGGGGCTCCACTGACCCCTGCCTGTGTTTGGCCCTCCAGGCAACCCCGTGGCCAACTGGATCCACGCCCGATCCACGAGGAAGAAGCGCTGCCCTTACACCAAGTACCAGACGCTGGAACTGGAGAAGGAGTTTCTCTTCAATATGTATTTAACCAGGGACCGTCGGTACGAGGTGGCCCGGGTTCTCAACCTCACCGAGCGGCAGGTCAAAATCTGGTTTCAGAACCGGAGGATGAAGATGAAAAAGATGAATAAAGAGAAGACCGACAAGGAGCAATCCTAAACCCTGCCCCAGCCTGCTGCCTCGGCACAGCCAAGGGAGAAACAAAAAACCCCACAAAAATACCCCAACCCAGGCGGGAGAGAGCACGAAAAGGAAAGGAAAAGAGCAAGAGAGAGAAAAGCCAATCAGCTTAAAAAGAAAAAAAAAAAAAAGGAAGGGGAAAAGGAAAACTCTTGCAATTGGGGAGGGTTCAGTGTTGAGAAATTGGTGTTTTAGAGTTAGTTCTACCCAGCAAGGAGGAGGAGGAGGAGGAGGAGGAGGAAGAAGAGGAGGAGGAGGAGGAGAGAGAAACCGAGTTCTCTTCTCCCAGCGCGACTGAAATAAATAACACACACAAATGTGATTTTTCCCCTCCTTTCTTCAGAGAAGCCAGTACTTGAATCGCTATATTTCTATTTTTTTTTTCTGTATCGTATTTGATCCGGGCCGTCCCTCCCCGGGCCTGGGGTGCTCCGCGTGCAGATTTTGTACACACACACACAAAAGCAAAGACACCCACACATACACAGTAACAATTGCCAGCCCAGGAGCTGAGGGCCGAGGGCCCGGACGGTGCCGAGGCCGGGTCGGCGCAGGCCGGCGCCTCGGGCGGGCGTGTACATAGCAGTGTCTCTCCTCATCCCCAGCCGCCGTCCTGTAACGTGCTTCTGTTTGTTATGGTAGAGCAGCTCTGTGTTAATATATCGAAGTCACTTAAAAAACCAGAAACCCAACCGCATCCAGTTCTCGTTATTTCTCCTCCCTGTGGCTCCCAGGCTGCTGTCGTGGAGGAGGCAAGTGCTCAGATCCTTTGGGGAAAGCCGGGGCCAGGGAAGGGGCTCCCTCGGCCTCCTCGGAAGGGCAAGTGCCTGCCGCCGCTCTCCAGGCAGCGTGGGGTGGGCGTGAGGGCTCCAGGGGTGGGGTGGAGGCTGCTGAGGCCCGGTCGCAGCCTGTGTCTGCCGGGGCGGCTGCCTGAGAGCTTCCTGGTAGCTCGTTGGAGTCCAGGGGGGTGGGGGCATGGCATGAATGGTTTTCCCTGGCTGTAATTAATTGTAATAATTTATGAGTACACGAGATCGGAGGGAAGAGATAGGTGAAGATGAAAGTTGGGTGCTGGGTGAGGGCCCGGGCTGGATTCTTGCCTGCCTGCATTGGTGCTTCGAGGGATGGCTGGGAGGGAGGGAGGGAGTGCGGTGAGCGGTGAGTGGTGAGGAAGAAGGCTGAGCAGGCCTCAGGGAGCAGAAGAGTCTCTGGGGACTGTGTTCCGAGTAAAGGAAGGGGGAGAGGGACAGAGAGAGGAAGGTAGAGGGAAGGGGAGAAGGAAGCAGGGAGAGGAGGAAGAAGAAGGAAGGAAGGGAGAGGGAGGAAGGAGAAAGATGGCAAAAGCAGTACAATCCTCATTAGGTTTAGTTTCAACTTCTCTGTGCATTCTCAGCTTTTCTCTTCGCTCTCCTCCGAGTTCTCTTTTCTCCTCCGCCCCCCTCTCTCTCTGTCTCTCTCTGTCTCTCTCTCTGTCTCTCTCCCTGTCTGGTATTTAGTTTGCATGTTGGTTTGGGGGTAACAGGGTGATGCTTGCTGAGTGGCTGCAGCCTTTCTGGGGGATGACATGGCCAAGGCCTAAGGCAGCTGGTCAGGGATTAGCCCAGAGTGGGGTGTTCCCTGGCGGTGGTGGGACCCCAGGCTCAAGGGTAGGGGCCGGGTGTGTGCCACAGCCCGTTGGTCAGTTGCACTGCACCCCGAGCGCCTGCCCCAGCCCCGGCAGTTTTCATCCGCTAATCAGAAGCAGACACAAGCTGCTGGGTATGCCTCGGCCCGGCGCCCCCTTTCTCGGAAATCCCCCAATCTGGAAACTATTAAACTCAGACGGCTTGAAATATAGCGCTTTAATATCTCAGGCTGCCCATTCTGGCGAGGGATGCAGGGTGTTGTTCTGAGTACTTGGGGAATACCACCGTAAAAGAAAATAACTGGGGATCCCAGTCTTTCTGGAGCTTCCTCCATCGCATGGCCTTCCAGGATTGGTGAGGCACTTGGAGGGACCAGCCCCTTCCCCATCATTTGAATCTCCTACCCCCTCCTTCCATTCAGCAGGCCAATTTCGGGGGCTAGAGGAAGGCTGGAAGGCAGGGACGTTTTGCTGGGATGATCTTTGAGGGGGACGGTCAAAAGTCGCAAACACTGGTTTTCCCAGTGGCTGAAGCACCTTCTCCTCTTGCCCACTGCAGAGACCTCCTCCCTGATTCCAGAAGCAGTTGTTTTCTTGGCCCTTTCGCAAGGTGCTTTGCCAGTACTTTATTCTCTTTTCTCGGTCCTCACACACCCCACCCCCTTGGCCATTTTGCTCTCCTGGGGCCCTGGCCTCAGTTCCGCTCCAGGACCCATTCCCCCCCGGGTCCTGACTGCCTCCTGACTGCGGGGACTCAGGCTTTTCTCCCAGCCCAGGCTCCGAGGCGGCGTTTCCGGGCTTCTACCCCGCCCCTGCTCCAAGGCCCTGTCGCCTCCCCTTGTCCATCAGCGCGGCCTGCTTCCTGCAGCCGCCCGCCCGCCCAAGCCGGCCCTGCTTGGGGCAGGAAGGAGGGCCGCAGAGCTCGGGGCTCCAAGGGCCCTGGCGAGAGCGTGGGATCCAGAACAGGCCCACCCGGCCCCAGCCCACTGTTCGGTTCCAGCTCAGCCTCCGGCCTGCAGGTCAGGATTGGATTCCATTTTTTATTTATTACAATTTGTGAACTAAAACCACAACACAGCACACATCCCGAGAAAGAAACGAAAGCTGGGGTGGGGTGGGGAGAGGGGCTAGCAAACGCCCTCCTGCCCTAATCTTCCCTCCCACCTCTCCTCTGCTCCTTTGTCAGAATCACAAAACCCTAAAGGTTGTTCCACTTGGGAAGGCAGCGGATAGGTACATTTCCGCAGCCCCGAAATGCCACTTTTATGGCGCTGTTTGTCTCCCTACGCTGGATTCTGAATGGGGCTGAACAAAACAGCAGCGCGGAGCTGGCTAGACGTCTGGGCTTAATTGTTTTATGGTTTAAATAAGGTGGACACTCTTTCCTTTGAAATCGGATTATAGGAATGTTTTGTCTATGGCCCACGGAGAACAGGACCTCACTGGCTGGGAGAGAGAGGTGGAGAGAGAGAGAGAGAGTGCGTGAGTGAGAGAGAGAGAGGGAGAGAGAGAGGGATGGGCTACAAACCAGGGGGCCAACAGTCGGGAGAAGTCAGAGTCCCACCCCAAAGTCCTGCAGACGGCGGAATAGGCGGTGCGGAGCCAGCGGCAGGGTAAGAGGAGCGAGGAGTTTAGGGTGCGCGCCGCGGGTGGAGGCCTCGGGAGCCTCGGGGCGTGCATCTGCTTGAGCTGAGGTGTTCCGAGCCCAGAAATGCGCCTGAGTAGGGGGCAGATCGCGGCAGCTCCTTGGCACAGCGTCTCTCGATGCGGGAAGGGAGGGTGACAAAAAGAGAAAAGAGCGTGAAACCGTTGACAAGGCTTATCTGGAGACCTTGGGAAGCTAAAAGGACGGCGGTCCCCGGGGGAGCTCCCTACTGGGGACCCCCCCCCCCGTGGCGCGCCCGCTTGGAGACTCCTGCCTCTGACCTCCCACCTTGGGGGCCAAGGCGGGGACCTGCTCGCCCCGGCCGCGGGCCCTGGCGGGGCCGCGCTGCGTGGGGGCGAGCGGACGCGAGGTGGCGCTGTTGCTCAATGTTAGAGGCGGCGGCGGGGCCCGGGCGGCCCGGCCGCGCTGACATCGGAGGCCGGCGCCCGCGAGCCGCCGAGGAGGCCCCGCGCCCGGCCCGGCCCGGCCCGGCCCGCCGCTGCGAGCAAAGCCATCCTCTCACCTGCGAGGTGCAAACAAATCGCGCGTGGCGGCGGGACACGGGCCCCGGCTCGGGCCGCAGGCTCCAGGGGCTCGGGAGCGCGGGCGTCGAAACCCGCCGCTGGCGAAGGCGATAAGGAAGGCGATAAGCGCCGAGCAGGCCGCGCGTGATTGACACAAGAAGGCAGGATGACCCGGACAGACGAACCGAAATCCGTGGTACCGAGGAGGGCGGAGCAGGCCCGGGGAGGCCGGGGACGCCCCGGCGAGGGTGGCTGCTCGGGGTTCCTCCATCTCCAAGCTCCCGGAGCCGCATCAACCAGACACGTGGAAAAGAAAAAAAAATAATCATAATCATAATCATGAAAAGGAGAATCAAATGAAAAAAAAAAAAAAACAAGAAAAGGCAAGGGACACCCTTCCCAAAACAAAACAAACAAAAAAAGGAGGGGGGGAAATCGAGTCCAGCCGGGGGATTCAGGACTGGTGGGCTCTCAGAGCAGACGGTGGTGGCGGCACACTCGGGACAGTCGCATTCCAAGACACAAAGGCCTGTAAGAATAGCTCTGTGGCAGGGTTTTCGCTGGACCATAAAATGTCGAGATATCCCCCCCACACACACCCTCTAAAAGATAAGGCGCAGGCCCCACAGCGGGTCTGGCCTGCCGAGCCTCCTCTTTCCAGGCAGGGAAGGGAAAATATTTATGACAGTCCCCAGTGACCCAGATGCTGGGAGCCCAGAGCCTATCGGGTTCAGCTTGGTACTCTGAGCAGAGGAGGATCAGAGAAGGCAGGGGCTGGAAGCAAGGCTGGAGCCTGCTGTGCTGGTGGAGGAGGCCCCCTCCCCCCCCCCACATGCCCCCTCCCAGCTGTCCTGGACCCCAGGGAGGCCTGCAGCCCTGGCGCAGCCCTCCTCTGGCCCTCCCCTCCTGCTGCTCCAGGGCCAGAGTTCTGGACGTTGCAGAGTTTGGGCAGACCCTAAGTCAGGTGGAGGTGGGTTCCTCCAAATTCAAGGGATCCTGGAAGTGTCTTTTGCTGAGGCACCCTTGAATCTCCTTTGTGAATTTGACTGACAGGGGCCATTTTCCCAGAGATTATTTAGATGATATAGGGACTGGGCATGGGCGGGGGCAGGGGGGTGGTGTTGTTCTACACCATACTTTCCTGCCCTGCCATTCCTTCATCCATCCCCAGGGCTGGGCTCCTGATGGGGAAGGAAAGATGTGGTTTTCTAACAGCCTCCTTCCTCATCCAAACCTGAAAGCCCAGGATGTGGAAAGAAAATAGGCAGCAAAATTTTTCGTGATGCAAAAAGCTAAAGACGCAGGCGTGTCCGTCAGGTATTATTTCCCTGCGTGCCTGGGTGCACGGTGCCCGTGAGGGGAGAGGGGTGCTTCCAGGCATGCATGACAGTTGGGGGAGTCTGCATGCGACGCCGTCTCAGGGTGGAAGGTAGCCCATCCAGGACGTGTGTATCCTGAATGTGCCCCACTACTGCCCTGTGTGTAACGGCCTCAGCCACCGTGGAAGGGGAGGACCGGAAAAAATCATTCTCTAATTCCTCTTTCTCATTCGTATGCACACAGCACACGTAGTATTCACAGCTCCCTCACTTTCTCCTTTTTCCCTCTGTCTGTGTTAAGCCCCACATAACCGTGCACACTTATGGCCAGAGAAGGGTGTTGATGGACTGAGGTTCTTTTATCCGTTAGAATTACCTTGAATTCACCTAGTCTCTCGGGGATGGGCGAGGAACCCCCTAGAGAAACTGTGGGTAAATATTTAAAGAGTGTCTGTTGACAGTTCCCATCCACATCCCGGCCTGGGCAGCCTGCCTGGGGAAGCAGGGGGTGCGGCGGAGCCAAGGGGCCCCTCCAGGCCCAGCTGGCATTTCCTATGGGGTTAGAGTACGCGGGGACGAGTAAGAGGCCTGCTGCAGATAGGAATAGTCTCCGAGGGGGAGCAGCCCGGATCAGCCCAGCCAAAGGCTGGGGACCCGCCGGCTGCCCTGTCCTCTGTCCCCATCCACTGCTTTGCTGTCAGCACCCCTGGCCAAGCTTGGAGGCAGGAGCCCGTGTGTGAAGGGGCGTGTGAGCGCCCCCACCTCCGCCCGCCTCCTCTGCCCACAGCAGGCAGGCACCGAGTCTTAGGGGTGGGGGCAGGAGGGGCAGGAGACCCCCCTTAGGGCTGCAGGGAGGGGGGCTGCTGTGCTGCTGCGCTCGCCCCTTGGGAGTCCCAGACCTGAGGACCCCCTGGGGAGCCCATCACTGGGGATAGGGGCCCTGCTCCGGCACGCCCGGCGGCGGGGGAGGGGGAGGGGGAGGGGGAGGGTCTCGTACCTGTTGAGGTAACCTGAGTTGACCCGCGGGCTCAGGTGTCTGGGTCCGAGGGCAGGCGAGGCGGGAGGGGGCTGGGGAGAGGCACCTTGGGCTGTGAGCGCGCACCTTGGAGAGGCCGCCCCCGCCCGAGCCGGGGCTGGCTCCCCCCACACCACACCCCCGCCCTCGCGCCCTCCCCTCCCCTCCCCTTCCTCGCGGTCCCCCAGCCCTGAACCCCTCAAGCCCCGCCGGCTCTGCCTCTCCCTCTCCCTCTCCCTCTCCCTCTCGCTCTCGCTCTCGCTCTCGCTCGCTCTCCCTCCTCTCCCTCTCCCTCTCTCTCTCCCTCTCGCCTGTCTTCATGTCGTGGATTGATGAACGCGAATCGCGTGTAAGCGCCGCCGCCGCCGGAGCCGGAGGAATTCGCCCGGGCTGTTAGAGCGAGGCGCCAAGTGCGGGAGCGCGAGCTGCACGCCGAGCCCGGAGCGCAGCGCGGCCCGCGGAGCCCAGCCCGGTGCGGGGCGCGGAGGGCGCGGAGGGCGCGGGGGGCGCGGGGGCGCGGGCGCGGGCCGGGCGGGAGCGGCGGCCGCAGGGGAGGGGCGGCGGGTTCATGTGCCCAGCATGAGCTCCTACTTCGTCAACCCCCTGTTCTCCAAGTACAAAGGCGGCGAGTCCCTGGAGCCGGCCTACTACGACTGCCGCTTCCCGCAGGGCGTGGGCCGCAGCCCCGCGCTCGTGTACGGGCCCGGCGGCTCGGCGCCCGGCTTCCAGCACGCCTCGCACCACGTCCAGGACTTCTTCCACCACGGCGCCTCGGGCATCTCCAGCCCGGGCTACCAGCAGAACCCGTGCTCGCTGAGCTGCCACGGAGACGCCTCCAAATTCTATGGCTACGAGGCGCTCCCCAGACAGTCCCTTTATGGGGCCCAGCAAGAGGCGAGCGTGGTGCAATATCCCGACTGTAAATCCTCCGCCAACACTAACAGTAGCGAAGGACAAGGCCACTTAAATCAAAACTCGTCTCCCAGCCTCATGTTTCCATGGATGAGACCCCACGGTGAGAAGCCTTTTCTCTTTCCCCCTCGGTCGCCCGCGCTCCGGGGTCTTCCCCCCCTCCCTCGCCTCCTTTCTTGTCTGCCCTCGTCCTCTCCCCTCCTGGCTTTGGGGTCTCTCCGGCCCCACCCCCGGCCCGAGTGGGTTTCTGGAGGTGGGGAGGGTCAGCTGGGGGTGGGGCTCGGGGCTCGCCTGGGGTCCGCGGGCGCCGGGGGTGAAGGTGGTGGCTGGGCGCAGAGGCTTTCCGATCCTGCCCTCCACCTCCCACCTCCCACCTCCCACCTCCGGGGCCGGCTGTCTGTCTGCCTGTCTCCCTCTCCGTCCCCGCCTCTGGCCACCTCTGAGGTCGGAGTTGGGGAGGCGGCTGGCCAGGGGCCCGAGCACCCTGAGGCTATCAGCCTCTGGAGCAAAGCAGCCTCTCCACAAGGCAGAAAGCCTCAGTCCCCACAACAGTGGCCAGGCTGTCTTGGGGACAAGGGGGACCTCTGTTTCCCTCCCCTACCTGGACCTCAGGGTGACAGGACCCCCAAGGACAGGTGCCCCGGCTCTCTGGGGGTACCCACCGCCCCCTCGCAGACAACTAGCCTCAAGGCCACCACCCCAACTTTGCTTTACTTCCCGCAGTTGGAGAGAAGAGAGGGAGCCAGGGAGGAGAGAAGAGAGGGCAGGGGAGGAGAGGGGCCATGCAGATTAGAGGGCTCAGGGGTCCAGAGGACCCAAGCCGAGCTGTCCCCAGTCAAAGGTTTGTGGGCTTTGCCTGACACCTTCAGAGTGGCTCAGGCCATGAGCCCCTCCAGGGGTGGCCCCTCCTGGCCCAATTTCGAAGTAAAAGGGGAAGCGAGAAAGCGACAAGTTCCAGCGGGGATGGCCCGTGATTTATTTGCTGGTCTCCAGTTAGCAATCAGGCCAAGCAGTGATACATTCCAGGAGATCAATTATTTTTCTTCCTGGCAAGGCACTAGGCAGGCAGATCGAGGAGGGGGCAGTGAGCAGAGCCCCTCTTCTTCACCCCCAGACCTTTTTCCTTTCTTTTGGAAACAGACTCTGTCCCCAGCCCTGCTCACCAAATGCCACTCTGCACTTGTAAACAAAGCTGCAAGGGCCAGTTTCCTGAGACTGCAGGCCTGGGGTGGGTGGGGGACTCTGCAGTGCTCCTCCGGGCCCCTGCCATCCCCCGGTTTCCTGATAGACCCCAGTCCCTGCCCCCACCCCCACCCCACCTCCCAAGGTAAAGCTAAACCAAAACAAGCCCCCAAACTTTCCTGCCCTTGCCTGCTTCCCTGCTCCTGCCTTGTCTTCAGGAGGGAGGGAGGGGAACTGGGGAGACCATGGAAGGGGGGGGAAACTTTAGGGGAGAAAGAGTGTCAGGGGAAAGCCAAGCCCCCTCCCAGACATAACCAGATTGGGGTTCTATTCTGTCCAGCTCCGGGGCGGCGCAGCGGAAGGCAAACTTACAGCCGGTATCAGACCTTGGAACTAGAAAAGGAGTTTCTCTTTAATCCTTATTTGACACGAAAGCGCCGGATTGAAGTCTCTCATGCCCTGGGACTGACTGAGAGACAAGTGAAGATCTGGTTCCAGAACCGAAGGATGAAGTGGAAAAAGGAGAACAACAAGGATAAACTGCCCGGAGCCCGAGATGAAGAGAAGGTGGAGGAAGAAGGAAACGAGGAAGAGGAGAAAGAAGAGGAGGAAAAGGAAGAAAACAAGGACTAAGCAAAAAAGAGAGAGATCCCCCCCCCCTCCCTTAGCAACTCCCTTGAAGTTTCGTTTTATGGTAGCGGATAAATTGAGAAGTTTACGACTGTCATTTGCTTTTATAGAGAATAGAATGACACTCACAACTCTAACTACCTGTCAGATACTTGCAGCTCTGGTTTTATTACCTTTGGACTTCCCTCGATCTTTATTTGTTTGGGGGCTTGAGGGGGGGGGGGAGACCGAGACACAGCGAAAAGTTCGGACTCTGTCTCAGTCCTTGCCCCAACACACACACTTGTCCCTACCCCCACCCTTCGGAGTCCTGCCTGGATTTTAAGGTCTGAGACCTGGCCTCTTTGCCCCTCTCTCACCCCTTTCTTGCCACACTCCCACCTCCCTGCTTCTCTGGTATTTATTTTAGAGGGGAGCCCTCTCAAAATGCAGAAGAAGACTTGTGGCTTTGTTTTTATGCTAGGATTAGTGTATTAGATTTCCTTCTTTGCAAAAGAAAGAAAAGTGAGGGAAGGCAGGCAAGGAAAGGGAGATGTTTAAAGAAATTTTTTCAAAATGATAGCAAGGAATATCCCTTCTCCCTCTCTGGGGCTCCCCCACTTAGAAAGACTCCCCCCCCTTGACTTTCTCTAGAAACCTGATGGAAACCTGAAGGAGATGCAGGTCTCTCCCCTCCCCCTCTCCCCACAGGGTAGATAGGAGCCTGCAGTCGCCGCTAAAATCCTACCTAGCCATCCCATGGTCACTCGGGCCCATGCCTTCCTCCCTTTCGCTGTCTGATTTCTGTTGTTGGGCCCAGCTTCCTCTGAGCTGTACTAGTATTAGTGCTCAGAAATCACCATAATCATGAATACGAATGATAATAATAATAATACTGATAATAAATCTTTAACATACTACCTAAAGGGAACCTGCAATAATCTTGAAAAAAATAAAAAAGAAATTTTAAAAAATCCTAATATGCAAGAAAAAAAAGAGAAAAAATTAAAATTCAAAAAAAAAAAGAGAGAAACCTCCAACGTATTTTATCACTACCTATAGAAAGAAATCCTGCTTTGAGAGTATTCGTAATGCGGTTTTGTTGTTGTTTGTTGCTGCTTATTTCACTAAGAAAAACCCAACAACTGAGACTGCCTAGCCCGCCGGTCCTGTGCGCTTTTATTGTGCTTCTAACCCCAGTAGAGTAGAACTAAATTGCACTGAATGTATAGTTAACTCTGTCTTGAATTCTCTGTTTATGCAATGTGCTCGAAAGAAAAAAAAAACGTTAAAATATATCTATAATAATAATTTTTGGTCATTCGTCTTTATGTCCAGCTATGAATGTAGATTTTGTGTCCCGGCAGCCCTGTTCCTGGTCCAAGTACTTTGTATTGTATACGTGAGTCATAATAAAAAAAAAAAAGGAGAAAAAAATATTTGAGGCTGGAATGACTTGCTTTTTCTCCAAAGCCCCCCTCCCACCCCCAATCCTCTACTCCTCCTTCCCTCCTTATCCCCTTTCCCCAGCACTGTGGAGAAGGGCTCCGCCACTGATCTGACTTTGAGGTGGGGAACTCACGTGGAGGCGCCTAGGAGTTGAGAGGGCAGGCCTGGGGAGGGAGGGAGGGAAGAAGGGCAGGTGAAAGGTGGGGGAGGTGCAGAGGGGGAGGAGGAAGGGCAGCAGGCTCCCGGGTGCTCTTGGGAGAACCTTGGCTCCAAACAAAATGGGCAAAACATCTAGATGCCAGGATCCCAGTGGGAAGAAAGCGTCTCCCCACTTGCTCACCTTCCTCTTCCTTGGCCTTGGGCTGGGCCCAGACAAAGAATCTGCCCCCACGTCCCTCCCACAGTCAGGCCTCTTTCTTCCAGGGGCTGAGGATGAGGCAGTGGGGTTCTTTCTGAGCTCCACAGTCCCTCACGGTCAACCCTGGGCACCCAGCACCCAGCACGCAGCACCCAGCACTAGAACAGTGACCAGGGTGGGAGGAAGGTGAGGCTCAAGGCAGCCTGGAGGACTTGGCTGGGGAAGATGGCCAAGGGTGGGGGGCGAGGGAGCTTGAGCCTGGGGGAAAGGAAAGGGGAAGGTGAGTGAGTTGGTACACCTAGCAGCCTGGGTCCATGTTCTGAAATTCAGATTCCGTCAGCACAGAGCCATCACTGTCACCCAGGCCGCCAGCATCTACTCCAGCCTCTGTCCTGGCTGTTTCAAGCCGGCTCCCGGCTTCACCTTGGCAATTGGGCAGCCTGCCCTGCCCTGGTAGTGTGGGCCATTGGCCTGGGGGCGAGGAGGATGGGCCTGCTCAGTGGCGGGCCCTCCGTCCCAGCCACAGCAGGGTGAAGGGAGTCTTCATTGGACTCCTCAAATAAGGGGTTGAAGCCTCAGGGACTCAGGGGACTCAAAGGGGTCTCTCACTCCTCCCTGGAGGGTCCTAGCCAGGGAAATCTGTTTATGCCAGTGAGATTCTGGTCAAATAATCCCAAATTCCAGAGATACAAGTCATCTGACTCAGTCAGGAGAAGGGGGAAAGGGAAGGAGATGGGATCTTCTGGTCTATAAAACCAGATTCCCCAAAGACTGAAATATTTTTGAGGCCAGATCTCTTTTCCTCTCTCTCTATCTCTCCCTCTCCCTCTGATCAGTGATTTTCCCAGACTTAGACCCAGGCTGACTCTTATTTTGTGTAATTTCACCTGCATCTGGGTCCCTGACTCCCTCAAAAAGTGGTCATGAATACAGGATTGGGTCAGGCATCCTTGATGGGGGCCGAGAGAGGCTGCGGATTTCCGAGCTTAGGCTGCAGGCAGCCGGGAACAGCTTTGAACGGCTCTGGGGGTAGGGGTGGGGGGTCTTTGGAAACCTGGGGTCCCTGCTGCGAGCCTCTGCGCCAGCCAGGTAGCCCCGTTTGCTGCAGGAGGCACGGGCTACCCGCCGGGGAGGCCCGAAGAGAGCATTTGGCTCCGACCTCAGGCCTTCCCACGGGCATCCCTGCCAGACTCCGAGGGTCGGCCGCGGGCCGTTTCATTTTTTATTGTGGAATTATGATTGCTATTAATAAACATCGCTGGCCCCGCCGTAGCCAAGTTGCTTGAACCCTACGCTAAGTGGCTCCGAAGGATCTCGCCGAATTTCCCCCACACCCAGCGCCCCATTCATCCCTGGCCCTGCTCAGCAATGCCCGTGGCCCCGAGCCCGGCGTCGGAGGGCGGGGTGCGTCTGGCGCCCGGCATCGCTAGAGATGCGAAGCCTCGGGTGGGCCAGACCGAGAGAGCTCCCGCCGCCCCTTCCAGCAGCACCCGCTCCCCCACCCTTTCTGCCCACCGCCTCTTTTTTCTCGTTTGGAGAGAAAAGGAGGTAAAACCCGTTTTATGGGGGAACTTAATTGCGAGCGGGATGCGCTCTCTTTAGAAACGCGTCCTCCCAAATGCTCCCGCCGTCCCATTACCGGAATGGGGACCATTCGGCTGCAGCAGATAGGACTTTCTCCCATTCTTTACTTTTTTATTAGCCAATCAAAGTGGCTTCCGAAAGCTATTTGTGATTTGTGAAAAATAGTATCTTTCAAAATGCTGAGTTGAAGCATCTCGCTCATTTCGCCTTGAATTTATTATTCTAATCTCAACCGTAGAGACGGGATAATGCAGCTATTAAGTTGGGGGGCAAATTCGTTTCTCTGGATTTTTTTTTTTTTTTTAGTTCTCGGCATTTTATCTCCCTCCCCACTTCATTGCAGAGGCCAAGGGAGGTGCGGGCCTGCAGGGGACCTGGGGATGAGGGAGGTAGTGAGTGCTCTGAAGGGCTTTGTGGGGGACCCTAGGATGGGAGAGCGGACTGGCCTCCCCCAGCCTCATCTTCCTCAGATGGGATGCCCCACAGGCTGCCTGCCGCCCGCAGAAAGTTACCTCGCCCCAATTAGACCGAACTCGGGACAGGTTGTGCCACAGACGATCAGTAAAATTTCCGGTGAGCAGCCCGCAGCGCTGTCCCATTCTCCCAGCGGCCCATTGTGAGAAGCTGGGCCAGAGCTCCCTTGTCGTAATTTTTAACTACCTGTTATAAAATTTATGGGTGGGTTTGTAAAAGAAACTAGGTCTCTGCATCCGGCGGAGGGAACTGCTTCCCTTACTGAGGGAGGAAGTTTGGGGAGGGGATGAGGGACCCCCTATTGGTTGGGGTGGGGCACCCAGCCATGGAAGTCCCCTTGCCAGCTCCGTGCGGGATTCAGGGGAGAGCTTTGGGCCTTCAGATCTCGGGCTGGTGGGGAGTGTTGGGCTGCGACTCGGCTGAGCTGCGACTCGTTGTTGGCAAATAGTCTCTATGGGGGGGGGGAGGATTTATTCTGGGTTTCCCTACATTGAACTCATCGCCAAAATCAGGGGTCTGGAGAAAGGTGGGGGACATCTCTGGTGCTGGGAATTTAGCACAGAAGGCGGAATTAGGGGAAGGATAAGTTTCTTTGTGAGGGGGGGCTCCCCAAGGTGCGTCCCGGTGAGCCAGGCAGCAGAATTTTTCTGAAAACGGCAGGCGGGTGTGGGTCACCTGCCAAGACAGAAAAGGCTTCAAACCACCTTGCACCCGAAAGGGGGAAAGAAGTAGGAACCAAGATCCTGGGCCTTGGTTTTATTTGTAATTCTAGACAGATTGGGAGTAACTGCCATCTGAACCTAGGAGCCGAGGAGACCTGACGCTGGGGATGGTCCTGGAGAGGGGGCAATGGTCCTTTTCTCGGAGAAGGGAGCGTGGGGGTGATGGGCACTTTGGGGGGGTGGAGGCTGCTCGCAGCCCTCACCCCTGCCGGCCTGCGCAGCGGCCCAGGGCGCATCCCAGCCCCGCAGCTGCAGACCTCGGCCCGCGGCCGGCTACGGGGCCTCCAGCGGCGCGGCCCTCCGGTTCCCGCGGGGCAGAGCGGGGGGCAGAGTGGGGGGCCGCCGGGGCTCCCCGCGGGGACGGACTAGCTCCCCTGCAAGGAAAAAGGCGGGAGGAGGGAGCGCACCCCGCCTGCGCCCCTGCGCCCGGTGCAGAGCTCGGGTTCCCCCGCATCCCACCCTGATACCCCACTTATTAGGGGAAATATTTAGGATTCGGCGCGGCGGAGGGAGGCGGGCGGCCCGCGCGGGAGAGCCAGAGCCGGCCCGCGTCCCCGGCGCCCCCGCGCCCTTCCCGCGCGAGCGGCGGCCGGGCCGTGGCAGTGGGCGCGGGGCGCGCGGGGCGCGCGGGGGGCGCGGGGGGCGCGGGCGGGGCGGGGGGCTCCCTCTCCCGGAGAATTGGGTAAACATGGCGACCGCGGCGCCCATTTGCACACGCTACACAAATGCATCGCATTCCCGGTTGTTTGCAGAAAATTTACAGCTGAGTAATAAAAGTTTACGATCGACTCACAAGTTGGATTGGCCACAAGAAGTCATGTGGATTCCATCCATGAACGTGAACTTTTTATTGTGGTTTGTCCGTTCGGAGCGCTCCGCAGAACAGTCCTCCCCGTAAGAGCCTAACCATTGCCAGGGAAACCTGCGCGGCCGCTCCCTTCATTACCAGTATTATTTTATTTTTTATTAATCTGATTAATAATTATTTTCTCCCCGCATTTAATTTTTTTTCCCTCCCAGGTGGAGTTGCCGGAAGCTGGGGGCACCTGGGGAGGGGGATGGGGGAAGGGGCAGGAGTTGGGGGCGCCTCTCTCTCCCTCCCGACTGCCCGGGCCCCCCAAGGGGCAGGAGGCTGCGGGAGCAGGAGTGGAGCCGCGAGCTGCAGAGCCTCCGCCCCTCCCCTCTCCCAGCCTCTCCCTCCTGCCCCCTTCTTGCAACTCCCCTTAATTTTATTTGGCTTTTCGATCATTGGGACTATTCTCTCCTTTTTTTTTTTAATTTTTAAATTTATATAAAGTGCCTATGTATGTGTGGAGCTGAGACAGGCTCGGCAGCGGCACAGAATGAGGGAAGACGAGACAGAGAGAGTGGGAGAGAGAGAGAGGCAGAGAGAGAGAGGGAGAGGGAGAGTGACAGCAGCGCCCGGTAAGTGTTTCCTTATTGGTTCAAATATGTAACTAATGGTCCGTAGCTGGGTGGCGGTTTCGAGATAAGGACAGCAGCGGCTCGTCTCGGTTAGAGAGGAGAGGGGGGCTGGCGAGAGGGGGGCGTGCGGGCCAGCAAGGGGAGGAAAAGTGGGGGTGGGGTGGGGTGGGGTGGGGTGGGGGGTGGGGGCCGGGCTGCCAGCCGGTGTCCTGATGTCACCGTGCGCCCCAGCTGGGGTCGGGGGGCTCAAGGCCCGCGCCCGAGGGGCTCAAGGCCGGGGTCTAGGGCGCCGACCCGCTGCGTGGTGCCCACCCCGTCCTTACCTAGGAGGGACCCGCGGCCTCCCGGCTAATGGGACCGGGACGGAGGGGCCCGGAAGCTCAGGCTGCAGGGCCCGAGCGAGCACTGTAGGCCCTAACCATGGCCCCCCGAGCAAAGCCGGCCCCCCCAGCCCCAAACAAACTTCGCACGGCCCCCGCGGGGCCCGCGGCCCCCTCCCTCCCGGAGAGCGCGGCGGCCGAGCTCACACATGCGCAGTGCGGGCCCGGAGCGGGCGGCGGAGCAGGAAGAGCGCGCAGCGAGGCGGGCGGCGGGGCCTGTTAATTGGCAATTAGGGGGGAGGCCGTTGGCTGGTGCGCGTCAGCGGAGGAGGGTGCGCCTGCCCGCCCCGGCTCCCGCCCCCCGCCCCCCCGGAGCGGGCGGAAGGCAGGGAGGTGGCCTGCACTGCGGCGGGGGCGGGGGCCGCGGGGCTCCAAAGCCATCTTGTGCTGGGAGAGCGGGGCCGACGCGCCTTCTCCGCCCGGCGCAGCGCCCCCCACCCCAGCCGCCGCCGCCCTGCCCGCGGTGCCCACCGGGGCACGGGACGGGGACGGGGACGGGGACCCGCCTGGGCAGGCCCCGCTGGCTGCGGGCAGGCCCGGGCCTCGCTGGCGAGCCGAGGCAGGGAGCACCCCAGGCGCTGCCTGGCCCGAGGGGCGGGGACGTCAGAACGGGGCGGCCCGGAGGGTCCCGGGCGCTCGGGATCTTCCTAATAATTGGTGCTAATGGCGTGTTGTATGGTCTTAACCCGACACATATGGTTTCATAACACAGTGGCTTAATTTCTTCCAAATGTACGTGGCCCTGACTGTGTAGCCGCGTGATAGATGACCCCGCCCTGCTCCCTGGCCTGGGTCCGAGGCCGCCCCCCGTGCGGGTGAGCTTCCGTTCGCAAAGGGCGCCGCACGCGCAACCGCTTCCACGCCCGGGCGGACACGCCCCGAGCCGGGGGCGGGGGGGCGCGCGTGCCCCGGGCGCCCAGGGTCGCGGGCCGGGCGCTGCCCCCGCCGCGGTCCTCCGGGGCGGCCGCGCTCCTCCGCCGAGCCGCGTGGGGGAGGGGAGCGCTCCTCGATTTCCTGTTTCAACCCTGACCCGTCGCCCCGGGGGTCGGCGCTGGGAGAGGGAACCTGTTTTTATCAAATTCTTAAAAACACGATCCGACTGCATTCAAATCAAAGCCCTCGGGGTCCGAGGGGACGGGGACTCTCCCCTCCCCTCCCCTCCCCCGCAGCCCCTTCCCTCCTCCCCTGCCCCCCCAAAAGTCCCGTCTCGCATCCGACATAAAGGCCTCCGAGGTATTCTCTCGGGGGAAGAAATGGCATTTTCTCTCCCCCTTCCACTCCCCCCCCACGAGGACTTGTGTGTCGGCAGAGGCGTCTGCCGAGGGGCTAATTTCGTTCCTTGTTTACGATCGAGAAAAGCGCTTGGCTTTCCCCAAATGGGCCCAGCCGCCTGCTCGGCTGCCGCGCGCTCCGCCGCTCCGCGCCCAGGCCGGCCGCCCGGCAGCCACGCGGCCCCGGGGCCCCGCGCAGGGCAGGGGGCGGGCGGGGGCCCGAGGAGGCCCCCACCCCACGCGGAGGCCTGGACGTGGGAGCCTCTCTCCTGGCGTAGTGTGGGAACCGCCGACCGGTGAGGCCTCTATTTCTCTCTTTCGCCTGTATTTTGTCTGCCCCCCACCCCCCACCCCTGCAGATGGCCGGCCCGACTGGGTGGGGGGGCCACGAGCCTCCTTTGTTCACACCCCCCCTCTCGGGAAAACAGTTCGGAAGGCCACTCAGGACAGTGGGGATTCACCTGGGATAGTAGAGGAGCCCCCTCCCTTTGGAGGGGTGGGCCTGGCTAAGGCTGGGGTATTGATCTGGGCCCACAGGCAGCTAAAGAGGCGGCTGCCGGCCAGATTTCAGGGTGCTAGGGTTCATGGGTGACGGGTTAACGGCATCATCCTGAGGTGTCCTTGCATAATATTTTTCTCGATTGATCTTCTGTCCCTTCCTGGCTAGGGTCCTGCGGTCCCCCATGTCCTTCACCCCCCAAGATCCTCCTCACGAGGCAGAGGGACGCAGAGAAAGCCTGGCAGCAGTTTTCTAGTCCGGCCAGGGGATAAATCCAGCCCTGAACGCCAGCCCCTTCCTTCCCTCCTTACTTTCGATTTTCTTTTCCTTCCTTCTCCCCCACTCTGGTGCTCACACAGGAGCACAAGAGAGGCCATCAGTGGCACCCGCCAGCCTCCTCGTAGGCCAGATTCCCTGTAAACGTGGTCGTTAGTGCAGGAAAGCCCTGGTGTGAGTATCTAATAATAGCCAGGGCCGCTGAGAATAGAATCTGGCCGGAGGACTCTGCACGCCCAGGACTAAAGCTGGCCAGAAGCACTGAATCTGTGGGTCACGTTCTGGCGACGCTCCCTGGAGCCCAGGGCCCCCGGCGTTTCCCCTCGGAGTCCACTCTTTGGGCACCTCAGGCCTGCCCCTTGAAGGCTTTGTCAGCCCTGCCACGGGCTGCAGTCCACGCGCCAGTTCCTAAGCGAAGGGCAAACGGGCAGAGCAGACCCTTTCTCTCCCTGGTCTGACAGTTGTGATCCCTACAAAGAATGCACCCTTGTTTGGAGAAGGCGGCCTGGTTGGGGTGGCTGTTGTGTTCCAAAACCAGGCTTCGTAGCTTTATACACTTATTATGTCCGGGCTCAAATGTACAGACTCCGACTTATGCGTGAATATATACAGACTCATATTTCCTCGGTGGTTAATTGTATAGCACCATGCTTGTCCTCGCTCAAACACCGTTTTATGTGCATGCAAAATTTTGTTAGTTGGGATTGGGCTCAGGGAGGCAGTGGGTGCACCCAGCAGACCCTCTCTGGGCACGCTCTCCTGGAAACGTGTGTGTGTGCGCGCGCGTGTGTGCTGGAATCGGAGTATGCGGGTTGCAGGAACCAACGGATGCCACGAAGGCTTTCTCGGACCTTCTTGCCTTCACTGTCCAAGCAGCTGGGCTGGGGCAATAGTGAATCCCTTCTGCTTTCTCTCCACCCACCCCCCAACCCAAACCCCAAACTTCCCCAGCTCAGAGGCCGTTTACCAGGGGAGCCCTGTTGTGTTGCCAGTGAGTTTTGTGGGGAACTCTGTGGGTGAGGTGGGTCTCTGCGCAGTTCTGCGCGGCTGGCTAGGCCCTGGCGCTCGAATGTGGCTGGGACAGTGAAGGGGATCTGAGTGGTCAGGAAGGTGGCCTCTGGGCCGAGGCCGAGGCAGCCGCTTGGAGAGGCTGGTGCAGAAGGCGAGACAGAAGGGGCAGGGGTGCGGAGAAGGTCTGGCTCCCACTCCGCACCCCAGGTTCGCCTGCGTGACTGTGGGGGCCGCTGAGGGGCCCTCTAGGCGTCCCCAGAGCCCCGGATCTGGGGACTGGTGGCGCCTGTTTCAGTTGTCCCGCGTCGCAAGCGGCCGGGGAGGAGGCTGCGGCCGGGGTGGCTGGCGGGGCGGCCGGGCTCCAGCCTCCCCCGGGCCTCTCCCGCCGCCGGTGGGGCGCAGGGCCCGGTACCGTCGGAGCAGAGCGGTGAGGGGACGCGGGCCGGGCCGGCCGGTGCGGCTGCAGCACTGCCTGGGCCGCCAGGTCGCTCCAGGCCCCTTCGACCTCGGCCCGCCGGGCCTGGGGGCGGCCTCCGGGGTGCTGGGGTGAGCTGGCCCCGGGCGGTGCCCCTCGGCGGCCCGCGGCCTCCGGCTCGGTGGCGGCCGCCCCCTGTTTATTGTGTCTGTGGGTTGTTTACTTGTTTTGTCTGCTGCCACCCTGCGTCGGAAACCCGCCAAACCAGCAAACTCACCCAGGAGAACAAAGTGCGGCGCTGCCCGAGCTCCCTCCCCTTCCCGGCACCCTGCTCCGCCGCCTCCGCCCTCGCTCTCCCTTCCCCGGGGGAGGAAGCGCCAGCGTCCTGGAACAGGGCAGCTGTTTATAGGGGTGGGGAATTATGGGGACACCATAAACCTCCGGGTGTCCTGGTGCTGGAGAGACTCCGAGCCGCCTTCCCCTCGCCCCGGGCTTTTCTTCCTTCCCCCTGGCAACTGCCTGGCCGAGGGGGCCACAGTCGAAGCCGAGGCCCCCTCGCCCCAACTCCTCCACGCCTTTCTGCAGGAGTTTTCTGAGACACAGGTTGTTGGGTTTTAAATCAGGGTAATGGTGGCAGATTCATAAAACTAGATAAAGCATGTCGTTCCCCCCCCCCGCACCCTCCCTTCTCCTCGGCCCCCCAAAATAGCAGTGAATTTAAGCAAATCCTACAAAATTAAATTGCCCCTTCGCTAAAGATCCTATAAATCTCCAGGCCCGCCAGGTGTAGAGTCGGAGAGGCCGCTGTTCGCCTCTAATTTTGCTCCCGGCTATCAAATCTAAAAGAGTATCATCGAAGTAAGTAATATTCTCGTTTCTGAAATTAATTCCCCCCTCCCCATCTCTCTCTCTCTCTTTTCGCCAGCGCAGATTAAATGGTTCTCTCAGATCCCCAAACAATAAAGGATAAAATTATTTATAGGGAAATGAGGACGATGTTTCACTGTTGGCTTATTGTTCCAGAGCATAATAACATTTTATTTGCAAGTGGGAGAACTTAGGCCAGGGGGGATAATGGGGGAAAGGAAAAGAAGTGCGGAGTGGCAGGGCACCCTCCCCCCCACAGAACTCCTCCTGTATATAACTTCTATGACATTTACAATTTCCTCATGACAACTCACTGTGACGTCATAAATGCTGTGCTCCTGAATTTTACAATTCTCATAAACCTCCAAAGTGGGTCCACAGTGCTTATGTGGAGGGCTGTAAGAAAAGCCAGGAAGTTGGGGGTCCTTTGGCCCCATTCTGGGGGCCAGAAATATTCTAAATATTATTCTCCTCGTTCTTCATTTTTCCTCCTTGGCCAACCAGGGCCACTTGCTTCTCCTCCCTGAAATGTCACTCAGCATCTGAGTTCCCTCCCCATTCCCAGTGGGGATAAGGTACCGCGTGTCCGAAGGCTCTCTGGCGTGCCCTCTCTTCCTTGGGACAGAGATGGGGTGCGTGGGGACCAGGCCCCCCAAAGCCAGAAAAGACTTCTTCCAAAGGGAGCCCAGAGGCGCTCAGGGCTGAGTGGGATGGTACAGAGACGCTTGGGGTCTGCTTTACTTTTCAAGCTCCGGTTAGTGAAGTGAATTGAGAAGCTAAACAACTGCCATGGTGGGAGTCTGTGTCTGCTGAGGGTAGCAGCCCCAAGTGGAGTGGTGGTAAAGAAAGGTCAGGCGGAAGTCTGGAAAGAGAGAAGGAGGAGAGAAAATATGACGTGAGTTAGCAGAGCCTCTCCACGTACCTTCCTTCTCTGTTTAATTGCACATAAAGCAGAAGCAGCTTGGGCAGCCTCGCAACCTCTTGGCTCAAAAGAGAATTTGCCAGCCCAGGCCTGAAAGGTGTTTGGGGCAGTTAGTTCTCAGGCGCCTGATGTGCCCCATCTGGCCTCATCCCCCTTCGCCCCTCCCTGCTGACCCCCAACTCCATTCAGCTGGCCAGCCTGGGCCTTGTCCCCGGAATATCAGCACCCCCAAATGGGATGCATTTCCGGGTTGGATGTGTCAGATTTCACCTTTCTGCAAGCGCCTCCAAGCCTGAACTTTGAGACTTAGGAGAAACATTCTGTTTTGGAATGCAGTGTGTGTGTGTGGGGAGGCGTCCCCCACCCTTCCTGTGAGAAGCTGGAGGTGAGCTATGCTTTGGTGTCCCCAAGCAGACCCAGTTCCCCGCATTCAGGTTCTCTGGCGGACTTGGAGACTCTCCTTGCACTCCTTTAACTCCGGGTTCTATGGAGATCAAAGGAACTCCTACACAAATCACTGGGCATTTGGAGTAGGATTTAGTTTTTTAATTTTTTAAGTTAAAAAGGTGTCTACTCATAAGCCAGTCGGGCCACCCGAGCAATAGCTCTAGAACAGCAAAGCCTTAACCAAACAGTGCGACTGTAAGGTGAGCTGAACAATTATTGAAACTGGGCTTTCTCCGCAAGAGGGATTTCAGCCCCTGCCCAGTGGCGCAAAGGGTGCTGGTTGGGCAACCGCCCTTCCCCTGCTCTCAAAATCAAGAATTGGCAGGGGTGAGTCAGGCGGCTGCTGTGGCTTCCAGGCAGCCAAGCGCCCAGGCCGAGAGCGCCGAGTCCTGCGGCTCCGGTGTCCAGGTCCTTGAGCAGCCTCCGGAGGCGCCGAGCTGTGGTTGGTGGCGCCGGCAGGCAGGAGTGGAGTGTGTGTATCTGTGTGCAAGGCTGGGTGAGTCACAGACATCTGCGCAGAGTTGGGGGATCTAGGGAAAGAGAGAAGACTAGCAAAACACCCACTAGCCAGGACCTCTGGAAAAGACTGTCCCCCAGCAAAAATTCCAGATCTCCTCCTCCTCGCTGCAGATCCCCTTCCTCAAGAAAGTACTATGTTTCCCAGGGCAGGGTGGAGAGGAAAGGCAGGCAAGGTGAGGCCTGCCCACGAACCCCTTCCCAGCCAGAGTCCAGGCACACCCACCCGCTCCCCCGTTCAGAGCTACACAGGCCCCCAGCCCCTGCCCTGGAGCAGGTTAAGGCTGGGGTAGGAGCGCTTGACTCATTCTGCGAGACCTTCGAGTGCGCAGCCTCCAAAGCACCCCTTAGCCTTGGGGACTCCAGGCCAGTGACTGCCCCCCAAGCAGGCCCGTGGCGCCTGCAGCAAGTTCCACTCCTGTAATTAGCGCTCATGAGAAGCATGTGTTTGGGGCTGAGGAGATGGGGGGACTGGAGCAGCGAGCGGCAACTTTCCCCCTTTATTCCTCTTCTGTGTTTTTTGAATTCTGTTTTCGAATCCACTAATTACAGCTCCGAAAGCGAAAATCTGCTCTGCCGCCAAACCCCCTCGGAATGCCTGATTCCGGAGGCCCAAGGGGCAGAGCAACTCGGAGACCTGCGGGCCTGATGGGGGTGTTCTCTGATTGCTCTAGGCTTGTTTTATAGAAACAAAGAACAAGTCCCCCCCTTCCCAGAACTTGTGCATATTTACAGAGCTCAACTGCAGTTTTAATAAAACATCTGTTCTTGCTTCTGCTGATGAGTTTCCATAATTGTTTTCAGACAAATTTAACAGGAAAATATAAATATATTTAGAAAAACCCAAGTCCCAGCTATCCCCCCATAGACAGCCGTTCTTTCGCCAAAAAGATAAAATTAACATAAAATGAGAAAAGGAAAATATAATCCAATGGAGGGAAGATCGGGTTCATCTGACCTGCTCTCCCCCCTTGGAGCGAATCCTTCCAGCAAATTTCAGCTGCATAATTAAAGACCAGACTGAAAGAAGGAGGCTCCTTTTCTCAGGATGGAAGGTGATGGGGGAAGAGTATGTTGGGAATTAATTTTGCCGAAAATCTTTAAGTAGTGGGGGAATTTATTTGTATTTCTGCTTCCTCTTCTCTCCCCCTTCCAGCATTTCTGCCTCTTTCCCCCAGCAGCTGGTTTCTGTTCATTATAAATCGGCGAGACCTTTCAGTCTCTGCCCTCTGTTTAGGGACGTAATAAAACACTTAACTTTCCGGGGCTGAGACTTACATTCTGCTCCTCAGGTCGCCCACCCCCGCGCCCACTACTTTTAGGCCCCAAAGGAGACTATCCCCAACTTTGGGGGCCCCTTGCCCCTCCAGACTTTGTTTAGGAGGGGCTCAAGGAAACCCAGGCATCCTTGCTGGGGAGCTGCAGCACATGCTTCCCCAGAAGCCCCTTCTTTCTCCCAGGGTCCTTCCTTCCCCCACCCCCCACGAAAGAGATTTTAAAAATACATAGAAAATCAACACTCACTGAAAGTGAAACCTCATTAAGACATCCTATCTTCCATCATTCAATTTGTTGTACATTGCAACAATTTAATATCTTGAAGGAAATATCACTGACATGATTTATCCCTGTAGCAATCTCTCTGAAATGGGGGGGGGGGATGGAGGGAATTTACTCTCTCTTCCGGCCTGCTCTACGTGTTACTCTGCTACCCTTAGGGCAGAGAAGAGGCTGGGGACTCAGAGCGGCTACTTGTGTCCAGGGTCCAGGGGTGCGCCGACCTGTTTCTTAGCTCAGCCCCCTGGGTCTCGCCCCCTCTCCCCCCCAGTTATTTCTCGCTCTACCTCTTGCCCTCCAGGGGGCCTGGAGCCCCAGCCAGCTGTTGAAAGCCTCTGTCCAGGCATGCCATGAATTCGAAGACAGCTGGATTCTAGAGCAAAAAGCAAGTCACGCTGGTGTCTGTGTTTATGTACCTGCCATGTCACCCCCAAACGAGACAACTCATCTCAAAATTTCTTTCTTAACTTGGAACCCTCCTCTACCCTTTCACTTTTATCTCCTTGAGCAGAAGAAAGTATGGTCCAAAGAGGGGGAACCTTGATAATTACAGGGGTCTTTCCCCCCACCCTCTTAAATACCAACAATTTCCCCTCCTTTCTGAAGGATTGGGGCTGCACTTTTAAAAGCCAACACAAATTGTCCGGCAGGAAGACTCTTCAATCCCCTAACGAGGTTCATGTATTAGCTAACATGTTGTCTCCACCAGCTCCTACACACTGTCTGCTTTTGGGTTCGAAACTTTATTTTTCCCCCCTAGCGACACTCCAGGGAAACCTTAACGTTACAGAAGATGAATAAACGAGTTTTTTCCCAGCGTAGTCCCGTTTATGGCTTTATTGCTACCCATTGATTACTCCGCTTTGTTACACAGAAGGAAAAGATCATAAAATCCGGCGACATCCGGGTTCTTGTTATAGCCAGCCCCCCCCCCAAAATGGTGAAGAGAAAATATGAGCTTGCCCTGCTCCCGTCGCTAGCCCCACCGCCCCCTCTTTGTCAACTCAGAGCATTCTCAGCCTATGTCCCGATATCAAATCAAGTTTGGGTTAATCAGGAGAAAAACCCCATCTGCACACCTTCCGCAGCTTCAGTCCGCCCACTGCCTCAGAGCCTCGAACTCAGCTGCCTTTTCCTACCCTTCTCTTCCCTTTTCTCGGCCCCAAGGTGGAGAGAAAATGGGGGGTAGGGGCTGCTGGGAGGCCCGGCTGCACCAGGTGAGGCTGGCCCTGGAACGAGAGCTCCCCAGGAGCCCCTTGCTGGACTCTCCCCAGCCCCAGGGCTCAGGTCCAGGGGTGCCTCCCTTGGCTGGGGGCTCCTGCCTTGTGCAGGGGCTTGAGCCTGCAGGACGCTAACTGCCCTTCAGAGCCCCACCAGCCTTCCCTCTCTGCCTGGATCCTATGTGAATCACCCCACCAGCCCTCGCTGGCTCCAAATCATAAATTCTCACCAACATAAACAGGAGTTGATGTGTCTAGAAAGACTCTCAGAGTTCTTTCTTCTTCCTTCCTTTCTTCCTTTCTCTCTCTCTCTCCCACCTTTTACTTCTTTCTCTCTCTTTCCTATTGTATTTTTATACATGTTCCCTTTTTGGCAGAAATGCTGCAAGGGTTTCCCCCAAAAAGGGTGTTCTGAGGGGCAGAAGGGGGCTAAGAGGAAGAGGGAGCAAATACATGGCCCCTCTGCCCCCTTCAGCTCTGCCACTGTACCCTGAGGTCTCATCATTCCCCCTCAGACCTGCTTGCTCCCCATATCCCCCCTGACACCTCAGACTGTCAGCCACGCTCTCCTTCCTCTGAGCACCACGTTTTGTGCAGTTTCTGTGTACTTTTGATTTTTTTTTAATTATTGGGGGGAAAAATACTGATCTAGTGATGAGAACTCACTCCATGGAGGGTCAAGCTAGGATTTCCTGTAGGATTTCTGGGGATTTCCCCTGAGCTGGGAAGGGGCTCTTCCCATGGAGAAATCAGGACATAATTTTAGAAGGGGTGGGGGAGATAGAAAAGATGAAATCAGATTGGAAATAGAGGGATTTCTCCAGACCTGGCTCTGGCCACAGCACAGCAAAGTTAGCTGGGACTGAGAGATCTCCCAGCAGTGCAGCTCTTCTTCCTCGGGCCCCAAGGCCCTGCTGATGCCTGCTTACCGTCCTTCACCTCCAGATCAGTTCCCTAACATATATGTTTTTTAAAAAGAAATCCAAGTCTTACTTTCAAAGCACACACTTAGTCTCAACTAGGGAATCAACAGAAGCAGAAGCGATTTTTTTCCCCCTTCTTGACATCTGGCTTGCGATTGGCTGGAAGGGGGTCAGCTGACTTTGTCATTTTGTCTGTCCTGGATTGGAGCCGTCCCTATAACCATCTAGTTCCGAGTACAAACTGGAGACAGAAATAAATATTAAAGAAATCATAGCCCGACCAGGTAAAGGCAAAGGGATGAATTCCTACTTCACTAACCCTTCCTTATCCTGCCACCTCGCCGGGGGCCAGGACGTCCTCCCCAACGTCGCCCTCAATTCCACCGCCTATGATCCAGTGAGGCATTTCTCGACCTATGGAGCAGCCGTTGCCCAGAACCGGATCTACTCGACTCCCTTTTATTCGCCACAGGAGAATGTCGTGTTCAGTTCCAGCCGGGGGCCGTATGACTATGGATCTAATTCCTTTTACCAGGAGAAAGACATGCTCTCAAACTGCAGACAAAACACCTTAGGACATAACACACAGACCTCAATCGCTCAGGATTTTAGTTCTGAGCAGGGCAGGACTGCGCCCCAGGACCAGAAAGCCAGTATCCAGATTTACCCCTGGATGCAGCGAATGAATTCGCACAGTGGTGAGTTTTACAGCTCCGAGATATAAATTAAATAAACTGAACTGGCTTTATGACCGGCTTCCCTAGAAGAACGGGCGGAGAGAGTTTTTTATGGCCCCATAAAAACAATCACGCTCGTCTCCTCGCCGACGCCGAGACAGGGCCCCCTCTTCTGCCCCTCTGCTCGCCTCCCGCTCGCTGAGGCTCGCTCGCTCGCAGGGGCCTGGCCCCCTCGGGCCCTGGCGGATTGGAGGGCTCCCAGGCAGGCCGAGGGGGCAGGGACGGGGCAGGGGGCCAGGGGCGGGGGCGGGGTGGGGGAGCCCCCCCAAGTCAGGCTGAGGAGCAGGGAGGGGGCAGAGAAGTGGGGAGAAGTTTGCAGGGAGCTGGGGCGCTGGGGGAGGTGGGGGCGCCCAGTTGTTGAGCAATGGGGCCCTCATTCCCCACTGTTGGGGGTTTTTCCAAACCCAGTTTTTAGACTTCCAGCTTTCTGCCTGGTTCTTGCCCCCCCTCCCTCCCCGCCTCCCCCCTCCCTGCCTCCCCTTTCTTTGGGACACTCACCCACCAGCGTAGGGGGGACTGGATGGAGTTGGGACCCTGGCTGTGCCCCCAGTGGGGGTGGGGCAGGGCAAGAGGGAGAAGGCTGGAGCCCGGGGCCCGGGAGCCGCTGGCCACGCTGGGCGGGTCAGGACCTTGCCAGGCGCGGCCGCCCACGGAGGACGCCTTGCTGACGGTTCTCAGTGTGTTCTGTGCCCGGATCTCTAGGGGTCGGCTACGGAGCGGACCGGAGGCGCGGCCGCCAGATCTACTCGCGGTACCAGACCCTGGAACTGGAGAAGGAGTTCCACTTCAACCGCTACCTAACGCGGCGCCGGCGCATCGAGATCGCCAACGCGCTCTGCCTCACCGAGCGCCAGATCAAAATCTGGTTCCAGAACCGGCGGATGAAGTGGAAAAAGGAGTCCAACCTCACGTCCACGCTCTCGGGGGGCGGCGGAGGGGCCGCGGCCGACAGCCTGGGCGGAAAAGAGGAAAAGCGGGAAGAGACAGAAGAGGAGAAGCAGAAAGAGTGACCAGGACTGTCCCCGCCGCCCCCTCTCCCTCCTTCTCCCCTGCAACCCCCCCCCCTCCAATTCCCTGCTAATCACACACTCTGTATTTATCACTGGCACAATTGATGTGTTTGGGGTCCCTAAAACAAAATTAGGGACTCAGATATGGACCTGAAAGTCAACTCTGGACCCCCTCCCTCGCCGCACAAACTCTTTGACCACGCGCCTCCTCCTCCTCCTCCTTCTCCTCCTCCTCCTCCTCCTTGCTCCCTCGCTAGCTCGTTCTCGGCTCGTCTGCAGGCCCCTTCCCCCCGCCCAGGCCTTGGGGGCTCGTCCCTGAACCTCGCTTCACACTCCACAGATGGCCCTCCAAACGAGGACTCGGCCCCCCACCCCCTCGGCGCCCCCACCCCCGCCCCTGCGCGGAGAGCAGCTCCCGGGCCAAGGCCTCCGCTCCCGGGCCTCAGGGCCCGGCCTGGCAGCCGCGAAGGCCGGGAGGCCCAAGGAGGGCGCGTCGTGGCCCCGCAGCAACCCCCAGGGCCTCCCCGCAGCCCCTGCCCGGCCCCTCTGCCCCAGCAAGTGCCCGGCCCAGGCAAATTGTATTTAAAGAATCCTGGGGGGGTCATTATGGCATATTACAAACTGTGACCGTTTCTGTGTGAATATTTTTAGCTGTATTTGTGGTCTCTGTATTTATATTTATGTTTAGCACCGTTCCGTGTTCCAAGCCCATCCTAAAAGGGGGAAAACAAAACAAAAAAAAAAACAAAACAAAACAAAAAAAAAAAGAGGGAAAATCACAAAAAGGGAGGAAAAAAAAGTGAATGACGTTTGTTTAGCCGGTAGGAGAAAAAAGAAATAAATTAAAAAAAAAATCCCCTCGTGTTACCCTCCTGTATAAATCCGACCTCTGGATCCGTTCTCGAATATTTAATAAAACTGATATTATTTTTAAAAGTGGATATCGGGGATTTCTGTTAATTCGCTCGTGCGCCGGCCCGGGGCGAAAGTTGGAGCAGGCTCCGCGTCCGCCGCCGCCGCCTGCAGGCCCCCAGCCCCCTGCGCTCGCCTCTCCCGGGAGGCGGCGGGGGCGCAGGCCTGCAGGGGCGCAGGGGCGCAGGGGCGCAGGCCGGGCCTCCCCGGGCTCGGGGACGCGCTGGGGGGCTTCCCCGCGGAGCAGCGCACTCACCCCGCAAAAAAGGCCGCAAAGGATCTCGCTGGGGGTGGGGGAGGCCTGGGCTGCTCGCCTGGGTCTGCAGCCCGGCACAGGCCTTCCTTCCTGCCCGGGGAGGCCTGGGGTCCTGGGCGGGTGAGCCCCGCGCCCCCAGGGCCAGGAGGGAACCCGCTCGGGCCCGCGCCCCGCGGCGAGCAGCCCCCGGCCCGCGCCAGGCCGACTGTTGCGAGCCGTGGCGGAGGCGGCGGGAGCCGAGGGCCGGGAAGAGCGCGGCTCCGAGCCCTTCGGCGCGGCCCGAGCGACGCGGGGACATGTCGGGAGAGAAAGCCTGGAAACTGAGCCTGCGCTGGGGCGCCTGGCAGGCCTGGGACAAAATCCCTCCTTCCCAGGGCCCGGCCCGGGTCGGGCCCCTCGCTCCTCCGCCTCCCCAGCCTCCCCGGCCCGGCGGCGGGGGCGCAGCCGGACCCCGACCTCGCCCAGCTCGGGCCTGGTCTCCTTCGGCCCAGCCGGAGAAACCCGAGTGGGCCGGGGGGAGCGAGGAGGGGCTCTCCCGCAGGGAAACAATCCGCCAGAGTTTTCCAGACCTTCCAGATCCCCGCCAGCGCCCCCTCCAGCGCCTCCGCCGGCGGGGGGGCAGGAGGGGGCTTCTCCGGGCAGGGGCGGGGATTTCCTGGGGAGAGGCAGGCAGGAAAGACTGAGACGTGGGGCTAGGGGAGGGGGTCGGGACGGGGGCGGGAGGCTGCGGAGCCCCTGGCCTCGGGCTGCCAAGGTGGCCCAGGCTGCGGCCCTGCCCACCTCCTGCACCCCCCCCCCCCAAGCCAGGTCCTTCCCACGCCTTCAGACAGCTCGGAAATTGCTCTCCTGTGGACCTTCTGTATCTGGGTCCCTGAAAACCTGTTCCAGAGGCCTTTTCCAAAAAGGGCACAAAACAGGCCTCTGCCTCTGCCCTGCTCATATGATACCCGTGGAGGCTTCAGGCTTGCTTCTGCATGCCCTCAACGAACATCTATTTTCTATCCCAAATATGTGGCAGAGGTACCACGTGAGGGTCACACACAGGCATGCAGAGCAGTCCTCCAAGCCCATTGTGTCTGATGCTACACACACACACACACACACACACACACTCTCTCTCACTAGGTGCCACTCTGGGGTCCCAGGATGCTGAGGTCTACTCAGCTCCCCCTACACATCCTCACCTCCAGGCTCATCCCAGACTTCCCAGCACTCTCAGCTTCCTGACCCTCCTCCCCGCCCATCCAGTTCTGCTCACTCAGGACCCCCCTCCCCTGGCAGGCATCTTGTCATCTTGTCCACCTCCCCAGGGACTGGGTTCCCTTCCCCACGCTGACAGTCACCTCCTCAGCAGTAGCAGGGCCTTGGGGCCTCCAAGGAGAGGGGCCCTCCACCCTTGGTTGGGAGAACCTGGGATAAATCCCGTGGGATCTCCAACCTGGGCACACTCCCCCCCAACACACATACACACACACACACACAGACACACACCCCTAAAATCTCCTTTTCCTCAGCCATTCTTGAAGATCGAAAGACTCTGGGTGTGGGGAGGACGGGGCTATCCGCTAGTGCTTGCACCCTAAGCAAGACCTCATCTTTCCTTAAAATTAAAGACAATTTAAAAGGCCATTTCAAGGGTTTGTTGCAGCAGCAGCAGCAGCAGCAGCAGCAACCAGCCTTCTCTACAGGGTAGAAAATCCAGCGGTCTGAAGGCGGGCACACAAGCCAGGCTGCAATCCCCCCAAGTAGGCACCGGGTGTCGCTGTGGGCTCGTTGTCCCGGCTACCCCCCAATTCCAAGAACCATTTTTTTCTCCCCCTTCTCTCTCTCTCTCTCTCTCCCTCTCTCTCTCTTTCTCTCTCACTCCCTCTCCCCCCTTGGTTGGGCTTTGCCAACATATCAAGATGCGTTTCGCCGGCTTCCATCACTAACCTCCCGGAGGTCATCAAGCCAAATTTATGAGTGGCCGCTCGAGTCACGTGACTCTATTTAAGGCTCCCTTATTTGGGAAGAGCGCATAGGATAAAGAAAGAGATATCTCCACCTATAAATTGTGCACTTTGGAGAACAAAAAACCCCTCAACTTCAAAGAGTCACAAATCACCCTTAATCAAAAAGGGTGCAGAAAATTTTTTTTTTGGGCCCTCCCCGCCATGAGCTCCTACGTAGCCAATTCATTCTATAAGCAGAGCCCCAATATCCCTGCCTATAACATGCAAACTTGTGGGAACTATGGATCGGCCGCAGAGGTGCAGGCATCCAGGTACTGCTACGGTGGATTGGACTTAAGCATCACTTTCCCACCGCCTGCGCCTTCCAACTCTCTCCACGGGGTAGACATGGCAGCCAGCCCCCGGGCTCACCCCGACCGCCCCGCCTGCAGCGCCGCGGCCGCTCCGGGACACGCTCTGGGCAGAGACGAAGCGGCTCCTCTGAACCCCGGGATGTACAGTCAGAAGGCGGCTCGCCCAGCGCCGGAGGAGCGAGCTAGGAGCACTGGGGAGATCAAAGAGGAGCAGGCGCAGACAGGGCAGCCCGCCGCCCGGAGCCAGCCACCGGCCCCGCCACAGATTTACCCGTGGATGACCAAACTGCACATGAGCCACGGTAAACTTTAGGACTTCATTTTGCGCGCTCGGGTCCGCCTGGGTTTTATAGGCCATGCGGGGCAAATAAAGAAAAAAAAACCTGCGGCCATAAATTTTACGATCCAGGCATCAATGGCTCGTAAAACTGTCCACTAAAAGGCTTAGAGGCTGTGTGCGCCCAAATTTACGACGACATAATTGGATCATAGGAACAAAACGTGTATAAAAGGCAATATTCAATTTTTGGGGGAGAGGGAGGGAGTTAAAAAAATAGAGGGATCTGAAGGGTGAGGAGCGCGGGGCTGCAGAGCGGGGATCCCCCCCGAGGCTCCCTCCCTCCCTCCCCCGTGCAGCCGGCGCCCGGCCTGGGCCGCTCCGGAGGCTTCCAGCGACTCGGGAGGGGCGGGAGGGGGGTCCCCGGAGCTCGGTCTCGAGGGTGCTTATTGTTCGGTCCGAGCCCGGGTCTCCCTCTCCCCCCAGCCCTCAGCCCCTACGGCTGCAGAGTGAAGGCTGCGGTGCAAAGTTCCTGCCGGGCCGAGGCGCCTCTCCCGGGCGGGCCGGGCCGGGCTGCACCGGGCTGCGCCGGGCTGCGATGGGCCGGGCCGGCCTGCGGCCCGCGGGGCCTGTGCCGGCCGCTCCGGGCTCCCTGCGGCCGGGGTGGGGGCCTGGGCCGGGGCGGGCCGCTGGGGCGCTGCTCCCTATTCACCCCTCCCTGGCTTGGGGGGGCTTCTATTCCAGAGACGGACGGCAAGCGGTCCCGAACCAGTTACACGCGCTACCAGACTCTGGAACTGGAAAAAGAATTCCACTTTAACCGCTACCTCACTCGCCGCAGGCGCATCGAGATCGCCAACAACTTGTGTCTCAACGAGAGACAGATCAAGATCTGGTTCCAGAACCGCAGGATGAAGTGGAAGAAAGATTCCAAAATGAAAAGCAAAGAGGCTCTCTAGAGGCGGGGGGGCCCCGCACACAGCGCCCCGAGCCCGCTTTCCTCCCCGCGCCTTTCCTCCTCGGGTTTCCTCTGTCTGTGTCTGGGGCACGGCCGGGCGGCCCGGCACCGGCTCGGCCCCGCAGACAAAAGCGCTTCCCCCGGCTTCCCGCACCCTCGCCCCTCGCCCAGCCCAGGGCCCGGCGGGGCGGCCCGGGCTCCCTGCGTCCTGGCGGCCCGGCCCGGGCTCAGGGCGAGCTCCGCAGGCCTGCGGTGCCGGGGCTGCCGCGAAGGCCCAGGGCCGGGCGGCCTCTCCGGCTTCCCCCCGGCGCCGCCCGGCCGCGTGAAGGGGGGCCCCGGGCGCCCCAGGCCCCGCGGCCCGACCCCTCGGCCTCCCCTGCCCTTTGTTCCCGGCTTAGGCCGGCGAGAGTGGTTGTGCTTGGCCGGGTCGGCGCCGGACTCGGGGTGCTTCCGTGTAGCGACTAAACTCCACGTTCGGTCTTTAAATGATTTGCATATGAAAGGGGGGAGATGACTGAAGGCCCGCCTAGGGCCCCCCGGTTGCCCTAGGCTCTCCAAACCTTCTCAGCCACCCCTCAGCCCCGTAACGTCTCCAGCCTGCGCCCTCTGCATGCCCTCTCAGGCCCCCCGCCTCAGCTCACCAGCTAGCTCAGCTCTGGGGGTTCCCTGCCACTGGACCCCAGCAAGCAGTCCCAGAGGCTCCTGGCTGCCCACTAGTCCCTGCCACGACTCTGTGCCCTCCTGCCCCATCGCTGTTGTCCAACTATTTATTGACTCCAGGTCTTTCCTGAAACTATATTTTGTCATATCAAATAAAGACAAAGAGAGAACAGGACCAAAGACGCAGCGGTCCTCTCTGTTGGGGGCATGTATTGGGTAAAAGCGTCTAAATGGGCTATGGGACATAGGAGAGGCCCACAGCCTCTCGGCCTCTTTGTAAAAAAAAGAATTTTTAGGGACTTCTAGAGGGATTGAGGGCAGGGAGGTGAATTTGACCTCCTTTCCAGATCCCTGGTTCCCAGAATGGCCTTTGCGGGAAAAGGGGTGGGGGTGGGGGCATCTAGCTTGTGTGGACTGGCTCTTCCCGTGCTGTGGCTCTCCGGGGCTTTCAGGCCTCTGCGCCCCATTCCCACCTTGGCTGGGTAGATCTGAGGCCTCTAGACTGGCACCAGCCCCATTGCATGCCAGGGCTAATCTGCAGGGACGGGGGGCTCCTTGGTTCTCAGACTCGGGCCCTTCTGGGCCTCTGAAGATCTCTCCCAGGGCTAGGTGGTCTTTGAGGGACCTTGCTGGACATAGAGGGAAGGCTGCCATTTGGTCCCAGAAAGAGTTGGTGCTGCTTGGTGAAGGGGTCTGGGGAGCTGGAGAAGGTGTGTCTCTGCCTTTTATGATACTGGGGGAGATGGGAGGAAGGAGGGCAACCCACAGTGTACCTGCCTGGCAAGAAACGTTCAGACTGTTCCCCTCACTTCTAGGGCCTAAGGCTATGCAGGACAATTAGCTGGGCAAGGAGCTGCATAGACTGGTGCCTGAGTCCTGTCTGTTTGCCATCATTTGTCTCACTCTCTGGGATTTTGTGTGGAGGGGGAGGGTGGGCTAAAGGGAAGGGGGGGGAGGCAGATAATTCAGGTGGTGCCGAGGCTGGCTGAGGCCCATGCTCTGCTCTGCTCCAGGCTCCTGGGATGGGATGGGGGAGGAAGTACTTTATAGGAGAAACAAATGTGGGAAGGGTCCATAAAACTTTACTGCATTTCCTCTCCCGCCTCCCACAACGGGGTGATTTCCTGGAGCCAAGCCTAGGCCCCCCACACTGGGGGAGGGTGCGGTTCAGGAGCTGGGCTAGGAGGCTGCTCTTGAAGCCAAGAGGGAGAGGGAGCAGAGAGACTCTGGGGAGGGGCAAGGGGAATATTTATGATTATTAATGCTGATGCTCCTAGGATTTATTATAAGGACTGACTTCTCTGCATCCCACTGCCTAAGCTATCCATCTGTCATTTTTTTTAAACCCGAGAGTCTGTCCTCACCCCGTGCCTCGCATGTAGGAGGTCACAACACATGTTTATTGATCTGTGCCCATCGCGACACCCTTCCCTCGCACGGCACTCAGGCCAGGTTGGGGCGCCTGTGGGGTCTGTGCCTGACTGGCACCCGGCAGTCCGCCGGCCTAGCACCGACCCGGCTCCCCTCTCAATCCCTCGCTCTCGCTCTCCCGCAAATAAAATGTGTAATTTTCTTCAGGGAGTTATTTTAATTTTTTCTCCATGCTGAGCAAAACTATTGGGCGAGCGGTGAAGCGTGGAGAAGCACTGGCGTCTCCAGTGGGTAACAGTTAACTAAGAAAGAGGCCGTGGCGCCCGCCATCCCGCGCTCCAGCATCCCTGGCTGCCGAGGCCCCAGCTTCCTCCCCAGGGGACGCACCGGGGCTTTGCCAGGGCCGGGGCAGGGTTGCTCGGAGCCGTCGCGGGCCCAGCAGCCCGCCGTGCACTAAAGGCCTCCTTGCTGCAGCGCTAAGGCCTCTGTCCCTGCAGGAGCTGGACGGTTGACTCAACTTGGCCAGACTTGGGCGGACGCCGCCACGCCAGCCTGCCCCCGCCCCTCCTGTCAGCCTGCAGGCCTGCCCCAGGCCCCAGGCTCTGCTGCAGCGTCAGCTGCCACCGCCCAGCCAGAGGCCTCGGACACCCTCCCCTACGTGGGGACTAGGTGCGGCCCAGACCCTGGCTTGCTCCCTGCGCGGAGGCTTCTGCTTCGAAGCCTGGGGTGGATCTCCCACCAGCCAGCCTCCTGGAACAACCCCCAAGCGCCAGGATTTGGCATTGCTCTGGGAAAGTTAGTGGAGGGGCTTCTGGGTCCCCAGCAGAGACCAGGGAGCCTGCCTCCCCACTTTGCCCTGAAGCCCACCCCCTCTGGCAGCCAGAAAAAAAAAGGGGAAGAAGCGTGACTTACCTTCCCGGGGGAGTGGGAAGAGGGGGACACGACCCACTCTGAGCAATTAGAGGAGAGAGGAGGAAAAAAAAATAGGAGGAAAAAATATCAACACGACCTCGAAGGCGACAGGTCCTTATGGAAATAAGTAAGTAAATAAATAAATAAGGATCCACCCTCTCCCCCCTCCCCACCCTGCAAGGGGGGTCTGGGGGTGGGGCAAGGAGCAGCACAAGGGCTTTTTAGTGTAACTGAGCATTAGAGAAATACGCACGGCTTCTATGTGAATTTAGGAGTTTGAAACTTTTGGAGGTTATTTATGTGAATGGCCCGAAGGCAAGCCCGTGAGTGGCTCTTGGGGGACCACGTGATGTCATTAAACCAAGTTTTATGGTGTAGGGAGAGCTGACAAACCCACAATATATTTACATCATATATAATCTTAACTGTCCAGCCACGCAGCTGCTGGTGAGGTTTAATGCTAGGACAGAGGGCCCGGCAGTTAGAGGGGATTACGGCGCTGGGGATGATGGTGAGAGGTTACATCTTCGCAAATGAATCCCAGGCGAACGCTGTAAGTTAATTTTCTCTCTCTCTGACCCTTTCTCCCGTTTACCTAATCCCCCCTCCCCGTGATAGAAGGCAGTTCCCACTCATTAAGGGGAGGGGAAGGAGGCCGCCCCGGCATTCCCAGGCTAGGGTGGGAGAGGAGTAGGAGCCGCTGGGAGGTCGGCCGGGAGCTGTCTCCTGTGGCCGGCCCTCCCCTCCCTGCCCTTTATTCCCTCCAGCTGCAAGGCAACTGCGGTGGAGAGAGGCCTGGGTCCTTTAGAGCTTGGCCAGGTCTCCCTGGCCCCCTCTCCCTCCTCAGTTGGGAAGAAAGACTGCGGCAGACACCTGGCTGTGCGGAGTCTGTAGGAGTGTGTAACTCTGGGCGCAAGTGCAAAGTGCGCCTGGGGCCCTCCCTGGGCTGGAGGGCCCGGGTCAGCCCTTGGGCCAGCGGCTCCGCGTCCAGGCAGGTGAGGCAGCTGGAGAGGGAGGCCAGGAAGGCAGGCTTTGGGACTTCTGAGCTCACAGGCTGCGACCTGCGACGGCAGAAGCGTCTTAGAGGTGGCTGGCGGAGCCCAGAGAATCTCCAAGCCTTTCCCTTTCCTCCCCAGCAGGCCTGGGGGGACAGGACATCTGTCCCAGCGTCTGTAGTCTGGGGTCGGAGTGGGCCAGTGCGCTTTCAAGCCACCTCCCCCTAGTTGTTGGGTCTTTGCTAGGGTCTTTCCCTAGCCCTTGCCTGAGATAAAAGTAGGCCCCGGAGGCCTGGCCATCCCCGAGGTGAGTAGAGTGTAACGGTGGGAGAGTGGAGGCAGGCCAGGCTAGCCCCAGCCCTGGGGGGAGAGGGGCTGTGGGGCCCGTCTGGGCGCCGAGTTCTGCGGCCGCCCCAGCTGGGCTTCCCTAAAGGTTTCTGGGAAGAAGCGGTGGAGGCGTCGGGAGCCGGAGGCACGTGTCCTCCACACCTGCCAGTGCCTACCCCTCCCCACGGTCACCCGGAGCTGCGCCGGGACAGCGCCACAGTAGAAACCCGGCTCCCTGAAGGGCTGACCCGGGGGACCTCGGGGACCCCGTGGGAGGGATGCCGGTGGGGACCGCTCCAGGCCCGGGGAAGGGGGCGGACAGCGGGGGCAGGGCAGGGAGCTGGCCTGCACCTCCCAGAGGGAGTCTGGGGGACGACGGGGACCGGACGGGGAGGGAGAGGACGCAGTGCCGCGCCCCAGGCACCGAGGAAGGGGCGGGGAGCCCAGGCCGACTGGGGAGGGGAAGGGGAGCCGCGACCCAGGACTGGCAGAGCGGCGGCCTTCCCCAGCTCTGCACCCCTGCGTGAGGACTCCCGAGGCAGGCGCTCTGGGCCTCCGGGGTCCCCTCCACACCTTTATGTCCCTGGGAAGCGGGAGGATCCCAGACGATCTCCCCAGTAGCCCAGTCAAAAAGTGACCTCGCAGGTTCTGCTCTCTCACCCTCACTCCGAGCTCCCCACCCGTCTGTGCGGAGGGGCTTGCATTCAAGCCTGGGGAGGGGGGTTAGAGGGGTTTTCCTTGCCCCCCCCCCAGCCTCCCCAGGGCTTCAGGGAGCGAGTGTACTGGTCTTCAAGGACTTCCGGCCGGCGCCCCACACCCAGGCAAAGGCGGCCTTCCTGGCCTCTTGGCCAAATCGCAGCCCCAGCCCCTTCCTCTGGGGGAGCCGGGTGAGTGTCTCTTAGGGGTTCTAGGACTTCCTCATCTCCTATTCTATTTCTTAGGCTCAAAAGTTCCCTTTAAATATCACCCCTTCTTCCTACCCCAGTGATAATAGATCATCCTTCCTCACAAATAATTTGTGTGGGCCAGTTTTTCTTCTTGTTCCTTTTTTTTTTTTAACGTTTTGTAGGACAAATCTACAAATGGAAGAGAGACAAATATAAATTGGATCTGAGACTCTTGGTTCTCCACCCCACTCCCTGCACTCGATTTTGGGGTCTTCCTGGAGCGGGAGATGGGCGATCAATCAAGTGCCAAGGTGCCCCAGTCAACCCGGGAAGCTTTTAATTTTGTTCCTAGGTCTTTAACCCTAGAAGAGGTCAAATAACCAATCAGAAATGCTCTAAGCAGGGTCACATGGCCCACACCATCCAATCAGCCAAAAAGTACTCGGGTCTCTGTGTCGCCCTTCCCCTCAACTGCTCTTCCTCCTTCCCTCCCTCACCACCCCCTTGAGCTCCTGGGTCCGCCCTAACTCAGATACCTAGGGGAAGAGCGATGCTGAGAATATCCTGGCCCCTCCCTTTGTCCCTGAACTGCTTCTGGGGCGTCTTTGGCTTGCATCCACCAGTTCTAACAACGTGCTTCGAGGTCGGTCTCATTTGCACAGGGACTTGACGTTGTGGGGGTGTCCTCTGGATCATTCCCATATTCGCGGGTCAGATCCTACCCAATTCACCGGGCTTTATAGGTGTGGACTCTAGATTAGGGTGTACAGTAGGAGTGGATATGAACTCCAGCCCTGAATTCAAATTCTGACCGTGATTATTGCCTAAACACTTACCTTGTACCAGTTTGCATTCTTTTCTGAGCCTCCTGGGGGTCAGCTGGGAGCGATTAAAAAAGACCTCTTTTTGATTTATCCTTCTGGAAGTGCCCAGGAGCCGTTTATCAAAGGACCTCTGATGTGGTTGGAGAAGGGAGCAGAAGCGGAGACTTTTTTAAAGTTGTGTTTGGTACCTTTAGTTCGTTGAATAACTTTGAGCCAGTTGAAAAAGGGATTTGGAAAAAAGAAGTGAGCACAGAAAATCAGGATCCTCCCTAGATATGTTATAAGCAGTTGATGAATTTAAATCTTTTTCCTTTGCATTCTTTTTAATAATAATAATAATAATAATAATAAACAACTACGTGATGATCCTGTGTTCTGGCCAATAGCTAGCTATCCAAGGGCACAGCCACCAAAGGTATGGATTTCTGGGTTTGTGTTTACGTGGGTCAAGTCAGAATAAGCAGTGTGTGAGAAACTATTTCTGAACCAGGGCCTCTGATGACACAGAAACTGTGCATGTAGGACAGAGTGCTTGTGTTTCCTGAACACTTGGGCTGGTCCCTGAGCCAATCCACTCGTGGGTCCAGACCCAAACATTTCTCCTTCTGGTATCCTCCAGTCTCCAGGACTTTGTTCCATGGTTAATTTTATGGTTAAGTTCCCCTTCCCTCCCCTTCTCTTGATCTGCCCTCTTTGAGCTGATTTGAGGGTTAGGAGCTCTGATGGCCTGTGCCACCCAGACCTCCAAACTCTCTTTGGGGGCATCAAGGTTACAGGGGTGGAAGGAATAACCCAGTTGAAGCTGGGCTTTGTCAGCACTCCTCTGCTTGTTGGTCTTCCGGGTGGGCCTGATTTGGGGACAATGCCATAGAACAGATGGGAAGACGGAGGATGAGAAGTCAGAGGAAGGGCAGCTCTCCTCAGAGACATGGAGTCCCCCACTTCCCAAGTCAACTTCCACCACACCGCATCACTGACCTCTTTCATGAGTTAGAATTAAAGCACGCAGCTTATTATTATCAAAGGACCTGGTAGGTGGTGTGCTGGTCTTTGAGACCAACTTTCTCCTCCAGCGTGGGTCTCTCACACTGGAGCTTCCAGGTCTCATGAAAGGTGGAAAAAGAAAATGGGAGCTTGCTCCTATCCAAACAGGCACTGGGAAGAGATTGTATTGCCTCACTTCCTCCTAATACCCCTGTGAACTTTATCTGTCTCTTTGACTCTCCCTTTCTGTGTACAATTGCTTTGGGCTCAGTTTTTGAGCTGAAACGTCCTTGTCCTAGGTTTCAATTCTGTTTTCTTTGGCTGGGGGTGCATGAATTACTCTGAGCCTCCTGTTGGTGGGACTGGAGACCCTGGAGCTCTTTGAGGTGGAGAAGAGAGACAATCTGGATTTAAGACCCCCAAGCTAAGGCTTTCTGGGTTAGAGATTCAATTTAAGGAAGGAACTAGACTGCTGGAGGGCCAAGAAAATCACATTCCCTTTTATTGGGTCCTTGGTAACCCAGAATAGTGTATCTGTATATATCCCCTAGTTGCTTTGATAGGGCCCCAGAAGCTCAAGGTGTCTGAACTGAGGAACTGGAGTGATAGAGATCTCTTTGCCCTTGAGCCCTACAGAACTCTGGGATTCCTCTTCCTCTGCCATTCCTAAGGGGCAAAAGGAAAATAGAAATACCTAGGAGGATTCACTCTGTGTGTGTATGTGTGTGTGTGTCTGTGTGTGTGTGTGTGAGAGAGAGAGAGAGAGAGAGAGAGAGATGGGAGTGGGATGGGATGCAGTTTGGGACTTGGGAAAGTTGGGCAAGGTAATCCAGGACCTTGTTCAGCCCCTGAGGACCTTAAGATCTACAGTGATCTCCAGGCCTTAAGATCTACAATGAAAAGTTGAATAGAAGACGTATGCAGGAAGGCAGCTTCTTCTCTACACTTGGCACCTATACAGAGAAAGTTCTACCATGACCTGCAGCTGCACACGGGCTGGGTGGAATGTGTGGGCGCCGTTACCTGGTGTTCCTTCCGTACTGCGGGTGTCCCAGCCCTCAGAGGGGTAGGGCAGGCTGGGTTCTGTCCTTGAAAGATCCTTACATCTCCCAGTCCCTGGCCCTGAGCACCCCACTGGAACGCAGGGAAGTACATACACGTGCCCCGGTACAGTAGGGTGCCTCTACCCCAGGCAGAGTACAGTAAACCAGCTGACTTCAACCAACTTCCCATTGGTTGTCCTGCCTCATTCTTCTCATGGTTCAGCCTGGAGACCATTTGTCCTCCCAGCCCACCCTGCCCCCTGAAGCCCTGGATAACTGTTAAGTTTCCCCTCTTCTGCCTCCCTGGAAAACCTAGACCCTGGAGTAGCCCCCACAGATGGTGGCAGCCGGGCTCCTGATGACCTTTAGTGTCCTGTTGGCCTGTTGGGTTGTGTGTAGAGGGGAAGCAATGTGGGACCGTGAGACCAGACCCTTGTCTGATCAAATCCTTTTTTTACTTGCTATTCTAGGCTCAAACTCAAACTCAGGGCTGGTTCTTTGCTCAGTGCTGGGAAATTTTCATCTAGTAAATACTTTTTTAAAAAGTCAACTTTCTGGAAAATCCAGTGTGTGTGTGTGTGTGTGTGTGTGTGTGTGTGTGTGGTGTGAATGAAGGGAATAAGGGTCAGGTCCCTCATTTTAGATTGTGTCTCTCCCCTCCTCTGGGTGGAGGATAGGGGCGTGGGCTGAGGTTTTATTGAGGGTGCTTTTCCTGTTGGGAGTAGAGACAGGGTCATAAAAGCCTAGAGGAGGCTGTTTTGATCTGGTGACTTCTCAGGAAGTAGCATCTGAGGTTTTGCTTTGTAAATCACTCTCCCCCAAGCTGGCCAGCTAGATTGGATTGCACTTCCCCAAGCCCACCTGGGGGCCCTCCTTACCTCCCTTTCCCCAGTAAACCAAAGGAGAAATATAAAAGGAAGTCCAAGGCTTTCTAAATCCTATGCCTCCAATAAGAAAAAGGCTCATTGGTGATTTTTTTTTTCCCTCTCAAAGTTCCAGATTTAAAAACCATGCAACCTTTCATTTTTCTTTTTGCCTACAGAGAGCTTGGTCCCTACCCCATCCCCCCACCCCTCAATTAAAAAGGAACTAACATAGAAGGCAATCAGCTTCTGAGCCTGGTGGTTAATACTATGATTCCTGGACACCCCACCATGACTTCTGGGTCTGCTATTCCCCTGTGACCCCTTTCCTGAGCCCCAAGCCCTGTCTTGGAAAGATGGGACTTCAGGTGTATAGAGAGCTCTTGAGAAGAGGCATTGGGAGTGAGGCATATAGAAGAACCCATCTAGCACCGAATGAATGGAAGAAACTTTCCATAGTCTGTGACTGGGTTTTGTGTAGTTAAGTTCCAGGTGTGTGTGTGTGTGTGTGTGTGTGTGAAAGCCCACAGCCTTCTCACAGCTCCCAGTAATGCAGTAACTGAGCTGTCTCCAAACAAAATCGCATTTTACCTGAATGGCTCCATTTTGTAATGTTAATGAGCCTTCCCTAAAAACACCTCAACCTCCGACGGGTCCCTCCACCCCCAGCCTTGGGCCAGGGAGCCAAAGGGAACAGGAAGTAAAGAGCTCTCTACCTCCGAGTCAGGGATGCTTTCAGGCCCAGGGATCAGGGCTCCTGTCCATCGCAGGAGAAATGCCCCCATATGCTGGAAATGAGGCCATAGATTACATGAGTTCTTGGGCCTCTTAGCACTTGCGCAGGCTCTAGTCTACCCTCATTTGTTTCTCAGAGAAGTCTGGGCTGGGACATCCCAAACGGCACTAGAGAATCTCCCTCGTTCCTAGGTCTCAATGCAAATACACATATCGTTATAGAGAGCTGAGCAGCCCAATAGCTACACATGTGAAAATGTATTTATGGACCCATCTATGTCTATATAACAGGATGCATGTTTTATATCACTCTCTACTCCACATTTAAATGCAGGTGTATAGATCTTTAGATTTATAGATCCACAGTGAACGTACCAGTCCTCTGTCGAATTCCTGTGTGCGCATTACCTATCGTTCTGTAGTGGTTGGATGTATACGCTGGGAGGTATCGGTACAGCTCTCTCTAAACACCTAGATGAATATTTGGGGTTGTTTTCTCGAATGGAAAGAACTATGTGTGTGCTGCTCAATCTCTATTTTGAAAATTTTATCTAGATTTATGCAAGGACCTCAACCCATAAAATAACTACATATCGAAGCTACGTATTTGGAGATCTTTATGGTCTTTGCAGTTTTGCAGCGAACTTAAACTTTTCAGCATATGTTTGGGGATGGTTCCATAACACGTATATCTGTGTGTAGGGGCATAGATCTCCCTCTGGAAGGATTTAACCTTAATGCATCTCTGTCTATCTCTGTGATCAATAGAGACATCAGGCAAGTGGGGATGGAGAACAAGTATCTTTTGGATGTTTTGCTTATTGAAGGGAGCGATTCTGTCCAAATCTAGTCCAACTGAGTCATCTGCCCCATCCAGGAACCACAGCAGCTCTCTCCAGGCTGTCTCTGTGACCCGAAGTCCCAGCCAGGCTCCCCATCCTGCAGCACCCCTCAAGACAGCCACAAAGGGGAAGGGGAGAGAAGAAGGGGAGGAACCCTTCCGTTGGGCTCCTCTTGGCTCTCAGGTGGAGAGAGGCATGAGGAGTCCTTCCCAACCCCAACTGGGCCTTTGGATTTGGGGGGGAAGGGTGTTGAAGTCCCCGGCTATTTTTGTAGGGTGCCCAGGCGGTGCCAGGGTCACTGCCCGACCCGACGTGCCCCCTCCCCGATTGTTCCCGGGCTCGGGGCCCAATTAAGCGGCCGCCGCGCTCCCTGCAGCCGCGCTCTTATCGGCCTGGATTGATGCCTCCGCGGCTCCTGTATATCATTTCCAAGATTTTTTCTGTCCAACTCCTCGGCTCCTTTGGCTTCCGCGGCTTTGACTAATGATTGCTACAGATGCCAACGTCTCCAGAATCCTAATAGCCGGGCGGGCGGACTCTTATTTACCCGGCAACATTGCTGCGTGGGGGGGGGGGCGGGGTGCCGGGGGTCGGAGGGCGTAGGGGGGACAGGTGGCGACCAACTCAAGTTTCAGGGAACTTCTTCCCCAGGGAGAAAGCCGGTCCCAAGTCCCTCCTCTCCCCAGGGGGGAGAAATATCTTAAAATACTAATAGTATTTTATCCTTGCTCGCCTCGTTGGAAGGGGGCAAAGGATGAGCAGGGCGTGGGGAGTAATCGGAGGAGTGTTTAGTGGTTGGGCACCGACGGGCGAGGCCGCGGGAAGGCCGGCGGCCTGGGGGAGGGAGCCGGGGCGCAGGGCGCGGGGCGCAGGGCGCAGGGCTCCCCGTCCTAGGCCGCGCGGTCCCCTCGCTCTCCCCACGCCGGCTCCTCCCTGGCCCAGGTCGCAGCCCCTTCCCCCTGCGCGGCCCTGGCCTCACCTCCGGGCCCTGGCCCAGGGGCCGCCCCGCGCATCCCGGGGGCGCAGGTGCCCAGCGCGCAGGCCTCCGGGCCGGGCGGGGAGGCAGGCGGCCCCCAAGGCTGCGGCCGGCCCCGCGGGGTCGCGGCCCGAGCGCCCCGCAGCCGCAGCCGGTCCCCGGCGTGACCTGGGGCGCGCCCCGGGCGGGCGGGAGAAGAGGAGGCCCAGGCCCGCGGCGGGAGCTCCCGGGCCGGGCGTGCAGCGGAGGAGCGCGGAGCGAGCGGGGAGCACCGCCCGGGGTGCAGACCCGGCCAGGGCCGCCGCGCAGGACGCCCGCGGGGGACCCGCCCGCACACACCGACGGAGCCGAAAGGTTGAGCAGGCGGAGGCAGAGGCGTCCCGACGCGGCCGAAGCGAAAATCAATCACGTAACTAAGCCGGGGAGAGGGCGAGGCCCGAGGCTGGGCCGGGTGCGCAGGCGGCGGCCAGACCCCGCGCGGCTGCGGGCAGGCTCAGGGCGGACCGCGGTGGGGTCGCCCCAAGCCCCCCTCGCGGCCCTCCAGCCTCACCGAGTCGGGGAGCGCGCAGTTCGGCTGCTTCCCTAACCCCGCGCTGCCCGGGATGCGTCCAGGGAAGTTTCTGCGACAGCCCAGGGGGCACCGAGAGGCTGCCTCTGGGCGTGCGTGAGGGGGGGAGGGAGGGGGCACCCCGGGGTTCAGGCTCTTACCTGGTGGCCTGGGCCTCGATGCCCCTCAATGCCCCAACCTGGGAGTCAGGCAAGCCTTTAGAATGACTCCCATCTGCGGGCCAAGGCTGGGAAGGGGCTCAGGAGGCAGGTGGGTTTTATTAAAGGAGAAACTTGGGGCTGAGCAAACCGGGCCCCTTTGGGTGGGGAAGTGGGGAAGGAGAAGGAACTGTTCCTGGAAGAAGGAAAGGAGGCTCGCTGGGAGCTGTTTGGGGGGGGGGGATGATGCCCCGGTTGTTACAGAGGTTGATAATGGTGATGATGTCCTACGGCTGGGTCAGCCCGGGGAGACCGAGCTCTCCGCAGTCCTTTCTCCAAAAACGGTTTTCTGGAGAAGTCAAGCGGGCCCCAACTTGGTCGTTGTTGGGAAGAATAAAATAAAGACCTTCCCTCCCTTCCCCTGCCCACTCCTCTCTTACTACTTGAGGGCTCTGGAAAATCAGGGAATCTTATAAAATCTCCATCACCCGCCCCCCCACCCCCCGCCGCCCCCATTATTTCCCTCTGTTCTCTGCAGTTCACTGAAATGCACCGTCTTGGGGGGCGGTGGGCTTTCCTGGTGCGCCCTTCTCATGAAGCAAGCAGCTACCGATCCAAGGCTCCAGGAATGATGTCTCTGACCCTCGATGAGACACCCAGGATTCTCTTGCCTGCTCGGTGGAATTATCCCTCCATCCTTAGCCTTTCCCAGTCTCTGCTTTCCTTGGTCCTGGGTGCCTGGTCCCACGGGTCTCTGGTAGCTCAGAGGCCAAGAACAGACTGGACCATTTTGAGGTGCCCTCATCAAGCCCCCAAAGGGTTCCCTGCCTCCTATCATTTCCTTAATCCTGGGAGCACCAGGCCAGGGAGCCTTCCGTAGCTACCCTAAAGCCAGCCTAATTCCTAGAACTTTCAAAACTGCATTTCACCTCCTTTAAAAAAGTAAAAATCCTTCCCCCACCCCAAACAGGAAAGTTTAGGTTACAAATCTCCAGCAGGGCAAGCTTCCTACAGCTTCAAGTCAGAATTTTCAGCAGCAGCAACAACAATATTAATAATCAGAAGAATTAAAGCTTGCATCAAAGGCAGAAAGGGACACCCCAGCTCAAGTTTTAAAGGGGACATAATCCAGCAGCCTTGAATGAGAGTGGGGGTCAGTGAGGCCAGGATGAACCAGGAAGGGGGTGGGGAACCCAACCTCTAACTAACAATTTCTCCAGCATAAAAATGAAACATCAAATTCGTTAGCCCAGGGCCTTCATTTTTCCCCTTCCACATTATAACTAGTTATTGAACTCGCTGGAAGATCTAAAGGCCATTTGCGAAGAGACAAATTTCAATGGAGTTTCCCCATCAATAACCCCATGGCAGTGACCTATTGGAACAAGTCAAACACCCGAGGTGAAATGCAGGTCACTCTGTCTAACCAATATTAAAATGCGGCCACTTTTTAAAAAGCCACTTTAAACGAGATTTGAGGAAAATTGAATTCCAAGGAAGGCGAGGCAAGGAGGGGGAAATCCAGGAGAGGACCTTGCCTATGGTCTCCGAACAAACAAGAGAAATTCATCTTTAATATTTTAAAGGGGGGCAAATTAACATTCCATGATTGCTTTTTTTTTTTTTTTGAGACTATAAGCGATTCCAGGAGAAAAAAAAAAGGTTTAGTATTTTCTGGTGACACGTCCGGGTTATTAAAATCATTTTAGACCAATTCATTACTTTTACTGACAAGAGATTTAAGAAAAAATCAATTAAGCATTTGCATATTCTTTTGCATACATTACTTCTGCCTGCTGGCGTTAGAAAGGGACAAAAAAACACATATATACATACACACACGGCAAAAAATGGGATGAGAGTCTTGCTTTAGTTTGGGATTTTCAAGTTGCTCAGAGAAAAAAATAAAAATGAAATGAATTACTTGGCGGCATACCATCTAAAAGTCAATTTATTTGAGGAAGAGGAAAGAGATGTGTTGCGATTTTTAATCTCTAAGACAACAATAACAAAAACCACATACACACACACACACACACAAAATCCTGCACTTCTGAGAGTGGGAAAAAGGAGTGACCCTCATTTTCCTTCTCTTTGCCCTCCAAATCCTGAGTTGGTTCTCCCATTTATTTTTCTCCCTAGGAAAATCCAGGGAGTCTAAGAGGTGAGGTTTTAATGCAGCACAGAATGTGTGGAGCCGCCGAGGTCCCTCAGCCGGCAGCTTGTTACTGGGGAGGGGAGGAATATGGGTTATCCAACGGTCAGTATGGTAATCCGGGCACAATAAGGCCTCGCACACAATGGACACATATTTTTCTTCAGCGGTGTCAGAAGGGAAGCGCTTTGTACTGAAACATGTTTCCGAAAGAGAAACCAGATCGAGATTTAGAAAGGAGGTGGGGAGGGTGGCATTCAGAGAGCGTTTGGAGGCTGGCAAAGGGTGGTCAGAAAAAATAAAAAATAAAATTGGGGCAGAGAGAGGTGGAGGGCAGAGCGGGGCTGGAGATCCTTGGGCTGGCAAGGCAGGAGCAGGAGGGCAAAGCACAAAAGGAGACAGGACCAGATACAGGGACTCCTCACGGAAGAGCTGCTTTAGTGCCCCCCCCCAACATTAAGCCAATGCTAAGTGCAGGAGCTCTCCAGAGGGATTTTATTTCTGTGCTTGTAATAATATCCAGGTGAAATGTTTGCATGTGTGTGTGTGGTAGAGACTGGCTGGCTTGCTATTTGCCCCTTGTGATAGGCGACTTCCTTGCTATGAAGGTATAGGCACCCAAAGAGAGTTTTTTTTCTTTTTTTGCAAATGATGTAGATGAATGTGGGTACATGGGGGGAATCTCCCAGATTTCACTTTCTGGAGGCGCACGTTGAATGAGCTGTGCAAACCTGGAATGAGAACCCCACCTATTTATGGCCTCATAAGGAGGCATTTAATGTGTTAATAAGTATGAATAGCATGTATGCGTGCATGTTTGTTAGCTGTGATAACCAAAGGCAGGCTTGACATTCAGCTGGAGGCAGCTGAACTCTGTCGCTACTTACACATACTGGCCCAAAGTGGGTTTCCTGCTCCCGCTCCTTGACCCACCTGCAGGAGCTCAGAATCCCGGGGAGCAGGGGCGTGGGATGGGCGACGCCTTGGGAAAAACTCCTTGACAAGCCCAAGAAGGCGAGGAGATGGAAGAAAAGAGGGTTGTGGCAGGGGGCAGGGCAGATACAAGGTGAGAGTGAGGGCTGGGAGCGGAGGAGCCAGGCCAAGACCTCACCTTGCCAGGGCGGGGAAGAGAATATTCTGGGCCCGGAATGGGTGGGGCAGCCCGATCCAGGTGTTGGCCTGGAAGGGAGGCTGGGGGTGGGGCTGGAAGGCTCCTCCTGCCTCAGCCACCCTGCCCCCACCCTACCTGAGCTCCCCGGAGCCTTGGCTCTCCCTGGGGGACGGCCTGGGGCTGCGCTCCTGACTCTTTAGGTAGGCGGCGTTCAGCTTAGGTTTCCCCTTGCCCTCTTCCAGCAACTTGTAATTAACCCACCCCTGCCCCCAATAATCACAACAGATAAAACCCTCCCAGGCTCCAAACCACTAGCAATGGAGCAGCAGCCTTCTCCTCCTCCCAGTTTCACGGTCCTCTTGCAACCAAACTGGCCAGTGCTCAGAGGCAGGCGGTCCCAGGCAGGAATGGGCTGGGGCTCTCCTCTGGGAGATGGTGGTCCTCCAGGGAGTTCCAGTTCCCTCACCCGCCCGGTGGTAGGGGGCAGGGCACCGTCCTCCTGGGGCTCGGGTCTGGGGGGCGGTGCCCCACGCCGGGAGCCTGGGGTGAGGAGGGACCCCGCACTGGAGACTAGCGAGCGGCCCGCGGGCCCAGGCGGCTCTCCTCCCTGCCCTCGGGGTGAGCCCCAATTTGGACGTGGGGACCCCCTCTCCTGCATCCCTAAGGTGGTGAAAGACAGGTGGGGAATCTCCCGCCTTCAGTCTCCCTCTCAAGAGGGCTTTATTATTTTTTTCCCTTTCCCCTCCTCATTCCCTTAATTGCAGATGTTCTAATTAAACCCTCAAATAGTTGTTATGCCGTTTTAAAAGGTACTTATTCAAGTGTCAACCAGGCTGGGCTGGGAGGAGGCAGCGTAGGGCGGCGAATTAAAGGTAGATTGACTAATCACGGCGGCGATCATAATAATAAAATCAGAGGGAAAAAAATCACATTACGACTTTTCGTGGAAAGGAGGGTGCAGGCAGCCAGCGGCCGCCAGCCCTGCGCCGCCGCGACACAAAGAGTGCGGGCGATTCCGCGAGACTGATTTATGACGTTTTACAGCCCTATAAAAGCTGGAGCGACGAGGCAAGCGCTCCTACCACCGCTGGCAGATTTAGTCTAATAAATAAAACATAAACAGTTAACTTTATGTGTCACTTTTATTGTTATCAAGTAAAATATAGCCAAGCCCCGGCAAGCTATGATTTTAAACTATAATTGTTATCAAGTACAACAAGGGGACCCAGCTTCCTCCCTGGGCTCTCCCCTCCGCCGCCCCCCAACTCTGAGTTATGGGATCAGCTAATTGGGATCCGTGGCACGGCGTGGCCACCCCCGGCCGCCGTGGGGCGGGGGGGCGGGTGCTCAGAAAAAGCAGCCCTTTTTGGCCTCCTCCCTGGCCCCGCCACCCCACCATCAGGGTATTGGTGTGGGTGGGCGGCCGAGGGAGGGGAGCGGGGAGGGATGGCCTGGAGACCCCCGGGCCTGCCCAGCCTCCCCAGCTTGGTGAGCTCACCCCTCAGCTTTTGGAAAGCAGCCTGGAGCTGGCCCTCGGGAATGTGTGTTTACATGTAAACACATGTGTTACGTGGCTACGGTCCCTGGCCGGAAGCAGGCTCTGCCCACACAGGCCTCCCTCCGAGTAGGTCGGGCCCTCCGTGGGGATGAAGGAAGAAGAGCTCCCAGGGCCTTGGCCGGGCACGGTCACCGGGCACCGACTCCTGGCACGGGCCGCCTTGCCCCGGGGCCTCGGGAGCCAGGCCCGGAGGTAGTTGTCAGGAGGCAGCAGGCCAGACGGGCCGCCGCGGACGAGCAGCGAGCCTGGGAGAGTGTCCTCGGGGCTGGCGCAGGGGGTCCGCGGGTACCAGGGGGGAGGGCCCGCTGCCGAACTCCGCTCTTGCCAACCACTTCCTGTCTCTCTTCAGCGGGGGCTCAAGCCCCAGACCTCCAGAAATGACGTCAGAATCATTTGCATCCCGCTGCCTCTACCTGCCCGGTCCAGCTGGGACCCTGCCTCGCCGGCCCCAAGGCCAGAGGGTTGGGTGAGTGTGTTTGGGGAAGGGGGCTGGACTCTGGTATCCTTGGATGGGGGGCACCCCAGGCTCTCCAGCCTCCTGGGCTCAGCCTGGGCCCCTCCCCATCCAACCTCCACTCCAGTCCTCCTCATTCAACTTCCTCTTCCTGCAAAAGAGGGGCGCTGCCCGGTGACCTACACAGACTGAGACGGGATCGCCATGAATGGAGACCTCTGGAAAAGCTCAGGAGCCAGGCCCAGGGGGCCCGCCGGAGGCCCACGGGGAGCCCCTGCGAGGGCGCTGAGCCGCAGCCTCCCGACAGCCTCCCGGTGCCCAGGCTTTGCAAGGGCGCCGGGCGCTTCCCATCTCCTTTTGCAGGGGAGGGTTGTCAGTTGGCGGGGTGCGCGCTGGGGGCACCGCCGCCCCCGCCGGCTCACCCCACACCACCACCCCCACCACCCCCAGCACCACCACCACCACCACCACACACAAAAAAAATTGGATACATTTTGAATAAAGCGATTCGGTTCCTTATCCGGGGACTGGGTTGCTCCGTGTGATTGGCCGGCGGAGTCACATGGTGAAAGTAACTTTACAGGGTCGCTAGCTAGTAGGAGGGCTTTATGGAGCAGAAAAACGACAAAGCGAGAAAAATTATTTTCCACTCCAGAAATTAATGATCATGAGCTCGTATTTGATGGACTCTAACTACATCGATCCGAAATTTCCTCCATGCGAAGAATATTCGCAAAATAGCTACATCCCTGAACACAGTCCGGAATATTACGGCCGGACCAGGGAATCGGGATTCCAGCATCACCACCAGGAGCTGTACCCACCACCGCCTCCGCGCCCTAGCTACCCCGAGCGCCAGTATAGCTGCACCAGTCTCCAGGGGCCGGGCAGTTCGCGAGGCCACGGGCCGGCCCAGGCGGGCCACCACCACCCCGAGAAATCCCAGCCGCTCTGCGAGCCGGCGCCTCTCTCGGGCGCCTCCGCCTCCCCGTCCCCAGCCCCGCCAGCCTGCAGCCAGCCAGCCCCTGACCATCCCTCCAGCGCCGCCAGCAAGCAACCCATAGTCTACCCATGGATGAAAAAAATCCACGTTAGCACGGGTAGGCAACTTTGCTTTTTGCTCTCCCCCTCCCTCCCCTCTTCCCCAGCGCTCCCCACCCTCCCCGGCCCCCTCCGGCCCCGTCCTCCTTTCTCTCCTTCCCCCTCTCTCTCCAGGAGCGACTCTGGGTTAGCACAATTGAACTGGATTTACGAGCGAGAATGGGTAATTACATCCCCCATAAATTTTATGGCTTAGCTACTCTGGGCAGTCCGAGCCATGTGCTACGATCTGTTATGTATGTGTGAAAACTATGCTCGCTTTCTAAGGGCGCATAAATAATTCAGTGTCGTTACAATGAGGATTCCCCTCTTATTACACTACAAAGTCTCCAGCTCCCTTCAACTTCTTTATAACCCATTTAGCTTGATGACTTTATTTCCACCACCCCCTCCTCCCGTTCCACAGAGCTGAGGATGGGGTGAGGGTGGGGGGGCGGGAGCCTGCTGCCTCTGAACCCCACTATTTGCTTTTCCCCTCCTCCTCCTCCTCCCCCCCCCGCCAGTGAACCCCAATTATAACGGAGGGGAACCCAAGCGCTCGAGGACAGCCTACACCCGGCAGCAAGTCCTGGAATTAGAGAAAGAGTTTCATTACAATCGCTACCTGACCCGAAGGAGAAGGATCGAGATCGCCCACTCGCTGTGCCTCTCTGAGAGGCAGATCAAAATCTGGTTTCAAAACCGGCGCATGAAATGGAAGAAGGACCACCGACTCCCCAACACCAAAGTCAGGTCAGCGCCCCCGGCCGGCGCTGCGCCCAGCACCCTCTCGGCAGCCACCCCGGGCACTTCTGAAGACCACTCCCAGAGCGCCACGCCGCCGGAGCAGCAGCGGGCAGAGGACATTACCAGGTTATAAAACATAACTCACACCCTGCCCCCTCCCCGCGCCCCCGTCCTCCCCTCACACACAAATTGACTCTTATTTATAGAATTTAATATATATATATTTTTTGGTTCTTTTCCTCTCTTCCTCCCACCTCATCCCTTGTCAATTCCAAACTGACGAAACAGATAAACAAGCCCTCTGCCCTTCTCTCCCTTTCCACTGTTAAGGACCCTTTTAAGCATGTGATGTTGTCTTAGCATGGTACCTGCTGGGGTTTGGTTTTTCTGTTTTTCTGTTTTGTTTTGTTTTTTTAAGGCCGTTTTGGGGGGTTATTTATTTTTTAAGGAAAAAGCTGCAAAAATTATATATTGCAAGGTGCGATGGTCTGGTTTGGGTGAATTTCAGGGGAAATGAGGAAAAGAAAAAAGGAAAGAGCGATTTTTAAGCCAATTCTCATCCTTCTCCTCCTCCTCCTCCCCCCCCCCCTTTCCTTAGGCCTTTTGCATTGAAAATGCACCAGGGGAGGTTAGTGAGGGGGAAGTCATTTTAAGGAGAACAAAGCTATGAAGTTCTTTTGTATTATTGTTGGGGGGGGCTGGGAGGAGAGGGGGGACGACAGCAGACAAAGCTAAATGCATCTGAAGAGCCTCTCAGAGCTGTTCAGTTTAAGGAGCCAAAAGAAAATAAAAATGAACTTTCAGTTCAGAGAGGCGGTCTATAGGTAGAACCCCCACCCCACCATCGTGGTTATTGTGTTTTTGGACTGAATTTACTTGATTATTGTAAAACTTGCAATAAAGAATTTTAGTGTCGATGTGAAATGCCCCGTGATCAATAATAAACCAGTGGATGTGAATTAGTTTTACGTCAATGTCTGATGGTTTCTTTTTATCCCCCTCCTCCTTCTGGCCTGCTAACATCCCACCTTCTCCATAGTTGCCTAAGTTTACTCTAAGCAAACACACAAATCTTGACTCTCAGCTCCTTTTCCAGTGTCCTTAGGCGAACCAGCAAGGGATTTGGGGCAGGGGATCCTCAAAAGAGGGGTTGTGGAAGATTAGTGCTGGTTTCTCGGGTCCCTTCCCAGAGTCTGCAGAGAGGCCAGACTCCCGTGGGGGGACTTACGGTGGGGCTGGGAGGGTCCCACTCTTCTGTACTTAGGCACAGTGTCTTCTTTTTGTTGATTTCTCTCTCCCCTCTTCTCTTTTCTCTCAGCTGAGTAGGCCTGCCTGATTTGCAGACAAGAAGGCAAGTTTAGGGAGTGGGAGAGAGGAGTTTTCACCTTTTAGGACTCTTTTGGGAGGAGGGATTAAGGAAGATGCCCCTTCCACATGCATGTGCTTCTTAAAAGGAGGAAGATTTTGAGCTGGTGATTCTGGAGCAGCAAAGTGACCTGTCAGGGTGGCTTCTCTGTTTGTTTAGACTTGGAAAGAAGGGTGAAGTGGAGGCCAGAGGCCTGGGAGGCCCCCTTGCATGGGTAGGCCTCAAAGCCTGCTGCCTGGAGATAATGAACAACTTTGATTTTTTTTTTCCCCTAACTTTTATCGGGGACCTGCCAGGTGTTGAGAAAAGACACAGGGAGAGGCAGGGACCACCCCTCTTCCTATAACCTCCCAGGTTCTGACAAGGCTTGGGTAAAGCTGGAACAAGGCTCTCCGGCTGTTAAAAAAAAACAAACAGAAAGCCCCCAAAACACCAAAAAAAATTTTTCCAATCCTTTCCTTGGGGATTAAAAACAAGGGGAGAGAAACAAACAAACAAATAAACAACAGCAACTGGCCTGGATTACCTGAATCATTAATTTAAGCCAAAGGCTCCCAGATAATCCTGATCCTGAAGACCAGGCCCTAAGCCAGGCCTGCTCAAATTTTTGCTTGTTTGTTGGGAGGAGGTCAGGGTGGGAACTTGGTTGAGCTTCTTGGACAATTCATTCAAATTGCAGAATAGAGGGCAACCAGAAGTAGAAGAGGGAGGGAGAAGAGATGTGCGAGTTGTGGAGGAGCTGGGGATACTCCTCGCCTCTCTCCCCAAATTCTGGGGTGGAAGGTAACAATGGGACCAGTCGTGAAAATCTGTTGTTCAGTGTGTTTGGATTTATTTCCTCTCGAACCACTTGCTGGCTGGTCCTTGGAGTGGAGTGCGTGTGGGTGCGCGTGTGTGTGCATATGTGTGTGTGTGTGTTTTGGGGGGAATCACTTGGCCCTGGAGGTCTACTTTCTCCTCCCTCAATGGTGCCCTGGAGACAGCAAAACACGCTGCCTACAGAGTGAGGAAGTGGGATCCACAATTATCTGGAGTTATTTTATGTAATCAAGTGAATTAGAGGCCAAATCTGACTGTAGCTCCTATCATCTTGAGGCAATTGACTTTGGGGCAGGACAAGGGGGTCTAATTGTGCTTGGGAAAAGGGAAGGGAAGCCTGAGGGGTGGACTTGGGGGGTCTTTTCAACCCTGTAAGGAAGTTTAAATGGGAAAAGAGGGGAAGAGAAAGAAAAGGAACTTGAGATCCATAGTCTTTTCTAACTTCGCTCCTTTGGTTTCAGAGGAATTTATCTCCATCTCTTCCCAAGGGCGGAAGAGACGAAAGCAAGCGAGGAGGAGAAAAATTCTCTTTTCTTTCCTAAGCTTCTCCCTGAACTTGCCGAAGGGACGCTCTAGCTCAGGGAAGCAGCAGGATCATCGGGACAGTTCTTTCCTCTGCCTTCTTTGGGGCTTCAGTTTCTCCCTCCTCCTCTCACACGTATGCACAGAGTTGCTCTCTGTCCCTCCTGGTCTGACAAGGGGAAACATCAGAAATCCACAATTCTTGACAAATGAAACAAAACTAAACCCCCTTACATTGAAGATTCTGGCCTCTGGCCTTCCCTCCAGTGGGTTCCAATCTCTCTTTGGCCTGAGCTCTCCTTTCCTTGGGCCTGACCACCCAGGATGGGATCAGGGTGCCTGAGAGGGCGGGGTGGTGAGTGGGGGGCCCCAGCTCCAGCAGCCTGGGTCCCCGCCGCTCCCGCTCCACGCCATGCTGCCACAGCCTCCCTGGGAAGCCGAGGGCCGAGCTTTTATGGAAGTTGGGTTGAGCAGAGGGGAAAGGCTGGTGGGGGGGCGGGGAGGACGCAGCCAGGTTCACGGGGAGGACACAGCATTTTCTCTCCCATCGCCTTTATATTCGGCAGCGCCTCTGACCTCTCCCCCACCCCCACCTCCGACCCTCCCAAGCCAGCCCTTGCTCAGCCCCTGGCCTCCACAGAGGATGCCACTGCTTTTGCAGGGCTGGGGATTTCTTGCCCAGAGTCATGGGAGAGGCCGGGCGCTGAGTGCCTGCTGGCGGTTGGACCTCTCTGCAATGGCTAAGTTAAAAGAAGACGGGGTGCACGCGGCAACGCCAGCCGTCCAAGGTCCTCCTCTCCCAGCACCAGGAGATGCCCACAGGTCACAAGTCCCCCTGCCATGTAAGTAGTTAGCACTGGATCTGCCCAGGGCGAGGAGCACAGCAGTTTCAACTCCTGCCTCTGCTTGCCATTCAATGCGTAGCTGAACTCCCGGGCTTGGGGACGGATTGGGGACGGAAGGCGGGAAGTCCACTCAGGAGCAGAGGGCTTCTGCTGGGGGGGATGGAGTTTCGGTGCCGAGTCCTGCACCTGGGGAGTGAAGGTGCTGGGCTCAGGAAGGAGAAGGTGTGGAGGGAAAGGGAGCCTCGGTGGGGGAAGGACTGGGGAACTCGAGTTCTCTGAGGGCGCCTTTCTGCTGCTTGTGTGAAGTTTCCTACAAAGTTTTCTCTGCAATCTGTGCATCAGCTTTTTTGTTTTTTTTGTTTTTTTTTTTCTTTGTCTTCGTGCATGGACTTAGGGGATTGCAGCTCAAAGCTGCCTTGCTGCTGTGAGATGTATGTGTATGTGTGTGTTTGGGGGAGTGGAAGATAAAGCAAGGGGTTCTCCAGAGCTTGGGACCAGGGTACCGTCTCCTAGGCACCATTTGCTTGTCCAAGGTTAGGGAAGCGGACTCTGGAGGGGGCCCTTCAGACTGACGCTGTGACGGGAGGAGCAGGGTACTGGCCAGCCCACCTCTGCCTTCTGCCTGGTCCTGGGGGAGCATGGGATTGCCCTCACAAAGCTGCTTCTCCTAGTTATCCACAGCTGTTATCTGGTGCCCCACCTTCAGAGAGCTAATGCTAAGAGGCCCTTCCCAGGCTTGGGAAAAGAGACGGAGGATCCCCCAAGTCCAGCGGCCACCAGAGCAGAGGGAGTATTTATTACCTCTCTGGATATCATTATCTAAGAATACAATTTTATGAACTTCCTAATCTGTTAGCTTGATTTATCTAGATGGGCAGGAGCCCAAAATAAATATTTGGGGGATTTGGTAGGAAAAAAGTCTCTGCCTGTGACCAATCTTTCCGATAGAACTGATCACCCCTCTCCCCCTAACTTGGCCCGCTTTCCCTGCGCCCCACATGCGCAGCCCCATTTGCGTGTTTCTCTGCAGCGCGGGGCTGTTCTGGGCTATGGGAGTTTTCGTTGCCTCTTGAGAATCAGGAATGGCCTTGTCCACTGTCTGAACCAGAGGCCTGAGGAGGTCCCTCAGCCACCTTAAAATCTGTGTAGCTCCAGAAGCTGGGATGCCTTTTGCATTTGGTAGCAGAGGGAAACCAAGGTTTGCTCCTCTGCCCCCCAGGCCCAGGAGCCCCTTCTCAGGCCTGGCTCTGCCTCTACTCCCCGGAATTTGTCTTCTCTCCTCTCTGGGGTCAGCTCCGTAGCTTCTTTACACCGAGGGCGCATCGGGAAGCAGAGCCCACATCCGCGCAAACAGGGCAAGGGCCTGGGCCGCCCCATCTCCCTGCTTCCCAGCCCTGCAGATGCGCTGGCTGATAAATTAGGAGGCAGGGAAGAGGAGGCTGGGCAGGGAGGATCTCCCACGGCTGAGGGCGAATAGGTTACAGAGGCCAACAAACCGACAGGGCTGTTTGGAATGTCCAGGCCCCATCAGCCATCGCCGCTTTCCCAAGATGTAGGGTCCCCTAGGGTCTCCTCTTCCAGCCTCGATGGGGTACGGGTCCAGCCTGAAGAAGTGCCACCTCGGCTCTCTCCTCCTTTCTGACCCAGTCCTCCCAGGTGGGAGAGGGCGTCAGCGTGAACTTCCGGGGAGAAGCCTGGGAGCGGCACGGGAGGCCGGGGTCTTCGGGACGGGCACAGGGCGGCGGCTCGGCCCGGCTCCCTCCCGGCTCCCTCCGGGCTCCCTCCCGGCTCCCTTCTGGAGCGATCGGGCCCTGAGGCTGGCGACGGCGGGCCCAGCCCGGGCAAAGGTGAGGGGCGCCCGGGCTCCAGGGCTCCGGGGCTCCGGGGTGCTCCAGCCGGGCCGACCGGGCGCCGCATCGCCTGTAGCTGGGTCACGACCCCGGCCCGGCCGCGGACAATAGGGCCCTGGGGGGGGGCGCAGGCTGCTGACCGGCCGGGCGGGTTCACAGCGCGGTGAACTCCGCTCCACCCCGGGCTCCCTCGCTCCTGGGAGCCCGGCTCCCTTTTCTCTGCCCTAGTCCACTTTTTTTTTTTTTTTTTTTGCATGGAAAACCAAGCACAGCCTCAGCTCCTCCTCGGCCCCCCAACATCCCACCGTTACCGCCACCAAATCAGACTTCATTTTCTTTAGGAATGAAAACCCCGTTCTCTGCCCAGTCACCGAGCCGGGGAGTGGGACCCTCCCAGGATTTTTGTGGGGCGCAGAGAGGAGAAGCACCCCAGGCGGCCCACCCACCAGCAAGTGGTCTCCTCCATCATGAGAATTCCGGGCCAGGACGGTCCTCCCCGCACCTCCACCCCAAATCTTAGGAAGAATTGCTTCCCTCTTGCCCGGGCCTTTGTCTCTGGGCACCAGATTAGGATCAGGGCTGTTGTAAAAGGGGGAATGTGCTCTCTAACCTGCGGGGCAGGGACGGGACTGGGCTGTCGGGGGGGGGGGGGGGGGGGGGGGGGCGTGAGTGGGGGGTGCGGAACCTGGGAGTTGTCCCCCAAGCAGTGTGTTCGGGCTCCTTGCTCTCTCCCCATCCCAGGGAGCGCCTGGCTCTTATTTGTGACTGTCCCTTTGGGCAGTAGCACAGTGTTCGCAACTTTGTACACGTGGAGTCTCTGCACTTGCCAGAACAGACCTTGGAAAATAAGGTTGCAGAAGAGCGGTTGGTTCTAGCTGGAGGCAATTAAAAAAAAAAAAAGGCAGGCAGTTTGGTAAGAGGAGAAAATGGGGGAGGTATGGAGTGTTCCCCACGTCCGTTTGCTCCTGCCTTTCCCCAGCTCCCCACCTCAGCCCTCTCTTGCCTGGCCAAGCGCAGAGGTGAGGTGGAGGGATGACCCCCACCCCCTACAACCCAGAAACCTTTCTTCCATTTCGACCCATTTTGCAATGCGACTGCCTGTAGCCCTGTCTTCGCTTGGGCTTGGCCGTTTTGGGGTCTCCGACTGGCACTTCTACTGCTTTCTGTGCTCCATTTCCTCACATCCTTGCTCCTCTGCCCTTCTCCTCCGCAGCAATCCTCTGGGACCAGCCCCAGCCCCAGCGCTCCTCCCAGAACCTCCCTCCAACCGAGAAAGCAGAGAAGGGGAACCAAAATGGGGGGGTCAGCAATCTGGGCGGCACAGCTGAGGTTCAAAGGTTCCTGGCTGAGCCTCCAGTCCAGGCCACCTCAGGAGGATGGGACCGGCCACTCCAGAGCCAGCAGCAAATAGAACAAGGTTTTACAGCCGGGCAGATGTCAGTTTAGCCAACTCACTCGGATTCCCCTTTATCTCCTCCACCAAAGAGGCTCCAATCCCCACTATACCTTTGTTCTCTTTCCTTTCCCCCCATCTCCCCCTCCTCTTCCTCCGTTTGATCCTGCCTTTCCCCCTCAAATTATTTCTTTAGATCTGAAAGCATCTGTTCCTGCCCGCCCCTCCCCCCACACCCTCCTTTCCTCCTTTGCCTCCTCCCTCCACTTCTGGGAGTCAAAGAAGCCCCCAAATGGAGGGCCTCTGGCTTCTAGCCTGCTCTGCTGCCCCAGGGCCCAGAGACCTGTGAGGCCAACCCTTGAGAACCCCCACCCCCGCCCCCATCACTTACATTTCATTCTCCCAGCTGGAGAGGGCCCCGGAATTGCAGAGTTTGAGTCTTGGCCCCCAGGGACCAGTCTCTTCTCCCACTGGGACAGTTACCCATTAGATTCAGGTGAAGGCGAGGAACCTGAGGTCGAAGGGTTTGGTGCAGAAGTACTTAGGTAATTGCCTCAGTTCTCTGGGGGCTCTATTGGGCTCCAGAGTTTGAACATATCTTCATATCCTGACTATAGAGGGGAGATGGCCTTGGCAGGAGAGCCTGCCCCTTCCCTTGATGGCAAAGTCATTTTCTGAGCAATTAGAATGCCCCTCGACCCCTCGGAGAATTCCATCACCCAAACAGGGGAGACCCAGACAGTGTCCACACTGTGCACATTAGAGGGCCTCCTTTCTCTCTCTTCTCCAAAATAAAGAAGAAGCATATCCAGAAATACGTGGTCTCCAAAGCTTCAGGAGAGGGTGGTAAAGCCAGTCAGGGTAAACAATAGACTGTCTTTTCCTCGCTTATTCCAGTTCGGTCTGAGTCCAGATAATTCAGGCCAAGACTCTTGAACTCTGGCTGGTAGGCCTGTCTTTAGCAAGAACCCACTTTCCATCCCAGAGCACCAGGACCATCCTAAGGTCCTTGCCCTAGTTAGTGCCCCCCCCTGCCCCGCCCCCCGGGCCCCGTTGAAAATTGGTAGAAGAGTAAGTCCTCTGCTCCCTCCCTTTCCTCCAGCTCCATCCTGAGAGTTAGCCCTGCCTGGCATCCTGCTCCCTCTCCTGTCCTTGAAGACCAGTGGTTGGCCAAGAGCCCCAGATTCATGCTCCCCGTGGCTCGCCACTCAGTTTCCATGGCAATGAGAGGCAGCCCAACTAGTCCCTGCCCTTCCACTGCCTGGCTAGACCTATCCCAGCCAGGATGTTCTCTGGGGGAACCTGACCTAAGAGAGATACAGGAGACAGGAGTCTGTGTTTTGTTAGGGCATCTTTGCTAATTAGTCAGGATGGAAGAGGGCAGGCGGGGAGAATCCCTCCCTCAGGCCTGTGACTTCACGCGGCCCTTTCTCTCCGCATTCTGTTCACATCTGCGTGGGTCGGTGACTTTGCTGAGGGCGTGTGCGCGTGTGTGTGCACGTGTGTGCACTCGTGCATGCGTGTGCGTGTGAGTAGAGGTAACGCATGACAGCAAATACCGTCCCGGCTAGGGCGCCTGTGAAATAGGCTCTTCGACTTATCACTCATGTCCCTGATAACAGGCTCCCGCTGTTCCCTCTCCACACGCTGCTCTCCAAGGCTTGCCGCTTTCCTGAAGACCGTGTGGCCTGAGGACTCACCCTCCATCCTGCGACTTGGCTCCTTGGGCCCCTTGGGCCCAGGGTGACTGCAGAAGGAGGCGGAGCCAGAGGCCTCTGGAAGATTAGATTCCTCATTTAATACTTTCACTTTTTCCAAGTTAAACCCAAACCACAAACATTTATCTAACCCTCCAGCCCGCAGTGCTCTGCCCATAGGCAGGACCTGGGAAACCATGGGCACCATCACACCAGCAGCAGCGATAGCAGAGGACTCTCCGAGGGCCGGCAGCTGCCTTACGTGGCCGTGGCGGTGGCGGTGGCGGTGGCGGTGGCGGTGGCGGTGGCCGTGGCGGTGGAGGAGGACGTGGATTGATGTATGAAAAGCACTTAGAGTAGTGCCCGGCATACAGTAGGCTTTCAATAGGCTGTTTTGCCGTTGCTGTTGTTGTTGTTGTTCTCCTTCTTCTTCTTCCTCCCCCCCCCTCCTCCTTTTTCTTTCCAGTAACAATAACAGGCATTTTCTTAAGCGCTTACTATAGACCAGGCACTGTGCTAAATTTCTACTTCATGGAGCCTTACAATAACACTGTGAGGACGTCGTTGTGTGTCTGCGTTTTACACTAGAGGAAGCTGAGAGAGGCCCAGGAGGCTAGTGACAGGCCCCCCCCTCCCCAGGCAGAGCCAGTATTCCAGTCAGGCTTGCCTGACTCCAGAGTGGGTGCCCTGAACCCCTGTAGTTCTTTGCTCACGGAGGCACCGGCCATCAGGATGGGCTGAGGTTAGCAGGGAGCACGCCAAGGCCACGGGGCCGTGCCAGCCTGAGCGCAAGCAGGACCTCCAGTAACCTGGGCTTTGCTCCTCACTTGGCCTTGGCAGGTTCTTGTCCTCCTCAGCAGGCTGCGACCCAGTGGTTCTCAAATCTTTTGGTCTCAGGGTCCCCTTACACTCTTAACAGTTATTAAAATCTCAAAGAACTTTGCAAATATGGGTTATACCTATCAATATTTACCTTATTACAAATTAAAACTGAAACCTTCTAAAAAAATCTTTGAAAACAATAATTACGAATCCATTACATTTTAACATAACCAACTTTTCAGGAAAAATAACTCTATTTTCCAAAACAGTTTAGTGAGAAAAATGTCACTGTTTCACATTTAATGTCTAGCTTAATAGAAGACGAATGGATTCTGCATTCAATTTGTGGCAATACGCTGTTTTGGTTGAACTACGTGAAGTACATAGCCTCCTGCAGATAAGTAGTTGGGAGAGGAAGGACCTCTCGTGGAGCCCCTTAAAGGGTCTTCAAGAACCCCCAGGGAATCCTTGGACTATATCTTAAGAACCAATTGAACTAACCAGCAGAAGCCACTCCATACATTGGATCATTGGCGGTGCCTCTAACTCCAGAACCTACCATCATTTCACTATTCCGTGTTGTACCCGGAATGTGTTATCTTAGGCAATTTATCCAATTTTTCTGTTCCATAGATAGATTAACAGATAGAAAGATAGATACATAGACATACATATATGTTATGTATGTCGTAGATACGTACTCATCATTTTTTAGTATGAAAACGTAGAATAAAATACAAATTTATAGATGAAATGACCTTGCTAAGTTTAGCCCTGTTTGAGATGGGCAGTTTAGCTATTAATATCAGTCTTGTTTTTTTTTTTAATTTTATTTATTTATGATAGTCACAGAGAGAGAGAGAGAGAGAGACAGAGACACAGGCAGAGGGAGAAGCAGGCTCCATGCACCGGGAGCCTGATGTGGGATTCGATCCCAGGTCCCCAGGATCGCGCCCTGGGCCAAAGGCAGGCGCCAAACCGCTGCGCCACCCAGGGATCCTATCAGTCTTGTTTTTGAGGAGGGGAAACAGAGCCAAAGTGGGTGATGTGACATGCTGAAGACGACATGCTTAGCAAATGGTGGACAGTAGACTAGAACCCCTGTCCTCTGACTCCTAGACCTGTATTTACCCACTCAGAATCCCTCTCAAAAAAAAAAAAAAAGAATTCCTCTCTAGAGACATGGCTGTATCATGCGTATGGGAGGTGGGTGTGTGCCATGCATAAATTCTTTATGGAAGAATGTATGATGGTTGTATTTATCTGAACATAACTATGTGTGGAGGAGAAAACTACCTTGCACCTGCGTCTAAAGTTATAGTTTTGTCAAGAGGCACAAGGCACCAGCCTGACAGTGTTTTTTCCCTCCTCACCAAGCTCTCCATGTGTCTGTAGTCCTGGGCTTGATCTGTCCATTGTCAGGAACAAGCCTTCCCTCCAGATCTCCTGTTGGTACCTTCTCACCGAGGGTGTGTATATTGCCCAGATCTTCACATGCGCACACGCAACAGGAGTAACAATCTGACATCCCCTTCTTTTCTTCACCCGAGCATCATGTCTAACATGTTTTCAGAATAAGTGATCTACAAGTGTACAACCAAGGAAAGCATAGCTGTGTGAACCAAGGTGTGTATCTGTCTCCATAGATGCAAATGTAGAGCTCTTGGGTGTCCATATACTTGTCTGGGCAAGCCCCATGCAAATGTATGAGCAACTGGAGTCTCAGTTATTTCATTAATCTGATAGGTATTTATTCACAAATTCTATATTTTATGGCTGTGTGAGACTCATGTTTATGCAGGATCCACTGAGAAGAACCTTCGGTCGGAAGTCAGGCTGCCTGAATTCCACTCCGAGCTTTCTGCTCGGTAAGCAAGTCCCTTACCCTGTGAGAGCCTCCACTTCCTCATCCTTATAATGGGGGAAACAGTCTCAGCTTCATCTCTGGGGACATAGTGCCTGAGTGAACATGATTCTTTTTTTTCACTATCGAAAAGTCCAAACACAATAGTAGAGAAAACAATATAATCAAACATTCATATATCCGTCACCTCACTTTAACAATGATCTTACCCATGGCCAATAGAATTTGATCTACAAGGAACCCAACACTACCTCATATATTTTGAAACAAAATCTCAGGCGTCCTATCATTTCTCCTATGAACATTTCAACGAACACCTCTAAAAGATACTCTTTTTTATGACATAACCACAATATTATTATCATACCCACCTAAAAATTTTTTAGTAAAACTTGTTAGATTTTAAAGAGTGGAGAAAGGTCTTTGCCAATGCAGAGAGGCTGACTCCCTTGTGCCTCATGCTGAGTTGATGAATATCAATAAGGGAAAATGAGTAGAATGGGGAGGAAAGGATGAACTTTTCTTTTTTATTTCCATCTTAAAATCCTAGTTCAACTCCAGACACTCCCCTCAACTCAGTAGGTCCATTAAAAATGGGCTGACAGGGGACCCTGGAGGTCTAGAGCTGGTGGAGGCGGTCAGAAGGGGCCCTTGGAAGACTGTGCAGATCTCATTTTGGAAGAAAATAGTTGTTGAGCCAGAAGGAAGCTGAGCAGAGGGCCTGCCCAACCATTCTCCAGCATCAGATTTCATCCTTGGGTTGCCAGGCACAGACTTCACAGCATCTGAAGTCTCACTAGAGTTACTGATCTCCAAAGGCCTGCAGACACGTAATAACATCCTCCTACAGAAACCCGAGAGCAGATGCGCGCAGAGGCTCAGGCAAATCCACCTGCCCATACTCAGGCCGTGTACAAACACATGCAAACCCTCAGAGACAGATGCAAACGTACAAGTACATATCAGCAAACTTAGCCATGTGGGAAAACACAGAGACGCAGATCCAAACACACTCAGACCGATGTGGACATGCAGGGATCCAAACAAAGTTCTAGAACAAAACCACAAAGAGCCAAATACAAAAGCCTGGACACGTGCAAACACACATTATGCCACCTTCACTCACGACCAGTTAACACGGCCAAGGTCCATTGTAGCTGGCTCCTTCCCTCTCGTCCCATCCAATGCGTCACACATCAGCCAAAGCTACAATCTGTGTCACATTCTTGCAGATATGCACCAGAGAAAGTCATCCCAAGGTCGTCCCACTGCCCCTGACAGCATAAGTTCTCTGTCCCCCAGTTCTCTCTCAAAAGACAAGGCTAGGAGTACTGTGGTGTTGTATGTATGACGTGAGGGTCCATATGGACACACGTTCCTCTGCCCTAAGAAGTCTGCTCAGCGAGAAGGGGGAGGACACTGGCCGTGTCCAGACTGTAAGTCAGCCGAGACCGACAGGAGAACATTGCTTTGCCGACACTGTCCTACAGGTATGAGTGGGCTGATTTCTCGCCGAATTGGTTAACCCACGTGTGTGTCTTGGCATCTTATAGACGTGGCCCGAGAGTGCTTTCTCTGGGCCTGAGTGAGGCTGCGTCAATTGTCGGGTATGGGTTTGACTCTTTTTAATGAACTTCCCAATCCATTCAAAGAATAAGGTGATGCTGCTGAGCGGATCAGATGGTGCTTGGCTAGGCCCTGCGTGGCCACAGGGTGGTGGCTGAATCAAAAACGGTGGCCAGAATCCGACAGTTTAAAAATAAAATCCATCGATTAAGCAGAGATAAACCAGTGGGGCTCTTTGGCACTATGTTCACCCAAACCAGTCAACTGACTCAAATGTCCTCGTTTCAACCAATTTTGGTGAGATGCAGCAGCAGCCACAGCATCGGACCCGGGGGACCCAAATACGCTTGCACTGAAAGCTGAATCTGCACTGGCATTTAGGGTAGGGGACGGGCTGGGTAAGCGGCTGTACGTCTTTCGGAAGGCTAGAGCCATGGTGCAGGGCTGTGTGTGTGACTGGATGAGGACGTGTGTCTGGCCCTGTGCCCGTTTACAGCCGACATCACTGGCGAGGAGGTACAACCTGTGGAGTATAACCGGGGTTTCCCTCTGCACCGAGTCACAGGCTCATGTGGAAGGGACCTTCGAGCTCATGTGGAAACCGAGGCTTGGACAGTTTTAAATGCCCAAGATCACGCAGAGGAAAAAGGGCTGCGGCACACTCAGACACCATGGGATCCGCTAGGGTCGCCGTAATCACGCACCACAGACCAGGCGGCTTAAACAATAGAAATTTATTTTTTCGCGGTTTTGGAGGTTTAGGAGTTCAAGATCAAGGTGTGGGCAGGGTTGGTTTCTTTGGGGGTCCCTCTGTCCTCGGCTCGTAGATGGTCTGCCCACGAGGTCCTGGCTTCGGGTGGCCTCTCCTCGGTGTCCGTGTCCTCGTGTCCTCCTCCTACCAGCAGGCCCGTCCGGCTGGACTAGGGCCCAGCCGTGTGACCGCGCCTTACCTCTGCTGCTCATCAAAGGGCCCATCTCCACATGCCTGGCGCGCCGAGGTCCTGGGGACTAGGCCGTCAACACACGAATTTGGGGAGGAGGGTGATCCAGCCTGTAGCCGACCCCAGGACTCCCAGTCCAGCGCTGTTGTGCACACAGCAGTGGACAGTTCAGTTCTGTCCCTGAACTGGTTCAATTTCGTTTTGTTTCTTAGGGATGTGGACATTGTTTAGGGCCAACATGAGACTTAAAGATGTTTCTGGGCCAAGGCCCGGGGGCCCTGAGTGAGCACTGCCCGAGGAATCTAGGATTAGACGGACCAGCAAATGCTGGGACAAGTAACCAGAATCTTCGGCCTGGAAGGAACCTGTGAGGTTGACTTGCCTGGACCAGGGGATGAGAATTCACGTGGTGCATTCAGAGTTGACAGTCGTCTGAAGACTGGGGACAGGGCGGGGCGGGGGGGTGTACTGGCAAGTTCCTTCTTATGTATGATCAGCATTCCTTGTGCTAATTAAGCTCACCCCCCCATCCCTGACCTTCAGTCCTCAGAATTGGACAAGAAGACAGGGTTCTTGTTTTTTCCTTTGAAGCTTGGAGAAGGCTTTACAGCATATTAAGGAAACTTCTCTCTCAGGGACAACCTCTTTCCTCATGTGAGGCTGGAGGGTGGGGAAATCAGAGGCAACAAAGTTGTGCTTACCCCTTTGCTTCCTGCCTGAGATCTTCAGCCCCTCTCCAGGCCCTGGCCAGCTCTAGGGGCTGGTGTAGAAAAGGGGGAGCACAGAGTCCCCCAACTTCACAGAAAGCACAGGTGGGCTCCGGTGGGATTATGGAGCATAGTGTGGACACGATGGAGCCTGTGCCCAGAAGTGGCCGCCACCAAGCAGGAGGGCCTACATCACTCTGGTGGTCGCTGCTGCCTGTGCTCTCTGCGTGAAAAGCCAGCTTGGATCCTGGCATCCAGAGGGGGCAATTTAAAAAGTATCCAGCTGAAGTGCAAAGAGAGCCAGATGCAGCACAGCTTAGGGATCAAAATCCCTGGGTTCTGGTCTCTGTCTGAGCCTCAGTTTCCCTTCCTTCACAGTGAAGTGGTTCGATTAGGTCATCACTAAGATCCTTCCAGCTCTGAGCAAAAACTAGAGGATGCTGGGGGGCAGGGAAGGAATACTCTTTGTAGAAAATCAAATGATGGACTATGTGTCTCCGTGAACCAAACCAGGCACAGAAAACTCTCCATCTTCATTCCAGAGTTGGTGGGGGGTGGGGAAGAGGGGGTGTTAGCTGTGGTGTCTCCTCATTTGACAACTCAACCTTTTCCGCAGAGCCCCTGCCGGCACACCACGGGGAGCTGTTTCCCTTAGGGACCCTGACCCAGAGAGGAGGCAGGCAGAGACAAGATGGGGCAAGACAATGGGAGGGTATTTGCCTGATGCCAGCGGTCAGGTAAAAGCGGAGAAATTAGCCCCCTATCTGCTTAGTTTCAAATATCAGAATAAAGGGATCCCATTTTATAGCTTTCGTCTGAAGTTAATGGATAATGAGATGCAGGATCAGCCTTATGCAGTGATGCAGTTTAAAGCCCCTGGGAAGACTCTGTTTCCCCCTCCCCAATTACCTCGCCAGGGAAATGCCGTGAGTCCCACCATTAGAGCACATGGTGTTAAGTGCAGTCCTCTGCAGATCACATCCTTTCAAATACAAAAGCACCGCTGGGATACTTCATCAAACACGGATAGAACCAGAAAGGCAGCGCTTGGTGGGGGAAGCTCAGGGAGTGAGGGGTTCTGAAGATTAATCTCTAGATACTTCTCAGAGTCACGTTGGCTGACCCTTGCAAGAAAGGTAGACTGTGCTTGGGGAAGTGGGAACTCAAGGACTCCTCTAGAACCCCGAGGCCCAAACTATGGGAATATTTCTAGTTTCAGGAAAGGGGTGGACTCCAGGTGGTGAGGGTAGTCATTATGTGAGAGATCACAGGGGCTGCCAGGAAAACTGAATTCAGAGAGATGAAGATGCCAAGTGTACGTGCCCTTGGATTGGCCACTGTAGAAGCCACTGAAGAAGTAGGCCCCTGTCTGTATGTCCACAGGATGTAAAACTATTTCAGAGAAAAAAAAAAAAAGTCAGTTTCATTTCCATGATTATCTGCTGTTTATCTAACCCAGGAGGCATGACTTGGAAGTGTTAGAACGTAGCAGATGGGGAAACCTGGTTCAAACCTGGCTTTGTGACCTTGGGCAGGTGACTTAACCTTTCTGAAATTACATTTCCTCATCAAATTTTGTGTAAAGCACCTGGCATATAGTCATTGTCTATAAACGGAAGCGATTATATTTATGAGTATTGAGGGGGCTTTGAGGCACTATCCATAAATCAGAACCAAGTCGTGGAATGAACGGCCACCGTGTTCAGAACAAACCAGAAGCCCACATCCTGACAGTTCGTGCATAATGTTCTTTTTACCCGGATGAATCCAGTTTATTTCCTAAACTTAATTTTATCTCCCAAGATCTGGTCATAAAAGGTGCAGAAAGTGTTCTGGATTCCTCTAAGCAGCCTGGAAGCCTTAGGTTTGGGGCCCGGATAGCTTTATCCACAGACACGATGGATGGCTGCCTCCGTGATAGGGATTAAGAAAAATCATAAACTTCGCTCACACAGATCTATATCATGCCGCCTGCCATGGGTCGGAAATTCCATCATTATGGCTATTTCCTTCCATTTGGGCAATGGCTCCTGAAGGCCTACACCAAGAAGTCCGGTGTCCCTGGAGAATGTGCATGCCAACACATTGGTGTCTTCCTAATCTGGCAATCTGGTTGTTACCCAGTAGACAGATTAGAGTGGGGCTCAAGACAAGTACGTTTCGATAGGACTGGGGACATGAAAGGGCCAGAGGCAGACAGCGACAGAAAAGCTTGAGGACTAGGGAAAGAGGAAAAGACACCAAATAGGTTATGGGATCCACCAAAAATGTCGACTATGCACCTATGGTTTAGAGAGCTAAGAAGCAGATTCAATTCTAACTCTTTATATTGACTCTTAAAATAAAAGATTTTATTTATTTATTCATGAGAGACACACAGACACAGGCAGAGGGAGAAGCAGGCTCCATGAGGGGAGCCCAATGTGGGACTCGATCCCCGGACCCCAGGATCACGCCCTGAGCTGAGGGCAGATGCTTAACCTCTGAGCCCCCCAAGCGTCCCCCTATATTGACTCTTTATATTCAGTTCATCTTTATAGTGACTCTACCTGGCTCTTGTGTTCTCCAGCCTGGACTGGCTTCTTCCCAGGAGCGACTGTGTGTGCTTGGACAGGGAGGTGGAGAGCTCGGAGTCTGCGTAGTCTGAGCTGCAACGTCCAGGATCTCCACGACCGGCCAAGTGGCCCTGTCTGTGGTCAGGACTGTCGTGATGCCGGCTGTAGTTCTCTGTCCTGGGTTGGGGCTGAGGAGGTGAGCAACTGGGACTCCAGGGGGCTCTTCGGGTGGTCCGAGAGACCACTCAGAATCTGTCACCCGAAAACACGTGTCTGGTTTGTGTTTTCATTATGATCTCTGAGAAGGTATGAATTTTTCTTTAAAAGCGAAAAGAAATGAATGTTCTAAGAAGGATAAGCATCGTCATGATGATCCTCTCTGGAAAAAATACACGCGTGAATATATAGGCATGTGTACATTTATAGACATATATACACGCGTGCACATGCCTTCCTTCCTTCCTTCCTTCCTTCCTTCCTTCCTTCCTTCTTTCCTTCTTTTCCTTTCTTTTCTTCAGTGCCAAAAGAGGCTACGGCCTCTAAGGCCTGGCCTGAACCACCTGGAAGCCCCTGGTGTGCATGTTACATCTGCAGGACGGGCCATACCTCTACACCTGCCTCGGATGTCCTGGCATCGCGGCATACCCGTCCCCTCCCTGACCCGTGTGCCTCTAAACCCTGTGCAGGCGATTTCTGCCCCCGGAGGAGCGATCAGAGAAGTAAGGGCTGGGTTCCGTCCACACCACCCTCAACATCGCTGTAATGTCAGGGAAACGGTATGAATCCTTAGAACTTGCTGGGGCTCAGCTACTCTCCTCCCCAACCGTTTCCCCCCCAGATGAGGGGGAAGGTTCCTGAACAGGGCGGGAGAAGGCTGAGAGTGGGCGAGGAGAATTGGGAAAGGGGAGGCTGAGCCGAACAGGTGTCAGCACAGGGAGGGGCTGCGCACATGCTCCTCTCTGAGAGGGGGACTCGGTGGATGGGGGGAGGAGGGGAAGCTGAAGGGTGGTAATTAGCCGATTATTGTTTCCCCCGGGTGTTGTGAGAATTCCTTAGGAGACACTTGTAAAAAAGCAGAGGGAAGACAGTAAATACACATCTAATGATATGCTAAATAAATTATTATTGTTATTATTATGACTATTATTATAGCAATTGCAACTTGCTCCTTGCGTCTGAGTTTCCACCAGAGATGGGAATTGGTCCCCCCACAGCCGGGCCTGCAGGCTGCCAACACCCCCGGGCTCCCCCCAGCCCCCGAGAGTGGTGGGAAGCAGGGCAGGGAGAGCAGGCCTGGGGAGCAGCCACTGTCCTGGTCTCTGCGGGGAGCAGGTCAGCTCGGCCCACGGCCTGCGGCCCACGGCCCACGCGAGGCCTCTGCCTGCTGCCTACTGTAGTGAAGGGCAGAGGAGGACAAGGGCAGGGGAACCGCCTGACTCCCAGGCAAAGGCACCCAGGGAGGGCGCGGAAGGGGAGGCAGCTGGAGACGGGGCGCAGGGAGAAGGGGGTGCCTAAATCGGGGATACTGGGCCCCGAGGTATCGGTATCGGAAGTCTGGTGGGGAGGGGGCGGACCGCCTCCATCTGCTTCTCAAAGGGGCTCTGGGCCTGGAAGCGGCTAGGAGCCCTGACACCCCAGAGGAAGGCACCCAGGACTCCCCAGGATCACCGGCAGTCCGGCCAGCATGTCTCCTTCCCGGCTTCTGGCCCAGGACAGCCAGGAGCTGACCTGCGGGCTCCGGGGTGTACTGGGGCGACCCCGCCCCGCCTGCCCGGGCTCCTGCTCAGGCAAACATATGAATGTGGGCCCCGTTCTCCCTCTGGGTGTTCCTTTCGGCAAGGCACCGCCATCCCCATGGGATTAGACACCCTGGGGAGGAAGGGGCTGGGGTCCCGGTGTGACTGAGCCCCCTCTCTGGACCTTGGACCCTCACCCAGACGCACGGCAGACTGCCCCCCAAAGGCTCACCCCTAAAGGCTCTCATGTTAAAAGGGAGTCAAATCTGGGAGAATCTTCCCTGCCCCAAGCCCACCCTTCCTACAAAACCAGACCCTCGCAGGGCAACTGCCTATCTTCGCCCATCTGCTGACGGTGACCCACCTGTCCCTAAACTCCGGGACCCGTTCTACAGGCACCAAATCCACAGGGAATGATGACGGTTTATAAAAGAACTATGCAAAATGACCTGATTAGGAGATATTACTGAATCAGAAAATTTGTGAGCTTTTTAACGTTTAAGAAAATTTTTTTTAAATATTCAGTCATTCTGATGCATTTGGTAGTAACCCTGGAGCCCGGCTGAGGCATAACAAGGCCTTTCCCTCCTGCCAGGGTGGCTGTCTCAGGCTGATTTATTTTTGTTTTATTTATGTATTTCTTAATGGACCAAGTGGTGGTTCCTCTTGGGCCCCTCAGGCTGACAGGCAGCTCCTTCCTCGCCAGGTCCCGCTCTGGGTTGGTTTTCATGTACTCAGGGGTCTGGGGAGCCAGGACGCTGGTGAGGGGGTGCCGAGGTACTCCGGAGAGGCAGGGCCTGGCTCTGGAGCCTCATGCCACCCCCCACTCCCCCGTCTCAGCTCGGGTGCTCTCTGCTGGGCACTAACCACTGGCCCCACCAGAGCCCACTGCCTCCAGCAGACACGGGCTCTGGGCCTGGCTCCAGTCACGGTGCCCAGGTGCCTGCTGGCCCGCAGGGTGGCCGCAGAAGGGGAGACTGCCTCTGTCCAAAGCTGTTGCACTGGTTGCCATTCTGTACTTCAACGCCTATCAGGCCACCCCTCTGTAGCCGGCGGCAGAGTCCCTGTCTTGGAGAAGCTCCGATCCCATGTGCAGGGGTGTGCGGGGGGTGGTGGCAGTTGGCATTTAACCACAGCCCAGGGGTCTTCACTCCCGTCCCAGCATCCTAGAGAACTTGGAAGCCCTGCCGGCCACTGACACTGAGTGCAGGGAAACTCCCACAAACAAACCATTGAGCAAAGGGGTCTGTGACTCCCTGGTTTAAAAGAAGGAAAGAAAGAATGAATGAACTGGGGCCAGGAGAAAAATGTCTTTTCTTCCGGGATGGTTGGTGGCCAAGGAAGGCTTGTGGATCCTGGGCCCAGTGATGCCTGGAAGGAGGCCGGTGGGAGAGCCAGGTAGATGTATGTAAACCGGGGCGTGGGGCGGGGGTGGGGGGGATGAGATCCAGAGGTGCCAATCCATGTTCCCCACTTATTAAAGTCAGGTCCTCCATAAAGGCCCATGGCTGTGCTGTTAGGGAGCTGGAAGGTCGAGCCTTCTGTACCCAGAAGGAAGGGAACCCCAAGCCGGGAGCCACAGAGCAGGAGTGGCACAGTGGTGCAGATATAGGTCCCTGAGGCCCAGGGCGTCAAAGAATGGGGCTGAGGAAGGCCTCCTGGAAACTCCCACCAGAACAAGCCCAACACTTGAAAATTCACCTCTGGATCCACCAGGCTCCCACCACACAGCCCTCCAGGGGCTCAGGAGGCCCAGGTGAAAGCAAGCTTTGTTTGGCCACAGCACCTGGCTTTCCTGGTCCTCTAACCAGAGAGCAGCAGCAGTGAAAGCCGCCCTGTCCCTGCCCGGTCCCTAAGCCTCTTCACCTCTGAGGCCTACCTACCCAAAACCAGGGTTCAAGAGAAGTGCCGAGAACGCAGTAGGGCCGAGGTGGCGGCTGACCTCCAGCGGCCTGCTCCCTCGTGGAGAGCTGGAGCGGATCTCCGGGTTGTGGTACTTACTGTTCACTGCCTCCCCTTCCTTGAGCCCCTCGCCCGCCCGTGGCCACCTGCCCTCCCCAAACCCGCACCCCATCTCCGGATGGGTGCCCCAGCTATGCCCCCGGCACCTTCCATTTGTCTTCTCTCCTTGAGGCTTCCTATGTTGTGTTTACCCTTTGGTAACTCCCTCCCCCCGTAAGTGGAGATCTCTGCTAGCTGATTTCCTAGATGGCCAGATCCTGCTTTCCAGTTGGTTCCCTGGAAACATTTCCGTGAACAAATGTCTCTCAGCCCCTACATATAAATATGTCTGCACGGAGATAGACTGGCCTAAGCCCCCATACACACACATCACGAGGTAATTACACCCTTATATACATACAGATATCTCTACAGAGTTATATTCACAAGTGTCTATAACTCCGCGGAGAGATAGCAGCGTGTACGTATAGGACTATAATTACTTATGTCTATTTTTATAACTATGTAGTTATAAATAGATATGCCTATATATAGTGATAATAATATAGAAATATCTCCATGGCCATATATGGCTCCAAGTGAATGCTCTAACTACCCTATATCACAATCAATAAGTATATATCTCCTGATACATAATTCCAGCGATATACATTTATCTATATAGCTGCTCAGAGATATAAATCTGTCAGGATATCAAATGTCCATAAAACTGGATGGCTATAAGAGAGTCGTATTTTTTCTCGTATATAAATCTGCTTCTGTAACTGTTGTATATGCACAAATACAATGGAAATAATTATATTTTCCTCAAGCATAAATCTGCAAATACAAGCACAGCACATTTAGGTATGGTTAGAGATAGAGCGATATTTCCCAGACATCAGTCTGTCAATAGAGCCACCGGTGCCTCCAAACAGAGAGAGTTATGTGGGGGTTATAAATAAAGTCTCCAGATGTGAAGGCATCAGGAGAACTAGGTGGAAACACGGCTCTAAGCCGGCCTTCCTCCTCCTCCTCCTCCTCCTCCTCCTCCTCCTAGATGTCCCCGAAGTGAGCAGGCTCACCTAGGCCAGGGTGCAGAGGTGTCCGGGCCCTGACATTCCCCCAAGGAGGGCTGGAGGCCGCTGGGCTCGGGGAGAGGGCCCAGGAGCCCCAGCAGCCCTCTCCGGGGGCTGGGAGCTCGCTCGGGCAGGCGCACGGGCCTGGGGGACAGAAAGGGGGAGCGTGGCTTGAGTCCCTCGGCCCGTCCCAGGCCCGGCAGCGGGGAGCCGGCGGCAGGGCGGGAGGCCCAGCGCCCGGGGCGGCCTGTCCCCTCGCGCCGCTCTGCTCGCCTCCGGCCGAGGAATTTTACTTTATTCGCGCTCCCCCGCCCGCCCCAGCCCGCGGGTCCTCAAGGCCAGGCCGCCGGGTCCCCTTTGAATCTCCGCCCGGCTCCGGCTCGGGCTCCGAGGTGACCCGGGGAAGTGTACTCCTCCGGCCCTTGCAGCCCAGACGGGCACCGGCCGTTGAAAAAGAACCAAAACCTCTGAAAAGGTTTGTGACTTAAATCTTTTAAAAGTTCTCACGGCTGTTTGTTATGGTCATTTCGCCCCCTTTCCTTTCTCTTCTAAAAAGTTGGCTAATTTGTGTTGTTATATTTACGCTTTGATTTCTTTTTTCTTTTCTTTCTTCTTCTTTTATTTCTTTTCCTTCCTTTCTCTTTCTTTCTTTCTTCTTTCTTTCTTTCTTTCTTTCTTTCTTTCTTTCTTTCTTTCTTTCTTTCTTTCTTTCCTTCTTTTTTCTTTCTTTCCTTCTTTTTTCTTTTTTTGGATACAATTGTTTTTAAAGAGGGGGATTTCGTTGGACCCGAAACTTCGGCGGGCGGCGTAGTGTGCGGCCAGCGCCCTCTCCCTGCACACCTGCCTCCCCGCCCCACCCCCGCCACAAGAAGTGCATTAGTGGGATTATCAGAAAATTGTACCTGGAGAGAATGAGGCGAACGTGGAGGGATCCGGGATCGCGGTCTCCTCTTCCTTTCTGGAAATCCGCTGGCTCCAAGCGCACCAAGGACAATTCAGCGCCTCAACCCCTCCTTCCTTCTTCTCCTTCTTTTGCTCTTTGGGTTTTTTTGTTGTCTTGTTGTTGTTGCTGTCGTTGTCGTTTTTCTTTGCTTGTGTGTTTGAAAAGCCCCTAGAAAGGGAACCTGCCCGGGCCTACCGGAAACCCGGCCCTGCTCTCCGGCTCCCGGGGCCGTACGTGCTTTCCTGCTTCCTTCCGACCCGCGCGGCCGCCCGGCACCTGTGTCCCCAGAGGGGCCGACCCGCTCGGCCACCGCCTCACCCCCCTCTGCCCCCTCGCCTCACCCTGTTCGCTCGCCCTCCTCTTCAAAACGGGGACTCCAGAGACTCCCCAAAGCCACTAATCACCCCCACATGTGGGAGCCCTGCCCTGATCGCACAAAGCCAAAGCCGGCGAAAAAGCAGCAGGCGGAGCGGCCTCCTGGCTCTCCCTCTCCTCCTCTGGCCGGAGGACCCGGGCGGACAGGGGTTCCCAAACCCGGCGCCCCCAGGGCATATAGGAAGAAGCTAACTTGCCTCCTCCCTCCCTTGTCTTCCCCTCAGATGCTGTGATGGTGACTCGGTCCCCTGGCCCCTCCTCAAAATCTCTCCTCTTGCATTTTATTGTTATCCTGCTAGGGAGGGACTGTTAACTACTGTTTTATTGTTATTTATTATTTATTGTTATTATGATTGTTGGTAGAGATTTGTTCACGGGGTTCAGGGGACAGCAGCCAGGCCCGGAGGGAGGCCTGCTTGTCTCTCTCTTTCTCTCTCTCTCTCTCTCTCACACACACACACACACACACACACACCCCTAGCACAGTGCACACACTCCAGGTAAATGCCCACAGATGCCTGCTGGATGCAGGCCCTGCACAGCCATTCACAGGATACAGGCGGCCTTCCACCCCGGCTGGCAAACAACACGCTGCCCACGCACACCAGCGTTCAGGCAACCACCGCCCCAGCCCCAGCCCCAGCCCAATGCCCAGACCCACGCACAACCAGCTTGTAAGGAAAGCAAAATACATAAGAACCCACTTGCAAAGCTCCCTTCTCTCCCACAACCTGGAGGGGTGAGTCAGGCCTCTGTCTCTTTCCCCCAGTCTCTCTCTCTCTTTCTCTTTTTTTTCTCCTTGTTTACAGCTTCAGAGAGCTCAAGGCCCATAAATCTTGAGGGGCCTACAGAGCGCAGAGCACATTTGTATGCATCGTTAGGACTCGCTAATACCTAAGCCCATTAACGAGCGTGTATGCGCGTGGTTTCCGGTGTGTATTAACTTATAGTTAAATTCTGGAGGAAAGGGCATTGTGAATTAACATATACCAAATCCATCACCGGCTTTTGTCATATCATATTAGTCAGCCATGAGTTTTGGGGAGCAGGTTGCTAGATTTGGGGTGTACCCACCCTCCAAACTTTCTGGAGCGAGTCTGGGGGGTGGGTTTAGGGGAAGACAGACACCCCTATTCCAGCCCCGGTCATTCAGGGACTCCTGGCCCGTGGCCGCGGACCTGCAGGATGGTGGAGGGGCTGGGGACCTGCCCGGAGGCTTTGGGCGGTGGAGGGAGGCCGCGGGCCAGGGGGAGGCCCTGAGGGCTGCAGGGCTGCAGGCCAGGACCGTGCTGGGGCCGCTTGGGCCACGGGGACGCTTGGGCCGTCTGGTTTCCGCTTTGGAAGAGAGAAGAGAAAAGGCAAGTGGAGTCGCTAAACTTTAATTAAACCGAAGAGGAGGCGGTGGGGGGAGGGAAAAGAAAACAAAACCGATGGGAGGAGGAGGAGGAGGCCGAAGGCCAAGGAAAGGAAGCGGCCGGCGGGAGCGGGAGGCCCGGAGGTTTCTGCAGGGCCGCAGCTGGGCCGTCCCCCACCCGGCTGCTGCCCGTCCGGGACGTTAGCTCCAGCCCTCTGCTAAACAGACGCATAGAATTTAAAACAAAAGATTTTATTAGGAGAAAGGGGGAGAAAAGGAAAAGGATAAAAGGGAACCAAAAAAAAAAATGAAGAAAGAAAGAAAATCCTTTCTAATTATACAGCACGTTTCAGCCAGGTCTTCCTGGTCCCAGCGACTCCGAGCCTCTTGGAACCCCAAAGATCTGTGTAATCGGGCCGTGTAGACAGAGATGAAAGACGCCAGTCCTGGAGAGAAAGGGGGGAGTGGACGGTCCCTCTCTTGGGGTCCCGGAGCAAATGCCAAAGACAAGCTAAATTATTGTGTCCGTGTGGATGCCGCCGCCTATTTAAACAGGGCGAGCGGGCTGGGGGTGCAGGGGGCAGGGGAGGGGGCGGCCCTCCCCGCGCTGTGAACTTTAGCGGGGCCGCCGCCTGTCAGCCCCAGAAAGCGTTAAAGGTGCAGAGCCCGCGCCAGCCTCGCAGCCGCCTTTGTACGCGTGATTTATGGCTTCAATCTTGGTTCACCGAGAGTTCACACGGCTTTCGCTGCTGTTGAAGGTTAAAAGATGGTCTTCGCTTGACAAGTGGGACTATTGAAAATTCCTTCTTCTTCGGTTTTTTTTTTTTTTTTTTTTTTTTTAAGAAGCGAAGAGCGGAGACTCAGAAGAGAGCACATTTGGGGGGAGGGGACGGAGTTGCAGGTGGGGGAAGTGGTGGGTCAGGAAAGTTGGTCCCCCTGCGGTCGGGATTTTTGGGGTGAGGACGTTGGGAAGGCCGTGGAGAATAGGAGGAGCTAGGGAAGGGATCAATGATCTCCGGAGGCCGAGGGGCGGCATTCTAAAAAACACAAGTGCTGCTGCCACAATTACTTATCTGGACAATTTGGATCCCACCTCAGTGGTCCTCCTCTTGAGACTGAAGCGGGGCCCAGGAAGGAGCTGGAGTGAAGGGCGAATATGGGGTCCCCATGGCACCAGGTGCCCACCAGGTGTGCTGCACTGACCGCCCACCTAGCCCGGGAGCAGGCTCTCAAGTGCACCCGCGTGCCCACAGGTGTGGAAGAGAGGGCCTTAGATCCCAGTTGTTCCAACTCCCTCCATCCTGAGGTGTCACCTGACACGCAGATTTGATGCAACTGCTGAGGCTGATGGGAAAACCATAGCATTGGGACTGAAAATTCTTTCTAAAGCCAGATCCCCTTGGCCACTGGCCACTTGCTCCTTCTTCCTTCTGGCATTTTGAAAGCAGAGGTGGTGGTCAAAGATCTCCTCGTGGCCAGGAGATAAGGCCCCTGTGGTCCACAGCATTGAGTATCTGGAAGCACAAGAATCTCCCTTCCCTTTCAGATGCCCGAGAGAGAGGCGATCTCCTGAGCTGTGAGGGTCTGAGTGGCTCTTTGAGTTTCCTTTAGAATATTTTAAAATGCATTGAAGTGGGAACTTAGGATTATGGGTGCTGAGGAGGAGAGCAGCAGAGAGCTGGATCTGGTGCTGGGCGTGCCTGCGTAGGCCTGTCTAGGTCCCACTGCCAGGACTGATGCCATTTGGAGGTCTGCTCCCGAGATCAGAGTCGGCCCCTCAAATCCAGATCCTGGAACTAACGGCATCCACGCTAGAAGGGGCGCTCCCTGTTGCTCTTCCCGCCTGGAGCTGGAAGGCCTCCTCCCACCATAAGATGAGGGCTCCTAGGCAATCCCAAGACAATGGGGGAGGTGGAGGGAGAAGAACCAGAAAGACAGGCCACCCATCTCTCCAGGACACCCAGTGCCAGCTCCTAACGCAGGGCGCCCCACAGAACAGGCAGCAGGGAACAGAGAGGCCCCAGAAATCCAGAGTCCAGGTTCTGGCCTCAGGAAGAACAGAGGAGAGTGGCCCTGTGTTTAGAAGCTTGGGGGTGGCTGTTAGGAGGAATTAGCCAAGGAAGCTAATGAACCCCTTCCACGGTCTGGTTGGGAAGCAAAAGAATGAACTTAAAAGGGCCTCTAGAAGTAATGGCTGCAATGAAGTCCCCTTCGCACCCCCTCCAACTGAATTCCTCCCTGGGAAATAATTTCAGCAGGCTTGTGCTTATCTGCAAGTCTGGAATAATTATGAATTATTAATTCATAATTAAGACTTGATTGTGACCATTGCTCTCCAGTGGGCTCATTTATTTCCTTCTCCTCTGTGAAGCGCAGGGCAGCCTCTGTTAGCCCCTGCCCTCAGAATAAGCAAACTGAGGCCTGGTCCCCTGGAAGGCAGCCCTTGAATTCAGGTCCTCTGTGGACCGGTTGGATGCCTCACTACCAGTCGGGTATGTGCGTCCCCACAGGGTATTTGCATTCAATAAACCAGCTTCTGCCAACTGCAGGTTTCAAAGTGCTTTGCAGGCTTGGCCCCTAGAAGGGGGGGCGCGAGGAGTGCTAGTGAGACTCCCGTGAGGGAAGCAGCTTGGCCAAGCCCTGGTGGGGAGACAGGAGTTCAGGCCTCGTGGCAGGACTCCCAGGCCCAAGAACCCAAGTGATCTGGGATCCGGAGTGGGCCCCCCACCCTGCCCTCGGAGATGCCGGTCTCCCTCAGCCCTCTGGAGACGCCCAGTGCATACCTGGCGCCTTTCCTGACCCCCTCTCCCCAAGCCCCACTCCCTTGGGGAGGCAAAGGCTTCAAGACACACCACACTCTGGGATGCTGGGGGGTGGGGACGTGGGATCTGCCGGTCTTTTCACATCTGTAAGGGCCTAGAGAGGAAGAAAACTGTATCCTGTGAGATCATTTCCATCTGAATCCCTGCCTGCAGCTCCCGTCCCCCTGCGTCCCCCTGTGTCCCCCTGCGCTGAGACACTCTCTTCATCCTCATCCCCTCTTCCCTCCTTCCCTGCCCTCTGAAAATGCCCACCGGACGGGGAGGCAGCGGCAGCTCCCACAGCTGTGTCTAGAGAGGCAGCCAGAAGTAGAAAATGAGGGGGGCCTCAAAACCCCTGCTTCCCGAGAGTTTTCCCTCTGTTCCTCAAAGCCAGATCAACACCCCAATCCAGGGCCCTCCCTCCTCCTTCCCTCAACTCTGCCTCCTGGAGATGGAGCCCTTCCCCCTCCGGGTGGAGGCTGGGACTGCTCTCAGAACTTGGCTCTGAGGACACCAGCCACCTCTCCTAGGACATTTGGGGACCCACCCCCTTGCCTCTCCGCGCCTGTCTGGTCCGAGGGAGCCAGGGCCCGCGCACGGGGAGCGGTGCGCTCACCTCCACCGCCTTCCCCACCGCACTCGCTCCCCCTGCCCCAGTGGCTCCAGCACCCCAGTTCTCCCCCAGGCCGGAAGGCAGGTAGGAAGCCCATCCAGAGAGCCCCCTGGAGTTGGCAAGCATATTTTAATTTACTGTTTGATGGCAAATAAAGAGACCTTGGGAAAAAGGGAAGGAGCAACTGTGCCTGGCGACCTCCCCACCCGCCCCTCCTCTGGACATTGGCTTTCTCCATGAAACAGTGCGCTGTTGTTCTTGGACAACCGTTCCCCACCATCTCCGTTCGAAGGGTTTGAGTTTCACCCTCCGTTCACCCCCATTAATCACCCCAGCAGCTAAACATCACCCAGCCCCCTCTGGCCCTTTCTCTTCTTCTTGCCCTTAGTATTCATGGCGGGCATTCCTCCCGGCTGCGGCCTCACAAAGACCCCTCCCCCGACACGGCCCTCCCCCAGCTCCCCAGCCCTCCCTCCGTGGGCACCACTCACCTTGCCCTGCGTCCTGAATGCCAGCTCCCACTCCTGAACCCGTCCCCCAGCTTTCGCCTGGCCTCCGCCCGGTTCCCTCCCCACACCCTCCTCCTGGTGCCTCTTCCCATCCCCTCACCCCCTCACCCGTCCCCCTGCTCCATCCCACACGCTCCGTTCCCCTGCCCTGCCCTCCCCAAGGACGTTCCCCAGGCCCTACCCTCACTAGCTTTGAAGCTCTTCCCTTCCAGCCTTGGGAAGCGGAGAGGCAGAGAGGCCGTGCAGCCCAGTGGGGAAAGCACGGGCTTTGAATTCGGATCCCAGACCTGTCCCTTGCTAGTCTGTGCAGCCGTGGGCAGACTGCTTAACCTCTCCGAGCCACCCGTGGAGTGGACCTACCCACTGACCTTACGAGTTGTTGTGTGGATCGGATTAAATTTTATTTGCATAGATCCGAGCATTCAGCAGGGCCTTGATAAATGGTGGTTATTAATATGAGAAGCTTCCTGTAAGGGGAATAAAGGATGCTCTTCAGATTCCAATAAAAGCGCAGGGATTGCCCCTCCACCACCTGGAAGGGAGGGGCAAAGCTTACACAGCCTTGCAGGTAAGCGGCCCCTTTACCGGGCAGCCTGGCCGGTCTCCTCTTTGGCTGCACGTGGGAACCCCCTGGAGAGCTTTAAAAAATACCGATGCCAGGCTCCCGGCTCCGGAGGCTCTAATTTGGTTGGTCTGGAGCAGCGCCCAGGCATCTGGAGTTGGAAAGACTCCTCAGGTGATGCTAACGTGCGGCCTGGGGTTGAAGTGTGGGCCCCAGGAGGTGACACCGCCACCCTGCCCTCCCGTAGTGTGCCAGCAAAGAGCAGGGGGGGAAGGATGCTCAGCCCAGAGCTGCCTTGCAGTGCAGTGGGGGTCCCTCCTCGGCCCCGCGGGGGGCGGGGGGCCCATTGGCTTCTCTGGACACCTCGGAATTTTAGAGACTCGTCCTTTTCATTCCTCAGCACTGCTAGGATTTTGAGAGGGGCCGCCCCCAGAGGAGACAGGGGAGTGCACAAACTGACCTCTCTGGGGCCCCCTCTCCCCTCAGAACAGCGGAGGGCCCCGGACCACCAGTGGCAGCGGCAGAGGCAGCCAGGAGGAAAATTTGTAGTTACATAGTAAATGGAATTTCTACCTGGTTGCTACAATAATAGGCCAAGCAATTAGGATACAAGTTTCCAGGATCTTTTCCTATATTTCCAAAAAGATAAATCACCCCCAGGAACAGAATCTGCATATTGTAATTAACTGATAAATATTTCATGCCTGGTTCAAACTTTCTCCTCTTCTATTTAATGGCCGCAAACTTGAGCGTCAGGAACCAGGGGAGGGAGGGGAGGGAAGGGAGGGAGGGGAGGGAGGCCCCACCTTGGCTTTGGGGGAGGGAGACCCTGTCTCTACTGCTCCTCTATTTACTTGCCTCCTGTTCCTTTAAGGAAACATTGCTCACCTGCAGAAATTGGGTCCCAGGTGGTAGGGATGGATGCGGGCTGGGGCTCAGCCCCGACCTTCCCCAGGGGAGGCGGTCTCTGGTGACCCCGGCCCGCATCCATCCCTACCACCTGGGAGCCCAAGGGCCCGCTGTTTGGCGGAAGCCCGCTCTGCCATTTATGAACCGGTTGGCCTAGGCAGTGTACTTAACGCACCTGAAACTCAGTGTCTCCGTCCAGGAAACAGGCACGGCAGTCTTTTCCTTGTAGGAGTCCTTGTCGGGGCACGTTCTCGGGCTTATGAGCGGGAACATCTATAATAAACAGTCACCCCATTGCAGGGCAGCCCTTCCCCTGCCCCCCCAGGGTTTAGGGCACTTAAGCAACTGAATGCTACCTGGAATATGATGCGTGCATATCTCATCTAATCACTGCCAGAGCCCTGAAGGGAGAGTATTAGTGTCCCTATTTATTGTTTGTTTATGCAAATGAGGGGGCTGGGGCCTGTAGCGCTTCAGGGGTTCCCCAGCGAAGTGGGGGGGGGGGCGCACAGGCTGTGTGGTGTTACAGTTGGGCTCGTGGCTTCCCATCTCGCCGCAGCTGCGCGTAAGCTACCCACATCGACGGTCTCAGTTTCTCCAGCTGTAAATTGGAACTCTTCAGGGTACCCAGCCAGGAGGTCACTGCGAGGGATGCACGCGCAGGGCCCAGCCCAGGCCTGGCACACGGTGGGCGCCCAGCAAGCATCAGCAGGCGCCCCGGCCCCCTCCTCCTCATCACCATCACCGTCACCACGGAGCCACCGGTGGCTCTGGGCCGCGGTGGCTCCTGCCCTGTGGGGGTGTTGGAGGCCAAGTGCGGGCGAGGGTTCTCCGCAGGCCACAGAGCAACTCTCTCATTAACTGTCCCTCCCCCCCCCCACACTTCAGTCCCCAGGACTTGGGAAAAAGGACACTAAACAGATTATGACTCCATTTCGGGAATTAAATCAAAACTCAAGACTAACTCAATTTGGCTTCTGATGAGAGAGAAAGGTTAAAAGGGAGTGAGGAGGCGTCTGGGTGTGCTCTCAGAATTGTAATCGGCTCTGGATCCTTGCCCCGGCCCCTCTGCGGGGCCAGCACCCATGGGGGACCCCTTGGGGTGGAGGAGCCTCAGAACTCCGTAGCCCGGAAGCAGGCGAGGGGGTTGGCCAATTGTCCCAGAACGTGTCCTCAGGAGGGATCCTCTCCTCGCAGCCCTAAGTCAGCCTAGCCCCGGAGGGAAGGGGTGGAGGGGACCCCAAGGCGGTGGGGTGAGGTTTCGGCAGTGGGCAGGCCTCACCGGAGCCAGCAGGAGTCGGGCTGGGGCAGTCACCTCCCTGGAGAAATACCTGGCTGCAAGGGCCTCTCTTTAAAGACCCCGAGTCAACACTGACCCTGCCATGTCCCCCGTCACCCCCCAAAACATTACCACACACGTGGGTGCGTCAACATGTACTGGGTGTGGGTTTCCGCCCAGTCGCTCAGCAGGGCCCGGCCAGCCCTGGGCCTGGGAGCTGAAAGTGGGAATCGATTTCGGCTTCGGGGAGGGGGTAATTTTCCTCAGTATTTTTTTAACTAAAAAGACTTTTTAAAAAGATTTTATTTAGTTAGTTATTTTTAAAAGGTTTTATTTATTTGTTCATGAAACACACACACACACACACAGAGGCAGAGACACAGGCAGAGGGAGAAGCAGGCTCCACGCAGGGAGCCCGACGCGGGACTCGATCCCACGACCCCGGGGTCACGCCCTGGGCCGAAGGCAGGCAGGTGCTCAACCGCTGAGCCCCCCGGGCGTCCCTCATTTTCCTCAGTATTTTGCCTCGGCTGCTAACAGTCTCCATCCGGGCTTAGAGCCTGATTTCCCATGATACAGAAGGGGAAACTGAGGCTGCGGGCGCCGCGCCAGTAGCTGGCTCGGCATCAGAGGCGGCGCAGGACCTGCGGACGATTCCCCAACACAAACCGGGGTGCAGAGGGACAGAGGGCAGGGAAGGCCCCGCCTGGGAGCCCAGCCGGCCGGCGGCGCGGTGCAGGGGGGCCGGGAGCTCCGGCGCGTCCTCAGTCGGCGATTACTGTCAGGGACCATCCATCAGCGCCGCCGGCCCAGACTGCCCGCCGCCCGCCCGCCCCGCCCCGCCCCGCCCCGCCAGATCGCATTAGCCGGGCGGGCGGCCGGCTCCCCTTCTCCCCTCCCCCCTGCACCCCTCTCCCCTCCCCCGCCCCGTCCCCCCTTCGCCCCCGCACCCCCCCCCCGCACCCCATCTCCTCTCCCCTCGCCCCTCCCATCACCTCGCCCCCGCCCCGCCCCTCCCCTCCCCTCCCCTCGACCCCGCACCCCCCACCCCATCTCCTCTCCCCCCGCCCCTCCCATCCCCTCGCCCCTGCCCCCCACCCCTTGCCTCAGCTCCCCTCCCCTCTTTTTCTCCCCTCCCCCTCCCCTCTTCTCTCCCCTCCCCTCCTCCCTGCTCCGCCCCCCTCCCCTTCTCCCTGCCCCGCCCTCTCCCCTCCCTCACCCCCCGCTTCCCGTATCCGCCTCCCCTCCTCCCCACCCAGCTCCCCCCATCCCTCCATCCCCTGCTCCCTCCCTGCATCCCTCCCCCATCCCCCTGCTTCCCGCTCCCCTCTTCCCTGCAAACCCCCCTGCTCCCCTCTTCCCCCCCTCCCCCAACCCAGCATCGGTGGGGGGGGCGCTGCTCCCGGGAGGGGGCCATGCAGGGAGTGACAGAGGGATAAATACGTATAAGGGGGGGCAGGAGTGAGCTGGCTGGCGCTGAACAGGGGGTGCAGAGAATGGGGTGCTTGGAGAGAAGGGTTTCCAGGGGGAGAAAAGAGGATGCAGGAAGAGAGAATTTGGGAAAGCAACCAAAGGGGTTGGAGGGAATCTTGGAGATAAGCTACGCTGCGCCGTCACTTTAGTCACTTTACGGAGGGAGAAACTGAGGCGCAGGCTGAGACGGCCTTCTCAGCCCCCCACTGCAGCTGCGGGGTGGCTTAGTGTGGCCCCCAGGCTCACTCAGCGCAGGGGCTCCAAGGGTCTGCTCTGTGCTGGCCTCAAGGATGCCAACCTGCCTGCCCTCTGGAAGCTGCGGTCTTTCCTGGGCGCAGGGGGGTCTGGGAGCCCCACTTCTTCTGGGTACTCAACTCCCCTTGCCCTCTGCCCTTCCACTTGGACCCTGGAGGCCATGGCAGCTCCATAGAAGAGTCCCCTCCTTCTTGCAGGACTCCCCAGGGGCTGAGACAGGTGCTGAGACAGGTGCTTGAAGGTTTGGCCACCTTGTCTTGCCTCCCGTGGCCTAGGAGCTGGACTGAAAGCTGGGCCCAGTTAGTCTTCTGGGGTGGACGGGGGTGGGTGGGGGGGGTGGAGGGGGGTTAACCCCGCACATCACAGGGGTGAGAGCAAGCCAGCGTGGAGGTCTGTGCAGGATGTGCTTCGGGCCACTCCTGCTGGTGCTCTGAAGCAGCTGCACTTCCCTGAGGCTGCGTCATCCTCCAGGGAGGCACCTGTGCTCCTCACCCAGATTTTCCAGAGCCTTGTGTGGGGCTTCGTGCTGGCATGTTAGCAGCTCCGGAGAACCTGGTCCCTGTCCAGGGGGTGCTCTAGACACAGATGGCCTGGCACCTCCCTGGCTTCCCCCAGGTCCTGCCAGCTTTGCAACATCCTGGAATCCCCAAAACCTTTGCAGCCCTGGATCATCTCCTTCCTCCTGCCTCTGGGGGAACTGAGTGGTTCCCTCTAATCCCCCACAACCTCTCCCCTTAAGCCTGTTCCCTGCAAACAGGAAGCGCCTCCTTATGTCTAAACTTGGTCCCTCCTTCCCCATCATCCATCATCATCACTTTGACTTGACTTGGGATTTTGTCAGGACCAAGGTCAAAGCCGTGCATCTTTTTCTACAAACACCTTTCCCTCCCAGTCACACTCACCCAGTCCTCAATGGCCAGGCAGGGAGTGGGGACGAGCTCCCTCCAGGAGCTCTGGAAACGTCTCTTTCCTCTATCTGAAACAAGCTCCTGTATGCTCAGGGTTGTGGTAGTTGTTTTAAAGAAGGGACTGGGGGTGCCTGGGTGGCAGTTGGTTAAGCATCCAACTCTCGGATTTGGCTCAGGTCCTGATATCAGGGTCGTGAGGTGGAGCCCACCTCGGGCACAGAGTCTGCTTGAGATTCTCTCTCCCTCTTCTTCTGCCCCTCCTGCTCGTTCTCTCTCTCTCTAGTAAATAAATCTTAAAAAAAAAAAAAGGCAACAACGAAGGAACTAGCTTTCATACCCAGCCCAGGTTATATTTAGAGGCAGGAAATTGTGAGTTTCCAATCCCAGGACCTCAGCTCCTGTACCGGTCCGCAGGTGGTGTGGGGCTCAGGGAAGGGCGAGACCTGAATAGGGCAGGACAGGAGCAGATTCTTGGGGAGGGGGCCCCCAGAGGGCAAGATGCTCCTCAATGTCCAGACGAATTTCAGCATTATTCCTTCTTGCGAGCAGCAAAGTGATGCCCTCAGGATCTAGTCAAGTGGAAAAGCCTGGCTGTTTCCACAGCTCCTGACGCTTTATCCGGAGGAGGGTATCAGGAGCGGTGCTGGAAGCTGAGAGGTTGGGAGGCGACCAGAAATTCTTCCAAGGGCATGGAGGGGGGGGACGGAGCGCCCAGCACAGCACAGCATCCAAGGAGGGAGGCCTTGGCGTCAGTCCCTGGGTCTCTGCGCTGATTCCACACGCAGTGTCTCGTGTGATCCTGTGCGCTGGGGGCGGCGCCTGGCGCAGAGCACATGCTTGCTGTACAAATGGATGAATGAAGAGCCGTGGGAGGAAGGTCACGATCCTCGATTATAGATGAAGAAACAGAGGCACGGAAAGGTTAAATGACTTGCTCAAGGTCACTTGTCTTGTCAGAGGCAGGGCCAGATTGCAGTGGAGAGCCGCTTTGGTGGTCGAGGGAGGTGGAGAGGAGGGAGGCAGGAAGGGAAGGCAGACAGGCGCTGTGGGGGGGGCGGGGGGGGAGAGGAGAGCTCCGTAAAGACTCCCGGAAAAGGATGGCATTTAAGACCATGCACCTTTTATTTCATTTTTGAAGGTTTTATTTATTTTTTCATGAGACACAGAGAGAGGCAGAGACACAGGCAGAGGGAGAAGCAGGCTCCACGTGGGGAGCCCGATGCGGGACACGATCCCAGGACCCCAGGGTCACGCCCTGGGCTGAAGGCGGCGCTCAACCACCGAGCCCCCCAGGTGCCCGGCCGTGCACCTTTAAGATGCCTTTGAAGGGTGACCTGTAGCAGGGGCACAGCCCTGCCAGTAACACAGACAGACCAAGGGGCGAACAGAGCGCGGAGGACCAGGACAGAAAGCTGACCCTGAGAGTCTGGACACCTGGCCGCAGACCTCCACTAGCCCCTAGTGCTGTGTGACGTCAGACCAGCCACAGCCCTCTCTGAGCTCTAGGGCATGAAGATACCAGGTGAGGAGGAGGGTGCACATGGGCCCGAAGGGCCAGGTCGTTGTCCTCAGGCCAGCGATGGTGGGCATCGGGGTCCCTTTCCCTAGATCTATCCTGTGAGGTTATCGTTGTTACTGGTTTTGCCTGATTTTAATCATCTTATGTTTTTTAAATAGAAAATACATGTAACATGGTTGAAAACTCAAAAGGCACCAAAAGTTGTGCAGTGACAAGTAAGTCTCCCTCCCATCCTCGGGGCTCCCGGGCCACCTGGGTCCTGTCTCCGTTACTGCATTAACCTCTATCTTGCATCCGCCTCCAAAGATAGCTTCTGCTTCCCCCGACTTGCCCCCTGCCGTCCCCTGATGTCCCCACGGAGCTGAGCTGCGCGCCGAGATTTTGAGGGGAAGTGGTGAAGGTACTGGTGGCGCCTGTGGTACGGTACAGTGTGGCCTGCCACCCCGGGGAGCTGGCCAGGGGCACCCCATAAGGTCCTTCTGCCTTATGTATTAGGACAGGCCGGAGGCTGGAGGCTGCTCGGGGCTCGGGTCTTGGGTGCTACCCACGTGCGGGGTCCCACAGCCCCGCGGGCACTCCGCCGTGGCCTGGCTGCCAGCCTGCTCCGGCTCCCACTCTCCGCCCCTTCCCTCTACTACCTGCGGCGCCCTTGGGAAGTCTTCCTGGAGGCCTGGCTGCCACTTCGGGTGCAGCCGGGACATTATTCTGCCCTCGGTGGACTGGGCTCCCTCCCGTGCCCTACAGACACCGCCAGCCGCCCCCCCAACCTGAAGGCGCTGGATTCCCAGTCCAGCCCGCATTTCCAACTGCTTCACGCTTGCCTGGCACATCCCCTTCATATTATTGGCCCCAAGTATACTTCGGCCGTGGAGATGATGAAATCCCGACCTAGAGCCGGGTCTTCTCCCAGAGTCGGAGTAAGTCCAGGCCAGCCCCTTTGGCAATACATCTCCCCACTTGGGGTGATGCCTTGGGCCCAGGCTGTGACCCTGGGTCCCGGGATGAGTTCTGCATTGGGCTCCCTGCATGGAGCCTGCTCCTCCCTCTCCCCATGTCTTTGCCTCTCTCTGTGTCTCTCATAAATAAATAGATAAAAATCTTTAAAAAAATAAAAATAAAGATTCATTGATTTATTTCAGAGAGAGAGTGTGTGTGCAAGCTAGGGGAGAGGCAGAGGGAGAGGGAAAGCAGACTGCTGTCTGAGCACGGAGCCTGACCCAGGGGTCAGTCTCCAGACCTGGAGATCATGACCTGAGCTGAAACCAAACCAAACGTTGTCTGTCACTTAACTGACAGACACCCAGGTGCCCTGAGAAGTCTGCAACTCTAAGTACGGTGGTCAGCGAGGTCTCACTGAGAATGTACATCTGAACAAAGACTTAGAGGTGAAGGGGTAAAGAAGCCCCGTGGATATTTTGGGGAAGAGTTTTCCAAGTGCAGGGAACAGGTGGTGCAAAGGTCCTGGGGCAGCCACGGGCCAGCGAGTTTGTGGTGTCTGGAGGCCAACGTGGCCGGAGTGGAATGGGCGAGGAGAGTGGGAGAGGATGACAGGGGCCACGTGGTGCAGGGACGTCTATGCTGTCTTAAGGACTTTGATCTTCACTCACTCTGAGTAAAGCAGGGAGGAACGACATGCCGGGACTCAAGTTTTAAATGGTCCTTCTGCCTTATGTATTGGGAATCATTTGCGTGGGGCAAGGGAAGCTGCGGGGAGACTCGCGGAGGGGTTATGCGCAGGTGCACGTGAGAGGCGAGGGGCCTGGGCCCGGTGGCAGCGGTGGCCCTGGGGACAAGGACTTGGATTCTGGATTCGGTGACGGTTTCTCTTCCTCGGCTTTCGTCCCTTGGCTCCCTTCACTTTCTCTCTTTTTTTCTAGGTTCTGTGTTTTCTCTGTTCCCGCTGCAGGACGTGGCCCAGCACCCGGGGCAGAGGCTGAGGGCAGGGCAGGCTGGCGGCAGGCCGGGCCCAGGCTCCAGAGGGCGCGACGGACAGTCAGTCGTTGAGGGCGCTCAGCTGGGCCGCTCCAGTCCTCTCCGAGCCGCCCTCGAGGAAATCCTAACCAGCTCTCACAAACATGTCAAGCCCAAAGCTGCTGTGTGTGTTTGAGCGGAGCTTCAGACAGCTACTTAACACCGGGGCCTCCGGGCCTTTGATTCCTGCGCCCCTCGCCTTGCCCTCTCCCCCCGTCTGGCTGGTGTTTATCGGCCAAGACGATGTTTAAATCACACTCGTTTCCTATAAACATTTCACTTGAAATGCCATCCGCTGCCCCAGAAATTCATCTATCACCAGCTCGGGGTGTACTTGAGGAGCCTCCGGGCGATGCTCCCCGTCTCTGTCCCCTGCCCCCCACCCCGCCTCCCCGACCCATATTCTCAGGTTTCACGCTGTAAGAACAACTTCCCCTCGGTGTAACAGGGCACTTAGTGCCAGGATTATTTATAAGGCCGAGATGGCAACGGGCGGTGGGGAGCAGCCCGGCCCGTGGACACTTCCTCTTGCAAAGCTCAATAAACGGCCTGGAACGCTGTGTGCCACCTGATGTCTCGGCCTTTTGTGCGGGTCCTTTCGGCTGCAGGGGGACGTGGAGTTTGGAGGACGGGGGTCTGGACCGGGTCACGGCTGTCGGCGGGGTTTACGGGGTTTATGAGCCGGGTACCTCGACTCCCTGCCTCTCGTTTCTGGCCAGGCACTTCCTTCCTCTTGGAAACGAGCTGCTCCTGGGCTTGTCCCCCGGCAGGGAGCCCGCGGCCTCCCAGGGAGAGCCACGGCACCCTCCCCGCGGGGTGGTGCTGGGGGTCGAGCCGGGGAAGGCATCTGGATGGAATGCAGGTACAGGCGGCTCCAGGGCTTCTGCTCGCTAGAGGTTTGAAGGGGCTGCACTCAGGCCCCACGGAGGGGAGGCCGGGGGCTGGGCGGATGCACTTGCTGAGGGCTGACAGCTCTCCGACCATGCTCCCCCCAGCCTCAGCAATTCGCCAGTTGTCCTCATTAGAAGGCTCTGCTGGTCTGGGGCTGGAGGATGTGACCCATCTCACTTACTGGCCAGCGTCACACCAGCGTAAAGCACCATCCAGCCTTCCAGGTCCTTCCCAAAGGCCTGCTCCAACCCTCCCTGGACACTGGGGCACCTGCACCCCCATCCTGTGCCCACCCACTGCGTGCCAGGCACCTCTGAGGTGAGTTCAGGGAAAGCCCTGGGCGAGAGACTTCTAGAAGGTAGAGAGGGATGAGGGTGAGGCCTAAGGTGGGACAGGCGGGGGAGCAGCCCTCATCTTTGGGGGCCAAGTAATGCTCCCTTTACAAGCCAAATGAAGAAAAAAAGTTCTAAGGGGAACATATGACTCCATAAAATAAAGGGACATAATTGGGAGCGATATCTAATTTATCTATTGAATGCCTCCTACGTACTCTTTTATCACTTAGATGGACAGAGTATAATTGGTGTGCTGAACGCCATCAATCTCAGGGCCTGGGCTTCCTGTGCTGGCTACACCTATTACTGTCAGATTATGACACTGTAATACCAAGATCAATGACATTTTAAATGTGCTCCAGTTATGGGCAATTGCTGACAATAAAAACAGTGACAAATTGATGAAACTTGGGCAGCGATGATCTGGTGTCAAAAATAAACCATAAATAATCTGCTTTCCAAACTGGGAGAGGTGCCTGGGACGCCGGCTTCGGGGGAAACGGCCCAGGGGAAGACAGCCGATCCCACCCCCCACAGCATCTTGGCCACTCAGGAAGCCCCACTCGCTCTGGGAAGCTCCCTCCAGGCTGGGCTGCGAGGGCCCAACAAGGAAACGGAGGGGTGGCCTTTGGTCAGGGCCCGGCAGCCCCTCAGAGAAAGTCCCTTTCACTGAGACCTGGGGAAGCACCTGCGGGGCCACACAAGCTCACCGAGATGCGGGAGGGGGGTCTTGCTGGACGCTGGCCTAAAGGAGGAAGCTGGGCTCACCGGCCCTCTCAGAGTTGGACCTAGCCAGCGTGCAAGCCGGGACCACGAGCGTCTCTCTCCACGCAGGGACTGGCTCCGTCCACCAAACTGGCTGCTCCCATCTGCACCCGCCCCGCCCCATCCCCTTCCAGGAGATGCTCGGTGTCTCTCCTCCGGGAAGGACTTCCCACAGCGGCAGTGTCCTGGGCGCCGGGCGTCAGTGCAGGCGGGGACGTGTTGGAGGAATGCTCATTTGGGGATCATGGAAAAGAGGAAAAAGAACGTGAAAAATAAGATCTTGGGCGCCTGGGGGTGCTCCGTGGTTGAACATCCGCCTTTAGCCCAGGGCGTGACCCCGGGGTCCCAGGATCGAGTCCCACATCAGGCCCCCTGCATGGAGCCTGCTTCTCCCTCTGCCTGAGTCTCTGCCTCTCTCTCTCTCTGTGTCTCATAAATAAATAAAATCATAAATAAATAAAATAATAAATAAACAAACAAGAACTATGGCTCATTCTCTGGTTTTGCCTCCTGTTGGAGTTTTCTCAATGAAAGGGAGCTGCAGGCCTCCAACCAGCTCAACTATTTCGGGACGGATTAAGGTAACCCCTTCTCCAGTGTCGTCTTTTTAAGCTCTGGCCATCCTTCATGGTTTTGCTCTCACACGTTTCCCTCATTTTACTAATGATGATTTCTGAATATGGGCACCACTGCTGATGCTGCTATTACAAGGATCGCTACCAACGGGAAGCAGTTCTTGAGCGACTGCTACCTGCCAAACTCTGTTCCGGATGCTTTGCACATGTTATTTTCAACCCCCATAGTGGCCCTGTAGGTGACTATGATTTTATATATTCTAGAAAGGAGGAAACAGGGGCGCCTGGGTGGCTCAGTCGATCAAGCATCCAACTCTTGATCTCAACTCAGGTCTTGATCTCAGGGTTGTGAGTTCAAGCCCCACATTGGGCTCCATGCTAGACATGGAGCCTAAAAAAAAAAGAAAGAAAGAAAGAAAGAAAGAAAGAAAGAAAGAAAGAAAGAAAGAAAGAAAGAAAGAAAGAGAAAAATGGAAGGGAGGAAAGAAAGGCTTTGAGGTCTAGGAAACCACCTAAGTGGTACAGCGGGCGAGCGGGAGAGCAGGAGAGGGGTTTAAGGTGCTGGCTCTAAGGTTCATCTTCATTCCAGTCCCTCTTACAGACCTTCTCAACCTTTTTTACAGCTGAGAACCCAGAGGCCAAAGAGTTCCCTCGAGAACCTACAGCCAGACCCAACCCGAGCTTTTCCCACACTTCCTAGTACACCCATGCTCTCTCTCGGTGTACCACTACAATCTCCTTCCCGGGGAGGCTTCTACTCAGCCAGGGGCGCCAGCCTTGACCCCAGAGGCAGCGGGGGGTCGGCCTGGAGTCAAACAGCTGCTGTTGGAATAGTCAGTCCCTTTGCCTCTTGACAGCTGTGTGACCTGAGACAAGCCACTTCGCGTCTCTGAGTTTCCGGGGGCTGTGACAGCTTAAACGACAAGGCACAGAGAGCATTTGGCAGGGAGCCTGGCACATAGTAAGTGCTCACTAAATGGTAGTTATTAGAGATAAAACCGGGGACAGTGGCAGAGAAGTTTAAAGAACTAAAAAAAATCCAACCAGGGAACCACACACTGACAATGCTCACCTGCAGTGCAGGGGTCCTGGGGCCACACGACGGGGGCTGCATAGTGTAGGTGTCACAGGATCCGTAACAAGCCCCTCTGAGTACCACAGAGGTTTTGATGGCAAATACCTTAAAACATCATTTTTTAAAATATTTTATTTATTTATTCATGAGACACAGAGAGAGAGGCAGAGACACAGGCAGAGGGAGAAGCAGGCTCCATGCAGGGAGCCCGAGGTGGGACTCGATCCTGGGACTCCAAGATCATGACCGAGCTGAAGGCAGATGCTCAACCACTGAGCCACCCAGGCATCCCTAAGACATCATTTTTATATTAACACACACTAGATACACTATTAATAAAATGCCAAGTCTGCATAATTTTAGAGCTAAACCCCCCAAAAAATGGCGCTAACCTTTAGGCCTCAAAAGAATTGGGTCCTTGGCCAGGGCCCTTTAAGATAAGTCCCCAGATCACTGGGTCCCATTCCTTCTCCTCTCTCTGACATCAAAGGGACTTTGGCAGAAAAGTTCGAGAATCTTTGTGTGAGGGACGGAGCCTGGGCCAGGGCCAGATTTCTGACCCCGACACTCTTTAAAAGCAAAACGTACAAACCACACTGCCGCCCCCACCTCCCCGTGTTTAACCCTCAAGTTTAGCATTCACGACATGAAGCATTCGGCGTGACTTTACACCCACTTGTTCCTGATTCCGTCCTGTTTAATAACCACCAGCGGACCACTAATCATCAAGCGCGGGAAGGGTGCACGTTCCAGCCGGCTACAGAGCGTGGCACAATTGCTCGGACTCTCAGGGAAAGACCCCAAGGCTTCCTGTCACTTAGCTCCTTTAGGTTTTAGGGCCGCGGAAGGAGCCCGACCATTCAGGCCTTGACCCTGCGTCTCCTCACCTGCGTCCTCCTCTGTAGGTGCCGCCGTGGGCGCAGCGTGGGGCTGCCCAGGGCTCGGGCTGCCACGCTCCGAGGGCATCCAGGGGCCACCCGTAGGCCTAGGCCATGGGGCCACCACGGCCCTCCGGAGCTCACCTTCCTTCCCTAGCTCTGGTCTCTCTAAAGTTTCACTTTCTTCTTTAAAATATTTTTTATTTTTTAGATTTATTTGAGGGGGGTGCAGAGGGAGGGAAAGTCTTAAGCAGACCCCACCCTGACCCCGGAGCGGCCGCGGGGCTCCATCTCGACGCTGAGATCACAGCCTGAGCTGAAACCCGGAGTCAGACGCTGATCCGAGCGCGCCACCCCGGCGCCCCCGGAGCCTTGCTGTCCTCCTAGTGGCACAGCTAACGTGTGATGATTGCGGAGAAACCAGCCCAGTCAGTGAAAGGAGGGAAAACGGCTGAGGAGTGTCCCCACCAGGGAAGAAACCTGGTTCGCTGGGCACGTCCGGTGACGGGGCGGCCGTGTTCTCTCCACCTGCTGCAGCCACCCGGGGGACCCCGTGGGGGCCGGGGAGGCGCCGTTGCGCAGGCCACGCGGCCCTGATAAAAGTCAGAAGCCTTCCCAAGGCCCCGGTGCGAGGGGACCGGTCACAGCCTGGTCTGAGGATCAATAGGTTGGTCCTTGGATGACTCTAGGGTTTGGATCCGGAGGACAAAGGGCCTCCCTCCCCGGTGGGTCCCAGCACCCCTTCAAGCAGCAGGCTCGTGGGGAAGTGGGGTGCCCGGATCCTGGCCGGCTCTTCCAAGAGTTTTCCCCACTACCTACTCCGTTTCTCCGTGATACTTAAAATTCCTTGAATAAAGAACAAATCCAAATTGCAAGTAATCCCAGGAAAGGGAGTCGGGCGACTTAGGCCCGTAACAGCTCCTTTTCTGAGGGAAGGAAGCGCCTTGCTCTGCCAGACAAAACGACAGCGACACTCTGGTCCCCCCCCAAAGAGTGGCACTGGGTAAGGCCCTCCTGCCCCAGAACTCCTGGGTGACGTAGGGACATGTCATCAGTCATACCCAGGACCCCAAGAACCCTGAGGCCCAGCTATGGCAGGCTCAGGGAGGGCTGCACAGAGAGACAAGGAGGGGTGAGAAGGAAGCTGCGAGGAGCGCCCAGGGGGCTCGGCGGTTGAGCGTCTGCCTTCGGACCAGGGCGGGACCCCGGGGTCCGGGGATCGAGTCCCGCATCCGGCTCCTCGCATGGAGCCTGCTTCTCCCTCTGTGTCTCATGAATAAATAAAATCTTTAAAAAAAAAAATGAAACTGTAAGCTGCCTGCTGAGCTGAGTTCAGGAAGTCGAGGTTGGGGTATGGGGAGGAGGGGGCAGGGGAGGGGAAGGGAGGGAAGAGGAGGGGACGGGAGGGGAGGGGACGGGAGGGGAGGGGCCAGCTTGCAGGGGAGGGCAGAGTGTCAGAGGGACAGGAGGACAGCACAGACAGCAGGTGGGGAGCTGTTTACAGGTGAGTTGGCAGCAGGGGGTGGGGGGAGGCTGGGCCCGGGTAGGGGCGGCGGGGCGAGGGTGAAGGGGTGGCAGTGGCTTGGCAGAGGGCAGCCTTTTGAGGTGATGACCGGAGCTCTGGGTTTTAGAGCAGGAAGGCAGGTTGTATTTCACATCCTTCCCTGAACAGAGAGATTGGCTTCGGCCAAGAGTAAGTCCCTAGGAAGCGGCGGTGGGTACCCTGCCGTCCATCCGTTGATGGATACGGAGTGGGAGCAAAGTTGGGAGTGTGGGCATCTGACAAAGTCTGTATGATTCTAGAATCGCTTCTTACACCTCCTTCCTCCTCCGCCTCGGCTAATGGGCTGAGGGAACCCACCACACCCAGGCGGCCAGGCGGTCATGGGTAACGCAGAAGCTGGGCCCTGCCCCCGGCCTTCCCCCTTGGCTTGGTCTTCAACTGCCCCCTTGCCCCCAGCACGGCTGGACCTTCCCGCCTCCGGTCTCTGTCCCTCCAAAACCTTCGTAGCCCCCAGCCTGACAGTGTGGTCTGCTCCCTGGCCTCGACCCCTTCCGTGCAATGCAGCCCCCGTGTCCTCTGGCCCAGGAGCTTCTGGATTCACCCTTCCCTGCAATCCAGCTTCTCCTATCTTGGATACCAGCACCTTCAGCCCACGAGTCACACCGGACGGCGAGTCTGGGATGCCTGGATTCCTCCCCTGCCATCACCCTCTCTGAGCCAAGTACTGGCTCATCTTCAATAAGCCAAGGCCCGTTCATGGTGCCGAAGAGCAGCGCGGACAAAACGAACTCCTGCCCCCACCCCCCAGGCTTGCCATCTGTGACCTCGGTGCAGACTCTACACCTGTGACCTCGCTGTCCACTCTCCCCATCCTCAGTCCCCGCTGTCACCTGGAATCTCCACTTGGTAGGCAGAGCGATCTTACGAACCCAGATCTACCCTTACCGGTGCTTTGCCAGAAACCTCAAATGAAGATTTTTTAAAAATGTGGAGTGAGGGGCGCCTGGGTGGCTCAGTCGGTAATGTGTCTGTCTCCAGCTCAGGTCATGATCCCAAGGTCCTGGGATGGAGCCCGCATGGGGCTCCCTGCTCAGCGAGGAGCCTGCTCCTCCCTCTGCCCTTCCCCCTCCTCATGCTCTCTTCTCTGTCTCTCAAATAAATACATAAAATCTTTAAGAACTGTGAGGTGCAAAAAATCAAGATGTGAATTATAATAGTTGAACAGCTTTAAAAAAAAAACACTGAAGAGATATAATATGATATATTCATGGGCATATGTATGTGGCCAAAGCTCGAAAACAGAGACTGGCCAAACGACCCCAAATCCGCATGGTGGTACGTCTGGGAAGGAGGAGAATGGTACTGGGGAGGAGAGAACGGAGCTCCTGTTTTATCTGTAATGATCTGTTTATTCTATTTTTAAAACTTTATTTCTGGGCAGCCTGGGTGGCTCAGTGGTTTAGCACTGCCTTTGGCCCAGGGTGCGACCCTGGAGACCCGGGATCGAGTTCCACGTCGGGCTTCCTGCGTGGAGCCTGCTTCTCCCTCTGCCTGTGTCTCTGCCTCTCTCTCTCTGTCTCTCATTTATTCATGAGACACACACAGAGAGAGAGAGAGGCGGAGACACAGGCAGAGGGAGCAGCAGGCTCCATGCCGGGAGCCCGACGTGGGACTCGATCCCGGGTCTCCAGGATCGCGCCCTGGGCCGAAGGCAGGTGCTAAATCGCTGAGCCACCCAGGGGTCCCTATTTTTAAAACTTTAGAGCAAAGTTGACAAAAGGTCAATAATAGGTTAATAAAACTTTAAGTCTGGACAGCGGGGACAAGAGCGTGACACTATTCTATTTTCTGTATTACAGAAAAAACGATCGAAATTTAAACCGTAAATATGTCAGGGGTCCCGCACCGTCCCCACCCCCTGAGCCTGACAAACTGGCCCTTCACCAGCTTGTCCCAACCCCTTCTGTCCACACCGAGGACCCCTGGCTCCCCAAGGAGACCACAGGCCCTCTTGCCTGCAGCCCTTTGCCCCGGCTCTTCCCCCGAATGCCCCTGCTGCTGTGCTGCTTCGCCCCTGCCCTTCCAGACTCGGCTCCAGTGGGGAGGAGGGGACGGCCAGTATAGGGAGCTGGGAGGACCGGGGAGGTGGACATAGTCCGGCAGGGACAATTCTTTCTCGTCCTGCTTCGGATTCAGCTTCAGCCAGAACAGATCACTGGTTTCTTCTTATTTGTTTTTCTTTTCCTTTTTCTTACCATTTCAGCTTTTATTAATAAAACAGAAAACTAAATTCAAGGCGACGGCTTTGTTCTTGAGTCTGATCTGACCATATTCCTGGAGACATGATTCTTTATTATTTTTTTTTTGACATGATTCTTTAAGAGGACTTAAGTTACTTTTTTTTTAAAGGTTATTATTATTTTTTTAATTTTATTTATTTATTCATGAGAAACATAGAGAGAGAGACAGACAGACAGAGACACAGGCAGAGGGAGAAGCAGGCTCCTCGCAGGGAGCCTGACGCGGGACTAGGATCCAGGATCATGCCCTGGGCTGAAGGCGGCGACCAAACCACTGAGCACCCCGGGGCTGCCCAGGACTTAAGTTTCAATATACAGACAGGTTTCATCAAAAGTGGGACACTGCAATATCTTGCAAGGTTAGGTAAATGAAATAAAAAAGAGAACAAGTCAAATATTAAAAATCACAGAAATCTCCCTCAAATATCAGGGGTTTGGGATCCCTGGGTGGCGCAGCGGTTTGGCGTCTGCCTTTGGCCCAGGGCGCGATCCTGGAGACCCGGGATCGAATCCCACGTCGGCTCCCGGTGCATGGAGCCTGCTTCTCCCTCTGCCTGTGTCTCTGACTCTCTCTCTCTCTCTCTCTGTGACTATCATAAATTTAAAAAAAATATCAGGGGTCTCCTATGACAGTCCTCAATGTGCTGCTCATCAAGATCAATCCTATTGCACAACCCCCAAAGGACAAAACTGAGGAAACTTACGGGTAATTTTCACAGCTTCGTTGTAAAGGCCCAGGTGGGAAGGACGGTCACCTTCCTTAAACCGGACATAAGGGCTGCCGTGGCCGTTACTCTTCCAGCTACTCCACGATTCCAGAGATTTCTTCTACAAGGGGCTCCATCAACTCAATAGTTCCATTTTTTTCCTTCTCCATCTGAAAGAATAAACATTTTTCCAGTGGGATGAATCTTCTCCAGCCTCCCCACGAAGCCGACCGGCCTGTCGATGAACTGAGCTAGCATCTGGCCTTGACGCGCGACGTGGGCAGCTCCATGATATCCACCATGGTTGCGGCCTTTTCTTTTTATTGGAACTCGAGTTTAATCTATCTTTCTTTCTTTTCTTTTTTTCTTTCTTTCTTTCTTTCTTTCTTTCTTTCTTTCTTTCTTTCTTTCTTTCTTTCTTTCTTTCTTTCTTTCGATTTTATTTATTTATTCATGAGAGGCAGAGACACAGGCAGAAGGAGAAGCAGGCTCCATGCAGGGAGCCTGACGTGGGACTCGATCCCAGGACCCCGGGGGCACACCTTGGGCCAAAGGCAGGTGCTAAACCTCTGAGGCACCCAGGGGTCCCTCGTGTTTAGTTTCAAAACCGTTATCAGTAAGGTGGGTGCAGAAGGAGTAAGACCCTGCACAGAGCCCTCCGGCCTCCAGCCTTCCAGAACAGCCCCCGCCCCCGTGCCCCCGGCCACGGCAGCTGTCCCGTCCCCTGCGCAGCGCTCAGCACCCTGAATCCCACTGCCCGCTGCGGCCCTATCCTCTGCAGCAGAGGGGGGTCCCAGGGGGGGAGCGGACACCGCCTGGTCGGCATCCCTAGTGCCTGCGGCCCGCCGCCCCGCGAGTGCTCGGCACCCTTCCTGAATGAGCGGGTGGTCTCCCCCAGGGACTGCGAGCATCGTGTTGCCAGGGGCTGGGCTGCGATCACTCCTGGGCCCTCAGTGCCCATATGGTGCTTGGCACATATCTGGTGCAGTTTGCAGGCTGGGACCTCTGTGTGTCCCCTTCCGTCGCCTCTCTCCCTTCTCCCCCGACTGTGTCAGGGCTGGTGGCCGAAGCTGGGGAGACCTGTCTCCCTCCGGTGACCAGACGCCTGAACCTTCTCATGGTGCAGCAGAAGGTGGTGGCTGGGCCCCTGGGTCCAGGCCCCTCTCCCGTAGCCCATCCCAAGCACGGGAGGACCCCTTGGAGAAGGGGGTGCCTCCGGGCCCCCTCCCGCCCACTTTAGGCGCCAGCATTATCGAAGATCCCCTTGTTGACCCTGAAGTCTTCCCTCTCCCGCCCGGGTCTCGTTTCTTCTTAACCTATTTTCAGAGAAAGTGTGTTTTAACTGGATGCACCTGTTCCTCGACCCAAAATAAAACACAGGATCTGCCTTACTTCAGGACCAGTGTTTCCCCCTTCTGGAACTTTCTTCCCAAGTTCATATCGCCATTCTACTTCCAAATCAGGTCTCCTCCAGGAAGCCTTCCTTGATTAAGCTAAGTATGTTTTAATTTTCAGCCCCGTCTCCCATTATGCTATTTCCCAGTAGCTCTTGTAGTTTATACTTATTCCCTCTGCTGTTCAGGCAGAGGGGGGAAGCAGGCTCTAGCAGGGAGCCTGATGAGGGACTCGATCCCAGGACCCTGGGGTCACACTATGGGCCAAAGGCAGACGCTCAACCGCTGAGCCACCCAGGAATCCCAAGCATGTGCTATTTTAAAAGCAGGATTCACAGGCTCCTGGGGGGCTCAGTTGGTTAAGCAACTGACTCCTGATTTCTGTTCAGGTCATGATGTCACCGTCATAAGATCGGCTCCCATTGGGCGCGGAGCCGCTTAAGATTCTCTGTCTCCCTCTCCCTCTGCCCACTTCCCCTCTCTCCCTCTCAAAAAAAAAAAAAAAAAAGAAAAGAAAAAGAAAAGAAAAAAAAGAAAAGAAAAAGAAAAGAAAAAAAGAAAAAAGAAAAGAAAGAAAAGAAAAGAAAAAAAAGAAAAGAAAAGAAAAGAAAAGAAAAGAAAAGAAAAGAAAAGAAAAGAAAAGAAAAGAAAAGAAAAGAAAAGAAAAAAGAAAAAAAGTGGGACGCCTGGGGGGCTCAGCGGTTGAGTGTCTGCCTTCAGCCCAGGGCCTGATCCTGGAGACCCGAGATGGAGTCCCGTGTGGGGCTCCCTGCATGGAGCCTGCTTCTCCCTCTGCCTGTGTCTCTGCCTCTCTCTCTCTCTTTGTGTCTTATGAATAAATAAAATCTTTTTTAAAAGCAAATAAAAAAATAAAAGCAGGATTGATAGATGATGATCACAAATTGACAGGAAGAAAAAGTACGTAGCAAAAGGAGAGCAGAGGAGGATTTTTCTTTTGTTGCCCTAACACACAGTGGGTCATCTTGGTTCCGTAAGCTCTTTAGCACGACGAGAGGGAATGTGACTTCTGCCAAACACTTCGGGACCCAGCGGGCACCTGTGGGCATACAGCAACGGGGACTATGCCTTTTACCTGCCTTGTTTTTCTATTCCTCCACTTTCTGGGGTTTGGCCTAAAGTCCTTGGCTTAAACCCTGAGCGGTAACTGGTTGACTTAGCTCTGGATTGTGGTCCACTGAGATCCCCAGATCCTTGGCGGCCGAGGAGGTTATGCCCTGCCGCGTGGGTGCGGGGAGAAGGGCCCGCGAGCCTGACCCGGGAGAGCAGCGGGTGCCGTGGGGGCGGGCGGGGGCGCGGGGCGGCCGGGCTGGGGGTGGACAGGGGCCTGCGCCCAGGGTACAGGTGGCCCTGGGGCGTCCAGGAGCGGGCAGCCGCCCGTCCTTCCCGCTGCCCGAGGGGCCTGCGGCTCCGGCACAAGCTGTCGGCGGGCGCTGCCAGGGCACAGGGGCGGCGCCTGAGCGCCTGGAGCCTGGAGAGCCGGCGCCTGACTGGGGGGGGGGGGCGGAGGGGGGCGGGGCCTTGGGGGGGCGCAGGACGGGGCACACGGGGGCGCGGGGCACAGCGGCCTTGGGCGCAGGGGGGCTCGGGGGGGGGGGCGCACGGGGGGGCCTTGGGCACAGGGGGGGCGCACGGGGGGGCAGGCGGGCGCGGGGGGCCTTAGGCGCAGGGGGGCGCAGGGCAGGGCGCAGGGGGCCGCACGGGGGGTGTGGGGGTCTTGGGCGCAGGGCGGCGCAGGGCGGGGCGCAGGGGGACGCACGGGGGGGTTGTGGGGGCCTTGGGCGCAGGGGGGGCGCAGGGCGAGGCGCAGGGGGGCGAACGGGGGGGCGTGGGGGCCTTGGGCGCAGGGGGGTACAGGGGGGGCGCAGGGGCCTTGGGCGCAGGGGGGCGCAGGGCGGGGCGCAGGGGGGCGCACGGGGGGGGGCGTGGGGGCCTTGGGCACAGGGGGCGTAGGGGGGGCGCACGGGGGTCGCGGGGCGCGGGGGGCCTTGGGCGCAGGGGGGCGAACGGGGGGGCGCGGGGGCCTTGGGTGCAGGGGGGCGCAGGGTGGGGCGCAGGGGGCGCACGGGGGGCGCACGGGGGGGGCACGGGGGCCTTGGGCGCAGGGGGGCGCAGGGCGGGGCGCACGGGGGGGCGTGGGGGCCTTGGGCGCAGGGGGCGTGGGGGGGGGCGCACGGGGGTCAGCGGGGCGCGGGGGGCCTTGGGCGCAGGGGGGCGCACGGGGGGGGCGCAGGGGGGTGTACGGGGGGCATGGGGGCCTTGGGCGCAGGGGGGCACACGGGGGCGCGGGGGGGGGACGGGGGGGCGGGGGGCGCCCTCCGCGCTGGGCAGCCGCGCCCGCCGGACGCCCCTGCCCTGCGCTCCCACTCCCGGAGCCGCTGCCCTGCAGGCACACGGGGGGCCCTCGCAGCTCCCCCTCCCGTCCCGCCCACGCCCCGGCCCCGCCGCCCCTGGCCCGGCTCCGACCCGCCCGCCGCCTCCCCCTCAGCGTTAATTAAAACTCGCGAGATGGAGAGGCTGGCGCGGGCCGCTCCGTTTTATTTGCAGCATCTTTCATGCTGCTGACGATCGTAAAGGGCTTTAATATTGAAATATGGGCCATTTTCCCAGTTCCAGCCCGCGCGCGCGCTCCCCGCACCCCCACACCCAGCCACCCCGCGCTTGATGAAAGAGTCCCTGCAAATCCATTAAGAAGAGATAATTGAAAACTCCGGGGTAATATTTAAGGCCGCGCCGCCGCGGGGCGAGGGCCCGGCTGCTCCGGGCGGCGGGGCTGTGCGCCTGGCCCGCGCCCCCCCAGCCCCCCAGGCCCCCCGCGCCCCCGCCCCGCGCCCCCGCGCCCCCCGCGGCCCCGGGCTGCCCCGCCTCGCCCCCTCTCCTGGGCCTGCTCTCGCTGGCTCGGGCGGGGAAGGCTGGCCTCCAGACACTTCCAGTTCCATAAACAGTGACAAGTCACCTGGGGAAAGGTGGCTCAGGAGCCAAGGTACGCACCAAGGACACGCCATCCGCCCCGCCCCGCCAGGCTCCTCGGCCGCCTCTGGGCCTTGCCCTCCCCTCCGCCACCACGACCGCCCAGCGCTTGTCCACAAGGGCCACCGCTGTCCCTCCAGCCACACCATCCAAAGTAATGGGGCCCTGCGCGTGGCGGGAGCATCGTCACACCAAGTCCGATGGCCGGGTGATCATCCGTGCGCCTGGTGATGAGGACACAAGGGTTTACTGTACCTGTACGGTCTCAGCTTTCCACAAAAAGCTTAGTCAGCAGCTCAAAAAATATCTTCATTGTATGCCTTTCTCTCCCAAAGAGATGAACTACCTGTTGTCCTTAGACGACTGTCCCTTAGCGCATTGTGCGGTCATTACTGTTTCAAGTCTGTCCACCTACTAGCCTATGACATCGTGGGAACAGGGATCAGGTTTAATGTCCCTTCGCAGCCCTTGCTCCTGGCTCAGGGCCAGGAACGTAACATGTGCTCAGTAAAAGTCATTGAATTGGGTGTTGTCCGGGTCCCTGGACGTCCCCAGGGTTTCCCTGCAAGCGCATGGGGGAGGGTGGGACAGAGCATGGAAGGGGGCAGATCCATGAGGCTGCACTGGGGGTCGTGTCTGTCTCCCTCGGTGCTCCAAGCTCGGCTCCAGGATGTTCCAGAATGGAGCGAGGGGGTGGGAGGTCTGCTGAGGCCCGGGCTCGCACTGTGCTGTAAGAATCCTTACGTTCTCGACGCCTGGGGGGCCCAGCGGTTGGGTGTCGGCCTTGAGCCCAGGGCGTGATCCTGGGGTCCCGGGATCGAGTCCGGCGTTGGGCTCCCTGCATGGAGCCTGCTTCTCCCTCTGCCTGGGTCTCTGCCTCTCTCTCCCTCTGTCTCTCATGAATAAGTAAATAAAATCTTAAAAAAAAAAAAAGAAAAAAAAAGAATCCTTAGATCCTTAGATTCCCCCTGGGGGCAGGGGCGGGGTTGGGGGTGTCCCCTACTCTGTTTGGCTCACTCCCCAATCAAGTCAGCCTCAAAGTTCCTGCTGTGAGCGTGAGCGTGCGTGCGCATGCACATATGTGTGCACACCCCCACACGAGCCCGTAGTGTGCTCTGGGTGGGGGAAGGTTCTCCGAAGACCTACCTGTGCACAAAGCAGGAGCGGCTCAGGCATTTCCATCCGTAGCCACCCGGGCTGCCCCTCTCGCCCCGACTTCCCCAGCGCGGCGCCCAGCACCTGGCCGGGAGTGGGCCTCAGGAGAAGGCAGCCTTGGGGCAGCGGCTCCTCTGGCTCAGCTTCCAGCGCCCTGCCTGTCCATCTGTCCATCCCGGACCGGAGCTGCAGGGCCCCCCTCTGTAGGGCCGGCCTGAGGCCCTTCCTCTCCCAACTCTCCATTTTTCAACCCAAGGCCTCCTTGAATCACAAAACATGAGAGCTGGAAGGGGCCAACAGACATCAGATGTCGCCCCCTCTTAATGCCTACGGGGCAACTGAGGCCCAGGAAGGGCTCGTGGGGGAGGCCCTTGGTGACAGCCGATGCGGGAATCCCAGTTAGTGGCAGTGTCTGGCCCTCCTTAAATACACACGGTTAGTATTTGAAGTCCCTTTTGCAAACATTACCTATGGGGCCGGTCTACAGTTCCCAGCGACAGATGAGAAAAATGGGGCTCAGGAAGATTTAGTGATTTGTCCAAGGTCACACTGGTGACAGACCCAGGATTTGAACCCTGGCTTGGTGGGCTCCAATTCCACTCCCCCGCCCTCAACACACACACACACACACACACACACACACACACACACACACACACAACCAGGCTGAACCAGCTTCCCAGACACTGACCCTTCATCCCTGGGATATCTGCAGTCGGAAGTCTTTTCTCTCTTCAACCCACGTCTTCCTACCCAGGGCAATGCGCTCTGCCCCAGGTGAAGGCACGGGGGTGTCCCCACCGGGGTCCTGGGCACAGGCTGTCATGGACTGAAGCCACGCAGAGCCTGTTCTGCACACAGCCCCGCTCCAGTCCATGCACTGAGGCCGCAGCCATAAATCCCCAGGTCTCAGCTCATAACCATTAGCAAGCGATTGGGCTCATCAGGACGCGTTTATGAGGCTCAGGTCAGATAAATGGATTGCCGGAGGTCAGGAGCGAGGGATCTCCTCGCCTTGCCTGCTTCAGAGGGGTCCTCACCACCCAGACGCCGGCAGGCTTCGCTTGACTTGCAGCTGCAGGGGGAAGGGGGTGTCGTCACAGTGGGGTCAAGGCATATTTTCCCAGGTGTGGGAAAGGGCCAGGAGGTGTCAAGCCTCAGATAGCTCACGGTCACCAGCGCTGGACACACACACACACACACACACACACGCCCCACGTAAACCCGCCCACACTCTCACACCCCATCTCGGGTTCAACTAACCGTGGGGCAACCACCACCACCTCCCGCCCCTCCCTCCTCGATGATGTCCCCACACTGCTCTGCCTCTGCGGTGTTACCTAGACCGGTGCTGCCCAGACGTCACGGTGCATACACACCCTGGGGAGTTTTTTTAAAACGCAGAGTCTGACTCAGTAGACCTGGAGTGGAACCTGGTTTGTGTAGTGAGCTCCCTGGGGAGCCCAGGCTGCAGCTCCAAGGATCTTAGACAGCGTTGCCACGGACTGAAGGCGTAGGAGTTTCAGAACTTGGAAGAGCCGGGGGCGTTTAGTCCGGAACTCCCTCTCCCTCCGGAGATGCCACTGTGCCCACCCAGGAGACTGAGCCACTTGTGGAGTGCTGCTCCCCCTTCCTTCTCGAGCTCCTTCTTGCCCTTCAAGTGTTACTTCCTCAGAGAAGCCTCCCACCACGCAACCTAACGGGTCCCCACCGGCCCCGGCCCTCGCTTACCTCAGCCCTCTTCGAGCGGGGACCATGATTTGCACTTCCACGTTTGCTTACTGCTTTTGGTCTGCCCCACCGCCTGAAGTGGGGGGTCCCTGGGTGCAGGGATCATGCCTGCCCTGATCATTCATGAATTCTCAGCCCCCCGTGGCTAGCACGTAGTATGTACTCAGGAAATATTGCTGAATGAATGAATGAACGAATGAATGAATGAATGAAGCACTTCCATGCTGAGAAGCGATGGGGGAAAGAACATCTGAGTGGGGAGCGGAGGCCAAAGGCAGCCAGGGAAAGCTTCTTGTGGGAGGATGATGGGAGGACGAGAACGTTGCATGAAGGACTTTGGAGACACGACCCAAGGAGAGGAGGGAGGCGAGAGCATCTGGGCGACAGATTGGCCCTGCTGGTCCCAGATGACAGGGCGGGGGTGGGCAGGGGCCTGGAGGGAGAGGCCGCGGGGTCTCGGAGCCCACGGAGCCCACGGCGGGCAGCAGGAAGGCACGTGGTCCTCCCCGCTCCTCATGGGCAAGGCCCTTTGCTGCTTTACTCTTCTAGGCCCGGCAGATCCTCGCGGGGCCCCTGCTGCGGGCCGGGCAGGTGCTGGGCGCTGCACTCCCGGGGTGCCCGCGGCGGCCCTGACCCCCGCCCTCGCGGAGCGTGCCCTCTCCCTGGAGGGACTGACATCAGACCCCTGGGACGCCCGGGCTAAGCCTGCAAGGGAAGGTGCCTGCTGCGGGGCCGAGGGGCCCTGACGTCAGCCGGCGCCTGGCGGGTAGGACACTCTTCCTCCAGGGCACCCCCGCCCGCCGCTGGCACCCCCGCCCGCCCGCGCTGCCGGGCACTGGCCCTTTAAGAGGCGCGCCTCGCTGCCAGGCGGAGGTCGAGGTTCGGCCCGCGGCCCAGGCTGCCGAGCTGGGCCATAAATCACGCGCTCGCCCCTGGCAGCGGGCTCTGCTCTGAGTGGCCCAGATGGCGGGCAGGCCTGTGCTCCAGGGGCAGCCGGGCTCGCGACAGGGGGCACGCAGGCGACGGGGGCACACAGCTGGGCCCCGGGCCCCGGCGGCAGCTGCCCACCTCTGTCTGACGGCCTTGGGCCAGAAAAAATGCCACGGACCCTGTGTGCCAGCACAGGGACCTTCTGACTCCTGAGTGGCAGGCTGGCGGTGGCCCTCGGGGTCACAGCCCTCACCCGTCCAGGCGTCCCAGGCCCGCAGACGGCCTCCGACACCAGAGGCCATGGGGCTCCCCTTTGGGGCGACCTCTGGAGGCATCGTCCGCCCCAGCCCCGAGCCTGAAAGTTCTGCAGTGGTTGGCCCGGCCCGTCTTCCCCGTTGCCGTCGCCAAGGCGTGCCCTCTGGCCCTCGGCAGGACGGCGGCTTCCCGTCCCGTGGGGCTTTGGGGCAGAGCCGCGGCCTGTCCCCTCTGCCCCCACGTTCAGCCCCAGGAAGACGGGCTGGAGTTCTCAAGGCCGCCCGATGGAGCCCCGCCGTCCTGGGGGCTGGCATCCCTCAGCCACGCTCCAGGTGCTGTGGCACAGGGCACGTATGACACCAGAGGACAGTGACAACAGCTCAGCAGCCGCAGTCCCACCGAGCAGGCTCCGCAGGCCTTGACAGCCTCTCGCGGCCTGGGCCGTGTGGCGGGGTGAACACCGAGCCGGAGACCCTTCCCCCCAGGGATAGCGGGGCTGCCCTACCCCCCGCCCCCGCCTCCCCGGGCACCTGGAGCAGCAGAGAACTCCTGGGTCACAGGACACTAGACCATTGCCTGGGGCCTTCGATCCTCAAACTCCCCCGGGGAAAGCCAGCGCTCACGCTCACGCTCACGCTCACGCTCACTGGAGCTGAGAGAGCGTCTCTCACAAGCGCACCCAGGGAGGAAGCCCGGATCTCCGGCTCCACCGCCTTTGCTTCCGGAGCAGAAACTCCCCAACACCTCTCAGCGGGAGGGACTCTGCTCCGTCGCAGCAGAGCAGTGGGAGGTTATACAACCAGCAGGACTTTCTCAGAAGAGTAGATTACGGAAGAGGCTAAGACAAGTGAAGGAACCGAGGTCTCCAGAACAGCGGGGAGGGGGCAGGGAGGGAGGGCTGGAGCTTTGCTCAGAGGACATCCAGAGAATGTCGGAGAAGGGGGCTGGCGTGGGGCTCGAGCAGGGCCGCAGGGGCGCGGGGCTCTGGGCCCTTCATTCAGGACGTCCAGCCTTCACCTGTTCGGGCTTCCGGGAACCTGCGGGACTGTAGGTTCGGGCCTTACCTCGGCTGACTCTCTTGGCTTACTCCTTGCTCTCCCGGGATGGCCTATGTGGCTGCCAGAGCCATTTGCCGTCTCTAATTTGTGTTTAAATTAAAGTTCCCACAAACAGGGGCTTAATGTGCTGTTACCAAGAGCTCCCGGGCCCCCTGCCGCTCCGGGGAGTTGAGGCGGCTGGGGGAAGAGGCCCTTCTGCACACGTCGAGGCTGAGCCCACCGGGCACGGGGACCTGGGGTGGGTGATCCAACCGGATGCCCCAGGCCTCGTCACCCTTCCTGAGATGGCGAGGCCTCGGCCAGGCCGCTCGTGCCCACGGAGGGCTCGAGGAGCAGCAGACCTGTCAAGGGGCTCCCTGGTGTCTCTCACCCTTTTTCAGGACCTTGGAAGGAAGGCAGGGGAGGGGAGCAATAAGAAGGGGGCGGGGACGGGGAAGAGGCACAGGCCCCGTTTGCAGCCCCGACACAGGGTGCTCAGTGTGCGCCAGGGCTGCTCCTGGGGCCCCACCGCCCACTCACCTCACTGCCCCCACGACCCTCCGAGGTGCGGGTTGCTGTTATCATCAGCCCCGTTTTTACAGGTAGGGAAACTGAGGCCCAGAGAGGCCAAGTCTCATGTCACAGCGCTAGTAACAGGCAGACCCAGGATTCCCATCTGTGGGCCGGCTCCAGATTCCGGGCGCTGTGCTGCCCCCAGGCCACGATCTGTCTGTCGCCCTCCAGCCTCTTGACCACATGACCGACCGCACGGTGGGGCTTCTCTTTGACTGCCAGGGTGATGGGGACGGGGTGAGCCCCCATCCGCTCCCTCTGCCCTCTCTGAGCCATAGACCCGTCCCCGGTGAGGTCCGTGCGGGGGTGACGGCCGGGCTCGGAAGCCTTCAGGAGACAGCAGGCGGAGCGGCCTGCACAGGCCCTCAGCGCCGGGCCCTTTCCTTCCCGAGGCCCGACCTCGGCCTTCCCGCCGTCCCGCCTGCGCGGCCTCTGGCTTCTGCTTTCCGGGGAAGTAGAGGCAGTGATTCCTCACCCCTCAGTCAATGACCTTAGCAGAGGCTTGTCCCTCATTCATTGCTCTTCCCCTGTGGAGGGCGACGTGCGTGGAGAAGACGGGTAATCTCCAGGCCGCACCGTCCTCCGCACGCAGGTGAGCCAGCAGAGCTCCAGCAGCAGACGAATGACACATTCAAAAGGGCTTCTCTCTCTCTCTCTCTCTCTTTTTTTTAAGATTTTATTTATTTATTCATGAGAGACACAGGGAGAGGCAGAGACCCAGGCAGAGGGAGAAGCAGGCTCCATGCGGGGAGCCTGACGTAGGACTCGATCCCAGGACCCTGGGGTTAAGCCCTGAGCTGAAGGCAGGCGGTCAACTGCTGAGCCCCCAGGGATCCCAAAACGCTTCAGAGAGCTTAATGACATGATAGTTCTCAAGACAGTCAGGATTGGGGGGACCAGCAAGGGCTGACGAGGCACCAGAGAGCCCCCAGGGGCAGGAAACAGAAGCAGCGCCACCAGAGCCTGATGCGTGTTGGGCTCACGAGAGAGGGGCTGCCCAGCAAAGTGGTGGCCGCAGAGGGACCCAAACCCCCGCCACGACTTCCAGGCGGGCAGGAAAGAGGGCAGACAGCAGGGGCTGGGAAAGAAGCTGGCTCCTCCATCCCTCCCTGCCGGGACCCCGCGGGCCAATCCTAACCAACAGCGAGGGGCCAGGGGCCGGGGCCATGCAGCCTCGCGGGGCAGCCTTCGGGGTCACGCAGCTAAGACAGCACAGGGGCAGGCCAGATAACCCCCGTGTCACCCAGGACCCCCACATGACAGTGAAGCCCCGTCTCCCCACCTGCAGCCAAGCGGCAAGCGACAGGGAAGGAAAGTTAAGACTCCTTGTGTGACTTCACCTTCACAAGGAAGGTAGTGACCCGGGCGGAAAGGAGGCAAAGGACAGCGGGCTGCCCGGGCCACCGTCAAGAGCCCCCGAGGCAGGCACGGGTGACGGGGGCAACCTCCGGGCGGGGGTGCCAGTGATGTCAAGGGGCCGGAGACCGGCCCTGCAGCTCCAGCATTTAGGATCGGTCACTGTCACCCTGGTCCTGCCTCCGCTGTCCCCACCGCCAGCCCCCGGAGGGCGGGAATTCTGTCCCGCGGTCCTGGAGCCCGGCCGGCGCCTCTGGGCCCGGGATTAGATCCGCGGGTGCGACAGAGTGAACAAGCCGATTCTGGCCCGCGCCCCGGGCTGTCCGACAGCTCGGATCGCAAGCGTCCACGCCCGGCTCCGGCCGCACGGCCCACGCGTGTGTCCAAACCCCTGCTCCCATAGCACCTGCTCTCAGGCGGCGGCTCCCCGGCAGCTGTGGGTGAGGGAGCAGGGGGACAGCGCCTCCCCGCCCGCGCCCCCTCCCGAGAAATCTCCGGCCATGGCCAACGGGCTGCAGCTTCCCGGCTGGAGCCTTTGGCAGGAGGCGGAGGCGAGATGACAGTGCCAAGGAGGCGCTGAAGGATCGTCACCCTGGGAGCCATGGCTCTGGCTCGCTTTTTCCAATGGGCCATAAAGACTGAGGGGGGCGGGGGCGGGAGGGGGGCCACCAGAAAACAGGCCAGAGCTCCCGGCGTAGTGGCTGCGCCAGGGCCACCTGGGGCCGGGACCGTGCTCGGGCGCGCCGGCAGCTGGCCCCCGCCCCCCTGCTCCACGTGCCGGCTGCCCCACCTTGCGCAGGGGCTCCAGGACTGTGCCTCAGTTTCCCCACCTTCAAAAAGACGAGGATAATACCAATGCCTGCTTCATCCGGTGGAGAAGATAGCCGAGTCCCAGTCGGGAAGTGTTCCGCGGCGTACGGAGCCCACAGGGAGCCCACAGGGAGCCCCGCGAAAATTCCATTACCTAAAATGAGCGGGACCCTTGGGTTCAAGCCCCACGAGCTTTCTTTCTCTGGAACAAGGCCAGCCGTGGATGCCTCTCAGGCTCGTTGTGAAAAGGGAACTAACGCAGGTGAAAATCATAAGGTGGGAAAGTCTGTTATTTGTCATCAAGGCCACGTAAGCGGCCTGATTGGCGGGAGGCCGGGAGGGAGGCTGTCGGTCGTCAACTGCTGATTATCTGCCGTGTTGAGGTCCCCTTCTTGTCAACGTCATCGGCCCTTTGGCCTGTCCACGTCCTTGGTTGACAACATCCAGGCCTCCCACGGGCCCCTCCCACGTAGCAAGGGCAGGGGGGAAAGGCGGGCCCCCCACTCCCGCTCCCAGCCAGCAGACACAGCCTCTGCCTGCTTTCTGTGGAGCAGGGCCCGGGCCGAGCAGGGGCAGGACAGCCGAGGGTGGCCAGTTCCTCTGTGCCAGGGCCTGCGAAGGAGATGTTTGTCTAGGTCGTGGAGACCTGGAATGAAAACAAAGCCCACCCCAGAGTCCAGCACAAACGTCCTGCCACTCACTGCTGCCTGTGGGATTTCGGATCGTTACTTAACCTCTTGGAGTCTCGGTTTCTCTCATCCTCAAAATGGGGATCATTCCACCCTAATTAAAAGGGTGAAAATCAGTGATATCCATAAATCCCTGCGCGCGTGGCTAGTCCCGTAACTGGTAGCTATCTTAGCTCTCCTTCTGCGTTATCCATGCACCACCCGCTCCGAGCGATGGACACATGCGGCAACATCGCTCCAGGAAAGGTGGAGGCAGCACAAAGTGACTCACAACCCGGGTGTTTACAGTGTCTTTGCGGAGCGCATCCTAAGTACAAACCGTGCATTGGCTCATTCAGTCCGCAAATGTTGCAGAATTGGCACAACTCGATTTCGCTCACTTGTAGCTCTCTGTCGCCACCAGCACCGCAAGGTCCACGAGGGCAGGGGCCGTGTCTGGGGAGTTCTCTGGGAGCTTAATGAAGACTTGCTAGACGCGTGAACGCGTGGGGCGCAAAGCGACACTGAAGAGGGTCAGGCAAGGAGGTAGGGGTGGGAGGCCTGTGTTCCGGCCGCAGTCGTGCCTCCAAAACCTCCCCTTGACCTGGAGCCTCCACCGACCTTCCTTCAGCTGAGAGACACCGGAGGGCCGTGGGGGACCAGACCCAAGGAACCCTTCCCCAGTGACGAGGCGTCCATTCACCCACTTCGGTGTCTCTGAAAGACCCAGAGACGGGCTGAGGCCCCAGCCTGACAGTACAGCAAGTGTCCAAAATAACAACGATAAAAAAGGAGTTGATAGGGGCGCCTGGGTGGCTCGGTCATTGAGGCTCAGCTCATGGTCTCGGGGTCCTGGGATTGAGCCCTCTGTTGGGCTCCGTGTTCAGGGCGGAATCTGCTTGAGATTCGTTCCCGCTCCCTCTTCCTGCCCCTCTGCCCCCATTTTGCACTCCTCTCCCTCTCTGTCTCAAATAAAGAAAATATTTTTTTTTTAAAAAGAGAATTATGATCTCGGGATCCCACGTCGGGCTCCTTGCAGGGAGCCTGCTTCTCCCTCTGCCTGTGTCTCTGCCTCTCTCTCTCTCTGTGACTCATGAATAAATAAATAAATAAAATATTTTTAAAAATTTAAACATAGGGATCCCTGGGTGGCGCAGCGGTTTAGCGCCTGCCTTTGGCCCAGGGCGCGATCCTGGAGACCCGGGATCGAATCCCACGTCGGGCTCCCGGCGCATGGAGCCTGCTCCTCCCTCTGCCTGTGTCTCTGCCTCTCTCTCCCTCTCTCTCTGTGACTATCATAAATAAATAAAAATTAAAAAAAAAATTTAAACATAAATAAAAATTTTTTTTATTTTTTTTCATAAATAAAAATTTTTAAAAATTAAAAATGGGGCAGCCCAGGTGGCTCAGCAGTTTAACTCCGCCTTCAGCCCAGGGCATGACCCTGGGGTCCTGGGATCGAGTCCCTGCACCGGCTCCCTGCAGGGAGCCTGCTTCTCCCTCTGCCTGTGTCTCTGCCTCTCTCTGTGTGTCTCTATGAATAAATAAATAAAATATTTAAAAAATAATAATAAAATTAAAAATTAAAAAAGAATTGCTAGAGAATGGAAAGAGTAGCCCCCTCTCGGTAACTAACAGAGGGAGGAAAAATCTAGCTTAGTCCTATGTAATTAGCACAAGCCATGACCTGAGCCCCTGCTTTCGTGGGTGTAGGGTGGTGCCACATGTAGGACACAGTCACTGGTGCCCACAGCCCTCTTCTGTGATCCAGGCTGTCAGAGACAGGAGAGAACCATAATATCCAGGAGGGGGAACAACCCAAGTATCCAACAGCTGATGCGTGATGAACAAAATGTCTCCCGTCCGCACAGTGGAGCCTCACGCAGCCGTAAAAAGGCACGAGACACGAAGTGTGCATGCACCCCGCAGCGTGGATGGCCCTTGCAAACACGATGCTGGGTGGAATCAGCCAGGCACAAAGGCCCCACATTAGGATCCCCTTCCTAGGAACATCCGGAGCAGGGAAAGCTACAGGTGCAGAAGGCAGATTAGTGGTTGCTCAGGGCTCGGGGGGGTTGGGGGGCAGCGATAACTGAAGGCCACGGGCCTCCTCTTGAGGTAAGGACAGTGTTCTCGGCTGTGCTGATAGTTGCACATTTCGGTGAACATACTAAAACCAGTGGTTTAAATAAATAAATAAATAAATAAATAAATAAATAAATAATAAAAACCAGCGGTTAAAAATAGCAATAATAATAATAAAATAAAACCAGTGGTTACACGCTGTGAATGCAAGTCACAGGGAATGTGAATTCTCTCTCAAGGAGCTTGTTGAGCGAGAGAGCATGAGAAGGGGAAGGGGCCTTGAGGTGGGGCAGGAGGGTCGAGGTCAGAAACACAGCCCAAGCCCTGTCAGGCTGCCCCCCCCGCCGGCTCAGGCCAGAGCTATGTGGCCCCCAAACCACGACTCGGGAAGATGAATTGGCCCCCGAAGGAGTGGGGCTGGGTCTCTTCTCCCCTGACAGCTCCCTCTCTGTGTTTTTTCTGGCACAAGAAACATTCTGTCTTCTTGTATAAATAGGGGAAATTTATGATAGTTTTCCCCCTTCTCCTCCCTGGTGGGCTACTCCGAAGGGGCCCCGGAGGAGGAGGGAGATATAAATGTGGAACGACTCGAAGGAGTCAGAGATCTTGGCTCTGGCCCCTGCTGCCCTTTCCCTCTGCGTGTTTGACCATCTGGGTGAGGAGGCCGCGGGAGAAAAGGTGCAGGCCCGGGGGCGGGGGCGGGGGCGGGGGCGGTCCCCAGGCAGACATCCAACAGGAGGGGCCCCGGGGCAGTTAGGGAGACAGGGTCAGGTGAGACACAGGGCCCTGCCTGGCTTGGGTTACTTCATTCCCTGCGGCTTGTTGAGGCCGCTGATACGGAGGGAGGAGAATTCATCTTGGAATCTCAGGAAATTACAGAAAAACTTAAGTATGTGGCGAGTTTGGGAGAGGTGAGTCACTCCCTCTCCCCCTGAGCCTCATCCATAGTGGAAGGGGCGAGGATTAAGCTCATCAGGGGCGTTTTTTTTTTTTTTTTAAAGATTTTATTTATTTATTCATGATATAGAGAGAGAGAGGCAGAGACACAGGCAGAGGGAGAAGCAGGCTCCACGCGGGGAGCCCGACGGGGGACTCGATCCCGGGACTCCAGGATCACGCCCTGGGCCGAAGCAGGCGCTAAACGGCTGCGCCCCCCAGGGATCCCCTCTTCAGGGGGTTTGAACTGGTTTTAGCCACGGGCTCCTGCTCGCACACAGTCTGCAGCAGCACCCGCTCGGGCACGGCTGTGAGCCAAGCTTCCGGGGTTGAGGGCAAGGTCGGGGCGACAGACGCCCCGGGCTCCGCGCCACTGTGACGGGTTCGGGCCGCGTCAGAGCATCTCCAGGGTCCCCTTCTTTCTCGGTCTGCAGGAGGGGACCTGCCCCACAGCGGAGAGCTCAGGCCGGGCGGGACCACAGCGCGAGGACTACTCAGGTTCCTCACGGTAAAGTAGAAAAGCAGGGATTCCGGCCGGGCCCTGCCCCGAGGACTGTATCAGCCAACAGGCGTGACCCCTGGCACCCGGCGAACGGCACCCTCCGGCCTAGTCCGTGACCCCATGTAACGGCGCGGGCGGTGGGCACCGCCGGGTGAGAGGTCACCGCAGGACGGAGGAAGGCGACGCTGCTGCCGTAACAAAAGGCCCCGAAACATCGCGGAGAGAGAGAACCGCGTTTATTTCTCAGGTAACAGTTGGGCCGCGGCAGCTCGGTGGCTCGGCTGGGCCAGTCGCGGCCTCCTCCCCGGGATTCCTCCTGGGCCGCGAGGTCAGAGGTCGGTCTGGGCGAGCTGGTCCAGTCACGGAAAGGAGAACCCATCCAACGTCTCAAGGCTCTGGTGACATTATTGGCTCCCAATCCCCTGTGGCCACATCTGGCCGCGGGGGCGGCTGGGAAATGGGGTGTCTAGCTGGGAGCCCCTCTGCCCTCAAGCAGCAATGAGAGAAGGGGCTTTTATCGAACAACTAGCAGTCTTTCTTTATATTTTAAATATTTTTTTATTTGAGAGCATGAGAGAGGGAGCATGAACAGAGGGGGGGGCAGAGGGAGAGGGAGAAGCAGACTCCCCTCTGAGCGGGGAGCCTGACGTGGGGCTCGATCCCAGGACTCCGGGATCATGACCTGAGCCGAAGGCAGACACTTAGCCGACCGAGCCCCCGGGTGCCCCCAACTGGCAGTCTTAATCCACGGCTCAGACCCTCACCTGTGCCACCCTCTTCCTCTTCCCCTCCCAAAGGAGGGGAAACAGAGGCCACAGTCCAGGAAACAAGGTGATCTCTGCGAGGTCGCCGGGTTCCCACGGCCATCACAGCCGTCACAGGACAGTGACTTGGAGGCCTCGCTCCAGAGAGAACACCCTTGTACCCATCTTCTTCACAAAGATGTGAGACGGGCTTTAGCCCCTGCTGCCCACCTGCCACTTCCTCGTGGTCTTGTCCTGCTCTCTAGCCCTTGTCTCCAGCCACTAAGTGTGACTACAGGTGTCGGGGTGCAGTGGGAAGGGAAGGCGAGACCCAGGCAGGGAGGCCCTGCTTTGCAGCCAGCGCAGGCTAAGTTTTGGGGCCAGGCGAACCCAGCCACCAAATGTGTGACCTGAAAGGGGGAAGCTCTCTGAGCCGCAAAGGACTTTTCCAGAAGTAGGAATAAGAAGCTAATTTGTCAGGGTCGTTGTAAGGATCACATAGGACACACCCGTCTAGGACATCCGGGCCGGCACAGAGGAGGCCCTCAAGAAATGGGAACTGCTTTTACTTGGGTGTCGGCAAAGCCAGCCTGGTCCGTGTCCCCGGGGCCTCACCCAGCCTTTGCATGGTCCTTTCTCGCCCTCCGCGTCTCGCCCTCTCGCCCCAGCGTACCACTCGCACCCTCTTCTCTACCTCCCACCCTCACACCCTTCCCCCCCGAACCGTGATCTATGCTTCCCACCTCCAGCAAGGCCTCCCTAACTGAAACGTCCCCACTTGGCCACTCCCCACCCCCATCTTCTCACTGCCCCAAGGCCTCCGCCTTTCCACAACTTTCCAAGTGTCCTGTCTCTCCCTTCAGAGAGCCCGACCCCCCACCTCGGACAGTGTGCGGCAATGGAAGGGGGTTCAGATTAGTCATGAGGCAGATGAGAGTCCAGATTCCCACTTTGCCACTTTCCAGTTTTATGACTCTGGCAAGTCACCTCTCTTTGGACCCCTCCGGAGGGTCTGGGTATGTGGGGGCTGGCTCATAGCTTGAGGGGACCTAGGGAACATCAGTTTCCTGTGCTCTCCTCCACACCCCCAGCCCACACTCCAGGGACTGACTCTCTACCAAAGGGAGGTACTGGACCAAGAAGGTAATTCCCCCACCAAGGCCCTCACGGGGCAGGGAGCGGGTCGGGGGGTGGGAAGAAGTGACCCTTAAAGTCTGGGCACGGAGAGGGACCGCCAACCCAAGAGCCACAGCAGAGGCCAAGAAAGAACTCAGGCACCCCAGCCCGCTGGGTGTCAGGGGCTCACTCTTCTACTCTCACCACGTTTGCCCCAGTTGTTGGACCAAACCCAGGGATGGGGGGGAATTGATCTGACCCGGGTCTTAGAGAACTCATTGAGCTCTTAACCCCTACGAGGTTCCATGCCTCTGGCTCCAACCTTCTCGGATCAAAAAAGCGACATTAATAACTACTGTGTACATAATGCTGCCCACGCCGTTGCCATTGTTCTAGGCACTTAACACAGACTCACTAGGACCACTAACTCCATCTTGCAGATGAGGAAACTGTAGTCTGGAGAGGTTAAGTCACTTGCGCGAGATCATGCGGCCAGCCCGAGGCAGGGCTGAGATTCAGAACCAGGCCTTCCCGCTCCAGAATCCAGGCTCTCAGCCTCCGGGCTGGAATAAGAGCTAGCACCGCCCGTAGCTGCTGTTTGCCGAGCACTTGGAAAGCATCACGTGTCTTTCATTTAAGCCCAAATAACCCCCTGAAGTGGCTACTGTTCAAATGATCCCAGGTTTACAGATCAAGAAAGTTAAGGCAGGGGAAGCCCTGGGTGGCTCAGCAGTTTGGCGCCTGCCTTTGGCCCAGGGTGTGATCCTGGGGTCCGGGGATCGGGTCCCACATGGGGCTCCCTGCATGGCGCCTGCTTCTCCCTCTGCCTGTATCTCTGCCTCTTTCTATGTCTCTCATGAATGAATAAATAAATCTTTAAAAAAAAAAAGAGAAAGTTAAGGCAGAGAAAAGTCAGGCAACTTGCCTGAAGTCACACAGCTAGACAGCTTCAGACTCCAGCTGCTTTGCCCCACGTCTCCCACCCGCACCCCAGCTCCTCCTTCTCTGGATGGGCTTTAGCACCCTCTTCACAGCTCTGCTTTACCCCCCCACAGCCCCCACCATTCCATTCACTTCTGTCCCTTTCCTTCCCCCCCTGCCCTCAATCTCAACCCCCAACACTCCCCCCTCTCCCCCACTACAACCTACAAACATTTTGATCCATCTCCTTCAGCTCCCACAGAATCAGATGAATTTCACAAAAAAAAAAAAAAGACCATGGGACATCCCCCCAATCAGGCCCCCACTGCGCCTAGCTCTTGAGCCCCCACGGGAGGCCCCACAATGGCACGGTTGGAGAGTCAGAAATAAAATCCTCATTCAACTCCCCCGCCCCCACTTCCCATCACTCATCTGGGAATCCAGGGGGAAGAAGGGAGCTAAAGTGCAGAGCGTTCATTTAATATTAACAAATTGAAATGAATTCTTTTAATGCCAATTAACTTGGAGCGGCCCCTTATTAATAGTAATTTAGATTCATACTTGGGAGACGTGGGGACGGGGGCTGGGCCAAATGTGCCCAGAATGTCAATGTGACAACAGAGCTGGGGAAGTCAGAGGGGAGGGGCGGTGGCAGTTTTACTTCTGCTGAGTTGGGTTCTGCTTCTCTCAGAGAAGAGGACAAAGTCACAGGAGGTGGATCTCTGGGGAACAGGTTACTCTTGTAATTTGATTTTTGTGCCTGCAATGAATCCAAAGAGGCTCAACCCTATCACACTATTTTGAGGGTTTACTTCACAGTAATGCTAAAAAAAAGGGGGGGGATTTCCTCAGAGCCGAGATTTACCCCAGACTATGCTAAACCAGACTACAATGACCAGAAGTGATCAAGTCCCCAGGCCAGCTCACTCCTCCTTCTTTGTGTTCATTCAAGCCAAGGTTGAGATCAAAATGGGGTGCCCTAATCCCTGCCACCTCCACCTTAGTCCCAAGTAAAAGAGAGGACTAAACATTGTGTTTCTCCTGGGAATCTTCTTCCAGAAGGTAAGAAACCCAACAGGCGTACACACTGAGCTAGCAGCTTACGTTTAGGGGAGAAAAAAAAAAATATCTGCTTGTACTTTCTTAGAATTTAGAGAAAAGATGAGAATGAAAAATTCAACTCTGTGTACCGAAGAGTTGCACAGAATAAAGCCAAGGAGAAAGAGCTCAGCCCCAGACTAAAAAAAGTCAAACAGAAATTCTGCTTTCTCTAATATTGCGGGCTCTGGGGTCCTACCAAAGGTACCCAGAACTAGAGCTCTGAATGTAGCTTTGACCCAGGCAGGACATTCTTCTTCCTAGGTGTCCCTCCTTGGCTGGGAGGGCGAGTCAAAATTGAAGCTGGGAATTGTGGACGTTGGAGGTGAGCATCCAGAGATGGAGGAGAAAGGAGTGCAAGGGGGGCTGGGGAAGGTCAAGAAAATGTATAAAATGGTGAAGTTTATAAAATAAAAACTTTAAAAATGGCTTAACATACAAAAGATCAAATTTAAAGAACAAGTCAGGTTTTAAAAGGAGGTAAAATAGAACAAAACTGAGAGATTAAAATAAACAAAAATGAGGGTAAGGCATAAAACACTAAAAGGAAATTATTCTTTACAAGAGGAATGATTGGAATTAATCCAAAGACATCTTGTTCACACAAACCCCCATAGAGTTTCCCAAACAATAAATTAATTTACCCAACAACAATAAAAGAGAGAGAGAGAGAGAGAAATCAACACAAAACTGTTTCACACAGAGAAAAAAAATCATGGAGATTCAATAGCATAAAAAATGAGTGAGAAAGGAAAAAAGAAAGAAAGAAACTTGCAATCTGTTAAGTGATTACTTAAAAATAGTGAAATTGAAAAAAATAAAAATAAAAAAAATAAAAAATAGTGAAATTGGAAGATGGGATGGGAAAAAAAAAGGAGGATGTGATGGAGAAAGGCGGGAAACTGGCACCTTCAGAGAAGTGAAACTTGCAAAAACAGAAGGTGTGACGTCCCCAAAGAAAAGTAAACTCCCCGTAAGTAGAATGCTCCTCCCCAAAAGAAGAAAATATAAAATTGATCTCAGAAGTACCACTCGCCGTCCCCCCCCCCCCCCCCCAGAAAGGTATCTTAAAAACGGACCTAATCCTCCCCTAAATCGGAAAGAGATGATACCAAAAGTAAATGAGTACAAGGCCTGGACCCTTTCCGAGTAAGAGACAAGCAAAAGCGGCCTTGGCGTGGCCGCCGGGCAGCGAGGGGCTGGGCCTGCAGGTGCGGGAGGCTCAGCCGGAGGCCGCTTACCTGGCGCGGTCCGGACGGGCAGGCGGGCGGAGGAGCGGGCCGGGCGGGGAGGGCGGGGAGGAGCGGGATGGAGCGGGATGGAGAGGGATGGAGAGGGATGGAGGGTCGCGGAGGAGGGGGATGGAGAGGGCTGGAGAGGGCTGGAGGGCTGGGGAGGAGCGGGATGGAGAGGGATGGAGGGCCGGGGAGGAGAGGGATGGAGAGGGATGGAGAGGGATGGAGGGTCGCGGAGGAGAGGGATGGAGAGGGATGGAGCAGGATGGAGGGCCGGAGAGGAGCGGGATGGAGGGCCGGGGCGGGGGGGACCGAGGAGGGCTGGGGAGGAGCGGGGCGCGGGCGGCGGGCGGGCTGGAGGCCGGGGGCCGGGGAGGCCCGGGGAGGCCCGCGAGGACCGGGGACCGGCGCGTCTCCCTCCCGCCACCCGGCCCGGGCGCTACTGAAAGTTACAAATTGCTTCCATTATTAGCTCATCCCGGGCGTCCTGGTCATTGGCCCGCCCCGCACCACGTGGTCCCTCGTCCCAGTCGATGGGCTTTCTAGTTGCCGTCCTCGGTCTGTCCCCGGGCTCCGGGCAGGGAGGGGGCGCGGGGCTGGGGAGGGGCTGAGGACGGGGGTCTCGTCGCCCCCTCGGGAGGGCCTCCCCGTCTCCGCCTCGTCCGGGCCCGAGTGGCCGCCCCAGGAGGCCGAGAGGACGCAGGGGCCTGGGCACTCCCGGGAGGGCACGGACCGCAGGAGGCAGGAGGCAGGAGGCGTCGCCAGGGCGCGGGGTGGGGGGGGGGTCCTCGCAGCGCCCATCCTCGCAGCCCCCTCAGCCCCCCCACCCCGCAGCCTCTCCGCCCGCTCCGCCGGGCGCTGCTCCAGGGCCTCCCTCCGGATCCGGCCTCGGCCCACGCGCGGAAGGTGCTTCCCTGGGGATCCCCAGCATCAGCGCCTGCGCCCTGGGGGCACCTTGTCAGCCGCCCCCGACTTTGCAGCCCTCCTGGGACACTTGGAAGCAGGTGAACAAACTTGAGCAGATACCACCAAGAGGAGCCGCCGAGCAGGTGAGCCGGAGGGGCGCGCAGCCCGAGGCCCCTGTCCCTCCTCCCTCCTCCCTCCGTCAGTCTGTCCTACTGCATCCCTGTCCCCTGCGCAGACACAAGGCGCCCTCCCTCCCTCGGAGGCGTTGGGGCTGGGGCAGGCGTCTGTCGGGTAAGCGGGTCCAGAGCGGCTTTCCTCCCCGGGTCTGGGGACCACCGTGGCAGAGGGGTCGCTTCTGCACCTGGGGAGGACGGGAGGCAGTGGGGCCTGAGCCCCGAACAGGCTGGGGTGACTCCTTCCTTCTCCAAGTGCAACTTGCGGGAACTTCAGAAAAGTTTTTTGAGGGAAGCCAGCAGGGAGCAGGGTCGGGGTTTGAGGGTTAAGGGGGGGGAGCGCTGTGCTCCGGGTACTGAAGGAAGGATGCCCGAGTCTGTGACCCCCTCAGGGTGGATTATCGACATCCCGAACTGCCCACCCAGCAAACTCTTAGGGACGTTTGGAGATCCCCATAGGGGTCTGGGCAGACAGGCGAGAAGTAGCAGCCGAAAATAGCCATTTCCCACTCTCCCCGGCTGGGGGAGGAGGCCGGGGGCAGGGTTACGGTGGGGGCCTCAGCTCTGGATCACCTCAGCCCCTGCCCCCGGACCTCTCACTGGTTTAGGTTAGGAGGACACAGAGAGGGAACAACTCCCAAATTTCTTCTTTCCTCCTAAACCCCTTAGGATCCAGAGATGCATCTCCCACCCACCCCCACCGCCCCCAACCCCACCTCCAGCGCCCCCTGCACAATCTTCTTTCTTTCTCCAGCACTGGAGGGAGGGCAAGGAAAGGAGGCCCTACCCGGGGCCGGGCTGAGATTGCCCCCCACCTACCCGCCCCCCAGGAAGAGATGGGTCTCGTAAAAGGAGTCAAGGGCAGAGGGTGGTTTCAGAGGGCGCAGCTGAACTTGGGCCTCCCCGGTAGAGAGTGGGGTCAGCAGGCAGGCGGGGCGGGGCTCCGGAGCCCTGGATGCAGGACCCGGAGGCCCGGCCTGGGTCTGACGGTCTTGGTGGCACCTGAGGTTCGTGGGTCCTGCACGGAACAGCCGGGCAGGGGCAGCAGGCACAGTTGGGCCAGTTCTTGGAGAGGCCGGCAGGGGTTGTGTATCCCAGGAGGGACAACCCTCACCCCAGCTCTGGTGTCCCTGGCTGGCGCTCAGTCCCAACTCCAGAGGCCGCTTGGCCGGCCCAGGCCTTTGTTTGGCGGCGCCAGGGTTTTCTCTGCTGGCACCTGCTCCTCCTGGAGCCCGGAGCCCGGAGCCCGGAGCTGGGCCCGCCCCGCTGAGAGGCTTAAGAGGCCGCAGCCACGGCTGGCACTGCCTAGGGACACGGTCTCCGGACTGTGGGCCTTGAGAAGGACCTGTCCAGGGGCAGACATGAAGGTGATCAATACCCCAAAACTAAGCCCTTTTCTTTCCTCCCATTCTGTGGCCCTACACCTCTCCAGCCCGGAGCAGGGGCATGGAAGGAACATCTCATCCCACCCTAATCCCAGAATTGCCGGGGAAGCCAACTGGGGCTTCTATTTGCCACCCTCTTGATGAACCCAGCTCTTTATGCCCCTGCCTCCCCAACATGCACACGATGCTCCTCCCAGGATCTGCAGGGTTGTCTCTCGTTTACTCCGTCCTTCCTTCTCTTCCCCTCTCTTTTTTATTAGGATTGATGGAGAGACGACAGTTTGGTAAGGCTCCTCTGAGCCTATAGCGGGGAGCTATGGACTCAGCCCTGACTTCTCAACTAGGGGGAACAGCCCCATTCCTGGACCCTTGAAATTGGCCCCCAAGTGGAGGGAAGTTGACAAAGAATGGCCTGAAGGATGGCTGGCCTGGCCCAGGAAGGAGCCCCTACCTGGGGAGGGGGCAGGATTTTGCTAGATGCCTGTTGCAGAGAGAGGATTTAGAAACAAAGGAAGAGAGAAAGAGGTCGAGGAAACAGCACAAAGGACTGGAAAATTTGAGAATGACAAAGATAAAAGACTGGCGAGGGAAGGAGAGATTTCCAAAACCCTCAGTGCTAGGAGGACGGAGGGCCTCCCGGAGAGTGGGGTGGGGGGAGAGGGGTGACCGTGAAGGCGGTTTGATAAAGGACAAGAGCAAGAAGCAGAGCTCATTTGTTTGGGGAGACGAGAAAGGACAGAAGGGAAGGAAAGAGAATACAAAGGGATGGAAGGGGAGCTAGGGAGTAAAGGAAGGGAGAGGCGAGAGGGAAGAAAGTAAAAGAGAAACAGAAGGGAGAGAGGGAAGGCGGAGAGGAGGGAGAGGAAGCGGGAAGGTGGGGCAGAAAGAAAGCAAAAGGGGAGAAAGGAGCAATAAAGGACAGAAAGAGGAAAGAAAGGAGAGCAGGAAACCGGGCTAACAGAACAGGGGTCCCGACTGGAGGAGGGGAAGGAGGCCCGCTGTGGCCTCGCTGGGGTCCCCAGGCTCCTGGGCGCCCCACTGGCCCACCCCAGGCTACCTGGGCCGAAGCCTCCCCACCGGCTGCCCCCCACCCCGGGGACGGAGGTGGAGCTTCACCACCGAGGCTTCTCCGGGAAGCACCTGCCTGACCTGGGGAAGGACTTGTTCTGTGGCCACACCTGCCTCAGGCCTGGCCCCGCGCGCCTCGAGGCCCAGCAGGTCCAGATCCGGTTCCAAAACCAGGACAGGGAGCCGAGGCGGCGGCCTAGAGGCCTCAGCCTCCACGCCTGCCCCCCCAGGCGCCTCCAGCGACCTTGGGCCTCAGTGGATCGTAGGTCAGGGGAGTCCTGTGTGCTGGGGGGCCCTCCGTAATTTGGGTGGGCCTGCCCATATTTGTGCAGGTGAGAGAGGGGTGAGGAGAGGGCCTGGTTCCCCCACCCACAGGAAGGGCATCTTCATTTTCTTCGTTGGTGAGAAGAGAAGTCTCCGCGCCCCAGACAACTTGCTTCCAGGGCCGGGGCTTCTCCACCCCACAGAGGGTTGGACTAATCTGTAAAAGGCTTGGTGTGAGGTTTTGGGGTGCCGGAGGAGCCAGGGAAGCCGCGCATTCTTGAAAGAGAACGAGGACATTTCCGACCCGGGCAGGTGGATCCTAGGGTATGGCCCTGACCTCCGGTAAACACGAAGAGGGCGTTTGGCGAGGGGCTCTAGAACGGCCGGGGCCTGCGGTGCGCCTGCGGCCTGTTGGGCCCTGCTCACGCTCCGGGGACACTGCCCGGCTTGATTCGGGGGGTGCTTTCTTTTTTTTTCTTTTTTCCAGAGGGTTGCTTAAAGCCAGTTGGGTGACTCCTTTGTTTCCCGATAATGGAAAGGGGAAAGTCACTGAGGTCAGGCCGACCTTCCAGGGCAGCACGGCCTTGGGGATGGGCCGGAGGGCCCTCAGACAACCAGCTGGCTCCGGGGTCCCCGGGGAACCCTGCAGTTCCTCTCGGGGGGCCTTGGCTTCCAGCTTCTCCCCCCTCACCCCACCGCACCCCTCCCCTCCCGCCGCTGCTTCCCTCCCTTTATCTTTCTCCCTCTACTCCCCTTGTTCCCTTCCTTCCTTCTTCCGTGCCCTCTGAGCTCTGCTTCCCGTATCACGGAGCCCACGCCGGGCTCTCGCCCTGTCTTTGTACCCCAGGGGGCCCTGTCTTTGTACCCCAGGGCTTGGCTCCGAGACCTTCTGGCAGGCTAACACGAGGTGCCTCGGGTCTCGGGTGTGGGGATGGGAAGTCGGGGGTCAAGACAGGGAGGAAGCTTCGCTACTCGGGTGCAGGATGAGTCAGCTGGTTTCTCCATCAGCCGTCACATCCCCGGGGCGCACCCCGGAAAATCTTTACCACCTCATCCATGTGCCCGACTGCCCGGGGCGGAGCTGCTGGTGCCCCCAAGACCATTCTCTCCTGGGCTGAGTGAGGCCTACGGGGCTCCCCTTGCCTTGGCCGCTGGGGTGGGAGGTCAGGGATGCAGGCCAGAGCCTCGTGCTAGGGGAGAAACAAAGCCTGTCTCCCCACGCCTGACCGCGCAGGGGCCCCCCTTCCCGCCGACGGACAGGCTGGCCTGCTCCGGGCCCTTGGCTGTCTCCCCGGGAGCACCCCATGAGCCAGGCCCACGGCCCTGTGCGTCCGCTCCGGTGAAGAAGGGAGACCTCGCGCTCCAGGCCCTGGTGAAAGGGATGCAGACTGTGCTCCAAGGAGCTTCCTTGCCCCAAATGGCCCCACAGGGAAGGGGGGAACCTGCTGCCCTCCGCGGACCCGAACGTCACAGCCGCCTTCCGGTGCCGACGCCGCAAGTCGCTCCTGCCACTGGGCTCTCCTTGCTGCCTCGGCCTCTGCTCACCTCCCTGTGCTGGGATTTTCTTACTTGATTTCAAAGTAAAATGTCCCTCCCCTTCCCGGAGCCCATCCCTGCGCGCCCAGCAGACCCTAAAGCCGCCGCTGGTAAGCGGCCGCAGCTTCCAGCCCTGCTCACAAGCGACTGTTGGTGAATTCAAATTCTCTCCTGGGCGGGTGGGCGGGAGGGCAGCTGCGCCTGCCTCGCCTCTCCCTTGCTCATTGATCCATTTTGCAGGGCACCGGTGGTCAGAGTTGAGACCAGATTGCTTCAATTGGTACGAAATTAGCATTTTGTTGTTTTTTTTTTTTTAAATCATACCGAAGGCCCAGATTTCTTGCATCAAGGAATAGGAGGTCTTGGGGCGCCTGGCTGGCTCCGTTGGTAGAGCATGGGGCTCTTGATCTCAGGGTCACGAGTTCAAGGCCACACTAGGCATAGCACTTAATTTAAAAAAAAAAAAAAGGAGTAAGAAGTCCACGCGGACCCCCACCTCGTCTCTGGCCAGGGGTGATACAAAGGCTCGTTGAGGTAGAGGAATGGATGGGAAATGAGCAATTTTCTCCGTCTCCAAGTCAGCAGTGCCAGCTGTTCATCCTCTAGTATCCATTTCGTACCTACTATGTGTAAAGCATCACCTCTACCTCAGTTTGTCCTGTCAACGGCAATTCCTGCCACCGTGAGGCCTCAGCGCGTGTGCACAGATACACAAATAAATCAATGGAAAAGAAAGTCTGGATTCAGCGGATTCTCACTGCAGCCCTCCCTGCGCCTGGCCTCAGGGCCCCTGTCCTCCCCGCCAGCTACCCAGACCCACTTGGCTGAAAAACAGGACGGCCCTGGGGTTCATTTGTTTTCCCCCCTGGGAAAATATCAGAATGGGAGCCAGAAACCTACAGTGGGATGGGCGGACCGGAAAGCCCTGAAACCAGCGGTTCGCTCGGGGTGGTCAGCAAAGGGGCCTGCAGAGGCGCCTCCCGTCCTCGAGGCGTGCGCTGTCGCCGCGCGGGGGGACACGCTTCTCTGGGGCGCTGAGCGGGCTTGGGGTTCGCCTTGGCGGAATCATGTGCCCGAAGGTGACAGCGTGTGCCCATCAGGTGAACTGCAGCTGCCGGGGGGTGTGGGGGGGGTCCGAGCGTTCCCGCACCGGGCTGGAGCGCCCTGGGCCCAGCCGCCTCACAGGAGCAGGTGCGTGTGCACGCCCGCGTGGGGGGCAGGCTGCACACAGATCCGAACATCCCTCTGCATACGTGACCCTCCGTGCATGCGAGAGCGTGCGTACCCGCTGAATTATTATAAAATTACCCTGACCCTTACAGAAAATCCATACCAGCCTCGGCCTTTCTCCCCCGACCTCCCGACCCCTGGGGTGCCTGAGGAAAGCGCTGACCCGGTCACTGCCTCCCCCAGTCAATGAGTCTCTCTCCATTAGCATAAAACATGAATCTGCTGGCAGCTTGACAAATTATAACTAGCAGCCAGAGTTTTGCCAACTGGCTGGCTTGGGCGCTGTCTATTTATCATTGAAAATGGTAAATCATAAGAATCCAGATGACTTAATTATTCAAATCCACCCAGGACCCGGAGAAGCCGCAGTCCCGTCAGTCTCCGCCCTGGGCTCAGGGAAAGGGCAAGAGGACGGTGCTGGAAGCTTGGGGGCTGGGAGGCGCGGGGTCCAGGGCCACCCCTGTCCTCCGCCTGGCAAGCCAAGCGCTGCTTCCCTGCGGCCGGTTGTTTCGGCTACTGACCCTCCCCAGGCTGTGCCCTGCCCCCGGCTGCCTGCGGGTCCCCTGGCTCCCACGGGGCCTTCTCTGCTCCCTTTGTGTGGCTCTGTTAGCCTGCTCTCCTCGCGGGGCCTTCATTTTCTCGGCTCCCACGTTCTCTCCTCGGCCCTCCCTTCCCCTCCCCGCTCCCCACGGGTGGATCCCGACCTCCCCCCACCACAGCACTTCCGGCTGGAGAAGCGCCTGGAAGCAGGAGTGCCTGGGGGACCTGGGACCTGCTGGGCCCCCCCACCCCGTACACATCGCCTCCGCTCCGTGGCTTCCGGGAGCATCATGCGTGGCTTGGGCGGCAGTAGGCTGTCACGGGGCACCCAGGTGTCCCCTCGCTGCTGACACGGGCCTCCTCAAACCCGAGCAGAGGGGGGATCGCTCCCTGTGAGTCTTCCTGGAAAAAGAGCATCTGTTTGCAGAGCAACTTCCCATCCAGAGGTCTTCACCTGGCTGCGGGCCCTCGGGTCTCCGGGCCCTCGCGACGCGGGGTGAATGTGCACCAACACGTCTCCTGGTGTGGACCCTGCGGGACGTGCGGCGGAGCTGGGTGGTCCACCCCGCACGGGGCCGCGTCCCTCCTCCCCAGGGCTCCTGGGGCGCCTCCGGGCCTGGTCTTCCGGGCCCTGTCCCCAGACCCTCCTCTGCGCCCACTTCGGGTCCACAGATGCCTGTCGGTTTGGTTCCAAGCGGCCACGTCAGCGTGTGTGTGTGCGCGCGTGTGTCTGCACACTTTCAGGAGTCCTTATGCTGGAACAACAAGTGACAATGTCCCCACCAACAGGACACCTGAGGAAACAGTCCTCTCACTCCCCACAATTCCATTTTAAGGCCTCTGAGCGACGCGGCTCTCAATAAAACGTTGGCCTTGCCAAGTCATGAAACTAAAGAGGGGGCTGCTCCTTTCTGCCACCGACGGTTGGTAAGTTCCTCCTTGAGTCTAGCCTTCCTTCCCGTCCAGGCGGGAGCGCGGGGATGGTCGGGAATGGCGAGGGGACACCCCTGCTCCCAGAGAACGTCTGTGGCACAGGGGGGCACCCCAGCCCAAAGCCCTAGAACCCGCGTCCCTTCCCTCTCTCCTTCTCCGCGCCTCTCTGAGCCAGGTTCCTATGTGACCACAGGGGCAGTGGCAGGGGAAAAGCGGGAGTGGAGAGGCTCAACATTCAAGAGCAGGCTGGCCACCGGCCGCCAGGGAGATCAATACGGCAGATTGATTGGACACACGTTTCTCCCACTTGTTTTTCTCCTGCTGGCTCAGCGCCCCGCCCCAGGCTCCAAGCAGGTGGGGGGAGAGCCCCGGCCTCTCCCTGCCCTTCTAACTCAAACAGGCTCCTAATCCCCTGGTGGAGGGTAAACAGCCTCCAGGCACCACCCGACGGACCACAGAGATGCCGCCTGCCTGCGGGCTCTGCTCCCCGCGCCCCGCAGCCGCCCCCCCAGCCCGGTGACTAATTAGCCCGCCAGCGAGAGCGGCCGAGCCGGGAGGAGCTGCGGAGGCCTTTGTGCCGCCCTGCAAGCCCAGCTCGGAGCTCTGGATAGTGTCTCAGGAGCCAGGCCCACGGCCCCCTCCCCACCCACTGGCTCCCACATCAGCTCAAAGGGAGAAGGAGGCTTTTTTCTCTGCACCCCTCCCTGACGCCCCCAGCCCGCCCCGGCTCCCCTTGGCCGTTCACAGCTGGCAGGCAGGTGGGGGATGAGAGGGAGAGTGGAATCGGCTCCGGAAATCAAACGACCCAATAAAAAATTAATTGTCTAATTAAAACCATGAGGAAGCCCCTTGCCAGAGTTTGGCTGTGAGTCGTCAGGGCCATAAAGGGTGGGAAAATGAGTCTCAGCTCCTAATAAATTCCTGATTTGCAGCTCGGTCTATCAGCGAAGGAGCGCTGAGCGTTCTGCTTGGCTAGACCTCCTGGAGGTCATTCCCTCCTCCCGCCGCCCCAGCCCAGGTGATCGCACCCACTGCCACCTCCACGCATCCAGCTCAAGCCAGGGAACGGGGTGTCTCCCAAGGGACAGAGAAGCCCCTCCCGGAGAGGGCCAGCGTTCCTGACCCCTGACCTGCTGCCCCCCTCTGCGTACCGGGGCTTTCTCCAGGAATGGACCCTTCTCCAGCTATGGAGGTCCTCGTTTGGGTTAACTCCTGACCGCTGGAAACAGGTTCGCTGTGTAGATTCATTATTTTTGTGAAAAAGGCATTTTTACCGAATTCACAAGCCAGCGGGTTCCCTCCCCTAGACTTCAGTGCTGATTTTTGCAGGTGAATGACAGGCAACCAGGCTAAGAAATGTAATCTTCCCCACGCTAAAGGGCTGAGCACGCTCTGCCCCGTTGGCCGAATCTTCTGGAAGGATGAACACAGAGCTAGTCCAGAGAGGGGTGCAGATGGGGACCCAAACCCTCTCCCTGAGCAACTGTACGGAGTCTCCCCTTGGGTCGGCCCCAGGCCTCTATGCCCGCCTTTTCTGGGCAAAAGCAAATGCGATGAACGTCGTCGGGGCAATCATCTGTAGCAGCAGGAGGAGCAAGTGGTGAGCATACAGCCTCCAACATCGTAATACATGATTCTATTTTTTTTTTTAAGATTTTATTTATTTATTCATGAAAGACACAGGTAGAGAGAGAGGCAGAGACACAGGCGGAGGGAGAAGCAGGCTCCATGCAGGGGATGTGGGACTCGATCCTGGGTCCCCAGGATCATGCCCTGGGCCGAAGGCGGCGCTAAACCACTGAGCCACCTGGGCTGCCCCACATTATTTTATTATATAGGATACAACACGGGACATGTACCTGTGATTCACTTTTTAGACAAACACAGGAGAACTAGCCAGGGTCGTGTCAGGACTTATTACTCCGTACGCGCCTCTACTCACTAAACGCTTCCGGCGTCCCCTTTTACGATGGACCCTATCACTGGTCTACAGGATACTCAAGACAACCCTTATGAACTATGAATTACTTCTGGACGGATCCCCCAACAGCAAGGTTCGTCACCAATAAGGACCTCCAAGAAACGGAGTCGCACACCCTGAAGACACCTGCGGTGCCGCCGCCTCGTTGGACCGAGGGCCCCTCCCCGCAAGGTGACAGCTTGGAGCCGGGGCTACTCCGAGGCCGCTCCCTGGAGCCACATCTGGAGCGTGTTATTTATCTTTCCTGATGATCCTTCCCTCGTTCATCTGGTTGTTATTTTTCATCCCCAACAGTGAACTAAGCTTTCCCTAAGAAGGAGAAAAAGGAAAGGAAACAAATTCCTGAGCCCATCTGGGTCAGGATCCCATTTCAGATTCCAGCAAGTTCCCGCGCACAAGTGTCACGGTGGTGGCCGGGGCTCCCCGCCCCCAAGAGCCCCAGGCCCGGAGACTGGGGTATAGACACTGGTACGGACTCGCCTCACCCCCACCGGGAGCCCTGCCCCGCTTGGTGCTCACATGGGGTGTCCTTCTCCGTGTGGGGCTATCAGGCGACCTCACGGCTTCCCCCGCTCCCCAGTCTGAGGCTGCACGCCCCTGCGTGCTCCTACTGCTCCAGGAGAGGCTCGGGTCTCCCAGCGCCCACCGCTCGTGAGGACTTACCTCCCGAGGTCATTTTGTCCACATCCCGGGCTCCGGGCGAGGCCTCACTTGAATGCCCCGAGGCCTCAGGTTGGCCAGTCTGAGCTGGGAACGGAACCCCAACCCCAGAAGGCGGGACAGCGGCCACCATCACACAATTTGGGGTGGACGTGGGGGTGGCTGGGGGCACCACGCCTGCTGGTGGCTGGGGGCACCACGCCTGCTGGCACTCCGCAGCCCGGGGCGCCTGGTGACTCGGCCAGGGGGAAGCACCTGCCTTCTGACAACTAATATGTCAGCACCTCAGCCCCCAAGGAAGGGCTCAAAGGGGAGACCCTCCCTGCCTCTCTGCGGGCCCAGAGCTGTAGGCTCAGCAGCAGCTCACCAATCTTCTCTCCCCGACTTCAAAGGCAGCTCCAGCCCCAGGTAACACCTCGGGGGGATGGAGCAAAGCTGATCTGGCCCAAACCTGGCATCGGGCCACGGTGCCTGAGCACAGGTGAGCTGGGCCTCGAAGTCCCAGGGAGACACAGATCCCATCTGGCCTAGAGTTTGGGGAGGGACGGGAGCAGGTAACGAGGGGTGGGTAGATCCTCAAGGGGCAGAGGAATGTGGACAGTCGTCCCAGCCCCTCCTGGGGGCTCACACATGGGCCCCCGAAGCAGGCAAAGTGGCTTTAGCGTCCCCTCCTCGTTAGCCTGTCCCTCTGGACACCCCTTCCCCCTGCGCCGAGCCCTCCCTCTGTCCCTTCCAGCCTCTTCCATCCTCTCCTCTCCCGCGGTCTTTCTGAATACACCCTCCTGACCTGTGTCCCCTCTGCAAAGCCCCCGTCACACCTTCTCCCAGGCTGCAGGCCCTCAGACCTGGGTCCGCCCCTCACTGGCACGGGGGCCCCTTCGTGTGTCCTGTTCCCCCCGTCGTGCCAGGACATCCCCAACTCCGCGGCTCACAGACACTCAGCCGTCAGAGCCCCGGATGGGACGCAGCCCTGGGGCGGGGTGGCCAATCCACAGCCAGCCTGCCTTGACACCGCGGTCCGGTCGCGGGAGGGGAAGGGCCAGAGAACGCCTGGAGGTGTGAGACTAAGACAATGAAGGAAAAAATGTGACACATCCATCCCAGATTTTTTTTAAGATTTTATTTATTTTTTTCATGAGAGACACAGAGAGGCCGAGACACAGGCAGAGGGAGAAGCAGGGACCATGTGGGGAGCCCGATGTGGGACTCGATCCTGGGACCCCGTGGTCACACCCTGAGCTGAAGGCCCAACCGCTGAGCCCGCCAGGGATCCCTCCATCCCAGAGTTTAAAAGATAAAATAAACATGACAACGAAGGTAAACTTTATGGACGATAAATTTCAGAGGTGGGAGAAAAAGCTGCCACCTAGGATCCTCCCAGGAGTCTCCCGGAGGAGGGCAGCTGGGAGCAGGATGCCCCCGTGGGCTACCCTTCGTTTCCCCACGACACTGGGCACCGGGGAGGGGGCCCCCGCAGGGGAACCTCGCTGCGTGCCGTGCCAGGCGCTGTGCCAGGCCCGGGTGGGAGGTCCGCACCCGCAAGCCAGTTGGCGTAGATGCGGCCGGAAGCTGCAAGTGCATCTTTACACAGCAGCGTGAGAAGGATCCGGGGCGGGGTACCCAGGCCCCATGGGGCACCACCAACCCCTCTGGGGAAGGGCAGGAAGGCGGGCAGGAAGCCATCCTGAAATGGGGGCGAGTTCGAGCTGAGCCAGTGGTGCCGCGGCTCCCCCTGCCCCTCCCAATGGAAGGGAGGTCACCTTCATCCCCCTGGCTGCTTAAACCCAGGTCGCCGTGGGGTGTCCGCGTCCCAGCACACTGTCCCAGCCATCCCCTAGGCAGACCACTCTGACCCGATCCGGGATGCCCGCTCTGGGGGACTGGTAGGGGGGGCTCCCAAACCCATCTGCCCCGCAGTCCACCCGCCCGGGCCTGGAAGGACACCGGGCAATAGCAAGGGACGGCCCTGCTGGCTTGAATCGCACGGTCTGCGGCCTTAGGGGAGACGGCCCTGCGCCCCCTCACCCGCCACCTGTGACCCGTGCCCACGTGCCCACGGCTGCAGCCGCTCCGTCCTCCCCACCTTGGAAGAATGCAGCCCCCCCCCCGCCCCCACAGATCTGCCTCCACAGGGGCCCGTGGGAGGGAGGCAGCCTCTGGCCCCACCTTTCTGGGCCTGGGCAGGCTGTTTTGGAAACGAGAAGCCTCCTTTGCCCTTTCCTCCCCTCTGGGGAGCACCCTCCCTCCCCCTCCACATTCCCCACAAGTTCTCAGACTGAGATCCATCCTGCGTGGAGTTATGTGGTGAAGCCAGCACTTTCCTGCCCCGCAGGCGCCGGTGCCGGGAAGGGCGCCTACTGGGACCTTTGATGTAGGCGCGTCTTAACGGCCCACCTGTCCCCTGTCTCTCCCCGGCCTCCAGCCTGAAGGAGCCCCTCACCACCCTCACCACGGCTTTCAATCCCAGGCAGCCCCCCGCCCGGCCTGCCCGGCCAGGAGCGGGTCACACACCCCCTCTCCCGCTGGGGGTAATCAAACCCAACCACGCTCACTCAGGGACATCTGTCTCCGGTGAATAAGGAGCGATCCCAAACTCGGGTTCTGTGACACTTAAAAGCTTCAAGCAGGAAGATCTGCAATTTCTCTTGGAGCAGGGCCTGTGGGGAGGGTCGCTGGGAAACCCTCGTTTGATGTTGCGCTTTCATGGCTGTGGTTTGATCCAGATGTTCCCCACTTGTGGGATTTTCTCCTTGGGAGGGAGGGGCCCTTGGCTGCGAAGACATTTCCATCATGTGCACGTCTGGATGCGGGCCGGCTGGGCGGGGGTGCTCCTCTGGCTGACATCACTCCCTGCTCCCACCAGCCCTGCCCTTTCCCCCAGGATCACATCCTTTCCCTTCACGGTCAAAGAAGAGAAGACGGGCATTCCCATAAGGGGCCTTCCCGGCTCCTTGTAGGTTTGCTGTGTCACCGGCTAGAAACGGCCCCGCCCCGCGGTTCTTCGGGCTGCGTAAGATGCAGGTGAATTTGGTTCCCCAAGATGGTTCATTCCCAGATCATGAAAAGAATGGGAGAGCGAGTTCAAAAACCAGATTTCTGGCTGAGGAACAATCATCTATGAAATTGTGAGCTGGGGGGGGGGGACGCGGGGGGGGGGCGAGCGTGGATGAGTCAGGGCTCTGGAAAGAGGAAGTGGTCATCGCTCTTTGGGGTCAAGTCTTACGAGGGTCGAAGTAAACCTTTCCAGATGCACAGACCCCTCTGCTCCCTCAGGGCTCGACAAGGTCAAGACCATCCCTCCCCCCGAAGCTTCACTGAAACCTGGAAATCTTTCCTTGGACTGCGGAGTCCGGAGACGGTCGTCCCGCTGTCCGGCCGCAGCCACTGCTCGCTATCACAGGAGGTGGCCTCCCCCGGGGAACGTGCATCAGTCACACTCAGTGGCCCTCTGGGGCCCCTTGGCATCCTTCTAGATGCTTCTGTCTTCTGCCATCAGCAGAAGGGCGGCCACCTTCCTCAAAGAGCGGGATGCCCCTGGAGCGGCGCCTCCTTGGAGCCTCGCCTGCGTCATGGTGGAGGTCACGGCCTCCGCTGGCCGCGTGGGTGGTGAGGATGGACCCCCAAGCCCTGCGGGACGGAGGCACCAGCCTACAAGTGGCTCCGAAAGGACTCGCGTGGGCCACGAGTTTGGGTACATGGACTACTTTAGAGGGAGGGGAGTGTGCGGGAGAGACGAGGCGTGGGGCGTCCTTGCAGGAAGAGGAGATCGGGGCAGGCAAGAGAGGGTGGGAGCCCTGCGTCCCCCAGCGGCCCAGGCGGGCTGAACCACCCGGAGAGACGGAGCGCTCCTCCCGGCTCCCCTTGCTCTGGGTAATATCAGGGAAATGCACGTTTGGGGGATCAGCTTTGCCCCTGGAGGCCGTGCGGCCGGTTCTCGGGCCCCCCTGCCTCAGACTTTGATGCAGCCAAGCACAGACAGGTCAGGTCATGACCGTGATGGGGGTGGGTGGCACTGGCTCCCCCTGGCTTGAATTTTCCCTTATTTCCCTACATCCTCTCTGTCTTAGGCAATAATTTCTCATTTCACTTGGTCTTATATGCCCCATATGTCTCCAGCTCAGAGAACTAAGAAACACTCCATCATTCTCAGGCTGGGCCTTGCCACCTGCAAGCCCCTCCCCTCCCGCACATATGTTCGCACAACTGGGGCAAGCGGTAAGCTTCCCCACGGCCCCCTCCAGGCCCTCTCCCCCACTACCCTTCTCAGCTTTCGGACTAGAGTCAGAGCCTCTGTCCTGCTGGGGGGTGGCAGGGGCACGGTCAGGCATCCTCACAGCTGCACGGCAGCTGGAACAGCCCCACCTGTTCCGTGCACTCACAGTGGTCCCCGGAGGGGACGTGACAAGGGGAAGGGGTGCTGGGAAACCATGGGCCACGGGAGCTCCCGCGGGGCGGGGAGGGGCTCTGTACGTGGCCTGGCCTGGGGCACGGTGGGGAGGTCGGGCGCTCCACAGGCCCACCTGGGTCTCCCGGGCGGCTGACGGCGGGGGCTCTGGGGCACTCAGGGCAGTGGAGACTGTTTCCCCGCCTCTTCTCCTCCGCCCCTCCTGCTCCTCGTTACTGTGGAATCTACGCGGGGACACAGCTGTCGCACGCGCTGCCCTCATCCCTCCCTGTGACCTCTGCTTCCCTGAACCCCTCCAGTCATCCCCCTGCGGGCATACGAGAGCCTGGCCCGAACCGTCTGCTCCAGAGACAGACCCGGCCCAACTCCCACTGGGGCTGTGGACGGAGAAGGAGAGATAGGACAGGGAAACTATCCCCCATCTTTTATCCCGAGGGGCTCAGACCGCCAGGCCCCTTCTTCCAGAATGACAGGAGAGGGGCCGTCGGGGGTTGGGGGGTGCTTAGGGTGGCGTCCGTCTTCACGGACACAGAGGGGAGCTGGCCCCACACCTCAAGACCCTTCCCAGGATGAAGCAGAGACGCGGAGCTGCCAGTGAGGGAAGAGGGGACACACAGAGGGACAGACGGACGGTGGAGGGCCGGGGGAGCCGGAGGGGTGCGGCGCAGAGACGGTGGTGCCCCGACGGACGGGTGGCGGGGAGCCCTGCGGGCCGGCGGGGGAGCGGCTGGCCCACGGGAGGCTCTCAGGAAGCTAAAGGACGTGATTTACACGGGAATGAACCAGCCCGTATGGATTACGTGTCCCTGTGGGTCCCAGGGTCTCACCCACATGGGGGCGGGCAGGGGCGCAGGGGCAAGGCCGGCGGGGCCCGCGTGGTGCTGGCACAGAGAAGGTGGGCCCGGGGCCAGCTGGGGGCCCTCGGGGGACACCTGCGGCCCACGCTGTGGCTCGGGCTTGGTGCCAGCCTCAGGAGAAGACCCGGTCGTGGAGCGTCCTCTCAGGGTAGTGGCTGCCCACCTCCCCTGCCTGTCTCGGGCGCTCCTGTGCCTTTCCATCTTCGCTCTGTGCCCCGTCCCTCCCTGCCCCGTCCCTCCCTGCCCCTCTGTTCCAGTCTCCCTGCAGCCCCGCCCCTTTCCCTACACGTGTGAAGGACGGAGCTGCCTGCAGGTCCGGGGCGCTCCAGCCCTCCGTTCCCTCAGAGCCCTCAGGCTCGGCGTTGCCGGGAACCAGGAAGGCGGCCTGCAAGTGACAGTTGTTCCTGCCCCTCTCTGCCCTCCAGCCGTCCCCGTGCCAGAGGAGGCGTGGATCGACCACGGGCAGGCTGCGCAGAGCGTGGCTCCCGGGCCGCTGGCTGGGGGGCACCTGCAGGCACCGGCTCCCCCCGCTCCTCCCGCGCCCCACGCGGAGGCCCTGGAGCCGACTGTGGTTAGAAGCCGGCTGCCACGCGGACGACCCGGATCCGAGCTCGGGGTAGCCACATATGACAATCGTTTGAAATATCACGGCCGCTCTCCCCCCACCCCCACTGGTGATCTATGGGCTGCGTGCCCTGTAAAAATTATTTATCGGGGCCTCAGAGTGTCCTGATTTAGTGCCGCTGCCTCTGGGGCCGAGGGGCCTGCCTGTCCGCCGGAGCCTAAGCGTTAAACGACGCTAAAAAGTTAAACGGCCAACGTTGGGGGCTCACTCGAGGAGGCGCCATAAAGCTGTCGGAGCCGCTTAAATCAGGAGCGAGGATTCCCCGGGACATCTTCCCACCATATGCCGCACGCCAAGCAGGTCCCCTGGCCCCGAGCTCACCCGGACCGCAGCCCGCAGGGGCAGGGGCAGGGCCAGGGCCAGGCGGGCGGGGGTCAAGGCCGCCTCGCCCAGGGGCTCCCCTCCGCCCCCCCGGGCTCCCCTCCTTCACCCCAGTGCTCCAGGGCTTCAACCCAGACGCGGCGCGGCCCGGGCCCTGGCACCCACTTCCGTTTCTGTGCGGGGAACCCATCGCAGCCCGGGCCCTCCGCAGGGGTTCGCGGCCGGTGGTCCCCAAGCCAGGCCGCTGGGACCCTTAGGCCCCTTCGCACACGGCCCCCCACGACCACGGCGGGGCTCCCTGAGGATCGGGCGGCCCGGGTCGCCGCCTCCTGCCGCCCCGGTGCCCGGACGCTCACATCCCGCGGCCGCCCTCCAGGCCGAAGCCCAGTCCCTGCTGCCACCGCCCGGCCGCCCGGCAGGAGGGACGCGGGTCTCCGCAGGCTGTCCATCACGCCTTCTTTCAGCAGCAGTAAAACTTGCCTCTTAAAACCTCCGCTTGGGTCCCTAATATTTGCCTGGCTATATATCTCCGGTGATATATGGACAGAAATTGCTCGTAAACGGCTGTAAAACCTCTTAGTTGAGCTGAGGAGGAGGTGCAGGAGTGTGGGCACGGCCCGGGCTGCAGGAGGATCAGAAGCCGAGCCACTCCGCCCGCACCTGGGCTCGGCCCCAGGCCCCCGGGTGCGGGACCCTCCGGGGGGTGCAGGGAGGAAGGAGGCCCAGGGCAAGGTCTTCCAGCTCCTGGGGCAGTGCGATGGGGCCCCCTCACCTGGCTGCCCCGGACGTACCCGGGGCTTGAGGCAAGTCACCCAGGGCCTGGGCGCGGCTCCCACCGCAGTGAGGACGGTGACGCCCCCTCCTCCGTGTCACCAAGAGCAAGCGGGGAACCGCCCATTCGTCAGGGCTTCGTAAGCAGGAGGGGCTGCCTCGGTGGGACGCTACCCCAGCTGGGCCTGGTGTGCTCTGCAGGCCTACGCTGCGTGCTGGGCTCCTTACCCCGACGGCACCCTGCCACGTACGTCCTGCTGTCACCACGTCACGGCGCAAAAGCTGAGGTTCACAGGGGTGCGCACAGGTCGCCGGGGCCAGGACTGGCTCCACACCTGAACGTGAACTCCTGGCCACGGGGGGCTGGGGTGATGGGTAAGACGCCGGGGGGGCGGGGGGCTTCCATCCAAGAGCTGGGGGACACCAGGACGGGGCTTGTGTCCGTCCTTCCTGGAGTGCGGGCCCCTCCTGCAGACATTCCTGTTGCAGTCCCAGCCGGGCCCAAGAGCCAGGGGGGTCCCTCAGCACATCCCCAGTCACCACACCCCATCGTCCCAAGAAGCAGCTCCCAGAGTAGAAGGGGAGGCCTGCGGCTTTGTGGGAGGCCAGGGCCCTCCACCCAGGAGACCAGGAGATGCCGGTCCCGGTGGCCCAGGGGCCTGATGGCCTTCGTGGGGCAGGTCAGCAGGTGTAGCCCTGACAGCCAGAGCCCTGAGCCTGGGCTAAGCCTCTGGCCGCCCCCTCAGCCGCCCTCTCGCCCGACCCTGTGACCTCTGCGGGGACTCCACGCTCTCTCCCTCCCACAGCACCTCCCCGAGAGGCCCTGGCTGTCCCCTCCCGGGCAGCGTCCCCCCACCACCTGGCCACCTCTTTCGTCCACCCGCAGCCCTGCTTTCCTCCTCTCCCAGTCCCTTCCACCCAGCTGGCCCCTTGTGGTTGCCCACCTTGTCCCTCCCTCGGGGTGTCCCCCCAGCTCCGGGGGCCCCCTCCTCCCACCTTTCCCCTAGTGTCCTTCTCTGGTCTTTCCCCACCTGCCCTCCGGGCCCTTCAGCCCCTGCCCTGCCCTGTGTCCCCCTCCAGTGACAAGCCAGGACAGCAGTAGGAAGTGCACCCATCTGCCCCATGACTCCCCTTCCCTGGTGGCTCCCACCCCCAACCCCACTTTTCTTTAAGTTTCCAAATCAACCTTCCTCCAATAATAATGATAAAGCAGGAAGCCGGGCCGGAGGACAGTGCAAATTTTTCTTCTTGACACGGAGTTTCCGATTAAAGGCAAAAGGACATAAATCCTCCTGCGTAATTGCTGTGCCGCAGCTCAGAGCCACTTGGAAGGGAGGCTCCCACCCCCTGTGCCCCTGCCCCCCGGGAGCCCCACCCCATCCCCAGCAGGGCCGGGTCCCCAGAGCCTGGGGCGGGGTTGGGAAGGGGGCAGGGGCGGCGTGGTGGAGCCTGAGCCTGCTCCCCTCATCCACCTTGCAGGGGCCCCAGCGCGCAGCTGGGCGGCGGCCCACGGCCACCCTGGCGGCCTCTCGGCCCCTCACCTTGAGAGGATGCTTCAGATTTTGGCAAAGCTTCTCCGTATCCACGGTCTCAGCCGATTCTTATAAGGACTTTGGAAAGGATGAAGCAAGTAGCAGATGGAGGGAAGGGGCCGGAGCGGCCGGCCAGGGCAACGGCCTCAGCTCGCAGGTGCAGGCGGGGAAACAGGCCGCGGGGGCCGGGCTGGGGCAGAGCTGGGTCCCAGGCCTCTTGGCCCCGCAGAGCCGCCCGTCGCACCCGGGGGGGCTGCGGCCCCAAGCCACCACATCGGGTGCCCTCCCCAGCGGTGCTCTCACCCAGCAGACACGCTCCTGCAAAACTCAAGAACGCTCCACGTTCTTACCCCCCAAGATCAGACAAAGAAGACAGCGGAAGCGCGTGCGGCCTGCCCCAGGCCCGGCTCCTGGAGTCGCACACCTGCCAGCTGCACACGGAGGCTCCCGCATCCCCGCCCTCACCTGGCCCGCACCCCTGCCGCTCGGCCACTCCTGTGAGGGCCCCACTCCGCCGTCCCCCCTTTGCCAACCCTGCTGCCCGCTCTCCCCTCCGTGAGGCCCCCCGACGGAAGCCCTAGGCCCTGCTTTCCTCTGTTTCCCCGGCTCTGACCGGCCCCTCCAGCTACGGCAGCTCCCGGTGTGGCCCTGCTGTCTCATGCACCAGGGGAACGGACCTGCGAGCCCCCCGCCTCCCCGAGCTGCCACGGCCGCACCCCACAGCCCTCGCCCCTCGGGCCCAACCGCAGCTGCCCGGCGGGTGTGCGACCACAGGCGGTACCCGGCTCCCACGGCCCTGGAGCCCAGCATTCCCGTCCCCTACAAGCCCTAGGATTCCCTCACCAGCCATAAACGACCATGGCTTCCGGGCTTCCCTGGCGCCCAGGCCCCTCCCCAGCATCTCAGGCGACCGAGGCCCTTGGCTCCAACTGAGTGGAGGTCACATCCTCATCGCGGAGTAAAGCTGGACCCCAGTGGTTCAGGCCGGGCTTCCCACCGTCTAACCTCCAGGTCTCCTGCTCCAGCTCCTCGGACGTGGTGACGAGGTGGCACACAGCTGGGTCCCTCTAGCAGACCCTGGCTGATACCCCCGAGCTCCCCCAACCCGCATCCAGCGCTGTGCACCCGCCTCGCCCTCAGCTGCAGCAGAACTGAGGGTGCACCAAGGTCCAGGGAGGTCCTTGGAGCCTTCCAGAAGCATGTCCCGTCTGTGTCAGGGAAGAAACAGGGAAGGGAAGGGACGGGGGGGTAGTGAGGCCGGCCTGGAAGGCTCAGATGCTCCTGCGGGAAGCCCCGTTGAGGGCGATGATCTGACCTTCATTGCAAGGCAGCAAGGCCTGCTCCACCCCATTTTGGTGTTCCCGAACCCACTCCCTAAACCCCGTTTGTGGACAGCAAGGGGCTGGGAGTGGGAAGGGTCCTCGCTCCTCGGGAGTGACTGCAGGCCAGAGACTATGCACACCCGTGGCTTTCTGCAGGAGGAAGGGCCAGAGAGAGGGGCCCATGCAGCTCGGTGGTCCCTGGGCGTGTGCCCTCAAGAACAAGGGGCTCAGGGCCCAACGCCAACCCGAGAGCCCTGCCCGGGGGTCGCTTAGGCAGGGGAGAGTCTGGAGGGAAAAGACCCTTCTCTCTGGGGACCTGTGTTCTCCAGGATGACAGACCCTCATCCCAGACCCAGACAAATAAATGGAGATTTATTCTAGCAGTTTAGTCATGGAAAACTTCCCCAAAGAGAGCAGTCTGGGGCGAGCACTGGACAGACAGGTGGGAAGGGAAGAGCCCCAAGCGGCAGGGCTGTTTCAGGGGAGCGAGAACGCAGGTGAGCTCTGGCCCCAGAGACCGAGGCTCACTCACTCTCGTGTCCGTTATTCACTCGGCAAACATTTGCGAGGGGAGCCCGGTATCAGGCCCGGCCCAGGGAGACCAGGGATGACCTAGAGAGGCGGGAATAGCAACAGGAGAGGCTCTCGGGAGCTCGGTTCCTCCCCCAAAATATCAGCGTCAGCGTGCACAGTTCTCCAGGTCCACGGAGCTAAGCTCCTACCTCCAGGCCTCTCTGACCCGAAGGAAACCCGTTAGCCGAGCTAATTCTTGCTTCCTTCTTCCCCAGAGTCCCACAGCCGGCCCGGCCCTCGCCCTGCGGCTCCTGCCTCTCAGCTGTGGGCAGGCTTCGGAGCATCTCCAGGCCACGGCTGCAGCAGGAGGGCTCGGGGCTGGCCGTGCGGGGCGCGATGCCGGCTGCGGGGAGGAGCGTGCTGCGGCTCCAGCGGGGGCCACGGAAGGGATGTGTGAGCACAGGAGTCGGGGCCTGAGATCCTCAGCCCGACTCTGCATCGTGCGGGGAGAGGCATCATTCATCTGCCCAGGGGTGGAGACGGGGCAGGGGGGAGGGAATGAAAAACACCCACAGCCCATTAACCTACTTTTGCAACTTCATTAAAACAGAGTCTCCGACATGTCGCCATAAATTGTCTTCTGAGGAGGAAGCCAGATCCAACATCCAGTTCGAGCAGCGAAGCCTCTGGAAGAGGCTGGAACAACCAGGGTAGAAGGGACGTGGTGTACCGGGGAGGGGGCGTCACGCCCGGCTTTGCAAGCTGAGCCAGGATGGCTGCCCACCCCACCATCTCCTGAGGGGCAGGGGCACGGACGGCCTTTCCCGAGACGCTGCGCGGCTGCTGCCCCGAGCAAGGCCCCTCCGACTTCCCGGAGTCCCTCACAATGAACCTGAAACTCCTCTCGGTCTTCCAAAGCCTCTTTCAAGAAGCCCCATGGTGGCCCAAAGGCCCCTTATCCAGGGTGTGGGCTGCGCATGGAGCTCCCAACCCCGAGGACAGGGGACCCCAGCGGCCTCCGGACAGCCCGAGGCCTCACCACCCCCAGCTGAGCAGGAGCCCGGGGCAGCGGAGCGGCGGCCCAGGGGTCACGGGCTGGGCTCCACTCCCCAGCTGACTGCTCCGCATCCAGTCCTCACGCGAGTACTGACCGGGTGCCGGGGCCTGGAGGGGGCCTGCCAGGCTTCCGAGTCTGCCGTTGCCCCCAAAGGACCTCAGCCAACTCGTTTAACCTCCCTTACCTGAGTGTTCTCATGGGAATACATATTTTTGAAGATTTTATTTATTCATGAGAGACACAGAGAGAGAGAGAGAAGCAGGCTCCAGCAGGGAGCCCGATGCGGGACTCGATCCCAGGACCCGGGACCAGCCCTGAGCCGAAGGCAGCCGCTCAAACGCCGAGCCCCCCAGGCGCCCCGAGAGATTGAATCTTTAATGGGATGACGCGTGGGAATGCGTAGCACTGACAACCTGCACATCCAGGGGTCAAGAACCACCGGCTACTGTCATCATTACGCACTTCCTTGTCCAGGTGAGGAAACCAAAGCCCAGGCCAGATTTCCTTTGACCTAATTCAAGGATCTTCTCCAACACATCCCTTCGGGGCCTCAGTTTCTTTGTTTGTACAATGAAGGGATTAGAGAAGACCAGGACGGTTTCCTGCAGCAGCAGCAGCAGCAGCAGCAGCGCCTTAGAACTTCTCTTCAAAGCACCTTCACTCAACCCCGACACAGGAAGGGGGACGAGGTCTGGAGAGAGCGCGAGGCCAGGGGCGATCTGGAGCCTGCCAGTGACCCCGAGGCCCACCAGGGGCCCCGGGGACGTCCAGACCCCAGGCCCAGCCCCGGGCCGGGATGATCTCAGGCCTTCCTCCACCGGCCCTCTAGGCGGCTGGTGCCCCAGAAAGAGCAAGAGCTCTCCCAACCACCCCGGAGCGGGGGGCCGAGGGGGCCCCGGAGAAGGACTCTCTGAGGACAGGAGGGGTGGAGGGGGAGGGCTGCAGGCGGCCAAGCAGAGGGCTCCGCGGAGGACGGCTGGTCCCCAGCCCGGGCACAAACCACCCCGAGAGCCTCCACCCTCCGCAGGCTTCCCCACTCCGGCGGCCCGCACGCCCACCAGAGCTGCAGCCCAAGAAAACACGGCCATAAAACAGACATTTGCTTTAATTTTGACTTGAAGGGGCAATTTAGCGCAGGCTGTTTGCAAGCTGTCAGAGTTCTTTACGAGGCTCTATCATGTTTTCCCAAAATGCTCCCCCCAAGCGGATTCCCAGGGTCAGAGTTCACATATGACTATTTAGAAGGAAGAGAGGTTGGAGAGAGCATGGGAGCTTGTGGAGAGCGGAGAGTGAATCTGTGTATACATATGTGCGTGTGCGTGTGCGTGTGCGTGTATGTGTGTGTATGTATATATTTTTTAATCAGATCAAGAGTGGCTGGGAAACTAACAGCAGAGAGCGCCAGCCCGGGAGAGCCCCAGGTCGGGGCAAGTGCTGCGTGGCTCTGCCCAGGCACCCCCCGCCCCGGGGCCTCCCACCGCAGACGCCTGCCCAGGCAGAAAAACGGACATAGGGACTCAGCCGCAGCCTCAAGGGCTTCACACACTTATTCGCAGTGACCCAGATACTAGGACACTGGCATTCACGACCAAGCCAATCTCTGTGTCCTGGCTGGCACTGTTTTTTTCTTTCTTTTTTTTTTTTTTTTTTAAGTTTTTTAGTAATCTCTGCAGCCAGCATAGGGCTGCATAACCCCCAAATCAAGAGTCAGCCGGGCTCCCCTGATTGGCATGTTGTTATTGGCTCTCTACCCCGCCTTCTAGCAGCTCCAGCCCCCACCCCCGCCCCCAAACTGCTGAAGCCTCTTCTCTCCTCAGTTTCCCCTCTGATGTCCCCTTTGGTTTTCTAAGGCCCTCCTTTCCTAGGAGAAAGTGCTAGATCTTATTAGATCCTCCCAGCTGTCCAAGGGCGGGGAGGGAAGGCACCGACCCACGTCCTCCCAAAGCGACGCTTGGTTCCTCTCCATCAGTTTTCCCACAGTCCATCCCCCGCTTCCCTCAGGAGCCCGGGGCTGAGAGGCAGGGGTAGGAATAAACCCCACACACCATAAACAGCAGTTGCTCCCAAGTCTGGAGGCCCCCAAGGTCCTTGGAGATCTCGGAGCGCAGAGGGCCTGGGAAGCCAGACCCGGGGTCCCCTGAACATGCCCGGGTACCCTCCAGCTCCCTACAAAAGAGGCCTCTCTTGCCTTCTCTTGCCTTTAAGGTCCTTGGCAGGCTGGGGCATAGGGGCTCGGGGGTGCACACTGGGGCCTTCCTCCAACCCTCCCCTAGGGTGCCATGGGAAGCAAAGAGGAGACAGAGACTGAAATATAGGACAGGGGGTCTCCCTTCACTGAAGACCCCTCCCCCTTCCTCATACTTCTGAGGAACTTTTCTGGCCTCTGCGGACAACTCCAGCCTCAGTATTCCCAGGGAAGGGCAATGAGGCAAGGGGGACATGGCCTAGGCTGGGAGAGATCCCAGAGGTCAGATGGGGGCCGGATGTCCCGGAGGCAGGGGAATTGGGACTATGGGAATCTGGGGCGGTGGGAAATCTCGTGATTCCTGCAGAGCAGCATGTGTGCAGGAGACTCGGCCAGAGGAGCTCCCTAGAAGCTCACGGAGGTGTTTCGCAGCCCAGACCTTGCCAGTGGCCGCGGGTCAGGGACACCACCAAGGCCTGATGCCAAGCCACTCAGGCCGACTGGAGGAGAGGTGGGTGCAGGTTCTCCCGGGCAATAATCAAGGAGAAAAGAAACAGGGCAGAGCCCAGACTAGGAGGAAGGAGAAGGGAAGGGGACGCAGACACAGGTCCCCAGATAACTGCACCCCTACCCATACCGGGCATGGATTAAGCTCCCACCGGCTGAAGGTTCTCCAATGGCCCAAAGCAGCCTGTGACATTAACTCTGCTCTCCGTATAGATAAACCAAGGATGCAGGAGGTAAAGGAAGTGGCCTAAATCCACGCTGTCTGTCTGGACCTGACGCCAAGCTGCTTTCTCCCAGGGAGCAAGGACCCTCCAGACACCCGAGTGTAACTGCTGCCACCATTGAGCTCGTTACCCACCCACCCCCGCCCCTCTGTGCTGAAAGGGGCCTCCCGTGCCCCTATCTAGGGGGGTTAGAGCCCCATACTCTAAGATTCGGTGTGTTTGCGGTGGTGAGGATGAGGACAGGCGTCCCAGCGTTAATTCTATTTTCCATGTAGATAAACTAAGGCTGCAGGAGGTAAAGGAATCGTGAGCAGCGCAGCTATGCTGCTTGCTTGAGGTTGAACAGCCAAGAAGAGCAAGTGCAGGGACATGATCCAATTCCGATGGATGCTGTTCCCCAGAGCCAGGTCCACAGCCACTTATGTGCCCGGATGCCAAGCACCATGTTGGCAGAGGGGAACTAAGGATGAATAAATACAGGCTCTGCTCCGAGAGGCTCACACGTGGGGACAGAGCAGCCTCTCATGCCAACCTAGAGGCAGATTTCTTCAGATGTCGAAAACCGAGCTAAGGAAGAAGTCGGTAAAAGCTGAGGCAGTGAAAAAGGCCTCCTGGAGGAGGTGAGCCTCACCCAGTAGAGCCGTGGATGGAAGACGGCACGGCCCCTGATCCACACGGGAAGAGAAATGTAAGTGTATATGATTTTTTTTTTAGGAAAACACTCCTGGTGGAGGATTATGGGAGACCAGGCTGGGAGGTCAGGTTAGCACCAGATCAGAGAGGGCCTCGGATGCTAGGCTAGGGATCGGAGCCTCACCCCGAGGGCACCAAGGAGTCATGAAAAGTTTTCATCTGGGGTCAGAGGGGAACCCACGCAAAGAGGTTTATTTGAAGATTTACCCTAGAAACAGTTTCTGGGGAAGACCGCCTGAAAGAAAGCCTGAGACGGGGGCGCCTGGGGGGCTCAGGTGGTTGGGCGTCTGCCTTCAGCTCAGGTCATGATCTGGGTCGAGCCCCATGTCGGGCTCCTGCTCAGCATGGGGTCTGTTTCTCCCTCTGCCCCAATCATGCTGTGTGTGTGTGTCTCTCTCAATCTTAAGTAGACAAGTGAATCTGAAAGAAGAAGAAAGAAAGAAAGAAAGAAAGAAAGAAAGAAAGAAAGAAAGAAAGAAAGAAAGAAAGAAAGAAAGAAAGAAAGAAAGCTCCGACACCAAGAGCCTCACTGTGAGTGTCGGGGTGTGGTCTGCAGGGGCGTGCCCATGTTGCACGGTGTGAGTGTGCACACGTGCACAGACATGCCCCCCACATACACCTAAGTGCGATGCTAAGATCAGGAAAGTCTGGTTCCACAAAACCACCCTGGTCTGCTTGAGGGGGGAAATGATGGATCACCAGCTCCCCGCCCCTCTGTCTCCCTCGTCTAGCTGCCCTGAATGGGCAGGAGCGTTGCACCCCAGCGTGCACATGAAGAAAGCTCTCCTTGAAGCAGAGAGCACAGCCCGGAGCAGAGTGAGCCTCTCCTCACCTGGCATGTCCCCCCAGATCTCGTGCCAGTGGTGAAGGGCACCCACGGCTGACCATCCAGCAGCCCATGGGCCCAGAAGGGCAGTGAGAGTCAGGTGGGGGACAGGTGTGAGGGCACCGCTGATGAGGACAGTCCAACCACCTGAGGCCCACGGAAACTCAGAGAAGGCAGAGGGACAGTAGAGATGGGGGACCATTGGGAAGAGGGGTCCCCGGGGGGCATTGGGAGCCCACATGCCCCTTGCCTTCCTGCTCACTAGGCCCTGACTGACGTAAGGGAGACAGACACCTGCCTTACAGGGAAAATGTTAATTTTGTCCTCCTTTGGCACCTGGGAGCCAAGGAGCTCAGGCCACCTGCCTTCCCTCAACCAAGAGGACCTCAAAGATGGGGGGACTGTGATTAATGAATCCCGCTGGGGCTGTCATTTCTGTGACCCACAGAAGTGACTGGCAATCATCACCGCCATGCCGTCATGTCCGCTGGCCCCGGAGGAGGGGCCCGGCAGCCACCAGCAATCAGCCCACCTTCCCTGGCTTCCCTTCTCTTACTCATTTTTAAAATTTTATTCTTTTTTCTTTTTTTTTTTAAGGCACTGCTTTCTCGTTTTTAAAGGTTTATTTACTTACTGATTTGAGAGGGAAGGAGAGAGACGGTGAGCGAGGGGAGGGCCGAGGGAGACGGAGACCCAGAGTCTCAAGCAGACTGCACGGAGCGTGGAGCCCCGCGCGGGGCCATCTCACCACCCGGAGATCATGATCCGAGCTGAAACCAAGAGTCAGGTGCCTAACTGGCCGAGCCCCCCAGGTGCCCCTGTTTATTTATTTGTAAGTAATCTCTACACCCGACGTGGGGCTCAAACTCGTGACTCCACCATCAGAGGTCGCATGCTCTACTGACTGAGCCAGCCAGGTGCCCCATTGGCTTCCCTTCTCAAAACCTACGGAGAGGGATCCCTGGGTGGCGCAGCGGTTTGGCGCCTGCCTTTGGCCTAGGGCACGATCCTGGAGACCTGGGATCGAGTCCCACATCGGGCTCCAGGTGCATGGAGCCTGCTTCTCCCTCTGCCTGTGTCTCTGCCTCTCTCTCTTTCTCTCTGTGTGACTATCATAAATAAATAAAAATTAAAAAAAAAAAAAAACCTACGGAGAATCCTAATTTGGGGACTCCTGGGGTCTCAGAGTCAGAACAAATCTTGTAGAGGCCCCACCCATTTGTGACCGTCTGTTGGCCCATCTCCAGGCACCCACTGCCCTGGCGAATTGCTGAAGACACACAGCTGACCCTTACGTCCTGGTGCCCACCGGAGAAGGCTGGAGGAGCTCTGCCATTTGTAGGATCCCCAGGTCTTTCCCATCCGTCCCCAAGCAAGCCCAGACATCTCGCCCCCCCACCCCCCCACCCCCATGCTGGTTGATTTGAGCCCACCTCTTTGAGCTTCCACTTCAGGGTCACCCACCCCCACCCCCGCTGCAAGAACCTCTCCACGTTCTCCTCAAGCCGCACCACTGTCACGCGGCCTACTTCTGCAGTGACCCCCCGAGAGCCTCCCGCAGGCCGGAAAAGGCTGGTCTCAGTTGCCTGCCTTCTGAGAAGGCTTCCAAACCTCTACTTCTGCCTTCCGGTCTCTTGCTCGACTGCATCGTATCCCAGACAGTCGGGAAGTTCTCCTCCACATTTAACCCAAATCTCGCCCTCGGTGTGAAGGGCTTGGAGAAGGGTCATTTATTCAAAGTCCCATCGCAGCCTCCCAGGTCACCGAGAGTGTGCTTTCCTTCCCCTCATCAGCCTTCCGGAAGCGGCACCCCCCGCTCCAGCCCAAACCCCAGGCTAGGGCCCAGCACCCCATCACCCCAGAGCCATTCAGGCCAGGCTCTAGCTCGGGATGCCAGCCTTGGCCCCGGTGGATTGAGAGGGAAGCCGTGGAGGCGCCCAGCCCCCAACCCCGGCTGGAGAAGGAGGTAATTAGGAGCTGTGCGGTCCCTGTCCCCCAACAGGTACGGCCTGGCAGCGCATCCATCATCCGGGCAGCTGCCAGGGAGGGGAGGGTCACGTGGGTGGGCAGGACCAACGGCGGGGGGCGCGGGCGCTTCGGCTGCTGGGCCAGCGGAGGGCTGGAGGGGATAGCCCGAGAGTGACCTTGTGGGGACTTGGGCCCCCAGGAGACACCCCTGCTTGCTAACGCAGTCTGTGTACGGGAGGATGGCCTCGTGTGGGCTTCATAGGTCTGGGGGAGGCAGTGGCGTGGCCTGGATAAGCGCGGGCGGCCCCTGAGAATCACCCTGGAAGGTTAGGGTTGGAAGGGGGGAGGGAGGGAGGAGGGACGGGGTGGGGGCCGCGTTTGGGCGGAACAAGTGTTGGTGCAGGTGCATCTTCCCTAATTGCCTGCCTCGGTGCCAGGCTGTGGATGTGAAGGAGCGCGTGCTGGCAGCCCGGCGCAGGGCGCGTGGGGGGCAGCCCGGGACGTGCTCTGCATGCTTGCGCCCTCCTGGGCCGTCCCCACAGGCTGCAGCACACTTGGCGGAGCCGGCACGCGGACCTCGACCTTCCTGCAGTGCGGGAGGCTCACGCGTGCGCCCACGCAGCTGGTACCGAGCGCACCCACAGTGGGCGCTCGCCTTGGCGGCTTCTGCTGGGGGGAACCCCACGACTGGCCCGCGCCTGGGACCCCGCCGCTCCTCTCCCAGCTGAGTGGCAGGAGCCCCCCCCCCCCGCCGCACCCCTAGAACCCCAGGTCAGGGTGGCAGCTGGCAGGAGAGAAGAAAGGGAAAAGAGAGGAGGGGCAGCTTCTCCAACACCTGTGAAGGGCCTTCGTTATATATGCAAATGTCCTCATTAGAGATGCGGAGCGCCTCCCGGAGCTAACGGCTGCGAGCAGAAGGAGCGCGGGCGGTGGGGCAGGAGCAGGAGCAGGAGCAGGAGCAGGAGCGGTGCCAGCGCCCTCGTCCCCAGAGCCGCTCCTTGTCCTGGAGGCGCCGCGGTGAGCCGCAGGCACCCGGCTTCGCCCCCCAGCCTCACCGCGCCCCCCACCTCTGCAGCCACCAGGCCCCAAAGCCCCGGACCTCTGGGTCTCGGAGCAGGTGGCCCTGGTGCCCCACAGGACGCCGCCGGCGCAGCCTGCCACGGACACGTGCACACAGCCTGCTCCCGAGGCCTCCGTGGGAAACGCGGCCTCAGCCACAGAGCAAGGGGCCTGAGCCCGGCCCGGCCCCCGCAGTCCCCCGACGCCCGGCCATACAGCAGCCGCTGCTCGGGCCTCGCAGCCTCACTGCCGCCAACATGTACCAGGCGCCCCCCCACCCCCAGAAATCACCCTCCTCACCCCCGGGGCGCCCCTGGCCTGTGCCTGGCGACCTGCCCTCAGACACACACCCGCACCCGGACCGTCCTGCCGGCCGCTGCTGTCCTTGAGCATGCACGTCATCCCATTTTGGGGACACGCTCCGCAGAGACCTCGCCTGCCCTACCCCCCACCTCTCCTTTCTTCACTTCTCCCTCCCCTTCCCGCCCTCCTCCCTGGGCACCCGTTTGCCAGGGTTATTTATAGAAGCAAGCGATAAATTCAGTGTGTTTCTCGGCGCGCAAAGCTATAAATAATGGCACAGATCATTAAACCCCGAGAGCAGGCCCAGCCGCCCCACAAACAAGATGAAGTACAAACCACCACGTGAGAGGGAGAGAGGGAGGCGCCAGGCGGAGCCCCGGACCCGGGCCGGTGGGCTCCCGCCTGCACCCTGCAGCCCCGTCCCAGGGGGCCTGGCCGGGCGGGCGCTCCGGGAGTGGGGACAGCCAGCCGGGCCTGCTCTGCGGGCTGGTGGGCAGGGCTCACCCCACCACCTGCCCCCTTCGCCCTCTCTCCCCGCTCCGCTTCCCTCCCACCCCCTCGCTGGGTTTTCATCCTTCCTCTGTCTTCTGCACACAGGCTGTGCCCCTTTCCCCCGTCCCCCCATCTCCCCTACCTTCTGCCCACACCCCTCCCTCTCCACCCAGCGTCCTGCGCAGCCTTCCTCCCCTCACCCCAAGTCCCCGGGCTCCAGGAGGGGCCCTGATCCCACCAAGGAGCCCTCAGAGGCAGAAAGTCCCCCGTCAGCAGAACGCTGGAGCTGGCTGCTGATTCAGTGTCTGTAATCTCCCAGGCGGAGGCAGCGGGGCGGGGGGCGGGCGGGGGGACAGCGAAGATGGATGAGCAGTAGGAGAACAAAATGGCACGGACACCGGGGCAGGCTCCAGGCTCAGGGAGGTCCGGGGAGTGGGACCAGAGCCCGAGCCGCTGGCCGGTCAGCCAAGTGGGAGAAGTGCTTTCTGGGTACAGAGAGGGCACCCCGGGAAAGACAGGGCGAGTGGGAAGGAGCAGGGGCACCGGGCAGGGGCCGCAGGGAGAAGACGTTGGGGGACCCGGAGAAAGAGGGGTCACAAGGAAGCCAGGGGAGAAAGGGGCTCCGATAGAGGGACGGCCCCCCAGCCCCACCCGAGCCGCCTGCAGCGAGGACGCCGAGCTGCCACAGGGTGCTCCCCAGTCCACCCCAGGGAGCGACGGCTGGGGGGCCCACCCACCGCTACCAACCCGCCCTCCTTCACTTGTGGGAAGCACCTCTACCCTTCGGGGTTCACGCAGCCCAACTCAAGCCCGTCTGGCGGAGGCCTCGGTAGCGGCCACTCAGGTCACCTACAGCCTGGGGTCGTCCCGCTTCCCACTGGGGAGGTCTTGCCACCGCCTGTTTCTTGGAGCCGCGCTCCCACTGGGGCAGAGCCTCCGTCCGTCTGTCCGTATGCACCAAACAGGGTCCCAGGGCGCCGAGCAGCGCCCAACCCTTTGCGGCCTACTCGGCCCGCGACGGCAGCCGGTTCTCTCCTGCTCCCGCGGTGCCAGGCCAACAGGCGTCAGGTGGGGCAGCGGCGATCGGACTCGCGGGCCGAGGGCGGGGGACGCCAGCACCGCAGTTCGGTCCTCGACAGGTGGGGGAGCCCCAGGGGCCTTGTGGCCGCCCGCCGTGCCTGCCCCCTGCACCGCCCCCTGCACCGCGGCCGCGGCCATCTGCTCCCACCCGCTCCCTGTCGGCCGCGGTGATGCAGAGCTCGGTTACTTGCCGGGGGATTTATAGTAGGAGCCAGGACAGCAGCTAAATCCCGGCCACCGAGGTAAATCAGCTGCCGCGATGGGCCGGAACGAGGGAGCTGTCAGGCCCGGAGGCGGCCCAGCAGGGCTGGAGAGGAAAACACTTGTCCCTGCTCCCTGGGGGCAGCAGCCAATAAATCCCCTCCGGCACCCATTAGGGCCGCGGCGCTGCTGGCAGGGGGCAGTGCCCACGGAGACAGGCTGCGGCCCGGGCACGGGGATCCTCGCAGAGCGGCTGGGCCAGCAACACTGGGGGGACCAACGGCTGCCTCCCCAGGGCCGGGTGGGGCAGGGTCCCGGCTTAGGGGGCGGGGTCTCGAGAGCCAAAGGCCTGGGCTCAAGTCCGGCCTCGCCACTCATGACTGTGTGACTGTGGGCACGTTACTCACTTCCCCGTGCCTCAGTTTCCTCCAGTGCAAAATGCGGATGAGAAGAGAGGCTGCCTTGCGGTTATTATGGTGATGACCTGAGGTGACATGGGCTGTCCCCAGCACTGCCACCTGGAATAAGCACCTGAGGTTACATTAGATCTGGCCTCATGCACAGAAAGGAGAAGGGGCCGAGCCGAGGAAGCCCGAGCTTCCAAGGTGCTGCTCAAAGAAAGTCCCTGCTCAGCCGGGAACTGGCTTCTCCCTGCGAGGCCTGCTGCTCCCCCTGCCTGTGCTCTCTCCCTCCCTCTTTCCCCTTCTCTGTGTCAAATAAATAAATAAAATCTTTTTAAAAAAAAGAAAAAAGGAAAAAAAGAAAAGAAAAGAAAAGAAGAAGAAAGAAAAGAAAAGAAAAGAAAAGAAAAGAAAAGAAAAGAAAAGAAAAGAAAGAAAGAAAAGAAAAGAAAAGAAAAGAAAAGAAAGAAAAGAAAAGAAAAGAAAAGAAAAGTTCTCGTGGGCGCCTGGTGGCTCAGTCGGTTAGGCGTCTAGATGTCGGCTCAGGTCGCGACCTCAGGATCCCAGGATCGAGGCCCACACTGGGCTCCACACTCAGCAGGGAGTCTGCTTGAGAGTCTCTTCATCCCCCTCGGCCCCTCCCCCTCTCTTTTTTCTCAGAAATACATAAATAGACTTTTTTTTTAAGATTTTATTTATTTATTCATGAAAGACACAGAGAGAGGCAGAGACACGGGCAGAGGGAGAAGCAGGCTCCCTGTGGGGGGCCTGATGTGGGACTCGATCCCGGGACCCCAGGATCACATCCTGGGCCGAAGGCGGTGATAAACCGCTGAGCCACCCGGGCTGCCCTAAAATACATAAATAAGCTTTAAAGAACGAGGGGGTCTCTTAAGCTCAAGAGGAGAGAGAGTGAGAACGGTCTCCCAGGGCCTGCGTTGACTCCCGTGGTCAAGACACAGGCTCCCCGGTCAGGTTTGCATCCAAGTCCTGGCGCGTATCACCGGTGAGCCCCTCAGCACGTTCTTTAACTTGTCTACGCCCGACTGACCTCATCTGTAAAATGGGGACCGTAAGAGCACGTCACAGGGCTACTGAGAGGATGACCCAGTACGGGAATTGCCTTGTCCATAGTAAGTGCCCCTGACAGTTTAGTCCTGTGATCACTATCATGTCAGCAAGTGATTGAGGACCATGCAGTGAGCCCTAAATCCAAGCAGTGAAGCTGACATGGAGAGAACGGGTGGGGGGGGCAGAGGGGTGAAGGCTGGGGGCAGAGGGGTCAATAAGGAGAAAGGGAGCCCCAATATGGAAGAGGAAGATAGGAGCAGGCGGGCGAGCCGGGAGACTTGGAGGCAGAGGGAGAGGAAGGGGACGGCAGGGGGATGAGGTTATGGGAGGGGAGGAGAGGGGAAGGGAGGGGCGGGGTGGGTGGGGTGGGGTGGGGTGCATCCAGGAGAGGAACGGATGGCGGCCAGGGGGCTGCAGGGCCTGCAGGGCCGCATCCGGAGGGACAATGGATGGAACCTCAGAGCAGGTGTCCAGAGGGGGCGGCAGGGACCGTGGGGCAAACTGGGGGTCCGGGGAATGAGGAGAAGGGGCCAGGGCAGGAGGGAGGAGACAGGAGGCCAGGACACAGGCGGGGAGACAAAGGAGGAAGAGCCCTCGTGGAAACGCAGGGAGCCAGAGCTGGGGCGGCTCCTCACAGAAACGTGGCTCCAGGCGGCCCCGCTGCCCCCCATTTTCCTGCCCTCACTTTCAGCTTGGCTTCCCCCTGGCCCCCCTCTCCCATGCACCCCTCCTGCCGGCCGCAGGGCACATGAGGCAGCAGGGCGGGTGGGGGCTTGGGCTCCGCTCACCAGGGGATGCGGAGGGGAGGGAGGAAAGGGAACCCGGGGGCCCAGGCCTCCTTCTGGGGCTCCCCCTTGTCAGCGGTGGAAGGAACCGCACGAGTGGAATCGTACTGAGAGCAGCGAAGCCTTAGTGTCCACAAGGCCGGGGGCTCGCGACAAGCCTTGGGATGCAGGCGGCACCACCCCACTTACCATCACCACCCGCACCAAGCGGAACACGCACTTCCCCTGTTGACCCTCTGGCCGCAGCCCCGTGAGCCCCACTTTACAGACCACGAGCTGAACCCCACGTCCCTCCGCCTTGGCCCCGCCTCCGATCTCTCCTGCCCCTGCTGGACCCTCCGAATCCTGCCTCTCCTCCGTTCCCCCTGCGGTCCCCTCTTCCCATCGTCCCTGCTCACCAAACCTCAAACTGGGTTTCTGCGCACCCTCTACCACCCCCCACCGCCCAGGGACCAGCAGGACCCAGCGCGACTGCATCTGATGGGCAGCCCTTCATCTGGGGACCCACCAAAGCCCCGGAAAAGGGAATCACAGGGCGGCTGACGTCAACTGTGACAGTGTCTTCCGAGATGCTGTTTCCCCCCACTTTTCTCCCCAGCGCGGGGATGACTACCGTCTCAGACCCGGAGTGACGGGACAGCAACACACCAGGAGAGCGTGAGGGAGGAGAAACCGGGAGGTGAGAGGGCGGCCCTGGAAAGGACCCCTAGGGGCGGAGCTGCGCAGGGGAACCTAAGTCAGCCCGCAGTGGCCTGACGAGGATGCACGAAGCCAGGTCGAGGCCTACAACCTCCTCGCCCGCCCCGGAAGTCCCCTCCCGCGTCCATCGGCCACGCACTGGGTGTCCATGATGACACCCAGGACGCAGACCTTGCTCTTCACCCTACAAGGCCCCAGGAGAGCTGCGGGACTGAGCCGAGGGCTCCAGGCGGGACACCCGCCCAGGGAGAGGCAGGGCCCACATGAGCTTGGCCCAGAGCCCAGAGAAGGCTGCGGGGTGTCCGAGCCGTCCCCGCCCCGCTCCCACTCCCACGTGGCCTCCTTGGCACGCAGGCCCCGCCCGCCCATCGACCCGCTCCTGACTGCCCCTGCTCCTAGGCACAGCAGCGTGGCGGGTCCAGAATAAATCAGATGCAAGTAATACCGCATGCTCCCCCTCGGAAACCAAGCCTGCCCTCCCTGCTGGCATAGTTTCCAGCCTGAGGGAGGAACGAGCCCGAGGAAGCGAGCGACGGAGGGCAGGGACACCCAGGGAGGAAAGACACGGTCCCCCGGTCCCCGTTAGGGAGGCCTCCAGATTTGCAGGGGTGCGGCCCCCGCCCACAGTCACAGAAATGCTGCCCCTTCCCCGGCAGCCAGCAGGGGGGCCCACGCCGTCTAGGCCTGTGCGTGAAACACAGGCACGCGAGGCCGGGAAGTCGGTTCTCAGAAGGCGGACGCGTGGACAGTGCTGGGGGTTGCTGAGCAGGAAAGCCGCCAAGCACACGGCACTGGCGACATGGGCCCACCCAGGGGCAGCCCCTCCAGGCCCTGAGACACTCCGGGGGCGGCGGAGGGGCTGACAGGCCACGGAGCACCCGCAGTCCTGGGCCCGTGGGTGGGCCCCGGCGTTCACCAGCGTGCACCCGCCTGGCCGCCACCTGCTCAGCTCCCAGAGGAAACAGACCTTATCGGCGCCGGAGGGACTCAGTGGGTGAGCACCTGCCCTCGGCCCAGGGCGTGACCCCGGGGTCCCGGGATCGAGTCCCGCGTCCGGCTCCCCGCATGGAGCCTGCTTCTCCCTCTGCTTGGGTCTCTGCCTCTCTCTGTGTGTCTCTCATGAATAAGTAAATAAAATCTTTAAAAAAAAAAGAAGCAGCTGACCTTATCTCCCTCCTTCTCCCTTTCCTGAAGCACAGTCTGTCCTCATCAGGGCCTCCTGCTTAAGAGAACCCGGAGGTAAGGCAGGAGTTCAGGAACCTCCCACATAACAAAACGAGCTTGTCCCCACACTGGAGGAGGGGAGGCGACCCCCAGCTCCTCCCACACCCAGGTGCCAGCCCCCCGCCTTCCAAGCCTGCCTGAGCCTCCAGCGGGTGCAGACAGCCGGCCAGGAGGACACGCAGAGGTGGGTCCCTGCCCGTGGGCCTTTCCTGGAAGCACGTCTTGCCATGCACACATCTCACGAACTCCCTCCCCTGCTCCCTAATGCGTGCAGAACAAACCTGCGTTCACATCAAAGCCCTGATTCCTCAAATTAGGGGCGCCCGGGGCGGGGCGGGGCTCAGTCCATTAAGCATCTGCCTTCAGCTCAGGTCAGGAGCCCAGGGTCCGGCCCTGCGGGGAGCCTGCTCCTCCCTCTGCCTCTGCCCGCCACTCCCCCTGCTTAGGCTCTCTCTCTCTGACAAATAAATAAAATCTTTAAAATAATAATAATAAAGCCCCACTCAGTGCAGACCCAAAGAGCCCCTGCAACTTTTCCTCCCTCCCTCCCCCTCTTCCTGCTGCTGGTTGCCCCCTGGTTCAAGGAACACGCCCTGAACCATCCTGCTTCCAGCCCATTTTGCCCGAGTGCCCTCCCCGCCAGCTCCTGGGGCTCCGAGATGCTCCTCAGAGCCGTCCCCATCTCCCTCCGAGGCCACGCTCAGATCAGCTCCTCTCACCCCCCTCTAGCTGGGCCTCCGTTCACCATGTGCCTGGCGCTCACAGGTCGTCTGGGTGATGTTTGTGGGTTCAGACAAACACTCCAAACCGTTCTCTCCCAGCCTTCTTTCCTGTGACTCATGGGGTACTTGCAAGTGAGGAGACAGGGACAGGAGGTGGCAGCCGTCCCCAGAGCCTGATACCCCCAAGTCGGGGCCGGGGCCCCCGGGAGACAGGCTGCGGCGGGAGATGCCAGCTGCGCTCCTGGAGGCTGTCGGGATGCCGGCTTCCGAGAGGCTTCGGGGGCCATTGAACTGGGGGGGGGGCTCCTTTCTCCCTTTAGCTCCTCTTTCACTATCTCTCCGTCTTTCTCAATCTTCATCATTCTCTTTTCCAATTGCAGGTGGGGTGTTCCTTCTGTCTGAGAGACACCTCCTCTAAGAGCCTCGTTACTCAAAATGTGATCTGAGAACCAGCAGCATCAGCATCCCTGGAAACGTGCTGGAAATGCCAACTTTCAGGCCCCAGCCCAGATGTGGTCAATCCAATTCTCCAGCCTACCAGGATCTCCAGATGGTTCTCGCACACATTAGAGTCTGAAAGCACTAGTTTAAGACACCAGGAAGGCCAGGCCAGGGGCCCAACAGGGAAGCTGAACACTTAAGACACGGATTCAGTCATTCCTTTATCCTTTTTTATTTTATTTATTTATTCGTGAGAGACACAGAGAGAGAGAGAGACAGAGACAGAGACAGAGACAGAGACAGAGAGGGGCAGAGACACAGGCAGAGGGAGAAGCAGGCTCCATGCTGGGAGCCCGATGTGGGACTCAATCCCAGGACTCCAGGACCATACCCTGGGCCAAAGGCAGGCACTAAACCGCTGAGCCACCCAGGGATCCCCATCCCTTTATCCTTTTAATCAGTATTTAACCAGCACCCACTGGGTGCAAAGCGCTGCACTAGGCACTGGGGATAAAGTGGGGCGTGAGCAGACCTGGGTGTTCAGGCTGGAGAGGACGGCAGCCGTGTTTCCCCCACCCGGGGGGTTCCTGGCCAGGGCCTTGGAGGGGAGGGAGGCCCGGGCCAGGAATAGGGGTGCATTCAGCAGGCAAATCTCTCAAGAGCCTGAGGTCGGCGAGAGAGTCTTCTCAACCTCAATCCGAGGAAAGAGTCAGTTGGTGAGACAGACAGGAAGAAGCTCTGAGAAGGAGGGAGAAGGCCGCATATGGAAGAGAAGATGGAAATGAGGCAAAGCAGGTCTACGGCGAAAGCCCTGAGTGCCCCGGCCACCGCAGAGACACTTGCGACCTTACCCGTTGACCTCTCGGTGCGTGCCCCTCCACAGCAGCACAACAGGTAGATGGGCTCCCACGACAGCGGTCCTCGGGGCTCTGTGCACGACAGCCCCAGCCCCTCCTGCACCCTCCAGCCCAGGAGCCGGGGTGGGGGTGGTCACACCGGGCAGCGGGACCCGTTGGAAGGACATGAGACTAGGAAGCAGCCCAAGGACTTGGGAGATGGGGTGAGGACTTCAGGCGAGAGACGGCTGCGTGGAGGATGTGCAGGGTCAAGGAGGCGGCTGTGCAGGAGCCCTGACGGTCAAGGAGCATCTGGGGACAAGGAGCATCCGGCTAGGACCGCTCAGGGGAGACCGGGAGATGCGGTCGGATGTGGGGTACACATGGCGATGAGGCTGCTGGAACTGGCTCACAGACTGAGTGTGACAGGTGACGGCCCCTTAGGGGTGGGGCCCGAGCTACCACGGTGATCTGATGATGGGGACACTTCTGGAAGGTGTAGGAGCAGCGGGGAAGGGAAAGGAAGGGGGGGGAGGGGGAGGGGAAGGGGAGGGGAGGGGAAGGGAAGGGGAGGGGAGGGGGAGGGGAAGGGGAGGGGAGGGGAGGGGAGGGGAGGGGAGGGAAGGGAAGGGAAGGGAAGGGGAGGGAAGACAAGACCCAGGCACCAAGTGGGGAAGAAGAGAGTCCATGCCGGGGAGCCTAAGGAATCGAAGTGAAGAGACAGAAGAACGGGAAAGTTATGCCGGGTCCTCATTCAAGCCTCTTGGGGTTGCCTCCTGTTTCTCCTGAGGCCCTCGGGGTCCTCTGCGGCTGTTCTGCACGGAGCGGGGGCAATCAGCCCCGGTAGGCGGTTGGTGCTCCTTGGGAAGTGATCCAAAAGAGGGGGCGCCTGGGGGGCTCAGCGGGTGAGCATCTGCCTTGGGCCCGGGGCATGACCCCGGGGTCCCGGGATCGAGTCCGCCTCGGGCTCCTGCATGGAGCCTGCTTCTCCCTCTGCCTGGGTCTCTGCCTCTCTCTGTGTCTCTCATGAATAAATAGATAAAATCCTTTAAAAAAAAAAAAAAAAGAGAGACAGAGAGAGAGAGAGAAGTGGTCCAAAAGGCAGCACGGGGGCGGGGGCTAGAGAGAGCACTCAGCTACGTCTCGGGGGCCCCAGCCACCTTCTGACACCGGGACCTTTGACGAGACACTGTCTCTCAGGGCCTCAGTTTCCCTACTGGCAAAGCAGTAAGGGCGAACTCACCCCAACTCTCCTTCCCTGGCTCTGAGACCAGAATGCCGAGCTGCGGGGGCTCTGGCCAGCCCTGAGCAGGGTTGGGGGGGGTGTTCAGGCAGGTTGGTGTTGCAGTTTGGAGGGGAATGAAGTGGAGACCCAGGGAGTGAGCTGGGAATAGCTAGATACAGGCCAGCGAGGCGTTGCCCACCCCACCCCATCCCCAAATCTTTCTTGCTGCAATGTCTCTGCATTTGGGGGCTATTTTCTTTTCTTTCTTTTTTTTTTTTTTCCCAAATCCACAACTCCTAAATACTGAAATGCCTGGACTTGATCATTGGATGTCCTCTATCTCCGATCTGTGCTCACCCCTCGGGGCATCTCATCCAGTGTCCCAGATGACTCCCAAATTTGTATCTGCAGCCTAACCTTACTGTGGAACTGCAGCCCTGTGCACCCATCTGCCTACCAGACACCTCCACCCGGGCTGCCTACGGGCATCTCTGACCTCACATGCCCACCCTGGCCCCTCCCGAAACCGTTCCCCCTGACCTTGTCTGCACGTCAGTTCGTGGTGGGGACTCCACGCTTTGGGCCATGCAGGCCAAATCCCTGGGGCTCACCCTGACCCTGTTCTCTCTCTCACACACCCCATCTGGCCCATCAGCAAATTGTCGGGCTCTCTCTGCCAAGTGTAACCAGAATGTGAGTAGTTGTCACCTCCACTGCCACGTCGGTGGCTCCCGCCACCCTCATCTCTGACCTGGTGCAGCAGTAGGTTCCTTTTTTTTTTCTTTTTTAAAGATTTTATTTATTCATAGACACAGAGAGAGAGAGAGAGAGGCAGAGACACAGGAAGAGGGAGAAGCAGGCCCCATGCAGGGAACCTGATGTGGGACTCAACCTCGGGTCTCCAGGATCACACCTCGGGCTGCAGGCGGTGCTAAACCGCTGTGCCACTGGGGCTGCCCTAGCAGTAGGTTCCTAACAGGCCTCCCTGCTCCTGCTCTTGGTTGTTCAACCCAGTCTCAGAGCAGTAAGAATTTTCTGTAGAGGAGCACCTGGGGGGCTCAGTGGGTGCGCGTCTGCCTTCGGCCCAGGGCATGACCCCGGGGTCCCGTGATCGAGTCCCATGTTGGGCTCCCTGCATGGAGCCTGCTTCTCCCTCTGCCTGTGTCTCTGCCTCTGTGTGTCTCTCATGAATAAGTAAATTATTTTTTAAAAAAAAGAATTTTCTGTAGAAATACACGGTAGATCACATCACCCCCCTGCTCAAAACCCTGCAGCGACTCCCATCTTCCTCAGTGTGAAAGCTAAGTCCCAGGCCTTGCTGTGACTCACTAGTCCCCGCAGTCTGGGCCCCTTACCATCACCTAGTCTCCCTCCGCTCCCTGCTCCCGTGCACCAGCCCCATCACTGTTCCTCGACAGGCCAGACGCGCTCTCCTCAGGGCCTTCGCCCTTGCAGCTCCTCCTGTCAGGAACCCTCTTCTCCCAGAAATCCGCAGGGGCACGTAGCATCTGGTAAATGGCAGGCTCCATATGCTGAGGCCCAAGCGGGATGAGAGGGAGTGGAGAGGAAGAGGAGACAAGACAAGACGGCTCTTGTGGCCGCTCTGTGTGCCTCCCTAGAGGGGACCTGCGGCTCGGGTCCTCAGGAGGACCCTACCGCCCAAGGGACCCTCGGAGGAGCCGCAAGCCGTGATGACCTCCTCTCCCTCCAGGACTCTGGGGCCTCCTGAGGCCACATGTGGCAGTCCTGGCGGCCTCTCCCAGGGTGGGACGGTCACTCCTGCTCCGTACTCACCACTACCTCTTTCCACCATCCTGCAGTCAGCCGGCCCCACAAGGCCCCTGCAGCTCCCCTTCCCTCCTCTGCTCCTCCTGGCGCTACCTGTCCTCTACCCCATTAGGAGGCTGGAGGCTGAGGCCATAGTGGGGGTGGGGGTGGGGGCCAGGGTGGGGGGCCAGCCGCAGGCCTGAGTCCTGGGATCTTCGGGCTGTGGAGGCCAGAGGTGAGAGAATGGAGCCCAGGGGCTGGTGACCCCCACACAGGCCAACAGGAGTCAGGGTCAGAGGCAGAACTGGGGAAGCAAAAGGAGACTCGAGGTGCAACAGAGCCTCGGCCTGGAGAGCCCAGCCAGCCTGCCGGAGGCCGAGTGTGGGTGGGAGTCAGAGGTGCCCCAGGGGGGCGACCCACAGCTGCCATAGAAAGGGAGGCACACAGTGCGCAGGGGAGTGGCTGGAGCAGGAGGCAGTGGGGACAGGAGGGGGGGAATGGAGCAGGGATGGAGTGGGGACAGTGTGGGGACCAAGCGAGGATGGAGCGGGGCTGGATAGAGCCGGATGGCATGGGGACCAAGTGGAGATGGAGCGGGAGGGCGTGGGGGACTGAGCGGGGGACTGAGTGGGGACCGAGTGGGGATGGAGAGGGGGACGGCAGAGGGACCCACCAGGGATGGAGAGGGGGACAGTGCGGGGGACCGAGGGGGGAGGAGCGAGGGATGGAGCATGGAGAGGGGGATGGTGCAGGGACTGAGCAGGGGACAGGGCGGGGGACCAGCAGGGATGGAGAGGGGGACGGCGCGGGGACCAAGTGGGTACTCAGCGAGGATGGAGCAGGGCTGGATAGAGCCGGATGACATGGGGACCAAGTGGAGATGGAGCGGGGAGGGCGTGGGGGACTGAGCGGGGACTGAGTGGGGACCGAGCGGGGATGGAGAGGGGGACGTTGCAGGACCGAGCAGGGAAGGAGCAAGGGATGGAGTGGTGACAGAGTGGGGATGGAGAGGGGGAAGGTGCAGGGACCGAGCAGGGGATGGCGCGGGGATGGAGCGGGGATGGAGCAGGGATGGAGAGGGGGACGGAGAGGGGGACGGAGAGGGGGCCGGCGCGGGGATGGGGCCGGATGGAGCGGGGCGGGCGGGGGAGGGCGGGGACGCGGGGCGGGCGGAGGCGGCGCAGCGGGGCGGGCGGCTCGTAAACGGCGCGCGCCGAGCGGGGAAATTGCGGCGGAATCGCTGAGCTCCAGAAAACGCCGCCCGCCCGCCGCCGCGCGCCCGCTCCAATCTCCAGCCTCACCGCCGCGCGGGCTGGTTATGCATTTAAATGTTATTTAATTGGATTGCGGAGGAGCTGGGGGCCAGAGCGGCCCGCGCCCCCGCCCCGCACGCTCCGCGCGCCCGGGCTGCTCGCCTCCTCCGCAAATCTGTTTTCCGAGCCACAGATTGCGGCGCCCCCCGCGCCCCCCCCGCCCCGGCGGCTCCCCGGCGGCTCCGCGGCGCCCGGGCTCCTCCCCCCGCCAAACCGAGCCAGAGGACACTCAGAAAGACACGAGTCCCCTGAAGACGCACGGAAGCGCCCACACAAAGAGGCGACAGCGGCGGAAAGGGGTCACACCGGGTACACAAGTGCACCCCCCAGGTTAAAAAATGCGGAGACGAAAAAGATCCCGTGGGTCGCAAAAGTCCCCGCGTGTGCGGGGCACGCCCGAGACCCACACTCCAGCGGGAGCCCATCCCCCTACCCCCCGGAGCGGCTGTCACCGAGGGACACTACCGCACAGGGAACAAGATGGTGCTAACCGGGGGACCCCCCAGGGCGACCCACAGACCTTCCTCAAAGCTAGGGAGGGCGCCAAGCACGCTCACTCTCACTCTCACACCCGCAGCCTCTTCACTGTCTCCAGGGCTGGAAGGCAAACCCTTCCCCTGCCGCCGCCTCCTTCTCTCAGGCCACAGCGGAAAGGAAAGCATCACCCGACGGGGGCCTGAGAGGCAACTGCATCAGCCTCCAAATTTCTTAAAACTGAACCAAGAAACAAACGGGAGCCACAGTTACAACAGGTAGCCTTGAAGGTAGACACCAGGAAGGCCTTCCCAAAAACACAGAACGGTTGAGATCGCAGGTGGGGAGGCTGGGCACGAGTGTGTGGCTGGGCTTCTCTCCTGTCAAACACGGGGGACCCATTTTTGCAGCCTGGACTGGGAGTTAGCACCATCCAGGTAGATGGAAGGACAGAGTGACCTGCCGAGCGTGTCCTCCACACACTCCCAACCAGCAGACAGGAAATTGCTGGCCTCAAATGATCAGGGTCAAGCTGCTTCAATTAATGAAAATGGAAATGGCAACCGGGCTTGGCACAGGCCACTGTGAAGGACTGTTCTGGGCTCTCAGCCACCCCCTCTGCAAGCCAGGCCCAGAGACCGACATCGGGCGGAGATCCTTGAATGGGATCTAGGGGGAGAAGAATGGGAGAGAAGAAATGCAGGAACAGTCTATTGCAGGTATTTTGTTACGTTTTGTTTTAGACAGAATAAGGGTCAAAACAGGGAGGGAGAAAAAAGGGAGCAAAAGCGTCCCCCAAATACATTACAGCTCAGCCTTGACTGGTAAGCTTGGGCTGCGGCCAGGCTGGCACTGAGGCCTCTGAAGGAGAAAGCAGTTCAGCCTCCCCTAAAGCTGTGGATCTCTGCATCACCCGGTGGCCATAGCTGGGAAGTCCACACACGTCTAACCTCAGTGTCTCACACTCCAGTTGAAACTATTTCCTTCTTTGGGACACTACGAAATATTAGAAAACAAAACAGCTGGCCTACACCCTCCTCAACAAGAACATGTGAAGGGCTGAGACTCAGTCTGGGCTGGGGCCACACTCACTATTCCCTTCGTTCCACTCGTGTTCTCGGCCAGCTATGCCCAGGCTGGGGTTCCCGTCTTTTTTGCTCTAGCCGCTAGACACCCCCTGACACAACCTCCTGCATTTTTCCATCCCAGAGGTTCACGGAACAAGAGATGGAATCAGAGTCTCCCAGAGGGCCACGCCCAGCCCTCAGCGAGCCAGTTCCATGCCCCCCATCCTGTTTCCCAGCCCCTTGCAGTTGGGGCTGAGAAATGCTAGAGATCTGCCACGGGGGTCCCTTTTTACAAACAGCCACTCAGTGGAGGTGGCAGGCCAGCAAGTGATGCGGGAACCCTGCGGCCAGCACCCTCCCTTACGGGCACACATGCCTCCCGCCCGCTCCGAGGGCTAGTGGCTTCCTCGGTCAGTGTGCCCAGGGCACTGGGCTTAGACGTGGTTCACAACCCGCGTTCCTTTTGATTATAGTATCATGGGATGCGTGTATCGCCCAGCACTGGACAGTGTACAGTGAGGACAAAGCATCATCTGCTTCACCTCTGTCACCCCCTGCAGTGCCTGGCTTGGGGACTGGCACACGATGGACACTAATAAATGTTGAACTGAGAGAGGAATGTGAAAGGCCACACAATGGTCAAACTCAAGACTCAATCTTGTTTTACACCATCTTCTTTTTTTAAAGATTTTATTTATTTATTCATGAGAGACACACAGAGAGAGAGAGAGAGAGAGAGAGAGAGAGAGAGAGGCAGAGACACAGGCACAGGGAGAAGCAGCCTCCCTGCAGGGAGCCCAATGTGGGACTCGATCCCGGGTCTCCAGGATCACACCCTGGGCTGAAGGCGGCGCTCAACCACCGAGCCACCCGGGCATCCCTTCTTTTGCAACATTCTATTCCAGTAAGGAAAAACAAAACAGTAGGAAGAGTCTTTTTCTTCTCAGCACACTCCATCCTTCAGTCTCAGAATCACCCCGACCCCATGCACAGCTTAGCCTCTATCACTGTGTATACGTGTGTGTACGGTTGTGCGTGTGCAGCTGGTGGACTTCTAAGCCTCCTTTGCTCCTCTGAACCAGAATTCCCACCATCACTGGACTAAAGCAACAAACTCTGCGGACACTTGTGTTACTTGGATGGGCACTTGGGGTAGATCTCGCAAGCCAGACTCATGCACTCCTTGACACCTGCAGGCGTTGGGTGACATACTGGGGAATGGAATCTAAGGGACCCCCTCCTTGCCTTCAAGGCACCCAGTGCAATCCTGCCTTATAACCTTGGCTGCACATCTGTAGCACAGAGAGAAAAATAGGTACCAGGCTGCCCTGCAGACCTGCCAAATCAAAGGCTCTTCAAGTGGAGCTCAGACATGTGCCTTTTTTAAAACCTCCACAAGTGAATCCTGATTCACAGGCAGGGTCGTCAGCCACTGATCTGCTGATCAGCGCTACCCAATAGGACTTTCTGCGATGATGCGATGTTCCCTATCTGTGGTGTATGTGTGGCTATCGAGCACTTGATGGCTAGAGGCTGAGGAATTGAATTTCTAATTTTACTTCAAAATTAACTTAAATTTTTTTAAAGATTTTATTTATTTACTCATGACAGAGAGAGAGAGAGAGAGAGAGAGAGGCAGAGACTCAGGCAGAGGGAGAAGCAGGATCCACGCAGGGAGCCCGACGTGGGACTCGATCCCGGGGCTCCAGGATCACGCCCTGGGCTGAAGGTGGCGCTAAACCGCTGGACTACCGGGGCTGCCCAAAAATTAACTTAAATTTTTAAAAGATTTTATTTGAGAGAGCGCGCGCGCGCACACACACGTGGGGGGTGAGGGGCAGAGGAAGAAGAAGACTCTCCGCCCCAGGTGGGGAGCCCAGACAGATGCGGGGCTCCATCCCAGGACCCCGGGATCACGACCAGAGCAGAAGTCAGAAGCTTAACTGAATGAGCCACCCAGGCGCCCCATTAACTTAAGCAGCCCCCTGTGGCTCGTGGCTCCTATTTCAGACCACAAAATTCTAGGTGATCCCAAGTGACTTCACTGTGGCTTTAAAATACTTCTCACAGTATTGTTTTGTAGCAGTTCAAGTCTCCATTCCCCTCAGCCCAGTAGAAAACTGTGAGCTTCCCCTCCCTGAAGACTCTCATTTGCCCTGAAAACCTGCTCTAGAATGGACGGGGGCAGAGCGGCGGCCCAGAGGTGGCCAGCACTCGGCCCCCAGACTGGAGGAAGGGCCCTGCTGAGGACCCTGTTTTGTTAGAGGCCCACATTGGTGGGGACAGGAAAACAGTGGCATGAGATGCCCGTTATGAGCCAAATTGTGTCTCCCAATCCCCCAAATTCGTATGTCAAAACCCTACCCCCCAACGTGGCCTTTAAAGAGGTAACTGAGGTTAAATGAGGTCATGGGGTGGAACCCTAATCCAAAATGACTGGTGTCCTTGTAAGAGGAGCAACGGAGAAAGGCCATGGGAGGACACGGTGGGAGGGCAGCTGTCCCCAAGCCAAGGAGAGAGGACTCAGGAGAAACTGCACCTACTGACATCTGCATCGGGGACTCCCAACCTCAAGAACCCAAGATGATAAATGTGTTGCTTGGGGCAGCCCAGGTGGCCCAGCGGTTTGGCGCCGCCTTCTGCCCAGGACGTGATCCCGGAGTCCTTGGATCGAGTCCACGTCGTCGGGCTCCCTGCGTGGAGCCTGCCTCTCCCTCTGCCTGTGTCTCTGCCTGTCTCTCTCTCTCTCTCTGTCTCTCATGAATAAATAAATAAAATCTATAAATAAATAAATAAAAATAAATGTGTTGGTTAAGCTCCCCAGTCTGTGGTATTTTGCTACGCAGACTAACATGGTGCCCTTAGGAAAAGGCAGGCGCAGCACCCTCAGCGGCCTCTTGCTGGCAAGACGTGCCCCAAGAATTCAGAACAACAGCTCTACTAGAAGCAGTGGCTCTGCTGGCATCTAAGTCTCAAACCACCGTCCGGGTCACTACCGTTCCAGCGCCCCTAGGCCCGGCCCTACCCCATCTCGCCACTCTCAACCCCCAGTCCTAGGGTTTCACCTAGACCATACTGTCCCAGCAGGTCACCTGCCCTGTAATCGCCTCCCGTTCCCTCCTTGACCCCGTTGCACCCACTCTGCCTTCTACAGAGCCTGACCCTTCATGCCCATCTGTTGATCTGTGTTTTATTTATAAGATCAATTAATTTTTTTAAGTCAACTAGTTTACATAAAAACAAAGTTCTCAAAAAAAAAAAAAAAAAAAGGGACGCCCGGGTGACTTGGCAGTTGAGCTTCTGCCTTGAGCCCGGGGTGTGATCCTCAGGTCCCAGGATCGAGTCCCACGTCGGGCCCCCTACATGGAGCCTGCTTCTCCCTCTGCCTGTGTCTCTGACTCTGTGTCTCTCATGAATAAATAAATAAATCTTAAAAAAAGGTCTCTGCCCTACCCCTCCACTATTTATTTTTATTTAAATTCACTAATATCTAATGTAATGTTGGTTTCAGAAGTAGAGGTCAGTGACTCATCAGGCTCATATAACACCCAGTGCTCATTCCATCAGGTGCCCTCCTTAGTGCCCCCTTCACCTCCCCCACAGCGACCCTGTTGGTCTCCTGTGAGTTCTTCATAGTTTATCTCTCTCTCTGATTTCATCTTGTTTTACTTTTTCCTGTCTTCCCTTATGATCCTGTTTTGTTTCTTAAATTCCACGAGTGAGATCGTAAGATAATTGTCTTTGATTTATTTCACTTAACACGACACTTTAGTTCCATCCATGTCATTGCAAATGGCAAGATTCCATTTTTTTATGGCTGAGTACTGCTCCATTGTATATTTATATAGACCACATCTCTATCCACTCACGTGTTGATGGACATGTGGGCTCTTTCCATAGTTTGGCTACTGGGGACATTGCTGCTACACACAGGGGTGCAGGTGCCCCTTCGGATCACATCTGTATCTTTGGGATGAATGCCCAGCAGGGCAATTGCTGGGTCGTAGGCAGCTCTAGGGTCAACTGAGGAACCCCTGCACTGTTTTCCACAGTGGCTGCACCGGCCTGTGTTCCACCAACAGTGGAGGAGCTTCCCCTTTCTCTGCATCCTCGCCAACAGCTGTCATCATTTCGACTTGTTCATCGCTGGGTTTTTTTTTTTTTTTAAGTATTTTATTTATTTATTCATGAGAGAGAGAGAGAGAGAGGCAGAGACACAGGCAGAGGGAGAAGCAGGCTCCATGCAGGGAGCCCGACGTGGGACTCGATCCCGGGTCTCCAGGATCACGCCCTGGGCTGAAGGCGGGCACTCAACCGCTGAGCCACCCAGGTGTCCCATCGCTGGGTGTTTTAAATGCGTGTGTTCTGTGCATCTCACTTTCCCCACTGGACTTCAGATTCTCGAAGATGAGTCTAGCATTTAAGATCCTTCGCAAGATGGCTCCAGCGTACCTCCTGGCTTTTTCTCCCAACTGGGCAAAGTCAGTGCTAATCTACTTGCCACCCCTTGACCATAACGATGCTCTCCAAAGCTCCTGGTGTCTACGGCCACCTGCAGTGCCACCTCCTCCGGGGAGCTTTCTCTACCTCAGCTAAACGCAGTGGGGAGCGACGGCTTTTATCTCTGTGCACTTACTTTGGTGTGTAACCTAGTGCCCCGGGCATGGGCGCGGGGCGATGACTGCTCAGCACCACAGCCCTGCAGCAGGAGGAAAGAGGTCTAAGGCATGTGGGGGTGCAAAGTTGCCAAGCAGGTTTAAGGGCACAGTCCCCAACACAACTGCTCCCACTTCAGATGCCAGCTACAAGTTCAGGGGTCCCCAGGCCACCTGTGCTTCCAACTGGCTACGAATTCAGGGGTTCCCATGACCGCTTCAGGTTCAGCAATTCACTAGAATGACTCACAGAACTCTGCGCTTAGAACCACAGCTTCATCACACAGGATGCAAACCAGGACCAGCGAGACATACGAGGGGCAGGGGCTGAGAGGGCTCCAAACCCAGCTTCTAGTATCGTCCGGAAGGACACAGCACCCTGCTGTTGCAGCCATTGTGTTCGACAGGCTCACTGAAGCCATTTTTTTTTTTTTTAAGATTTTATTTATTCATGAGAGACACAGAGAGAGGCAGAGACACAGGCAGAGGGAGAAGCAGGCTCCATGCAGGGAGCCCCACGCAGGACTCTATCCTGGGACTCCAGGATCAAGCCCCGGGGCCGAAGGTGGTGCTAAACCGCTGAGCCCCCCGGGCTGCCACAACAGATGCACGCTGGCTGGTTGCGTGTCCAATTTTCATTAGGGTTTCTCATTGCGTATTATCAACTGAAACCACTGACCACATGGGGGAATTCAATCTCCTGCCTCCCCCACCCCACACACTTCGGGCTGATACCACCTGGCTCTGAGCCCCAACCCGCTCATCAAACGGTTGGCCTTTTCTGGCGTCGTCCTAGTCCTCCTCCAGAGCCAATGTCAGCACACTCAGGTGTGTGGTCTGGCCCCCACCCCTGCCGTGAACGACAAAGACACTCCTATCACTTGGGAAATTCCAAGAGTTTAGAGACTCCCTCCCAAGAACCAAGGACAAAAGCCAGTCAAGTTCTTTATTATACAAATGGGGGACACTTACAGTAAAAAAAGTCTTTTTATATTTTTCTACACCCCACATGGGGCTCCAGCTCAAAACCCCAAGATCTACAGTCTCAGGCTCCTCTGAGCCAGCCAGGCACCCCTATACTAAAAGTCTTATGAATTCTGAAAGCTGAAGATGACCTGTCTTGGGAGCTGGAGTCCAACCATGTGTTCCTCATTACGAGGGTCCCAAGACCCACTCTATTACCAGTTTGCTTCACCTTCCCAGCCCCGTTTTAGGGCACGCCAACCAGTCATCCAGCAGACCTAAGAAATGAGTTAGGTGGAGACCGCAGGCTCCATCCACCCATCACCTGCTCCCCACAGGGCCCCAGTAGCAGACAGACCCACGGAGCCCCTTAGGCTCTGGTAAAACAATCAGAGGCCTGTTTACGTCATCTCCCCAGATACCCAGGGGAACTCTTTGCACACGGAGTAGAGGTAAGAGAAGGGAAAAACTAAGCTACCACTTCCATCCCAGACGTGCAGGAGGGGGGAAAACGACAACACAAAAGGGTTTAGGAGCTGGGTTTTTTCTTTTAAAGATTTTATTTATGAGAGAGAGAGAGAAGAGAGAGGGGCAAAGAAAGGAGAAGCAGGCTCCCCATTGAGTGGGGAGCCCAAGATCACGACCTGAGCTGAAGGCAGCCGCTGAACCAAGCCACCCAGCTGCCCAGGTTGAGGAGTTTTTAATGCTTGGGCTGAAAAACCAGAGGCTGGGTTTTTCATAGTTATTGGTCCACCCCTGGTAGGGGGAGGATCTGCCCCTCACCCAGCAAGAGCTTCAGGGTGGGGGGCGCCCTCTGTAGTGCGGTGTAGTGATGCCCCCACCAAGAGGCAAGAAAGCAAGAGGTGTAAGGAGCACCCACCCACCAGGCACTGCGCCAAGGCACTTCCAAGTGTTTTCTCACTTAATCCCCACCAACGCCACGGAGCGGGGATCCCCCTCTTACAGACGAGGATCCTCAGCTTGGAGAGGTTCCTCAGTTTATCCAAAGTTATAAAGTCTCAAAGCCGAGATGAAAATCCAGGTCTTCTGGTCCGTGTCCGCCCGCCCGCCCCGTGGCTCCCGCCACGCTGAATTCTTCCTCTGATCCAGCCTCAGTCTCCCGTAAGAAGTTCGCTCTTCACATCCGTGTCTTTCGCTTTGTTCCGGCCCCTCGGAGGAAGAGGCTCAGCTTGAAGGAGGCTGTTCTGTGAGGACGGGTGGGGGTCCTGGCAGGGTCTCCATCACAGCAAAGACGGCTCCACAGGTCACTGTTCAGGCCACCGTCACCGACCAGAGGCGCCCGAGGAACCCGTGAGGTGAGCAGATGCCAAGTCCCCGTGCCGCTCTTACCACAGGACCAGAGGCAACAACGCTCAAAGGAAGGGGGAGCAAGCAGTAGTGTCAAACCTGCGGCGGCAGGTCCCAGCAAGCAGGGAGCCCAGGGGCCTGGCTGCTCCGGCCCGGGGCCTGCGGTCCTCTGCCGGCTCCCGGGTGACGTGGGGCCGCAGGGGCCCTCACCTCGTGAGCAGCGGCAGCAGCCCCAGCTCACTCAGTCTGTCCTTGGCCGCTGCCTCCCAGCCCCTGTTGGCCTGCGGGCTCCGGGGGGAGGGGTGCAGGAGCCACTCCACCCTGACCTCGGGCAGCAGGCCGGCCAGCGCCCTCCGCGCCCGCTGCTCCGCCAGCCGCCCCACGCCCACCACCAGCCGCACCTCCAGCAGCTGCACCTGCCGGAAGAGCGCTGCGTCACAGACCCTAAGAAGCTGCTCTCGCTGCTTGGCCGGCAGCTCGGCGGGGGTGAGGTTGCGCCCGTTGGGGTCCAAGAAGAGCAGAGGACATAGATTGTGGACAAAACAGTGACGGAAGAAGACCTCGGGCTGTCCACAGAGGTTCTGGAAAAAGCCCCAGAACCGGGCACCGCTCACCTCTGACTGAGGGCACTCCAGTCCCAGCACTGGGCGCTTCGGGTGCTCTTGGGCCGGGGTCGACACAGTCCCCCCAATACCCAACCAGTCCCGGACTACGTTCACTTCCCCGAAGGGCACCTGCCGGGAAGGAGAGACAGGAGGGTTTCAGTCTGGAGACGTCGCCTGCGTTCTGGACCCGCTGAGCCCTCTACACCCTCTGTGAAGATCCAGCCTGGACACCCCACCCCCAACCCCTTCACCCAAAGGCCTGAGACAAAGATTCTGGCCCTCTGGTTTGATCCTGCCCATCTTTCTCCAATTTTTCATTGTGGACTGTGGTGCAGAGGATCTATTTGCTGCTTCTACCCCCATTTGCCTTTGGGACCAAGTACAGAGGGTACATGGGAATATCCAGCCCTACACAGGCTGTGATGCGTAGTACTGGGGACAGACAGACGGTCTGAGATAGGCAGACAGCCGGGGTTAGAGGAGCCACAAGGACAGGACTGACCACTGCTCTCTGGGTGCCCTCTCAGCCCCGAGCCTCAGGCCGTCACTTCCATCGATCATCATTGATCACCTTTCATCCCCCAGTTGGGGTCAATAAAAGCGATTGAGCCTCCTGCCCTGAAGCCTCTCCCCCTCCCCCATGGCCCAGCATCCCCACTGAGGGCATTCACTCATCCTGCCATCTGAAAGGGAAGCAGGCAGGCCTCAGAGCCCGCTGTTTTGAACCCCTCCTCAGCTAAGAAACAGAAGCGGGTGGGCTGAAGGCCTCGCCTGTCAACCAGCCCCCTGAGGACCCAGTACTCCTGGTCCCTCTCCCGACCCCAACCACACTGTAGGCAGAGCAGATCCGGCAAGGCAAGGTAAGGATGGGGCTGGCGGAAGGAAGAGCTCGCAGAGGCAATTAGAGGACGGCTCACAGGGGAAACGGAACTACCGTTAATGTGCTCGGTTAGCTATGGGCGGCAAGGCCAGGAGAGTGTCTGCGACCGCAGGAGCCAGCATGTGTATGGGGGGGGGGGGGGGGGGGACCAGGGGGCCGGTACCCAAACATGTCCACAGGCGTGCACATGCTCCTCCCCGCAGCACACAGCCCACACCCACCTGGGAGCCTCCCACTCCACCCACCAGGGGAAGCCAAGCCCTTTACCCCAGTCTGAGCCATGCCAAAGGGCCCGGGGTTCATGCCCAGGAAGAGCACTTCCTTGGGGCCCCGGCAGTAGCGGGTCACGTAGCTGTGGTGTGGCTCCCACGCATACTCCAAAGGATTGTAGATGATGCCCACAGGCTCTGAGAACTGCAGTTGGCTCAGTTCATTATTGAGCCGCAGCTCCTCCGCCAGGAAGCCCTCAGCCAAGCTTCGAAGGCAAGGCTGGGGCTCCATCAGGGCACCTGCAGGTTCATGGAGGGGCCCCACTGGATAAGCCTAGGGCACAGCCACGTGACTGTCACCTGGAAAAGAGACGGACAGAGGCTCCATCAGCCCTCAGCTGTAGAGTGAGAGGGATCCAGGCTGGCCAGGGCTACCCTCTCCTGGGCTCAGAGGAGACCATCAGTCACCCTCCACCCTCTAGGTTTGGCTGCGCTCATCTCAGTTCTTGCTAGTGAAGGCCCCTTCCACTTCCCGCTTCCTCAAGTGTCCCTCCTCCTATTATGTCACCTGGTGAGAACGGCCCACCAGCCCCCACTCCAAACCTCCTTTCCATCAGGCGTAAGCCTTGAATCACTAGTTCCAAGGCCATGGCAAGCACATGGGAGGTTTTCAATACACATTTACTGGTGGCAAACTCTCAGCACTCTAATGTCATCCTTAATGAAACAAGCTCGGCCAGGACGGGCTGTGTCCTGGAAACCAATGTGCTGAAGAATGAGATGCAGGTGCACAGCCAGAGCCCAGAGACTAATTACAGAAGGCTAATTACAATTGCTTCCAGGTGGTGAGCAATTGCTCTGTGCCAGCTACACCTCATTGATCCTCGTAACAACCCCATGAGGCAAGGATTATTGCTCCCATGTTACAGGTGAGAAGACTGAGGCTTAGAAAGATCAAGCAACTTGCCCAGGGTCACGCAGTTAGCAAGTAATGAAGCTGGGATTTGAACCCAAACTACCCAACTCGAGGCTAGGCTCTTAACCACTCTCCTCATCCTGCCCGAGGCGGTTCAGTCAGCCGCCCTGCTCTTCCAACAACCCCCTCAGGCCCAGCCCAGCTTCTTGCCCACATGCAAGAGTTCTCAGCAGCCAGCAGGATGATTACCGGACTTAGGACAGCCCCTTACAAGCTATGTAACCGTGGCCAGAGCCTCAGGTTTTCTCATCTAAATACTAGGAATAATATCCACTCAAGGGCAGCCCAGGGCGGGGGCTGGCTCAGCAGTGTAGCGCCGCCTTCAGCCCACAGCCTGATCCTGGAGACTCGGGATCGAGTCCCGCATCGGACTCCCCGTGTGGAGCCTGCTTCTCCCTCTGCCTCTCGTGAATAAATAAAATCTTTAAATAATGATAATATCCACTCAATAACAGTAATGTGAGGGATGGAATGAGATGTTACATGCAAGTGGGGGTTGGGGGGAGAGTAGAGAAGCAGGAGAGAGAAGAGGGGGGAGGAGGCAGAGGGAGCACTCCAGCAAGCTGTATCGTCTACACAGACCATGCCTTCCAGTCCTCCTCCTCACAACTCCCGGCCAAACCCAGTGTTCCAGCCTGAGCATTCCACTTGCGCTTTCAAAATGCTTTTCCTACTCCAAGTCCCCAAACTTGGCACCTGCCATTTCTTCAAACCCAACCAAACACATTCCTGGAGTCAACCGGGACTGTGACTCCCCCGCCTCTCCATACACCCAAGCCATGCCCACCCTTGGAGACGCAGCTCCAATGATCCCACGGGGAACGCCTTCCCCCTTAGGACACGGTGGCATGTGCCGCACGCGCGAGTGGGTCTGCTGTGAGACCTCAGGTGATCCTCATGGTTGATGCAGGCTGAACACCACCTCGCCTCCCTGCCTCGACTTGACAGATCAGAAGCCTGTTCAACTTCCCTTTGTATCTTCAAGGTCGTACCTTTTATTAGGGAGCCAACAAACACCTGCTCGCTCTGTCCATCCTACCTTTTCCAGTCCTGTTTAAAACTACCTTCTACCAGGATGCCTGGGGGAGCTCAGCGGTTGAGCGGCTGCCTTTGGCCCAGGGCGTGACCCCGGGGTCCTGGGATCGAGTCCTGCATCAGGCTCCCTGCGTGGAGCCTCCTTCTCCCTCTGCTTGTGTCTCTGCCTCTCTCTGTGTCTCTCATAAATAAATAAAATCATTAAAAAAAAAAAAAAAAAAAAAACAGTACCTTCTGCCAAGGAGTCCTTCCTGACGCACTCTAGAGCCCGAGCTCACTCAAGGCTCAGCTGCCCACTTGGCACTCTGGTCGTCTGAGGGTTTCCCGGGCTCTGGGTGGATCTCCATCGTGTCTGGGCCTCCCCTAGGGCCGGGATCTTCTCCCAGGTGGGACCCTCGTGCGGACGGAGGAGCTTGAGCCATCAACCCGTTCTCGGATCCGAACCTAGGGGAAGTGGGAGAGAATAAAAAAAACGTCAGGGCCGGTCTTAGGAAAGCCTTCTCGGGGCTGATCTGCGAAGTCTGCTGCTCTGTCCAGACGGCTAAGCAGAGCCGCCGGGGCTCCGGGAGGGCCGAGAAGGGGCCTGGAGGACTCCCAGGTCTCGGCCGCTCTGCCTCTCCCGGCGAGTGCCAAGGTCGGTGCCCGGGCTGCCCCAGCCCCGGGACTGCTCTCGTCCTAGGCTGAGCCCGCCTCTGACCTTTAGCGACCTGCGCTGCAGACGGCAAGGCTGTGTGGGGCTCGGGTTCCAGGGCCCCCGCGAGAGCGAGACGCAGTCCGGGCGGCCCCTGAATCCACTTCTACTCCTGCTCTCACCTCTGCGCTCCTCTCCCGCCAAGCCTTTACCTCTGCTCTCTATAGAACGAAAATCACAAGTTCCATCCACCTACAACAACTGTTACCTCGTCTGGTTTTTTGTTTGTTTGTTTGTTTCAACGGGTCCGTTCCATGGTCGGCACCGCAGGCGCCTCCGGACGGGCGAGAAGCCCAGGACGAACGGCACAGGCCAGGCGCGCGGGGCCCCGGCGGGAACCGGAGGAGCCTGAAGCCCGGCGCGGCGCGCGAGGCCCGGAGCCTTGAACGCCGACACGAGGTCCGTGCGGGGGCGTCGCCAGCGCGCAGGGCCGGAGCGCGACTCGGGGCACCGGGGCGGGGCTGCCCACGCCGTGGCTCGCCCGCCGGGAAGGCCCCTCCGCGGCGCCCCCTCCGCCGCCGCCAACCCCCGAGGCAGCAAGCGGCGCCGAAGCGCGACGCCACCCCCGGGACCCCCGACCCCCGGCTCCCACTTCCTCACCAGGTTCCGCTCTCCATCCGGCTTCCGGTTCCCTTCCCCGCCCCCGGGCGCGGAGGACACTGGGAGTCGTAGTCGGCTTTGTTCGGCGAAGGCGATTGGCGCGGCCGCGGCCACTTCCGCCGGAAACACTCCCATCCCCGGAAGGCGTGCTGCACGGGGCCTAAGTGACTCTGGGGATTGTAGTTCATCCGCTACGTCGGGCCGGAAGCCGGGAAGCCTAAGAGAGCGCAGGCCCAGGAAGGCTCGGAGGCCCTGGCTTCCAGCCCCGGAGGGCAAGGCCCTTCCAAAAGTGCATCGAGACTGTAGCCAACGGGACCAAGAATCAAGAGATTTTAACCGAAAACAAACAAAAAAAAAAAAAAAAGAGAGACTTAACCGGGGATCCCCGGGTGGCTCAGCGGTTTGGCGCCTGCCTTTGGCCCAGGGCGTGACCCCAAGTCCTGGGATCGAGTCCTGCGTCGGGCTCGCTGCACGGAGCCTGCTTCTCCCTCTGCCTGTGTCTCTGCTTCTCTCTCTGTGTCTATCATGAATAAATAAAATCTTAAAAAAAAAAAAAAAAAAGAGAGAGAGAGAGACTTTAACCACCCTCGTCTCGAAGCGCACCTGAGGGCTTTACCAATGGTTAGAGACCCGTTTCTGGTCCTTCTGCTGCCCCACGGACAGGAGACCTCTCCTTGGCAGCCCCCCAAGCAGGTGTCTAGAACATCCCCAGGGGCACTTCTGGGATCCCCCAACAACTCTTTAGTGATGCTTGAAGACTGTTGCGTCTCCCGCCACTGCCCCAGCTTAAGTCTCCATCCCTGCCTCTCCCACTTGACTGCTCCCCCCCCTCCACCGCGGTTCAGCCTACCTAGCCCTACCTAGCCCATAGCCTCCCATCCCTCCCGATCCTCCCCCTCCAATCATCTGTCCGCAACACCTCCCTCCAACATTCCTAATCCCATGGCTGCACCCTCCTACCTCCCCAGGTCAGAACAATGTCCAGAGCTGTCCCCCTCCTGATTTTGATCTTGTTCCGCATCTCGGTATATTTCTGTGTCCTACCTCTCAGGTTTCCATTACACCTCACACCCCATAAGGCTAATTGCCTTTGGATTCCTCCCACCCCCTGCACACCTCAGCACAGCCATGCCTGAGATCAGGAAGCAGGGGCTCCCTACAGGTGGTAAAGGGTGAACAGGTGAACCCTAGAACAGGAAAAGGTGAGAGAGCAAGGATGCTACCCCCTTCCCCAGCTTCCCCTGCTCCCCACCACAGACAAAAGCAGCATGAGCTTCAGGGAACTGTAAGCAGCGACCCCCTGACACCAAAGGTGAGAAACCACCCCCACCTTTGTCAGACTTGGGGAACAGAGTTAATCATCCACCTCACAAAGTCGGGCTATTTCCTGAGCCTTGTGTTCGTGCCAGATTCTTTCCCTTTCTGGGTCTTTGCCTCTCTCTATGTGAATGTATCTCTATTCCTACTCTCTCATTTTGGGGGGCTTTGTTTTTTTAAAAAAGATTTTATTTATTTATTCATTCATGAGAGACACAGCGAGAGAGGCAGAGACACAGGCCGAGGGAGAAGCAGGCTCCATGCAGGGAGCCCAATGCAGGGACTCGATCCCAGGACCCTGGGGTCACGCCCTGGGCTGAAGGTGGCGCTAAACCACTGAGCCACCCCGGCTGCCCTGATTCGTTTTTTTTTTTTCTTTTAATTTTTTTTTTAATTTTATTTATTTATGATAGTCAGAGAGAGAGAGAGAGAGAGAGAGGCAGAGACACAGTCAGAGGGAGAAGCAGGCTCCATGCACCAGGATCCCGATGTGGGATTCGATCCCGGGTCTCCAGGATCGCGCCCTGGGCCAAAGGCAGGCGCCAAACCGCTGCACCACCCAGGGATCCCCCTTATTTTTTATTGGTGTTCAATTTGCCAACATATAGTATAACACCCAGTGCTCACCCCATCAAGTGCCCCCCTTAGTGCCCGTCACCCAGTCACCCCCACCCACCGCCCTCCCTCCTCCCTCTCTTCCACCCCTAGTTCATTTCCCAGAGTCAGGAGTCTCTCATGTTCTGTCTCCCTTTCTGATATTTCCCACTCATTTTTTAAGTAGGCTTTACTATCAGTGTGAAGCCCAACACGGGGCTGGAACTCACGACCCTGAGATCGAGACCTGCGCTGAGATGAAGGGTCCGAGGCTTAGCTGACTGGCCCACCCAGGGGCCCCTCCGCACTCTCCTGTATAGCTCGCTCTCTGTATCTGTGTCTCCGTCTCGCTCTGTGCACACCTATCCCCGTGCCTCTGCTTCTTCCTCTGGAATGTCTGGAATAAGAGTATCCCAGGCTTCGAGAACTGACTGTCCCCTCAGGCTCCTCTGTCTTCATAGATCTATGCATTTGTATGCTGCCGAACAAAAATTTGGGGTGGGGGGAGAACCATACTGTGTTTTCATCCTATTGCTTAAAAACCCAAGGAGCCTCCCCATCCCTGGGACTGCCCTTTTGCCCGCCCTACCCCACAGCCGCTTGCTTGCCAGCCACTTCCAGTTATTCATCGTGGCAGCCCCTCCACATCCCAAGACAGTAAGGAGTGGGCAGCCCGGGGGCGCAGCGGTTTAGCGCCGCCTTCAGCCCAGGGTGTGACCCCAGGGTCCCGGGATCGAGGCCCACGGCCGGCTCCCTGCATGGAGCCTGCTTCTCCCTCTGCCTGGGTCTCTCTAGCCCCCCACCCCCATCTCTCATGAATAAATAAAATCTTTAAAAATAGAAAAAAGAAACGGAGACCCAGAGTTTCAAGAGGCAGAGGCTGTGAGATGGAAGTCAGCAAGGGTGGGGCCCTCCCAACCTGCTGGGGCAGGTGTCCTGCCCCCCCAGGAGGTGTCCCCAAAGGCTGGCTGGCTGTGCTTCACGGATAGAACCTGTGGGGCCGGGGCAGGGGCAGACCCGTGCCCTGCGCGGAGCCTGGGGCGGCGGGGCCTGGGGCAGGGCCCTGTGCTGCCGCCAGGCCCAGGGGCCCAGGCACGAGGGGGTTAAGCCGCCAGCCGGTGCCCCTCGGTTTCCGGGCGCGGCGAGGCTGTGTTGGGCCACGAGCGCCATCTATGGGCCTCCGGTGCTCGGCTCGGACCCGCTCGGGCTGCCGGCGGTGGGGCCCTGTGCACCTGCAGGCCCCAGAGCAGAAGGCCGGCGCTGGCCATTGGAGGAGCTGAGGCCCATGTGCCCCCAGGCCCCAGCCCTGACCGCCTGCGCCCTGGGGGACCCCAAAGGCTTCCTGGCGTGTGCCTTTCAGTGTAGCCGTACCCCCCAGCTCCACCACCCTGGGCATTTCCCTCTCGGCCCTGCGAGCATCCAAAGAGCACGGGAGAGGCGGGGCTGTAGCAGAGGCCTCGGGAGTGGGCTCTCGGGCCTCGGCCTGCCTGGACTTGAATCCCGGCCTTGCCGCTTGTTAGCAGTGACCTTGGGCAAGTCACTTAGCTCCTCTGTGCCTCAGTTAGCTCGGCTGTAAAATGGGATAATCGCTGTAATCCATCCCTGCTTTGCTGATAGTTGAATGACCTCGTTACACAGGAGCTCAGTCCGGGGCAGCTCAGAAGCGTGCCCCACAGAGGTCAGGTATTGCTGTCGGGACCACGAGTCAGGGTCTCGCCAGCCTGAGAACACAGGGTCCAGACCGCAGAGCCGTAGGACACACAAGCACCGAGGACAAGACTGGGCAACACACCCCTGGAGGTTTCCACAGAGACAGAGACCCATATGGGCGGGTCCCGGGGCCAGACGTTTAGGATTGCAAGGGAAGTACCCTTCGGGTCCCCCAGACCGGCAGGAGATTGGATGAGAGGTCAGAGAAAGAACTTGAGGTAGGGACGCCTGGGGGCTCAGGGCTGAGCGTCTGCCTTTGGCTCAGGGCGTGATCCTGGGGTCCCGGGATCGAGTCCCACGTCGGGCTCCCCCGCAGGGAGCCTGCTTCTCCCTCTGCCTGGATCTCGGCCCCTCTCTGTGTCTCTCAGGAATAAATATATAAAATCTTGTAAGAAAGAACAAACTTGAGGTAAAGATGTAGGAAGGAGAAGCACTAAGAAAAAGGTACTAACCGGCCCTTAAAAGGACCCTGATTTCGGGAATTGAGAGAGGTCCCTGATGGGTGGGTGAGCCAGGGCCACTGCATCCCGAAGCCTGTCCTCCTTGGAACAGAATCTCAAGGTGCCATCAGGCTTCCCAGTCCTCCAGACGTATCTGGAAGCCCCATCCCGGCTCTGTGGGGACGTAAGCCCCAGTGCAGTTCCCCGGCCTGGCGGGGAGGTGACCCACAGAGGGAGAAAGCTCCCTGCAGGCCCCACACATCCCCCTCCCGGGTCCGTCCCAGAGGAGGAGAACCCAGGAAGCCTGGCTGTGGGCGACGGGTTGGGCCACACAGGGTTGTCTCCTGTGTCCCCGCCTTCCTCTACCTTCCTGGCAAATGGGTACAGAGACTACTTCAAGGGCTGAGATGACGGGCAGAGTGACACCGCCTCAGGCAAGACGGAAATGCGGGGCCGGGGTCCCTGGTCGGCCTCACCACCCCACGCCCCATCTCAGCCCCGAGGCAGCACAGACCAGCTTATGGGCTGACGGCCACCGGCCCCCGGACTGAAGGCGGGGGACGGCTTCCAAGTGAGTCCAGCTCAGGTGTTCTGGGTGTCCCGGGGCCCGGACGCCTGGGTCCCCCGGAGAGGAGCAGGACAGGCCGCGTGGGCTGATTTGCATCGCTTACTTGGGAAGCAATTATCGGAGGAGCTGTCAGGCCGGCGCGCTCTCTCCTCGCTAATCGGATTTCAGCAGAGCCCGGGGCTGGGGGTGCCGAGTAATTTGGCTTGATGCACTGGTGGGAGATGTCGGGGCCGGGAGGCCGGGCAATCCGTCTGAGTGGTGTTCGAGTTGTCCAGAGCAATTATCCCGAGGAGACCACAGCCGTCGGACGGGCAGCCAGCGAGGGGCCCGGACGGTCCCGAGGCCCGCAGCAAGGCCTGTGGCGAAGCCGGGCGAGCCTCTCCCACGGCTCGAGCCAAATCAAACAACTGGGAAGAGGAATCAAGATGAGGCTGGGACGAGGGCCACGTGGCCAAGCGGGAAGGGGGCCCAAGACACAGCCTGCGGCCCCGCGGCCCCCGGGGACCAGGGACCAGCCGCAGGGCAGGGACCTGAGGCCCCGGAGCCCTGCTTCCCCTGCCCTTGGCTCTCTGGCTCCTCACTTGCCTCCTCCTGGCCTCACGGCCCTTCTGAGCCCAGCCCCCCCTTCCGCCCCCCTTCCGCCCACGCTGCCTGCTCCCTGTCTCCCCAGGTTGGCGCCCGGCGGCTCGCGGGCCCCTCGGCCTCTGTGTTCCACCCGCAGAGCCCGAGGATGGTGACAGTAAGGAGCCTGCCGCCCCCACAGCACCTGCACCCTCAGCTCTGCCTCGGGCTCCGTCCCCTGCACCTCACGCTAGTGCTGAGGGTCGGACTGCACGGCCCAGGCACCAGGTACTGATGGGGACACTGCTGCCCGCGGAGCTCCCCGGGGGAGGGGCACACCGGGCTCTGCGTCCGGAGCCACCAGCACAGCCCTGCAGGCTCTGATGTGCAAGGGATGCGAGTGGACCGGCTCGATGATGGAACGAGTGACCGGCCCTACCCCTCCGGGTGACACGGACACGCCTGGCCTGGCCGCTGCGCCCTCTCATAGCCTCAGCCTGCCACTGCGGCCTGACCTTCCCCACACCTCTCTGCTCGCTCCGCGGCTCATCCTCTGCTGCTGCTGTGCAGGGGCCCACGTGCCTGTGGCCTGCACCTCCCTGGTGACCTGGTCCCCAAGCGCTAAGGGTTTCACCCGCTGCTACAACGTTCGCGGTCCCCCTAGAGCGTCTCGGGCGGTCAGCACTGTCTCCTGTCTCCTGGCATCGGCCCACTGCCTTGCACCTACTAGGTGCTCAATAAACATCTGCTGAAGACCTGAATCTCCGCTCGCTTGTTGATCTTTGGGGATGCTCCTGCGGCGGGTTCAAAGGGGCACTCGGCTTCCAGGAAACTCGAGGGGGGCTCGGCAGTTACCAGCGGGCCCCTCAGGACCTGGGCTGATCATTCCGCCCCTCACCTGGGAGAGGGGATGACAAGAGCGCACCTGGAAGGACGTGTGCGCAGCACCGTCCTCTTACCCGCTCCGAGTCTGTCCCCAAGGCTGTGGACATCCCTGTCCATCGCCCTGCCTCGCTCCCGAGCCTCTGCCTCTCGGACCCCCACCCAGCCCGCAGCTCCCTCACTGTCACTAGGCCTGTCATCCCCGGGGGGTGGCCCCAACCTCCCACCCAGAGCCAGGGGGACCCTCCTCACCTTGGCTTCCTCACCTCGTAACAAGGGAGGCCCTGAGTCGTCCGTCTGAGGACATCAGTAATAAGGGAACAGGCCCTGGGCGGGCCACTGCAGGCGGGGCGGCCCCAGTCTCAGTCCCAGCAGCAGGACCCTGAGCTCTGGACCCGGGAAATCCGGGGCTCATCTGCATGCGATTTGCATCATATTTGCATGTGACCAATTTCATGTTCAAAGGCGCGATCCCGGCCCCAGGGTTCCCCCCACCCCCGGCCCCAGGCCCGACCCGGCACCCCCAGCCCCTGCACCCCCGCCCCTCCCCCCTCCCCCCTCCCCCCCTCCCCCCGCCGGCCACAAGCCTCCCCCTCCTTTCCCTCCTCCCTGCGGGGTCCCCCGCCCCCAGCCCCCGCGCGACCCGCGGGGACCCCCTCGCCCCACCCCCAGGACACATTCCCGGGGGGCCGCGGGCTCGGGAGGGGCATCCCCGCCCCCCTCCGCGCCGGGCGCAGCAGACAGCGAGCGCTGCTCGGCAAATCCCAGCCCATTCAGCCCCGTGATTGATGGCGCTGCCCTCCCCATGAACCTGCCTTTAATACTGAGGAAGTTATGAAACCGCCATACATCAGCGGCCCGGCCGCGCCCGCCCCCCGCGCCCGCCCCCCGCGCCCCTCTTCAAAATCTCATTTGGGCTCCAGCCGCCGGCCCACCGCCGGCCTCCGCGGGGGAGGGGGCGCCTGCCCCCCGCAGCCCCCAGCCCCTCGTCCGCGGGCCCTCCCCTCCTCCCCGCCCTCCTCCCCCCTCCCCTTCTCTCCCCTCTCCCCCTCCCCACTCCCCTCCTCTCCTATCCCCTCCCCTCCTCCCCATCCCCTCCCCTCCTCCCCATCCGCTCCCCTCCTCCCCATCCGCTCCCCTCCCCTCCCTCCCCTCCCCTCCCCTCCCCTCCTCTCCCCTCCCTCCCCTCCCCCTCCTCCCCTCCGTGGCTGCATCTCCGGACCCATTTAGAATTGCTGACATTTTATCTGCATTACATACATCACTCCGTCCCCAGCAGCCATCTCTCATGGATGGGGGGGGGTCCTGCGCTCGGGAACGGGGTGGGAAGTAGGGCGGAGGTGGGGCGAGGAGCACTTCCCCCGCACCCCTGTCCCTGGGGGTCCCCGGGGGCTCCCCGCAGCCGCCTGGAGGTCATGCCGGTGGGGACCCAGGGCAGGGGCCGGCAGGCGCGGGTGGGCCAGGCTCCCAGGCAAGGCCCTGCTCCCTTACAGCATCGCAAGACGTTTTCTGAGACCACACGGCCCTGAAGGGTCACGTTGCCCGCCCCCCCTGCTTCCATGGGGCTCCCCCACAGGACACCCTGGAGGTGCTGCTACATCTGTCAGCCTGCGCTCTGATGTTCCCCACACCGCCCTTCTGGGAAGTCCCTCTGAATATCTAACCGCTGTGCCTCGTGCTGCAGTCATTATTTTCTTCCCGCTTCATCCTTACAGGTTGAAAAGCAGTATTGCCTCTCAGATGAATTAAACGCTTTGTTCCAGTGCCCCGAGCCACCTAAATACGGCCGCCCGCCCACACCCCTCATTCTCATAAATGGGATAGGACGCAGAAGATGGGGCCACCCCAGAAAGGAGGGAACCGACACCCAAATCCCAGAGGGGGCAAAGGAAGAATCTGTCTGAGACCAGGAGGCCAGGACCCAGGGGTCCCACAAGCCCCAGCAAGCCGTTTTGTCTCGCTGGAGAGATGGACAGGGCGGACCGATGACAGACGGAGCGGTCGGGACCAACAGACAGACAGCAGAGGGGGCGGGAAGGAGAAGCCGGAGAGACGGGCAAACAAAGAGACAAACAAACAAAGAGCTAGACAGACAAAGGGACCGTCGGCCAGGGACAGGCAGACAGGCCAGGGGAAGCTGGCTGCGCGGTGTCTCGGGCTGGACACACGAGGACGGCTCCGGCTGTCTGTCCGTCCGTCAGTCAGGGTCTCTGCTGGATGGCGTCTCTCAGGATCTCTGGGGCGCTGTGCTCACGGGCTCCGGGACCCCCAGTCCCACTGTCTGTGGTCCCAGCAGCCCCTTCGGCCTCGGGCCATCCTCCTGACCTGCTCCCCACACCGCTCGGGGGAGCAGACAACTGCTCCCTGGGGGCTCCCGGGGGACTGGGCCAGTCCTGCAGGGATGGGCAGAGGGCAGGGCTCCGCTCCAGGGGGGCTCCTGCTCCAGAGAGAGCAGGGAAGGCCAAGCAAGGTGCTGCGGCAGGAGGGCCCTCGCAGGAGGGGGAAGGCAGGGAGGCGACAGGACCCTCGGGTGCCCCCACCCTCCCCTAGTTCACCCCCCACAAACAGACCTCAGGCAGGGGTGTAGCGGGGAGTGGCTGGCTTGCATGCTGTTTGCATCTCATCTGCATGTCCCTGGTCCCCAGTCATCCCACACACCTTGTCCCTCCAATTCCAGGCTCCCTCTAGCTCAGTCTGGCCCCAGAGGGCTGGGGGCAGAGGGGGGTGGGAGTGCGGTGAGTCTTCCTCAGGCACCTCCTGCCAGTGCAAGACACTTCCCTGCCCGCCCAGGGCACCTCCTCTCCTCCCAGCGTCCCACCCCCACGCACCAGCCACGAAGTGTCCTCCGGACTCTCACTGTCCCCCTCTGACCTTGTCCCCGCGGTTCCCCAGCCCTCGCCACCCTTCTCTGTTTGGTTCAACGTCAGCCATTCTTTAAGGGCAGGGCTCCAGGCCTTCCTCCCCCACGAAGACTTCCTTGGGCACCCAGTCCACAGTGGTCACCAAACTCCGGCTCTCAAGCCTGGAAGGCACCTCAAGAATCCACACTCTTGGGATCCCTGAATGGCTCAGCGGTTGAGCGGCTGCCTTCGGCCCAGGTCGCGACCCCAGGGTCCCGGGATCGAGTCCCGCATTGGGCTCCCTGCATGGAGCCTGCTTCTCTCTCTGCCTGTGTCTCTGGCTCTGTGTGTGTGTGTGTGTCTCAGGAATAAATAAATTTAGAAAAAAAATCCACACTGTTTTGTCTTGCGTACCTTCGGGTAAGTGATGCATCACTCTCCCCATTTTACGGATGAGGCAGCCGAGGCCCAGGGTCAGTTAGATAAGCTTCCCAGGGAGGAGAGGCAGCAAGTAGGGAGAAAAATGGGAGCACAGGCCACTCCTCTCAATGTCCCCTGTCCTACCCCGCCCTTGTCATTCATTTGGTCCTGAGCAAGACCCTGTTCTGCCCCCCCAGCTCTTGCTGTCCAGCGCGCGAACCATTACATATCCTTGCTTAACTTCTCCTGGATTGGGGTTTCCGTCTCCCACAGGCTCCCCAGGATCCAACCCCACAAAATCACTGGCAGTTCCCTGCATTCTGTGCCCTTTCTTAGCAACAAGCCTGTGCCCACAGGGGTCCTCCAGCAAGAGCACCTTTCTTCCCACCGCCTCATGAACTGGAAAGGTTTCAGCCCATCCCTCAAAACCCAGCTCAACTGTGGCCTCCTCCGTGAAGCCTTCCCTGCTGTTCCTGTGAGCGCCCCCAACACACACCACACTTAAGCCTTGAGGGCAGGACTTGTCACGCTGCTCCTCGCAGCCCAGCCGCCCTGTTCGGCGCTTTCCCCAGAGCCCACGTTGTTGAATCGGACCCAGTTTCATCACCACCTTTTGTTTTCCTTTTTAAAATTTAATTTATTTATTCACGAGAGACACACACACATACAGAGAGAGAGAGAGAGGCAGAGAGAGAAGCAGAGTCCATGCAGGGAGCCCGACGCAGGACTCGATCCCAGGACCCGGGGTCACGCCCTGGACTGAAGGTGGCCCTAAACCGCTGAGCCACCTGCGCTGCCCGCAGCTTGGTTTTCTAAATAATCCCCTCCACCTAACAATACTGAACGAAGGAAGGACGAGAAGAAGGCAGAGGAACAGAGGAACAGAACTGAAGGGGAGCAGAGGAAGAAGGAAGGAAGGGAGAGCAAAACAAGGAACGAGAGAGGTGGGGCGGGGGCAGCGGGGAGGAGAGTCAGCGGGGAGGAGGAGGGATCCTCCAGCAGAGACCCTGGCCTCGGGCCTTCCCAACACCCCTGCACCCCTGGCCCTGCTTTCCCGTCTGGGAAATGGGCGCACGGCTCCTTCTCCAAGGACGAGTGAGGCTGGGGAGGGCGGCAGAGGACGGAAGCTCCCGCTGGGCACGCTGTGCCACCCGAGGCCCCGCAACACGCTGCCTCGCAACACCCACCTGGGAGGCAGGGACCATCCTCCCCCGCAGACGCAGGGGCCACACACCTCCTGGAGGTGGGGCGCAGTCCAAGACCCCGGCCCGGGGCCCTCTCCGTTGAGGACAGACAAGAGGCAGACGACATCTGGGCCCTGCGCCCACTGAGCCCTTGCCTCGCGATGCTCAGTCTGACCCTGAGGACTTCCCAGGGGCTCCGGAGCCGCTGGAGCGACGCGCCCGCCGCTGTTAGGTCGCCCTTCCCTCTGCCCCGTCCGCAGCCCGGGAGGGGGGCTCAGGGCTCCTTTTGAAAGGTCACACGGGCCTCTTCCTCATCCCCAGAACCCACAGGCCCCGAACATCCTCGGGCCCCTGAAGCTCGGCGCCCTCCCCTCCCCCTCCCTAGGATGGGAGCCTTAGGGTGCTGGATCACAGGCGACCCCACAGAGCCGAGCTCCACCCCAGAAACAGGCAGGTGCCCCGTGTGCAGTCGCTGTCAGAAGCTCAAGCCCCTCTGTCGGGAAGTCCCTCCTGACGTCTAGCTCACATCTGTCCCGCTGCCATCAGTCCAGGCCTGAGCCGTGAGGCCGAGCAGAACGTGAGCTCTACGGGTTAGAGGATGGGGAGCGGGATAAATACTTAAGGCCTGGGGGTCAGGAGAAGGGGTCCTGGAGCCCCAGCCCTCCCCCAGTAGCAGGAGGAATGGAGGGGAGACTCCCTGACACAGCAGAGAGGTCCGTCTGGGCGGGAGTGTGACAGGCAGCGGCTGTGCCCCGCCGGGGGCCCCGTAGGGCTGGGGCGCTGGAGCCAGGGTGGCAGCAGCAGGGGCACCTCTGAAGCTCGGTGGCGGCTGGGAACCCGCAGCTCCCCCGGGAGAAGGAAGCGCCTGGGCCAGGAGCCCCCTTGTGGCCGCGGGCAGGCTGAGCAGGGGGGGTGCGGGGCGCCCAGGGCACAGGCCCAGCCTGCAGCCAGCGGCGGGCACGGCCCTGTCACCCCCAGCCCCGCAGACGCCGTCCCCGCGACCCGGATGGCTGGGGGCCGGGCACGAGGCCCAGAGCAGGGACAGGGCCGAGCCGCGGGAGGAGGGCACCCCAGCATTGGGGGCCCAGGGCCCAGCCCTGCCCCGGCGGCCACGATGACCTCAGGGAACCCTGCTATCACCCCAGACGCTACAGGGACTTGGGGTGTGTGGAGCAGCACCCAGAGAGGCGGAAAGCGTCATCACGGTGGACCGAGGCCAGGCCCCCAGCCCACGGCCTCCCTCCTGGCTCCTCCCTTTGGCCCTTTGGAAGTTCTTCCCAGCAGCTAACCTCAGTCCTTCCTGCTGGGACTGAGAGGACTCCTCCCTGGGGATTATTCTGGCTTTTTTGCCTCTTTATAAACCGAACAAATCAATCTAAACCCGACTGGGGATGGAAGAGAGGGAGGAGCAGGTAAGACAGGTGATGACCAGAAAGGCGCCGTGTCCACCCTCTTTCCTCGCACCTGTGCGCAAGGAGCGGGGCGCGTTGGGCTGCCCTGGGGGGGCCGGGGAGCCTCACTGGGGACCCTTCTCAGAGGAAGGCAGACGCTGTGGAGGTACGTCGGAGCTCCAGGACCCGGAGATGAGCGCCAGAGAGAGGAAGGCAAGACGGGGAGACACGGGAACAGACGTGTGTTGTCCCCAAAGAGCAGAGCAAGCGCACGGAGGGTGGGGCGAGGGGCCGGGCCTGCCGCGGGCTCCTGAGCAGCTCGGGGTTGTTCCAGGGGCCACTCCGGGGCAACGGGGCCTGCGTGGGGGCTCAGGGAGTGCAGCCCCGTGGCCACCCCCCCCCCGCCCCCGCGCAGGGGCGAATGAGCAGAGCGGGGCAGCAGGAGCCCAGGTGGCCCCAGCCCTCTGGCTAGCGGCTGCGCTCGGAGCCCCAGGCTTGGGGAACAGGTCTGGGCCGACCCCGGGGCTCCTGGATCAGGGGGGCCTGGGAACCCGGGCTCTGGCCAGCACCCCCACCAGCCCCCTAGTGACTCGGAGTCCACGCCTGACAACTGCTGGCTTAGTCTCAAGCTATCATTTTTCGGGGGAGAGAAATGAGGCCCGGAGAAGCAGAGCCCCCGCCCAGGTCGCCAGCTGCACGCTGGACCCACGCGACTCCGAACCCCATCGCCCGATCGCCCGACTCAGGAAATAGCTCAGGCCGCGCCCCCCAAGTGTTGGGGCCTGGCCCCCCTCGGCGCAGGGACCGACGCCTCCTCCTCGTGCCTGGGGCCCTGAGCCGCCGGTGTTCGCTGTCCATGCCCGCGGCGCCGAGGCGGGAAGGCTTCGCGGCATCTGTAGGATGAAGGACCCCGTCCGCCCGTCCCTCCTGGCCCCTGACCGCGGGCAGCAGGTTCGGGTGAGTCCCTGGGGAGAGGCCGGAGCGGCCCGCTTGCTGCCTCCAGTGTGAGGCCCGCAGGAGGGGGGGCCGGACGCCCTGGCCTCGCTCAGCGCCCGGGAGCGGAGGACCCAGCTCTGCGCTGGGCCCCGTGGGCAGGCGGCTGGGCGGCTCGTCCTCCAGGTGCACGCGGGGTCAGCAAACCCCTCCGAGAGCAGGCGGTGGCCGTGCCACGGAGACACTGACAGGTGTGGGCGCCTCGCTGCACCCCCGCCGAGGGCCGGAGACACCTGGAGCTGAACGTCGCCACCGAACGCAGGGTGACGCTCTGGGGCCCCCACCCAGCCCGGCTTCTGTGGAAGGTCCCTCCCCAGCCTGGAGGGGACTCACCTTCCTGCTCTGGACCCTCCCAGACACGCGGGTCCCCCACCGGCAGCCTCGGGGTCCCTTCAGGTCTGCGGGAGGGAAGACGAGACTGAGCCCGGGAAACGGAGGCTGAAGCTCCGTGCAGGTCGGTCAGTGACCTTCCAAAGCCACGCCTGTACCCGGTGCTGGCCGGCGGGCCACGGGCATAGAGCAAGTGGACAGACAGCGCGGACGGAAAGAAGCAGCGAGGCGGGAGCGAGGGGGAGAACCGAGGCTCGCGGGGTGAGAGGAGGGCAGCCTGCTTCCAGGGGCCTCAGCTTCCCTTTTGAAGCTATTGCCCTTTTTTAAGATTTATTTATTTAAAGATTATCATTTATGGGGATCCCTGGGTGGCTCAGTGGTTTAGCGCCTGCCTTTGGCCCAGGGTGCAGTCCTAGGGTCCCGAGATCGAGTCCCGCGTCGGGCTCCCTGCATGGAGCCTGCTTCTCCCTCTGCCTGTGTCTCTGCCTCTCTCTCTCTCTCTCTCTCTCTCTCTCTCTCTCTCTATGTCTATCATGAATAAATAAAATCTTAAAAAAAAGATTATCATTTATTTGAGAGAGAGAGTGCGTGGAGGGGCAAAGGGAGAGGGACAGAGAATCTTTTTTGTTTTTAAAGATTTTATTTATTCATGAGAGACACAGAGAGAGAGAGGCAGAGACACAGGCAGAGGGAGAAGCAGGCTCCATGCAGGGAGCCCGATGCAGGACTCGATCCCAGGACCTTGGGGTCATGCCTTGAGCCAAAGGCAGACGCTGACCTGCTGAGCCCCCGGGCGTCCCGGGACACACAGAATCTTAAGCGGACTCTGCGGTGGGCGAGGAACCTGACGCAGGCCTGGATCTCTTGACCCTGAGATCGTGACCAGATTGCGACTGTCACTGAAAGACTCAGACGCCTAACCCACGGGGCCACCCAGGCCTTAGTGAGAGCCCATGCAGAGCTTCGTGGGAGCCCCCCCCGCCCTTCCACTGCCCAGTGGTTCCAGCTCCCTGCAGATTCCTGGAGCACCCCAGGCCCCTTCGGGAGGAGCACAGAGCAGCTGGGGGGGGGGGGGGCAGGAGAGGGAGTTCCAGTTCCGCATCTGCCACCAATGTGCTTTGTGATTTGGAGAAAGGACCCACCCTCCAGGGCCTCGGCTGGTCCAGCTGTGAGAGCACAGGGCCCAGCGCTCTCTGATCCCCTCTGCCTGCTGCCCCCCGCCCCCCCCCCCCCCCCCCCCCGTGCCAGCGCTCAGGGCTAGTGTGAGAGGTGGAGGGGCGCGGGTGGAGAGACGCTGGACCAGGATCTGCCGGTGGATCTTCCTCTTTTACAGAGGGGGACCCTGAGGCCCAGAGAGCCGGTCCTGCCAGGACAGGGGGGAGCCACAGCCCCCGGCGCTCCGAGAATGACCCAGGCACCAGGAGCAGCAGCAGCACAGGAAGGCCTGACGGGAAGGCGGCCTCCCAGCCTCCCCCCCTGCCCCCGGGGCCTAGTGGACCCCAAGATCCGCAGGGGGCGGGAGGCTGGAGAGCCCTGTGCCAGCAGATGGCCGAGTGTGTGGGTTGCACGGGGAGCTGCACGGAGCTCACGCAAAAGCTGGGCTCCCCCGCTTACTAGCTGAACTTCTGTGCCCCGCACGGTGCAGGCCGCGTAACCCCCATCCCGGGGTTCTCCGAGGGGGAAACCCCTGCCCGATGGGACGTGCTTGGCGCGTGGCGGGCGCCGGGCCAGCGGCCAGAGGAGCGGGGCTGGGCCTGCCCCGTAGGGCACACGGCGCTCAGCGCTCGGAGCCTCCTCGGGACCCCCTGCGCAGCGGGCCACCCTGGGCGCGGCCCCGCGTCCTCCGGGGTAGGAGGCTGAGCAGTCCAGGGTGCCTCCCTTGGAAGGTTGTGGAAGGGCTCAGTGATGAAACGATCGGAGGCACGTGGCAATAACCACTCCACAAATGTTTTAACTGTTGTTATGATTATAAGAGCTCCAATCTCCAGAGACCCAGATTCTAGGGAAGAAGGCCAACCTCCGCGGAGCCCGCGTGGAGGAGGAGGCGGCCGCAGAGCTTCGGGGCGGGGGAGGACGGGGCCACCTCCCACAGGCACCCCCGGGCCCTGGGAGCCGCGCAGGCCCTCGCTCTGGAGCCCAAGCTTGTGGGTTGGTTTGCTTTTAACTTATTTATTCATGAGACACACAGAGAGGCAGAGACACAGGCAGAGGGAGAAGCAGGCTCCCCGCTTGCACCCCACGCGGGACTCGATCCCAGGACCCCGGGGGGTCATGACCTGAGCCCCCAGGGGCCCTGCAGCGCAAGCGTGTGAACAGAACAGCACACAGGCCGCGGTCACGCCGACACACGTGTGCACAGTGAGCACCGAGCAGGAGCCCAGGAGCCCCCCGTCCCCTCTGCACCCCGCAGGCTGCTTGTCCCCTGGGGCCTGAGCCTCCTCTGCAGAAGGGGATGGACCCTCAGCCAGACTCCGAGGGCCCCCTCGCCGGCTGGGGCGCGGATTCCCTGGTTCCGGTGCATCCTGACCCCCGCCCTGCCCAGCCCAGCCCAGCCCACCCCACCCGCACTCGCAGGGAGGCCCAGGGGCAGGAGGGGAGCGCCCCAAGCCCCCTCCCCGCGGGCCCGGGTGGCCGGGGCGCCCCTTCCCGCAGCTCAGAGCCGGGCGTCTGCTGCCCCCTGCCGGCCAGAGGCGGGACGGCGGCCCGGCCTGCGCGGCGGGGGCTGCACCGGTGGCCCGGCCGCACCTCCCCGCCCCGTCCTCGTCCTCGGAGCCACCCCTCCGCGCCGCTTCCCTTCCAGGACCCTCCGGAGCCCATGACGGGAAATGCGAAGAAAGCCCATTGGCCCCGGCTCCCAGGCAGGGGAGACAGCTGCGAGCAACACGCCATCCCCACTGTGCCCGCGGGGCAAGCCTCGCTGGAGCCAGGCCCCACCAGGCCCCACCAGGCCTTACACCCCCCACGAGCACCACTCCCCACTTCACGGGAGTCACGCAGACACGGGGGGGGGTACCAACGCTCAGAGGGGCCCAGAGGCACAGGTAGAGGTAGAGACGCAGGGACTCAGCTACGGAAGCGGGAGGAGGGGCAGGGCGGCCAGGAGAGGGAGGAGAGGGAGGCGGCTCCCCTTTGACCCCGGGCCCCAAAGATGCTATCAGGCCAGACCCAGGCCGGAAAATCCTTCCTGGATCCCTCGCATTCCAGCCTCCACCCGGCAGCTTTTACAGCCTCGGTGGCCGGACGCTGTTTATGGCAGCCCCATTCTGCAGCTCTTGTCTCCAGGCCCCAAAGGCATCTGGCCGGGCTGAGGGAGGCTTGTGGGGGCAGGGGTCCCCCGCCCAGCCTCCCAGCCTCCCAGCCCCTCCTTTGAACACTGCTGGGTGCCGGAAGGAGGGGGCTGGGTGGGCGCCACAGGGCCCCTTGCAGGCTCCTCACCGCCTGTCTGGGGGGCGGAGGCTGACCCGGGCTGCGGCCACCTCCCTCCCGAGGACCCCTGAGTCCTCACTCGGCACTTCCTTGCTTGTGACCTTGGGCACAGGCCTTGACGTGGTTTAACCTTCCCAAGCCTCAGTTTACTCTTCTGTAAAATGAAAATAATAGTACCTCATGCTTTTTTTTGAAAAATTTGACATATTATAAAGTGCCAGCCCTTGGGATCCAGCAGTTTAGCGCCTGCCTTTAGCCCAGGGTGTGATCCTGGAGTCCCAGGATCGAGACCCACGTCAGGCTCTCAGCATGGAGCCTGCTTCTCCCTCTGCCCGGGTCTCTGCCTCTCTTTCTCTCTGTATATGTGTCTCTCATGAATAAATAAATAAAACCTTAAAAAAAAAAAAAGTCCAGCCCCAAACTGTAGCCAATATCATTATCTATCATAGAGTATAGTAAATAAGGTATAAACTAAAGATTTCCACCCCATGAAATGCCCTAGAACCTTCCGGCTAATTCCACTCCTGCTGGTGTGTGGCTGCGAGCTGCTCTGGGCCCACCTCCTCGCAGCCAGCGCCTGGGACCCCCAGCCCCACAGCCCTATACCCCACAGGCTGCAGCCCCACGCCCCGCAGCTCAGCACCCGGTGTCCTGCAGCCCTACACCCCACAACCCCGCAGCTCTGCCACCCGGGACCCTGTCACCCCGCCGCCCAGGACCCCACAGCTCCGCCTGCCAGGATCCCGCAGCCCTATTCCCCGCAGCCCCGCAGCTCAGCAACCGGCGTCCTGCAGCCCTACACCCCACAACCCCACAGCTCTGCCGCCCCAGATCCTGCAACCCCGCAGCCCTGTGCCCCGCACCCTGCAGCCCTGCCACCTCGCGCCACGCAGCCCAGCTGCCCTGGACCCCACACCCCGCAGCCCCGCGCCCCGCTGCTGAACCCAGCAGCCCTGCACCCCGCACCCTGCAGGCCTGCAGCCCCGCCGCCCGGGAACCTGCAGCCCCGCAGCCCTGCACCCCGCAACCCCGCTGCCCTGGACCCCGCAGCCCCGCAGCCCTGGACCCCGCACCCTGCAGCCCCGCAGCCCTGCACCCCGCCTTCCCGCGCCCCACAGCCCCGCGCCCAGCCCCGCCGCCCGGGCGTGTGCGTGTTGCCCTCTGCTGGCCGCCGGGAGCACTGCACGCCCCGCTCCCCTCTGCCCCGAGGGACCCAGGGGGACCCACGCGAGGTCCCCTCCAGCTTTCCAGGGAGCTGGGGCGAGACGCCTCCTTTGGGCAGCGTCCCAGCCCGACAAAGACCGGGCACAAGGGCAGCCCCGGTGGCCCAGTGGTTTAGCGCTGCCTTCAGCCCAGGGCGTGATCCTGGAGACCCGGGATCGAGGCCCGGGTCGGGCTCCCTGCATGGAGCCTGCTTCTCCCTCTGCCTGTGTCTCTGCCTCTCTCTGTGTCTCTCATGAATAAATAAATAAAATCTTAAAAAAAAAAAAAAAAGACCGGGGACAGCAAGAACAGCATCGGTGATGCTCCCCAAGACATAGGGAAGGGGGGCTGCTGAGGGTGGGAGGAGGGTGCCCCCCACGGGCCGCAAGGGTGTCCGTGAGTCTGTCTGCAGGAGGACAAAGACGCTGGCGGGGCTGGAGCTGGTTCCGGAGCGTGTTCCAGAGACCGCTCAGGACCTGAGATGGACCCCTCCGGGCCGGTGGGCAGGGACGGGCAAGGAGCTGCCTCCTCCTGTCCTCACGGCCCAGGCCCTGCAGCCCCCGGGCCGAGGGCAGACAAGAGCAAGAACCCGGAACCTAGCCTGGGCTGCAATCCCCTTCCTGGCCCGAGGTGCCCAGAAGCCCCGGACCCCCCAGTCACCCCCCGTGCCCACCACTGAGCGGTTCCCTGGGAAGGTTCGTCAGTCCCGGGGGACCTTGGATGCCGGCCTTCCCTCAAAGTCACCGGCAACGGGTCTTCAAGCAATGTCAAGGGCTGCAGGGCTGTGGTCCCCCTTTCTGCCCCCCAACTCCCTCCCGACTGCCGGCCCCTCCCCAGCACCACCACCCCCAGCCACCAAGAATTTCCAGCAGGAGGCTGGTTCCAGGCCCGTGTTTATGTTTATCTGAGGACAGGCCCAGTCCTGCCAGCAGCTGCCCCTGCGCCTGACCCCCTGCCCTGCCCCCGGGCTCTGCCGCGCCGACACTGAGCAGGGCCCGCTGGGGGCCGGGCAGCCTGCGCCCCGATGGCGGGGGCCGGGGCCTGAGGCCTCCCCTCGGGGAGCCAGGTGGCCCCTCGAGCTGCTTGTCCTCGCTCGAGTCCCTGCGCTGCGCCTCCGCAGGCCCGGTCAGAGCCCCCCTCAGCCGTTGTCCCCCCAAGCGGCCGGCGCCAGGGTCTGGACCCCGCCCCCTGCACCCTCTCCGAGAGGGGTCTGGGGAGTCGGCCTGGGGCGGCCGGGCCGAGGCATAAACACCCGGCGCGTGGGAAAGAGGCTGGAGGCCCGGAAGGGAAGCGCCCCGGCAGGTCATAAACAGAGCAGGGCCTTCTGTAAATAGAGGGGAGCTCGGCATAAACACGAGCCGAGCGGGCTGCCACGCAGGACGCCCACAAACAGCTCCGCTGGCCCCTTCCCACGCAGCGCGGACCGAAGGGCCCGGGAGCACCTGACCCAGGGAGGAAGAGGCCTTGGGAGCGGGGTGACCGCAGGAACACGAGCCTGCGGCTGTGGGAAGGGGCCCCGCACGGGTGGGAGTGGATGGGTCTCTGAACGGAGCAGATGGAGGTGACGCTTCCGGGGTGACTCCCGGTGTCAAGGGCAAGTGTAACCTGCCGCCGCCTCGCCTTCCTCATCCTCCCACCCCCTCCCGCCAACCCCACGGAGCAGACGGAGGCCGGGCCACAGCCAAGGGGAGGGGAGGTCCCGAGGGCAGGAGCCTGCGACAGGCCCGAGCCACCACCGGTGCCCAGCCGGAAAGCAGCGGGAGGGCCCGACCCAGCACCCAGCACCCAGCCGCACAGAGCCACTTCCTTCCCCCCCTGGTCCTCTGACTCCTCTTACCCTGTCCTTCCTCCCCGCTCTGCTTCTCCTCCCTGCAGGCGGCCACACCTCCCAAAGCATCAGGTTCAAAGGCGAGACTGTCACCCCCAGCACTGCTCCTCCAGGTCACCTGGGCAGTCACACTGAGGTCGTTGGACACCCGGCCACTCAGCACCGGGCCCTGCCTCCGTCTCCCGCCACGCCCGGCCCCTTCTCGCCCCGGCCACACGCACACGCACACGCACGCACGCCTAGTGCAAGTCCTCAGTCCCTTTCACCTGCGCGCACGTCCCTGCCTCCAAGTCCCGCGGCCGTCTGGGCCCGGAAGCCAGGGGGAGAGGCATGAAGCGGGTGCCCCCCTGCCAGGGCTCCAGGTCGACCCTGGGCTGTTCCTGACCCCGAAGCGCGGGCGGACCGCGGGCGGACGGGGAGGGCGAGAGCCGCAGCCTTAAGCCCTCACCCACCTTCCCAGGACGGGACAAGGTCCGGATGCCGCCAGGCCCTAGAGCCATAACCTGCTCCACCGCTGCCCCTGCCACCGCCACGCAATTACTATTCATAGTGCACAGCTGGGTGATTAATGACCTGATTAATAATTACTCAGGCTAATAAAATAATTAATTAATTTGGCAAGCCATTATTTATCTGTTCATCCTCAGCCTGAAACTCTGCAACTAGGAGTTTGGGAATCTCCCCTCCAGGCTCTTTCACAAATGTGATCATTAATATAGGTGGGGGTGGGGGTGGGGGGGGTGGGGTGGGGTGGGGATGTGTCTTCTCCATCCTGAGACCCTCGCAAGGTAGGCGCTGGGACGGCCCGAGGGCTTCCTGAGGATGCAGCTGGAAGGGCTGCAGCAGGCTGACCCGGCAACCTCAAGCCCTGGAAGGAGCCGACCAGGGAGGTCTGAGGGGTGGGAGTGGGCTGCATGGGGGGGGCACACTACAAGGAGATTGGGGGGATGGCCGAGCACCCAGGTTTGGGGAATTCATGGATGCCTTCTCTATGGCAAATGATTGATGACACCATTTTCAACAAATGATCTTTATCTCGCCTCTTGTCTCCCAAATTTATGATTTTGCCCCCAAGCCCCAGGCTAGACAAGCAAGGACCTGGTGAGTTCTGCAGTGGGGGTGGGCTGACTTGGGGTGGGGCCCAAGGGTGAGTGGGGTGTCTGGGGTCTTCTGCAGGGGGGAGAAGCCTCCCCCGACCACCGGTTTCTGGGCTCTTGAGAAGCAGAGCTCTGCCCAGAACTTGGGTTTGGGTCTCCGGGACCTAGTGGGCCTGGACACCCCCCCCAGTAGGGAGGGGAGCAAATAACAGGAGGAAAGAAGGGACAGCTGGTCCCCTGGGGTTGGGACAGGAAGCCGAGGCCCACCCGGTGGTGAGGGCAGGACGACGGGCATGTCCAGTCAGTGTGTAAACAGGTGAGCGACGTCTGCCATGTTCCAGGCCCAGGGGCAGGGGACCCGGCCTTCCAGGGTCCGCAGGAGCCCGGGCGCCCCGGCCAGTCCCCAGGCCTGCCTGTTTGGGGGTCCCGGGCGCGCACATGGGGGCAAACAAACCAGACCTTGCCCCGGAGGAGCTCGAGTACCTGCGGGGGGGGGGAGAGAGACTTGCAAGTGGCCCAGCATCAGGGCTAGAAAAAAGAAGAGTGTAGAGGGCAGCCCCGGTGGTGCAGCGGTTTAGGGCCGCCCGCAGCCCAGGGCGTGACCCTGGAGACCCGGGATCGAGTCCCACGTCGGGCTCCCTGCATGGAGCCTGCTTCTCCCTCTGCCTGGGTCTCTGCCTCTCTCTCTCTCTGTGTCTCATGGATAAATAAATAAAATAAAACAAGATAAAAAGAAGAGTGTGGAAAACTCGTGGGAGCACAGCAACACCCGGCCGGGAGGGGAAGGGGGGTCGCAGGAAAGAGTCCCGGAGAGCGGGGGCACTTGAGCGGGGCTTTGAGGAACGCGTAGGAGCTCGCCGAGAGACAGTAGGTCTGTGCGGGGTGCGGAGGGCAGGGGTGTCCGGGGCCCGGCGGGCCGGGGTGGGGGGCCCGGGGCGGGCGAGGCTCCCAGCGGCGGCAGGGGAGGGCCCCGCGCTCCTCCACGTTTTAGAAGATTCTGGAAGGTGCCGCGGGCAGGGGGCCGGCCGAGCGGCAGGGGCTCCCCGAGACCCGGAGCGCGGCCGGTGGGGGCTGTCGGGCCGCGCCGCGGGGCCCAGGGTGCGGGACTCCCACGGCCGCCCCACGGGAGGGGTCGCGCGGCGCCAAGTCGCGAAGCCGGCGGCCGGCAGAGGGCGCGCGGGAGGCGGCCCGGCCCGGGGAGGCGGCGGCGGGGCGGAGCGGGCCCGGGCGCCCCCTGCTGGCCGCGGGGTCTCCCGCTGTGGCCCCCGCCGCCGGGACCTCGCTCCTGCAGGAGCCCCAACGCGCGTGCGTGCGACCGCGGCTGTGCCCAAGCCCGCCCGGGACGCCGCGTGTGCATGGCTTGGCCCCCCCAGCTCACAGCTTGCGTACAACCAAGTGCCACCGCGTCGTCACCTCCGCCGCCGGGAAGCGGGTGACGCGGCGGGGGCACGGTCCCCTTCACGGGGGGGGGGGGGGGCGCCCCGCGGGCGAGGTCACGCGTCAGGAAGCGCAGGACCCGCAGCCAGCGCCTCCCCCCAGGCTGTACGTGGGGTCCCTGCTGCCTGCCGGGTGCCCACCACGCGGTGTCCCCGCCCTCAGACGAAGGCTCACCCAGGGGATTCAAGGCAGAGGAGCCAGGGGACCCGCAGGCCGGCCGGCGCCTCGGGGTGCGGAGTGGCCGGGAGCCCCTCCTCGGGTGCAGGGGGCACGGGAGCCCCTTAGGGTGCAGGAGGCACTGGAGCCCATCCTCAGGGTGCAGAGTGGACGGGAGCCCCTCGGGGTGCAGGGGGCACGGGAGCCCCTCCTCGGGGTGCAGAGTGGACGGGAGCCCCTCGGGGTGCAGGGGGCACTGGAGCCCCTCCTCGGGGTGCAGAGTGGACGGGAGCCCCTTAGGGTGCAGGAGGCACTGGAGCCCCTTAGGGTGCAGGAGGCACTGGAGCCCCTCCTCAGGGTGCAGAGTGGACGGGAGCCCCTCGGGGTGCAGGGGGCACGGGAGCCCCTCCTCGGGGTGCAGAGTGGACGGGAGCCCCTCGGGGTGCAGGGGTCACTGGAGCCCCTCCTCGGGGTGCATAGAGGACGGGAGCCCCTCGGGGTGCAGGGGTCACTGGAGCCCCTCCTCGGGGTGCAGAGTGGACGGGAGCCCCTTAGGGTGCAGGAGGCACTGGAGCCCCTCCTCGGGGTGCAGAGTGGACGGGAGCCCCTCGGGGTGCAGGGGGCACGGGAGCCCCTCCTCGGGGTGCAGAGTGGACGGGAGCCCCTCGGGGTGCAGGGGGCACGGGAGCCCCTCCTCGGGGTGCAGAGTGGACGGGAGCCCCTCGGGGTGCAGGGGTCACTGGAGCCCCTCCTCGGGGTGCAGAGAGGACGGGAGCCCCTCGGGGTGCAGGGGGCACTGGAGCCCCTCCTCGGGGTGCAGAGTGGACGGGAGCCCCTTAGGGTGCAGGAGGCACTGGAGCCCCTCCTCGGGGTGCAGAGTGGACGGGAGCCCCTCGGGGTGCAGGGGGCACGGGAGCCCGCCGGGGTGGCGGCCGCGGGCGGGCCGTGGGGAGGGCGGTCGCCTCACCTAGGCTGCTGCCTGCGCGCGTCCCCCTGTAAGTCCCCGTACTGGGCCCTGCCCCCACCGGCCCTGGCCGGGGTCTCGGGTCAGTCGTCTGCAGCCCCGGAGAACGACGCCGTCGTCCCCTTGCGCCGCCAGTTGGGCGCCTGATGCAGCCGGGAAGTCCTTCTCGGCGTCTGACCACTGTCCCTCCTGCTGCAGGTGTGGAGGGACGTAGCAGCTCCGGCCTGCGGGAGAGCGCGAGCGCGTCGCCGATCCCTCCCGGCCGCCCCTCCGCAGCCGCAGGCCGCCCTCGCCCTGGGGCAGGGCCCCTTCCTTCCCGGCCTTGCGCTGTCGGGGGCCCCCAGGGGTTGCTGACCGGCTGCCCGCCCCTTCCAGTCCCCCGCCTCGGCGCGCAGGGCCAATCCCACGCGCCACGGCCACGCACGGCCTCAGTTTCCCTGGCGGGACGCCCCGCCTCGGTGGAGCCCCCCCGCTCCGTGGGGTCCCCCCGCCAGCTGCGGAACAGGGGCGGCCACATTCGGGCATCTCAAAGCACTTATTGGGCGCCTACTGTGTGCGCGGCCGAGCTCGTCGCCTCCGTCCCAGACCTGGGGCGCGCGGGGCCCACCTCCGGGCGGGGCCCACCTCCGGGAGGCCGGGCTGGGGGTGCGGGGACCTCCCGCGCCCGCCCGCTCGCCCGCCGCAGCCTCCCATCCGCAGCGCGAGGCAGACCCCTTGTGGCCGCCGAGGGAAGGGCGGCGGGCGGCCGGGAGCGCGACCAGGCCCCGCGGTCCCTGGTCCCTCCGTGCAGCCCTGCGCCGGCACCCCGCGCCCCGCGCCCCGCGCCCCCAAAACCCAACCCTGGGATCCCGGGAAGGAGCTTCTTTTTTTTTTAATTTTTATTTATTTATGATAGCCACAGAGAGAGAGAGAGAGAGGCAGAGACACGGGCAGAGGGAGAAGCAGGCTCCATGCACCGGGAGCCCAACGTGGGACTCGATCCCGGGTCTCCAGGATCGCGCCCTTGGCCGAAGGCGGGCGCTAAACCGCTGCGCCACCCAGGGATCCCCGGGAAGGAGCTTCTGTGCGAATCACGGGAAAACCAGAAGCCGTGGGCCGGGCGGCTGAGGCTGGAGTTCTGGAAGGAGCTCCCTGGACGGCTGGGAAGCGGGGACAGGTGGCAAAGGCCGGACAGGTCACCGCGGGGTCGGGGAGGGGCCTGTCGCGGTCGGAGCCGCCGTGGGGCTGGGCACACGCCCCCCCATCCGGACCTGGGGAGCGGAGGGCGTTGGCGGCATTTGCACCGGGCTGCACACCCAGCTGTGCATAGCTGCATCTGCCTTGGGGCCATAAATCCGGGCAGGGGGACCCCACGCGGGGCGGGTGCCCTGCCCTCGCCCCCCCACCCCAGTTCTCACAGCTCCGGGAGCAGCGGCCTGCGCAGCCCTGCCCTCCACCCCCCAGCTCAGGCCACCTCCCGGGCCTGAGAACCCAGTTCCGGGTCCCTCCGGTGTGTGCATCTGTCTCCCTCTGTCTCCCTCTGTCTCCCTCTGTCTCTCTGTCTCTGTCTCTCTCTGTCTCTGTCTCTCTCTTTGTCTCTGTCTCTCGCGCGGTCCTCCTCTCCTGAACGTACCCCCCTTTCCCTGAAGCCTGGGCCCAGAGTTTCCTGTGGAGCCCAGGGAGCGGCCTGGGTGGTGGTCCTGCCTGGGGGGGGGGGGTCTCCTGCTGGTCGCGGGCAACAGCGTGCAGCTCCGTGGACTCCCCCGGTTTGCCGAAGAAACCTTATACGGTTCACTCTTGCGCGTGAAAACCTCAGCCTCGCCGGCGCGTCTTCAGCTGCAGCCCGGGCCCCTGCCTTGCACGCCCGGCGCCTCGGTTACCCCGCGCGGAAGGCCCTGGGTGCCCAGGAGCTCCGCGTCCACGCGGCCTTCCCCGGGCGGACTGCCCCTGCCTGTGGCTGGCTGCATCGCGCCTGGGTGGGTGCTGCGAGCCCCATCCTGGAGGTGAGGCCGGCTGAGGCCGTCAGCCGCGGGACCCCTGACGTCTACCTGCAGGCGTCTGGGCACTGCACCCCCGGGGGGGGCTAGGACAGGACCGTGGGGCTCCCCGCTGTTTCCAGGTCCCAAACGCAGAGCCTGGTGCCTGGGAGATGCTTGGAAACCCTGGGTGACAGGCGGTGAGGCTCATGGGGGCGGCACAGCGACCAGGGCGACATGGTAGGACGGTGCAGGTGTGAGCCCACGCGCAGGTGGCCCCTGCTTCCAGCACTCCTAGGGCGGCAGGCCGGCCCTGTGGGGCTGCGGCAGAGGGCACCCAGAGGGCACCCAGAGGGCACCGGGCCCCAGAGGCTTGGGGCCAAACTCTAGAGCCCGCACCCTTGGACAGTGGCTTCCTCAGGGACGGAGGTGGACACTAGCGCCCGCAGGGCCTTCCCAGGGGCTGGGGAGCTCGGGGACACCCGCCCGACCTCTGCAGCTCCAGCACCCGTCCCCGGGGACAGCACCTCCCCAATGACCCACGCGAGGAGCGGGAAGGACAGAGCCAGCCGCCTCCCACAGGCTGCTCCTCCCCGCGTGGGGGCCCAGCCGAGGCCCCGCTCTTCCCTGAGCGGCTACCAGGGGGCAGCACAGAACCCCAAATCCCAGCTGCCAGCAGCTGGAGGCAGGCAGCCTCGGCCATCCTGGAACCTGAGCGGGTCGGGGTCCCCAGCCCCCCCACCCCCTCCCGCCAGGGCGCGGTGCCTCCCGGGGCCTCAGTTGGCCCGCCTGCCCTGGACCCAAGCGGGCCGCCCCAAGCAGCACCCCAGCACTGGGGGGAGGGTGGAGAGGGGACACTGGGGGCCCGGGTGCCAGGCCTGCTCTGCCGCCGGTGGTCGCCTGTCTCCTGGGCACATGGCCAGGGACGCACCCCGAGCTGGGGAGCAGGGGTGCGCCGGGTGCTTGCGGAAGCTCTGCCGGCCGGGCCTGGCCCAACATGGCCCTCGGACCCTGCGGACCAGAGCCTGCCTTCTCTTTTTTATTATTATTATTATTTTTCATTCTAGAGCGAGAGTGAGCAGGGGAGGAGCAGAGGGAGAGGGGCGAGCAAACGCCTCTCGGGGCACAGCAGAGCGCAGCTCGGGGCTGGACCCCAGGAGCCCGAGACCCCGACCGAGCTGGAGCCAGGATGGCCCTTCGCTCCTGACGCTGACTGTATCCCCTCGGGGGCACAGTATGGATGCAGCGTCAGCCCCCCAACATGGGGGCCGCATAGGGTAGCAGCGCACCCCCCAGCCCCGGCAGCTTAGAGGCTGCAGCCCTGCGCCACAGCGGTTGTGCCCCCCGCCCCCCTCCACTCCTTTACGTGGGAGCATTTGCTGCAACTGTCCCTGCTAAGCCTCCTATCACCGTTTTGGGTGGTGGGGTGCTGTCCAGGGGGCCCCGGCACAACCAGGGCACCCCTCCTTTACGCAGTGGCCTCCCCCCCAGCTCACCTGTCTTCTCCGTTTCCTCTTTCCTTTTCCTCTCCCTTTATGCGCCCCACCCTTTCCACTTTCTTCCTCACTTTCTTCTTCCTGACCCTCCAGAAATCCTATCCTTTGTCCGCCTCCAGTTCTTTCCTCCGCTCTCCTCCGGGAGCTCTCCATCACCTTCCTCCAATTCCCCCACTGCGGCCTCTGTGTTCCCCCACCCGAGCCCGAGTGATTTGTGAACCACCTTTTTGGAGATCCCAAACTCGGAAGGAGCCTTCTGGTGCTTCAAGGGACGCGATGCATAAACTCCACTGGGGGGACACCCTGGGCGATAAGGGTATTGGACCAGGGCAGGGGTGCAGGCGGAAGGCCTGTGGGGCTGGGGCCAGAGGTGGCCAGAGAGCCTGGGCAGCGAAGGTCTCGCCAACCGCTGTTGGTGTTCTCAGTGAGCTTCACCCCTGTTGGTGATGACGAAGACAAATCTAGTCTCCCTGGATGTCATATCATTCTTTAAATTATGTTCACATCCTTTTTTTTTTTTTTTAAGATTTTATTTATTTATTCATGAGAGATACACAGAGAGAGACAGAGACCCAGGCAGAGGGAGAAGCAGGCTCCATGCAGGAGCCCAACGTGGGACTCGATCCCGGGGTCACGCCCTGGGCCCAAGGCAGATGCCCACCCGCTGACCTCCCCCAGGCTGCCCTGTAATGACCGCCGCCCCCCAGTACCAAGGTGAAGGTGTCTTAGACCACGAGCTCCGGAAGGCGGCAGGACGGGAAGTACCATCGCTAAAGCTCTGGGCTTGGAGAACTCTCCAGGAGCCTCCGGAGGCGGCGACAGGCCAGTGGATACGGGGAGACGAAGAAACAGCGGAGGTGCAGACGCAGATGGGGGGTCACGAGCCTTAGCACAGGCAGCAGCGGCCCCGAGGAGAGCGGATGAGCTGCAGTGGGAGGGCGCGGCGCAGTGAGAGCCAGAAGTGGGAAGGGGAGCCTTGGACTCCCCTGCGGGCAGAAGGGGGCCTCGGGGGCCCTGGGCCCTGCTAGAGCCCACACCTCGGGCCTGCACCATCATTTTATTTTATTTATTTTATTTTATTTTATTTTATTTTATTTTATTTTATTATTTTATTTATTTTATTTTATTTTATTATTTTATTTTTTAAAGATTTTATTTACTCATGAGACACAGAGAGAGAGGCAGAGACACAGGCAGAGGGAGAAGCAGGCTCCATGCAGGGAGCCCAATGCGGGACTCGATCCTGGGACCCCAAGGTCACGCCCTGGGCCGAAGGCAGGCGCTCAACCGCTGAGCCACCTGGGCTGCCCTTCACGATCATTTTAAACAGTGACTGTTACAAATATACATGCTATGGGACTACTTCATGATGTTAAGTGGAAAAAAATACAAAATGGGGGGCGCCTGGGTGTCTGCCTTGGGCTGGGGTCATGATCTCAGCGTCCTGGGATGGACCCCACCTCGGGCTCCCTGCTCAGCAGCAAGCCTGCTTCTCCCTCTTCCTCTGCCCCTCCTGCTCTCTCTCTCTCTCTCTCAAAACAAATAAAATCTTTTTAAAAAATACAAAATGGGGGCAGCCCGGGTGGCTCAGCGGTTTAGCGCTGCCTTCGGCCCAGGGCCTGATCCTGGAGACCTGGGATCGAGTCCCACGTCGGGCTACTGCGTGGAGCCTGCTTCTCCCTCCGCCTGTGTCTCTGCCTCTTTCTATCTGTGTGTGACTCATGCATAAATAAATAAAATCTTTTTGAGCGTCTCTGGCTTCCCAAGGGCGCGCTGCCCTGCCGTCTCTGCCCCGAGGACTGGCAGCGAGCTCCCGGCCTCCCAGCAGCAGGCGCCCCGAGGCGTCCCCGGCCTCCCTGCCTCCCCACCCGCACACACGGCCTGCACGGTCTGCTTCGGCCCGCGCGGCTGCCCCGGTGAGAGCCGAGGGCAGCTTTGGTTTGCCTCGATTAGCGACCTCTTCCTCTCGGCCCGGAGAAGCTCGGAGCACCTGCCGGGGCCCGCGTGCCAGGCAAAGCCCCCTTCAGTGCCACTCCTAAGTGATGGGAGGATTCTCCGCTGCCCTGGTTACCTGGGCCGCCGCTTCTCCTCCATCAGGCTCAACATGGACTCAGCGGGTTTAATCCATACGAGCACAAATGTCTATCGAGGGTCACTTTCAAATTCTCACCTGCACACAGACCTGCCATTTCTTCGGGAGGAAAGGGAGCTGCTTGTCCCGCCTCCTCTGTGGTGACAGCAACAGCCAGCCCCCCGGCTGCCCTCCCCTGCACGTCCTCCTCATCCTCCTCGTGCGCTCACTGAGACCACCTGAGGCAGGGCTGGGGACCGAGGAGAGAAAACAGGAGGATTCCAGGCCCTTCACCCGCCCCCCCAACGCCAGGGGAGAAATCTAAGCCGTTCAGGAGGCCGCAGAGGGCCCCGTGAAGTCATCAGAAATATATTTTGGAGTTTCAGGGCGCTCATCCAGTTCAGAGCAGAGACTATCCTAACTCAGAACACATGAGGGTAAATGCTAAGTTGATTCATGGCCCAGAGCTCTTCAGAGGTGCAGGGCAGCCGTCTGCGTCGGGGTGAGCCTCCGCAGGCCCTGCGTCTGGGCTCGCGTACACACGTGCCCCGCGCAGCATCTGGTTGTCCAAGCCTCTCATCTCCCACCCTTCCTCATTTCACTCCATTCTCCTGGTTTCTCAGGGTCGACCTCGTACCTCCTCCTTCCACGTCCTCTCTCCAACTGTCCTCCCGAGCCACACCTGACCCCGCGCCTTAACCCAAACTGGAAACCCTCTTCTCTGCTTTGAGAGAGAAAAGCAAGGTGGGGATAATACACCCGAGCCCGCTCCTCGCCTCCCTCCATCAGCAGGCTGGGCCTGCCCTTCAGGGGCGGAGGAGGGAAAACCGGGAAATGGTTCCTGCCTGCCTCGCGATCCCTTTGGTGGATGAATGGGGCAACAAGAGACCCCCCCACACCGCCCACGCCCAAGAAAGGAGTTTTTCTTCCTATGCTGAAAGGGAGCAACAAATTCGGACAGAAATAAGGATGCAATTGGTTTAGCTGGACAGTAACACCCCAGACTCCAATCGCCTCAAGGAGGGTTATGAGATTATCCAACGGGATCATCTTAATTATTTTTACCAGAAAAATACCACGGAGAACTGACTCTGCTTTTGTGGGGACGACAAGGCTCTCTCTGATAGACAAAATCACGAAGAACCCAATTGAAAACAGAAGCTGTTTTTTTGGGCCCCCGTTCAGGAGTCCCTCCCTGTTGTAGACATCACTGCTGAGACCGATCTGGAGGGCCAGGGTGGAGAGACGCTCCGACCCCCAAGAACGGAAAGGGAAGGAGGGAAAAAACACCTGTACTCTCCTTTCCCTCTCCATTCCTTCCCGTGAGCCCTCTTATTAGCTGCCTACTCCTAGAAACATGGACATAAAAATGGGGAGAGAAAATAAGGGGAAAAGGGACTGAGAAAGGACACCAACAGGAGAAAAAGAGGCAGGAAGGGGCAGAGAAAAGATGGAAAGAGGGAGCATCCTCTGTGTCTGGGTCTCAAAGCGGAAGAGATTCCCCCGTCCTGGGCAGCACCTGCCAGCAGCAGGTAGGCCGGCCTTGCCCTCTGCTGGGAGCATCCCCGCGGCTCGGTCCCTCCACCTCCCAGCTCCTCGAGCACATAGACTCAACTAGAGGCGCTGGGGGGACCGGATGAGTGGGGTGCGAGGCAGAGGGGCAGAGTCAGGCCCGTCCCGGGAGTTGACCTCGAGGCAGCAGAGGGCTCGCGGGCGCGGGGAACGGGCCCAGGCCGCCCAGGCCGCCCAGGCCGTAGGGAGGCACCGCGCTGCGGGAACTGCAGGAAGGCGCGGGCGTCCAGCGCTTCCGCAGCGCAGGCCAGGGCTTCAGTTCACCGCCCTCCCCCCGCGCTGCAGAGCTCACCTGCACCCCGCACCCCCGCCCTCTGCAGACACAGCCGCAGAATTTCCTCGCTGCAGCCGCGGCAGCTGGGGCCCATCCCCCAGCTCACCGCCAGCTCCTTCCCAGAAGACAGCAGCCCCAGGAAGGGGGAAGAAAGGAGGGGTGCAATGATAACCCCAAGCCTTTTATCTCAGCAGCCCCCAGATTTATCAGCCAGCACAATTCTCAGCCTCTCTTCCTCTCTCCCTGGCTCACAACCAAATGATCACACAAGGCTTTGCTGAGAAAAGGCAGGAGGCATCGCCTCTCCCCATCTGGGAGGGAGCATCACGCTACACACAGAAAGAGACGCACCTGTTTCCAGAGGTGGCATGGGGTAGAAAGAGCTCGTAAAGAGTCCCAGGTTGTTGCAAGAAAGATAATAATTTGATGGGGTTGAAATTAAATGTCCAAATTGAGGCTGCTTATGAAATTTAAAGGGGGTGGAGAGAACATGGGGTGGAGGGACCAGAAATGAGAAGAAAAAAGACAAAGAAAGAGAAAAAAAAACGATATAGTAGACAAAGGGGAGAAACCATAAAAAATACAGACACACAAATAAAGACAGAAGCTGAGAGAGGAGGGAGCTGGCACCTGGAAAGCAAGATGTTCCAGCTGCAGAGGGGGTGGGGGAGGCAGGAGGCAGGAGGCAGAGGAAACAAAGGCCGAGGAGCCCAGGGCCAGGCCCTTCCCCGCGCGCCCTCAGCCGCCCTCAGCCGCCCCAACCTTGAGCGGGAAGCGGGAGGCTCCGCGAGGTTCTCACCGGCTTCACCTCCCCCATCCCCGCAGAGTAGCAGAGGACCCCAGCTCTGCCCCACGCTCCTCGACGGTCGCCCTCAGGCTTGGGGCAGCTTGGGGTGTCCTGGGCCCCCCTCTGCACACGCCCGCGGGCAGCAGCCCTCAACACCAGGGCTCCTGCTTCCCCCCAGGTGCAGGCTGCTTGCCGGCAAGCCACCGAACCCCCACACCGGGCCCCCCGCTTCCCCCAGGCTGTCCATGCTGCACTGATGGCACCAGCTCCTCTGCAGCTCCGAGGCCCTTAGGCGGAGACAAAAGGGGAGGCAACAGCCCGGCTCGGACGCGCAGCAGAGGCAGCATCGCCGGGAGGGCTCGGGAGCGGGCTCGGGAGCGGCGATGAGCTCATCTGACGAGGGCCATGCACGCGAGCCCCCGACACACCGGAGGGCAACAAAACCCACGGCACCGTCGTTCAGGGGCGGCAGTGCGGGGGGCAAACCCCGGCGCCTGGCCTTGCGCAGGCCCGAGGCGGAGACGAGGTGGCGTGAGGGTGAGAACCGGGGAAGGGAAGGAAGGGGCAAGCGGTCCCAGGCTTCAGCGGGGGAAATAAATAATGTCCAGAAGGGGCTGGCTCTGAAGTGGACCAAATGGCTCTCCTGTCCCATGTTTATGGGGTCATGGACCATTAAACCAGCCAACCTACAGATGTCTTCATAAGACTTTACGAGATTAGGCTGGGGAGACCCTATAACTCAGCAGCAAGAAGGGAAAAGAAGAAGGGAGAATTGCAGATAAGAGATGTGGAAAAGAGGGCTCGGCCTTCGGGGTGTTATCGATCCGCGGGAGGAGGTCTGGGCTCTCGGCGCCTCTGCCTTCCTCGCTGCTCTTCTCTGAGTTTCTGTCTCCACTAGATTCAAAACTGCACCAGGCTTTTTAATTAATTAATAAATTTACACGTTTCCCTCCTCATCCAGCTTCCAATTGCTCCCCCCGCAACCCCGAGACACACCATGTTCCTGACCCACAATCATCAGGTCGTCCAAGACATGGTTTCTCTGGTATTTGTGAAGCAAATTGTTAAAGATAATAAAAAAGCCGTATTTGCAAGCCCACATATATTGGGATTTTTAAGCCTGATTTAGATTGTCAATGTGGTTTTCTGCAAATTCTAATAACCAGGGGCTGACTCTTCTGGGTCCCTGGGTTGCTGAAGGCTAATATTTATTCTCTGAGCCACTGGCAGCAGAGAGGAGTGCAGAGACCAGGAAGGCACAGTCTGAACAGGTTAAGGGAATGGAGTAGGGAACAGGATACGTGGGGTCTTATTCCCTAGGCCTGCGCCACCCCGTGGCAAATCAGAGACCAGCAACTGTTAGAAAAAAAGCCCTTGTTCTGGAAGGCTCGCTGCTCTTTTCTTTCAGAAAGGCATGTGTGACAACTGGCTGACATTCCAGGGACCAAATTAAGGAAGAGTGTCAGACCCAGATCTTCAAACCACCACTCAGGATCCATATTTGAAAAGCAACCATTTATTAGAACCAATACAAGAGTATGAAAAGAGGGAAAAGAGGAGGGTGGAAGAGGGGGAGAGAATGAGGTCTGCATCAATGTCAGTTGTGGAAACACATAAATTGCCTACTTTTAAACATTTACATTTAAAAGGCGAACATATATATATCACTTATCCTAAAAAAATAAAAAAATGAAAAGCCGACATGTTTGGCTGAACTAAAACCAAGAAACACAACCAAAACTCCCCCACAAACCAAAAGGTCCATAGAGAATTCAATTTCCCATTTTTCCACTTAGAAATCTGGCTACCAAGTGTGATGTGTTTTCCTACACAGGATGAGACAGTGTGGAGAGCCCAGCCTCTTGAGTCCTTCACGTCCCATCCTGTGGGACAGGGCGGCAGAGCTGCCGGGCCACGGGTGAGTCAACTCCTGGCTACCTGGCAGGAGGCAGACTGCTCTCTCCATCCCCCACAACTCCACAGGACCACCTGGCGCTGCCCGAGCTGGGTGAATAGAGCAAAGTCCACAAAGCACGGAGAACCGGAATGTGACCACAGCAAGGGGCCAGAACCTTGTGCTTTTCCATGGGTTACACGTCTAGGGCCAAGGAGAGGGAAAGGACAAAGAGCCCTGTTGGGAAGAGGAGCTGGCTAAGCCCACATCTGGGCAAATAGAAATCGTGTCCAAAGTTTTCCCAAACTGGAGGGAAAACAGGTCAAAGTCAGGTTCAGACTGTGGACACAGAAAAAGATGACAAATGAGTACAGTAAAGTCAGATGAAGCTTGAAGAGTGTTAAACATATCTCTAAAAAAATTTTTTTTTCCCAAGATGGCTCTTTTTTTGGTAGGGGACGGGGAAAGTGGTTATGTTTATTGAACCAGCTGGTTCCTGTAGGGAGGCAAGAGGGGGTGCGGTGACTCAGTTGGGGGGGGCGCGCGATAAAAGCAAGGATATAAATTAAGCCCACTGTGTTCACTTTGCTCCCGAGACAGCTGGAGTCTGTCCCAATCCCTTGGGGAATGGGACCTTAATTCCCAACCTGCAGAGAGAAACAAGCAGTAGCATCCCTGCCTCATAGTTCCCTAATCCAATGCTCCTGGGTCTGAGACAGCCTCTCTTTGTGGATGCAAGACATAGAAAATACTAAGTGCCTTCCCCCCATAACATCCTACGTCTGGACTATTAAGACTCCAACATTCACAAAAACACTGTCAACATCTGAACTAGCAGCTTTGAGGAGGGGTGGGGGGCAGAGAACTTGCCGAGGTCACTAGTAGTTCCAACCTTGGGACAGCTCAGTGAGGACTGAAGCCTATGTCAGGCCTAGACTTTAGACTTCGGCTCAAGGCATCCTCCATCGAGGACCCTAAAGTGTTCTACCAACTTTGATTTGCAATGCCTCACAACACCCCTGTGAGGTAGGTCAGTATCATTAACCCCATTTGACAGATGGGGAACTGAGGCATTGAAAGGAGTGACTTGCCCAAGGTCAGCAATTATGAACCAGTTGAGGAGGTTGGCACACACAGTCAGCATCCACTCACGTCTTGTTTCACTCCCTAGGGCACCTTACCTCTTAAGAGCGCATTTGCTTGCAAAAGGAAGTCAGCAGGTACACTTCACTCTGCAAACTAGATGAATTTAGCCAACCCACAACTATTAACAGAGGGCCTATTGTTTATCGGGCATAATGCAATGAACCTTGGAGACACAAACTGCTTCTGAAAGTCATGTGTTAGTGATGTTTTGCAAATAAAATTACATTTTAAGCATTAAGGGCATGATTCTTTTGTAAAGAAATACACACTTTCTCTTAAAGAGGTGAAAGTTCTATACTGAGTAACCCCTATCCCTAAATCCTAAAACCCAAGAAAAAGACCTCATTCGAACAAGAATGCAAGAACCCTATCCCCAGGGCCAGTCTCGGTGGTGTCCTGAGTCGCAAGGCCGGGGGAGGGGGCGCAGGCCTAGCAGCAGCAGTGGCACCAATGGGAGGCACTCTCCCCAGGCTAAGCCAGGCCAGGTGGCAGGACGCAGCCCCCTCCTGCTGCCGCTCATCCCTCCCCTCAATGCCCACAAGGCAGCATCTTTCCAACCATTCTGCACCAGTCTAACTTCAGGAGTTGCCAGGATCCTCATGAATGGCTCTCGAGATTAAGGATATAAATGGTGACCCCTCGTTTTCCATTCAGAGAGGGGAATGAAGTGTTCTCTAGGACTAGCTGTAAGACTCTTGTAATATTCTTTAATACCCTGACAGGAGCGTAACTCTTTGATGAAAGCTTGAAAGAAAGAAAACCTTCCCCCCTCTCTGGACTTACAACTGGATTCTGGTGGTAATCATTATGACCCTTATCCTAAAACTAGAGGAAAAAAACTAAAACCACAGTCAGCCCTAGTTTAGAATCAAATTCTAAAGCTACTAGAAACTGTAAAACACAGACTTTAAAAGTGCTGTGACATGACTGAACTCTATCTTCTTGGGTCTCCTTGAAGACTCTCCAGGCAGAAAGCCCCTCTTTTCCCTCTGCACCCCCTTGCAATAGCCAGAGCAGCAGGACTCTCCATACATCAGAAGCTCAAAGAATGATCTACCAATACACACGGTATAATGTCCACCAGGGATGCTCTCATTCCAGGAAGGACCAACCATCACCAAGACCTAAATATTAACCTTTTTCCATTGATTGCTGATCACACTGGACAAGCCCAGGTGATGATAATGTTCAAGACATTAAAATGACAGTTTAGTCTGTTTGGAATTCCTCAAAAAGTGTGATGAACTGGCCACCGGCACCTAGGATCAACTATGAGGGTCACACCTGCCAATGCCAAGGGACATCGCTCGCCCGCTCTCACACACACAAACAGAATGGCAAGATAAAAAGTTCACTGCATTCAATTTAGCCTAATTTCTTGATAATAGTTTCCTATTAGATTTTCCGATTAATACTGATGGCTCTTACCTAGGCTGTGATAATTAGGTTTTGATCTATTGTGACATTAATGATCACAATCAGTTGACTTGGAAATTGTCTTAATTAATGGCTCTTCCCTCCTCAGCTGCCTCCAGTGCAGGTTCTGTCCCCTGCCCTCACCACCTTGTTTTAACTCTTTCCTACTGATCCCAGAGACAAATAGCATTGGAGGACCACTTCCCGTAAGCCAAGATTTCTAACTATTTTAAAACAGTTCTCTGACGGAAGAACAATATGAGATGATGAGGATCAGGATGAGAAGAGAACATGCTGTCAAGGCATAGAAAAAAATTCCATGTTAGAAAACAATCAAAGTCAAGCATGATGTGAGAGTGGCAATGACAAGCCGAAGTAACTTCTAAAAAGACAAGATGAGGTAGTTTAAAATTCAAGAAATCCAGCGCAAGCACAAAGAAATTAGAATTATTTTTATGAAGCTATCCAAAGAACCTTCACATTTCAATTTTCCAGAACACTTACTCATTCCTGGGAATTCTGACTTCCGAAGTTAGTCAACTCTCAATGATCCAGACAGAGAAAAGTACCTTTTTCTTGTAGTTACACAGTTCAGAATTAAGACATTTCTTAGACCGTTTCTTACTTAGCAGGGCTAAGGCCTCACCCTAGACTTCCTTAGATTGATTAAATCTGCAACTCCAGGTATGTGCGCTTCCTAGAGAGGTTTCCACATAACTGACACGTCTCCTTAGAAATCACCATGCTGCAGTGTTGAATAAAACTACACTGCACACAGTAGACACTCATGTGTTAACAGGTGTGCCCGACGCCTTCTTTTTAGTAAACCGCTCGTCATTGAAAAGTATGTCCTTGTTTTAAACTTAAAGCCAACCTCACGATAATTCTTCCAAAAGTGATGAGAAACTGAAAAAGGTGTGAGCGACTCTGATAAAATGTCCGTGAGGAATAAACGTCACAGAACCCATAGTAATGTAACAACACAAAGGTGGGTCTGCAACATAGATAATACATTCCACAAGCAAGGATTAACTAGACCATAAGTACTTTGGCAAAGAGCCCAAAACAGGGATCAACACGAGGGGCTTCTCAATCCACACTCACCTGTTGTTTTCTCTCTCAGCAACAGCAAGGCTAACCAACCTTCAGCTATCCTTATTTTCTGGAATAAAACAAGCCCTCGTTGTAGTCCACCTATGGCCAGTTAGCTAAGTTCATCCAAGGTCACAGGTCTATCCCCCTATGAACCATCACCCACCTACTGTCCCCAAATCAAAAATGTGTACCTATTTGTAGCACTTATTACATTGCACTATTAACACTCAGTTCATCCCACAACAGTATGAAAGTTCTTTGAAATCAGAAGAGTGTATCTTCTTGAACCGTGTACCCCTAAGGCCAAAAAAAATGCTTGTGGAATAAAATGAGTGCTGCTGCACACTAGTATGGTTGGAACATGCACAGCTCAATATAAATCCACTACTATTAATTGGATGAGAACACTGAATTCTGAGCATATCATGTACCCCTGGGTGCAAGGCTGGTGACATCTGTTTTTGAAAATATAACTTTTATGATTAGTGATAAAGCCAGCATGAAACTAGAATACACTGGATCCAAACCATTCCTCTTTCCACCTTGCCACAGGTAGGCTTGCTTGGCAGTCTGATTACAAAGGTACAGACTTCCACACTATAACTTTTAATCCAAAAACCTAAACCAAAAGGATAGAAGTATGGATGCAAAATGAGCTTTTCCTTTGACCTCATTTGTGAGGAATAACTTCCACATTTCTAATCTAATGACTTAACCATGCTTGTGGTTCTCATGTCATTGGAAAGCAGTATTTTATTTTAGGTCCTCAAACTCAAATCCTGAGGGCAAAGACAACTGCTCCCCAGCCCAGACACAAGATAGATCCCTCTGACCCCTTACTGTACCTTAGGTGAGCTGGACCAAACACAGATCCAACAAAATCACAAGATGAAAATCCCAAGCACCTTCCCAAAAGCCCTAGGCTCTGACCTGAACAGAAGGACAATGGACTGCAGGACAGCTACAGAACAGGAACAAAGAGAGTTAAGAAGAACCTAACTGCCCTAGCTACGGAAACAGGACTAACCTTTCATCAACAACAAAAAGCAGTACACGGCCATGGCTGGGGGACAGCCAAGGACCGCCTAGATTCATATTAAGGAACACCAGAGGCCCAAGCGCTTCCTTGAACAGACCAAAACCGGACTGTGGGAGGAAAAATGATATGGCTCTCTCCAGGTTAAAAACAGGTGCTTCCATCAAGGCTGATGTTCCTAACAGCTAATCCTAACATGAGGGCTTTGGCCCAGTGCAGAGCTCAGAAAAGCAGCTACACTGACCTTGGTCAACTTTGCCGGGCAGGGCTCTGTTACCTACTGTTACCTACGGTGGAAAGTGAGATCCTTGAATGGGGATTACTAAAAGAAATTCAGCATTAGAAAGATGTTTTGAAAGAAGACTAAGTAAAAACAGGGAAAAAAGCATGCTTGAGCACCGGAGACCTAGATGTTTAGGAGTGCTTATTTAGCCCAGGGCTACTAACTCTTCTGAGGAGAAAGCCCCATGAAAATAGGTTTCCTTCTGAGGCTGCAATTCTGCAAGGGCCAGGATAGCTACTCAGCACTAACAAATGCCAGAGGCACAGGCCAGTATGTGGTTTCCTTTTGCTGAGGGCTCAAGTCAGAATTCTGGCCTCTGGCTCCCTACATTCCTATAGAATGTAGGAATTCCTATAGAATGTGGGTAGGCAGGGAGAAAACAACAATTGTTCTGGCAGCATTCAGTACAAGACCATGATTCAATACTGTGAACAGAAAAGATGGAGTGAAGAGTAAGGTATTAAACAGCTGATGAGTAGTAGATGGTAATTCCTTTGTTAAAAATCAGATTTTGATAAATGTCTTATATATCACCTATAACCATGGCAACCACGTGCCCCAGGTTTCTCAGAACCAATCTCAGCATAAACTAATTCTTTTGTGTTCTTTGTCCACATGTTGATTTTGGTCTGAAAAATAGTCTCACTGTAGTTTATAGGCCCACTGCTCCTGGGAGACACACACCGGCTCCATGGATAAGCTGTCATTTTCTCCACCTGCAAATCAACAGGCCCAGATCCCCTCCTCAGGGGCTCTGGCCTACTTCTGACTTATTCTTGTCTACCCTAATTATATCCTTGGCTACTTGTATGACAAATCCGTTTCCTGACCATCCTTTCTTTCTTTCAGATGCCCATCAGATTAAGTACTAATCAACTGTCAATTATCTAGGCCTTGAATTCTTCCAGAGTAAAGAAAGAGATAAAAACTCCTACCCACTTGAGGTATGGGTTAGGAGTTCTCACCCAATCACATTACCATTCAGAAGGATTTTCCTGGATGACTTAAACCAAAAGCTTCATTGTTCCAGTCTGTCATGTCACTGCAGCAACAGCTGTCTTCTCAACTGTGCAGTATAATTTTTGACATAATTTATACAAGCACACAGAATTCAATCAGCAGCTGAGCAGGAAAGCAATGGTAACAAATGCTATGAATGGGTATATGATTTGCATATTATTCAGCTCATCTGTGGACTGGAGCAATCTATCCATTCTCCTGATTACTCTGAATAATCTAGAAATAGTTGAATGCTCCTGGCCAGACAGCTATATGTTTTAAAAATCAAAAGCACAACAAAAACCACCTAAGTGGCTAGTGAACTCTAGAGTTAAGGCTATTTCAAGCATTTATTCTTAATTCCTCAGCTTTGGACCGGGACACAGAGGCTCATGACCCTGCTATTTCCTTACTTTTTAGTCTTGATTCTCTAGCACCCCCTCAACTAAAAGGAAATGGCTAAAGAGAAGTAGGGCATTTCTTGGGGTCACGGATGGAAACAGAAGATCAGATAATGATCTCTCAATACAATGGCAAAGCAGGAGAAAGCCAAAGGGAAATATTCTGAATAGGGACAAAAGGTTGTGTCAACATGCTAATGCCAGGGCCTGTCTCTCTGAGGTGATAGTCTTCCACAAAAATGTATTTTGAAAAATAAAATACAACTGTGAGTTTGAGGGTGGAAAAAGGGAAGAGCAATAATACTTTGGAGACTCTTGGTGGCAAGTCCAGGCGTCAACAAAGCAGAAAATTTATGACTATAAATGCTATGAATACTTAAAATTGATACTGTGGCCAAGGGCTCCCCTCCAAGAATTCCCCACTGAAAATAATGGCATGGAGGGGAAACTTGGGTCCACTGAGAAGTGAGGGTCAGGTCTGAAGCCTCTTTGGTACCAGGAATGCTTTGGGAGGCCACAAAAGCTGGCAGGGCAGGAGGGTGCCTAGCACCTTGGCACAAGCAAGCACCAGGCAGTCACTCACACTTACATAAATATAGAGTCCAAATGTGAGGGATGGAAAGAAAAAATTCATATATACCATATGTGATCATAAAGACAACTGTATCCTACCCCATCATCCTCATGTACAAATAGCTAAAAAATCTCCGCAGTTCATAATCTTGTCATTTTATGACAGACTATACCACCTTGCAGAAGCAGAATCAGGGATTGCTAACAAACAAGGCCAAAAGTCCTGGGGCTAAGAGCGCCTTAACAAATATGAGTGTAAAATTTCAAGTCCTCCAAGGGATGGAGCTATTCTGGGAGGATGAGTGGGGATAAACAACAGAGGGTGGCCCAGAGGACCACACCAGGAACCCTGTATTCTACTGGGTAGAGCTGAATGAGGTTGGGAAAGCCCCAACAGGTAGGCAGTTGCTATTGGCTTTTTTAAAAGATGGGAACATCTTTTCCATCCCAACATCTCAAAACAAAAGCTAACTGGTCATCAACATGTTCTAAGAACCAAAGCAAGAAACCAAAATTCATCATCATTACAACAAAATCCCCCAATCTAAAAAGGAACCAACCCTGAAAAGATCAAGACTCTAAGGTGATTAAAAAGTTAAAACTCATCTTGAGGTCACAAGGGAGCAGAAGGAAGAGATCAGGGCAAAGGAAAAAAGTGTGGGAATTACACACAGTATGTAAATGCCTGGTCTTCACAGAGAGACACTTATCATGAATCAGACCATCAGTTATGTTACAAGAGAACCAATACCAACATTTCTCCTGTGGAGCACAGTGATAAGCACATTTTTTATGGATATGTTTAGGATAGAAGGGGGTGGGCAGAAGGAAGAGGAGGCAGGGAGGTGAATGTATTATATACAAAGAGAAATGACAGAGACCACCCCCTCCTTTAGCTCTTTGCTGTTTCTTTCTCTTTGTTTTCCGCATCCTCAGGATATGCATGCCATGTCAGTCTCTCTTCATAAAATGCTATCACAATCTGTGGACATTTTACATTAGCTTCTTTTGCAAGAACCAGGTCTGCTTCATCTGTGTCTTTCCTGGAGAGAGAAAATATGAGACTTAGAAGGAGAGGAAGTAAGAGCGAGAGAGAATCTATCTAAACCAAGGCTTAGGGGATCCCTGGGTGGCTGAGCGGTTTAGCACCTGCCTTCGGCCCAGGGCGTGATCCTGGAGTCAGGGGATTGAGTCCCACATCAGGCTCCCTGCGTGGAGCCTGCTTCTCCCTCTGCCTGTGTCTCTGCCTCTCCCTCTGTGTGTCTTTCATGAATAAATAAAATATTAAAAATAAATACACCAAGGTTTATATTATATGGATTTAACCAACTTGATTTCCTCTCCATCTCGATTTCAAGGTGAGGACAACCCTAACAGCTCCGTACTTTCAAGGAGAAATTCAAGTAAATAAATTATCAGTGAGTATCATTTAACTGCTGCTACATCAGACAGAAGCGGAAGTCTTCAGCTAGAACTTAGATGGAAAACATAGCAGGCTTAATCAAAAGGCTGAAAATGAAGTTATATAAATTTTGCTCCTATAATTTTGATTTATATGTATTGAGTGAACATGATCAAATCTACATTCAGTCCTATTGATTATGCACAGAATGATCAATACAGTTTCTGGATCATCTCAGTGAAAGGGTTAACCTTTCTCATCTTGTGGCCTTTTAAACACTCACTATCCTTTTGGTGAGAACTATGGACTAGAATAGTAAGAAAACAGAAATTTAAGTCTGCAATAGTACTTATATAAGGAACAATAAGAGAATGTAAAATCCAGTCACTAAAATGAAATGTAGGAATTAGCTGCAAATTTCAATTGTCCAAGTTACAAGAGCTCTACCAACGTGTATAAATAAAATTCTAGCCCTGGGTGGCTCAGTGGTTTAGCGCCTGCCTTCAGTCCAGGGAGTGATCCCAGAGTCCTGGGATCGAGTCCCACATCGGGCTCCCTGCATGGAGCCTGCTTCTCCCTCTGCCTGCGTCTCTGCCTCTCCCTGTGTCTCTTGTGAATAAATAAAACATACATACATACATACATAAATAAAAATCTAGCAAGTCCCTTAACCAGCATTCCAAATGGAGAAAGTATTATGGGTGAGGAAAGGAGGGGAAAACACACAGCTCAGAGCAGACACTCAAATTTGGACTGTGGTGGGAAAAAAAAAGCTAGTTAATGTATGATTATAAATCATATGTAACACATATGGCTGAGTGGGGAAAATAGTCAATACAGTTCCTTACTTCTGACAGAGTATAATGATTCTTCAAATCTAGGCTTCTGGGTAATTTACCAGCAAAATTTCGATCAGATAAAATATTAAACCTTTTGATTCTACAACTTCAAGGTAAATAAGCTTCCTCAGTGGCAATGCAGCATGAAGCCTCTCTTTAGAAACCAAACTTAAATCACAAGCCCAGAACACTGGAAACAGAGAGGTAGTGAGGGCCACACCATAAATCACCCTGTCTTTACGAAACCAAATTGAGGGGAAGTAACTACACTTTCCTCTAAGAGACACTCCCTCCACCGGATGAAATAACTTACGCTTATTTACGCTTTGGCTAGTATTAGTAAATGCTCTCTGTTGAGATGATTTTTCGCTTTTAGACATTATTCAGTTGTTTTGATCCTTAGTGATGCCAGAAAGCCTCACTCAACTCCTATCTCATGGCCACAGGCTCATGGTCTAACGGTAAATGATTCAGAACTGTGTAAATAAATGGTTAGGTCATGTCTATACGTTTCCTACCTCAAAGCTACCTTAGGTATTTGGGCTAAAATAATTTGGCTTAATACCAAGGCTTGAGAATGTCTTAAATCCACTCCCAACCATAATTTCCATTAATACTAATGGGTGATATAAACCAAAGATTCTTGACAATCAAAATTCTTAGTCGGGATATACTCTGCCTTCCTTCCCTATCTTCTATACAAATTCAAGCCACTGGCAAAGAAACACAACTATACAGTGAAGCCCAATCTCTCTCACCATTTCATTAGGAACATTAAATCACCACAGGAATCTGTCGCCCCAATGATCTTTTCTGGTTCCAGTCCTCTCTCAAAGCCCCGAGCGATATCATTGCTCTGCTATAAATAGAAGATAAAGAAAAGGTTACAGTCTGGAGAAGAGTTAAAAAAAAAAAAGTTTCACAGCTCAACAAAGCCCAACCTAAGTTCATTTTTGTCACAAATTCAAAGAATTCTTAGAACTTAAGAAATACAATACTGGGCCAGCCAGTGACAATGACGCCAAGAAGTATTTTTGTTAGATGCAGTTGTCCTTCTACTACACTTTCACAGGATTACAAGCAGCCCCTAAAACTCTTTCATATCCCTTAAGATATTCTGGAGGCATCACCTAGGAACTCATCTAACCTTCTAATCTAATCTCCTTGATATTATGAATTGACTACTTCTCAATTGTTGCTTCCGAGATGATAAACAAGTCCATGCTTACCCGAACTAAACCCTTTTTCATTTTATAAACTCAAACGTACCGCTTCTCCATCTTAATTTTTTTAGACATTTAGTCTACCTTAACACTGACCAGTATTTTTAATATTTTTCACAGTCGTTTATATTTATGAAAGAACAGAGATAAGAATGATTCAAGGCAGTACCATAAAATAGCAAATCTCTTTCAGAGCTCACATACTGCACAATACCCACACACTTGGAGAAGAGGCCCTGGTCTGTGCCTAACCCCTCCTGATATGCATGAGCTGTTAGCACTAGAAAACAGAACTGGAGAGTGATTTAAAACAAACCAGTAATTTTCTAGATTATTCAAACTTGGTCAAAATGCAATCATGCAATCAAGACAAGGAGCACAGAGTCCTATTCAGGTGTGATGGCACTGATGAGAGCAAAACAGTGAAATTTTAGACAAACCAGGTAATTTTAAAAACCTTATTATGGAAGATAATGCAAGCTTATCTAGTGGTAACATAAAAAAGATTTAAAAAGACTGCCCAAATGAACTAGATCTCTGATGTCCGATTTTCATAATAAAATCTCTTTGATCTGACATTTACTCTGCCCTTTTTTTTTTGAGAGAGAGAGATACAAAGTATTCAGGATCCAGGTGGTCCCCAAAGATACCAGAACCAACACTGGGAAGGAAATTCCATGCACGGATCAGGGGAGATACTGACTTAAAAACACTGCCTCTTTTGGGGGCGCTTAAGGGGAGGAGGTTCCCAGATGTGCACACAGCTGCTCACAGCTGGAATGCTGGCACACAAACTGAGTTGTAAATCATAGCTGGCGGCTGAAAACAGTTTGCCACATAGAGAGGGAAGGGAAGAAAAATGTTCAAGCTGCTGAAAAGGAGCCGAGGCGAGGAAAATGCTAAAATCATCACACAGGCAGTAATCTTAAATCAGGCATAATGCCGACTAACAAATTTCTTCTGCAGTGGTCTAAAGAAAGAAACGCAATCCCCTCCTGTACCTTTAAAACATACAATCACCTATCTTCCTGGCTGCCTACCTGACAGCCGCCAGCACTGCTGAGAATGCTGTCAGGGACCCTAGATGAACATTACAAGGGACGTGTGGGGGTTGTTTTCAAGGTCAGCAGCATCAGAACCTGGCCCAGGAAAGAAACTCTCTATGCCGGCCAGTAGGTCTAAGCCAGACTGCTCCTTTTTGAAAGGAGAGAAACCCTAGGTTGAGGAAATACACAACGTATGTCACAAATGGCTAGTCCCAAGTCTTCTGCTGTGCTGTTTTTTGGTCTCTTTACTTAGCTAGAAAATGAATCAAACAACAAAAGCCAGAATACAAAGGACTAATAAAAAAGAAAGAGCAAACCAGGTCTTAGCTCCTTAGAGAAGAGAAGGCATTCTCAAATTCCTTATCAGTACTGTATATCATAATGATATACATACCTCACCAAAACAAAGTAGTTTTAAAAATATGGTTGCAAAAAATAAAATTAACCAGGGAAGCAAATAAAGAGATAGACACAAACCTAGAGTGCACTTTCACTTTTAGCCTCCAATCTTTCACTCTTATTTCAATTCTTTTTGGAAAGCTGATCTCCCATTTTCTCTATCACTTGTGTAAGTCTTTTAAAATACTGATGTCTAGGGTCCAACCCAGAGAAGTCTGAATTTAACTAGTCTGAGGTGTATCTTGGGTACTTGGTCTTTTTTTTTTTTTTTTTTTTTTAAGCCCCTCACCCACCCCTAGCGATTCTAATGTACAGCTACGGCTGAGAACTAATGTTCTAGAAAGATGGGTATCAAGTAGAATGAAGATAAATAGAGATGCTTATGGTAGGGACACTAGAAAATTCTGAAGTGGACTTATGCTTTTATTTTATTAAATGTTAAGGGTATGATACATCCTTCATCACAAAAGGCTTCATAACCTTGAAATAAATGAAAGGATTGGAAGCTGGGGGGGTGGGTAATATGTGTGTCTGTGTGTGTGTACAGATGGAAAATATACACATGAAAAAAAGAGAAGCAGGAACAGGGCTTATGCTAGTGATTGAGAGCTAAAGATCAGAAGAATTAAAGTAACTAAATCAAACCAAACTTTCATAAACACACGTTTTAAACTTAACAATAGGGATGCCTGGGTGGCTTAGCAGTTGAGCATCTGCCTTCAGCTCAGGGCATGATCCTGGGTCTAGGGATCAAGTCCCACATCAGGTTCCCCGTAGGGAGCCTGCTTCTCCCTCTGCCTATGTCTCTGTCTCTCTTTCTGCCTCTCATGAATAAATAAATAAAATCTTAAAAAAAATAAACTGAACTAAAAAAAAAAAGATGAAAATTATTTGGAGTATGTAGAAATAATAGACTCAAAAGAGAATATACATGCCACTGAACTGTACACCTTAAAATGGTTAATTGCGTCTAGGCGCAGTCAGTTGAGCATCTTGGTTTCAGCTCAGGTTGTGATCTCAGGGTCTTGAGATCAAGCCCCAGGTCAGGCTCCCTGTTCAGCGGAGTCTGCTTGTGATTCTCTCCCTTCTCCCTCTGCCCTTCTCCAACAATGTATGCATACGTGCTCATTCTCTCTCAAATAAATCCTTAATAATAAAATGAAATGGTTTATTGCATGCTATGTGAATTTCACTTCAATTTAAAAAAGAATTTTAAAGTTTAAAAATAAGTGCTATCTTTGAAACAAAAAAATTAGAAAAAAATTAGTAAATATTTTATTTTTTACTTTTATTTAAAAAAGATTGTATTTATTTATTCATGAGACACAGAGAGAGGCAGAGACACAGGCAGAGGGAGAAGCAGGCTCCCTGCAGAGAGCCCAATGTGGGACTCGATCCCAGGATTCCAGGATCATGCCCTGGACCAAAAGCAGACGCTCAACCGCTGAGCCACCCAGGTGTCCCATTAGTAAACACTTTAAAGCCCCTTTTCTACACTTAAAAACTTCACCAAGTCCCTCCCTCACTAAGATAACTTTGCCTATTTATTATGGAGAAGACAGGAAGTGGTTACCTGTTTTACAGGGATTTAATTTTGCCACTCTACTACAATTCAGTGGAATATACAGTATGTTTCTCAATCAGCCAGGAGAGGGAGCTGCAGTTAATCAACGTACCTCCTTGGAAGCTCTTTTGTTCAACAATTTACCTTGCAAGCCACCCTTAGAACAGAAACCACCAAGATATTGCTTAGGAGGTTGGGGAGGTGGGGAAGAGGCAAAACAAATGTTTGTGGGAAAAAGGGGAAAAGAAGCTTACCTCTCTCTTTTTTTTGGATTTGATATCATCAGCATTGTTCGAGAAATTGGATTTCCTCTTGTTACTTTCTGATTTCTCCCTGGGTTTGTTATTTTCACCCTCCTTCATCTTCTTATACTTTTTCATAAACTCAGAAATTAGCTCAGGACAATCCAAATTTTTCTCGGGTTCCCAAGTATTGTGCTCCCTGGGCACAAAGAATGGGGGGGGGGGGGAAGGAAAAGAATGAGGGGGGAAAAATCCAGTGCTTTCTTTCAAAGAAGACAAGTAGGCAAAAAGAAATAAGCCTTACACTTAAGAGAGAACAAATTTGATCTTAGGAATCTATCTAAGAGAAATGAAAAAAATACATATCCACAAAGAAACTTGCACACAAGTACTTATAGCAGCATTTTAATAGCTAAAGACAGAAAACAATTCAAATGCCCATCAACTTGTGAATGGATGAATAAATGTGGTGTATCTATACAGGAGAATACTATTCAGCAAAAAAGGGAGCACAATACTAATTAATACATGTCACAACATGAAAGAATCTCAAAAATAACATGCTAAAAACCAGATGCAAAAGACCATATATTGTCTGATTCCATTTATATGAAATGTAAGAAAGACACATTTAGAGAAAAAAGCAGACCAGTGGTTTGTTGGGTTTGGGATTAAATACAGATGAGCTCAAGAGAATCTGGGGAAATTATGGAAATATTCTAAAACTGGAATGTGGATTATAATGGTTGACAACTCTATGAATTTACTAAAATTCACTGAATGAATTTACTAAAATTCAACAAATGAATTTTATGGTATGTAAATTACACCTCAATCAAGTTTTCTGAAACTCAAAATAGGAATTCTGCTTTATAAAATAATGTGATTTCATACATATAATCATCTATGCAAATCCTGAGGAGAGAATACATAATAAATTGTGCACTCCCAGTTTTCACTATCTTAAGCATGTTACTTATATTTTGAAAAAATGTCAATAAATTTTTGGAGGATTGGAAGTAATTATTAAGAAAAAAGGTAGTTGTAAGGGCTTAAATCATTAGAATATAGGCAAAATGTTAAAAAGACGACCCAGAAGTGGGGCTTCAATGCTGTGGATTCAAGTCTACTGTTACTAGTCAAAATATGTTTTCATATTAATTAAAAAAACCCAGGCTGAATAAACGAGTCTAATTAAGCTTGGATCAAGGGAGTCCTATTATGAGGAAAACAGTTATTATTCACAAAGTTGTTGTCTATTCCTGGCACGGGGTTTGGAAAACCAAACCACCAACTACATCATAAACTTATGCAACCAAAGCATGAAATGTACCTACATGGGAAAAATCAGACCAGGGATGCTCTTCAGTCCTAGCCAGTGGCGAAAGTTCTTTTGGTTATTTGGTAATGGACTAATTTATATTAAAGTACATCTGAAAATATGTCATAGAAATGGTTTCTACAATCCTTTCATAGACTTGAGAAAAAATTTCATGTATGCACTATCCATTTTAAAAATTTTGTTTTTTAAACAAGGTATCTTTAGATGGGCATGGTTTGAACACACACCATAATAACTTGACTCAAATAAAAAGTAGAATGGAAAAATCTGATATTTACTCTAGATTTAAAACTTTCTGCAAAAAGAGCTTGAGAATGAGACAAAATTTATACTGAAATAATCTGAGCTAAAACTAGAAAACGCTTGCCTTCATAGCTCTTCTTTCAGCAAAAGACAAAAAAAAAAAAAAACAAAAAACCACCTCATACAGTAACTTTCCCCCAAATCCATAAACCATATAGTTTACTATCCCAGAAGAAATTAAGACACCAAAAGCAAGAGGCTTGCCAACGCTGTAAAACACAAGCAAGCAAGCAGCAAGCAGACATTGGGAGGGCGGGGGCGGGGGGGGGGGGGTCTCAAATGATAAGGAAAGCCAGTACTATAATGGGATTATCTCTTTTCCTACCATATTGGTATGGCTGCTTTTACATCAATCCATTTTTACCCAAAAGATAGCATGGTATAATTTTAAAAGAGCCTGGGAATTAGGGCCAAAGTAATCTGATACTAGATCCTTGTGCCAGCACTTACCAGTTATGCTATCTTCAGCAAATAGCTTTGTTAAACCTCCTCATCTGTACATTCAAAATACCTCTAAAGGCTGTTATGAGAATTAAAGAGAATACATGAGGTAGAAGAATCTGATCACTGCCTAGCAATCAGCAGGTACTTAGTTACAGACAATGCTAATGGGGCAAAATTTGTTCCAGTCTGTAATGAATTCCCGGGCATTTCCGAGAAAGTAAGGACAAGTGCTTTTAATTCATCTGCCCCAAACTTTCTTTCCCTCTTTAATCAATGTAAGTTACCAGTTACTGTAACTCAAATACAGATATAGTCCTAAGTACCTTCAAAATGACCAACAACTTCCAATGGTAATTCAATGGGCCCAATAAACATCCTTAAAACCTTTTGGTGTTATTTTAAATTCTTATTTCTAGGTCTCTCAAACTCATAATTTCTCATCTCTAAAGAATGCCGTGATACGATTCCTCTTTGGAATATAAAGGGCATATTCTGATTGCTGTGCTACCCATATTTAGCACTGTGTGCTAGAGATGCTAAGCATCCTATAGTGCATGGACTATCCCATCTAAAATGTCAAAAGTGCTCCAAATGAGAAATGTTGATTTCCGTAATGAAAGAACTTTATGTTCCAAAGGCTCCTGATTCAGACCTTTGTCCAAAGGTACTATCAACACTTGAACCTTTTACTACATTTAATAAGTCCTATACTTTAAAGCTGTGATATTCAATATGTTAACATATTGTGTGGCTTCTGAACACTTGAAATGTGACTACTATGAACTGAGATGTGCTATAAAATGTAAAATATACATGAGATTTTTAAGATATTAAAAAAAGTAAGATATCTTAATTTTATATTGGTTAATGTTAAAACAGCACTTTGATATACTGTGTTAGATAAATTAAAATTAATTTCACTTTTCTTTAATGTGGCCAACAAAAATGTAGAATTATAGACATGCTTTGCATTATATTTCTATTGCAGAGCCACTCCAAGAAGCCTACAACAGTTTCTACCACTGCACTAGGATTCTAGAAAATCCATTCTTTGTTATCAGGCATCCTGGGAAGATAATTAATCAGAAATTGAGGCAAAATGTCTAATGATTACACAGATTTCACCTTTCAAATTACCTCTTCTGTGCTTCAATGTGTCTAGTTCTATTTACTCCAAGGAAAAAGAATAATCACCTCTAGCACTTCAGCATAAAGCCAGTTACTTCCTAAGAGACATTCTAGTCAATACTCAGTATCATTCTTAAAGCTGACTTTTAAAAAAAGGGTTTCTGAGGTTTTCAAATACAAAAACAAAAAGCTAGAATATCTTAGTGTTGATTGCAGAAACTAGGTGGTGTGTATCTCAGTGTTTACTCAATTTCTTTTGTCTCGGCTGTAGATTTGAACTTAAAAAAATAAATACTAGGGGGAAAAAATGTGGCCTCAGATTTAAGTTTCTCATTAAGATGAGTCCTTCATCCTAGGTCACTTATAAGATCCAAAGATCATTTTAGAGAGGTATAGGCTATGGAATAAACAACTTCTGCTTAAATGTATATAATTTTAGCTTAGTTATATGCAAAAGAATATTAACAGTAAAAGTTTATGCTTTTAAAGATTTTGTTTTTAAGTAATCTCCACCCAATGTGGGTCTCCAACTCACAACCCGGACATCAAGAGTCACATGCTATACTGACTGAGCCAGCCAGGTGCTCCAGTAACAGTTTATACTTAACATTAAGCTTACCTGTCAGGCTCTACATATACCCAACATCCCTATGACAAGTACCATTTCCTATTCCTGTTTTTTTGAGGAGGAAAAAGATTAAGGAACTAAACCAAAGTCACCCAGCTCACAAGTGGTGGAACAAAATCTGGACCTAGGCAATCTGGCTCCATGTCTATGCACCTAGCCAATTCATTATACTCTCTCTCAAAAGCGTTATCATTAAAACACCAGCTCCAAGGGAGAGGAGACTCTTTAATTTATTGCTACGTCTTCAAACTCTCAGGAGGAGTGCAAGTGAGGAGGGAAAAAGACAAAGACGGCAGTGGCTCATGGGGAAGGAAAAAAGGTGTCCACCTCTACAGAGTCCTAAGGCCTAAAAGAAGCACTTACTCAGAAAAGCCTTTCCACTTCAGTAGATATTCCACTTGCCCCTTAACTACACGCCTGTCTAGCACCTTCTCCACGACATACTCCTCCTCATCCTCTGAAGAAGAACTGTCAGCTGTCCGCTTGGTTTTCTTTCCCATGTCGCAAGCTGTTCCACCTGAAGGACTAAGGCCACCGGGTTCCTGCAAATAGGAAGGACAGTATGGTCAGAATCCATGCAAGAAGTTAAAACTTTGTCTCTTCTTGATGGAACGCAGGGGGTATAACACAAAGTTGCCATGTACCCTTCTCTTGGGTCTTGATGCATTCTAGAGGAGTCCTAAGAATATAAGCAAAAAATGGGTCAATCACCACTTTCCCAACCACAACTTTCTTATCAGCTCACAAGGCCAACATCATTATTATAGACACAACTGTGTAACTTCTCTAATTTCAGATTCCAAAGACAAGTGGTGTGGTATATTACTCCTGAGTACTTCTATAACTGTTTTACAAGCCAGGAGCTCAAATAAATGCAGAAAACTATTAGTTAAAATAACAGTGATAGAATTAAAACCTTTCCCTATGAAGTGAATAAGGTTCTTCATAAAAATGAAAAAAGAGGGGCACCTGGATGGCTCAGTTGGTTTCAGCTCAGGTCATGATCCCAGGACTTCTTGTAGTCAGGCTCCTTGCACAGCAGGTAGACTGCCCCTCCCCCTGCTTCTCTTATGTTCCCTCCCAAATAAATAAATAAAATCTTAAAAAAAAAAAAAAAAAAAAAGCTCCAAAATGTAACCTCAGCCCAGAGAATCTTGTCTAGTCTCTTAGCAAGCTCAGGTATCTTTTACCACTGTCTTCAGGGACTTGGTATATCTCTCTCTCCCTTAAACAAACTGAGCTTGTCCCTACAGAGCACCCATCAGTTCACAAAAGCAAGGCTGGCATCTCAGATACACTAAGCCACCTTTTTCACTTGGGGATGGGAGAGAGGCAGAGAGAGAAAAAAAATTTTAGTCCAAAAAATAAAAATTAGTTACTGGATTGTTCAGTAATTCTCATGGCTCAACTAATCCAAATAGTTGAGGAGGTACCTCTCTTAACTGGAGTTGACTTTGGGCCAAAGGAAGAAGAGGAGGAAAAAGAAAGAAGTCTGGCCCCAAACTCACATCAACATGAAGCCTCAAAGCACAGAGGAACCATTCATAGGCCCAAGGAAAGCTGAAGCAAGGCAACACAAATGGAAATTGAGTTAAGCTCAGAAATATGCACAACCAGGGGGTACTCAACGCAGAATCTAGTTTTTTTAAATTCCCACATTGTCGTCTCCATAATCATTTTTAAGAATTCTTCTTTAACCATGTTAAATGGTGCCTACAGTCTGGAATATAGAGTAGCAGGAATTGTTTTCTTAGCTGAACTCCATTTTTATTTTTCTGTAAGCTTAAAGGATTTTTTTCAGCACTCTCTAAAAATATTTCCATCCTGACTAGAAGACGACTCCCAGGAACAGGAAAGGCCACCACTACTAATCTCAGAACTGTGTTCAAGTCAAGTAACATAAAAAGTTGCATTTATCAATTTACTTCAAGTTAGCAAAATTTAAGGAATTATTCCAAGAACATCTAGTTGGAAACCATATCTCTAGAACCTACTAGCAATAGGTCTGCCCACCCAAAATACTGTCTGTATCCACTACTGCCCTGTAAAAAAAACTTAAGTTTTTATTAAAGTACTTTACTTGGAAAAGGGGACGGAGGGGGAGAATGTAGACAGGAGTTTCAAAATATTTTTTCCATGAATTTAGAAGAGAGTCCTAAGCTTCAAGAAAAAAAAAAAATCTTATTTATTTAAAATAAAAACAGCCTCTAACCTCACCAGAGACAGGAAATGTCATATTCCAGGGAGAGTACCCCACCCCCACCCCCACTCACCTTGGAATTTCCGGGAGCTGAGCTGTTTAGGTCAGAGCGCTGGGGTTAAAACCAGCCCCGGGTTAGATGCATGCAGTTAAGCATTGTGGCTATGGCCTCCCCTGCCTCACGAGGAAAAACAAGGATTTACATATGTGTTCTTCAGTTTGAGGGAGAAAAGAAGAAAATCTCCCTTTATACCTTCATGCAGAAGAGGAACCCCAAAGGTAGAAGATGAATGGGGGTTCCCTCCTTTACCTACCGGATCGCCCCAGTTCTTTCTTTCCCTCTGGGCTAACAGGAGGGGCCTCCCCTCCCAGGTCTGGGGCTTGGCGGGCTGGCAGCTCCCCCGCCCCCACCCAGCTGCCTGGGAGCCACTGCGCAGCTGTCCCAGCCCGTTGCCATGGCAACTGGCAGCAGTACTAGACTAAGGGGGGGGAGAGGCAAACGGAAAAGTTAAAAGGCTTAACTTTCCTTTTCAGTGAAGACTGGGTGGAGAAGTTGGAAGGTACTCCCTTGGTCTCAAAGCAAAGGCATTCAGAGCTCAAGGGAATTGGTTCTTGCGTTTTAAACCCAAAACCTGTGCTTATTCCTCTAAGAGCACTGGGAATTAATCAATAGCATTTTAAGATCATCTAACAGGATTATAGCTCAACTAGAAGGGGGAGGGGAAAAGCTAGGCCCTTCTACAACAGGATCAGTACAAACCACTCACCCCTAACCCAGCCCACCAGAAGCACTTTAAATAAGGCCTTTTTTGCCATCTGTCACTGAACAGTTAATTAAAATTGCTTGGGGGATGAGGGGATAGCAGGAAAGGGGGGGAAGGGAAGTATTTCAGGATACTATACAACTTTCCTTCTTTGAGGGATTACTAGATACAGAAACACAATCCAGACACTTGAAGCACTATTAAAGAACCTATCCACCGAAATTAACAGGTAGGAAAAAAAATGTAATCCTTATGTAGTTCTTAAAAAAAGAGGGGAGAACAGTTCAGCCACAACTGTTACTGAGTTAAAACCACTTTTCATTAATTGTGACTGTAACATTATGAAACAAATTTTCAAATAACTACTACCCACCTGAAGCATTAAGATATAATAATTTAGGGGGATCCCTGGGTGGCGCAGCGGTTTGGCGCCTGCCTTTGGCCCAGGGCGCGATCCTGGAGACCCAGGATCGAATCCCACATCAGGCTCCCGGTGCATGGAGCCTGCTTCTCCCTCTGCCTGTGTCTCTGCCTCTCTCTCTCTCTCTCTCTGTGACTATCATAAATAAAAAAAAAAAAAAAAAAATTAAAAAAAAAAAGATATAATAATTTAAAACTCCGTATCAATAATCCCTAATACCTGAAATAAAGGATGATAGAGATAAAGAAAAAGAGCTACTTAGAGACCTGCAGTCCCATAAAGTTTCTTCTCTCTTGACCCTAAAGAACATTTTCAAGAGCTCTAGAGCCTTCTGCTTTACGGTTCAGGTCTTTAGAGCCAGAGGTTGCTGCCACAGGAGAGTAAGAAAAAGGGATAATCAAAAGCAAAGAACCCAACTGAGGAAAAAGCAGAAAATAGTGATTAATAACAAATTATGAAATAGAAGAAATTTTAGGGTATAAAAGTAAAGTAGACAGTTCTTAGCTACAGAAGGTTTCCTGAAATTTGAGTGGAACTGTCAGAAAATGTTTGGGTAAAAACTGCCTTTTTGGACTTTTTCCTATAACTTTTTAATACTTTTTGTAATTAAAGGATATAAAAACAATGCCAAAGGAATTAGATCAGGGTTCCAACTCTGTGATTAACTTGCCATGTGTGATCTTGAGTAAATAATTTGAGATTTAATCCCAGAATCACTAAAATGGGCCAAATCCCCATGGCCTACCTCCTTGGGAAGTCTATAAAGAGACGAAAGAGCTGGTAAGTCCCCCAAAGAGAAGCTTTTATAAAAATATAGGGCCAAATACAACAGCAGCAGGAAATACTTGACCTTCCAAATTCCTAAGCCGTTAAACCCTATCACATGCAGTAACTCCTGCAGCTCAACATGTTAGTAGATAGCAAGAAAGAAGTAGCTATTAAACTAGGCACCAGTAAACTAATAAAGCTTCAGAGAATAAGCAGCAGGTACATTCTCTCTTCAGGGTAAAAATACTTATTCTTACTCCTTAAAACTCAAAAGCACTGGAGATAGCAGAATGAAAAGACTAACAGTAATTCTGTGAAGAGATAAAGGACAGGAAAGGATGACAGCAACATTAATATTTTGGTGAAACCTTTCAGAAAAAAGGAAAAGTAAAACCCACAAAGGAAAGACACTCTGGTGTCTACCCCTTCCCTAAAGCATCCGGAAATAATGTCAGATCAATTTCCTCCTTCCCACTCCTTAAGAACTACCTAAAGGGCACCCAGCTAAGGTCCCTTTCTCTTTGGGAAATGGGTTTTGTAACAGCTGACAAATCAAATTGGGCCTGATGCCAGGAGTCAGAGTCCAACCATAATATTCTGTAAAGAATGGCACGCAACTGTCTTGTAAATCTCCTGGACAGTCACAGATCAGAAGCTGGCAAGGATGACGACATAGTTCTGATGGAATGTGTCTTATCTTAACCTTGAAGTTACAGATCTGCTCAGGAGCAGCAGTAAGAAATGAGAAATGCACTCAGACATTGGAGGGGATATAATTCTCTTTTAGACACTGCGACCCGGAGTATTAGGGTCAAATGAAACACAAAGCCAGACGGACAATTTAAGACCAGCGCCTGGACCAGATAAAGCATCAAGAATGGTGGTTCACGCTGGGCTTGAGAGGAGGGAGCACTCAAGTAGGAGAAATGAGACATGGCTGGCAGGATGATGGAGTGATTAAGGTAGAATCCCGATACCATGACGAAGGAAGAGAGGATGAGCCTCTGAGCGCAACCCTATCCTTGTGGAAATCTCCATAGGAAGGGGTAAGCAGCTTCTCAGGTTTCTAGAGTCTCTCGGGCATAACAGCTCTCAGCCCTTTCTTGACTACACACAGTAACTGGTAAAGGCATCAACAACTATAGACAGATGCCAGCAATTCAACTGCCCATCAGGACATGAGAAAAGAACAGGCCCCACCAACTGTTCGTATCAATGATACAAGGCAAATTCACCTTACAGGCCTCCGATGGCTGGGCAAAAAAAAACCTAAACCAGGGATCTGGTGAGAAGTCAGCATTGGAAAAACATCAAAGAGCTTTGTGGTCAGGCACAGTCAGAACCCACATTCCAAGTCGATGACAGGAGACTTCTTTAACAGATAAATCTTCCAGGAAAAAAAAAGGGGGGAAGAGGTGAGGCAGCAAAGCAGAAAGAAGAGAGACCAAAAAATCCCACTCAGTATAAGGGGGGGAGGGGAACCATTAAAATCAGTCCCCAGAATTTAGGCCATTAGAGAAAACTGGGGCAATCCAGAACAACAGAGGTAATGGATTGCATTTATCAATCCTGGAATCACAGAATCACCCACACAGGGTTTCTGGGATCTGTTTGTCCAGTTCAGGCTCTGCTCTAGTCCCTCCAGTCACTACTTTGCAATGCCAGCTGTCTTGGTGTCTTTTCTTAGATCTTGGTGTAGCACATTTTATTTTCATCACTACTTACGAGAAAAAGTATATATACAACATAATTCTAAATCTTTCTCTGAGCTTGCTTTGTATTTTTAAAAAAGTAATGAAAACCAACTGGTAAACTGCTTCACTGAACCACCCACTGAACTATTTGGAAGTGGTAGTCAGACCAAATGTCAAAACACATAATCAGTGAGCTCTCTCTTCATTTTAGAGTTTCTTTTTTTCCCCAAAGATTTTGGGTTTCTTTTTTTAAGACTGTATGTATGTATGTATGTATGTATGTATTTGAGAGAGAACAAACATGAGCAGGGGGAGGAGGGGGTGCAGAGGGAGAGGGATAAACAGACTCCCCGCTGAGCGGGGAATCCAATGGGGTGGGAAGGGAGAGCTCCATCCAAGACTCTGAGATTATGACCTGAGCCAAAGGCAGATGCTTGACCAATTGGAACACCCAGACACCCCCCCCAAAGATTTTATATTTAAGTAATCTCTACCCCATTGTGGGGCTCAAACTTAAAACCTCAAGATCAAGAGACACATGCTCTACCAACTGAGCCAGCCAGGCACCCCTATTTTAGAGTTTCAGTATAAAATCTGTAAGCCCAGTAAGAAGGCAAAATTCTCCAGGAAGAAAGGCATTCTAAAGACGGGAAAGGTGTGAGGGCATATGCAAAGCTCCCTGTCACATGTATTAATTAAATATTCTGCTGATGAGTGACTTCAGTTGGCCCAGGCTTGAGACATTCCCATTTCTCCTCCAAGGAGCTTTGGGAAAGTTAGTGGCTTAAGTGAAGATTAGCTTTGTCAGCTATAGCACCGTCTTCTGGGCGTCCTCTATATAGCCTTATTGTAATAAATAAAACAGATGAAAAGAAACCAAATTTACAGAACCATTTTTATCTGGTCTATATTCTTTGTTCTTTATGGATCTAGCAGCACCAATGATTTTAAGTTTGTAACACACATAGCATAAAACTAAAATACCCTCTATAAAAATGTTTTCTTCTACTAGATTTATGATTTCCAAAGTATTAGCCATGTGGCATTTTAACAAAAACACAGCATAGAGATACACATTACAGCTGTCCTGGCTGTCTCAGGTTTTGTTAAATGGGCTGATAACTATCACTCCACCTCCACCAAAAGCCCATGAGCACCCAATTCAAGAGGAGTTAAAAGCTTTTTAAATGTCTATTTAAGAGACTGGATTAGGAAAGAGTTGAGGAGGAAGATTAACTGTGGTCGTTAACACCCCTATCATTAACAAGCCACATATAGACAACACAAACTTTATTAATAGAAAGGAGTGTGGAGAGAGGAAATGCTCTCCCTTTGGCTAGTGCAGTTCCAGTTTGTGATTCTTTAAAAATCAGGCCAAAGCACTGCCTCAACCAGTCACAAAATTATTCTAGGGCAAAGTATTGTTTGTTGATTATCCAAGCCTCCTGCTCCAGGGAGCAAAGAAGCTTTTGTTCTTTTAGATTAAAACATATACATTATAAATAGAGATAAAGACTGCCTTATAAATTTTGTTCAGCTGTACTCTCCTCCAAGCTCTGACCACCATTAAAAAATCTAAATGAATGTGTACTGTAGCAATTCTCAGAACTGCTTAAAGTTATCAGTCTGGTTCACTGGCATATTTAGCAGTAACACAAATTCTTGAAATCTTATTATGAGAACACAATCCCACAAAATAATTTTAAATGGGATTTTCTGTCCTTTATTAAAATCTACTGAATTTCTTCTCTCAAGTGTCAGTCGTCTTTAAATTTAGTTAGGCCACACCTAAATCCATCACTGGGCAAGGTTAGATATCCAATTGTTCCAAGATTTATGAGAAAGTAGATAATTTGGCATCACTATGGGCAAATGTCTTCCAGATGGTGCTTTCCAACAATTCCATCCTTGCAATGGACTGAACTCTGAAGGCACCAGTCTCATATGGGTGTGATTCTCACAACCACTCCTCTCTTAATTAAATGTGAAGCATGAACTAGGAGATCCAGTCACCTTTCATGAAGAACCTGGCAATTTCACCATAAATAAATGTTAAGAAAAATGGGTTAGAGCCATGTCGGAGTAGTTACTGTGAATCTTAGATTTTTACATACCACTATGGCAGAGCATGTTCACAAAATACAGAACGGTTAAAAGAGAACTAAAGTATCTCTGGTCATATTTTTCAAAGAGCCATAAAATTAAGACATAGTGCTTTATCTGGCACCATCCAGCTTGTACAGATTTTGGGTTACAAAGACCCCTTAAGGTTACTCCAACAGATCCTCTAATTTAAGGAAAAGCCTCTGCTATGCCAGACAATTTATAACCTTAGTTTATTATTTTTTTTAAGACTTTATTTATTCATGAGAGACAGAGTGAGAGCCAGAGACACAGGCAGAGGCAGAACCAGGCTCCCTCCAAGGAGCCTGATGTGGGTCCTGGACCCCAGGATCACATCCTGAGCTGAAGGCAGATGTTCAACCACTGAGCCACCCAGGCGTCCCTCTGATAGGCTTAGTTTAGAGAAGACATTCAAAACACATAAAAACTAATTTGCATAAGGACACCTAGGTGGCTCAGTGCGTTAAGTGTCTGCTTTCAGCTCAGGTCATGATCCCAGGGTCTGGGATCTAACCCCGCATCAAGCTCACTGCTTATGTTCACTCTCTGTCAAATAAATAAATAAAATTTCTTAAAAAAAAATCCATTTGAATACCATAAACTAAAAAATTTCCAAAATATCTCTAATTTAACTGCTGAAATGCTAGAATTTAAGTTAATATGCTAAAATCTGATTAATACATGCTGACAAAAAAAAGGAGTTTTTATATATTTGGAGTTAGAAAGATATCTCAGACTGTAAAAAACTTCATGGAGTAAAAGAGAGCATTCCTTCAATATATGGCATAATTTTGTGCTTTGTCATTACCTTGGTATATTAGCAACATGAATTATATTGAAGTCATAGCCTACAATTTAGATAAATAAAATCAAGGCAGTATTGAACTTCTTCCCATCCCATGCAACGGTATCCTTGGCAGCTCCTTGGCCATCTATTATGATCCTGACCAATTCCTCTCTGTGGCAATTTAAAAGCTGTAAAAAAATACATAATGGGTGATGACAGGAGAAACAAACCCACACCAGAAATTATTGAACCTTGTAGGTCTTTGCAAGTGTCTCTATTGACATTTAAGTGTGAGTTACTATGCCACAATATCATAAAAGTGTGTTCTACACTTCAGATATATTGATAGTTAAATGCAAAGAAAGGCCACCACCAGATTAACGGCTAAAAGAGAGAGCCAATCTCAGACCACCCAGCTCTTCCACTGAGTGTTCTGATGTGTTCCTTAAACCAAATAAGAGGTTTCTTTTTGTCCACGTTCCAACCACAATCCTAATTTAAATCCTATGCCAAAGGGATGATTGATACTGCATTTCTAATCCTTGTTCTGGGGTATTTATTGCATGGGCACTGAGTCTAACCCAGTCTTCAACTTAAGGGCTGAGGATTTCTCCTTGGTGAAGTCAGCACTTGTTAGTCCTGTCCCCAAAGGGACAGTCCTGTTACAAAAAAGCTACTAAAGGGGCAACTTGTTAACAGTAGCAAAAATCCAGGACTAGGAATAAGATGTGGTCCTCTCCCAAATTAGGTCACTGAAAGGTCAAACTAGACAGTTCACTTCATCTTAATGGTATTATTTGCCCTACTTATAGGTCTGCTATGAAGGGAAGGAAAAAAAACCTGGTAAACACTTAAAAATATAAAGGGGGGCGGGTGACTGGCTGGTTCAGTCGGTGAAGTATGCAGCACTTCATCTCAGTGTTGTGAGTTTGAGCCCCAGCTTGGGTGCAGAGATGACTTAAAATCTTGGTGGGCAGCCCCGGTGGCTTAGTGGTTTAGCCCCATCTTCAGCCCAGGGCATGATCCTGGAGACCCGGGATCCAGTCCCACGTCAGGCTCCCTGAATGGAGCCTGCTTCCCCCTCTGCCTGTGTCTCTGCCTCTCTGCGTGTCTCATGAATAAATAAAAATCTTAACAAAATATATATATATATACATATAAGTGAAATAAAAGTTTGCCTGATAATAGATGAAGTTAAAAATAACGAATGCCTTAATAATCGCTCCTCCCTCACCTATTTTCTGGAAGAGTTTGTAGAATTGGTAATACCTCATCCTTAAAGGATTGGTAAGGAGAGAGAGAAAAAAAAAAAAAAAGATTTGGTGAAACTTACCAGTGAAGCCATCCAGGACTGGAGTTTTCACTGGGAGAACATTTTCAATTACCAATTTCATCTCTTTAATAAATATGGGGCTAGTGAGGTTCTGTATTTCTTCTGAAGTGAACTTTGGCAGTTTGTCTTTAAAGGAGGTGATTCGATTCATCTAAGATACGGAATGTACTGGCATAGTTGTTCGTAATATTCCCTTATTACTTTTTTCAATGTCTCTAGGATCAGTAGTGATATCCCTTTTCTTGCTCCTGATAGTAGTCATTTGTGTTTCCACACCCCCCATCAGATCTGCTTGTTTTTTTTTTTTTTAAGATCTGCTTGGTTTATTAATTCTACTGATCTTTTCAAAAACCAACTTTCACTTTCATTGATCTTCTCTATTTTGTTTTATTCTTCACCAACTACCTACTGCTTTTAATATTTTTCTTTCTTCTACGTAATTTGGGTTAACTTGCTCTTCTTGTCCTAGGGTTCTTAAGATAAAAGTGTAGGTCACCAGGGCGCCTGAGTGACTCCGCGGTTGAGCATCTGCCTTTGGCCCAGGAAGTGATCCCGGGATCGGGGATTGAGTCCCATGTCGGGCTCCCTGCATGGAGCCCGCTTCTCCCTCTGTCTAGGTCTCTGCCTCTCTGTCTGTCTCTCTCATAAATAAATAAACTCTTTAAAAAAAAGTTAAAAAAAGAAAGGTGTAGGTCACGGACTCTAGACCTTTCTGCTTTTTTAACTGAACCATTTAGTACCTTTTTTAAAAATGTATTTTATTTATTTATTCATGAGACACAGAGAGAGGGGCAGACACACAGGCAGAGGGAGAAGCGGGCTCCCTTGGGACTTGATTCCAGATCCTGGGATCACGACCTGAGCCAAAGGCAGACACTCAACCACTGAGCCACCCAGGTGCCCCTGAAACATTTAATACCATAAAATTCCCTTTAGGGATTCCTACGTATAGCTCAGAGCCCGCTTCTCCCTCTGCCTGTGTCTCTGCCCCTCTGTCTGTGTCTCTCACAAGTAAATAAATAAAATCGTTAAAAATAAATAAGTAAAATTCCCTTTAAGCACTGCCTTAGTTACATCCCACAAATTTTAAGGTCATGTTATCATTTTTATTCAGTTCAAAATATTTTCTAATTTTCGGATGTCTTCTTTGATCCATGGGTTACTTAGAAACACGTTAATATAATGATATATATATTTCAGTTCCAACATTTTTTTCTTTCATGTATTTTGAAATTTTATTATTAGTTGTGTAAAACTTAGGGTTGTTATGTCTTCTTGATGAATTCTTTTATCATCTAATCTGGTGTTAGCTATCTGTCCTACCTACCTCCTGTGTCTGTTATGGAAAAAGAAGAAAAAAAAAAAAAAACCTCTTTGGAAAGTATACAGCAAACAGAAGGTAAGATGTCTGATGATAAAGGAAGTTAAAATAACTCTAATGAATTTCCTGAACTATCTGTAAGTTATATCTATGCTTGTCTCCAGCTATTCATATAAATGGGGTTTGCCTATGTTTTATCAGATCCTTAGATTTATTGTTGTGAAATACTGAACAAATTAACAGTATATTACCCTCCATAACTTCCTGTGAGGTAAGTGAGTCTCACTGATTTAGGGATGAGAAAGAATGTACACGGAGTTCAAGGATCTGCCTCAGACACCAAACTTAAGCTAGATTTCCCAGCCTGTTGGTTGACCTCTTTAGCAGGGCATTTTATTCCGACATAATTATGCCTGCTGACTCAGATGTGAACTTGCTTTATTCTAAGAAATGGAGATTTTAATCGGAGAAATACTTGAATTCAATTTGGTTCCTCCTCCTCTACATGTAAGAAATAAATAATGACAGTGTATAAAAAAATCAGATCTTTGAATAGTCTTTTCAACAACACCATCTCAATCCCATGTTTTCTAGTGTCGTTTCTAGCAACGAAGCGTGACAGAATACGCACTCAGTTAAGTCTGAAGAATAAGACTGCATGTGAAAAAATTTAAAACTAGGGATCCCTGGGTGGCGCAGCGGTTTGGCGCCTGCCTTGGCCCAGGGCGCGATCCTGGAGACCCGGGATCGAATCCCACGTCGGGCTCCCAGTGCATGGAGCCTGCTTCTCCCTCTGCCTGTGTCTCTGCCCCCCCCCCCCGCCCCGTGACTATCATGAATAAATTTAAAAAAAAAAAGAGGAAGGAAAAAAAGACTATCATAAATAAATAAAAATTTAAAAAAAATAGACTCTTTAAAAAAAAATTTTTAAACTAGCTCCACGACCTAGTTTCAGGTAGAAAAATGTGTCAGTGTTTAATTTTGACAAACTACTCTTACTGGAAAAGAAATCCAGACTATACATTAGGATAAGAGTGAAAAATGGCCCAACCTATCCATTACACCCTTTTTAGAAAACCACATACAATTAACAAATTTATTATCCTGTGTTAATACCCCAAGGATCTGACAACCAGCCAACAAGTCAGTCCTCAAATCCTAGGCAAGACCTCCAAAGGCCTATACTGGCCCAAAATATTAGAATGAGTTCTTCATTCACATTTAAAATCACTGACTTCAAAAACAAAATCCAAGACAGTTCAGGAATCATTTCATGAAAGTCTTTAGTCTAGAAGGCTAGCAGCAATCACCTAACCAATTCTTTCCATATAAGATGGAGAAACTAGGGACCAAAGAGGGCAAATGGCTTACCTAAGGTTGTATCAGTAGTTAAAGACATAAGTGGGAAGAGAATCTAGGTTTCCTAAACTTTAATTTCCATTTGCCTCTCATTTTTAAAATAATTTTTCCTTTGGGCGCCTGAGTGGCTCAATCAGTTAAGCATCCAACTCTTGATTTCAACACAGGTCATGATCTCAGGGTAGTGAGATGGAGCTCCCTATCAGGCTCCATGCTGGGTACCTGGTTGGCTCAATGATTGACTGTAGCATCTGCCTTTGGCTCATGTTTTGATCCCGGGGTCCTGGGATTGAGTCCCGCATTGGGCTCCCCACAGGGAGCCTGCTTCTCCCTCTGCCTATGTCTCTGTCTCTCATGAATAAATAAAATCTTAAAAAAAAAAAAATCCTCTCCTTCCCCCTCTGCCAAAAACAAATAACCTTTTCCTGAAACCAGAAAAATTAAGTAACTTTTTCCTTTTTTAAAAAACTCTTTTTATTTGAGACAGAGCGTGCCCATGCATGTACAGAAGCTGCATGAGTTGAGGGAAAGAATCTGAAGCAGACTCTGCACCAAACACAGAGCCCCACATGAGGCTTTATCTCATGACCCAGAGATCATTACCTGAGTCAAAACCAAGAGTCAGTTGTCTAACACACTTAGCAGCCGGACACCCCGTAAGTTTTCTTTTTGAATTACATAAACTTAGGGGGATCCCTGGGTGGCTCAGCGGTTTAGCACCTGCCTTCTGCCCATGGTGTGGTCCTGGAGTCCCGGGATCGGGTCCCACGTCGGGCTCTGTACATGGAGCCTGCTTCTGCCTCTGCCTGTGTCTCTGCCTCTCTCTCTCTGTCCTTCATGGATAAATAAATAAAATCTTTAAAAAAAAAAAATTACATAAACTTGGATAAGAGTTGGAGAATTAGGGCAGCCCCGGTGGCTCAGCGGTTTAGTGCCGCCTGCAGCCCAGGGTGTGGTCCTGGAGACCCCGGATCGAGTCCCACATCAGGCTCCCTGCACGGAGCCTGCTTCTCCCTCTGCCTGTGTCTCTGCTTCTCTCTCTCCTCTCTGTGTGTTCTCATGAATAAATAAATGAAATCTTTATAAAAAAAAAAAAGAATTGGAGAATTAGGGTGTAGTGGTCTGACTGATGACCGCTCCCCTCCCAAGACACCTAAGCCCTAATCCCTTGAGCTTACGAATATTACTTTATATGGCAAAAGGTGTGACTAAAAGATGTGAAAGAAGAAATCTGAAATTTACCCCAGAGTATCTGGTTGGCTCTTAAACAGAATTCCTTGTATCCGTGTAAAAGGCAGGAGTTCTGAGACAGAGACATGGAGAAGACAATGCAAAGACAGAGCAGGGAAAGATAAGGCTGACCACGATCAGAAGCTGGAAGAGGCAAGGAAGGGCCTCCACTCTAGGGCCTCCAGAGGGGGCTCAGCACCTTGACTGTAGACTACTGGCCTTCAGAATTTTAAGAATAAATTCCCACTGTTTGAAGCCACTAGGGTTGTGGTAATTTGTTCTAGCAGCTACAGGAAACTAACATACAAGGGAAATAAAATTTTAAAAATCATAAACTGGACATATATAAAACAAATTACTGATCTAAAAAAAAAACTGTGCTTCAAGTAACCAGAAGAATGCCTAAAAACCTTAATCCCTGATTTCAAAGGGTAAGTTGAGGCAACCAGAGACTGTAATTTATCCCCCCAAATCCTGGCAGATCCAGGAAGACAAACTCAGCAAGGTCTAATATTTACATAGCTGCTAACAAGAACAGTGTAGGTTTTTCCCCAAACATGTTAGCTAGTGGAGCTCCTGGACAGACTAAACATAGGCACCAGTTGTCGCTGTGGGTGTTCTGCCAACACAAGTGTAAAGTTGTCATCAGAAATGAATATGTGGCTTCGAGTAGCTTACAGAAATCCAACAAAGCTGTATCTTGGACTCTGCACAAGCCAACTCTTCTCAGGATGACCTGGACTCCTTCCCATTAGTACAATGATCAGCTAAAAGGCATCCTCTATAAGAAGGAAAGGAAAATCAAAGTTTATGTCAGGGAAAAGAGGTAACTGCCCAGAGTCCAAGTTTATGAATAACAATGTATAAACGGCAGCCACACCAAGCCAGTTACAAGTGATATCTCACATTGCAATTTACTACTTTTAAAATCAATATTCACAGCACACAGCTCTAAACCCAATTTCATGTAAGATAAATGGAAACAAAAACAGACTAAGCAAAAGAACAAGAAAAGGCATAAGAAATTATTTACCAAGGATTGTTAAATGCACTATTCCCTTTATTTATTTATTTATTTTTTGAGATTTTATTTATTCATGAGAGACAGAGGCAGAGACACAGGCAGAGGGAGAAGCAGGCTCCATGCAGGGAGCCCGATGCAGAACTCGATCCCAGGACTCCAGGATCACGCTTGAGCTGAAGGCAGATGCTCAACCGCTGAGCCACCCCCGGCGTCCCTAAATGTGCTATTCCATAAGATCCATAAACCATGCTGTGTGGTTAAATAAAATACCTAAACAAAAGTAAAAATTATTAATCTTCCTCAGAAGCCTCTATACCCTGGATACCTTTCTCTTTTCTAGAGCTTCTACCAAGGGCTCTGAAAACTACCAAAACTTTCCTAGACATATAAAAATCCAGCCTCTGTAATGTTCTCTTTCTTTCTTGTTGCCCCAACATTATCCTGCTCACCTGCTATCCAGATAGCTTTCTACTTACTGGTTTTCAGACAGACCACTGAAGATATGTTATGTTCCCTTTTAGTGAACACTATCCTTTTAAGTACAGTAAATATTTAAGTTGTAAACAGAAGTACTCGAAATTTAAATTCCTAACACAGCCAAAACATCTTGCATTGTTAAAAGATCAGTACAAATGAACAACCAAACCAGGTTCTCCACAGGCAAGAAATAAGTCTAAACTTGAGATTTGGGGGACATCTGGGTGGCTCAGTGGCTGAGCGTCTGCCTTTCGCAGTCCTGGGTTCAACTCCCATATCTGGGTCCCTGCAGGGAGCCTGCTTCTCCCTAGGCCTATGTCTCTGCCTATGTCTTTTCCTCTCTCTTTCTGTCTCTCATGAATAAATAAAATCCTTAAAAAAAAAAAAAATGTTCAGTGTGGGGGTCCCTGGGTAGCTCAGTCAGTTGAGCATCTTGATTTCAGCTCAGGTCATGATGCCAGCGTCCTGAGATTGAGCCTGCATCCACCTCCAAGGGGAGTCCGCTTGAGGATTCTCTCTCTCTCTCCCCCTCTGCCCCTAACCCAGCCCCCTTTTCCTGCACACATGCAGGTTTGCTCTCTCTCAAATTAATAAATTTTAAAAAATAAAAAAAGATTTTCAATGGAATAGTCTCAGAACATCAATGAAAAATAACCCACTAAAATTTCCCCACCGGAGAAAAATGTTCATCAGACCTATTAACTCTAACATTGTTATAAAAAAAAAAAAAGAAGGGGGGGGGATCCCTGGGTGGCTCAGCGGTTTCGTGCCTGCCTTTGGCCCAGGGCGCAATCCTGGAGTCCCGGGATCGAGTCCCACGTCGGGCTCCCAGCGTGGAGCCTGCTTCTCCCTCTGCCTGTGTCTCTGCCTCTCTCTCTCTCTCCATGTCTATCATAAATAAATAAAAATAAATCTTTTTTTTTTTTTTTTTTTTTTTTTTTTTTATGATAGTCACAGAGAGAGAGAGAGAGAGGCAGAGACACAGGCAGAGGGAGAAGCAGGCTCCATGCACCGGGAGCCCGATGTGGGATTCGATCCCGGGTCTCCAGGATCGCGCCCTGGGCCAAAGGCAGGCGCCAAACCGCTGCACCACCCAGGGATCCCAAATAAAAATAAATCTTTAAAAAAAAAAACTCTAACATTGTAAGAGAATCCACAAAAAAGCAATGTGTACTTGTAAACCACAGTAAACCAAGAAACCTATGTCAAAATCCTGAAATCTTTGAAATTAAAATCATCAGATAAGGGGTCACAGTTAATTTTGTTTATAAATCCAAACAGCTGGGGCTGGAGATGGGCAAAATCCATTCAGATACTCCAGGGGCCGTGATTTGTTTACCTATTCTTCAGATCAGTTCTCTTTTTTCCCCAAACACAGCCACAAAATCAGCAAAAACTGATCTGCATTTTTAAGAAAACGAAATAGTGTACTATAGATGAGAAAATACCAGAGCGCTTTGCACACGTATTTATATAACAAAACTTGTTTTGTGTACAGGGTTAAACAGATTGCCTAGTAACGATCAAGATCAAAAGTTTGAGACACACTGATCCAAAAGAATCCCCAGTAAAGGAAAGAGGCTTAAAGCAGGTAAGAATCTAAGATGCATCTAATCCAAGGTCCACCATTCCATTATTTTAGGCAGTCAAACAAAAGATGCAAACAATCCTGTTACACTGCAAGAAATAATAAAAACTTAATGAAATTCTCCTTTCTATCCAATGGAACAATGAGCTCTCTATATCTGAAGAGATTACCATTAAGATTTAGCGATCCATTTATCAAAGGCTACTTCCTAAACACTTCATTCACCTTCTCCCACTAATTTCCAATTATTAAAATAAAATACTTTGACAAGATTATCAACTCTAGCATCTGTCATTTTATTTATTTTTGTAAATTTAAGTAATCTCTTCACCCAATGTAGGGCTCAAACATGACTCGAGAGCATCAAGAGTTGCATGCTCCTCTGCTGAGCCAGCCAGGTACCTCCAGCATGTCAACTTAAATCAACGTTGCTTTTTAAATTTTTTTATTAATAGTGAATTCTTTAGCTGCACTCCCAACGTGGAGCTTGAAGTCACCACCCTGAGACCAAGAGTCACATTCCTCAGACCCAGCCTGCCAGGCACCCCTAAATCAACAGTTTTCAACCGAGGAAGATTTTGCACCACCACCGCCACCATCACTACCACTGACATCCCCAGGACATCTGGCAATGTGTGGTGACATTTTGATAGTCACAAATGGGTGTGAGGGAGGAGGTGAAATGCCTTTATTAGCTTAAAATGTCAATAGTGCTGTAAGAAATCCCGTAAGTCAAGACTATTTCTTTTGAACCTAAATAAATTAGGGAGAACTGTAATTTAGATCCCTTTAGTTCTTATAAACTCAGCAGAAGCAGCTGATTAGCACACCTACAGTTTATAAAGAAATACGAAATCAAGTTGTCCTCTTGCAAGTGTCAGAAAACACAAATCTCTCCAGTCTTCATTATATGGACAACTAAAATTAACTTTCCTTTGTATAATGTCACAAAGGTCTATAATCAGAAGTGTCCTTCATACACAGTTAAACGTATTACAGCATCTAAACATCTTTCTAATAACCTTATGCCATTGATCAAGAGGGCAATTTAGATTCTGATATAACCATTATGTAACGAAAACGTCTTTATTTTTACTAAAACATCTTCAAATCAGCTGAATGGGTGTTACCAACAGGTGATTACAGTGCCTGTAAAATAAACACTTTGAAGAAAATACAATGAAGGCAATGGAATAATCCAGGTGATGGAGGAGTCCTCCTACCCCTAACACCCTAAATATCATCCATGTTAAGCAATTTGTCAAAATTCAGACATCCTTAGAGGAATAGCAGAAAGAGTCTCGGAAACTTTTTAATGGATGGGACGCCTGGGTGGCTCAGTGGTGGAGCGTCTGCCTTGGGCTCAGGGCGGGACCCCGGGGTCCTGGGATCCAGTCCCGCATCCGGATCCCTGTGGGAGGTGTCTGCTTCTCCCTCTGCCTGTGTCTCTGCCTCTGTGTGTTTCAAGAATAAATAAAATCTTTAAAAAAGAAAAAAAAAAAAAAAAAAGGAAAGAAACCTTTTAATGGTGTAAAGAAAGATACAAAAGTTCACAGAAGAGACTGAGGTTAAAAAAAAAAAAAAAAGAGAGAGACTGAGGTAAAGGCGTGGAAACACAGATGATGCGTGTAAAGGGTTTACTTACTTAGCACAGCGTCTCCCTGGCAGGTACTAAGTACACAAAAGAAAGTCAAGTTTTTAAAATTGTGTTTTTATTCTGAGCATCACCGTGTTAGTTCCGCCGGCGCGCGGGGGGCGGGGGGCGGGGGGGGGAGGACAGCACTCTCTCGTGGTGTAGGGATGACACAGGGGGAGGGGAGGAGCAGGGGATCGTGCCTGGAAACACGAGGGCTGCCTTTCCCATCTTCACCGAGTCACAAACTGCGATCCCTGAAAGGACTTGAGCGGGAGGGACGCCACCTGCCCGGATCCCACCCGGGCCCTGGACACGGACGCACGGCGGGAGGCGGCCCTTCCCACACTTCTCCTGCGGGCTCACGAGCATCCGCCACCGGTCCGGGGAAGGCCGCGGCGTTCCGCGCACACGTGGGTCGGCGCCTGTCCGCGACGGCAGCGGCTCTTGTTCCGATGCGCGCGGACGCTGCCGGCCAAGCGGGTTCCCGACGACCGGCCGAGCTCCCCTGGGAGCCTCCACGCGCGGGGCGACCAGAAGCCCCGGGGTGCGTGTGCGCGTGCGCGTGCGCGAGCGCGTGGAGCGGTTATGCCGAAGCCGAAGCGACACGCCACAGAGTCAGGGTCTCCCTACCGGAAACGCGTGTGGGGTGAAGGGCCGAGCGCCGGGCGCCGGCGGCCACTGTGGAGAGAACGCGCGCCCCCGCGCCCCCGCGCCCTCCCGCCCGCTCCTCCACAGCCCGCAGCGAGGCCTCCCGCTTCCGCACCGCTGACTGGGCGACCCGCCCGGGCGCCGTCCGCAGGCCGCCCGCCGCCGGCTCCACAGCGGGGCCTCCCCCTCGGAGTCCGCCCGCCGCCTCCGAGGAGCCCAACCTACGGCGCGCTCGGCGCCCATTGGCTCGGCGGGACGCTGCTCAGGGCGCAGGGCCCGCCCCCACGTCCCGAGGGCCCGAGGGCCCGTCCGTCGGCGGCAAAGGCGGACCCAATTGGCCCGCGCGCAAGCCAGTCAGACTCCGGGCCGCGGAGCCCCACGGCACTCCCGGCCGGCAGACATCCCGCCCCCGCCGTCCATTGGTTGGCTGAACCCAGCGCTCCCCCTTTACGAGCCCCCACCCCGCGCTCCATTCATTTCACACAATAACGGGCCCAATTGGAGTCAGTTCAACACCTCGTATGAGTAGGCGAGACGATCCGCCGCTTACCCGGAATCGAGACCGGCCACTCGCGCCAACGCCTCCCCTGTTCCTCTGTGGCGAGGCCGGACCACGGGACGCCGCCGCCGCCGCCTTCTGCGCAACGCCAACCGCCCGCCAAAACGGATCCTTCCCTGCGCCTGCGCGGCCAATCCTGCGACCGGACCCTTTCTCCGCCCATTACGCCTGCGCAGAGCGGGGCGCGACTCCCGCCACGACGCAGGCGCCGTAGAGTCGCCGCCGTCTCCCGCCCGCCATTTCACGTGCTCCAAGCGCCGAGCGGAACTGGTTAGTGCGCCTGCGTAAACTCGCCATTTTACTACACATGCGCCCGGCGGGCGGTCGTTTGCAAAAAAAAAAAAAAGAAAAATCACCTGATAACCTCGTTCGTAATATATTAGCATTTACCGTGCTTCGCCAACTGAGCGGAACATAATTTCGGGGCGGAATGGATTGAAAATTCATTTAAATACCTTAGGTTCGTTCAAATATGAATGACTGGTTGACGAGCCAATCACAGTACTTAGGAATAATATTACCCGGGAACCAATAGACCTGAAGGGGCGGAGCCTGCGTAGAACGCCCAAGCGGATGACGTTGCGCAGCAGTGCGGGGCTATAGACCAATAGCAGGGGGAGGCTATCGCAAACATCCAATCAGAGACGCTCAGGGGCGGAGTCTACCAATGCCTAAAGCGAGGAGGCGGGATAAAAAAGCGAGGCCGAAGGTAGGCTGGCAGATACGTTCGTTAGATTACTCCTTTCTGCCCCTGGACGCCGCCGAGTAAGCATCGTTAAAGTCTCCCCTCCCACCGCCGTCATGTCTAAGTCAGAGGTGAGTAACACGCTGTCTCCCGCCTAGTTTCCTTCCTCGCTCCTTCCCTGGGGCCGGTAGGACGCGGCCTGGCGTGGCCGCTCGCGCCAGCCCGTTCGGCAGCCCTTCGGGGGCCGCCAGGGCCTTCCCCTCCCGAAGTTGAGGTCGCCATTTTGTCCTCGTCGTCGCCATGAGGCCGCCGTCCTGCAGCGCTTGGCTGTGGCGCCGGGCTGCGCCCTCCCGGCAGAACTCGCGGGCGCATTCGACGGGTTTTGTTTGATCGTGTCTCCGGGAGCGAGTTTCTTGCGGAGCAGCCGTAGTTCCCCGCCGCTTCGGCGTCCGTCCAGCCGAGTCCTTTTGTTGCGCGTGCGTCGGAGGGAGAGTCGGGGCGCATGCGCCCGCGGCCTCCCAGCCCCCACCGCTCGGTCCCCTCCGAGGGGAGAAGCACGTGGCCTCCCGTAACCCGAGGGAACAATACGTGCCTTGTAACGCTGCTGTCTAGGATTTTCCTCCCAACGGGACGGGGCTGGGCGTTGGGCGCGCCACGTAACGAGCTGTGTCCCCGCTCCTAGTCTCCCAAAGAGCCCGAGCAGCTGCGGAAGCTCTTCATCGGAGGTTTGAGCTTCGAAACGACCGATGAGAGTCTGAGGAGCCATTTTGAGCAATGGGGGACGCTTACGGACTGTGTGGTAAGACGTGCCGGAGACGGAGGGCCCAGGAGCGAGGTGGCTTCCGCCGCTCCGACGGCGGTTAACGGGACTGGGGCGGAGAGCCGGCCGGCGCCGGAAGGGGTGGTCCCAGCCGCGGAGGCGCTCCCGGGAGGAGATGCACGTGTGGCGGCCCCGGGGAGCCGGAGGGCCTCGTGGGCGGGCGGGGGGGGGAGGGGAGGGGGCGCGCTTTTCTTTTTTTTTTTTTCTTTTTCTTTTTTTAATTTGTAACTCAGCGTGAGAAGTTCCGGGGTTCTCCTCAGTATTCAGGGAGCTCACCTTTCAGGTAATGAGAGACCCCAACACCAAGCGCTCCAGAGGCTTTGGGTTCGTCACGTACGCCACCGTGGAGGAGGTGGACGCGGCCATGAACGCCCGGCCGCACAAGGTGGACGGAAGAGTCGTGGAACCAAAGAGGGCTGTCTCCCGAGAAGTGAGTGAGGGTTTATTCTTTCCTGGGCAGACGCAGAAGCGGGCCGCCAAGGGGACCTCGCGGTTAGGGGTGGCTTGGTCGGTGTAAATAACGGAATTGTGTCCGTCCCGTCCCCCCCCCCAACAATAGGATTCTCAAAGACCCGGTGCCCACTTAACTGTGAAAAAGATTTTTGTCGGTGGCATTAAAGAAGACACTGAAGAACATCATCTAAGAGATTATTTTGAACAGTATGGGAAAATCGAAGTGATTGAGATCATGACTGACCGAGGCAGTGGCAAAAAGAGAGGTTTTGCTTTTGTGACCTTTGATGACCACGACTCTGTAGACAAGATTGTCAGTAAGTGTCGGGCATGCTCTTTGCTACGGCTTCTGAAATCCATGTTACGTTCTAAAGCCTGAGGTCATGTTCTCTTGGAATTTTTTTTTTTTTTTAGTTCAAAAATACCATACTGTGAATGGCCACAACTGTGAAGTAAGGAAAGCCCTATCGAAGCAAGAGATGGCTAGTGCTTCGTCCAGCCAAAGAGGTGCGTTTGTTCAGTTAATCCTTGCACGTGAGGATTAATTAACTGAGTGATTCTCCAATCCGTATAATGTAACATTTAAAACTTTTGTGTTTTAAGGCCGAAGTGGTTCTGGAAACTTTGGTGGTGGTCGTGGAGGTGGTTTTGGTGGGAATGACAACTTTGGTCGTGGAGGGAACTTCAGTGGTCGAGGTAAGTTTACCACTCAAAGTTAACAATAAATTTATACTTTGATTATCCCCAGGTCCCTTTTTCCTCTGCAGCAGATTAACTCCTGGCTTAAATTTTATCCAAGTGTAGATCTGGCTTTTTACTAACCAGAAAGTTAAATCATCAACATTGGGATCATTTTTGTAGCACAGGAAGTATCTTTATAGAATTCTACTTTAAAACAACATAGAACACGTATACTCTGTACACTTCATGGTGGTTTAAAACTCTACTTTCTTTCAGGTGGCTTCGGTGGCAGTCGAGGTGGTGGTGGATATGGTGGCAGTGGGGATGGCTATAACGGATTTGGTAATGACGGTAAGTTTATTTTAAGGAATATATAGGTGGAGTTTCGTTTGGCAACCTTTAGACTAGGTTAGTAGAGCTAAACTAGTGCATGATAAACAGCTCTGATAACAGCATGCTGTGAGCAGGCTTTTAGGCATTACACTTGCACAGGTTTTGACTGTGAAATACTTTTGTCTTATTGAGAAGAATTGTATTCTTGTAGGTGGTTATGGAGGAGGCGGCCCTGGTTACTCTGGAGGAAGCAGAGGCTATGGAAGTGGTGGACAGGGTTATGGAAACCAGGGCAGTGGCTATGGCGGGAGTGGCAGCTATGACAGCTATAACAACGGAGGAGGCGGAGGCGGCTATGGCGGTGGTAGTGGTAGGTATCCAGTGATCCAAGTACTTGGTGCAAAAGCTAGATTAGCCCTTTAGAGTTTATGTCCCTAAGGGGATTTAATGCTCTTAAAAAGCATTATGTGGTACGATGCATGGTATTTTTTAATGGGCTTGCTAATGCTACCTCCTCCTAGCTTTAAGCTGGGGCCGCCTCACTCCCAAATAAGATAGATGGATAAGTGGATAGTGGTGCCTTTAATCAGAATTAGATTAGTTTCCAGCAGGATTTAGTATATGACTCCTTTGGGATCTTAGGCACTTGGTTGATAGATCCAGCCTGTGTTTGCAGTGCCCTGGATGGGTACAAGCCTTCGAGGCTAGAGAATACGATCTGTTAATGCCATGATAATTTGTGGGTGAATCTTTTTAAAAACACTGGATTATTCAACTTAGTGCCTTGCCCAGAAAAAGGATGAAATAGGTAATTGGAGCAACCAGAGTTTGGGAGGAAGGCAAAGCAGATCCTGCAGCTTTTTTTGTTATGAGCACTAAATAGAATTCAGAACTACCATCTTCAAGTAACAGGCCCTCTTTCCATTCCTAGGAAGCAACTTTGGAGGTGGCGGAAGCTATAACGATTTTGGCAATTACAACAATCAATCCTCAAATTTTGGACCCATGAAAGGAGGAAATTTTGGAGGCAGAAGCTCTGGCCCCTATGGTGGTGGAGGCCAATACTTTGCCAAACCACGAAACCAAGGTATTGTCTATATGCGCTGTTGGGAGCGTTCAGTATTTATAATACCAGTAGAGTATGTTAAAAGCCTTTAGGAAATTTAAGTGACAGGCAATTTGCAATCAAATTGGGAAAGTCTTGTGAGCTCAAACTCCTGAAAATTTGTGAAATTTTACTGCCCCTTATATAAAAAAATCTTTCTGTTGGTGCTTCCAAAGCTTAAAGGGGCAAATTATGTTCTTAGGTGGCTATGGCGGTTCCAGCAGCAGCAGCAGCTATGGCAGTGGCAGAAGGTTTTAATTACTGCCAGGTAAGTAAACACCCTTTTATGTTTTAAGTTAATTTTTGTAAATGATAATGAACCCAGTAACCCTAATGTAGCTGAGCAGTGCAACATAGTTAACATTATAATTGCAGTAAAATTGTGGATGTTAATATTCAGATCAGCAAAATTTGTGGGAAACAAAACTTGCTATTGGATTGTAGCCTTGAGTCTTAATATGTTTAGATTAACAACTTTATTCCATATTGTTCAACAGGAAACAAAGCTTAGCAGGAGAGGAGAGCCAGAGAAGTGACAGGGAAGCTACAGGTTACAACAGATTTGTGAACTCAGCCAAGCACAGTGGTGGCAGGGCCTAGCTGCTACAAAGAAGACATGTTTTAGACAATACTCATGTGTATGGGCAAAAAACTCGAGGACTGTATTTGTGACTAATTGTATAACAGGTTATTTTAGTTTCTGTTCTGTGGAAAGTGTAAAGCATTCCAACAAAGGGTTTTAATGTAGATTTTTTTTTTTGCACCCATGCTGTTGATTGCTAAATGTAATAGTCTGATCATGACGCTGAATAAATGTGTCTTTTTTTAAATGTGCTGTGTAAAGTTAGTCTACTCTGAAGCCATCTTGGTAAACTACCCCAACAGTGTGAAGTTAGAATTCCTTCAGGGTGATGCCAGGTTCCACTCGAAATTTATTTGCAACCTGCTTGGGCACAGAAGCCATTGTCTCCACAAACCTTGGTGTGGTTGAACTGACAGTTAATGTGTTGTGACCTGGAGTTCACCGTTAAAAGGGTCACCCAAGCAAAGTCCTGGAGTTTATTTGGTTATTATGATTGTTGGCACATCCTATGCAATATATCTAAATTGAATTATGGTATCAGATAAAATTATAGATGGGATTAAAGCTTGTGTATCGTCCATTATCATGTGTAATCAATAAACGATTTAATATTCTCTTGAATGGAATGACAACTGTATGGATTTGGGACTGGCAGAGCTTTGGACTTTCCCTACCCACTACCCCTCATAATGTTGAATGCTTCTATCACAATTCAAGTTCAAAACTCTGCCAGAGAATAGAAACCAGCTGCTGGCTAATGCCACCCCATAAGTCCACAGATTAGAAGTGTTTGGGAGACCTTTTTAAACTGACCAGCACCAGTAAGAATATCTTATTTTTAATACAAAACCAGGTTTACATTAAAGGAAAACAGCAGTTACATTTTGTTCTGGTGGGTGGGTCCGTAATTGAGGTTTACAAATTAATCCCATACTACTTAAACCTGTTTGGACATAAAAATTCTGCAGATGGCAAGGAACCTTATTATATTCACGTTAACTGCAGTTTTCCTTTAAATATGGTACATCACACAACCATCCTAAAATGTTAATTGTATAGAAAATGATTTCTAAAGCCTTTTACAGTTAATATCCAATCATTGTTATTTGTTACATAGGTTCTTTTGAGCCCTCCCTTTGGTACCCTCAATATCAGTGCCATTGTACCTGGTAGCATAGAGAATTGTTTATCACTAGGATTGTGTATTCCATCCCGTGGGTGTGTTACTTGGAAGTTTGGGGAGGAGGGTGGGTGTGGAGTGGGGGGGAGGAGGGTGGGAAAGCATGGGTGATAGTTCCATGAGTTTGATATTGGCTGAGTTTGCAATGGCAGGTGGAACCTTAACTATTGAGGGAGTTTGCAGATACCTCAGGATTCGTGACAATGCCTTTAAAGATCCAGGAGAGATGTTCAGCTTCTAGGAACTGCTAGCAAGTATAGCGCGAATGGCTCCGAGCTCAGACACTCTACAGCTGAGAGTAGACACTTGTGGTATGTGGAGTACAGATAAGCCAGGGGCAGGCCACGGCACGCTCCATGAAAGCTAGGAGGGAGTGAAGTTTCAGTGACCATCGCAAGAAAGGAGGCAGACAAGAGTAAGGCACACCTGACTCTTAGGACTAGCAGTCAGAACCAGGAGAAAAGGTTTTATTGCTATGCTGGTAGGTAAGAACAGATTTTACTTACATCCATATAGTGTTACTTAAATTCCAGTTTTCTGTTACATTTTCCTTAATATATTGAGCCAAAACTAGTCCAGTTAAGCTGAACTGGCTTTTCTGGAGATCAGTTGTTTTAAATGGACACCCTAGACTTGGCTCCCAAATGAAGGAAGTGAACACTTAATTCTACTGTGACAATATATTTTTGCCCTTTTAATTTTATTTCCTACCTTCCTTTAACCCATTTCATTAAAACAATGGCTCAAAGTAATGCATTATAATCTTCCCCAAAACATGGTGGGAGGGAGGGTGGACCATTAATTTTGGGGGGTGGGGGATTTACCCTGATCTGGGAGTTGGTCTCAGAAAAGCTAGTTCTAAAGGTTGTTTACTTTTCTAGGGAGGAGTCTGCTACTCCAGGCTAATCAACTCTCTTTAAAAAAAAAATTTTCAGAAACTCATCCATACAAATTTATGGCTAAAAGGTAAGCCTTTTATAAACTTAATTGTCAGCAAGAGTGCTTGGTAATTGCCAAAGTAGAGAATGACAAATTGTGCCTGGGAACCCAAAAAATGGGATCTGTCTGCCGTAGCCAGCAAAAAGTATTTAAAGTAATTGGGTTCCCATTAAACTAAATCTGACTGTAATTGTAGAATTTTTCAAGCGCTTCTGTAAACACTTAATAACTTTTTTTTTCCTTGCAGGAACATCCTTAATGAGGACAACCTTTAATCTGAGCCACTATGCACCTCATTTTCACTGCCATGCAGTTGTTAGCTGCTCTGCAGCTTGAATTAATCATTCAGTTTTGTGAATGGACTTTTAATAAATACTTTGTAACTTGGTTCTGTTCCTTGTTTCCCTCCCCCCCCTTCATAATATGATAAATCAAATTTTTTTAGAATTGAAGATCTTTCTCCTTTATACCTTACTAATGCTTCATTGGACCCTTTTAAACCTAAAGGAACTACTAAGATCTTGGGTGTGTAAAGAAAGGTGGGACAACCTAAATTCCTTAATCAGGTTGAAGTTGAGATTAGGGAGGAACTTGAGTTGTTGGGAGTGGTCCTTTTTCCAAACGAAAAAAATAAGTAGTATTCAGCTTTTTGGAATGGCAGTGGTTCCTTCCGCCCCCGCCCCCGCCCCCCCCCCCGAGATTTTATTTATTCATGAGAGAGACCGGCAGAGGGAGAAGTGAGCTTCCTGCAGGGGAACCCAGTGTGGGACTCGATCCCAGGATCCCCGCCTGAGCCCACCCGGGTGTCCCAAAGTGGTTCTATTCATTTATTTTTTAAGATTTTATTTATTCATTCATGAGGGACACCGAGAGAGGCAGAGACACAGGCAGAGGGAGAAGCAGGCTCCATGCAGGGAGCCCAGTGTGGGACTCAATCCCGGGGCTCCAGGATCACACCCTGGGCCAAAGGCACTGCCAAACCACTAAGCCACCAGGGCTGCCCTCCACAAGTATTTATTGGCCAGCTATCTCTGATTTCAAAAAAATCTGAAAGTTAAAGGTGAATCTGGGGAGAGCAGGAAGTTTTAAGGTTTTGGGGGTTTTTTTTGAAAGATATTTTTATTTGAGAGGCAGAGGGACAAGCAGGCTCCATGCAGGGGACCTAACACAGGACTCGATCCTGGGTTTCCAGGATCACACCCTGGGCTGAAGGCAGCGCAAAACCACTGAGCCCCCCCCCCCCGGGCTGCCCAGTTTTTAAGTTTCTTAAGAGTAACCCAAAAATTATGAAGCAGTAATTCAACCACCTAGTGAATGCTTAACCCTTCTGTCTTCAAAAAAAGATCATCCAGCTTCAATTTTCAACTTAGGTGTGAATGTGTAGGTGATCTACCACTGTAAGAATCTAATTCCCTTTGTGACTTGAAGTTACTAAGTTTCTCATAATCATGGTTTAGAAGGACAGGACCACTAGAATAAAAAGGTTATGCTTCGGTTACATTCCATGTACTTCACTACGTGCTTTACAAGTAAATACAGGATGTTAGTAAGTTTATTAATGGGAGACACAGGCAGAGGGCGAAGCAGGCTCCCTGCGGGAAGCCCGATGTGGGATTCAATCCTGGAGCTTGGATCATACCCTGAGTGAGGCAGACACCACTGCTGAGCCACCCAGGCGTCCCAGGTTCTGTACTTTTTAAATGAAGGTGACCTGGCTCCAGTTCTTGCAACCTCCGGAACATAACCCAGGTTCTACAAAACCCGTGTTCACCTTTAACTTTAGGTTATGTAGGTTCTGTGTATATGGTGGTCTTACCCGCTTCGATGTATCTTTAGAATGGAGCATTTTCCCCTTTTGTATCTCCAGTGCCTAGAACAATTCTAGAATAGGTGCTCAGGAAGCACTGAATAGTGGTCTGAACTACCCTCTTGTGAGCTTGCCTAGAAGTGAAAAAATTGCTTGGCATCCCTAAGTGAACTGAGTTGCTAAACCGCTAACCCAGGCACTGCCCTTTGCAACTTGATCCTGCATTTTCAATTTTTTAAGAAAGTAAGGTTGATAAGTTGAACTTAGCAGATCTATTAGGAATCTGAGGCTTTCTGTTGCTTTCATTCCCTAACCTAGGAGACCACATTTTGAGAACCTTTTTTTTTTTTTTTTTTTTTTTTTTAAGATTTTATTTATCCACAAGAGACAGGCAGAGGGAGAAGCAGGCTCCATGCAGGGAGCCCAACATGGGACTCGATCACGCCTTGGGCTGAAGGCGGCACTAAACCGCTGAGCCACCCGGGCTGCCCCATTTTGAGAATCGAAGCATAACAATTCCACACCTTTGATGTCTGCTTTCATGTCTCAAAACTACCAGAACTTGGACGTTTTCCCCATTGGAATGGAGCTAGTAAAATTGAAGTGTAAATAGAAGTAAGATACCCCAAAGACCTATTGCAGTGACTGGAAAGATCAGGAACCACCCAACGCCAACCCGGAAGATTAAAGTGTAGTGTCCGAGAAGTTTGATTGGACTTGGATTTTGGAACTTATTCATGTTCTGCTTCAAGGAAAAAATGCCCTAGTTCTTTGAGGCTCTAGGAAAGGGAGGCCCCCAAACAATGGGGTAGTGCATCTACTACAACCAAGGAGAAAAGTTCACCAAAAGGCATATCCTACACCAGGGAGCAGGGCTTGCCCAGACTCGGGTTTGAAATCCCTTGAGGGGCACCTGGGTGGCTCAGTCTATTAAGCGTCTGCCTTTGGCTCCGCTCATGGCATGACCCCGGGGTCCTGGAATCGAGTCCCACGTCGGGCTCCCTGGGTGGAGCCTGCTTCTCCCTCTGCCTGTGTCTCTGCCTCTCTCGGTGTCCCTCATGAATGAATAAATAAAATCTTTATTTAAAAAAAATGCATTCCGCTTAAAGAGCATCTCAGTCTTCCGAGAGCTCTAGTACATGAGGACGAGCAAGTCCTACAGAAGTGGGCGGGAGGGAACAGGAAGAAGGCCCGCGGTATCCTGGACTTCTCTGTGCTCCGGAGATTGGGAAAGGAGAGGCCTGAGCTTCAGGATCTTGCACAGGGGGTATAGCCAGCTTTGGCAGCAGCCCCCACCCCCTAAATAGTGGGTCACCAGGGAGGGGGCCCCTCAGATCATCCGTGACCCCTGGCTCTGAAGAAGGAGATGAGGGGGTGGACCGTGCTGCTCAAGCCCAAATGTCTCCCAGAGCTGTAGGGGCAGAAAAGAGCCTGGCAGGGTTCCCTCTCCACCACTGCCCAGCGCTGAGCTCTGAGGGGTGCTCCGTCTCATCGCCCTCTCCTGAGAAGGAAGACACAGTGGAAGGCTTTGTGTGTGTGTAGAGCGCTTTATATACCGAAGCTCAAACAGGAGGTGGAGGCTGGAGATCCAGGAAGCCGGATCATGGAAAAGAGATTCCAGCGCCCCGCAATCACTTCCCCTAAGGCAAGCCTTACCGATCCGCCTCGGACCTCCAAATGCTAGGTTCCCCTTGTCCCCTTCTGCTCTAGAGAACTCGCTCCTGCTAGGGAGCACCCTTATCAGAAGGGAATTAAGACCTCTCCGGGGCCAGCCCCGCCCTTCAGTCCGCGGCCTCCACCTTGGTCCCCCGGGGCACCAGGAAGATGGCCCCATCGGCGGCCTGCTGCAGGGCGTACTCTTCGGGGGAGTAGCTGTTGCCTGCCTCGTCCCGCAGGTGCTGGAAGATGTCACAGTACAGCTCCGTCAGCTGCTGGCGCATGACCTCCAGGGTCCGGTCGGCCTCCCCTCTGGCGCGGAGCAGCCGTTCCCGCTCGTTGCCCAGCCGCTCCAGCTCCCGCTCCAACTGTACGATGGTCTCCAGCTTTCTCTTGCGACAGTTCTGGGCCGCCACCTTGTTCTTGCCCCGCCGTCGGATGTCCCGCACTAAGGCCAGCTGGCTCTCCGTCAGCGGGTACCGTGCCAATAGCTCGTTAAAGTCATCCACCGGCAAGTTGACGATCTTGTCCGTCGGGAAGGGAATCTTCATGGCCAGGGCCCGACGCTCATCCCGACTCCCCGCCTCCCCCCGCGCCGTGGACTTGGCCCTCACGGGGCCTGCGGAGGGTTCTAGGGCTAAGGGGGTCTCTGCAGGTGGCAAGGCATAGTTGGGGTGAGCCAAAGAGTTGGGCATGAGTGAGTAGGGATACTCCACTGGGTACATCTCTACATACTCGCCGCGCCGCCGACCAGCCTCCGTCCCCTCCAGCTCAAGAGATTCAGCGTCACTATAGTTGAGGGATAATCCTGAGTCAGATTCTGGGTCTTCTTGGGGCTTCGGGGGCCCCGCTGGCAGGCCGATGTCCAGGAGAGCCAAGGGATCTGGGAGGGGCTCACTGAGCAGGCCTGAGAGGGTCAGGGGCTTGGAAACCGGTATGGCCATGTTGCCGTAGGAGTACGACGGGTCTGGGACATGAGATGTGGCTGCTGGGAGCTCGTAAGGTGTTGGAGGAAGGGGGAAGCCAGCATCTGGATGGATCGAGCAGGGGCAGTAAGTCGGGGGTGGCGGGGGCCCAGGGTATGGGGCTGGGGCTGGGGTCTCAAACGACGGCTCACTTGGAGCATTTAGGCCCTGCAAGAAAACACACAGAGGTTTGAAGACAGGCTGAGGAAGAGAACCAGCTGGGTCCTTCTGAAAGGTACGGTGACATAACGGGAACAGAGAGGTGCAAAACATCACGCGAAGCCTCTCGTAAGGTTGCTGTGCCGCTATTCCAAGTAGAAAGCAGCTTTAAAAAGCTTAAACGGGGATCCCTGGGTGGCGCAGCGGTTTGGCGCCTGCCTTTGGCCCAGGGCGCGATCCTGGAGACCCGGGATTGAATCCCACATCGGGCTCCCGGTGCATGGAGCCTGCTTCTCCCTCTGCCTATGTCTCTGCCTCTCTCTCTCTCTCTGTGTGACTATCATAAATAAATAAAAAAAAATTAAAAAAAAAAAAAAAAAAGCTTAAACAGGAGCGGCAGTCCCCGAGGTCAGACTCCGGGAAGGACTACCTAACGCTGCAACATTATGGAATCTCCCCCTCTTCAGGGGAAGCTCTCACCCAAGTTTGAAAAGGCTCGTCTTCCTTTCTTTCCTTCAAGAAGACAAGAAGTTGTTATCTGTGATGACCCCCCCAGAACCCTTTCCTGCTGTGGTTATCTAGGGTCAAAGGGTCAAGTTCAGACGCTGGCCATGCCCTTGGCACCCGGCAGAGGGAGCTGCTGAGCGCGAGGAGGGCTTAGGGCAGATGGCAGGGCAGAGAAGCGGGGGGGCAGAGGGCTAGGTCTGGGGGCTGAGAGGCACCTTGGGGAGCCGGCACTCGCAGTACCCTCTCCTCCCCAGGCCCTCTGTCCCCTGCCCAGGTGCAGAGAGAAGGAGGGAACATGCTGGAAACAGGGCCCCCAACTCACATCGAGGAGCCACCGTGCTCCAGCCCAGCCGGGGACAAAGGCATCATTGTTAGGCCAACAGACACCCCTTTGTCCAACTGGCAGGAGGCAAGGACCCTGTCATAGTCTGACCCCCTCCTTCCCCAGGCCCCTGAACTACTGCTCTGCTACCTGAGGGAAAGGGGCCCAGCATCTGAGGGCAGGGGGAGGCAATGAGGGAAGAAGATGGGCAGGGCTGGAGGAGAGGGAGTTCAGAAGGGAAGAAGGTGAGCGAAGGCAGGCGGCCCAGGTGGGCTAGAGAGATGGGAGGGGAGGGGCTGCTGAGAGCCTACGCGGCCAATCAGGTCCTTCCTTCGCCACCACTCCTTCCCCTGCTCTTCCGCACCGCTCACCCCTTAATATTCTGGTCTTCCATCCAGATCGCCCTCCTGCACCAGCCCTTCCTTTTCCAGTGTCTGGAACATTCCCCGCTCGCTCCAGCCCCCTACTCAGCCCCAGCCAGACTCCCTGCTCCTCAGCTCTCCCCTCCCCTGGGTCCCCCCAGTCCCGCTCACCTGCAGCTCAGTGATGGACATGATCTCTTGCCAAGTCAGCTCCATCTCGCCCAGCTCTGGAGTGGGCAACTGTGTCCCCCTGTCCCTGCTCTGCTGGGGAGGACACGGGGGCATCCTACTGGGCCAGGGCCTGGTCCAGCGTCCTTAAAGCCCAAAGTCCCCAGGAACCTGTGTCAAAGGAGAAACAGGGTAAAGAATAAATAAGTTTTAAAAAGGAGAAACAGGTTAAGGCCTCTCGTGCTAGGGACCAGCCACTTTGTCCTGGCTCCACGGAGAGCTCCCGCAGCCTCGCGGGAGAGAAGGCGCGCCCTTGTCCCCCAGTTACGCTGTCCTCGCCGACCAGCCCCTTGGGCTGCAGAGGCTGTCCGTGTGGTGTGATCTCCACCTCACCTGCTATGGCTGCAGACAGGTCCTTGCGAGCACAGCAGGTCTGTACCTTCTTTTGCAGGCAAGGTGCCCTCTCTTTCCCCTTCTTCTTACTCCCTAAAACTGTATCACTGGCCAGGGCAGAAGTCAGATCTTCTGGGGGACTTTTTTCCCTATTTTCCGGGGCGACATCAGGGATCACTCCTGCTTTCCTCCTCTGTCCTCAGTTTTCCTCCTCTGTCTCATCTTCCCAAGATGAGAATGAGCGCTTGGGGATCCCCAAGGAGCGTGTTGTGGGAAGAGCCAAGTAGACAGCCCCTCCTCTGCTCCGAGATATGGCCCGGGCCTGGTGGCTGATAGCAGCCCTGCCTTCTCCTCCTCTCCTGGCTCTGGGCTCCCCTGCTTGGGCCTGATAAGAGGTTTATCAGCTGGAGGCAGCAGAGGAGGAATGGTCTCTGGAGACACTGGACCTCTGTCCTCTGTCCCTGCAGGGTCATCTCGGCCATACCCCAACCCACACAGCCAGGCGGCCGGGGTTCCTAAGGTAATAGGACAATCGTCGCGAAGGCCTAGACGCGCTGTCAAGAGTTCAAGAGCGGCGGGTGTCCCGCAGGCCTGAGTCTGCCGCCGGCTTCCACACCCGTCCCAGGAGGTCGGCCCGAAATGCAGCCGCAGCCGAAATGCAGCCGCAGCCGAGAAGCCAGGCCACCGCCTGTGCCCCGCCGCCCCCGCCGCCCCCCGCCCGGCCCGCACTGCCGGCTCCGGCCCTCCTCCTCACGCAGTTCTTTCCTGCAGAACCTCTTCTCTCCTCTTCTCAGAAAGGCCTCTCTAGAGCCTCAAAAGCACTTTCCCTTCGGCTCGTCCCCGCCGACCTTCCCTGACCTGGGCTCGAGCTGCCGCGGCCCCGGGCCTGAGGCCGGCAGCCCAGGCCGGGCACTGCTCTCAGCTTGTCTCCGCATCCATAAACCCGGGGTTGCGTAGCTTGAGCTCCGCGTCCTTTTCTGCAGCTTGCTGCTCTCAGGCGCCCTCAGCCCTCTCCACGTCGCCTCCCTCCGGGCCCTTCTCAGCCCACCTCCCCACCCGACCCGCCGACCCGCTGTCACCCACCTCCCGGCCCGCTCTCCCTGCCCCCGGGAGGGATCCAAGGGGCTTTCACGGGGCCTCCTCGGATCTTAGGGCCAGACACGGCACCCATCGCTGCCCCAGAGGAAGGGCAGGCAGGCTGGGGGGCGGGATCACCCCAAGCTGCAGGACCTTGATCGCCACTAGGATGGCCCATCCCCGAATCTGCTGTGCAACCGGCTCCTTGGTTTCCCGCAAACTCAGGCAGAGAAGCTATCCTGAGGAGGAGGCCGCCCCCCGCCCCCCTGCTCTACTGCCCCCAGAGCTGGGAGCCGTGTGGCACGCCCCGCAGTGGGCAAAGTGGGTGGGGTGTTTATGTCTGCCCAGGATGCCATTTCAACACCGGAACCCCGCCCTCCCCCACCCAGGTTCTGGAGGAAATTGCCCAAAGGCAAAGTGAATGGAGAAGGGGCTCAGGGGGCAGGGACAATGACTCTTGCCTCACAGCCCTTCACCCTGCACCCCTCCCTTGGTCCCTCCTCGGGTCTTCCTGGATCTGACCCGTAGCTGCAGTACCAGGAGCCTGCCCTAGGAGGCAGGAGACCAGGTTCTCGCGCCTCCCGAAGGCGAAGGCGTGCCTTGGGGCAAATCACTTCCCCATTCACCTCTTCCCCGAGGGGACCAGAGGCGTCCCTAGCTGTGGGAGGCGGTCCGGTCCGCGGCACCCAGCTCGGGCAGTCACCAGTTTGATTGTGCACCACACTCACCTGTTGTGCTTGTGGGAACTCGGGCTCCCGCAAGGCACCCCAGACCTACTGAATGGAATTCATAGGTGCAGGTACCCAGTGGCGGGCACCTTAACAAGCGCCTGGTGCTTCTGATGCGCAGCCCCACCCCACCTTGAAAAACGCTGAACTAGTCCAACCTTCTGTGTTTACAGGGAAGAACACGAAGCCAGAAAAGAGCCTGGCAAATTAACCCTAGACGCCTCCTAGCTTCAAACCCATGACCCAGGCAGGCTGCCCTCAGGGCTGCCCCGGTCTCCGAGACTCCGTATCAGCCCCTTCTCATGGAGACCAGGAGCTCAATCTCCCCTGAACCTTTGGGACAAGGAAATGAGAATCCACAAGGGTCCCCAGGGGGACCTGGAGGCAGGAAGGTCGGGAAGGAGGGAGTTGATGAGAATCTCCGGATTAGCTCTAACGGCCTGTGTGGTGCAGGCCATGGACCAGCCCCAGGGGAGCGTGTGCTCTTCCCCAGCCACTCAGGGCTTGGTGGTGGTCTCTCCACCAGCACAGGCCTCTCCGGCTCTTGGGAGCCTCCCTGTCTAAGGAAGGGGCCGGGGCACAGGGGCTGGCAGGTACACAGCAGGGAGGAGGCTTAGTCAGAACTGCTCAGACAGACCACCACCGGGACGCACGCATGACGGCTCCCGGGAAAGCGAGCGGGCCTCCCTGCGTCCCTTTAGCTTTACAGTAAACTGTTCCCACTTTGCAGTGTGACCTGCACTTTGAGGTCACACAGCCCTCTTCCTCCCCACCAACATGTTCCAGGCAGGACGGGAGCCATTTACAGGGACTATACTCCCCCCGATGGTCCCACCCGGACGGCTCGTAACGCAGGGTCCGGGCACTCACAGAGTGACACAGAGCCTTATACCCAAGGATCCCAGAGGAGGACCACCTGCGAGGGGACGCCTTGACGGGGAGAAGGGGACAGAGAAGGTGCTGGCCTCTGGGATCCTGCTCTGAGGTTTATTAGACCACCCACCTCTCCGGGCATCAATAGAAGCCATGGAAGGATGGGGAGGGATCGGCGAAACCTGGGGCGTGGAGTGGCAGGTGAGCAAGCTGTTCAGAAATATTAGGAACAATCCCAAAAGAGGGGGAGGCACATGAAGGTAAAATAGAGAAACAGAACAGAGGAAAAGGGGAGAGAGAGAGAGAGAGAGAGAGAGAGAGAGAGAGAGATCATCAGTGGGAGATCCAGACTCGAACAGGTGTATAGGAACGAGGGAGAAAGGGACAAGTGTGTGCCATCCCCGTTCGGTCCCTAGAAACCAAGCTCCAGCTGTTTGGGGGCCAAGATGTAGAGAATCCCAGCCCCCAGACCGGCCGCCCCCCTCTCTCTTCGGCTGCCACCGGCCTCCTCCTTCCCGAGCTGCTGGACCTCCAGGGTGAAGGGCTGCCCTGCCGGCTGCAGCGGGGGGCGGGGGCAGGAAGGCCACGGGCGGCCAAACCCCAACAGCCCCGCGCCCACCGCGCATCCTGCCCATCCTGGCGCCTCTCACCCCCCAGGCCAGCGGCGGCCCCAGCTCCTCGCCTCCCGAGCTTCCCAGCGGCCACATGGGGCAGCAGGATGGGTACCACGCACCTGAGCATCGCTCCCCCAGGGCGGCCGTGCCATGGGCTGGCTCCGGGTGTCCCAGCCCCGTGACCGTGGCCCAGAGGACCACCGTGCCGCCCCCGCAGCCAGTCACCCTGAGGGGCCCCGGGCGCTCAAGAAGCCATCTGGGTCTTCTTCCCCCAGATGAATTCCTGGATGTCCACTCCTAAGGGGGGCCGCCGGGGAGGCCCTCGGCCCTCGGGGGTGTGCGGGGAGCTGCTGATTCTCTGGGCCGCCACCTCCACGTCCCCAGCTTGTCCCTGGCCCCCGGGCACCCGCCTCCCGCCCCACCCCGCAGGCACCTGTGGCAGGGTCCGAGCCGGGTGAGGAGAGAGCCGTGGCTCCGGCGCGGAGGCTGGGGAGGCTGGGCCTGCGCTGACACCTCCAGGGTGACGATCCCCGCTACCTCTGGAAACAGGGGAGGGCTGCGCCCCGCCCCCGGGCCATCACTGAGCGCTGGGTGCCGAGGCCCGGCCTGAGCACTGAGCACGGGGAGCGCGGCGGTGCCCCAGCCTCCGCTCTGAAGACCTGGGCCTGAGCTCTCCGTCCTTCCTCCAACCCTCCTCCCCTCTCCCCGTGGCCCTCCTCTCCTCCTGCCCCTTCTGGCCAAGAGAGGAAACTTGAGCCCGGTGTGGTTTCTGCCCACACCCCGCCCCCACGGTGCTCGGGCCAGCGGGGGCACTCGGGGCTCCAGCGCCCCAGCCCTGAGGAGCCCAGGAGGCCCGCCAGGCCTGCATTTCTCCCGGGCACATGATGAATCCCAACCCGGTGGCCCTCTCCCGGGTGACCTCTCGACTTTATGCAAGTCGTAACCTCCTTCCTTCTGCCCCCTTGACTCTCTTCGGGGCAGGGAAACTGAGTCATGGCAAGGTGAATGGCAGCTGGAGATAGGGACCCAGTGTGTCGCGTCCCAGCTGTTTGGGCAGCTGGGCATTTAGGGCATTGCTTTCATTTGAGGAAAGCCTGGGTTCCGGGAGAGAGGTGAGGGAGCTGTTTTGGGGAGGAGGGGCAGTGCTGCTTTGATGTGTCCTTTCACCTGCAGCTTGTCCCCTCCCCCAGCAGCCTCAGATGTCCTGGGACAAAGGCCTCTTTCTTGGCCCCGTTTGTTGCCAGTGTGTGAGGGGAGTTAGGTGTGCCGGGGGCGCCCAGCAGGGACATTATGCACCCCTCTTACAGGGGCCCTGGGTGCCCTCTGTCCTCCTTTCTCCCAGGCGGGGCACCCCAAACGCATGGCTGCCACACACCCTCCGGGCCGGCCGGCACATGTGTGCGGGATATCAGGTTCATCCCCAGCACCCGGAGCGGCTCCGTCTCAGGCCAGCAAGGATCCCCAGAAGTCACTCCATCACCCCTGGGCCTCCAACACGCACCCTAGGCCCAGGCCAAACATCTCTCTCCAGAGACTGGAGGAGGCTTGCTTCCTCCTAGCTTCCTTTCAGTGGCTCTCAGCTGTAAGGAAAGTCCTTCCCAGGTCTAGCTTCAGGCCTTACAGCTGCAGCTTAGACGTTTTCTCTATTTTTTCTTCTTAGAATGTTCAAGTTTGCAGCGGTTTGGCGCCTGCCTTTGGCCCAGGGCGCGATCCTGGAGACCCGGGATCGAATCCCACATTAGGCTCCCGGTGCATGGAGCCTGCTTCTCCCTCTGCCTATGTCTCTGCGCCTCTCTCTCTCTCTCTCTGTGACTATCATAAATAAATAAAAATTAAAAAAAAAAAAAAAAAGAATGTTCAAGTTCCATTGGAAACAGTTAAAGACTGGGAGGCAGATGGGCGGCGCTGCCCCCAGCCAGGATTCTCCGAAAGGATCGTGCTCACTGTTAAAATGACAAAATTTTTCTGTCCTGGTTGATAAATAAGAGCTCCTCCGAGTGTTCCCCCCTCCCGCCGCCTCCACATCAGCACCCCAGTTCTCCCTCAGGACCTTCCACAACCAGCAACACAACCGAGCGACCCAAGAGGCCTCCTTGAAGCCTTGGCGAGGGGAGGAGGACCGGTCAACAGCCACCCAACCCCAAGGTCAAGTGCTTGGGGCTCCAGCTCTGTCCCAGGAGACCATGGTCCTGCTCGCATGATGCACGGAGAGCCGGAGGGGACGCGTGGCTTCAGGGCGCGCTGCAGGTGGGGCCGCAGAACCCCCTGATGAGCTGGGCGTGAACGTGGGCCGCACACCTGGCACCTGGGCGCCCAGATGTAGCTCTCAGTGGCGTGGCGGGGGCGAGGGGTGGTGATAGTCACGCCTGTGGCTGATGAAGTAGTGATATCAGGTTGCAGCTAGTGGACACACGCGGAGTGAAAACTGGCTCAGGCCCCTGGTGTGGCCGCAGACGCCACGGTGGGTAACGAGCCTCCATAGTCATCAGTCCGTTCAACGGGGGCTTATCGAGAGCCCACGATGTCGCCTACTACAGGGACACAGGGATGAGTGCCACAGGCCACGCACGTCCCCACTCACAGCCTCGTTGGGGAGTTGCGCCGGGCAAGGTCTACACTAGCAGCTTCGCAGGTGAATTTCCGGAGGTTGAGGAAAGGCTTCCCGGAGGAGGCGGCAACTGGGCTGGGCTGTGGAGGACGACGGGGGCAGGTGAGGCGGGGAGGCCCGGGCTGGGTGGGGGAGCTACCCAAGAGTGGGGGGGGGGTGGTGCGGGTTTGCACCCTGGAGCACCGGGCTCATGGAAGCATTCGCAGGGGTTCACTGCTTGTTTGGGGGGACACACGGATCGGGATGGTGCGGGCTGGGCCGGGGGAGGAGGGCCTTCGCAGGCCAGCGCTGTCTCTCCCACCTGCCCCAGGAGGGGCCTGCCTCCGTGACACCTGCCTCCGCGACACCTGCCTCGGGGACACCTGCAGCCCCTGGGCCCCTGGGCGCGGGCTGGGCCCTCAGCCTCCCCTGGGTTGCTGCTGTGCAGAGGCAGCGGCCTTCTCCGTCCCTCCCTCCCTCCCTGGCCGGCGTGGTCAGCAGGGGCGGGGAGCCTGGACGGCCGGGCCCCCACCTTCTCCCAAGTCTCCCCCCGCCGGGCAGCAGGCGGGGGGGGGGGGACCACGCGGCCACATGTCCCCTCCACGCGGCTCCCGCGCCCCAAGACGCTGGCCTGCGGGCCCGATCCGTCCCCTCACCCCTGGGGCGCACACCACCAGGCCAGGCCAGGCCGCAAGCCTGTTGCCAAACGCCCCCGGTTACGCAAGCGGCTTCCCGAGCAGGGCGGGGCGGGTAAAGGTGGAACCGGCGGCCCGTCCCGGTCCCCAGGGCAGGGCCGCCCCTGGCCTGCTCCCCGCTGCTCTGACCGCAGCGGCCCGGGGGCGGGGGCGGGCCTGGCCCTTTATCAGTGCCCTGCAGGCTGGCCCCTGCCACCCCCTGGCTTCCTCTCCCAACAGACGGAAAGGGGAGGCAGCCACAGGAGGCCAGGGGAGGGCCGGGCGTTATCCTGGGCACCAGGGCCTGGCGGTTGCCCCGATGGCTGGGGGAGGTAGAGGCCGGCGGGACCTGGGAATACTTGAGGCCCCTCTTCCTAAAGCCAACTGAGGCCCCGGTGTTAGAGCCAGCTCTCCCGAGCCATCCACCGGGGGTTCCTTGTGCTCTAGTTTGCGCAAGGAGAGGACAAAAAAAAGTCTTTGAGGGGGTTGCTTTCCAGGGATAAGAATTCTTAGAGGATTTGGACGCCTGGGGGCTCAGCGGTTGAGCGGCTGCCTTGGGCCCAGGGCGTGACCCCGGGGTCCCAGGATCGAGTCAGCATCGGGCTCCCCGCAGGGACCTGCTTCTCCCTCTGCCTGGGCCTCTGCCCCTCTCTCTCCCTCTCTCTGGATCTCTCATGAATAAATAAATAAAATCTTTAAAAAAAATTCTTAGAGGATTGACTGAGGAGTTGAGGGGAGCCTGAGCCCCACACTGAGGCCAAAAGAGCTTGGGGCTTAGAGGTCCAGGGATGTGGGTAAGACTGAGGTTCCCAGACTCTGACATCCGAGAGCTACGCCCTGCTAGCAGAGCCTAGCGCTGTACCCGAAAGGACGAAGGCTACTAGAGGAGTCCAGAGTAGCCCGAAGAAACCGCCCCAGGGCTTCATTCTAAACCTCGAAAGGGACATGGGCATGGTTAGAGCAGAATGAGGGAGGACCGGATCCTCAATCCTTTTTTTTTTTTTTTTTAAGATTTTATTTATTTATTCATGAGAGACACAGAGAGGCAGAGACACAGGCAGGGGTAGAAGCAGGCTCCATGCAGGGAGCCTGATGTGGGACTCGATCCCAGGACTCCAGGATCAGGCCCTGGGCTGAAGGCGGCGCTAAACTGCTGAGCCACCCGGGCTGCCCCTGGATCCTGGATCCTGGATCCTGAATCCTGAAGCCTAGGCTTGAGTCTCAGCATTTCCTGGCTATGTGGCTTGGGCAGCCCAACCTTCCCGAGCTTTCTCTCCTCACCTGAAAAATAGAGACGGTAATGATAATACCTATTTAGCGGTGTTGAGAAGATGAAAAGAAGTCAATAGGAAAGTGAGTCTGGAAGCGCCTGGGTGGCTCGGTCGGTTAAGCGTCTGGTTAAGCACCTGGTTAGCATCTGCCTTCGGCTCAGGTCATGATCCTGAGGTCCTGGGATCAGCCTCCCATGCATTGGGCCTCCTGCTCTGTGGGGGTCTGCTTCTCCCTCAGCCTCTGCCTGCCGCTCCCCCTGCTTGTGTTCTCTCTGTCAGGTGAATAAATAAAATCTTAAAAAAAAAGAAAAAAAAAAAAGGAAAGTGAGTCTGTTATTATTAGGAGATGGAAGCTTCAAAGCCTGGGGACCAGAGCGCCTCAGGGGCTTGAGGAACAAGAACAACACCCCTGGAGGCCACACGCCCGTGTGCGAGGCACCTGGCACAGAACTGCAGCCAGCAGGGCAGCCTGACTCTGGAGGCATCAGGCCTAGGATGCAGCAGTTTGCGGGGCAGGTGGCAGCTAGACTTCCAGGAACCAGCCCTCAGGCCATGGCTCTCCCACCAGCACTGATGGGCGGGGCCACCTTTAGCCGCACAGTGGCACAGGGCCAGCCTTATGGGGCTTCAGCCACCTTCCAGGAACCCCAAACCCCTACCCCCACCTCACTGTGTTGCAATCCTCTGCAGGGGTGGAGCTGCCGAGGAAGCCTCACCCTCTGCTCCTTAGAGGAGGAGACCTGATGCCTACTTTATTTTTATTTATTTATTTATTATTAAGTAAGCTCTGTACCCAATACCCAATGTGGGGTTTGAACTCACCACCCTGAGACCAAGAGCCGCATGCTCCATCAGCCAAGCCAGCCAGATGCCTATTTATTGATTTTCACAGCCATCCTGCTCATTCCAGCCTCCTTTAAAAAAAAAAAAAATATATATATATATATATATATACACATATTATTTATTTATTCATGAGAGACACAGGGAGAGAGAGAGGCAGAGACCCAGGCAGAGGGAGAAGCAGGCTCCATGCAGGAAGCCGGGTGCAGGACTCAATCCCGGGACCCTGGGGTCACGCCCTGAGCCGGAGGGAGACGCTCGCCCCTGAGCCACCCGGCTGCCCTCGTTCAAGCCTCCTTATCTTTGCTCCTGCCCTCCCCTCCACCAGGATGCTCTGCTGGGCCCTTCCTTCCAACCTGAGGCGGTGTGGAGTGGAAGAGAGATGGGGTTTGAGTGTCAGCTCAACCCAGCACTGGGCATTTAGGCAAATTATTTAAACTTGGGATCCCTGGGTGGCGCAGCGGTTTGGCGCCTGCCTTTGGCCCAGGGCGCGATCCTGGAGACCCGGGATCGAATCCCACGTCGGGCTCCCGGTGCATGGAGCCTGCTTCTCCCTCTGCCTGTGTCTCTGCCTCTCTCTCTCTCTCTCTCTCTCTGTGACTATCATAAATAAATTTTAAAAAATTTTAAAAATTATTTAAACTCCTCTAGACTCTTAAATGGGGAGACTAGAACTCCCCACACAGGTGATTATGAGGGATAATTATGACGAGACAATGTATGTAGTGTGTAGTCCATGAGTTCCTTATATGTACCAAATAATTAGTAACCTGATTTAAATGTTTTATTTACAAATCGAACCATACGATTTTGTTTTATTATTAGTGATGATTATTATTTGTTTTGTATTCGTGATGGTATAAAACTCGACTCGGAAATAAAAAAAAAACTTGACTCAGGCACTGCTATAGCACAAAGGCTAAGAGCATGAATTTGGGGGGGGGCCCTGGCTGGCTCAGTTGGAAGAGCATGAGATTTTTGATTTTGGTGTCCTGAGTTCAAGCCTTATAGTGGGTATAGAGATTACTTAAATAAATTTTAAAAATCTTTAAAAAATTTTTTTGAAAGCATGAATTTTGGAGTTGGAAATGCCTGTACTGGGACGCCTGGGTGGCTCAGTGGTTGAGCGCCTGCCTGCCTTCAGCCCAGGGCGTGATCCCGGGTTCTGGGATCGAGTCCCCCATGAGGCTCCCTGCGGGGAGCCTGCTTCTCCCTCCGCCTGTGTCTCTGCCTCTCTCTCTCTGTGTCTCTCATGAGTAAATAAATAAAATCTTAAAAAAAAAAAAAAAAAAAGAAATGCCTGTACTCTGATAATCACATTGAGGTTTCAAGCAAATTCTTTAATCTCTCCAAGCCTAATTTTACCCACCCAGCAATTTGAGGATAATAACAATACTTTATATTACTGTGAGAAGTAAATGAGGGACGCCTGGGTGGCTCAGTGGTTGAGCGTCTGCCTTCGGCTCAGGTCATGATCCTGGAGTCCAGGGGTCAATTCCCATATCGGGCTCCCTGCATGGAGCCTGCTTCTCTCTGCCTCTCTCTCTGTGTCTCTCATGAATAAATAAATAAAATCTTAAAAGAGAGAGAGAGAGAGAGAGAGAGAGAGAGAGAAAAGTAAATGAGTTAAAAGCCAGATATGTATGTTTAATTCAGTGAATCATCGCCTGAGATATAGTAAGCACTATCGAGTGGCACATCTAATATTATTATTAAATAAATAATTAAATATATTAAAGTATTAAATTGTTGTTAACTAATATATAAACTTATTGAAAAGAATTGCATTTTATGTTTTGTCTTTTTTTTTAATATTTTATTTATTTATTCATGAAAGACACAGAGAGAGAGAGGCAGAGACACAGGCAGAGGGAGAAGCAGGCTCCATGCACCGGGAGCCCGATGTGGGACTCCATCCGGGGTCTCCAGGATTGCGCCCTGGGCCTAAGGCAGGCGCTAAACCGCTGAGCCCCCCGGGCTGCCCTGTTTTGTCTTTTGTATACATACCTTGAGGTGTCTAGTTCTGAGTATAGATACTGTCACTATCAACAAATACTTATAGAGTATTTGCCAAATTGCTAAGTTTGAAGGACAGCAAGATAGCTAAGTTGTGATCTTTTACCTTTGGGCATTCACAGTCTAATGGTGCAGACACATGTATAAACCGGTAAGTGAATATGGACAGTGATGTGAGAATAGATAAATTCGTTTTGGGGGTAACAAAGGAAAAGGAGGAACTGTCTCAAGGAAGGCCTCGGAGAGGAGGTACACTTTCAACTAGTCTTGAAAGATGAAAAAATCTGAATTTTCCAGGAAGGAAAATGGAAGACAACATTCTAAGCAGAGGAAGCAATATCTATAAATGCATCGTTGTGGGGGGAAAACCTGTAAGATTTGACCAGTTACAGTGTATGGGAATCCCAATGTCGTTAAGAGGGGTTTGGGTGGAGAGGAGGTTTCCTGAAGTTTCCTGATACAGCAGAGCAGGTCTTGGTGAGGAGGCTCAGGGTCCACTCCCTGCCTAGAGTCGAGTTGCCCATCAAAGTTCCTGGGTAGGTCGGTCCCTCCAAGTGCACTGGGGTAAACTCGGATGACCTATGCTGGGAAACCTTAGCAGGGCTTTGATGAGCTTCTTCCAGTCTCTAGGAGTGACCATGTTGGCCAGAGCTGACAAGGGGGCTCTCCTCACTGTGGCGAGCTGGGCCCCACCTCTGTGTAGCATAGAGACACCTATAGAGGTTGTCTAATTTTCTTTCTTTTTTTTTTAATATTTTATTTATTTACTCATGAGAGACATACACAGAGAGAGACAGAGAGAGAGAAGCAGAGACACAGGCAGAGGGAGAAGCAGGCTCCATGCAGGGAGCCTGACGCGGGACTCGTTCCCGGGTCTCCAGGATCATGACCTGGGCCGAAGGCGGCGCCAAACTGCTGAGCCACCGAGGTATCCCAAAGGTTGTCTAATTTTCTAAGTGCCTCTGGGCCCCTTCCCAAATTCTCGTGTGTGTAAACCTTCTTCCAAAAAGCCCATGTCTACACCAGGGCCTCACACACTCCCTGTCGGCTATCCTTGTCCGGTTCTCTCTGGCTGCAGCTGAAACCACGCTCATGAACTGGTTGCTGCTCCGCTGGCAATGTTTTCCCCAAAGAGATCACTTGGCAGAGAATGAGACACCCACAAGAAGGAAGGTGCCGATCTCCTGACCTCATCTTCCCCCAACTATCAGCTTTCCTTCTCCAGAGTGAAGAGACAGAGATCCATATAGAGGATTGGTGGAGAGCCAGCAGCTCAGTTACCCAGGCGAGAAATGAAAAGCAGGCTTCATTGTTTCTTACTCTCTGGTGGGAGGAGAGGTGGAAAGAAGAAATAAGGAAAGACCAAGGGTTGGCATAGAAAAGAAAGTTGGAACAATTTAATCCAGATGAAATCCTCCGAAATGTCCCAAGGACCTTAACTTCTGTTCACCATTTCTTCTCACACCCTACGCCACTCCTCCCATCCAATTACCCCTTTTCCTTCAAGGACCCTAAACTATTGATGCTATTTTGTTATTTTATTCTTTAAATGATCCATCCACTCCCCTTCATATCCAGAACTATAAATTTGCAAATACTGTTAACTTCCTTGCCCCTTTCCCCCTCCATTATATTTTCCTGAGGGGAAAAAAAAATCAATTCTGGGGCATCTGGCTGGCTCAGTTGGTAGAGCATGTGATTATTGATCTTGGGGTTGTTGGTTTAAGCCCTTGTTGGGTGTAGAGATTGCTTAAGGAAACTTAAAAAAAAATCAATTCTGGTTAAATCCAACAATTTAGCTTCTCCACATCTATACCTGGGCAGCTAAATCTTGCTAGAGAAAAAGTCTCAGATTCTTGCTGACTAATATCACTTTAAATGCATGCCCCCCAAATTCATCACTGCCTAGTACTACATTTCCCTGGTAAGTTCTCATTTCTACTCTCCTCAATAATCGCTTCACCATTTCTCTCTTCTGAAATCTCCAACACCCCTTCCACTTCCCTCTCAGCAGATGACCTCGCCTCATATTTCTTTCTTTCTTTCTTTCTTTTTAAGATTTTATTTATTTGGGACGCCTGGGGGGGTCAGCGGTTGAGCGTCTGCCTTTGGCTCAGGGCGTGATCCTGGGGTCCTGGGATTGAGTCCCACGTCCGGCTCCCTGCATGGAGCCTGCTTCTCCCTCTGCCTGTGTCTCTGCCTCTCTCTCTCATAAATAAATAAAGTATTAAAAAAAAAAAGAGTATCTCTGCTCCTAACTAAGGCCATTCCCTGTCAGCTCTGAAAGCATAGCTGACATTCAGTTCTGCACCACACACAGCAAGGCTGCTCTCTGCACAGCTGACTATGTGGACCCAGTCGTGAGGAGGAGGCTAATTCAGGGGTGGTGGTGGTGGTGCTGAACTGCAAAATAGCAGCCCTGAGAGTTCATCCAGGTAGAAGTCCCACCCCATTCTCTTGGATGCAAGCGCAGCTATATAATCCCAGAAAGCTTCCTCTTTGTGGTCTTAAATGTCATCATAGTCATGGGTGGTTGGGGAGACACTTCCCACACTTCAGAGACAAAGCCAGACTGCTGTTGGGGCAGAAAGATGCGACCTTCTCTTGTCTCCCCAGGACCTGCCTCACTGTCCGAAAGTGCCCCTACGGAGCACTCAAGATTGAGGTGTCCTTACTTGTCATCTTGTGGAGGGGATGTGCCCACATCTCCAGGTCATCAGCTACAGCTGCTGTCCCCCTCCTGTCTGCAAATCCCACTGTTTGTGCTGTTTCCCATTCTGTAGGAACAATCAGTGATTGCTGTAGCAAGAGGCAGAGCAAGCCCTGGGCTGGGAGCTGGAACATTCAGCACCTAATCTACGTGAGCCATGTGTGGCCCTAGGGGACCTGAAGCACTTTCTAGGTTTTCTTCCACTCTTAAAATGGAAAAACAAAACAACACCCCCCCCCCCACTACCTCTCTGACTATGTGAAATAAGTAAGGCTCCTTCCGTGCCTGGGTTGATGTGAGAGTGACAAGAGACAGAAACACGGTTGAGTTTTCTTCTTTAGGAGGATCTGAGGCTCAGCTTGAATGCCCAGAAGTTGATTTTGTCAAATTAATTCATCTTAGGAGAACTCATTTATGCTGACCAAACTCAAAAGAGCATGAAATATAAGCTATATGGTTGATTTAATGTTCCACATATAACTTACGGTGGCCTAGACAATCCTATCGACCAACCAAAACACTTGACAATTTTGGAAGTCAAATATTACAAATAGAAGGCTACTCAGTGAACAAGCGAGAATTAGTTGGATGATTTTATTTATTTTATTTTATTTTATTTTATTTAATTATTTTTTAGTTAGATGATTTTAATGGCTAATAGAACTACATCCATCTTCTTTATAAATAAACAAAGATGATACTTACGTAGGCCAAACAAGGAGTCTTCTTCTCTAAAGGTCACTGGGGAGAGGCTGGCAAGCTAGTTTTGGTTGGCTGGGGAGGGGGAATTCTATTCAGATGATCTCCCCTTTTTGTGAACACAAGGTACAATTCAATTGATTGGGTCTCAGCTCCAGCCAAGTTAATATAATTGATTCTGTTTATGTTCACTTCAGCCATTTTATCATAATTGATTAGGTTAGAGTTTGATTGTGTTAGGGCTCCAGCCATTCTACTTTAAGTGATTAGGCTGCTAGGGCTTCAGGAATATTGATAGAATTATGCTTTCCTGAAACTACACCAGGTCATTGGCTACTTTTACAGATGGCTAATTTTATCCATTACACTTTGACTTTTCCTAATTTCGGTCACTTGTGGTACATCATCTTTTGGGGGTACTTTGCCATTATTACTATTCTGTGTCCACTGCAACGTGAAGAACTACAATGGCTTCCTAGTTGGTCTTTCTGCCCTGCATTGCTCTGGGAATCCTTCCTATACACACGGTTTTCAAATTAATTATCTTAAAATTTCTTCCATACAACCTACAAAATAGGAGAAAATAATTGCGACTCATATGTCTGATAATGGCCTAGTATCTAGAGTATATAAGAACTCTTAGAGGTCAACAACAAAAAGACCAACAGTCCAATTTAAAAAGTGGGTAAATGGGGATCCCTGGGTGGCTCAGCGGTTTAGCGCCTGCCTTCACCCCAGGGCGTGATCCTGGAGTCCCGGGATCGAGTCCCCATCAGGCTCCCTGCATGGAGCCTGCTTCTCCCTCTGCCTGTGTCTCTGCCTCTCTGTCTCTGTGTGTGTGTGTCTCTCATGAATAAATAAATTAAATCTTTAAAAAAAATAAAAAAATAAAAAAATGGGTAAATGGGGGCTTGGGTGGCTCAGTGGTTTAGTACCACCTTCAGCCCAGGGTGTGATCCTGGAGACCTGGAATCGAGTCCCACGTCGGGCTCCCTGCAGGGAGCCTGCTTCTCCCTCTGCCTGTGTCTCTACTTCTCTCTCTGTGTGTCTCTCATGAATAAATAAATAAAATCTTTAAAAAGAATGGGTAAATGACTTGAATAGAAATTTCTCCAAAAAAGATTTACAAATGGCCAACAAGTACATAAAAAGATGCTCAGATCATTAGTCATTAAGGAAATGCAAATCAAAACCACAATGAAACACCACTTCACATTAACTAGGATGGTCATTTAAAAAAAAAGGCAAACAACAAATGTTAGTTATAATGTGGAGAAATTAGAACCCCTGTACTTTGGAAAGTACTTCGGTACAGCTGCTGTGGAAAATAGCTTGGCGCGTCCTCAAAAAGTCACACATACTATTAACATATGACCTAGCAATTCCACTCCTAGGCATTTAAGCAAAAGAACTGAAAACAGGTACTCAAATGTTTGTTACATGACATGAATGTGCATAGCAGTACTATTCTTTTTTTCTTAAAGATTTTGTTTGTTTATTCATGAGAGACACAGAGAGGCAGAGACACAGGCAGAGGGAGAAGCAGGCTCCCTGCAGGGGGCCCGACGACGTGGACTCGATCCAAGGACTCCGGGATCCAAGCGCTGAGCCACCGGGCTTCCCTAGCGGTACTATTCTATATACAAGGGCCAGAAGGTGGAAACAACCCAGATGTTCCTCCACTGAATGGATACACGAAACAGGGCACAGTAAGCAATGGATCATTACACGGCCATGAAAAGAAATGAAATACTGATACTTGCTGAGAAATGTATGCATCTTGAAAATGTTAAGTGAAAGGAGCCAGATACAGAAGGTCACGTTTTAGGACGCCCGGGTGGCTCAGTGGTGGAGCTTCTGTCTTCTGCTCAGGGCGTGATCCCAGGGTCCCAGGATCGAGTCCCGCTCCTTGCAGGGAGCCTGCATCTCCATCTGCCTGTGTCTCTGCCTCTCTCTGCGTCTCTCATGAATAAATAAAATCTTAAAAATAAAGTCACATATGGTATGACTCCATTTATCTGAAATATCCATAGAGATAGAAAGCAAATTAGTGGTTGCCCGGGGCTGGAGGGAGAGGAAAATTGGGAGCAACTGCTTTTGGGGCGCCACATATTTTAGGGGTGGCAACGAAAATGTTTTGGACCTAGATAGAAGTGGTTGCACAACGTCGTGAATGTACTTAATACCACTGAATTGTACGCTTTAAAATGGCTAAGGGCACCTGGGGGCTCAGCTGGTTAAGCATCTGCCTTTGGCTCAAGTCATGAGCCCAGGGTCCTGGGATCAAGAGGAGCATTCGGCTCCCTGCTCAGGGAGCGGTCGGCTTCTCCCTCTCCTGCCTGCCCTCTGCCCTGCTCATGCTCTCTCTCTGAAATAAACACGATCTTAAAAAAATAATAAAATGGCTAATTTTTTGGTATATGATATTGCTCCAGTTAAAAAAAAAATTGCCTCCATAATCTCATGCCTCTGCTCAGAAGTGTTCAACGGGTTCCAACTTTGTATGAGGTAATGAATAACAATGGTAGAACATTTAACAGTTTTTACATATTTTTATTATGTCATTTAATCTTACACATTTATCCTCATTTTGATGTTCACCTTTTTCTTTATTAGTTTTTAATTATAAACACATGCTTGTTGTAACAAAGTCAAATATACTGACATACATAAAGGAAAACTATTTAATAATCCACTCTTTCCATCTCACCCTTTAGGGTAACATATATATATTTAGATTTTTTCTTTTTTTTAAAGAATATAGCTTTCTTTATGTATGTATGTATGTATGTAATCTCTGCACCCAAGATGGGGCTCGAACTCATGAGCCAGAGATCAAGAGTCACATGCTCTACTAACTGAGCCAGCCAGGTGCCCTATATGGTGCCCCCATATTCATACTTTTCTTCCACATTTCCCCTTATATGCTTTCTCTCTTTTTTTAAACTTAATTTTTAATTTTTTATATATATTTTTAAAGGTTTTATTTATTTGAGAGGAAAAAAAGACCATGAGCCAGGGAGAAGGGCAGAGGGAGAAGCCAGGGAGCCCGATGTGGGGCTCAGCTCAATCCCAGGACCTGAGCTTAGGTAGATGCTTAACCAACTGAGCCACCTGGGCTGCCCGTTTTTTTTCTTTCTTTTAAGATTTTATTTTTAAGTAATCTCTATATCCAACATACACTTTACAACACCAAGATCAAGAGTCACATGCTCTAGGACCAAACCAGTCAGTCATCCCCTCTTCTATGTTCTCTTTGCCTAGAGTGCTCTTCCCCCAGATATCTACATCATTTATTCTCTTACTCCTTTCAGATCTTTTATTAAATATCCCCTTTTGGGGATCCCTGGGTGGCTCAGTGGTTTAGTGCCTGCCTTTGGCCCAGGGCTTGATCCTGGAATCCCGGGAGGGAGTCCCACGTCGGGATCCCTGCATGGAGCCTGCTTCTCCCTCTGCCTGTGTCTCTGCCTCTCTCTCTCTCTCTCATAAATAAATAAATAAATAAATAAATAAATAAATAAATAAATAAAATTTATAAATAAATAAATAAATATCCCCTTTTTAGTAAGGTCTTCCTTGATCACCCTACTGAATTTCCTCTCTGTCCCTCACTTCTCCCCAAGATGAATGGTATCACTTCAAATTGTGCAACATACCAGAATTGCCCCCAGTGTCTTCAATTTTAATTTTCTCCCTAACAATTTAATTTTCTCCCTACCTAAACTCCTATATAGTTTATTTGTTCCTTTAGTTATTATCTGCTCCTGCTCTCCAACTAGAAGGCAAGTTCCGTGAGGGTAGGGAGACTTACCTGTTTTGTTCATTGCTATATAACCGGTGCTTAGAGTGGCTGACCCACAGGTGGAATTCAATACATATTTGTTGAGTAGAATAGAAACATTTACAAATATAGTTATTCATAATTAGAGTCTTACATTGTTTTAAATCTTAAAAATGCAGGGGCGCCTGAGTGGCTCAGTTGGTTAAGCGTCCAACTCTTTGGTTCAGGTCATGATCTCAGGGTTGCGTCCAGCTCCGTGCTGGGCGTGTAGCCTGCTGGGATCCTCTCTCTCTCCCCCTCTCTCTCCCTCTGCCCTTCACTCCCTCTTAAATAAATAAAATGCGATCATACCTCATAAATTCCTCTGTAATGTAATTTTTCACTTAACATGCCACTCTACTACTTCTCCAGGTTAATATATATAGCTAGAACATACTTTTTCTTTAGTTGCAAGTTATTCCCCAATCTGGATGTACAGTAATTTATTTAACTATTCCCTTACTTATACACAATATTATTTTTTGTCATTGTAAACAATGTTGCAATAAGCATTCTTGTATTATCATTATGTACCGGGTTATGTGTTTATTTCTCTAGGTGAGGATGTACTTACATTTAATTTTACAGGATAGGGATCCCTGGGTGGCACAGTGGTTTAGCGCCTGCCTTTGGCCCAGGGCGCGATCCTGGAGACCCGGGATCGAATCCCACGTCGGGCTCCCAGTGCATGGAGCCTGCTTCTCCCTCTGCCTATGTCTCTGCCTCTCTCTCTCTGACTATCATAAATAAATAAAAATTTTAAAAAAATAATTTTACAGGATATTGCTGTAATACTTTCCAAGAGACTGTAACAGTTCCATCTCCCACAATCATCTGGTCCCACTACAGCAGCTACCTAAGCTTGCATTCAAGGCATTTCCCAATCTGGCCACAAAGTACTTTTCCAGTTTTATCTCCATCCTCTTCTGTATTTCTTTATTTGAATCCTTTGTGCCATCAAGTCAATCCCTCAAACATTTCTTACGCAACCATGAGGACATTTTTGCTTTGCTGCATGAAATAAGCCAGACACAAAAGGACAGATATTATAGAATTCTACTTATAGAAGGTACTGGAATAGTCAAATTCATCCAGATAGAAAGTACAATAGTGGTTACCAAAGTCTGCTGGAGGGAAGAGGAGAGTGGGGAGTTATTGTTTAATGGGTACAGAGTTTCAGTTTCGGATGATGAAAAAGTTGTGTAGACTGATAGTGGGTGATGGTTGCACAACAACGTCAATGTAATGTCACAGACTGTACACATAAAAATGGTAAGATGTTTGTTATGTATAAAATAAATTATTTTACTTTAAAATTAAAAAGTAAAAATCTCTTACACATTCAGACCCCCGTACTTTCATTCTAACCGAACTCTACCTGGCATTTCATCAGTGCGTGAATGAGTTAACGCCTAACTCAACACCTCCTCTTCTCCCAGACCTGGACGACCCCATGCCCCAATCTTGAGGGATCACTCCCTTTTCAGTATCTGTGCTCCTTATTAGTCTTTTCATCCTAAGCTTCCCTTTGACACTGTTCATTCCTCTTTGTAATTTTTTAAAATTTTTTATTTATTTATGATAGTCACACACACACACACAGAGAGAGAGAGAGAGAGAGAGGCAGAGACATAGGCAGAGGGAGAAGCAGGCTCCATGCACCGGGAGCCCGACGTGGGACTCGATCCTGGGTCTCCAGGATCGCGCCCTGGGCCAAAGGCAGGCGCCAAACCGCTGCGCCACCCAGGGATCCCTCCTCTTTGTACCTTGCATTTTCACAAATGTTCATTCCATTCAGTAACTACTGTTTGAGTGTTCCCATTTGAGGGCTAGGGGCCGAAGAAACAAAATGAATGGGACATAGATGGCAAGTCTAGTGGGTTAGGTCTATGTGGTACAACATGGCTCTAAATAGAGTCAACGATGGTAACGAAGGGGAAAGCATTCAACTCCACCTGTGGACATCAGAGAAGGCTTCATGAGAATAAGTGGCTTTTGTCCTTTAAAAAATAGCTTATTTTTTTCCTTTTAAAATAGCACTCGCACATTTTGGAACACCCAGAAAATATAGAAACACTGAGAAAAATCCTAGCACTTCAAACAAAACAAAACAAAACAAAACACTGGTTACATTTTGGTATATTCTTTCTAGGCTTTTTCTCCATTTTTTCCCCACATATATGTATTTTTAAGATTTAATTTTTAAGAAATCTCTATATCCAACGTGGGGCTAGAACTTACAACCCCAAGATCAAGAGTCAGACTCCACTGACTGAGCCAGCCAGGTGCCCCCCCCGCATACATTTTAAATAAATTGTAATCATATATGCATGGTTTTATATTATCTGTGTGTATATATATATGGGGAGGAGTGAGGCACGTATGCATTTCCCATTTGATCGATTCTTTTAGGATTTCTACAAATATTTATGTATTTGAGAGAGGGGGGCAGAGGGAAACAATCTAGAGCAGACTCCTTGATGAGCGGGGACCCCCATGCGGGGGTTCAACCTCAGGACCCTCAGTTCATGACCTGAGCCAAAATCAAGAGTCAGACCGTCAACCGACTGAGCCACCCGGTGTCTCCATTTGATCAATTCTTTATTCATGAGAGACATAGAGAGAGAGAGGCAGAGATGTAGGCAGAGGGAGAAGCAAGCTCCACACAGGGAGCCCCATGTGGGACTCGACCCCAGGACCCCGAGGTCACGCCCTGAGCCAAAGGCAGAGGCTCGGGTAGCCCAGGTGGCTCAGCAGCTTAGTGCCGCCTTTGCCCAGGGCCTGATCCTGGAGGCCGGGGATCGAGTCTCATGTCGGGCTCCCTGCATAGAGCCTGCTTCTCCCTCTGCCTGTTTCTCTGCCTCTCTCTCTCTGTGTCTCTCATGAATAAATGAATAAAATCTTAAAAAAAAAAAAGACAAAAAAAAAAAAAAAAGGCAGATGCTCAACCACTGAGCCCCCCAGGCATTCCCATTTGATCAATTCTTAAAGGTTTTCCAGGTGAAGGGGAGGTGGAAGATAAGACTTTAACTTTATTTTTTTTTTTTTTAATTTTTATTTATTTATGATAGTCTCACAGAGAGAGAGAGAGAGAGGCAGAGACACAGGCAGAGAGAGAGGCAGGCTCCATGCACCGGGAGCCCGACGTGGGATTCGATCCCGGGTCTCCAGGATCGCGCCCTGGGCCAAAGGCAGGTGCCAAACCGCTGCGCCACCCAGGGATCCCAAGACTTTAACTTTAGATAGGGCTAGTCTGATTTAAAAAAATTTTTTTTTTTATTTTTAGGAAATGTCTATCACAAATATGGGGCTCAAAATTATGACCCTGAGATCAAGAGCGAGAGGCTCTAAACTGAGGCAGCCAGGTGCTCCAGAGGCTCCTGCTTATTAAATCCAAGTCACAATAAGAAATAATGTTTCGGTACAGCCAGTTTTCTTCCCCCTACAGCACAGTCACCTACAGGCCAGAGAGCTCAGATTGAGGCATTTTCTGCAACAATACCTGACTGCTAAAATTTGTTAGTTATTCTATCAGAGAAAGAGAACACCCCCTGCCCCACCCCTCACACATTTTTCCTCTTCGTGGTCCGCATGGAACATCTGGCTCTGGTGTAGAGTACTTCAGGTAGGAATGGAACACACAAGAGGCTGGACCACAAGTTAGAAGAGTGGATTTTGGGGAAGAACCAGACCTCCTATGCTTGAATGTATGGCTGCCAATTGTTGTATAGCCTTAAGTAGATCATTTAACTGCAGTGAGCTCTACTTTCCTCATCTATAAAGTGGGAGTAATAACCATCTACTTCGTAAATGTCTTCCAGAAATGTTCAATAATGGGCCCTGGGGTGGCAGGCAGCTGGGGGTGAGGGGGCGGCCCTGGAGTAGGGGCTGTGGCTGGGCATGGGGGCCTGGCGAGGTAGCTGTAGATGGCTGTGGTGGCTGTAGGGCTGGTGAGAAACTAACATTCCTGTGGAAGTAAATTCAAATTTAATAAGAACATAACGGTTGGAGAAAACCTATGGTGGCTGTGAAGGCTCTGCCACCATGTATATCAAATTGGTATCTTCTGATGGTCATGAATTTATTGTAAAAAGAGAACATGCACTAACGTTGGGAACAAGAAAAGCCATGTTGAGTGGCCCAGGTCAGCTTGCAGAGAACAAAACTAATGAGGGGCGGGAATCCCTGGATGGCTCAGTGGTTTAGTGCCTGACTTTGGCTCAGGGCGTGATCCTGGAGATCCTGGATCGAGTCCAATGTCGGGCTCCCTGCATGGAGCCTGCTTCTCCCTCTGCCTGGGTCTCTGCCTCTCTGTGTCTGTGTGGGTCTCTCATGAATAAATAAATAAAATCTTAAAAAAAAAAAAAACAACTAATGAGGGAACCTGGGTGGTTCAGTTGATTAAACCTCTGACTCTTTTTTTTTTTTTTTTAAAGATTTTATTTATTTATTCATGATAGTCACAGAGAGAGAGAGAGGCAGAGACACAGGCAGAGGGAGAAGCAGGCTCCATGCACCGGGAGCCCGACGTGGGATTCGATCCCGGGTCTCCAGGATCGCGCCCCGGGCCAAAGGCAGGCGCCAAACCGCTGCGCCACCCAGGGATCCCAAACCTCTGACTCTTGATCTCAGCTCAGGTCCTGATCTCAGGGTTGTGAGTTCAAGCCCTGTGTTGGGCTCTACTCTGGGCCTGGAGCCTATTTTAAAAAGAGAAAAGAAAGAAAGAAAAAAAGTAATGGAGTCAGTTTTAGACAGATCCCTTAAAAAAATAAAAATAAATAAGTAAAAAATAAATAAAAAATAGAGAGATCCCTTCATGTGTGCTATCAAAAGCATGCACGTATTTTACCTACAAGTTTTGCTACACTAACAGCTCCACAGTGATTCCTGAATTCCCAATTGCACCTGAAACTGCACTGGAGCTGCTGATGACTACGACCTTTCTAGATCGTTAAATAAAATAAATTATAAGGAGATCCCTGGGTGGCTCAGCGGTTTGGCGCCTGCCTTTGGCCCAGGGTGTGATCCTGGAGACCCGGGATCCAGTCCCACATGGGGCTCCCTGCATGGAGCCTACTTCTCCCTCTGTGTCTCTGCCTCTCTCTCTCTGTGTCTCTCTCATGAATAAATAAATAAAATCTTTAAAAAAATAAATTATAATAGACTATTAACTTTTTTTAGTATTTAAAAAATAAATAAAAATATTAAGCAACCCATTCAAAGATTTAGCATGTACCTGGCACAGAGCAGATTGTCATTAAATGTTAGCTTTATCATTAAGCTGCCAAGCCAAGGACAACCTTGACACAATGCTAAATGTCTGAATAACTTCCCATTCAGAACAAATAAAGGCTGAGCCTTTACTTCCTCCAAATACAAGGCTTGTCACCTGGGACTTTACCAGAAAATCATATACCTTCCTTCATACCAGTTAACTCTTTGGTTTGGTTTGTATTGTTCTATACTCCTCTCTAAGGCCCTCTGACTCTACTCTGAAATCATTAAAAAAAAACAAAAAAGGGATCCCTGGGTGGCGCAGCGGTTTAGCGCCTGCCTTTGGCCCAGGGCGCGATCCTGGAGACCCAGGATTGAATCCCACGTCAGGCTCCCGGTGCATGGAGCCTGCTTCTCCCTCTGCCTGTGTCTCTGCCTCTCTCTCTCTCTCTGTGACTATCATAAAAAAATAAAAATAAAAAATAAAAAATAAAAAATAAAAAAAAAACAAAACAAAAAAAACAAAACAAAAAGAACTCCTGGGTAGGTTTGGATGCTCTTCTTGGAGAGTTCTGAAGATGCAATTGTCAGAAATGGGGGAGAAAAAAAAAAAAAAAACCCTTTACAGACAATATATGGCAAAGAGGTGTCCCTGACCTAAGAGGAGTTTTGGGACCAACAAACCTGGGGGGATGGGGAGATTAGGGGAAAGCTAAACTTCATTAAAAAAAAAAAAAAAAAAAAAAAAAACCTTCCATATTGTGAAATCCCTGCATTCTGTAAACTTCTCTTTTCTCGTTTTGCAACAGCTCGTCCCTACTGGAAAACCGCAGACCCTGTTCCCTACACCCTCCCTCGTCCTGGACCCTCTGCTCCTTTGTCTCCTACTCTCTCTAGCCTCCAAGCTCTAACAAACTACATTCCTTCCGTTTCACGTCTGGTTAAAGAAAATCTGCTTTTATTATTATTATTTTTTTTTAAAGATTTTATTTATTTATTCATGAGAGACCCAGAGAGAGGCAGAGACCCAGGCGGAGGGAGAAGCAGGCTCCGTGCAGGGACCTGATGCGGGCCTCGATCTCGTGACCCGGGGTCACGCCCTGGGCCGAGGGCAGGTGCTCACTCGCTGAGCCCTCCCCCCCCCCCCCCGCCCCCGCGACCCCTGAAAATCTGCTTTCGGAAGCCCCGTGGCTTCCCGTCCTTCCCGGGCCCCCAGCGGGTTCTCGCAGCGATGCTCGGGGCCGCCGGGGGTCAGGAGCCGCGCGCCGAGCGCCAAGGAGACACAGCGCCCCCTAAAGGCAGCGCGATCAAAGTGGCGGAATCAGGCCGCCGACACCACGTGCTCCCCGCTCTGCCAATCGAAAATTCACAATCGCTTCCTCCGCTCCCCATGGAAACAACCCCGCCCCCTGACCCTCCCGCCCCCTCCAGCCGTGACGTTGTGGCGTTCTACTGAGTGTTTAGACTGGCAGTCAAACGCCCGCGCCTTCTGGTTGGACAGTCCGCTTCCGCTCAGCAAGCGAGCGCTCTGATTGGCCAGCGGGCCGAGCGCCGGTAGGACACCATCCAATAGTCCTCGCCATGGGCGGGGCCTAGCGGGGAAGCAGGGCCAATCAGCGGCGGCGTTGCTTTTGCGGCTCCACGTCGGCACCAGCTGCGGGGCAAGATGGAGGCGCTGATCTTGGTAGGAGCCGGAGGGGCGGCCGAGCGGCTGCGGCGTCCACGGGGGCCGGGAGCTGGGGTTCGCCCGCGGCGGGCGGGGGTCGCCAGGGCACCTCCGGGTGGCCCTCGGGGACCGACGCTTCCGCCGGCCCGCGGGCTGAGCGCGCGGCCTAGTCCAGGGGCCGTAGGCGCTGAGGCCGCGGGGGGCGGTGGGAGCCCTTCCGGGAGGGCGAGCCCGTGGGAAGTCGAGGGCCGCGGGCGCCGTCCACGCGCGGGGCCGCAGCCTCTCGGGGCGCGCCCCCTCGGCGTTCTGGGCGGCGGCCCTGCGCGCGGGCCCCGCCTCTGGGGCCCTCGGGGTCGCCACGCTCGGCCTCCGTGGCGGATTACGTCACAGCCCCCGAGACGCCTCCCTGTGACGTCATCCCCCGCCGGCCCCGCGGTGTCGGTGTGTCGTCACGGGCGCGTCCCACCGCAGCTCTGGAATGCCTGGTGCGCCCCGCGCGGCCTGGGGGCGTGACCCCGGAGCCCTCCTTCTGTTCTCCGCTTTTGGGGTGTTTTTGTTTTGTTTTGTTTGTTTTGTTTGTTTTCCGCCCCCACCAAGAGTTCAGGAGCCCCCGGGGCAGGGTGCGCGGTGCTCACGCGCCCTCCGCGTACGGGACGGTCTCGGGGGCTAAAGGGGCGCGGGCGTTCCTCGCCCCTAGGATCCCTTCTGCTTCTTAGAACCAATAAAATACCGTTGCGTCTTCCTGAGAACTGGGCCGGAGGATTCCTGCGGGGGCTCCGCGTCACGACCCGGACGTCATGCCCTGGCTCCTCTTGAGGCCGCGGGCGCCTTCCTTCCGCCCTTAGGATTTGGGGTGAGCGCCGGGTGCTCCCGTGATGGAGCCGAATTCCAGCCGCTTCCCAGAGACGGTGTCTCCCGTGTCTGTTCCTTCAGCCCCAGCACATGCACACGCCCGGAATGACGGGCTTTAGTTCTTCTCCCCAAAAAGGGCAACGATAGGGATAACTCCTTCTGACTGTACGGATCGGTCAGGCTTGAAATCTGAGTCTTGCAAAATTCTTAGATTTAACTTTTTTTTTTTTTTTTTTTAAGTAATCTCCACACCCAGTGTGGGGCTCAAACTTGTGACTTGCAGGTCAAGAGTCGCGGGCTCCACCAACGGAGCCCAGGCAGTCCCTGAGTAGTTTTTAAATAAGATATTTTTTGCACCAGTTAGCCAGTATCCACTTTTTTAAAGATTTTATCTATTTATTCATGAGAGAGACAGAGGCAGAGACACAGGCAGAGGGAGAAGCAGGCTCCATGCAGGAGCCTGATAGGGGGACTCGATCCCGGGTCTCCAGGATCACACCCTGGGCCCAGGGCGGGTGCTCAACCGCTGAGCCACCCGGGCGTCCCCGAGCCAGTGTTGTTTACACACAGTAGGATATACTCCAGGGAGTTGATTTCTTCGGAAATCTTTAGAAAAATTTAAAATGTGCTCCGTACATTTGTTTACAAGGGAGCCTGCTGAAAGGTACGAGAGTGAGGACAGGGTCCTGGGGAGCCCTCTTAACAAGGGATCGGTGTGTAGTGGTGAGTGGAAGGAGGTATGTGTGAAAGCCTCACGTTTTCCCTTACCTGGGTTTTCAGCCTCCACTTCCTCCGTGAAGTCTGCAATCTGCTGCTTCCTTAGATCCGTTTTGATCTGTACCTACGATGCCGCTTTACAGATCCCTTCGAACCTCATCAAGCATCCCAGAACTTTGGTTCTAAAACCACACTGATGCTTCGTCATGAGAAATCTACGTAATGGGGTTAGGGGAAACCGAATTACAGGGGAAAGGGATTGCTCAGGGAAGCACGTGTCAAAACTGGGATTAAATTTTTTTTTTTTTTTTTTTTTTTTTTTTTTTTAAATTTTTATTTATTTATGATAGTCACAGAGAGAGAGAGAGAGAGGCAGAGACATAGGCAGAGGGAGAAGCAGGCTCCATGCACCGGGAGCCCGATGTGGGATTCGATCCCGGGTCTCCAGGATCGCGCCCTGGGCCAAAGGCAGGCGCCAAACCGCTGCGCCACCCAGGGATCCCATGGGATTAAATTTTGATTCCTCATCCTCCCAGACTGTCTGTCTGTCTCTCTCATGTTACTGTAGGTGTTCTCATCGTGGACTTTCTACCTCTTTAGTATGCAGAATCATACTTTTAAACGTCAGTTACGTAAAGCTTTTGTTGGGGACAAAGTACTAATAGGTATCAACACGTGTGCTGGTCTTCAGAGGTCTTGTGATAATAAGCCAGTATTTTCCTTCCTCTGGGTTAGCCTCTCTCCAAGACTTTTTTTTTTTTTTTTTTTGGCTCTTTACAATCTCATTATAATTTTGGCCTCCAATTAATAATTTATAGATCTTTCTCACTGTTCCAGCCTTTTCTCAACCAGAGTTCTAGGAGAGAATGAAGCCCTAAGGCATTCATTAATGTAATGAATCAACTTCTCTGTATCCACAATGGTACTAGTTTGTACCATCCTTGGGAGAAGTTAGAAAAAAGTAGTCATTTAAATAGTTTTTAGGATTCGGTGCTTCAGATGAGGAACCTTAGTTGAAAATCAGGTGATACTTCCTAAATTTTTATTTCTCTTTACACTCACGAATTGGCCCAAGAAATTGAGCCCCATTGGACTCAGAATCACCCTCCTGCATTGGTCCTTTTAAACCTCACCCCCTCCTCTGTTTACCCAGCAGCATCTGATTACTTAAATTCCCATCTTCATTGTGAAAAGTATGAGGAATCCATGGATCTTACCTTAGGTCTCTCCTGAACTAGAGTTTACCGTAACGTGATAATATTTAACAAACCACTCAAACAGGGCAGACACCTTCTAAAGTTCTTGTCGGCTTCCTCCTTTCACATTTCTGTTTCCCGGTTTCTGGACCTCTGGGGAAATCTCATCAAAGTATATTCTTCTTTCCCCACCTCTGCGAGGCTCACAGCCATAGGATATTGAGAAGGGAAGGGAAATCTAGAGGGGGTCAAGAAGAAACATCTGCCGAAATTTGATCTGATTATGGGGATTTCTAATTACCAGTAGGTGCCCTTCATTTAGGTGCTTTACAGTGGGTCACGTTTCTTTCTTGAATTAGGTAACCTGGCCCTAGGTTTCAAGCAGATTTGTCTGATCTTTTCTCAGGTCCTCTGGTGGTCTCTAAGGAAAGAGACCCTTTCATCGCCTTCTCTTCCCAGTGCTTTATAGTGCTCCCAGCCTGCATCTTCGGACTCGGCTTCCTCTCTCCTGCTGTTTTCTGCTGGTTCTTCCTTTCTTCGCTGTGAATGGAGAGGGATCTCTGCGGGTCACCATTCTCCATTAATAACCAATGAAATCTTAAAGATAATGACTTACCCCTTCCTCCTCTACCTTTTTTTTTTCTCCAATGAATTATTCTAGCAGTCTAGATCCTTAAATCTTTCCTCAGAGGTTTCATTTTTCCTCATCCTCTCTGGATTCACTTTGAGTGTTTTTCCAGTGTTTTTCAGACCAGACTTAGTTCTACCTTTTCTCTCTCTTTAGTAACATTTTTTTATTCTACAGTGGCCAAATCCCGAATTCTAAGCCTCATTCAAAAATCAGGGCATCCAGAGTGCACAAGAGGGTGCGTATATATGGAGGAGGAAACTATGCGGAATACATCAATGACTTAAAGGTTGATATTGCTCTGTGGCCTTCGCTTCCTGAATCATCTTAATGGGGCTTTTGTTAAATTCCTTTGGCACTAACAGTAGAGGTACTTGGCCTAAATGCCCCCTCCCCCTGCTCTGGGCAAAGGTATCAATTACATTAAGCCCCCAAAGCACTCCCATCTCGTTCCTGGCAGTCCCCTGTGCCCCTCTCCCAGCTGCGTCCTTGCCGGTGCCTGGCCCCTCCATTTCGTTAGAAGAAGCAATCTCCTCGTTCCTGCACTGTGGAGATATATTTCTCAGCGAGGGCGCAAGCAGTGCCAGCACTGCCCCCGGTGAGGTCCCTGGCAGCCATAAAAATTTTTATTGTGATTATGTTGGTGTCGGGGTGTCCATCTGGGTTATTGCACACCTAGTTTAATTGATTGAAGTTTAATTTATTGACACTTCAAATTAAATGATCAGAATAAACTGTGCTGTTACTCTGGCCGGCTTGTTTTAATGGTTGATTGCTGGAAGCAGACCTCGGCTTGAACTAAAACCCCCAAAGAGCAATTGACGCTGCTTCTAACTCTCTCCATGTCTTGCCCTCCAAGAAGACCTCGTTATAGATTTCCGACGTATTTATATATATTTTTTCCCTCTCCTTCACAGTGGTGGGAAAGAGTTGGTCCCTGGCAAGGTATAAATTATATCAGAGGTCTAGGGGAGCTGTCACACGGTCAAGAGAGGAGGAGGGGGTCTCCATGTGAAGAAAGCCAGGTCTTTGAGAAGCCAGGTCTTCCCTGTGAGGCAGAGGATGAATGCAATTATCCCGTTATTTGAGGGAGGCTAGTGGCAGATTTAGGGTCTTTTTCATCTAGATATTTGCTACTGTTTTTTACTCCACTGACCCGACTTGGTTAGAGTTAGGATACTGACAAGACGACTAGTTACGGAAAGGGGAAGTCGAGAAGCAGATAAAGGGTCGAACAGGAATAAGGAATCTGTGCCTGCCGATCCTCTTGTGCGGGAGTGATGAGGGGGACGGCGAGCAGAGGGCCCGCGGGCGGCTGACCCGCTGGGCCGGACGTGGAGGCCGTGCGCGTTAGGAGATGCCAGGCCTGGCAAAGGCCCTCTCACATCTGTCTTGCCTGATTCCCCACAGAAGAGGCTCTCTCTCAGGTCACATTATTAGAGAAGTTCTCTTATCCTTAGATTTCCTAGCTTTCGGGGTTTTTCTGGCGTTAGACCACGCCCATCGCTTCAGAAGTATTTTCTGCCCTGGAACTAAATCACAGGCTGCAGGTGAAGCACACGTCTCTCTGGCTGTTTCGTTTTCACACGGTCAAGGCAGATAGTCCCCACCTAGAGCCACAGCTTTGGGTCGCTCTGCCAACTTCCTTCAACTGCGTTTGTTATTTGTGGACGTCTCAGAGGGTGACAGACTGGGGCAGAGGGTAGCAGTTACCCCTCCGAGTGTGATTTGGAATTCTGGGTTGGTAGACGGTAAGGTGAGCACAGAGGCTGTCAGCTCGTTCTCAGACCAGCAGACGGGGGGCGGGGGGCACGGATAGCCTTAGACATGATCATAACCAGGACTCCGCAGAAGTCGATCTAGTTCCACTTGATTTTTCCCTTTACCGAATGGTATGTATGTATTTATTTATTTATTTATTTATTTATTTTTATTTAATTTATTTATTTATTTTTTTTTTTTTATGATAGTCACAGATAGAGAGAGAGGCACAGAGACACAGGCAGAGGGAGAAGCAGGCTCCATGCACCGGGAGCCCGATGTGGGATTCGATCCCGGGTCTCCAGGATCGCGCCCTGGGCCAAAGGCAGGCGCCAAACCGCTGCACCACCCAGGGATCCCCCGAATGGTATTTAAATGAGGGCGCTTGTGTTACAGACCTGGGAAGGCAGGAAGTTCCAGTGTTGCTGTCAGGCCCCGGGTGCGGGTACTTTGATTTCTGCTTGTTCACCTCCTCTTTCCAGTGCTGCGTTTCTGTAATTCTTTCACCTTCATAGTAGTTGGAGATTTTACTGTGTGGCCCCCGGGGAAAAATCCTGCAGATCGACTTTCTAAAGAAAAATTTTTTTTAATCAGTTCTTGGCCTAATGTGGGGCTCAGAGTCACAACCCTGACACTAAGAGTTGCCTGCTCAACCAGCTGAGCCAGCCAGGCTCCCGGCTTTTTGAATTTTAAGAGAGGATTTAAGATTTTGCATTCCTGGGCAGCCCGGGTCGCCCAGCAGTTTAGCGCCGCCTGCAGCCCAGGGCGAGATCCTGGAGACCCCGGATCGAGTCCCACGTCGGGCTCCCTGCATGGAGCTTGCCTGTGTCCCTCCCTCTGCCTGTGTCTCTGCCTCTCTCTCTCTTCCTCTGTCATGAATAAATAAATAAAATATTTTTTTTTAAAAATTTTTTTTTAATTTTTATTTATTTATGATAGTCACACAGAGAGAGAGAGAGAGGCAGAGACACAGGCAGAGGGAGAAGCAGGCTCCATGCACCGGGAGCCTGACGTGGGATTCGATCCCGGGTCTCCAGGATCGCGCCCTGGGCCAAAGGCAGGCGCCAAACCGCTGCGCCACCCAGGGATCCCTAAATAAAATATTTTAAAAAATTTTGCATTCCTGAAGAGCTTGGGCTTGGTTATCTTTGTCCTTCCTGTCTCATAGCCGCCAAATTTAGTCATTGAAAGGTGCTGACCTTTGCTCCCCCTGCTGGCTGCAGGTTTTCTCAGTCATATTCATGAATTTATGAAGGCCACACACATATTTGTTGAAATCATGATTTGGTGCCAGGCAGAGGAAAGGGGGGGGTGATTTACAAAAGTATCACTCATTTCCCCTTTTTTTCCCCTCCCCTCTCCACATGATCTTATTATCCTCACCAAGTATCATATTTAATTCTTACTGAGCTCCATGAAATCATAAAAATTTGCGAATGTATATTTTTCTGGGAACAGGGTCCATAGATTTCACCAGCTTACCCAAGAGTTCTGCTGTAACTTAAGGTATTCACTTTAATTGATCTGGGTCAGGCCTCTCGTTTCTCTGATGAAGCAGTGGAGTCCCAAGAAAGGTAGAATTTGAGTTAATGGCGGACCCAGATTATAATAAAGGATTTTAAGTGTCGAGAGACATTTTCTCCTGTAGGTCATGAGTTGTTGGCAGTCGCTGCGCTTTCACGTTTTATATCTGTGTCAGGTAGGAAGATTCTCCAGGTGTCTCTTCCTGACATCACTTCTTCCTTCCTAAGACTCGTGTTCGGTTTCCTCTTTATAGCCAGTACCTGGTCTCATGGCATCTGGGTTCCGTTCTCTGGTACCTGTGGCTCCTGGTCTCTCCTGAGTTGTGCTTGAATCCAAGCGAACCTTTGGGTAGTGTGTAAACACTGCGCTTCCTTGTCGAAGCCTTGAGCTAATTCTTTTCGTTTGAAGTCCCTTGGGTCGTGGCTGGCAAATTGAAGCCCTCAACCCCAGAGGAGCTTTTCATTTTAAAGAAGTTGGCACAGAATCAGGGAGCAATACCTGCTTAGCTCTGTGGAGCTGGGAGCGGTATCCTGTCTTGGTTTTATGTTATAAATAGGGTCGAGGGAAGAGCATCTTGGTTTGTTGTTGTTTAGGACCTATTGCCAAGCCAGGGTATTACTTTTGGCATGGCCATAAAGATTTCTTTATAAGTGGAAAATGAAGAACTTTCTAGGAATCTCAACCGGATTCTTACTTGTGTCCTTTCAGCCGCGTGGATGGCATCCTCCTCTAACTCCACAGAGGCTTCTGGGTCGTATCCCCCCCCCCCCCCCCCCCCCCGTGAATTAAATAATCAGGCTTAGCCCTCAAATATCCTGTCTGCCTGCTGCAATCCCAGGCCCTTCTGGTGGCGTTTCGTGATCTTATCCCAGAGTGCCCTCTTACTGTGTACGTTGTGAACTGACTTAATTCGGTGCTTTTTCAGGACCCATCTCTCCTAGTTTGACTTAGGAGACACACAATTAGAGAGCTTTTATGCAGAGCTGCCTTTTAAAGATTTTTGCTGTTATCCTGAGAAAGCTGCAGGCCATTCGAAGGCCCACAGGGGGCAGCACTAGGAACGGCGGCCCCGGCTTGTCCCCTCTGTGCCGGGTGCTGGGAGATGATGTTTTCCACCAGGCTTCAGAAAGCCTCCGATTGAGATCAAAGACTCCTTTGCAGCAGGCTGGTTGCTTGTTCCGTGTTGTTTCAGCTCTCCTGAGGAGCCCGGTCTAGTTCTCTTGATAATAAAAACATACAAGGAAATCTGTATCTGAGCCACCCAACCTCCCACAAACCAGTCTGCCTGCATGTCATTCCCAGGCACAATTAGCATTTGAGGTGAAGTTCTGTTATACACTCAGGCTGTGGCTCTCTGAAAGTCAGTGCATCACAGAACTTTGTCTCGAAAGCTTTCTAGCAGCTACACATTGGGGAATGGGAGGGAAGAATAGACCTTTAAGATCCTTTGAACATGGCCCTAAGCTTGTAGGGTCTTTTTCAGCCATCGGCATTTAATATGTTACAAGGTCGGGCCTAGTCCCTTGTCCGGGAGGCCCATTTCTCAATAGCCAGGAGTTATTTATAAACTTGCCCTTTGCAAAAACTTAAGATGAAATTACATTATCAGTAATGGCTTCTGGGGCCTTTAAACTGGCTGGTTTTATGGTAGGAGAGGAACTCGTGGCCTCCCCACCCCTGAGAGGTGGAGCCCCCCTCCCCCCCCCCCAAGGAAAGGAGAAGCTGCTGGCTCCCGCTGTGCACAGTGGAGAACTGAAGCAGCTTTTACACTCAGGGCTGAGTTCTCGGCTGTGTTTAGTGTGCTTATTCCTTTGAAGTTTGAAATGATCAGCCTTTTCTCTAGCGCCTCTGCCCTCCTGAGAGCGCTGGTAGGCTGGGTCTGGTCTTCCCCTGCCTGCCTTTGCCCGTCTTTCATCCTTCCCACAGAGATCCAGTTCCTATTTTGGGGTTAGCCCAGGGATCTGTTTCTGCCTTTGCCAGCAGTTGTAGGCACTCGTACCCCATTGGCTAAGAGAGTCTTTCTTTTCTTTGGGATCCATCCCATTCTTTCTAGGGATGCCAGAGTCTGTGGCTGCAGGAACCAGTCACCGATGCCAGATCAGTGCCCAGCGTAAACCTTTAGGAAGCTCTCCAGTGTTCCTGTGAATGTGGAGAGAGGAACAGAGCCAAGGATTTCCAGGGAAGAGGTTGTAGGGAAAATGATCTCTTGTGAATTTCCTTCCCTGTGGGCTTCTTTTCCTATTAAGGACACTCATTCCCATTGGTGTCTCCCTTTTTGATGAATTGAGGATCCAGTTGCTATAGAATCGAGCCTGCTTTATGGGAAGAGCTTTCTGTGGGGTTTAAGAGTTAGGAAAGCTTCTCTACTTGTGACCCTTTAGATGATCCTCTGGGGGACTGCCCTCTGCTAGACGCAGAGTTCCTTAGTCAGACAGTGTATTTATTCCAGGGGGTAGTGTGTATAGGTGGGCGTCTCTAAGGAGTGTTTATCAGAGGAGAGAGAAATTGGTAGTAATGTCACCCAAGATGGCCACAGCAGAATGTCTACCTGTATCTGGAAGTCGACTTATAAGAGGGTCCCCGAGATGCTTACTGCTTCAGGAAGTTTTTCTTTATTCTCAAACTTCATTAATTCTCTTAATCATTCAGCAAGTACTGAGAGTTTAGTGTATGTCACACATTGTTCAGGACACTTGGAATAAATCAGTGAGCAAAACACAAAAATTGCTATTCTCAAGAATTCCAAGTGGGGAAAGCACGCATTCTTCATCACCCTGTTGTCAAAAGACTGGGTTCCCTTTACTCTCATTCTTAACTCCCCAAGGTAGGGTTGGTTCTTTTCGTGGAACCATAAACCTCCTGGAGCCTCATGGGACAGTTTACCTTTGTAGAGGTTGCAGTTTCAGGATCCTTGGCAATAATTCTTCCATCTTCACTCTTGGGTTTTTGTTAAACACATGCTTGGAGATTATATTTAGCCCCTGTGAGGACTGCGGGTTTCCTAAGTAAGGCCAGGAAAGGGAGGCAGCAAAGCAACAGCCCTTTCTCATAGCACAGGGGAGGGATAGCAATGGTAAGTAATGTTGATTAGAAATTCAAGGAATGTGAGGGGCACCACCTGGCTCAGTTGGTAGAGCATGGGACTCTTGATGTTGGGGTTGTGAGTACACTGGGCGTGGAGCCTGCTTAAAAAACATATAAAAAAAAAAAAAAGAAAGAAAGAAATTCGAGGAATGTGAGCCTGCAGAGCCTTCCATACACATCACACTGCCTCCCTTTCCTTCCTCTTCCTCTTCTGTTAGCTGGTTCCCTAGAAGTTGCAGGAGTAGAGGAGCTTTTGCAAAGTGCTATGTTTTGCATTTGTTTGAGTGTAACCATTAAGGCTGAGGCTGCAGTTCCTTCATGAGAGCTATTATCCTCAAAATTTGATTTTTGGTAGTAAAAGAACACTCCCCTCTTGCTCATTATATCCAGGCTCCAGGCTTCGTAGATCCTTTTCTTACTACTTAATTCCTCCAAAATTCAGATTGGTTTTTGTCTTGGCAGGTTAAGTGGTAGTGGTTGGGGGTGTACTAGAGGAATTGGGATCATAGGGGAAGTCTTGGAAGATGGATGTCTCACTGGGCTGCATTCAGAACTGGTGTGTTTGTGTGTATGAGTGTGTGTGCACGCATGCGTGCTCGTTTCCCTCTGCTCGGTGTGTGGGTGGTTTAGGGAAGGCTTGCTTTATGCCTCTGCATTGCTACTGCATTGGGACTGCAGAAACTTCAAGTACACTAGGGCATTCAGCCCTATTTTCAGATAGCCTCGTGCGGTGCCTACTAATTAATCTGGTCGCATTCCATACCTACCTGCACATGGGAGACCAGGGAGAGAGGGTAATTTGGAAAATAACTGTAGCATAATATTTGAAAATAAGAGCATGACCTACCTTTATTAAACCCTCTGTGAGTCTGGCTCAGAGAAACTGTTTCTCTGATGCTGCTTTAGAGTCCTTTGTTGAAAGCCCCCCCCCCCCCCAATTCAGTTCATTCACCACTTGATCGTTCTCGGTGGGGATTGTCTAAATGTAACCATTCGGGATAGGGGACATACGGAGGCACCTCTGTATCCCCTTGCAGCCCCACTGGGACTAGGGGAAGATATCTGGTTTGCCAGGGGTGGCAGGAGCCTTCAGGACTGAAGGTATGTTCATATCTCTTCAGGAACCCTCCCTGTATACTGTCAAAGCCATCCTGATTCTGGACAATGATGGAGATCGACTTTTTGCCAAGGTGAGATTCCCTTTGAAATTCATTTAGGAGCAAGACAAAGACTTATTTTGAAATTTGGATGGATTTGGGACTGCCCCTGTTTCATAGTCCTTGATACTATAATTTTGAGAATTCTTTCTTGTGCCTACTCCAGATAAAACCATTTCTGTATCTTGGTTGCCCTGCTTCCATACTTGCTTCCCACAGATTCTGACCTCCTTTGTTGTACCAGAGCAGGGAAAAGCTTGGGAACCTTGGTTTCTGAACAATACAGTGTTTGGATGTGAGAAGCAGGTTGCCCAGGCCCATCATTCCTGTCCCCTTTCCTTCTGCCTTGTCACCCTGCCTGGGTTTTTCCAGGAATTCTCCTGGCAGTTCCAGGGTTCCAGCCCTAGGTCTGCAGTCACCACCAGGCTTGTTACCTCCTGACGTCCCCAGTGTGATGTTTCTAACTTTGGATCTATTGAAAGAGAGGAGAAAGGACACCCCTCTCCTCTCCCTCCATATTCTCCCCCTCCTGTGGAAATTTTTTCTGTCCCTGGTGTATTCACTCCGGGCGAGCACAGCATAAATCAATCAGCAGGTAGAGATTAGTTTAGAATTCACCAGCTGTTCCTCCCTGTAATTGGATGTAACTATGCAGGACACCTTTTGAAACAGTTATCCAGTTACTAAATGCCAGACCTGTCATAGGTCTTCAGCTGACTGCGACGGATTAGCCCCTAAAGAGCAGAGCGATTTAGCAGCCTGTATCTCTACCCCTTGCCAGCCAGGGAGAGCTTGGGAGTGGGCTCAACAATGTGCTCGGCTGTCTCCTGCTTCTTTCAGTTTGCAGAAAAGAGAGCTGAGATCTGCAAGAGATGGAGTCGGGTTTGCCTTTCTTTAGAGGAGGTTCTTGCAGCCTTTCCCCATTCCCATTCCTCAGCTTCATAGTGTGAGTGAGGGTCTAAAAGGCGTGTTCTGTGCCCTAGTGCCTTTTGTGTTCCCTACTCCCTGCCATGGGATAGCTCCTAGGAAGCACTGGATGAGAGTGGCCTCAGGGTTGCTTTCCGAGAATGCAGACAGGGGTAGAGCTTCATCACAGGCCTCCGTCCTTAGGGTCTTAGGGATGTGAGGTGGGCGTGCTTATGGCAGGGTCTTTACAAGAGCTTTTTTTTTTTTTTTTTTTTTTTTATATTCAGTTACTCACTGACCATTCCCTACCTCCGTAGTTCTTCCTTCGTGCCAGTATTTTTCCCTCACCCCATGCCTTAAAGGCGAGAAATCCAAGATCCAGGGCAAAACACAGTCACTAATCATTCTGGGCTCCCAGCTCTAATGACCCAACCCATCTCCTTTCCCTCGACCAGTACTATGACGACACCTACCCCAGTGTCAAGGAGCAAAAGGCCTTTGAGAAGAACATTTTCAACAAGACCCATCGGACTGACAGTAGGTCATTTTCCTTTCGCTGCTCCCTGTGCTGGGGGAACCATAGTGGGCAGGGGGTGGCAGCAGGACTGCAGAGAAAGGATAAAATGACTGCCTCCTTTTTCTCTTTTTTCCTCCTCCCCTCATATAATAAACTCTTCAGAATGTAATGGGGAGGTGAGTGTACCTCACGCGGGAATACCGTGCTGGAAGGTTGGCTGTTAGCTACCTGTCTAGTCCCTGGATTTATGAGCCTCACTTGACAAATTTAACTGCAGCTCTGCTTATTGTACCGCATCCATTAGGGCAGGTAAATGGAAGTCTGTAAAGGTGACCGCTCTGCATTTTCACCTCCGAAGGATTGACTAGTATCCTGTCTCCTATACAAGGAGGGAAATAAGGGTAGTTGTTGGGGAGGTGGTTAGGAGAAGATACATTTTGATTCCCCCAAGTTAGTACTTCCCTTCTTGTGCTACCACTCAGAAGGAAAAAGCAGGCGAACTTTGGTCTTTGGGGGTTATTATGACTTACCTTACTTAAGCCCAAGGAGCTGGGTACCAGGAGTTCGCGGCAACTCCTTCTATCTTACTTCCTTATCTCAGGCCACCCACTATTTGCGCCTTCCCTTTCTCCCCCTCCCCAGGTGAAATCGCCCTCTTGGAAGGCCTGACGGTGGTATACAAGAGCAGTATCGATCTCTATTTCTATGTGATTGGCAGCTCCTATGAAAATGAGGTGAGAATCCCACTCCTCTTCGCTCGCTCTGATCCCACTTCCTAAACCAAAGGCAGGACATAGTCATTGGGTCTGGACCCCAGGAGTGCCACGTCCCTCTGGGCTAAAAAAGTTGTCAGAGATCACTGTTGACCTCACAAATGTGGCCTAGCAAATCAGCCTAGAGTGGTCGTTTCCCCCAATTGCTCGCTCTTCCTTTCCTTTCCTTTCCTTTCCTTTCCTTTCCTTTCCTTTCCTTTCCTTTCCTTTCGTTTCCTTTCGTTTCCTTTCGTTTCCTTTCCTTCGTTTCCTTTCCTTCGTTTCTCTTTCGTTTCTCTTTCGTTTCTCTTTCGTTTCTTTCTTTTCTCTTTTTTTTCTTTTTTTTCTTTTTCTCTTTCTTTTTCTCTTTTTCGTTCTTTCTTTCTTTTTCTTTCTTTCAAGTTTTGTTATTTAAGTAATGTCTACACCCAGTGGGGGGCTAATATGAGGTTTTTAAAAAGATTTTATTTATTGAGAGAGAGAGAAAGCAAGTGCAAATGGTAGGGGTGTGGGGGGCAGAGGCAGAAAGAGAGGGAGAAAGAATCTCCAGTAGACTCTGTGCTGAGCACTGAGCCTAATACCGGGCTTGATCTCATGACCCTGAGATCATGACCTGAGCCAAAATTGAGAATTGGACACTTAACTGACTGAACCATCCAGGCATCCATAAAAGATGGATTTCTGAGGTGTGGTCAAGGTTGGAAGGATGCTTCTTCCTGCTACGTAGGGTGCACACCTAACTGAGTTTGGATGAGTTAGACAATATTTGGGGTCATGTTGAATGAAGCCATACATCCTGAATGGATCAAATTGAGAAGACTGTGGGTACAGTCCTAACCTGCTGCCTGTGCAGGAAAGGCTACTTACCTCAGGTGCAACGTCTACAGGAGTAGATAAGTAGAAATAAGCCCCCACATAATTTGAAGCAAAAGTTAAAGTTTGAGAGAACCAACTCTTTTGAAGCTCTTACTACTTTAAGTGCTTTGTTACTTCTATCTTATGGCACTTCTGGGTTATGGTCATTTGTGCCCTTTCTTTTTTGTTTTTAAGATTTTATTTGGGACACCTGGGTGGCTCAGTGGTTGAGCACCTGCCTTCAGCTCAGGGCGTGATCCCGGGGTCCCAGGATCGTCCCACATCAGTCTCCCTGCGTGGAGCCTGCGTCTCCCTCTGCCTGTGTCTCTGCCTCTCTCTGTCCTGAATAAATAAATAAAATATTTTTTAAAAATGAGTTACTAGGATGGGTCAAATTGGGGTTAACATATTAAAAAAAAGATTTTATTTGTTTATTCGTAAGAGATACAGAGAGAGAGAGGCAGAGACTTAGGCAGAGGGAGAAGCAGGCTTCATGCGGGGAGCCTGATGCGGGACCTGATCCCTGGATGCCGGGGTCACACCTTGAGCCAAAGGCAGACGCTCAACCGCTCAGCCACCCAGGCTGCCCTGTGCCCTTATTTTATAGATGAGGAAACCAAGCCATGAGGAATGTAATGAAATTCCGTGCATATGGCCACTGTTGAACTACAGAAGTGGCAGTTTCATATGGTTCAACCTAATAACTTTCCTGGGGTCACACATTTAGGAATGGCTCAGCTGGGATTTAAGCCCAGATCTATCTTACTCCAAAAGGCCATGCTCCTTCCACTGACTCTGAGCTGAGCTATTGTTTGGTTAATGACTTCTTTACCTAAGATACTGGGTGACACATACAGAGTTGGTAAAGACGTGTTGGGGACTATGATAGGAAAGTTTGAACAGTCTGGCCAAAGACAGACCTCAAATTGTGGGATCGTATAGCAGAATTTATTTCTGTGAGAACTCACTGGCCCTCTTCTGTTTTGCTCGGTCTTCACCTTATGCTTTTGGTCCTTTGTGAAAGAAAGCCTGTGTCTTTTGACGCTTAATGAATTAGTGAGTTTTGTGTTCAGGTAGCAGTTTTCAGGGCCTTGAACCTTATCCTTCTGCTTCTTCTGTCTCCCAACAGCTGATGCTCATGGCTGTTCTGAATTGCCTCTTTGACTCATTGAGCCAGATGCTGAGGTGAGCAGGCCATTCTTGACATCTGTTGGGGAGAGAAAGTCATATTCATCAGGCCCAGGGATTTGGGGGGGAATTAGCAGGGGCTCCCGGGAATTGATTTACCTTGAGAAGTGAGGCTTATTATTTCAGAGTAATTCGCACTGATGGGGAGGACTGGATGGAAAGTATGTCCCTCCTGTGGGATAATTCTCCTAAGAACGGGGACGGGGAGGAGCAATGTCTGTCTACTCTCATGTTACCCAGTGGCTCTGTCAGAGTCCTGAGCACCCTTATGGTGCTTTCCTAGACCTCATTAGAGGGTAGGGAAAGGGCAAGCATAGGGGAATGTCCCAGATGTAACATCAGTACCCTGGGAAAGGAGGCAGCGCTCCCAATTTTTAACTTTAGCCCTTAGATTTTTCCCTTCTTTAAAACAGGAAGAATATGCCATTTACCTTCCCCTCCCTTTCCACCTCCCCAGCAGCCCTGTTCCCCATGTAGACGGGCAACAGAGGAGATATAAGATACTTTTCCTGAAAACATCCAGGGCTCTGAACTTCATTCCCCTAGCAGCTCCCAAGTGAACCCAGTACAGACAGCCATCCGCCATCCGGAGCAGAACAGCAGGCGCTCTCAGCCCCACAAAATCAGCAGGGCGAATGGCTCAGATTTCCTCAGGAAGGGGATGATTTATTTCTTAGCCAGGTGAATGAATAGACTTCATTTCAGTGATCTAGTGAAAGAGTCAGACTGACGGATGTGACTGGCCACATGCACAACCACCGGATCTAAGGCTGGTGGACGAGGGCCCTGACTGTTCCCAGCCCCCTAGTTGGGCTTCTTTTCAAGGCCTGAGAAGAGCTGGTGAGGGAGGGGGAGGCGGGGGGAGTGGAGCGAGGCTTAGAAGGGTTGTCAGAGCTGAAGTACAAATAGACTTTGCACTCAACTCCTCTCCACCCTCCCACCACCTCCAGATTGAGTTTAGCTGTTTATTTCCTTTTTTCCACCCAGTGATGTCAGTGTTTACGAGCAGTGTCACTAGCAGCATCGCGGTAGGTAGGGAAGAAACTAGCTGGATAATCAACCCTTGAATAGTCAGAAATTGCCTATATTCTTTGAATCTCTTTGTTGACATTCCTGATCCTTACTTATTAGCAACTAAGAGTAAGAAGAGGTTTAGAGTGGATAAGCCAAAAAGTTCTTATTTACTTTTTAGTCTGTGTGGTTGGTGGAGACATTTTATAGGTCTAGTTTTGGATCTCCAACTCAACAATGTCCTAGGGTTCCTTTTACACACAGGCTGGTTTTTCTCTCTTCTCTTGGGGACTCAGGAAAAATGTAGAAAAGCGAGCTCTGCTGGAGAACATGGAGGGGCTCTTCTTGGCCGTGGATGAAATTGTAGATGGAGGGTGAGTTTTCTGACCTGCCTTGGATCTGGGGTGAGGGGATGGAGTAATTGCCTCTGTCCTAAGGCGAGTGGCCTGAGTGACCAGAGTTTCCCTACAGTGAATGAGTTTGTCTTATAGGACAGAATGAATGATGGTCTCTTCTTTATCTTCTTAGGGTGATCCTAGAGAGTGATCCCCAGCAAGTGGTACACCGGGTGGCATTAAGGGTAAGCAGGAGTGTGCTCCCCTTCTTCCCCCATCTACTCACCCTCCAGGGCCGACCTGCTAAATGCCTACGAAGGTCAGGGCTTATAGAATCCATATGGCCTTCTTCTTCCCATTCAAATTCTCATTGTCTCAAAGAGAGGAAGCAGAAGCAGCATTCTTTTGCCGCTTTACCTGATACCTAGCGTCCCTTACAGTCTTTGCACAGAGGGTCATTTAATACATCCTTAAGTGAATCAATGATGAATAAAAGAAACTTTGATATTAATACTTCTGAAATTATAAAGGAGCTTGAGGTTGACTTCTGCTCCCTTTAGGGACGGATCCCAGTCAGGTGAGGCAGAGGAGTGTCTTCCTTGTCTTAAACTCTTATGTAAGTGAGGACAGCACCTCTCTCTCAGGAAGCATTTATTTGCCAGAACCTCAGTCCTCTCCTGGTAGTAGTAATCTCCAAAAGGGGCCTCTGAGTTAACCACAGACGTCTCCAGGTCCACTGGGGAGATAATGGTGGGTACAGGGAGAGCCCACCAGTAAATTTTGGGGTGCAGAGGTGTTTGAGCAAAGCAAATCTCCCCATTCATGGAATGTCCCAGCTCTGACCTCCACAGAGTGAAGGCTGACAGTGCCGGGTAATGGGAAATCTTCTCCCTTAACTGCCGTGGGCTCCATTTGCATAGTTTAATCTTCTCCTCTAACATATGTCTCTATGTGGCAAGAGAGAGGGTCCCCCCCACTCCCGCCTTCCCCTTCTCAGGCTGCTGTTGCAGCAGTTTATTTCTTCAAATTAACATGCTGTCGTTACCCATCAGGCCTTGCGGGATCCATTAAATTACCCCTGGCTCCCCCTCATCCTTTCCCTGGTGATATTGATATTCAGGGAAGGTCTTCTCTGACTAGGGAATCAGGTCCCCCACCCCCAAGTTGAGGATCAGATAACCTGCTGATTACTTGGAATGGAATAAATCTTTTAAGAAGTCCTCCTGCCTTAGAGGATGGATGAAATGACCCTTTCCTGCTCACAGTCCCTCTGGCCAAGAAAACTGTGGCTCTACTACCTAGAAGGGACTCAGAAGTCAGGCATCTGCCTCCTGCTACAGTTGAAAGGACCACCTTTTCCTTCTCCACTACTGACTCCGGTCAGGTCTTACTCCAGCTTTCTCCCGTGCTAAATGTTTGTCTCTCTGTGCCGTAGGGTGAAGATGTCCCCCTCACGGAGCAGACCGTGTCTCAGGTAGGACTTTCTCCTTTCTTCCTCTCCAGGATGGATGGGGCCACTAAAGAGGCTGGAGTAGCATTCCATCCCAGCCCAAGTCTGAATGAGTCTAGAGACTGAAGATCCATCTTTCTTGGCTCCCTAGTATTCCAGAGGACTGGGCCTTATCCAGCCAACACGCCCTGCCCACCCAACTCCTATCCCACTTTGCTGTGAGCAGTGGCTGTCAGCCTTGCTCTGTACCCTTCAAACCCTCCCTGCCTGATGCCTCATTCAGTGATTTATTCCCCAGCAGAGGCTTGCCTTAAACAGATGGTCTGTGTGCGTGCGCGCGTGCACACACACACACACACACACTCTCTCTCTCTTTTCTTATTATTCAAATGAGGCTAAGCTGGAAATGCATATCCTAGAATAAGCAGGTTTGCAGATCCATCCTGCTCCTTAATGGATAGATTGCCTACCTGATGCGGGAGGCAAGGGAGGGATTCTGTTTTCTATCTATTTGGAATTCTCACCAAGAAGTCCATCTGGATGTGGTAACCCCTCCTTTCTAACATATGTCCAGTAACCCCCAGTTTTTTTCTTTCCTCCCAGGTATACCTCTTCTCTCTTCATCCCCCCAGTGGATTTGAGTTTTTTTGGAATTTCCCAAACTGACAACCCTCTAGGGCCTTAGAGAGCTTCTTCCCATCCCTCTACCCTTGGGGATTTTGTATTTGCCATTCTCCTAAGGACAGGGAAGGCAAGTGAGGGGAAGGAGAGCCCCGGTCTCTGACCTTGCCCTGCCCCAGGCAAGCCCCTCACTGCCGCCCTTGTCCCTGCAGGTGCTGCAGTCAGCCAAAGAACAGATCAAGTGGTCACTCCTTCGGTGAAGACCTCACTGTTCCCGGCTCCTCACCCCCTCAAAAAATCCACACGTCTGCTGTGACTTCTCATCCAGTCCCCCAACTGATGCTCTCAGGGTCATCTCGGGGATCACAAGGGATCCTTAAATCTCCATTCTGTCTGTGATTGCTCCCCAAACCCCCACGTATACTTCCTCTTCTGTCTCACTGTTTTTGCAGTCTGGGAGTAAAGCTCCCAGCAGATTCAAGCGTAGGGTAAGGGAAGCACCCTTTTCCTTTTTACACCAGATTTTGCTCTCATGCTCTCCTACCCCCCATATTTTCTTCTCAACTCCTGTGCCCTTTGCTGCAGTTACACTTGAGATCAAAGCAGGAGAAAGAATGTGCTGAGTGTTTTCCTCCCTTTGCCTTTACTGGGCCTTTTTCCCAGCAGCCCATATGTTAGCAAGGGGAGGGGGAGAGAGAATTCTTTTCTATAGGATGAGTGGGGGGTGGCATATCCCAGCTCAGCCACAGCCCCACTTAGTGGCCTCAGCATTTCCTCCCATTCCTTCTTACTGCCCTGTCCTCCAGCCTTGGAAAAAAAAAGATTGCTGGTTTTCTCATGGGCAGGGGACAGAGTGGAAGACGCAGGGATTTACATTTTATTGGATAGGGCTTATAAAATTCTGTATTTCAGTCGCAGCTGCATTCTTTACCCTGATCCTGGCTCATAGCTTCAGAGCCACTGTGGTTTGTGAGTGTTCACTGCGGTGTCTGTCCCCTGGCCCACTCCCTCGACTCTCCAGCGTCACGACCCGTGGGATTGACCTGTGGGATCCCGGCCTGGCTCATCCCCTCTGTGCCCTGGAGCAAAGCCAGTCCCCCGACCTAAAACTCCATTTTAGTCTTGGGAAGGAGAGTTTTTGCTCAGAGCTGGGGCGGGGGACGGATTTATGACTGGGCCTCTGGCCTCTGGGCTCTGGCCCCCGGCTTCCCCACATGCACTTCCCCTGCCTCGGGCCTTCCTCCTCTGTGCCTCAGCCTTACATCCAGGCAGTAGGTCTGGGCTCTTTCCCTCCCTAGGCCGCTGAGAGAGGTGCCTTTCTTCAGAAAACCTTTGGGATTTGGATTTCCCCGGGAAGATGGAGGCTGGAACACCCACTCTTGGGTCTAATCTTTCCCCTTGACCCAAAACTTCCCACAAAAATGTCTCAAAAAATCCTTCCTGAGACTTCAGCCTTCCGTCCCACCCACTACCTGCCAGTTCTCCAAGACTGAGGTGGGGCGAGTAACGGGGCATATTGGAGGGGGCATTTTTGGGTGGGAGAGGTCTGGAGTCGGCAGAGAGCCACCTTCACATCCTGCTCTGTGCAAAGAGGAATAAAACCGATTTCTTTTTCCAAACTGCCTTTGTGTGATGTTTCTGTTCCTCTTCCTCTCTTTTTGGCAGCTGCTTCCACTCCTCTGCCCCCCCATCACTCCCCGTCTTACAATATTTCTTCCCTCCTACCTCGGAGACTCCCCAGCATTCCACCCCCGTCCCTAATTTACGGGGCTGTTTGCCTCCTTGGCATCTCTCCGTCCCCTCGCCTGGAAATCGGCGCCAGGGGTGGGGCGGGGGTGCCGTTCGCGCGGTGGGAGTCCCGGGGAACCGACCGCCCCCCGCCGCCCCCAAAGCCAGCTGCCGGCTCCCGCCTCGGCCATTAGTAACCCGGAGACGCGCACCTGCGTGGGGCCCGCGCCCTGCCCGTCCCGCGCCCCCCGCGCCCCCCCCCCCCCGCCTCCCCTCCGCCCCGCGCGGCCGTTATTTATCGGGCCGGGCCGGGCGCGCTGCGGAAGGTCAGGCCGCGTGTAAATAAGCGCCCCCGCCGCGGCCGGCGCCCGCCCGCCTCCCCTCTGCGCGCGCAAATGAATGTGGCTGGGCTGGCGCGGAGCCTGGCCCTGCATCCTAATGGGCGCTGAGCTCACAAGATGGATTTCGCGGGGCTTGTGGTTGCCGCGGCGACCGGAGGGCCTTGGCGTTCTCCCCGGCCCGGCCCGGCCCCGGCCCGGCCCGGCAGGGAGGAGGGGAGGAGGGGAGGAGGGGCGGTGCGGGGAGCCCTCCTCTGCGCTGCAGTCGCCAAGGGTCTCCTCCCCGGCCCCCCTCCAGCCCCGCATGGGGCCGCAGTCCCGGGAGAAGGCAGGAGACACCATGTTAGGGCCTCCGGAGAGGATGAGGGAAGGAAGGTACTGGGGTTGGGAAGAGCCTCTCCAGCATCAAGACCGAACCCGGGTTGTCCAGCCCTCCCCGCTGTAGGAGAACCCGGCAGTAGAGCTCAGCACCTGTGGGGAACCTGTGCCCGGAATCCCCCTTAGCAGGTAGAAAAAAAAAGACGCTTGGGTTATCACCCCGTCGTCTGCTCTGAAAGTTGGGGTGCAGGGGTTTGGAGGAGGGCCAGGCACCCCGGTTTTAGCCTGCCGGCCACGGGAAGCGGCGTCCGGCCCCACCACCCTAGTCTTCCTGCATCACCCAGCCCCGACCCCGGTTGCGGGAGGGCACGTCCGCGTGAGAGCGGCTGGGGTCGGCGTGGAGAGCCCAGTTCTCAGCAGCTCTCAAACTTGAAATCCTCTGAGCCGGTTTCCCCGGCCTCGGCCTCGCCTGCTTTGGCCCTTCCTGCCTCTGTTTCCCGTGAGGAGGGGAACTCGGGTGCCCTGGCCTGTCCAGCTCTCTGGCCAGCGGGTTTCTTTCAGGACTAGGGGCAAACCCTAATCCCTTCTCCCTTCTCCGGGACCGACTGAAGCACAGACTGGGGAGCAGGGTCTGATGATCTCCCTCCATCGGTCTCCATCTGACTCTGGGCCTCTGGGTGTGTGTTTGCAAGCTTTTCCCTCTTCCCCAGGGGGCCCTGGGAAGCCCCTCCTCCCGTCTCCACGTCCTCCCCTTTGGCTGGGAAAGTGACTGCAGCCTGAACGGTGCCAGACACCTGCCTGCCAGATGTGGCGATCCCCCATTCTTCTTTCCCCCTCCTCAAATGTCTATCCTTTACCCACCCCACTGAGCTCAGCCAGAGAGAGCCCCCCCACAGTGTGATTTAGTGCCGCAGCCCCTCTTCCCCAAGTGCCCCCTTCCAGCCCCAATCCCTCCCCCTGGTGCCCAGGCCCTCCCCTTTTTCCCCACCAAGTCCTGCAGATGGCTTCCTGGTACAGCCCGTCCTACTCCACCCCGGGGTGCTGGGATGTCTAAGCCCCAGCTCCTGGACCAGAGAATGAATGGGTGGAGCAGGGCCGGTGGGCCTCACTTTCACCCATGGGAGAGTACATCAGCAGGGCTGAGGACAGTGGCAGCCAGAGCTGATGTCATTCGCACTGGTGGCAGGGCGGGTGTTGGGGGAGGAGGAGGAGAGTGGGGAGGGACCCGGCACTCCACGACGACGGCCTGCGGGCCTGCAGGCAGGAGAGAGGTCCGTGAGCCCTCGGTAAGCCAGAGAGCCCAGAACCGGCTGCCTGGCGGGCACCACATCTCTGTTTCTCTGGCTGAGTCTCCGGACCCTGTTGCCGGAGGGTTCTCTCTCTGACTCAGGAGATGCCCCTCAGCTCCTCCCATTCAGGCCGACCCAAAATATGCTTAAAGGGAACCTTTAGTCCTTACCCTCCCCTCTTTTTTTTTTTTAATTTTTATTTATTTATGATAGTCACACACACGCACAGAGAGAGGGGCAGAGACATAGGCAGAGGGAGAAGCAGGCTCCATGCCGGGAGCCTGACGTGGGATTCGATCCTGGGTCTCCAGGATCGCGCCCTGGTCCAAAGGCAGGCGCCAAACCGCTGTGCCACCCAGGGATCCCTTACCCTCCCCTCTTTACTGCTTGTTCTTTTTCTTTTTCTTTTTTTTTTTAAGATGTTATTTATTCATGAGAGACACAGAGAGAGAGAGAGACAGGCAGAGACACAGGCAGAGGGAGAAGAGGGAGCAGCGGGCCCCATGCAGGGAGCCCGACGCAGGACTCGATCCCAGGACCCCAGGACCAGCCCAGGGCGAAGGCCAAGGCTCAACCACTGAGCCACGCAGGCGTCCCTACTGTTTGCTCTTCTGTCTTTTCTCTTCCATCCCTTCAGCTCTCCTCCCTTGGTTGAGCTTTTGTCCTGGTCGCCTGGCTCCCCTGCCCCCCTACAGCCCATACTGGAACACAGCATGGCCCCAGGCCGCCCAGCAAAGCAGGGGCCCATTCAGAGCCTCTTTTCTCCTTCCCGTCACCCTGAGGCTCCGGGTGTCACCCTGAGGCTCCGGTGGCCGCCGAGGGAGCAGGACGTGGTTGGGCTGAGGAGCAGGAGAGATGGAGAGTCCAAGGAAGGGGGGGGTAGATGGAGGAACCGAGGGAGAAGAAGAGACGAGAGACCGAGGCCGAGGGTTAGCAGAGGCCGCCAGAAGCGGCTGGAGAGGGAGAGAAACTCGGAGGAGGGAGCCGCAAGCCTGGGGACAGCAAAGGACGGAGAGATGGAGAAGGGACGTCCCAGCAGGAAGGCTGCTGGGGAGGGGCTCTGCGGGGCTCCCTCCTGCCCTCCCCGAACCTGGGATGTGGCCCGAGTGTGTCCCCGTGTGTCCCCGTGCACAAGCACAGGGGGTCTGGTGGGCAGGAGTTTGATTCTCGGAATAGGCCCATTCCCCCATGTCTTTCTGCGCTCCCTTCCTCCGGCACCCCCACCCCTACCCACCCCCCAGGATTCCTGACTCCCAGGGGTCCTTCCCAAGGTGTCCTGGTCTTAGGAGTCCCGCCCCGCAGTGCCGCCCTGCAGGAATGTGCAGTGGGGATCTGAAGGATGCGGAGCCCGCCCACCCCCTGCCCACCCCTGCCCACCCCCTGCCCACCAGCTGCCCCTGTCCGTCCTCTCCCCCGTCTCCTCGGGCTCCCCTCCCCTCGGGCTCCCCTCCCCGCTGCGGCCTGACCCCTCCCCGCCGCTGACCCCCAGCCGCCTGGGGCCGGCTCCGAGGGGGAGACAAAGACAGGATTTATGGTCGGAGTGGGGCTGAGGGCCCTGGCTGACCTCCCTGGGGTGGCGGGGGGGGGGGGGGGGGGCGCTGGGCCGGACACCGGGCAGCTGGAAGCCTGGGTCCCCAACTTTTCTCACCGTGACCTCGACCTCGCTCGCTCCGGACCCGGCCCCGGCCCCGACACTTAGGAGACACTTAGGAGATGGAGGGCGGCCTCGAGGTGACTTCAGGGTCCTGAAGGGAGCCTGGGGAAGGGAGGTGTCTTCAGGTCTGTCTGTATGGACCCTGAGGAGGATTTGGGAGTGGGGAGCCCGCAGGCAGCGGGGCTCAGGACTGGAAGGCCACCAGGTCCAGCGCTGCAGCTGCTGCAGCCGGAGACGCAGGGAGGCGTCCTTCCTAGGACAGGGGACAGGCCGGGCCTGCCGGGCCAGAGAGCCCAGGACTCCGCTGAAGGTGACGCAGGCGCAGAGTCCCCCGGGGCCACTGGCTCCCGCCATCCGAGGCCTTCCTCGCTCAGACCCCAGCTGCCCCTGCCTTTCCCATAGACTGTGGGCCCGACCTTGCCTGCTCGCAGGCAGGGGACGTGGCCGGGGAGGGACAGCGTGGGCCAGGGCTTTCCGGGAAGCCAGGCCGAGCATCCTGCCGTGGACAGCTCGCGCAGCCTCCCCGGGTGTCCCAGGCCCCACGAGCCCAGCTCTGCAGCTCCCGGCCCGCTCCCGGCGCCCCAAGCGTCCCCGGCTGCCTTCACTGTCCCGGGAGAAGCTGCTAGAGCCCCCTCCGCGAGAGCAGACGGTGGAAGGAAGAGAAACTGAGGCAGCCGGGAGCTGCCTGCCCTGGCCTCTCTCCACAGCCCCCCCCCCGCCCGGCCCTCCCTCCTGGTGGCCTCCTCCCGCAAGCTGAAATCACCACCTCAATTCCTGATGGAAAGCCCAAAATCAGAAATCTTAGTGGAAAGCAGCGTGGATCGGGAGAGGACAAAGGAACGGGGTGGGGGATGGCGCAGGTTAAGGAGAGCACAGGAAAAGGGAAGAGAGCATCTCGCTTCTCCTCAGTCCCCTTCCCCCAGTTGAGAAGGCAGATTTACAGCCCGGGTTTGGGGGGAGCGTAAGGAAGACGGATCTGCAGGCCTGCCCTCGGAGTGTCTGGGTACTTAGCTTTAACTCCCCCATTAGCATCAATCCCCATCTTGCCGCCCATCCGTCTTCTGACATCAGCTCCTTCCCCGTCTGGAGCCCAGGCTTTCTGACCCTAAGTGGCTCTTAAAGGGCCAGCCTAGGAGCCCCCCCGCCCCCCCGCCGCCAGGCCCCCGGGCAGCGGGTCTGGTGCACGAGCTGCTGCGGCCTTCCCAGTGGGTGGAGGGCACGGTGTGTGGGGGGGTGTGGGGCGGCGGCTCCCGGCAGCTCGGCGTGCCCTTGGACGCCCCCATCCCCGCGCCCTGCGCCCCGTGCCCCGCGTGTGTGCACTGCCCACCTGAGCCCAGAGCGAGTCCCCCCAGCAGGGGGGGGCACAGACACGCGGTTCTTGTGGGGGTGGGGCTGCAGCAGACGCTGGTCTCCAACGTCCTGGAGGCCGGGCAGGGAGCATCAGCACTACTGGCTGCTTTTAATTCCCGGCTACACAGGTCGGGGTGCACAGGCTGGGGGTGCACAGTCTGGAGTGCACAGGCTGGGGCTGCACAGGCCAGGGGTGCACTGGCTGGAGTGCACAGGCCAGGGGTGCCCATGCGGGGGGTGCACAGGTCGGGGTGCAAAGGCCAGGGAGAGCACAGGCCAGAGTGCACAGGCTGGAGTGCACAGGCTGGGGCTCCACAGGCCAGGGGGGCCTAGGCTGGGGCTGCACAGGCTGGGGCTGCACAGGCTGGAGTGCACAGGCTGGGGCTCCACAGGCCAGGGTTGCACAGGCAGGGGGGCCTAGGCTGGGGGTGCACAGGCTGGGGGTGCACAGGCTGGGGGTGCACAGGCTGGGGGTGCACAGGCCGGGGCTGCACAGGCTGGGGCTCCACAGGCCAGGGGTGCACAGGCCAGGGCTGCACAGGCCAGAGTGCACAGGTGGGGGGTGCATAGGCCAGGGGGTGCACAGGCCTGGGGTGCACAGGTCTGAGTGCACAGGCCCGGGGTGCAAAGGCCGGGGGGTGCACAGGCCGGGGTGCACAGGCGGGGGCCGGGAGCTCTGGGAAACGCCCTGAGCCCCCCACTCCTGGCCTGCTCTCCCGGGGCCCAGGCTGTGCTCTGGCTCACGTCTTCCTGCCCCTCGAGGGGGGCGGGCCACAGACACCCGCGTCTAATCCCGGCCCCTCCGGCCTACCGCTCCGCAGCGCAGCTGGCCCGGGGAGGGGGCGGCTCCCCGACCCGTCCGCCCGCCGGGGCGCCCCTGCGACGCTCCCCCCAGCCCTGCTCGGCCTCCCGGCGGCGGGGCAGCTGCCCGCGGGGCCTGCAGGTGGAGCCCTTCCTGGCCCGCCCACTCCCGCCCCGCGGCGCCCCTTCCCGGCTCGGCCGACGGGGTGTGGGCGGCCCCGGGCGTGGGCTCGCGGAGGAGGGCGCCGCGCACGGAAGCGCCAGTACCGCTAAGGCCGGGCCTGGACGCGGACGGGGGGGGGCGGGGGGGGAGGGGAGGGGCGGGGGGGGCGGGCCGGGGGCAGCCGCTGGGCCCGTCCCCGCCGTCCCGTCGCCGTCCCGCGGGCTCCGTCCCTGCCGCTGTCCCCTCGCCGCCGCGCCCCGCTGCTCTAGGCCTCTCCGTCCTCGGGCCGCCGTCGGGGCGGGATCCCCCCCGCCTCCCCCCTGCCCCAGGCCCCCGCACCCCTAGGCCAGCGCCCCGTCCCGCGGCCCCCCTCCCTGCTCCCCGCCCGCGGCCTCCCCTCGCCCGTCACCCCCGTGGTCCCCTCGGCCGCCCTCGCGCTCCCTCCACTCCCCTCCCCTGCCCTCCCCGGGGTGACAGGGCGGAGGCGCCGCAGGAACAGGCACCCGAGGGCGGCTCGCGGGGCGGAGGGAGGCGGCCGCGGAGGGAGGGAGGGAGGGAAGGAGCGGAGGGGAGGGGCCTCCTCGGGCCCGCCGCCCCCTCCCCTCCCCTCCCCTCCCCTCCCTCCCTCCCTCCGCGGCCGCGGAGCCGTAAATCAGGGCGCGGGCCGGGCGGCCAATGGCAGGGCGGCTCGTAAATCGGGCTGTCAGGCTCCGCCAATGGGGGGAGGCGTTAAATCAAGCGCTGTCAGCGCGCGGCCAATGAGAAGCCCTGGGCGGGCCATAAATCTGCCCGGAGCGACGGCGGGGCCGAGCGGGGGGGCGGGGAGGGGAGGGGAGGAGGAGCGGGGGCGGCCCGCGGGCGGGCGGACGGACGGACGCGGGACAAAGGGAAGCCGCGGGGGCGCCCGGGCTCGCGCGTGGACCCCGCGGCCGCCGCCTGGCCGTCCTTCCTTCCTTCCGCCCCATTTTCCTAGGATTTTAGCGAAATTAGAGGCGGGGGTGGGGGGGCGCGGAGGGTGAGGGAGGCGGGGGCTGCGTCCTTGCCGGGGTCCGGCCTCTCGGGGCGCGGACTCGTTTCCTCCTTGTGGCCCGTGAGTCGTCTTCTCCGGCGGCCGAGAACTGGGAAGTCCCTCCTTAGGTCTAACTCCAGTCTCTGCTGCTGCTGCTTTCTACCTGCCCCAAAGCTTCTGAACTGCCTTCAAGGGATGTGGAAGGGGAGCCCTCTCACAGCCCTTGGGACAATTGTCGGCTCTCCCGCCGGACACGTGGTGACGGGGACCCCGCCCTCCAGTCCCGCCACCTCCTGGGACGTCCTGCGCTTTGCACGAAGCGCGCAACCTCTTCGCGCTCCCATTTTTTTCATTTCTAAGAACGAGGCCATAATAAAGCCTCCTCGGTAAACTCCGTAAGAATTCCGAGGGTTTGGGCCGCGCTGGGCACGGGTAAGAGGGCAGCGCCCCCAAACCCGGTGCCCAGGATAGAACCCGTGGCCCAGGCGCACCTGCGGGGCTCGGTGGGTCAAGCACCTGCCTGCCTTCCGCTCAGGTCCTGAGATGAGCCCGGCTTGGGGGGGCTGCTTCTCCCCCCTTCCCCTCCCCTCCTCTCCTCCATCCCCCCCCACTCTTTCTTTCTCTCAAATAAATACAAATCTTTAATTGAAAACAAAAATAAAAAAAAAAAAAAAAAAGAAAGAAAAAACAAAAATCAAGCCCCGGTGGCCCAGAGGCTCCAGGGGGGCCCAGGCCCCAAAGCTAACTACCAGGGCGCCCCGACTGGACCCCTCGTCCCCACTGCTCACCCCACCTGGCTGCACCCCTGCCTCAGTGGCCTGAGCTTGCCTCAGTTTCCCTGGCTGTGGTTTCTGTGGAACACGGGCTCCCAGAAACACGTGTCGTGATTAGGCCGCGGGACTCCAGGGCCTCGAGGCGCGTCGAGTGTGGGGACATCGATGTCCCCCCGACCTGGCTGTCCCTCTCCTGTCCCTGGTCTTCGCCTATTCCGTGGGGCCCTGGCCTAGGAGCCGAGGGGGCGGCGGGCGGCCCAGCTGCCTCGCTGCCTGCACAGCCCCACGTGGGTGCCCCTCGCGCCCTGCGTCCCTCACCCCAGCCCGACGGGGGCAAGTACCCCGGGAACGGTCACGTCCACTCCGCCAAACCTCCCCTCCTGAGCTCTGGGGGAGAGGCCGCGGGAGCCGAGTCCCCACCCCGCCCGGCCTGTGGCCTCCCCGCCCCCCGTCCCGGCCGCAGCAGGGACACCGAGGAACAAACACAGAGAACCAGCGTCACCTGGTGGCCACAGGTACCTTAGGTTCGCAGAGTGCGCGGCTGCGGCGACGGCTGACGGAGCTGGAGGGGGAGCCCTGGGGTGTCCCCCAGCTGGGCCCTGGCCCCCCGCGCTCACCCAGTCTCTGTCCGCTCTCCCCACGCAGGGTGCCGAGCAAGTCGGGGGAGCGAGGGCCGGGCCTCCAGTGGTCAGCTGTGACCTGAGCGACGCGAGGGCAGCCCGACCCTCCCCGTGTGCCACTGCTCCCGGGACGCGGGGTCCTGTCCCGGAGGCTCCCTGCCTGGGGCCAGGACTGGGCGCGGGGCTCGCCGGAGGGCTGTCAGAGCTGGATCCCAGAGCTCTGGGGAGCTGAGGAACCTGTTTGCGGGGGGGGGGGGGGGGGTCCTGGCGGCGCCACTTAGGGGCAGGGGCCATTTCTGGGAAGTCACACAAGAAGACAGGGGGATCCTCTTAAGCCAACTCGTGTTTTATACCCGAAACCCCTCAGCTGAAGGCTGCGTCCTGGGCCCACTGCCTCCTGACCCCGCAGTGACCCAGCCCCCCCCCAAAACTCTCAACTCTTAGGGCCAGCTGCAACCAATCCTGGCCTATCTGTCCCCAAAACCACACCTGAGCCTTAAAAGGATCAAACGCGTTTATTGGTGACCCACCTCGGGCAGCCTAGGGCCCAAGCGTTGATCAGGGGACGGGCCGGTTGGGGCTAGGAGGACAGTCGCCTGTGAAAAGGCCCCCTCTTCCTGCACCTCCTCCCCCGCACCCGGCCACCCGGCCACGCGGCTCTGGGGGAGTCGGCCTCGGGTTCTGGTGACAACTGGGGACGGTTCTAGTGGAACCTACGGAAACTCTGGGGCCCTCGTCTCAGGAGGGAGGCGTAGGCTTGGCGGAAGTGCCGGTTCATGGCCGCGTAGAGCAGGGGGTTGATGCAACCGTTGAGCCAGGTGAGGTTGGCAGCGAGCATGTGGACAACCCGAGGAGCCTCGGCCTTGGCATCCAGGATGTTGAGCAGCAAGAAGGGGATGTAGCTCAGGGAGAAGCAGAGGAACACAGCAAAACACATCCGAGTCACTTTCCCAAACTCCGATGGGGAGTCCTGAGTTCTCGGGGCTCTTTGGGCTGGCCTGGTCCTGGCGGGTGCTCCTGGCCGGCCCTTCTCTGCCCTCTGCTGAGCTTCCTCCCTGCTGTGCTGGTCCCCCAGCTCTGAAGGGGCCCATTCCAGGGTCTGGGCCGTGGCAGAGCTGGCTGGCTCGGACGAAGTGCCCTCGCTGGGCCTCTCTGACGCCAGCCCGCTGTCCAGCTCCTGGAAACGGCCGGGGGTCGCCTCTATCCCAGCCACATGGTTGGAGCGGACGCTTGCCTGCTTGTACCGATCCAGCGCCTGGGCTGCTCGCTTCACCTGGCGGTGGATGAGGCAATAGAAGACGCCAACGCTGCTGAGACCCAGCACGAAGTAGATGCCCATGAGGATGGTGGTGTAGGGCCGGCCTCGGATGCGGTCAAAGCTGCAGGTGCAGACCACGGGCACCAAGACATAGACGGACCAGAGAGGGGCAAAGCTGCCTACGGCCACCACCCAAGTGCTCACCAGGGCCAGCAGCATGCCCTTGGCACTGAAGACCCGGGGAAAGAGCTTAGGGTGGGCAATAAGGAGGTAGCGGGCCAGGGCGATGAGGCAGAGGGTGAGGATGGACACAGAGTTGGACGCAAAGAGGAGGAGCCCGAAGACCCTGCAGAAGGTGGCGCCAGTGCGCCAGCGCAGGTGGAGGTAGGTGTCCACGGAGAAGGGCTGGAGGAGGGTGCAGTAGAGCAGGTCGGCCACCGTGAGGTTGGCGATGAGCAGGTTGAAGCGGGTGCGGAGCTTGGGCTGGATGGCCAAGGCCAGCAGGGTGAGCGCGTTGCCCGCGGTGCCTGTGACAGCGACCACCACCCCCCACACAACTGCAGCGTAACGGTAGCCCAGAACGGACTCATGGTAGCAGGAGAAGTTGGCATCGGAGGTGTTCCACATGACGGAGGCTAAAGAGGTGGGTACGGGGGGGAGAAGGAGTCAGAACCTGGTCTCGAACTCAGCTCTTGGCCCCTGGACACCGAACTGGTTTGGAAGCTCGCCAGTCTGCCCAGCCGCGGCCAGGCCTCTGCATCCTCACCCTTGCCTGAGGCTCTCGGAGTCCTTTCCCATTCTCAACGATTTCCCCCAATTCTCATCCAAATATGTCTCGGCGTCCAACGGGTCCAAGCTCCAGGCCCCTCCAGTGTCCATGCAGATGTCCTCCGTAGCCCCAGCAGCCTCTTACTGTCTAATCTTTGCCCTTTCCCCTCCCTCTATCCGGATGCTACTGTCGCCCCCGCTGCCCCTGTCTGCTACGCACACAGGCCTCAGGTTTGCTTTGTTTTTCTATTTTTACCACCTGGGAGATGAGACAAGGTAAAGGTACACCCACGACAGAAGGACTCACCTGAGGCTCCCAGGCTTCAGTTCGCACTCCCGTGGAAGGAGCCCAGCTCACTCGGAGAGCCGTCTCTTCTGGTGGGCCGTCGGGCTTCAAGACATGATCCCATACGAGCCTGAATGGATAAGAAACTCCCCGATTACCCAACGTCAGCCACTTCCTCCCTCACTTCCCTTGCCCTTGGCTAGTGCAATTGGGGCCTCTCTGTTGAAAATCCCCCTACTACTTACACCAAAGCTGTTTCACCCCTTCCTAAAGACCCAAGTCGTTTCCTTCCTCTCGTTGCACAGCAGGACACATATAGGTTCATTGCCAAGAATTGTCGCGACGTGGAGACAGACCGTCAGAATGTCCGGGCCGCTTCTCTAGGGGCCGAAGACAAGACCAAGCTGCAGGAGCAGCTCGGGACACCCAGGAAGCCTTGAGTTTATTAGGAGGGAGCGCTGCCTGCCTTCTCTCCAGGATTCAAAGGTGGTTCAGATTAGGGGGTCCCATAGTTGATAGTTGATAGCATAGTTGATAAGAGGAGCCGGATGAAGAAAGGTAGCAAAAGAAGCATCCAGGATCTTGGCTTCACTCCACACGGGGGTGTGGGCCACTGTTCAGTGGTTCATTCATTCACCTGTTCATCCAACTGACAGAGGTGACGTGCTGGACTCTGAGCTAGACCCTGGGGATACAGGGGGGTATGATACGTGGGCTTGCACGGGTCCAGCAGGGGACACACGTATGTAAATATTTAAATGCTTAATTGATTTTCTTTCTTTTTTAAAAGTATTATTTATTTATTTATTTATTTATTTATTTATTTATTTATTTATGATAGGCAGAGAGAGAGAGAGGGAGAGAGAGAGGCAGAGACACAGGCGGAGGGAGAAGCAGGCTCCATGCAGGGAGCCCGACATGGGACTCGATCCCGGGACTCCAGGATCGCGCCCTGGGCTGAAGGCAGGCGCTAGACCGCTGAGCCACCCAGGGATCCCCCTTAATTGATTTTCTAAAGGAGGGGTCCGCAAACTCTGGCTTATGGACCATCAGCAGTCTTGTTTTGTTTTTTTACAGTAAGGTCTACACCCAACATGGGGTTTGAACTCATGACCCCTGAGATCAAGAGTTCCAGGCTCTCCCAACTGAGCCAGCCAGGCACGCCGACCCCCATCCATCTGTTTTTATATGGGCCATGAGCCAGGAATGTCCCCCCCTTAAAATGGTTATAGAAGTACCTACTCTATGGTATTCTCCCTCGGTTTTGCCTCTCAGTGAGCAAGACCTGAAATAGTTACCATCTGGCTATTTAAGAAAAAGTTTGTTGACCCTCACTCTAAAGTGTATCGGGGCGTAGAGAAAAGGAGTGAGACTGGCTGAGGAGGAGGTCAGGGGAAGGTTCACAGAGAGATATCCGCGCCGGGTTTTGAATGATGAACAGGAGGTTTTTGGGGAAGGGGGGTGGAAGAAGAAGGACATCCTAGGCAAAGGGAACCGGGTTCATAGAGTCACAGAGGTCTAGGTGGAGATTAACAAGGAATGGGAGGTGGGAGTACGCCTGGTGGCTTAGCGGGCGTGACCCCAGAGTCTCTGCCTCTGTCTGTCTCTCATGAATAAATAAATAAAATCTTAAAAAAAGAGGGAATGAGAGACAGAAAGAGAAACAGAGACGCAGGCAGAGGGAGAAGCAGGCTCCATGCAGGGAGCCTGATATGGGACTCGATCCTGGGACTTTAGGGTCATGCTCTGGGCCACCGGCAGCCACTCAACTGCTGAGCCACCCAGGCGTCCCTCTCTGTGTCTCGCATGAATAAATAAATAAAATCCTAAAAAAAAAAAAGGGGGGTGGGGAGCAACAGAGAAGATCCTGGAGAAGTGAGCAGGGCCGGGATCCGAAGTCCTGCGCATCGTGCTGAGGAGCTGGGGTTTTATCCCGAAGGCCAGGGAAGACTTGCACTCCAGTAGCTGTGCGTAAGGCGTGAAAGCACGCAGGCCAGACGTGAGAGAGGCCAGTAAAGTGCCTCCAGTTCAGACAAGAGTGAGGCAGGGCTTGAGCCAGGACTGGCTTCCTGGACATGCTGCGTGTGGAATCGCGTAGGGCCCCACACTTACACGGGGCCGGGCTTGGTTTGTCACTCGCACTGTCTGAAGATCCAGTTTCTTTTCTTTCTTTCTTTCTTTCTTTCTTTCTTTCTTTCTTTCTTTCTTTCTTTCTTTCTTTCTTTCTTTCTTTCTTTCTTTTTTTTTTTTAAGATTTATTTATTTATTTGTGATAGAGAGAGAGAAAGAGAGGGGCAGAGACACAGGAGGAGGGAGAAGCAGGCTCCATGCAGGGAGCCCGACGAGGGACTCGATCCTGGGACTCCAGGATCACGCCCTGGGCCAAAGGCAGGTGCTAAACCGCTGAGCCACCCAGGGATCCCCCCTGAAGGTCTAGTTTCAACAGGTGGCCCTGCTTGTTCATTTGCACTGGGCCCACACGCTGTAGCCGTCTTGGTTAGGGCAGCGGCTGTGGGCATCGAGAACAAGGATGAGGATGCATGGGGTCATTAAGAGGTCGAATAGGATTCGTCTGGTGATTCACTGGTGACGGGTCAGGAGAAGGAAAGGCTAGGACGACTTCTGGTCTTCCCCGTGGATGGTGGTGCATCAGAGATAGGGAATGCGCAGCGCGGCAGGGAACGGGGAAATCAAGAGTTCACATTTATTTATTTATTTATTATTTTATTTTATTTACTCATGAGAGAGACGCAGAGAGAGAGAGGCAGAGACACAGGCAGAGGGAGAAGCAGGCTCCATGCAGGGAGCCCGATGTGGGACTTGATCCGAGACCCCAGGATCAGTCCCTGGGCTGAAGGCAGGCGTCAAACCGAGCCACCCAGGTGTCCCTCCAGAGTTCAGTTTTAAACCAGGTTGGAGGGAGCCCTGGTGGCTCAGTGGTTTAGCGCCACCTTGAGCCCAAGGCCTGATCCTGGAGACTGGGGATCCAGTCCCATGTTGGGCTCCCTGCATGGGGCCTGCTTCTCCCTCTGCCTGTGTCTCTGCCTCTCTCTCTCTCTCTGTGTCTCTCATAAATGAATAAATATCTTAAGAAAATAAAATTAAAAAAAAAAAACCCAGGTTGGAGGTATGTATCCCAGTCCCTCTCACTCCGGTTCCTTGTAGTCGCTTTCTCTATCTCCACATGTGACCCAGCCCCTGCTCTGCACCACCCTCTCCTAGAGGGCCACGCTTGCCCCTCAGAGTTCCGGATCTCCAGCCTTTGCCTTTTTCTTTTTTCTTTTTTAGCTAGATAGACCTGAAAAAAATCTGACCGCCCCCAAACTCCTTGTTGGGTTGCATTTCTAAACCCACAGTGAACTCCTATCCTCAGTTTCATGACTTACAAACCCAGGGGGCCCGTTTCCCCTCCTTCCTCTTTAACAGACATCATCTCACCTTCCCTCCCCATTCCCTCTGAAAAAGGGGGAAATGCGTGGAGAGGGGGAAGTGAGCAAAGAAGATGCAATTCAGGGGGGCCCTGGGGAGATGCCACGTTCTGGTTTGGCCTTTTTTGTTGGACTTTCTTGCCACCCAGCAGGGCTGGAGGGAAGGGGTCACATAGGGGTGTGTGTGGTTGCCCTGAATACCCTGAATTCCGGAGATAATGAGGAGCCCCTTGCCCCGGGGGGGGGGGGGCAGCTGAACAGAGTCTGCTTCTCTGGGGCCGTTTATGGGACCAGAAGAGAAGGTCTTCTAGTGTATCTGCGCATCTGTAAGCGGCACGGCCCCAGTCCTTGAGTCTTGGGACACGAAGTCTCCATGCACTTTGAAGAGACCCAAATCTCATTTTCCCTATGGGGAAACTGAGGCCCAGCCAGGGGAAGGACTAACTCAAGGTGACCCTGGCGGGGCCCAGCAGAGCCTGGAGTCAGCTCCCTAGTCTCTGCACCCGCTGCTTCTCCCCACGCCTCGCGTGTTGCTGGCTTGGGTTTTCCATCAGGGAGAAGCACAAGAGCCTGGATCGTGTCCTTTGTCCGAGGGGGACCTGCACCTGCTCCCGCCGCAGCCCCAGGTCGTGGGCACCGCCTGGAGGAGCCGGGGGAGCTCCCGTGGCCGCGACCCGCTCTGGGCAGAGGATGCCCGGGCCGCTTCCCGTGGGACCTGCCGCCGCACCTGCTGCTGCACCTGCTGGGCCCTCCCCGCAGCCGGGGCCAACATCGAGAGTCCGAGCCTGGGGGACGGAGGGCAACGAATCCAGACTTTATTGTCAAGGAGAGGAGGGGAGGACGTGGGGGGGCCGGGGTTGCTACATCGTCAAGCGTAAGAGTTGGTGGGGACGGGAAGGCCAGTGGGGCCCGTCCCCCTCCGGGTCGGCTGCTGGCGGGGCTGACGACACGGAAACCACGGAGGCGGGGAGGTCACGCCCCGCCCGAGTTGTGCAGTAGTGGGTGTCTGGTGGGGGGACAGCCACGAGGTCTAGGAGCTGGGACGGGGGAGGCTACAGACTCAGCGAATCCTGCGGAAAGGGCCGGGGCGGGGGCGAGGCTTCTATTGCTTTTTGCTCACAGTTTTGCGGAAGGCGAGGCGGGGGTGGGCTTGGACTGGACACCCCTTGCCCCCCTCGGTACCCCTTGGGCGATGGGTGCTGGTGAAAAGAATGGAATCCAGACTGGGTGGGGAGGAGGAGGTGAGGGAGGGGCCTGTGGGGGCATCTACTTGGTCCCACCCAAGTGCCGGAGATGCCCCCGAGCGGCCCCGCGCCCCCGGGGCCTGGGTCGGGCAAGGTGCGCCGGGCACAGTGAGGTTGCAGGCGGGAACACCCAAGTGCTTTGGAGGGACCCAGGACCCCGCCTGCTCCCCTCCCCCTGCGGAGGACGGGGGTGTTCACGGAAGCGCTTCAGTTTGGGGGCAGGGGGCCGGAGTCCCAGAGTCCGCTTATTGCCAGGAAAATCCATTTCTGCCCCCCGGACTCCGACCATGGCTTGTGAACCCCGTTTTGTGCTAGGTTTGGGGGGGAAGGGCTGAATGGACATGGCTTTTGGGAGGGGGGGTGTCTCCAAGGGGGCTCGGGGGTGAGACGGCCCCCCCTTTTCTAGGGGAGAGGGAAGGGCAGGGGGCGGGGTTCCCTGAGATCTGGGGTGTTCCCCCCCTTCTGAAGCCCCCCTCCCCCGCTACCCCTCCCCTTTCCTGGAACCCCGTACCTCGGGGCGGGGGGGAAGGAGAGAGATCATTCAGGGAGCGCCGGGAGTGGGGGCAGGCTTGGAGCCTGGAGGCCTGGGTCCCGGCTGGAGGTGGGGGGTCGCACGGGGGGGGCTGGGGGTTCGGGTCAGTAGGGGGAGAAGAGGATGGGTCCGTGCGCAGTTCGGATGGGCCCGGGGGCCGGGTGGAGCAAGGGGTGGGTGATGGGCGGTCCCTGGAGGAGAGGCGCGGCCGGGGCGGGGCGCAGGGACAGCGGGGAGCCCGCGGCCGCTGCCATCACCGCAGCCACCGCCAGGGGGCTGGGGAGCAGGCCGCCCGCCAGGGACTTGGGCAGCTCCTTGGAGAAAGTCAGCGTGCCCTGCAGGGGGGAGAGGGGCGGGCGCAGGGGTCACCCCGCGGCCCGCAACCCCGCCCCCCGCCCCCACCCCAGCAGGCCCCCCTCCCCCCGCGCCCCCTGCCCCACCCCGTGTCCCCCTCCCCTCCGCGCCCCTCCCCCTGCGCCCCCCCTCCCCTCCCCGCGCCCAGGCCTCACCGCCAGCTCCGCCGCGCCCCTAGGCTTCTTGTGACGGCTCAGGAGCGGGTTGGGCTTCCCGGCCACGCCGTCTCGGTGCCGCCGGCTGGAAATGTGCTGCGGGGGTGGGTGCAGGGGGCTGTGAGCCCGGGCAGACCCTGGAGGTTCCCCATTCCCCTCCGGCCTTAGGGAGCAGCGCTCCCCCGAGCCCCTGGGGACGGCCTGGGGCCCACCTGTTTCAGCTGGACCTCCGAGTTGACCTTGACATTGCAGATCTCACAGTGGAAGGTTCGGTCCTGGGCAGGGGCCTCCGGTTCCCCGGGAGTGGGCGGCCCCAGGCGAGGGTAAGCTTTGATGGGGCCCAGCCCACTTCGGGCCTCCAGAATGGTCTTGTGCTTAGTACCTGGAGCGCGGAAGGCTGAAGGTAAGGGTGGAGGAAAACCCTCCAGGCCTACTAGGTGACAAGCATGTTCCCAATTAAAATATGAGCCGCGGGATCCCTGGGCCAGAGGGTTAGCAGCGGCCTTCAGCCCAGGGCGTGACCCCAGGGTCCGGGGATTCCGCATCCGGCTCCCCGCAGGGAACCTGCTTCTCCCTCTGCCTGGGTCTCTGCCTCTCTCTCTGTGTGTGTCTCATGAGTAAATAAATAAAATCTTTAAAACAAAATACGAGGGAGCATCAAGTGTGGGGATTTTCCAAGCCCCTTGTGGGTGCCCCCGAAGGCAAGGTGGGTCGGGACGGGGTCGCAGGTGAAGAGGTTAAGTCAGGCAGAGGAGTTAGCTAAGGAAGGGAGCACATGATGAAGGAGGGAGATGGGCTGGTAAGCCTCGGAGGGTCCAGGATGTTGGAAACCAGCGGGGCTAGGAGGTAGGGAGCAGGAGTGGGCTGAGAAGAGGGGAGTAGGGGTGGGGGTAGGAGAGGCCATACCTTTGTTGTGAGCCTCAAGCTGGGACAGGGAGTTCACTGCCACCTTGCACAGAGCACAGTAGAGCAGCCGCTTGGCCTTTTCCTCTTCTTCCTTGCTGCCCCCCGGCAGGGCAGCTGGGGCTGGAGTCCCGCCTTCACCCTTGGTTGTACCTGACCAGTCTCCGGAATGCTGGGAGGAGATGGGGAGCCAGGCTGTTTCTCTGGGGATCCCGGGGCTGGACCCAGTCCATTCTCCATGGAAACTGTTGTTAGGGGAGAAACAGAGGGGTCACCCCAGATGGTTTCGGAGACGATTCCTTATGTGGAGGAAACCCACCCTCATTTCCTGGAGGGCAAGGGCCCAGGAGTCCCCACCCTGTGACAACATGCATGCTCTCATGCCCTGGGCCGGAGCCAGATGTGGTCTAGCTGCTGCAGGCTGGGTGTGAGGCTCCAACGCCTGGCTCATGCTCCAGAAGCTGGGAACGGTTGAGGGGTCCAGCCCCAGTGGCCTCCTTTTCAGGGTGAAGCTGGCACCCAGCCTGGCCACGGGGAGAGGCACGGAACAAGGACTTGCCCCTCAATGGCCTACCACCCGGCCCGGGCTGCCTGCCTGGCCAGCCCCTTCCCAGAGTCCTGCCCAGTCCCTAGGGAGGCCTGCCAAAGCGCTCTAGGAAGGGGCAGGCGCAGCCCGAGAGGTCAGGAGAGACAGTTACAGACGCGGCAAAAGGGCAATAGCAAGAGCAGAACCGGAGAGGGAGCAGGGATGCAGGCTGCTGTATAATTCATGGCTTGATTAAAGATGCACAGGCCGCAGCCCTCGGCGCTGGGCTCTGGCCTCTGCGCGGGGAAACTCTAGCGCTCCCTCCCGTTCTTGCTCCAGCGGCCGATCCAGTTTCCGGGTCGTGGGGAGGCTGGCAGCGGGGCGGGCCCGGGTGGGGGGCCCTGCCCGCGGGCGTGCGTTCGCTTATCCACCCTGTGCCGCCTCCCTTTATTTCTCATCTCCGTCTCCCAGCACCTCCATTTCAGCCCAGGGGGCGCACCCCATCTCAGTCGGGGTCGGGGCTTCATGGTTTACAAAGGAGGGCAGTGTCCGGTCTCCTCAGAGATCAGCCAGTGGATGGGCCTCGCTAAATGAGGTAATAAGACACATAAAGCACCAGAACAGTGACAGCCAAGGGATGTCAGCCACCGCCGCCACCACCACCCCATCCCCATTTTATAGAGACGTTGCCAAGTTAAAAAAGGATGATCAGGGCAGCCCGGGTGGCTCAGCGGTTTAGCGCCGCCTGCAGCCCAGGGCGTGATCCTGGAGTCCCAGGATCGAGTCCCGCATCGGGCTCCCTGCATGGAGCCTGCTTCTCCCTCTGCCTGTGTCTCTGCCTCTCTCTCTCTCTGTGTCTCTTTCATGAATAAATAAATAAAATCTTAAAAAAAAAAACACAACAACACGATGATCAGGCTAAGAAGCGGCCAGAGCACATCAAGACTCCGCTGCCTGCCCTATCCGTGCCCCCGGGGGTGTGCGCCCAGTGGGGTCCTGGTTCCCACGCCGGTGACGCCGATGCCTGCTTCTCACTCTCCTGGGGGCGGGGCAGAAAGGACAGGCAAGGAGAAGAGGGAATGGGGGTATTTGGGTCCTCCGGGGTGCTCATGACCGAGAGCTGATGTGGTAATCCCAGGAGGGGGAGGCTCGCATCCTCCTGCCTTGATACGCCTTCCTTTCAATTTCTGGGCTGGGAGCGTGATGGAGGGTGGCCACCAGCCATGGGGGAGAAGGAATCTCAGACTTGCTTTTGGTAAACCTGGAAAAGACCTGGAGCATCTTAAAGCCTCATTCCCAGGAAAGACCACTTTGGCCCAGGGAGGTCCGGAGACCACCTGAGACCATCCAGGGGGTGGCTGGGGTCTCCTGAGCTCTCGGTCTCCCCCACGGGGAACCCTGGGGGGCAGGCCCTGGGCCCTCCCTGCCCCCCCCCAAGATGGAGGAGCCTCTCCCTGGATTGGAGCGAGTCTGGCCTCACCCTAGCCCCTCTCTGAGTCACTAGGCGGCGGGGAGGACAGACGGGGGGATGCTGGGGCGGGAGTGGGGGTGACACGATGGAAACTCTGTATCACTGTGCTTGGCTCCAGGACTCACCTTGGGTAGGGTGGGGTGGGGGTGAGGAGGAGGGAGATGAAAGCAGAGGAGACTTCTGGGAAGAGGGGAAGAACAGAGGAGCAGTTGAACCGGTGGGGGGGTCGGGTTCGGACACACCTGGACGGGCCGCTACACCATCCCCGTTTGGGGGGGCGCCGCCCGGGGGAGCTGGGTCTCCGGGTTCCCGGGCGCCGGGCTCCCTGCCTCGCGTCTTGGCAGCCTCGATGCCTTTGACTCTTCGGGCGTGGCGATTGCCCTTGTAGTGGGCCTCAGCCTGGCTCTTAGGGACGGAGGAAGAAAATGGAGCCTGAGATCACCTTCGAGCTGCCCGTCCTCCCCGCCGAGCTCCCTCGGGCCCTGGGGTGGCCTCGGCAGGCTGCGGCCGTCTCCCCCCGCGCCGGAGACGCGTGAAGTCCCGGCCAAGGAGGGCGGGTTACTCCTGGGGTTCGGACTAGCTCCTCAAGGTCGAGGGGCTGGGGACCTGGATGCTCACCTAGGCCAGGCTCCTCCCTACCGCCGCACCCAGGGCCTGGCTGCTGACTCGGGCTCTCACCTGGGTCTGCGAGAAGGAATCCTGAACCCAGCCAGCCAGCGTCCGTGGCCCCCTGGCCTCTTGTGCCTGTCTCCCGACCCTGGGCTCCAGCCTTCACTGCTTCCGCACTCAGGCCGGGAGTCCCAAGAGCCCTGAGGCCTGGGCTCTATCCCGACTACTCCCCCCTGGTTCTCATTTTTCCTGAAGCCTCTGTGGACACCCTGGAGGACCCTGGCCCCAAGCCCAGCTCTGGAGAGAGAGACAGCTGTCAAAACACCGCCACTTGGTCAGGGAGGGGAGGGGAGGGCCAAAGAGTGGAGGGCAGCCTGCATGCGCCCCCTGGCCCCCTAGTCCTCGACCCTCCACGGCGAGGGGAGCCAGAGCTGGCAGAGGGGGTGCCGGGGTGCAGGTGAAGGAAAGACCTAAGCTGAGTTGGTTCTGGCTCCACCCCCACTCCCATGTGCATCTCCTGTTTATTCTGAACAATATACAATCCCGGAGCCACAAGGTCACCCAGACAGGGACACAGTAGAAATAAAAAAAAGTGTGGACGGGCAGGAAAACAAGATCGACAGCCAGGGGTGGGAGGGGGAGCAGTCTGTGGAGCCCGGCATCGCGGGTGTGCGCGTGTGCGCGTGTGTGCGCGCGTGCGGACTGCGGAGAGACACAGAACATGGCTTACTTCCCCCTACTCAGCAGAATGAAGCTCTGCTGCTTTTCCCTAAAAGCTCTCAGAACTTGCGCCCCGCAAGTCCCCGGCAGGCCCACATGCAGTCCCAGGGGAGCCCCAGCGCGAGGGCGGCTGGGAGGCCTGCCATCTAGGGGCTGCGTCTTGGGGGGCTTCTGTGCATGGGCAAGGGGGGCGGGGGGAGGAGGCCGGCAGGGGAGGGGCCCGCGGGGCCAAGGGGGCGCAGGCCGGCAGCGGAGTCGGTGCCCTAGCGGGGCCCGTGCCTCATGGCCCCCTGCGTGCCAGGCCCTCGGCCGCGGCTGCCCAGCGGCGGCCTCCGGATGGCCTGCTGCACGTCGAGCGCACGGCCCCTCCGGGCCCTCCCGGCCACCCCCCCCCCCGCCCCCCTGCCCCCTCCCCTGCCCGGGGCCCCCAGCGCCCGGCCTCTGCCCTCCCGCCGTGCCGCCGGTGGGCCCTTACCTGGGAATTGAAGCGGATTTGACAGACGTTGCAGGAGATGACGGGCCGCTTGGTCTTGAGCAGGGGCCCCCCGAAAGTGTGGGACAGGACGGCCTTCTGCACAGGGTCCATCTGCGGAGGCAGGCTGGGGTGAGCCGGGGCCCCAGCACAGGCTCGTGTCCATCATCCCCCACGTGGCGGCGGGGCTGAACCCGAGTCCCCGGCACCTCCTGTCCACCCCCCCTTTGCCTAGGCCTTTGGGCCTGTCCCCCGATTCCCTCCCGGCCCAGTGTCCACGGCCCCGGCAGGGACGGCCTGGCCCCAACTCGGGACACAGAGGCTCCTCACGGGAGGAGCCCCGAGCCGGGCTGGAACCGGCCTCAGCTCATCACAGCCCGCGATCCAAGGCTCTTGGACCCACGGCTGGGCCCACCCACCAGGGTCCCACAGACGGCAGGTCCCGAAGCAGCCTGGCCGCGGGGCCTTCGCTGAGGCTTGGCCCCTGGTCCTGCTCTGTCTGGGGCAAGGTGCTACCAAGCCAAGCTTCTGGCCCTGGGAGACAGACGTTCCCAGCTTCCCGTGGGCCCCAGGTTGCCCTAACCCGCCCCCTACACCTCTTTCAGGCAGCAAGTCTAAACAGAGTGGAAAACTCAGGAGGAAGTAGGTGGCTGTAGCTAATAAAGGGGAATTAGTAGGGGAAACTACGAAGCCGGCTGGCCTGAGGCAGCCGGGAGATCTTCTGAACTCTTTGCCTGGGGCAGGGCTGTGGGGCTGGGTGTGATTAGGAACAGTCTCTGCCCCCACCCTGGGTCAGCAGATGTGTTTGCAGGCTCCTGCCAAGGGTTCACATGAGGAGGGGAGAGGATGGGAGTTTCTCTCTGAGGCCTGCGGCTATCAGGGGATGAAGCCAGGGGCCTAGAGACGCACGGAAACTGCCTCCCTGCACAGTGCTCCTCCCTCTGGCCCCCGGGGCGGCCAGGGAGAGGCAGGACTGGACTGTAGCCAGGCCGAGGAGGATTGAATGATGGCTGGGACCTCTAAGAAGGGAACCAAGTAACAGCTGAGGCCTTGTCTTTTAGGTGGAAGGGCCAAGTGAAAAATAGTTGCTGGGGCTTGGGGTTCCTTAGCTCTCAGCCGAGCCCCTTCCCTGTGCCCAGGTCTTCAGTGGCTCCCAGGAAGACAACAGACAGAGACGGGGACTTGAAGCTGGCGGAGGAAGGTGGTTGGACTCCGGAGAGTCCACATATCCTGACTCTCCCCCGGAGCTCCCCTGGCTGCTTGGGGGCAACGTCGGGGACGGGGCTTCGGATCCCCGAGAAATGGCAGTAGAGGCGAGAGCCGAGACCGCGTTTGGGTGACCGGTCTGAGGGACGGGTGTCCCGTCACTTGGTCTGCCCCTGGCTGGAAGCAGCCTCTTTCCTTTCAAGTAGCTCATTTTTCACCTCCTGGAAGCCCAGGTCCTAGTCAAAGAGGAGCCAAACAAGGGAAGAATGGGTGTGACTGCGTGTGTCTGGGCAGGCTGTGATCAATCTGTGCATGGGTGGAGTGTGAAGGAGTGTCATGTGCTGTGTGTACATCATTGATGCATCAACATTTCTGTGTCGGGGGCTTTGGCGACGCCATGAATGGTCAGGTTGTGTAATCTTCGGCTGTGTGTTTATCTGTGTGAATGTATGATGCGTTTGGCAGAAAGAAAGACAGACCAAGTTGGAGACAGGCTTTAATCAGAAAGGGGAGACGGGCGACTGCTCTGGGGCTCCCAGTCTCCAGGCGTCAGTCCTCCCTATCCAGAGACGCCCCCGCCCCCTGCCCAGGGAGTTCTCCTCAGCCCCTGGGCTTCCTCCCATGCTGGGTGGGGAATGGAATTCAGCCCAAACAGAAACCCAATCTGGGCCTGGAAACCTAAGTCGAGGACAGCAGCAGGGAGAGAGGAGTGGGATGGAGAGGGGACAGCAGAGGCCCCAGTTCTGTCCCTGCCCCACCCATCACCCCAGCCTGCTCCCCAGAGCGCCCTGAGGACGACCTGTGGGCTGACCATCCCAGTATCCACCCTGGGAGAATGGTCCCTGCCCCACTTGGGTCCCTCCTCCAGGTGGAGAGCCTTCCCTCCTGCACACACCCATCCTCAGGTTTAAGTCCAGAAACATCAACTAGGGGTGGGGGGTGCCGGGCGGGGTGGGATGGGGAGGAGGGCATCAACCCAGGGCCGGGGGTCCTTCCCAGCCTCTCCTCCAGGAACTGAGGAGACACCAGGCTGAAGGTGAGGGCTCCTGGGCCCAATCCCTGCGCAGGTGGAATGTGAGCCACCCAAGTGCCGCTCCGGGCCAAGGTCAAGAGGCCCTGGTGACCTAGATGAGGGCTCTCTGGGGAGGGGGGAGGCCAGCAGCTCCCACAGCCGCTCCCCTCCAGAGCCCCTTCCCCGGCACTGCGGCCTGGACACGGCCTGGAAAGGTCGGCACCGCCTCTCCCACCTGCCCTCCAGCAGCAGACGTGAAGGGGACTCCTCCCTGAGCTGGGGCAAAAGGAATCAGGAAGGGCAAGGGGGAGGGAAGGGAGGAAACCAGATCAGGAACACGAGGGGGGGGCATGATTGGATTTCCTTCCACTGCCCTTTATCTGATGGAAGCCGCTGCCCCCTGTGGGAGCGCCCCGCTGCCCCGTCCCCCTCCCCCGCACCCCACAGAGGTGGAAGGGGAAGGAGGCTGGGGTCTCCGGGACGGGAAGACCTGAGGGACTGACGTAGGAGAGAGCGGCCCAGGGGGGTCTGAAGAGCAGGTGCAGGCTGGGGGGAGAGGTGATGCCGGGATGGGATGAGGCATCCGGCGGCGTGGTCACCTGGGGGCGCACGCAGGACCTGATGGGGAGTCCGAGCATCTGGGCCGCCGGGGCGAGAGGCCGAGGGGGGGCCGGCGCGGTGGCCGAGTCGGGGGCGCCGGCCGCGACCCGGGGATTGCTCGGGGCCGCGCCAGGCGTGGGGGATGGGAGGGCCGCACAGCCCGGGACCGGGCGAGAGGGACGGGCCGGCTGCGGGGGCCGGCGGGGCGGGGGGGCTGCGGCTGCGGCAGCGGCGGGGGCCGGGGAGGGGCGCCGGGGGGCTTACCCTGCGGGGCCCCGGGGGCCGCGACTCCATGGCCCGGCGTGGCGGACCCGGGCGGGGCACCCGAGCCGGGCCGGGCAGGCCGGGGACGCGGCGCTCGTTGCCCGGGTGGCTCGGGGCTGTGCGGCGGGGCCGGCCCGGGGAGGGGAGGCGGGGCCGGCGGGGCCGGGAGCCCGCCCCGGGGGCGGGGCGTGGGCGGGGCCGGGCTCGGGGGCGGGGCCAGACGCGGGGGCGGGGCGTGGGCGGGGCCCGAGCGCGGGGGCGGGGCCCGGGCGGGAGTGGGCGGGGCCCGAGCGCGGGGGCGGGGCCTGGGGCGGCGCGGGGGCGGGGCCTGGGGCGGCGCGGGGGCGGGGCCCGAGCGCGGGGAAGCGGGGCTGCGGGAGGCGGGGAGGAGGGGGGTCCGCATCCAGGTGCGGCGAGCAGGACCCGCCCGGTGACCTCGGTTTCTCCGCCAAGGACCCTGGCTGGGCGCGGGGTCCCCCCCAAGCCTGGGGCGACGCGGGGTGTCTAGCTCGGCCGCCTCTCCCCTCCGCCATCCCTTCGCCCCGGCCCGGCCCCCGGCCCTTTGCGACAGCCCCTCCTCCAGGTCCGCAGACGCCCCTTGTCCTGGCCGCCCTGCTCGCGACCCCTTCGCCCTTTCCCAGCCCCCCTTCCGGGGAGGGGCAGTCGCGCCCCGGCACCTGGGCGTCTGCTCCCTCGCTGGGTCCCGCGGACGGTGGGGCTGCGGGGGGGCCCGGAGCAGGAGCGACCCCAGCCTGCGGACACGGTCCCTAACCCGCTCCCCGCGGCCGCCGCCCGCCACCTGCCGGACGGCCGCGCTCCCCAGGACCGCCTGTCCCGTGCGCTTGCTGCCCCCTGGCGGCGGCGGCGGCGCAGCGCGGGGCTGCGGGGAGAACCGCAGAACCGCCCCGCCCCGTCTGCGCCCCTCTTAGGCTCCCCGCGCCCTCACCTCTCCCCTTCCCTTCCGCCCAGGACAGAGGGGTGAGTGGAGCGGGGGACCGGATGTAGAGACGTCTCTTCGGGACACAACGGGAGGTCCCAGGGCAGAGGCAAGCCTGCTGTGGCCAGGGGTGTAAGGGGGAGGGCGGCCCCAGCAGCGGAGACACCTGGAGCTCTCAGCCCAGGGAGGGGGAGGCCCTGCGAGGAGTAATAAAACCACCACCACCACCACCACCACCACCACCACCACCACACGGCGGCTGAGCCCTTGCAATGTGCCAGCCCCTGTACCCAGCTCTTTGCGTGGATTATCTAATTTAATCTCCACCGCTATTCAAAATAAGTACTATGATTATCTCCATTTTATAGAGGAGGGGGCCGAGGTTTAGAGAGGTCAGATAATTTGCCCAAGGTCATAAGCTAGTTAAGTGGCTGGACCAGGATCTGACTTTAAACCCGGGCAGCCTGACTCCAAAGCCACGTCCGGATCGGCTGCACGGTGCTGCCAGAGGCCCGTCTGCAGCTTTTCTGCAGTCCTCGTTCCCCTGCAGAATTTGACACTATTGATGCAGCCCGCCACGCTCTCTCCTTTGGCTTCTCTACGTCTCGGGGAGCCAGGTTGCATCCCCGCCCCCTCCAGCGGCGCCTCCATTTCCTTAGCCGGAGCCTCCCCCTCTTCCCGCTGCCCAATTCTGCTTATCCCAAGTGCCCGAGGCCTTGGCCATACCACCTCTCTCTCTCTGATCCTCTCTTAAATAAAAATAACGGCAATAACGTGATCGCAGCAGCGAACGACACTGAACCCTTTGTGCATCGTGATGGTGAGACACGGCTCTCACAACAGCCTCTGCTGCGTTACTTCTCTTACGATCTTGTCTTACAGCTGGAAAAATTCAGGGTCAGAGTCGCAAAGCAGCTTGCCTGAGGTCGCACAGCCAGTAGTGTTGGGAGGCCAGTTCAAATCCTGCCAGTCAAATGCCTAAAGTGGGTGCGGCCGGCACTCCCGGCGTATCAGCGCTCATGGCTTTACATTTATTTTTTATTTTATTTATTCTTTTATTTTATTATTATTTTTTTTTATGGCTTTAAGTTTAAATAGCTAGTCCCTACTAGAGGCAGTGGAGCCGGGAACTCCGGGGGAGTCAGCAACCCCGCACTTCCCATGTGCATGGACTAGCCTTGTGGCCTTGGGCAAGTCACTTAACCTCCCTCGCTCTGCGTTTCCTCATCTATAAAATGGGGACAAGGGCAGCCCGGGTGGCTCAGCGGTTTAGCGCCACCTTCGGCCCAGGGCGTGATCCTGGAGACCCGGGATCGAGTCCCACGTCGGGCTCCCTGCATGGAGCCTGCCTCTCCCTCTGCCTGTGTCTCTGCCTCTCTCTCTCTCTCTCTGTCTCTCATGAATAAATAAATAAAACATTTTTTTTTAAATGAGGAAAATGATGGGAGACCTCAGGGTAAGTGTGAATGCGCTGTGCAGGCAGGGGAAAGTATTTCCAGCACCTTCTGCTCTGGTCAAACTGGATCAATTGCACTTCCTCACGTGCTCTTTGCTAGCCCTTGTTCATGCTAACTGCTCCCGTCTGGAATGTTCTCTAAGGCCCCTTTTAGAATCCTACTAATAATTCTTCAAAGCCCAAATCATCTGTCCCCTGCTCCGGGTTCGGTCCTTTTTTCCTCTGTTCTCTTTCTCCTGCTCAGCTCAGGTTGGTCCCTCAGGCACCACCTCATTCAGCAAGTCGTTCTCGACACCCCCTTGGGTTCCCCTATAAGCTAAATGCTTCTGACGCGGCTCTTTTCACACTGTAGGGTAGCTGCTAACTTGTTATCTTTCCTACCAAGCACGGGCTCCCCAAGGGCACAAAGTCCTATGTCCCTGGCACCTGGCACAGTGCCCAGCACACAGTAGGCTCCTAACATTCTTTTTTGTTCACTCGAGTCATTGTCAGCGTCTCTGTCCCAGTATCTATAACCCTTGCTCTGTTTTGTGTTATAGGTCGCTGCAGAGATGTCTACGTTTCTCTCCCGAATATGAGCTCTTTCGAGACTGGACCCTGTCTGAGTGTTTGCCCTCATGTGTCCATCGTGTCTAGAACGGGGCCTTGCTTATAGTCAGGACGCGACTTTCTCATCTGTGAAACAGGGATGAAACAACAGCTTCCCCAGGGGCGCTACAAAGACTGAGACCCGAGAAACACTTTGCACACCTCAGGGTGCAACGCAAATGTTCACCTGGATTCTCTGGGAGGAGTTTGGAGGAAGCAGCTGGAAGTAAGGGGAGCTCCGTGGGGGGTCAGAGGCTATGGGTTCACGTCATTCGTTCGGCACATACTGTGTCGATTGAGGTAAATGACGAAAACCTTCGGGCCGGGGTCTTGGCCCTGCCAGCTGTGAAGCAGGAATGACAACGTCCACCTTGCCGGGCTGCGGTGAAGACGCAGTGACATGGGTATAGACACAGCAGCCGCCGCCCGGTCGGTCAGTCCGCGTTTGCGGCCTCGGGGCCGTGCGGGGCCTAGTCGGGTCCTAGTTGGAGCCTTGCTGGGGCCTTGCCGGGGTTTTGCGGGGCCTTGCCGGGGCCTAGCCGGGTCCTAGCCGGGGCCTAGTCGGGGTCTAGCTGGGGTCTAGCCGGGGCCGTGCCGGGTCCTAGTCGGAGCCTTGCTGGGGCCTTGCCGGGGTCTAGCCAGGGCCTTGTGGAGGCATGCCAGGGCCTAGCCAGGTCCTAGTTGGAGCCTTGCCGGGGTTTTGCGGGGGCCTTGCCGGGGCCTAGCCGGGTCCTAGCCGGGGCCTAGTCAGGGCCTTGCCAGGGCCTAGTCGGGTCTAGCCGGGGCTAGCCGGTAGCCAGGGCCTAGCCGGGGCCGTGCGGGGGCCTTGCCGGGGCCTGCGGGAGCCGAGCTGCCAGCTTCCTCCAGACCTCCAGCTCCAGCCCACTCTCCGGGCCCCAAATCCAACCGTGTGCCAGGCATTTCTGACTCCATGCCGCTCGCATACCAGCTCGCCGGGTCCTGACATGAGCTCAGCGGCCTCAGCCCAGACCCACTTCCTCCTGCAGACCTGTGTCCCCCGCCAAGGTGGCTTCATCCAGCCACAGAGACTTGAATCCTGGGGTCAGCCTCGATCATCCTCTCTATTCTCCCCCCGCCCCAAGCACCAGGTGGGCGCCATGGCCTATGAATATTTCCTTGCCTCCTCCCTACTGTACCCTCGCGGCCCTGCCCTGGCCCAGGCGGGACAGCCTCCGGCCTCCGCTCCCTTTCAGCCAGCCGTCCCACTGCCCCTCCTCAAACACCGCTGTCCCCGAGTCCCTTTCCTGCTCAGGGGTGAGGTGGCTCCCTATTTCATAGTCCATTAAGCCGGGGCCAGTTCGCTAGCCCTCTGAGGCCCACCCCGCTGGCCCTGCCCTCCCAGCTGCGTGCTCCCGAGAGCTAGAGGTTACGAACGGACGAACGGACGGGCAGGCTTGGGGCCCTGCTTACTCCCTCCTGGATTCAGCACCTGTCGCCCCTCCCACCTGCCTGTAGTCACAATCAGCACTCCAGGCCCCACTGCTCTAGGTGGTGGGCTCCAGCAGAGGATTCACATGAAGCCCGTAGCACACCTTCTGGCTCATAGTGGGAGCCGGGCAAATGTCAGCTCCTGTTGTTACTGTTGCTAACCGTATAGCAGGGAGCCAACAGCGCTTGCAGCGGCCTGGGAGCCAGGCAGGTGGCGTCCTCAGAGGAGGTAGGGAACCAGGTGCAAGAGGAAAAGAGGGCAGGGGTGAGGTGGAGGGACAGCAGGGGCCAGGGGCTCCGGGGGGTAAGGCAGGCAGGCAGGCTGCTACTCACAGTGCTGTAGTTGCTGAAGAGGCCCAGGGTGGGGGCCGGCTCCAGTGGGAAGGGCAGGATCTGCTTGAGGTCCAGCGGGGGCTGCATGATGGGGGGCTGCCGAAGCAGAGGGAGGGGCCCTGCCCGGCTCAGGCTGCCTGAAGGGCAGAGAAAACATTACGTGGGGCAGGAAGGTCGGAGCTTGGGAGCCCCACCCACACCTGCCAGTCCCACTCCCCAGCAGGCGCCCCCACACTCAGAAGTGTGACCCCATGCACACACACTTCCCCTGCTCGCTGGCTGGCTCGGAGCAACGGAGCACAGTGCCCTGTGGGCCCAGGGGAGGGTGCAGACCACTCCTTCCCTTCTGGGTGGTTTTCACTTCCCCCTTCTCCAGCCTCCCTCCCCCAAGACCTTTAGGCATCTTACAGACCCAGGAAGAGCTGGATCAGCAGGGCTCGGGAGCCCCGTGGCTCTGGTCACTCCCTTCTTCCGGTTTGGTTTTCCCCCAACGAGCCCCAAAGGCTAGGTCTCACCCCGGGGAGAACAGAGTCTGGCCGGTGATGCATCCCACTGCCCAGAGGGGCATGTTGAGGCCTAGACTCGGAGGAGGGCTACTGAGTCAGGCTGCCCAAAGAGCCGAGATTTGTCCCAGTCGCAATTCCTAGTGAACTGTGACATCGCCGGGGATAGGGACCAGGTGAGTGGCGTTTGCTCTGGGCCGTGGGCTGCCTGGGCGCACTCTCAGAGCCCCCTGCCCCAACCTGCCCCTTTGTCTCCCTGGGAGGGTTCAGCTCCAGCTCTGCAGGAGGAACCGTCAACCCAGGCCTCTGGGAGGGGAACGCCTGGGTCTGACCCCAAGGGGAAATGAAAGTCCAGGCGAGCCCCTCCACTACCCACCCACCCCTGAAGCCTTCTCCTCCCCTCAGAGCCACGGAGGAACCTTGCCAGGCTCCAAAGGGGGTGGGCCAAGGCCCTCAGGGCCCCCGTGGCTTCCGCTAGCCCAGCTCCCTTCTGCGGCCTCGCTGTCCTGGCTGCCCTTCACTGCTCCAGCAACCCCCTGCCAACAACGGGGGTTCCCAGGAACAAAGGCAAAGCCAGGAGGCTGCAAGCCTGGCCCCGTCCTCCCTTGACCTTACTGGGGCAGAGGGTACCCCGGGATCCGTTCCTGCTCCCTCCATAGACACTGCCCTTTGCATACCTTCAGTCCCTGGTGCCCGCTGCCCCCAGGCAGTGGCCTGGCCCTGGCCCCCCAGGGGCCTGGGCCTGACAGCGTCCCCTTCCCTCGGTTCTGCCCCCTGCCCCCACCTTGGCCAGCCCCCTCCCCCCCAGTCCAGTCAGTAGACTCAGCCAATCAGAGCCCTGGAAAAGTGGGGCAGAGGGGAGGGCGGGGGAGCAGGGATTAGGGAATCGGAGGCGAGAGGGAGGGGGTGGGGAGGGCTCAGGCACAGCTGGGGGCAGGGAGCTGGTCCAGAAAGGTCTGGAGGGGTCTCTCTCTTCTGCCGGGGTGGGTGGCCAGGGTACCTGAGGTCAAGGCTGCCGGGAGCTTGGGCTCTAGACGGCTAAGGGTTGAAGGAAAGGGCAGGATGCTTGGCTTTGGCCCTCGGGCAGCTGGGGGTCTTGTGAGCCCTGCGTGCCTTCCCTCCTCTGCCACCTGGGAGTGGGGATGGGATGGGGGAGGAGGACGACAGACAGACGGAGGCTGGCGAAGAATGACAGAAGCAGGGGTGAGCGACTGAGAAAGGAGACATAGATCCTGAGACAGAAAAGGATAGTGAACAACGGAGAGATGAAGGGAGTGAAATGAGAGAGAAAAAGAGAGACTGTGCTGAGAAGCTGGACACAGAGCTGGAGGCCAGGGCAGACAGCCGGAAGGAGAACAGACAGGGCGAGAGGAGGCAGGGACAGCCCGAGGGGCGAGGGGCGTGTGGCCTGGCCCCCCAGGGCTTCTCCCCTCCGCGTGCACCCCGCCCCCAGCCTGGCACACCAGGGCAGCCCTAACGAGCCCCGGGCAGCATCAGGAATGGTGAGAGAAACCTGAGCGCTCCCAGAGTCCCAGGCACCCAGCACCCACCCCTAGCAGCTGGTTCGGGGCTGGCACTTGTGCTGCCCCGGAGCAGCTCAGCTCCTTGACCCTGTCCCGAGCTCTCTACCCTCTGGAGCTCCCACCGCTCAGACACCCAGGCTCGGAAGACAGAGATGCTTTCTGGAAAAGGCAATTGAAAAACCGTGTGTTGTAGGGCCGCCGTGTGCCAGGCACTGAGTTCCGAGTCTTATGGCATTTACCCTGTGAGGACCACTGTGGCTCCATGGGGGGCAGCTGGTAAGTACTTTGCCCATTTGACATACGAGGACACTGAGGCTCAGAGAAGTTAGGAACCTTGGCTGATGGCACAGAGCCCGGAAGCGTGGGGCTGGGATTTAAATCGAAGGCTGCGGCGGCCCCGTCGCCCGGAGGGGCCCTAGTCTCACTTGGGAGGCCTGGCGGCCCGCAGGCCTGCACCCTGCGCCAGGAGAGGGAGCGGAGGGCCAGTTCCCTGCGTTTCCTGGGGTTGGCGGAAAGCAAGAGCGGTGCTTCGGGTCCCTGAGGCCAGCAACTCATCTTTTCCACTGCCAGGAGCCCCGGAGGGAAGGAGGGAGGGCAGGGGGGGTGGAGGCAGGGCTGAACTGAGGAGGCGCCGAGGCCAGAAAGCCAGGCGGGCACCTGGAGGTTCCTTTGCCTCCTCCTTGCTGCGGGGTCTCCTGTGCTCGAGACAGGGAGAGGGGCAGAGGACAGAGGCAGGGCTCTCGATTCGCCCCCTCTCCCCTCCTCCGAGGGCACTCGCACTTGCCCCTTTGGAGGGCTTCCTAGACGCCGGGCACGGGACGTGCCCGGTCTCCCTGAGGACGGCTCCGCGGCTCAGGAGCAGGTGCCTAGCGCATTTGGCAAACGAGAACAGCAGTTGGGCCTCCAGGACCGGTCCAGGGGATCGAGTGAGTCCACGCAGGCTGCTGGCAGGCCGCAGGGGAGCCCACTGAGTGTTTGCTAAATAAACGAGTCCTCAGCTCAGGGAGGACCAGGAGACAGTCCTGAGACAGTCCGCTCCGAGAGGGGGAGGCACCTGACCAGGGTCACACAGCTAGGGAGGCTTGAACCTGTCTGGCTCCAGAGGCAGGGAGGGCTTTCAAGCGCTTCCCTTTTGTGGGTAGACTAGGGATGGGGATGGGGTGGGGGAAGGACAGGACCCAGGGGGGCTGGGGGGCAGGAAATCAGGACTTCTGAGACCTGGCTAGCTGAGGGCTTGGGCAGGTTTGGAGGGGGTGGGAGCGAGAACTGGAGTGCGTGCGAGCGGCCCGCGCACAAGTCAGGCAGGGCAGGGAGGAGCCGGGGCAGGCCACTCCGGAGGGAAGCTCATTAGAGTAATTGCCTCCAACAGATAGGGCCCCGCCCGCCTCTGTGGGGAATTGCCAGATGTTTTATTAAAGACCGTTCCCAGTGCACTTTAGAGGGGGTGAACCCTCGGACCCTTGGATGGATGTCCATCTGTCCCTTTCTACGTCCTACCTAGCCCCAGGCACTTTGATCCGCCTCGGCTTTCCTCTCCAGCGCCGAGCCACAACCAAGCCACATCTAACTCCCATCCCGCTGAGGTCTAGTCTTTTCCTTCTTCCCTTCCCCAGAGATTTCGGCCAGGTTAGAGTCCCAGCCCCTTGGCTGTCTTAGGGCAGGCCTGCGGCCTCAAGCCCTTGTGGGGAAGAATGGGAGTGTCCGCCGTGAGCTGGCTCAGGGAGTGGTCCTGTCTGGTAGGAACAGGAGCCTGGAGAGGCGTGACAGGAGGGCTGTGCTGAGTGCTGGTCGCGGAGACCGGGCCGGGGCGAGAGCGAGATGAGAAGACGTACTGGGATTAGGCTTGCAAGTGGTATTAGGGCCCTAACCCAAGCACACGGTCAGCACTGGGTTAAGATGGGAATTAAACTCTGGGGCCAAGGGAGGAACTGGATTGCAGTCTGGACTGGGACCTCATCTCTAATCCATCTTTCTCTTTAGGCCTTTTGGCCGCTGCTTCTCCCCCAGCAATGCTTAAAATTGGGGATTGAGAGGAGAGCCTTGAACGTCTGCATCTTGAATTCTTGACCAAATCCCATGTATCTGTTCCCTTCTGCCTCAATTTCCCCCATCTGGACAGGAGGCAGGCTGAGGGCTGGAAAGGCTTTGAAGTCAAAGATGAAAGCAACAAGGGGATGATTATGAACAACCACTTAAACATCCTTAATAACCTTAGGGTGGAGGTAGGCGGGGCAGGGCTGAACGGAGGAGGTGGCTGGGAGGGGAAGGGAGAAAAGATCCATGGGAAAGCTTCGGAATCTGACAGCAAAGGGCCTCCTTCAGTGCCCCCTCTCCCCAGGGCCCAGGTGGCGGGGACAGTAAGAAGGGCCCAGAACAGGGGATTGAGCCCAGAACCACCATCTGCTTAAACCTAGGCCCACTGTCTAGATCTTGAGCATGTAGCCGGGCCCCACCTGCTGGTCAGGGCCACCGTGCACAGGGACTCGGTGGACCTCAGCATTTGGAACCTGGAAGCCTTACTAAGGGTCCTGGGGGTGGGGCCTGGACCTGGCTGGCAGGCTTCCCGGCCCTCTGTAGGCGGGCACAAGGAAGGAATTAAGGACAGTGTCCTCCAGGGAGATGTGCTGGGGTCCAACTGGTGGACCCGGGGATTTCTCCCGTGGTGGGGTCTTGGTCAGGTTTGAGCAGGTCCCTAAGGTCGGCGTTAGAGCCCACTGACCAGGGGAAGCACTGCTCGTGCTCCTGGAGAAGCATGATGCTGCCCCTGGGGCCTGTGCCCAGGGTGGGGCCTGTGTCCCCGGTGGCGCCAACCTGCAGAGATTGCACAGGCCAGAGGAATGTGGAGCCTCTGCTCTGGGGGCCTGAGTGCAGGATGTGAGGCTGAGGGTCCCCTTCGGGTGGGGCTAGGCTTCCCAGCTGGGCGAGGAGTCTCTTGTTTGCTGGAGCGACTCGGGAGAGGGAGGCAGGCGACGAGTCATTCATGCCTCCCTTGCCTCATTCATGGACCAGGGGTGCGGAGCCTGGCGGGGAGGAGAGGCCCGAGGGGGGCAGGAAGAGCCGAAGGAAGGGGGTGAAGGAGAGGAGGGCCGCCACTGGGAGGTCACCAGGGGTCAAATGAAAGAGGGGAAGCCAAAGAGCCAGGGAGGCAAAGGGCAGAGGGACCCAGCCGAGGGCTGAGGCGGGGGCCGGGTGTCCCCAGGGAGGGCAGGGGACCACAGGTGTGGGGGCGTCTCCCACCAGGAACAGGGCCCCGCAACCCGCAGGGGGCAGGGGGCAGAGCGGGCCTGCCCACCTCTGTGGAGGCAGCGGCCTGGAGCCCCCCAGCCGCCAGTCCGGGAGCCGAGCACCCCAAGGCCCACTGGTCCCTCTCCTCCCCCACCCGGGCTCCCTTCCCATGTAGGTCATGAGGATGGGGTGGCTGGAGGCCCGCCCGAGCCCCGGGGGCTCCCCTCCCCCGCCCGACTGGCCCCTGGCGGGTCCCCGGTGCCCCCGGTGCCCCCGGTGCCCCCGGCCCAAGGCAGGGGTGGGGGTGGCGGTGGGGGAAGGAGGAGGCAGGAGGAGGCAGGAGGAGGCAGGAGGAGGCAGGAGGAGGCCGGGAAGCGGGGCCCAGGCAGGCAGCCGGGCGGCGGGCGCGGGGCAGGTCCCGGCGTGCAGGGGCAGGGTGTGCGGGGGCAGGACGGCCGCAGGCCCCGGGACGCCCCCCGCCCCGCCCCGGCCCGGCCCGGCCCCTGCTCCCCAGCCACGGCCCGGGGCTGCCCCCCCCCCCGCTTCCCGCAGCGCTGGGCCCGGGGCGCCGGGCGGGGGGCGGGGGCCGGGCCGGGCCGGGGCGCACCCGCGCGGGGCTCTCCAGGCCCCGCCGCCTCCCCCGGCCCCTCGCCCGACATGGATATTCATGAGCCTCATGAATACGCGGCGCCTCCGGGGCGGGGGTCCCGCTCGCCCGCGCAGCCCAGCGCGCAGGGGTCCGGGCCCGGCAGGGGGAGGGGCGGGGGGGCCGGGGCCGGGGCCGGGGCGGGGGCGAGCGCACTCACCGAGGATCATGCTGGGGACCCGGCGCCCGGGGTTCCGCGTCGCTGTGTCCCGGGGGCCGCGAGGCCGGGCTGGGGTACCGGGGAGGAGCCGGGGGCGGAGCGGAGGCCGGCGGGGCGGGGGCGGAGCCCGCAGCAGGTGAAGGCGGGAGGAGGGGCCGCGGGGGGAGGGGAGGGGAAGGGAGGGGAGGGGAGGGGCGCCCGCGGTCCCCCTGCGCCCCGCTCCTGGGTTCGCGGGGTCCCCGCAGCCAGGCCGGGGACAGGGCGTCTGCCGGGCGCGCGGGCGACGGAGGTGCCGGGGCCCCGGGAAGGGCTGCGTCTGAGCAAAGATGGGGGGCGGCTGTGGCCTGGGTGGGACCCCCCCCCCGGGCCTCTGCAGGGTGCCAGGGGGTGCAGAGAACCCGAGGTCCTTTGTTCCTCCGACTCGGAGCAGGATGCCAGGGGGCTGGGCTTCCGAGGTGAACGGTGGGGCCCAAGATCCCAGGTGGAGCTCCGGCTGGGGGTCAGACGCGGGGGTCCCCCCGGGAAGGTCTGCGGGGAAGAGATCCCATCCGTGGGCTCCAAGGGGTGGAAGGAGAAGCTCGCAGCTCGGAGCCCGGGGGCAACCAGAAGATGATACAGGACCCAGAGCGGAGGCTCAGCCCTGTGCAGCCCTGAGCTGGGGGGCAGCGGGCAGGGGGCGGGTAGGAGCAGGCCTCAGGCCTCAGGCCTCAGGCCTCAGGGCCCCGCTCGCTGGGCATCCCCCACTAAGGTGAGCAGGGGTCCAAGAGGACTGGGGGGTGTTTGAGGTGCAGAGGAGGATGGGGACTCCGACACAATGTAGTGTCAGGGGGCTGTATGTACCGCATGGATCTTAGGGACCAACAGGAGGACCGATTAGGGGCGGGCCACGGGGACCCCAGCATGAGGCTGGAGCCTGGGAGTCTGTGAGGTGTCTGGGGAAGATGCAGCTGCTGCAGCCTGGACCTGTCTATACCTGCCCCAAGAGGGAGGGCGGCCGGAGGACTTCCCAGAATGCCATGCAGCCAGCTTCAGGCCGGCCCCAGCCAGAGGGAAAGGAGGTGTGACTGGGAACTAGAACACTTGGGATTTAAGGAGGGTGGAGGCGGGGAGGAAGAGGTTGGTGGAAGGGTACGGACTGGTGTCTGCGTACAGCAAGGGCGGGGAAGGGGATTGGGGGCTGGTGTTCCGGGGGTTCAGTAGGGAAGTTGGGACTAGATGGCTAATGAAGGTACCAGAAGTTCAAGTTCCCGATTCTGGACTTCGGCAGTCTCTTGCCTTCACCTCACTGATCTGGTTTGAAGGAAAGATGTTCCAGCTTAAGGGCAAGAGATTGCTGGGGGGGTGGGGGGGGCGGGGATGCCTTGGTCTGGTTCTGACCCGGCGGCCCAGAGACCTCAGGGCCCTGCTGCCCAGATCTGGCCTTGGGAGAGGACGGAGGGTCTCGCAGCCAACCAGAGGGAGTCCTCTTACTCCAGCTCCAGCCTGCTACCCTGTTGTTCAACCCTATATCACAAAGCCTGCTTCTCCCAGGCCCTGTCGTCCATCCTCCTGCACCCCCCCCCCCCATTCTTTCCCCTTCTTGGTGGACTCGGAACAAACAAGAGTCAGCATCAGGAGTGGTTGATGGGTGATAGAGACCCCTTGGCCTCCGCGTTGTCCACCCTCCCACACTGCCCCCTGGGACTCTGAGTTAGGGAGGTCCCAGAAGAGGGGTTGCTGAACTTACCCAGGTGAGGCAGCTGGCTGGAGGGCGGGGTGACCTTGCAGGCAGGGGGGGAGGCAGTGTGCAGGGTGCATTCATTATTGATGAGCCCTGCACCCCGGGCTACTAATGAGCCCAGGCCGGTTGCTCTAATTGATGTCAAGAAACTTGAGACCCCCAGATCAGCTTCCCGCCTGCCAGCTGCCTCTCCGGAGCCCCCTCCCCCTCCCCGCACCCCCAGCTGCTCTGTCCCCTGCCCTGGGCCTCCTTCCCTTCGGCGGCGCACCAACAGGCGAGGAGAGGGCTCAGGCCTTCCAGCCCCGGCCTTCCTGGCCTTCCTGTCCCCCTGGACGGCTCGACTCGGGACGCGAGGCAGACATCCTCTGGAGGGGCCGGGAGGTGTGCAAGGGGAAACAGCGGGCAGCCCGAGAGTCCCGGGCAGGGGCAGGAGGCCGGGACTAGATGCAACTGCGGGCCATGTCTGAGCCCCAGGAATCCCTTTCTGTCCCGCGTACCCTCAGGAGCGACCCTGCCACTTTGAGACCCAGAGGCACAGGCACTACCCAGACACGCCCGGTACTGGCTCACTTCCCCTCCTCATTTCCTCCTGCCCCCCCACCTCGGCGAAGGCACCTCGGCTCTGGCCCCCGGGGCCTGGGTCTGGCCGCCAGCCTCCTCCCGCCCCAGCAGAGGGATAGATCTCCTTCCTCGGGGGTTCCAGCGCCTCCTTCTGCATCGCCTGCCATCCGTGCAAGTACCGGGCGGCTCCTGGCCTCACTAGGTCTCTGCCTCCTTATCAGTCCCTCTTCACTTATAGGTTCTGGAAAGAAGTCCTGAGGCACAGGATTATCAGGAAGTCACAGGCTGGAGCGTGCAGCAGCCTCGATCTCTCAGGAGAGGTATTTTTAAGGTGATGCAGGCGCTGCTGGGCAGAAGCCTAAGTTAATAAGAGCAGCCTGGGTGATGGGGCGAAGGGGGGAGATGGACTCCAGGCGCTCCCGCCCCAAATTCCCATAAATCTGTGGCTATGCTGCCCTCCGGTGGCTGATTCCTGGCCTAGCGCGACAGGGCCCTATTTGCCTCGGAGAATCCAGAATTTCAGGCCCCCTGGCCTTCCTCCCTGGCCTTGGGAGAGACCCGCCTTGAAAAGACAGAGGCCCCCGCGGGGCTCCCTCACTTGGACTCCGCTCCCAGGGCCTAAGGCCTGGCGTGCTGGTTATTACCAGGCTGTCACCGTCAGACAAGGCTGGACCGAGCCCTGCTCTGGCACTCACCAGGTGACCTTGGGCAAGTTACATAACCCCTCGGGACCTCCATTTTCCCCCGAGTAAATGGGGTTAATTGAACCTGCCTCATGGGATCCTTGACAGAGAAATTAAATGAGATAATGTATGTAAACTCTTGAACAAATATCCTCTCTACCTACCAGCACACAAGAAGTAGTAAAAACAAGACAAAACGAAACCCTAACTGGCTTTCTTCTAATTCCATTTTGGGGCTTTTTCCCTCAGGCCGTTTCATTATTCGGATTTAGAGACGCCCAGGTGAGTGGTCGGGACTGTTTTCCCCCCATCTTCAACGTGGACCTCCTGCTTTGCATTTTTCCCTTAATGCTCAAACCCAAAGAGAAGGGATCCTTTTTCTTCTCTCTGGGGGGTGCCCGGAACCAGATCTGGAGGGGCCGGGTGACAGGCGGAGGAATCAAGGCCTCCTTCCACCCCTTCCATCATCTCATCACCTAAGAGAAGGGAACCCAAAAGGTAGATCCAGAGTTCCCGAGGGAGGGTCATACTCCCCATCCCAAGGAAGGAAGCTGCGAAAGACAGACATTTCCTACACATCAAGCCATCTGGTTCCAGGATGGGTTTGGAAAGAATAGGGTAGGACACAAATTCCAGCTCTGGTCAGTGGGGGCACCGGGCCGGGTTTATTGCACTTGCAACAGAGTTTAAATAAGTCCCGGATGTCCGGAGCTGAGGTGAGGGGAAGTTGGGCAGGGAGAAAGGGGCAGCGTCAGTGCAGCTAGTGGGCAGGACCCAAATCCTGCAGGCCCAGGACAGTGGGCTTCCCTCTTTCTGGGGGACGGGGAGGGCCTGCATCTGGCCAGGCTGAGGTTCCAGATCTGTTACCATCGTGGCCCCTTCAGGGTCCTGGGCAATTCCTGACTTCTCCCGAGTCAGAGGTGGATCGGGCCTCCAGGCCCAGGTCTGGAACAGGCTCAGATGTAGTCCTGGATCTGCCTGGTTAGGTTACCAACGTCTGAGTCTGGGTCCCAGATCAACCCCGGGCCCCAGGTTCGATCTGGCCCCGTTAGAGTTCTGAGTCCTCTTGGAGCTGGTTCTGAGCCAGCGTGATCCTTGTTTGGGATCTGTCCTGAGCTGGGCCTGGGGCACCATCCACGGTTAGTGTTCCTTGTTGGCCCACCAGGTGGGGGCTGTCCAGAGTTTCCAGGTCTCACTCCCCAGGTTCCAGGTTCTTAGCTGGGGGCTTCCCGTGGATCTCTGGCAAGACTGAGGATAGATCTTTGCAGGCTGGAGCTGGACAGGAAGTCCTGGTGGCACATCTGGCCCAGAGAACTGGGATCGGATTCCCCAGGTCTGGTTCCAAGTTGTTTTCAGGAAACTTTCTCCAAAATGCAAAGGCTACAGGGAGGCTGGGGCCTCTGTCCCTGGATCTGAGTTCCCTTATCCATGAGGAGGGCGTGTGTAAACGAGGGTCCTTCACAGTGCATGGGGGGAGGGGATCCCCAGCTCCTCGCCTCCCGGCTCTGGCCCTTCAAGTATGTCTCGAGGCTGGGAGAGGAGCTTCTCCCTGGCCCTCAGCACCTTCAGGAAGTGCCCAGCCCCCTCCCTGTCAGTAGACTGAGGGTGGGGGGACTGGGCCTTGAGGATTGGGAGTCTGGGTTCGGGAGGGGTCAGGCATCAGAGGTGGCAGGTGGCTTGAGTTGAGCTTTTTCCATGGCGGTGCCGTATGGGAGGGAGCGTTTGAAGAATCCGAGCTAATGAGGGGATAAGGAGGGAGAGTTTAGATATCCTGGCCCCCATCTCTCCCCAGATCTTATCCCGAGAGGAAACGAAGAGGACCCTAGTGCTTCCAATCTCCCCGTTGTGCAGCAGGGGCCTCCATCCTGTCTGTTGCGACCACCGACAGGTCCACTGCGCCAGGAGGGCCGGAGCTGGGGGCGCCTTTGGCACAAGGGGCTCTTCCATCAGTGCTGTAAGCCTGTCCCCAGGCAGGCCGGGACGGCAAACAGCTTTGAATTCAAGGTCTAGGTCTGATTGCCTGGTTGTGGCTGCCTCTCGAGAGGGCTTCTGAGGCCACTTCCAGGGGATGGCCAGTGAGCGATGGCCGCCATTAGCTCTTGGAGCAAGGGGAGCACAAATGCCACCTGTTCGCCACGCGTGAGTGGCACTGATTTTGCAAGCCCAGGCAAATTTACCAGCTTGAGTCAAGAGACTCGTTCTAAGCCAGAGGCTGTAGAAGGTGGGGGAAGGATCCCCCAGGCCGGATCAGGATGGTGTGCCCGCGGCCAGGGCAGAGGAGGGGCCGTGTGGCTGGAGGACTGGTCTGGCAATGGACGCTTGGGACAGGGGCAGCCCCGGTGGCGCAGCGGTTTAGCGCCGCCTGCAGCCCAGGGCCGGATCCTGGAGACCCGGGATCGAGTCCCACGTCAGGCTCCCTGCATGGAGCCTGCTTCTCCCTCCTCCTGTGTCTCTGCCTCTCTCTCTCTCTCATAAATAAATAAATAAATAAATAAATAAATAAATAAATAAATCTTTAAAAAAAATAGACGCTTGGGACGACCTTGGGTCCAGGGCAGAGCCTGATGAGGGAGTGGCCAAGTCACAGGTGGGACGGGACGTGGCTGACCTTGTAGAGGATATAGATGAGCAGACCTAGGAGCAGGAGGCCAACGAGGATGGCTAGGATAATGATCCACAGCGGGACGCCGTGGCTGCCTTCCGCCTTGGTCCACTGCACAGCCGTGGCCACCTACGGGGCGAATCAGGAGAGGTCACTGGAAAGCCACTAGTTCGCCTCACCCTACCCTTGGCTCCCACTTGCCATCGCACCTCCCGTGTGGAGCTAACAGAACTCTGGACTTCAAAGTCTAAATTCCTAAAATGGGCATTATCATCTCTCCCCTTTGGGTCTTCACACCTGCTGACTCCCTCTCCCCGGAGAAGGCAGCTTCCCTGACTGATTAGCCTGGTGGTTCCTATTTATTCTTCAGGTCTGAGCCGAAACATCGCTTCTTCCAGGCCGCCTTTTCTGGCCCTGCAAGGCTGAGTTTAAGTGTCCCTCTGATGTGTTCCCATAAATATCCTGGCACTTGTCACACTGTGTTCTCATTGCCTGCTAGACTGTGAGCTCCAGGAGTGAAGACACTCTGTTTACCTTGCTTATTGTTCTATCCCCAGGACCTAGCACGGGCCCTGGCACATAGGAATGCTCAATGAAGGTTTTTTTTTTTTTACAAGGCCAGCCCCACACGTCCCCCAGTCCCAAGGCCAGGCCCAGGACTCCGAGCCCTAGCTTCCGTGGCCCAGACCTCCGGCCCAGGTTCACCTGAAGTTCCCTTCGGGGAAGCTGCTGGGGCAGGATCCGGTAGGGCATCCTCAGGGCTTCGTACACAGCTTCGCACTGCAGGCTGAACGGCTGGTGCTCCCGCTGTGGGTGGGGAAGAGGTGCTCAGGGCAGCCCCCCGGGATCGAGAGGACAGAGGGCTCCCGTGATCTGGCTCAGGCCGTGACCTTTCCCTATCTTGCACTCATTCTCTCCTGAACATCTGTGATCCTTACGTGAGATAACGGATGTGTAATCAAGTACACATAACTAAGTAACGTGTAATCAGGCGGCTACATGTTCAATAACAATTTTTTTTTTTTTGGAGTCGTTAATGTGGGCCCAGCATGCAGGCCGCGGCCCGGCCCTCAGCGTCTGCTCAGTAAGTGACAGCTCTTTCTCTTTCCTCCGTCTCCTCGCCTCTCCACTGCGGATTCATCTTCCTGCTGTGTTTTCAGCATTCTCTGCATGCTGGTCTCCCTCCAGGTCTCCCTCCTCTGAGTGGGCCTGGAGGGGGAGGCTGTCACTCCCAGCGTGGTCACTAGGTGGCACAAAGGACACGCAGCCCTGTCTACCGAGGGCGAGGGCGAGGGCGAGGGCGAGGGAGCCGAGCTGCAGGAGCTGCAGGAGCTGCAGGGCCCGGTCCCATGCGCCAAAGGAGGTGGCCAGGTGGCGGGGGCAGCAGGGAAGGGGGGCACGTGGGGCTGGCCCGGAGGTCAAGGGTCGGGGTAAGGTCAAGGAAAGGCTCCCTCACTTGCAGGAAGGTCTTGGCCCAGACTCGGAAATGCAGCTGCAGACTTCGGCTCTCCTGGCGGTGCAGCGGCCCCAGCTCACAGCGCAGCCTGAAGCACTCGGCCTCGGGGCATTTCTGGGGGGGGGAGAAGAGGCTCGGACCCGAGGTGTGCCCTTCCCGTGCCTCTGAGGACCCGCGTCCCAGCAGGACTTACCAGGATCTGAGGTCCCGAGGAGCCCGGGCCCCGGCCTGGCGCTTCCCGTCTTTGTAGCCGGTGGTGCTGGGGACCCTCCGGATCCAACTGGAGGAGGAAGAGACCGTGAGCCGCCTGCACCCCCACCCCCCGCATCGGGCACCGAGTCAGCAGCGAGTCGGCCGTCGCCCGGGGCCACAGCACCTTAGCCTGTTCCTGCCTCTCGACCTGTGCCCGCTCCGAGGGCGAGGCACCAAGCTTAGTGCCCAACAAGGACGCGACTAAACCTGGTCCTCGGAGTTTGCAAGACGTGTCCGTGGAGAACTACGCTCCGTCCCTGCCTGCGGGCCTTTGCCCTGTCCTCTCCGCGTGGGACGCTCTTCTCCGAGTCTCCACAAGCGGCGGCAGCCGTGTCCCGGGGCTTCGGTGCACCTGTTACCTCCTCGCCGGGCTTTCCCCCGTGATCCAAGTCCGTCTCCGGTTCCCCAGGCCCTGCGTGTCAGCGCTGCGCTTCGATCCCTTTCACTGCCTTTTCCCCTTTTCAATTTTATTTCATTTTAGTCTTTCAAATGTTCCAGATGTTTATGTGAGAGAGAGTGTGCACGTGCACGTGGGCGTGAGCAAGGCGGGGGGGCAGAGACCGCCCGCTGAGCACGGAGCCTGACTTGGGGCTCGGGCCCCACCCGAGGGCCCCGGGATCACGACCCCAGCTGGAGGCAGACGCTTAGCCCCTGAGCTACCCAGGGGCCCCTCCCTTTTCGGTTTTAACTGTCTATGATCCTCGACATAACGTGTCAGCTCCACGAGAGCGGGGACTTGGTTAGCTTGTCTGGCGAGGCGTTTCCGAAGCCCGTAACTGTGCCGCGTAGACCCTCGTCTAATTAAATGTTGCCCGTGAGTAAACAAACGTTGGAGCAGGCCTTAGGGTCCAGGGACACAGGCCTGCAGAGGTGGGCCCCAGCGTACGCCTGGCCCGGAGGGAAGGGAAGGGTACTTCGGGCCGTGCACCCAAGGGCCTTTCCCTCCCATAGCCCCGAGGAGGCTGTCGCCCTTCCAGGCCCCCAGCGACCTTCCCCAGCCTCGGTCCCACCCCTGCCCAGGCCAGTCTCCGGGCCTCTCACCTCCAGGCTCTCTGGGTTGGGGGGGTGACTGCTGGTGCAGTTGCTGAGGCCTTCAACCCTGGTCACGTAGAGAAGCTGCTGACCCTCCAGGGTCCGGGGACAGCTGAGCTCCAGCACACCCCGGCTGATGGAGCTGGGGCCCTGGTTGATGAGCTGAGGAGAGGGGGACGCCATCACCCTGAGATTGCCCTCCTGAGACCCGGGTCGCCGCGGCCCACTCCCCCCTGCCGCACGTCTCCCAGCTCGGAAGTGAAAGGGGACATGGAGAGGCAGAGATGGTGGAGTCCTCTGCGGCCACGGCCCCGAAGGGCATCTACCCTCCCTTTCAGGTCACTCAACTGCCTGGTCTCTCCCCGGGCTGTCTCCGGGGGACCCTGCCCAGCTCTTTGCCCGTCCCCCGCTCTCCTTTCAGGCCCTCCCTCTGGTCCGAGCACCGGTCACCATAAAGGCCCTTCTTTCCCTTCATGCGGTCTGGCCTCGGCCCTCTGTTCCCGCTGCTCGCCCCCACCCCTGACCTCATAGACGTGCTGCACAGCAGGGCCCACGTCTCCCTCCTCCTGAGGCTGCTCTCGGGGACGCCAGTCGCTCGCTGGGAAGAGCACTGCCTCGGGCTTGGAGACCCTGCGGAGGAGGGTGGTGCAGAGGGCGGTGGAGGGGCTCCTTCCCGCACCTTCCCCAGGGCCGCCTCCCGCCCCGCAAGGCCCCAGCTCGCCCGCCCGGGCGCTTACCCGTTAAGGGAGACCTGGGCGGAAGCCTCCACCGAGAGCGGGAAGGAAACCACTTCGCTTTGGGAGTTGTTGAGATTCTTGCTGAGGGGCGAGGGCGCGGAGGGGAGACTGAGGCGCTGCTGGCGCCCAGCGGGAGAATGCCCCACGCGCCCAGCCCACCCGCTCCCTACCTGAGAATCTGGAAGTCGAACTGGATGGTTTTCTTCGTGTCCCGGAGGTGAGGGACCGTGAACCGGAGGCCACCCCAGATCTGCGGCGCGAGGAGAGGACCGTGGGCCCCGTCGGCCTGGGCGCTGGCCTCACCCTGATTCCAGCCCCCTCCCCTACGCCCTTGCGCTCTGGACAGGTGGGCCCCTGCCCTCCCGGATCCTCCCTCCCGGGCCGGACTTACACTCGCTCCGGCCTTCATGGGGTTGCCCAGGTCACACACCAGCAGGCGGCTCTGGTTCACCGCAAAGTAGTCACAGCTCAGGCTGGAGAAGTTCTGGAGGTGGGGCCGGGGTGGGGCGGGTAGAGTCAGGTTTGGGTGCCCCGCAGCAGGCCCCGTCCCCGGCCACGCCCCGGAGCCCCCTCTCACCCCCGGGTTTCTGACGAGTCCTGAGTACTCGGCCTCTGGAGGGGCCGTGACCCGCAGCTCGGCCTCATAGGCGCCGCCCTCACCCACGTTCTGGGCATGGAAAGTCAGGTTCAGGGAGTTCTTGTCGCCCAGGTACACGTGGTTCTGGTCCCTGGAGGGGAAGCACGGGGTGAGGGACACTCTGGGAAACGAATCCCCCAGCCGGGACAGCGCGCCAGCCCGACGGCAGCATGGTAACAACAGAAACCATCTCTGGGCTCCAGCTGCCCGGCCCACCAGCCCGATGCTCCACGTGACGGTCCACTCGGTCCCCGCGAAGGGCGGGGAGGCTGCCGCTATCACCCCCGTCACCCCTGCTATGCACACGAGAACCGGTGACTTCCTGAGTCACACGGCTTGCTAGCATGTCCCTACTCTGTGTTTTCAGGTGCCAGGTGCTTCCAAGCCCCCCCCCCCCGCCGTCCCGTGTGAGCCCGTGGCACCCGGGACCCCCAGCCCGCGGCGGCCTTCACTCACCCGAACACTTCCAGCTGCAGGTCCGGCACGCAGATGTTGTCTTCTCCACAGTCCAGCAAGATCTGAGCCTGGGGAGCAGGACAGCCTTGGCGGGGGTGGGGTTCGGACCTCCGCCTGCGCTGAAGGCTCCCCCTCCAGGGCCCGGCCCCGGTGCCCAGGGCTCACTCTCCCCCGTCTGGCCTCCCCTCTCTCCTCACCTTGTCTTCTATGCGGCTCTTGCTCTGATAATGCAAGACTGGCCGGAGGCCATGGGCGTCCACGGGGGCTTGGGGGTCCAGGGAGAAGTTGAGGGCGATGTGAATCGGGGACAGCTTGTCGCGGAACTCGGACTCGTTCTGGGGTGGGGGGACAGGGCCCGCGGTGTCAGGGGACGCTGGGCACTTGGCTCTGCCCCTGAGCCTCTCCCACCTCTTTGTCCCCTCGGCGCCCTCAGGAAGCCAGGTGTCCAGATCTGCCCATTCTCTTGGCTTCTGAGCCTGGTTCCCAGGTCCTCGGGCAGAAGGGCCCCCCTCTTCAGCCCCCCGAGTCCCAAGCCTCTCACTGGAGTCTCCTGATCTCCTTTTTTTCCCCCAAGAGGGGCCCCGGCTCTGCGGACAGCCTCCCCGGGCCGCTCCGTACCCTGAGGTAGACCTTCATCTCTCTGCAGTCCTCCCGAGCCCCGTTCTGGATGAGGAGGGTCTGGGTCAGGGTCGCCTGTCTGGAGGCCAGGAACAGTGCCCGCCGAACGCCCCCCTTCTGCTTCTGCCAGTCCAGCTGGAGCTCCACCGTGAAGCCTGCGGCCGGAACACGTGGTCGGAGAACCTGCCCTTGCTCACGTGTTCAGGGAGAAGGGGGCTGCCCGAGGGCCCGGCCCCCCGTCCCCTACCCCGGCGACTCCCTCACCGATGGAATCAGGAACGTGCTTCCCGGAAGCGTTGAGGCAGAAGCTGAGGTTGATGCTGGAGGCAGACCGAGGGGAAAGGTGGTGTCTGCCGTGAACAGGCCCGTCCCCCACCTGCCTCCCAAACACCCCGACGGGGACGCCCGCACTCGTCCCCTCCCAGCCCTGGCTTCTCCGCCCACTCCCAGGCACGCACGGAGCCATTTCAGACTCATTCTCTGCATCTCCCGGGCCCCAGCTCACCAGGCCACGGGGTTCCCCTCCAAGCTGCAGCTGCGCTCCTCGGGGTTGAACATGGCGGGGAAGATGGTGAGGGAGGCGCTGGTAGAGACGATGGGGCGACCCCTGCCAAGAGTGGATACGGCGTCAGTAGAACTAGGACTGGTCTCTGGGATCTGGGCGCAGGAAGCCGACGCCCCAGCCCCAGGGGGCCGGTGTCCTTTGGGCCCTTTCCCAGCCCCAGCCCTACTGAGAGATGCCCCGTTCCCACTGTCCCCAGGCCGCCCCCCGGAATCCATACCTGTACACCACAGCCTTGTCCACACCGAAGGAGCCCACAATCAGATCTGCAAGGAGGCAAGACACTACCCCTTACGGCAAGCCCCGCATCCCGATCCTTCCTTCCTAACCCTCTTCTGGAGTCTTGCTCGAGGGCGGCCCACGTGCGGGGCAGCGCCGGGGGTGGCACCGTTCTCGAGCTGTCCCCAGGGGCTCAGGACGGCGCACCGGAGGGCGGGGGTCCTGCCTGCGACTTGCAGAGTTCTCAGGTGCAGGGTCTCCGCCACCACTCACCCGGGTATCCGTTGCCGTCCAGGTCTCGGCCTCCTCGAAGCGCAGAGCCGAAGAAGTGTGGCGTGTGGCCGGCCGCCCACAGGGGCAGCAGAACCTGGGACGGCTGAGAGCCCGGCCCCCCGGGGCCCCCGGGGAAGATGAGCACCACTCCCTGCTGGGTCTCTCCGCCAAAGGGCGCTCCGACGGCGATGTCTGCAAGACAAGACACACCACACACCCGTCAGGAGGCCGGGAATGCAGGGGTCTGGTCTCCGCCACCAGATCCCGGGGCCCAGGATCCTCTTCCTCCCCGTCTGTCGTTCCCAGTTTTCCAATCTCTTCAAGTCCCAAGACCGAGACACAGGGATGAAGGTTACACCCCTCCTTGCGGGGGCCACTGGGGTCTGGGTCTCTTAGCCACCGTCTCCCCAGGTTCCTTCTGCCGCAGGCTCCAGACCCCTGGTCGGCTCCTTGGGCCCGTGGCACTCACCGTTGTAGCCGTCCTGGTCCAGGTCCCCCAGGGGCGTCAAGGAGCTGCCAAATCGGCCAAATTCATCTTGGCCAGTGAGGGTCAGGGTGGGTGTGGGCTCCATGCCAGCTGGGTGCTGCAGGTAGATGTAGACCCTGCCCACCTCCTGAGGCCGCCCATCAGCCGTCCGCTCCATGAGCAGAGGTGCCCCCACCAGCAAGTCGTCCAGCCTGCGGGTAGGAGGAAAACCCAGGCATCCGGGTACCCTGCCTTGCCACCTCCCCTCCCCAGTCCCCCTGCCGGGAAATCCTGGGCGTCCCGCGTCCCACGCTCCCTCCCGCTCGGGTGAGAAGCCTTGAGGTCTTTGGCTCTCCGCGCCCTCCTTGCTCCTGAGCAAGGTGAAGGCAGGCACCGGAGGAGAATCCAGACACAAAGCCTGCAGGAGAACCCTCCTCGCGTGTTTCTGCCCCACTCCCACTTTTCAGCCGCGGATCTGGGAAGGGTGTTGCGGGGGCCCCTCTCCCGCTGCTCACCCGTCCCCGTTGGTGTCTGTGGCAGCCACCGCGTAGCCGAAGTAGGAGGCCATCTGAGGGGGTGGGGGTAGACAGAGGAGCAGCACTGGGTCAGGACTAGGGGCTCGATCGACGGATCAGCAGGGACGGGGGGGGGGGGGGGGCAGGCCGGAGGCTGGGCCAGGCCCATGGGCTGGCCGCAGGCCTGCTGGGTGGTGTGGGGGCGTCCTCACCTGTTCTCCTGAGAAGTTGTAGAGGGACCGGATGTCTGAGCCATTGAGGATGGTGACCTGGGGAGGATGAGACGCACCCATTGGTCCTGGACCCCCAGGCCGTCCCACGGGTGGAGGGCACATGGGCACGTGGGCACGGGACCCCCGGGGGGCACCTGCTAGGCCTCGGCCACTGGTCTCCCGACTCCCTCCTGACTTTGCTTTCACGTCCCCACTTCTAGGCCACGGAGCTCCCACTGGTTTTCTCTGAATCACTAACCAACCCCTGACGATTTTCTATGTCCACGTCCACCCCCCAGGACGTGAGGTCAGCGGGGGCAGCACTTGGGTCTGTCCCTTGCTGTGCCCGGAGTCTGACGACGGGCTCGTGCGCGGCGGGCAGGGATAGTCACTTCAGACAGGCCCACGGCCCCGAGCGCGTCCGCCAGGGACACCCCGGCCTGGAAACCCCGGCGCCGGGGCCCAGATTCCCAACGTCTTGGCGGCTCCTCTGGGGCCCCGGGGAATCCGGCCCAACCTCTTTGTTCTCCCTCGACCTTTCCACATTCTCCTCATCCTCAATCAGCCCCTTTCTTCTCCTTTTCTTCTGCGATTTTCACGCTCCCGTCACGGAGGCCCCCTCGCCTCCTCTGCAGGGATCCCTCAGAGAACCTTCTCTGACGCGCCTGCCCTAAAAGCAGCTACCCCTCCCTTACGCCGCCCTACCCTCTGGCCACTCCGCGGGGCGACGGCTTCCGAGGAGGCCAGGCCCGATCTGCACCCCGTGGGTGACCCGTGAGCCCGTCGCTGGGTGGGATCCCTGAGCGGCAGGTCCCTGGCCCCTGTGCCCCAGGCCGCGCCCCATCAGAGGCCCCTGGGAGACTCCCTGCCCGCCCCTCACCTGCCTCCGTGAACGCTGCGGCGGGAGCGAGCCCCACGCCACCCCCATCGGTGCCCTCCCGACACTCGCCGCGGCCTAATAACCGCCAGGTGCCCCGGAGTCCACCGGGCGCTCGGCCGTGACCTCGCCTCATCCTTGCAGGAGCCTCGAGAGCTCACAACCATTATTAGCCCATTACACGGAGGGGAAGTGGGCTCAGAGAGGCTCGGCCGGCTGCAGGGCTCATGGGACGAAGCAGGCCAGGGGTCAGGACACTGATCTATCCCCAGTGCGCCCCCCGGAGCCCTCACCCTCTCCCCCTGCCGTGCGGGGCTCTTGGAGCTGAGCCAGGGGAGGGGAGGGGAGGGGAGGGCAGGGCGGGTCAAGCTGAGGCTTACGTAACCGTAGGTGAGGTTCCCCTTGGGCACGCCAGCGACAAAGTCTGCAGAGAGAAGAGAAAGCTGTGGGCTGGCTGGGGGCGGGGGGTGACGACAACTCGGCTCCCGCAGCCCACGCATCCCGTCCCCTCGCCCCGCCCGCGGCGCACACTCACCCTCCGTGTCGTCACCGCTGAACTCGCCCACCGCCACAGAGTACCCTGGGGGACAGGGTGGTGGACGTGAGTGTCCCCGTGGGGCCCCTGTGCCGCGCCCCCCCCCGCCCCCCGCCGGCTCCGTCCCCCGCCCGGCCTCCAAGGCAGCCTGCACACGACTGCGGCCCAGGGCCCGGGGCGCCGGAGCGGGAGGGGCGAGGCCGGGGGTCCTGAGGGGCTCCCCCCGAGGTGCCCCCCGGCTCGCTCACCCAGGTAGCTGTCGTCATAGATGGAGCTGGCCTGGCGGGTCTGCAGCTGCCCCTGAACCAGGTTGATCAGATACTCGGGGTAATAGGACTCTGCAATCTGCTCCTGCGTGGCAGACAGGATCTGGCCTGGGGAAGGGGACGAGGAGTTGGACGCGGCGGGGAGGGGGCCCGGGGAGGGAAGCCGTGGGGGGCGGCGGGGACGGGTGAACCGGGTGAACGCGTCTCAGGAAAGGCAGAGGAGAATCGGGCCGGGGCAGACGAGGGAAGGGCGGGACGTCGGGCAGGGGGCAGGTGGCAGGCCGTGTGCCAGGGCCGCGCGAGCGCCTGGGAGGACTCACCTTGCCAGAAGTAGCTCCCTGGCCCACCCAGGACCACACGTCCGGTCTGTGGGGGAAGAACAGGGTCCGCGTGTGGTGCTGGCGCCCCGTGACGCCGCCGCCCGCCGCCCCATGCCCCCGACCGCCCCCTCACCTTGGTGAACTCTGCGCTGAAGCCCCCTTGGCAGTAGCCCTGTCCCGCGGCCCAGCTGAAGTCTGTGGGGGGAGAGGGTGGCGGCGAGGAGCCCAGCACAGATGGGCCTCGCGTGGGGGGACGAGGGGCGACGGGAACCCGAGAGGGGGCCGCCCCGGACCAGGGTGCCCCGGACCAGGCAGCGGTCAGGAAGGCCAACTGGGGGGGGTGATGGAGGGGAGGCGGGCGCCGGTGCCCCCTTCTGCCCTACCTGAGCGGCAAGGTGCGTACTCCAGAATTCGGGTGAAATTGTCCGTGGAGAGGTAGCAGGTGCCCACGGGATCGCTCAGCGGCTCCTTCTCCGTGCGCCAGCTATACAGGGGCGCACAGGCCTGGCGGGGCCCGGGGGGGGGGCGCTCCAGGTCAGCCCGGGCTTCTCGCCTCCACAGCCCCACCGCGTTCAACCCCTGCCCACGCCCCGGGCCCTCACCAGGATGGAGGAGCCGTGGGCTCGAACCGTTGCTCCGAACCACTGCAAGGACTTGTACTCCACAGGCTCCTCCCCGTCCGGGCTGGACACCGACGACTCCAGGACCCGGGAGCCTTCAACGGGAGAAGGGGTCGCGCTGGGCCGTGGCTGGCAGAGCGCTCGGGGCGCCCAGGCGCTTGCAAGCCCTGAGCCCCGGGACTCACTGGGGGGACTGGGGAAGGGGCTTCAGCGTCTGCTTTGTGGAGCCTGACTCAGTCCTCCCCTAGACACATGTGTGTGCACACACACACCTGCACACAGGCACCTGCACACACACACCTGCACCTGCACACACACCTGCACACACGCGCACCTGCACACAGGCACCTGTACACACACGTGCACGCACACATGCAAGCGCTGGGAACCTGGGCTTCTGGGGCTGCCTTCCCCGGTGCTCCAGCCTCATGGCCCAGGCCGGGTGCTTGCAGGTAGGTGGAGGCAGGACGGGGTGGGAAGGCCATCTCAGGTCAGGGTGGTCCCGGCTGCACTTCTCTGTACCTGGGCCTGTGCCTCTACGGCACCTTGCTCCATCCCCTTTCTAGGCCTTTCTCACATCCGGGGCTGTCTCTCCAGGCCCTATCTCTGCCCTCCATGGGGTGGTTTTTTCCTTTCCTTTGATTTAATCTGTTTGCTAAAAAAAGTCAGTTTCATGCTCTCCCTGCCCACACCATTGTCTCTCTCTCTCTCTTTTTTTTTAATCTCTCCTCTTTTTGGGCAGCCCAGGTGGCTCAGTAGTTGAGCATCTGCCTTCAGCTCAGGGCGTGATCCTGGGGTCCCGGGATCGAGTCCCACGTCGGGCTCCTGGCATGGAGCCTGCTTCTCCCTCTGCCTGTGTCTCTGCCTTTCTCTCTCTCTGTGTCTCTCGTAAATAAATAAATAAAACCTTAGAAAAACACCTCTCCTCTTTTTGTCTCCTCACTCGGTCTTGGTCGTCATCTCTGGAACCGGACCGTTCGCGTCCCTGCTCCCCCCGTACACTGGCTGCAGGACCCCGGGCGAGTCACTTAAGCTCTGCTTCCTCACCTATGAAACGGGCCCACACCTCGCCCGGGGCAGGACCAAGCCGTCGAGGTGTGCAAGCCTCACAGCAGTGAGCCAGCGCCCGGAAGTGCTGGCCGGCGCTCCTGTCCTTCTGTCCGCCTCCCTGGGCCTCCCTGGGCCTCCGTCCCATGCAGGCCCGCGTGTGCGGGGACCGAGCTCCCGGCACCGTCGCTTAGCGCTCGGCGGGACCAACTGCAAAGCCTGTGTGACTCTCCCTGCCTTTGTCTGTGTTGCTGCCCGGCCTCCCAGAGCTGTGGGTGATTCAGGGGAAATGAGAGCCACATGTTTCTGAATCACGCCGCCCTCCTGGGCTGGGCCGGGCCGCGCTGAGGAGCCTGCACCAGGCGGAGCTGCAGCCCGAGTGGGACACGCGGCCCCGCAGGGCGGGCTCCAGCCTCGCCGGCCACCCGGGCGTCCCCTCCGGGCGTCCCCTCCTGCCCACGGGGGTTACCTTTACTGTCAAATTCAATGGGCGTGCAGTGGCCCCGGCCGGCGCCCCAGGGGCAGAGGTAGACGGCACCCCCCTGCAGCACTCCGGGCTGGCTGGTGTTAGCCTTGGGCGCGCCCACCAGCACGCTGACCCTGCGGAGGGAAAGGACGAAAGGACGCAGTGACTCCCAGCTCCCCTCCGGCTCCCCCGCTGCTGGGCCCGGGGCTGGCCGGGGGTGGGGTGGATGCCCCCTGGTTGTATTTATATCTCAGGAGATGCCACAGATGCCAGAGGCCCAGGCTGGAGTCAGGCGGTCCCCATGTGCCGCTGTCACTAACACAAGCACCCACCCCTTCCCTGGTCGCGAGAGAAGGGGAACCAGAGTCCGCTCTGGGAAGGGAACAGGAGCCAGAGAGCCTGGGCCCCGGCCTCCCCATCTCCCCGTGGTCTGCAGGACGGGACACGCAGCCCCTGAGCTGCGGGGTCCGCTCACGTAGCCTCTGCCCTCCCGTCCCAAGCCAAAGCCCTTCTCCGGGCCAGGACCCAGGCGTCCGACTGCCCGGCTTGGGGCGTGTAGCAGGAAAATGTGAGTCCTGGAAATCAGTGTGCAGAAGTGGCGAGAGGAGCATGAGGGCGGCGAGGACACACTCCCCTGGGCCCGGGCCTGCCTGCCCTGGGCTCTCGGGGTGGACGTCCCCGTGTCGGCCAGGTTCCTGCTCGGCCCCTGAACCCCCGTCCTACACACCATCCCCAGGAGTCTGAAGCCAGATCTTGCTCTACGGGGGTCTCGGTTCTGAAACGGGGGCCTCGAGACCTTGAGGAGGAAGCTGCCTTTGCTGGGGCGCCTACGGCCTGGCTGGGCACGGGTAAGGTCCTGGGCAAGCTTCCCTGCCTTCGGCGCTGCCCCCGCCGCTGTCGACGCCCCTGTCGCCCCTGGGCAGCCCTCAGCCCTGTGGTCTGCTCCGGCACGGTGTCCCCCAGCACCGCACCTGGCAGCCTGGGCCGGGGCCCCTGACCGCGGGGCCTCCGCGCTCCTCCCGGCCTGCCTCTGGCACAGCTTCTCACTGTCCCTCTGGCCCAGGACTACTCGCTTTCTTTGTCTTGGCTTTCCCAGTCCTCTCTGTCTTGATGTCAGATCTTGGGCTTTTCCATCTCTACTGGCTTCTGGCCTCTCTCAGCTTTCCACAGGCCTCGTACCATGGCTTCCCTGGTATTCGGGAATGTTCCCGAGCCCTCCTTCCCGGAGAGAGCGCGAGTGCCTAATGGTGGAGGGCCCCGGAGCCAGGGGGCCAGGTGCGGCAGAGGGGGGGGCTTAGAGGAATAGGGGATGGGGATACGGGGGCGGCGGGGTGGAAGTGGGGGGCGAGGGGTGGGCAGGGGGGCCGGAGGCTGAGGAGGGAGGGGGCGAAGGCAGGGTCCGGAGGACAGGAGGGGCCAGAGAGGGAGAGTTCCTGGAGGGAAGGGGGTGGGGTGCGCCCCTGGTTACCCTGGGGACAGGAAATGTTTACTGCCTGTGGCTTCCTGTCTGTTTCCAACCTCTCACTTCTCCGTTTGTCTCCCACCCGCCGGCCCCACCCCTCTCACTCAGCCATCACACCAGGGGGGTGCTTGGAAGGCCCGGGCAGTGGGGCGGTGGGGCAGAGGCTCGCGTGCCAGGGCCAAGGCCGTGAGCGGCCAGGAGCCGGCCGTCAGGAGGCGCAGCCCCAGGGAAGGGCGTCGGGGTTGGCGCCAGCTCTGGGCGCCCTGGGGCGGCTCCCCTCCGCGCTCTCCAGGTGAGGAGGCCTCCCGGAGCTCCGAGAGTCCAGGTGCGGGAGGGCACAGGGCGGCAGCAAGGGACCCCGCTCCCACTCCCAGTTTTCCCAAACCCCCTGCTCTTGATGAGGACGCCAGCCTGAGCGCCCCCAGATGGCTTGAGGAAGCAGCCTGGGGTCCGCCAGGGGCAGAAGGTCAGAGAGGCTTTACAAAGCCTCTGAAGCCCCCAGGCTTGGGGCCGACACTGTGGCCGCGTGGCAGTTCAGGAGGCCTGGCCTGCGGGCAAGGGACACAGACCCAGACCCCCGCCCCGCACCCTGACGTATGCCTGTGGGTGCAGTGGCCCCTCCATCCCAATAAATAGCGCCCTGCCCCGTGGCCAGGCCAAGTGCCTGGGGTCAGAGTAGCCAGGCCGCGAGGCTTATCCTTGTCCCCCCACTCCCAGTCCTTGCTTCCTAAATCCTGCAGCAGTTGGGCCCTCTTGGGGCCACCAAGGTACCAATGGACCAGGGGACGGTCCCAGGCTATTTGCAATATTTCGGAAAGCCTAATGGAAATCATGCCTTTACCCGATAAGGTGGCTGGGCTAAATCAGAACCTCAAGTGCATTTGCTTTTGGCCAAAATTCAATCAACATGTGGGGGAAGCCGGTTATCACATACTGGTCAGAAGCTCTGATTGGCAGCGATGGCCGTCTTCTTGTTCTACCTTCCAGTTGGTAAAAACCAGGAAAAGGGAATTAACTATTCCTTACTAAGTGCAGTTTGGCAGATACACTCTTCTAACGTGTAGAGTTCACGGAAAGAAATAATCGCCTCAATTTCTTTTGAGGCCTCGGATCCCCGAAGCTCTAGGGTTGGCTCGTGGAGCCACAGCCCGCCACTGCTCTGAGGCACCACAGGGAGCAGCCGCTGGTTTGCAGCCTGTCATGTAGATGCCCCAGGCCGGCCACATGGAGTCCGGGGAGGCTGGCTTGGTCCTGACCCACCTCCTCATCTTCTTTCAGAGCAAGCTCTTTTCCCCGTTGTATAGAGAATGCCCTGGTAGGGTATCATTTGTTTTAAACAAAAATAAAGGAAATAAAGAAAAAAATTTAACTAAAAAAAAAAAAAATCTACAGACCTAGTTCCATGTTCTCATTTTACAGATGGGAAAACCAAGTCCCAGAGACGTCAAGCAACATGTCCAAGGTCACTCAGAATCCTTCCCGAAATAAGAACCGGAAGCTAAGAATCTTCCTTCCTCGGCCAACGTTTTGGTCTACGCTGTTGCCAACTTACCCCCTTGCCTCCCCTCTACTATCTCCCCAGCCAGGCTTCTGATTAACCAAGTTCCTGTTCAATACACGGTTACTGTTTGACTCTGTTGGCCTGGCAAGGTCGGGGGTGGGGGGAAGCGAGTGGCCCGGGACCCAGCTCCTGCAGGCCTTCCGGCAGCCCTGGCCAGGCCTGACGAGGACATCTAGACCCCCCCGGTGTATTCTCAAGAGATGTGCCCGGCGGGCTGGCGAGGAAGAGTTGCACCCACCTGTGGCAGTGCCCGTGCCCGTGCCCGAGGAGAATGAGGAGCTGGGCTAAGACGGGGCGCCCTTCCAGCTGGTGACCTGGGCCACAGCACCTCTCTCCAAGCTCTGGATTCTCCCCCATCAAATGATGGGTGCCCCTGAACAGTCCCTAAGCCAATTTCTACGATTCCTGAAGTTTCAGTATATATATAGACATATAACGGGACAGTACTGTTTCCTATGTCAAATGCAAGGATTTTTGTTAACAATCCAATGGAAAAGTTGATGTGACGGTGCTAAGGAATGTGAGGGACCATTATTACTATCGGCGCTATAAGCAAATACTAGAAGCAAGAAAGAAGTGGGGGGAAAGTTAGGCAAAGAACCAGGTGATACCCCGGGAGGAGACACCCAGAAGTTGAAAACAGCTAGCTGGTAAAAATCATGCCTCCCCCGTACTGATCACCCTCTGCCTGCGGACCAGGTGCCTTCTGGGGGTGCACTGTCTCCCTAAGTCCTCAGGTAACCTCGTAGGCGAGGTGTCTGATTTTCTTGAAAACACCGTGAAAGCAGAGGGAAGGTAAGTCGCCCCAGGTCACACAACGAGGGAGCGGTGGGGCCAGGATGCACTCCCAGCACGGTGGGACTCGCAGCGTGACCCTTTCCTACCAGGTAACCCCTCTCGGGCCCTTCGATGCCCCTTCAGTGTCCCCGTGAGAGGTGTGGCAGGGCCAACGGGAGCCCTGAGGCCCGCCCTCTCCGGCAAAGGCCCAGGTCCCGGTCGGGAGCTGTATTTGTCCCCGGTGGGTAGGGAGGGGCTGAAGGCCCAGCTGCGGTCCCGGTCCAGGGGGAAGTGGATGGTTCCCGGTCCTACTCTAAGGGTGTACTTTGGGAGAAAATGAGAGGGGAGGGCTGCAGGCCGGACACCTGGGTTCTCTCGGGAGGGGAGATGAGCAGAAGGGGAGGGGTCGGGGTGAGAAGGCTGCTGCGGGGACTGTAGGACCGGGCCAGCGGCCAGACAGACACCTAGGGAACGGGAGTGTGTGAAAGTCCAGATGTTGTACAGGAGTCTTGTAAAGGGGAGATGACACTTTGGCGAGGTGGGGGTGGGCGTGGGGGTGGACCACGAGGAGGGTTAAGGGCCAGACCACTGGACTTGCCCCCACGTGGGGGAGGACCGCATCCCCTCCCTGCTTCCCTCTTCCCTGCTCCATTAGGGTTGTGGTAAGCAGTGTGAGGGGCCTGGGGGAGGCCAGGCCTGGCAGAGGCTCCAGGCCAGGGTGATGCAATGGGGTTTGGGCAGGAGGCCAGGGGGGTGGGGTGGGGGTTGGGTGGGGACCTTGAATAGCGCAGAACCAACAGCTGGGGCCTAACCATCTTTCTTTTTTGCCATCTCCAGACAAAGGAGAAATTTGCACACACGCACCCCCACTAAGTCAGTTAGAGTAACTAAAACTTCTCCAGAAATTTAAAGAAAGTGAGTAGAGAGCGGTTCCTGCACCAGGTACAAAACGGCTCGGTGTGACCGGGGTCCCGTGGAGGGCCGGGGCCCAGGGGTCGGGGTGGCGCTGGGGACCAAGGGGGGCGGTTTCCAGCCACTGGAGGCTCCGGGACCTGGCAGCGGAGCCGCCCACCGTCCCTCCTGCTCCCCGGGCCCCACGTTTAACAAACCCCCTTGTTCCAGGGCCGGCCGGGTCTGCGGGCTCCCGCTTCCCAGGCACCCGGACCGGCACCGACCCCGTGCGGCGCCCCGGCCCCCAGGTCCCCCAGGTCCCCCAGGTCCCGAGCCCCCGCGCCCCCGCTTCCGACCCCGGCCCGGAGTCGACAGCCGACAGGAAATCGGCATTTCTCTTCCTCCCGGAGCAGGACGAAGGGGGGCCGCCCCTCCACGCGCTCGCCCCTCCCGGCACGTCCCAGGCCCGCCCTTGGCCCAGCCGCCCGCGCCCCCGGACCCGGCTCAGGGCTCAGGGCTCAGGGCTCAGGGCTCAGGGTCCCGAGCTGCCGGCCCCCGTCGGGATGGAGCCTTCCCCCTGCGGGTCCCGGGGCGCCGGAGCGGAGGGAGGGGGGAGGGGGGAGGGGAGCAGAGAGGAGAGGAGGGGAGCCCAGGGGAGCCCAGGGGAGCAGAGAGGAGAGGAGAGGAGGGGAGAGGAGGGGAGGGGAGAGGAGGGGAGAGAGGAGAGGAGGGGAGCCCAGGGGAGCCGAGGGGAGCAGAGAGGAGAGGAGAGAAGGGGAGGGGAGGGGAGGGGAGGGGAGCAGAGGGGAGAGAGGAGAGGAGGGGAGCCCAGGGGAGTACAGGGGAGCAAAGTAGGGAGGAGAGGAGACGAGGGGAGAGGAGAGGAGTACAGGGGAGCAGAGAGGAGGGGAGAGGATGGGAGGGGAGCAGAGAGGAGAGAGGAGACGAGGGGAACCCGGGGGAGCGGAGGGGAGAGGAGAGGAGGGGAGGGAGCAGAGGGGAGTAAAGTAGAGAGGAGAGGAGGGGAGCGGAGAGGAGAGATGAGCGAAGTAGAGAGGAGGGGAGGGGAGCCGAGGGGAGGCCGGCCCCCGGAGCCCCGAGCCCCGGCCCCGCCCGCTGCACCGCTGCACCGCTGCCCTCCGCTGCCTCCGCTGCCCCCCGCGGCCCCGGCCCCAGCTCACCCGCGCGCCCCCGGCCGGTAGAAGTCCACGGCGAAGCCGAAGAAGGAGCGCGGCGGCCCCGAGAGCACGGCGGGGGCCTGGGCGTCCAGGTTGAAGCCCGCGGCCCGGGGCGGCGGCGGCAGCAGCAGGAGCAGCAGCAGCAGCAGCAGCGGCAGCGGCGGGGCCGGGCGCCCGCGGGGACCTCGCGCCCCGGCCGCGCCCTCGGGGAGCCCCGCGCCCCGCATCGCCCTGCGCGCTCCCGGCCCGGACCGAGCGGCCGCCCGAGCCTCGGCCGCCGCCGACTCAACGCGGGGAGGAGCCTGCGCCGCCCCTGGGCCCTCCCCCGAGGCGGGCGGGGGCGGGGGCGGGGGCGGGGGCGGCGGGGTCCCGGCGCGGGGCGGCCCCACCCGGCCCCACGCCCCTCGGCCCTCGGCCCTCGCCCCCCGCGGGAGCCCGGCCGTCGGGGCGCCCCTCCCCCCTCCCCCCCCCGCCCCGCCCCCCCCAGGCGCGACGTAGACGCTCCGAGAAGGAGTCGGGAAGCGGGGAAGAGGGAGCGCAGGATTTCCTAAAGAGGAAGGCGTCGCCCGCGGGGGGGCTGCGGGGTCCCGCCCGCCCCGGGCAGCAGGAGCTCCCCCGCCTTGGCCACGCGGAGCCCCCGAGCTGCAGGACGCGGGCGCGCCCACCCCGACTGCCCCGGGACGCCCCCTGCCCGGCCGAGGGCACCCGCCCGCCCTGCAACCCCGCGGGCCACCAACGGCCTGGGCGCCTGGGACGCCTGGGACGCGGGGCCTCTGGCCCCCCAGCACCTTCCGCATCAAACTGGCCTGATTCCTATAAACCTCAACAGCTGTAGACTGGGGGGTCCCCGGGGCGCAGCGGTTGAGCGGCCTGCCTTGGCCCAGGGCGACCCGGGGGTCCCGGGATCCAGCCCCCCACCGGGCTCCCTGCATGGAGCCTGCTTCTCCCTCCCCCTGGGTCTCTGCCCCTCTCTCTCTCTCTCTCTCTATCATAAATAAATAAATTAATTAAAAAAAAAAAGAGCCGTAGAGTGGGGTAGCAGGGTGGCCATCGTGGTGTCTCACAAACGGGCCCCACCTGTAGGTTCTGGGAGCTGGAGCCCAGACCCACTATCCCCCGTCCCCTGTGGGCGTCCAGGAAAGGACTCTTAGCAAGGGAAGCCAGTGACCCCCTGCCCACCCCTTCCCCCAGCCCGGCTCTGCGTGATGAGATCACCTTTCAGGATTCTAGTCTTTATCTTAGTCTGGGGGAGGGGGACCAAGGGGCCTAGGTTCTCTCCTGACTTTTCCCTCCCGGCCCCCTTCCTACATTTCCCGCCCCAGGACTTCTCCCCAATCCCCCAAATCAAACCCTGCCCCGTCTCTTCCGCAGGCCCCTGCCCCACTCTGGCCTGGGGGACTCAGAAGGAAAGTGCCCAGAATCCATGCTTTTTCCTTCCAGGGGAGCGTCCTCCTCATTCTGCTGCCCTACTTCCTGTCCCAAACCACCCAGCTGTTTTTTAAAAGCCCCTCTCCGGAGCCAGCTGCAGCCCAGGGGAGAGGCCGGCGGGTCAGATTGCGGGGGTGATGCTGGCCCCCGCCCGTCCCTCTCGCATCTGCAGGTCCTGGCCCTTTCTTAGGGGAGGAACCCAAGGAATCTTTGGGTCAGAGCCTTAAGCACCCCGGCCCCGAAGGTGACTGGACGAGGACTGCTCGCGCCCGGGGAGAGGGGCTGCGGCCCGACTGCTGTGCAGCCCCGCAAGGCACAAGTGTACGAGCCCAGCGCTCTCACTTTTCAGTGAGATTCTGCACAGAATCTTTAGATTTTTCCCAGGATTTGGGAGCTTGGGGTGGGGGCGGGGCGGGGAGGGGCCGGGGGAGGAGGTGTGTGACTCAGCTCCTCCCAGGAGCCTTGGTGGGGCACAGGGGACACAGTGTCCTGGCCCAGTCCTCCTCCTCACTCCACACCCCCAGCCTTGGCCAACTCAAACAGGCCCCCTCCCTGTCCGTCCCCGCTCCTGTTTATACCGGGAGCCCCTTAGTCATTCTCTGGCTGGCTTTTCTACTCTCCCCAATATCCCTCCTCTCCTGGCTCTCTCTGCCCTTATAAGTCCTGGCCCGGTGGCCCCAACACCTCCTGCCTTTCCCCTCGCCCTGTCTGCCTTTGCCCAGTTTCCTGCTTTCCCCTGCTTCCGGGGTAGGCCCGGCGCGCTCTTCCCTCCTGGTTGCAGCTGCTGCCCGCAGCCCCCCAGGTCTGGAAGTTGGCCTCAGAGGAGCCGCCGGAGGGGCTTAACCTACAGCTTATCAGCCCAACCCTCTCTTTCAGAAGAGGAAACGGTGTAGACAGACGAAGTGACTTATCCAAGGTCACACGGCTAGCCAGTGAGAGGTGGACCTAGAACTTAAGTGTTTTGACTCTAAACCCAATGCCCTTTCTTCTTAGCCAAGTGACCTCCGCGTGCTGTCTCCTCTCAGCGCTTCTCTGTGTCTCTCAGCTTGTCTCTGCCCAGCCCGCGTGTCTCTCAGATCCGACCTCTGTGTCCCTTCATGGCTCAGCAGGGATGATTTGCTGTGACGATGGACTATTGGTAATCACAGCCTGCTGGACGGAGGGGCGAGGAGTGACGGGCAAGGGCAGGCCGCTCGCCAGGCCCCTCTGTCACCGGCCGCCTGCAGCCTCAGAGCAGGACGAGTCCACGGGCAGAGGTGCCGGTTCTGAAGCCAGGAGCCATGCGTGGTCTAAATAGGGACAGGGACATGGTATTAATGGTCCCTCACGTGTGCTACGTGTCTGGCCCCGTGCTTGACCTTGAACTTGCCTTTATCCCACTTAACCTTCCCAACTGTCCAGCATTGCAGGTATCACGATCTTCATTTTACTATCAAGAAGTTGAGGCCCGGGGAGGGAGGGGGAGGCTGGGGGGCCGAGTCGGTGACGTGTCTGCTTTTGGCTGGCGTCGTGATCCCGTGATCCCGGGGTCCTGCCCCCGATGCCCCTCTCCCCGACTTGCTCACTCTGCTTTTTCTCAAATTAATAAACAAAATTTTTTTTAAATTTATTTATTCACGACACACACACACACACACACACACAGAGAGGCAGAGACACAGGCAGAGGGAGAAGCAGGCTCCACGCAGGGAGCCCGACGCGGGACTCGATCCGGGGTCTCCAGGATCACGCCCTGGGCTGCAGGCGGCGCTAAACCGCTGGGCCCCCCGGGCTGCCCTAAGAAATAAATCTTAAAAGAAAAAACAAAAAACAAAAAAACAAAGAAACTGAGGCCCAAAGGAGTGAAGTGACTATGACTTACAGAAAGAAAGGGGCAGAGGTAAATCCAAATTCAATCCCAACGGATTCCAAAATTGTGGCTTTTCTGTCAGTTTAGCCTTCTAAGCGGGGCCGGGTTTCTATGGAGGGAAGATTCTGGGGCAGGGATCCTTAGCCTAGGTCCACTGGCCCCCGGGGGGGGGGTGGGGAAGACACGGGCACAATCCATCAGCCCTCTGAAGGTCCCTGGGGGTTTTGCGCGCCTGCATGTGATTTCTCTGGGGCCAGACTCAGGTGTTTCTGGATTCTCAAATGCCTGGAAATTCTAAGAACACTGAGGCTGATGTCCTGGTTCCAATGAATAGAGTCCAGCCTTGCTGGGTCTGTAAGCAGCCTGGTCGGGTGGTCTGGGCTCAGTGAGGTCTCCTCGCTGGCCTGTGGCTGCACACACAAGTGGGTTGTAGGTGTGCCCAGACAGACGCCAATCCCCTCCGGCCTCGGCCTCGGCCTCGTAGCCTGGAGGGAGCTGGGGCTGCCCCGACCCTGGGCTGGGGGCTCTCGCTTACTCCGGGCAACTGTGCCAACATCGCGTTCTCAGTGCCACCGGAATCAAGACTGGGAAGAGTTTGCTGCACCAAGGACCAGGGGAGTTCAGTGGCCTGTGGCTCCTGGCTTCGGCCTGGGGGTCCCGGTCCCTCTGCCCCGTGGTGGGGTGATGAGTGGGAGCCGTTCTCGGAGAGGGACGGAAGGAGGGAATCCCTGGAGGTAGAGTCGGAGCCCAGTCAGCCCAGGAGCCTGAGTGCAGGGCCTGCTAGCACCGAGCGAGGCACGAGAGCCGCCGTGCGAGCCCTTGGGCCATGTCACTGCCCTGACTCAGGCCTCAGCCTGGGGGGAACCGATGGCTCCGTCATCTGTGAGTCACCACCCTGCCACCCCCACTCCCTGTCTGGTGGGAAGAACCCCCTCTCCCCATGTCCTAGACCTAAAATAAACCCAGACTCCCCTCCCCTCTCCACCCCCACTTTGCTCAGAGCACGGGAGGGCTGGATGAAAGATTTTTGCGAGGGTGACAAGACCAGTCCCGGGACATAAGGTGCTTGAGCTCCCTTGGTGCTCCAGGGCTTCGAACCTAGGGACTGAGACCTGGGACCAGGTCCCTCTGGAGGACCAACCTGGGAAATCCCCCCAGCTGGGCTAGGCTGGGAAGAGACAGAGGGGCAGGGATCAGAGGACGGCCCCGATGGGAGAGGAGCAGGGCTACAGGGAGGCCCGGGGACGCGAAATAAGCCCATCAATGGGACGCAATTTCCTCCATCCCAGCTAGAGTCTTCTCTTCCAAACCCTCTTCAGTTTTTCTTGAACAGAATTCTACAGCAAAATGTAACAACCCCAGATAGGAAGTTAAAAGGGAAATACGATTCTCTGGGGTGTTCTAAACGTTGACCTCATTTTATTTGCTCATCCCTCCCCACCCCCATTACTTTCCATCCTTTTTCTCCCCCTCGCTGCCCTATACCTACCTCTGGAGAGGAAAGGAGTGTCTGAAGCTTCTGTGCTTGGGGAAAACCTGGGGGCCGGAGGAGAGATCCATCCGGGGTGGGAGCTGTGGGCGGGAGCATCGGTTTCCTGGGATGGCCTTCCCAGATGCAAGCACATCTGGAGCCCATCAGGGAGGGACCTGGAACACCAGGATTCCCAATACACATCCGACTGGGGCTGTGAGGGGCTGAAGATGAGCCAGGCATTCCCTCCCACCCCCATAAGTTTGCCTGCTGTTTCTAGCCCTCTCCTGGGAAGGATTACCAATCCCAGACAGGAAGTCAGGGCACTGCAAGGGGCTGGGAGCAGGGCGAGAGCTTGCAGGGATTGCACCCAGAGCCAGGCCGACGCCTCGCCCTATGGAGATGACGACCCTGCTCGGGAGGGAGTCAGGGGTGCGCGTGTGCAGCGCGGGTTTGTCCTTAACAAAATAGGTTTGCCGTGGTGCGAGGCTGGGGTGGGGGTCAGCACGTCCCCCCTGCTTGCTTCTCATGAAGGACAGAAGTCCTCCCCGTGAGTCTCTGGGCCTGTTGCCCTCCTCACCTCTCCACCCCCCATAACCACGCACACTCCTTCCTTGGCTGCAAATTCCTCCCTGTCCATCGTCGCCTTGTAATGAGCACGCTGGTTTTCCAGGGATCACGTACCGGGCTAAGAATAGGTCCAGCCGCTTGCCCTTCCCCTCGGGGAGATCCAGCCTGCTGGGGCGCTGAGTCTGGGGGTACATGGAGGGTTAGTGACCCCTGCAAGGGGTCCGGGTGTCGCCGGGAGCCAGCCCCTAAGGGTAAAGCGGACAGTCTCTAGGGCTGAGACTCCGGGGTTCCTCCAGGGGCGGGGGAGTAGGGCCCTCTCCTCTTCTCCTGCAGCTAAGGCTTGACGGGGAATCACACCTTGAAAGACTCTTAGCTTCTGGACCCCAAGCTTGCGGCTGAGTGGAGCTAATGATATGCTAGAAAGTAGTGCTGTATACAGTGTCCGGGTGCAGGAGCAAACCGGCTTCCTGCCTCACCTGCAGCGGAGGTCCAATGGGCTTTGCCCTTTAGCCTCCACCTCTCTCACCTCCGGGCTTGACCCTTGGTTGGACTTCAGAGCCCGGGGCGAGGCCAGGGGAGGAGCTCCCTGACCTGCTGGCTTGGAGCCCTTTCCACGTCTCTGACCTGGGCTTGGCTGGGGGGGCCCAGCCCACAGAACAGTGGGGCTGCGGCAGGGCTAAGGCCCCGGGCCTGGGGGACGGACGTGGGCCGGAGACTGACCTGGGGGGAAGGGTGGCGGCGGGTGGCCGGTGGCCGGCGGGGAAGGTGGAGGGGGCTCTGGGCCTTCGCAGAGCTTGGGTGGGCGGGGGGGGGGGCAGGGAAGGCAACCTGAAGGAAGGAGGGGAGACCCAGGGAAGGGAGAGAGGGAGCCAGGGGTCGTGAGGAAGCTGGGAGATGAGGGAGGGTGAGAGGGAACGTTGGGAGGGAGACGGGAGAGGACAGGGGGCCTCCTTCCCGCCCGAATCCCGCTCACTGCTCAGAACCTTCCAGGGCCCCGGCCTCTAGCGGTGGAGCTCTGTCCACTGGAAACCTCCAAGCAGGTGCATGGAGGCTGGCTTGGGCCAGGTGAGGGCCCATGGGAGTTCAGGCTGGGGAGCCGGTAAGGAGCAAAGGGGTGGACAGACAGGGGCCCCTGCAGAGGACAGACAGCAGGAGGCGGAGCCGGGAGAGGGGCGGGGAAGGGGTGAGGCAGCAGGGCCCCCCCCCTCCCCCGGAGGAGGCTGGGGGAGGCCCGACGTGGGGCAGCTGTGCTCCGCGGGTCGGGCTCCGCCGGGCGCCAGGAGGCCCTTGGGGTGGACGCGAGGCCCGCAGGCAGCCTGGCCTCTCGGCACCTGCCTCTCGGTCCCACCGGCTCCCTGGGGCCCTCGCCGTTTCGGGGCCCCTGACGCGCCTCTCCTCCCCCGTGCCCTGTCCTCACCGCCTGCCAAGTACCGGTCTCTGAAGCAGCCTCCTCGGCCCCCATCGCACCGCGGCCCGGTCTCCCGTGCCCCTCTTCTCCGGGCTTCTTTCCCTGCAGCGGGCGGGCAGGGGTGAGGCAGACCCGGAGGTGCCTCCGGCTCCCCCTCCTCTGCCCATCCCCCCCTTGGCCCCTTTCCCGCTCCCGGCTCCCTGGGGTAGTGTTTGGGGGTGGGAGGGGGGGGAGGTCCGAGATGGAAAGTCTGACGCCGCGTCCAGGCCCCCAGCCCCACTCGGGCAGGCTGAGCTCATCTCTCCAGCAACCACAGCTGGACATTTTCCATGTGATCACCTCGGGGCCAGGGGCTGGGTTCCAGAAAGCCGGCAGGGCTGACCGAGTTTCACCACGCGCAGGCTTGGGGGCCGAGCACCCTCAGGTGCCCCCACCCCGTCGGCGGGGCCCGGGCGGAAGGCTCTGGGGCGGAAGCAAGAGCGGAGGAGAAACCGGCCCGGGAAGAGTCGAGGCCGGGAGAGGCTGTGGCCCAAGTTGGCCCAGGTGCCCTGCGTGAGTTCGCCATTCGGGCTGGCCGGCCCGGAGGGGGCCGTGACGCGGATGTTTACGTAGGTGAGAAGTGTGCGCCTCAACGCCCGCACGTGCTTGTGTCCGTGTGCAGCTGGGTGTGGGCCTTGCCGGGCCCCAAGGCGGCCGCCACCCCCACCATCCCGTCCCTCGCTAGCCAGGGGCCTGCTCTCTCAGCCCAGACACCGGCGTCGGGGCTGCCTGGCTGGGCTGGGGGCGACCACCCGGCGGTGGGCGCAGGGGTGCCGTGGGCTGGAAGGTGGGTCTCGGCGCCCCTCCCTGTCCCCGGGCCCTGGACGGCGGGCCTGTGTGCAGGAGGCTGGTGGGGCGTGCGGGGCGGGGAGGGAGGAAGGAGGGTGGGCAGGAAGCACTTGGCTGTTTGTTCCCTCTCTTTCCTGACTCCTTTGTGGCGACAGACCGGCTTCCTTCCTCCCCGCGGCACCTTGGCTCCCGGCGCGTTTCCTCTTAGGCCCTCAGCGCGGCTCTCAGCCTGGCACGGCGGCCGTTTTCCAAGCTGGGACTTCTGGGAACGGGGACCCCTAGGCGAGTGGGAGAGGGGCTAAGGAATGCGGGGCGATGCCAGTCCGTCCCTCTGTCAGCGCGGTCAAGGCCGGCAGCCCCGCTTGGGTGGACTGTGCGGGGCGGGGGGGGGGGGCTCCGTGGCCAGCAGATGGGAAGCCTCTGCCCAGAGCAGGGCCCCAGGTGTGGGGTTACCTGGGCCTGGCCCTCCTGCAGCCCGGTGTGGGGCGAGCGGGCCTGCCGGGGCTCCCCGCCCCCGCTGAGCCTGGCTTCTCGGGCTCTGAGTCCCTACTTGGCCGTCCTTGCCTCGGTCTGCCCTGCCCCACCTCCCACCTCCATCCACTGCCCTACAAGTCAAGGAATGTGAGTCTCCTCTCACTCTCTCATTGATTAGTCATGGGCACCCCGATCCCCGCGGGAACGGTTACTCACCCCTGCGCCCCCCCTCCCTGGCCCTGGTCTCCCCAGAACTGGCCGAGTTCCTGTAGGAGGAGCTCACGGTGCCGGACACGTGGAAGGAGGTCGTGGGGGCTGCGGGCGGTGGGCAGCGTCCTAGAGACAGCCACGCCGGAGCCCCTCCCTCCCCCCAGCTCGGCCTCCTGGCTCCGGCCACGTTAATGGCCACGGGGTGTAGGCAGAAGGGGGAGGACTGGGGTAGGGGACGGTAGCCGGGTCGGTGTGGCGGAGGCCCGAGCACCTGGCACCCAGCCTCCTCACCGGTGCCGCCGTCGGGGCCAGGCTGGGGCCGGGCCCCGCTCTTTGCACTTGGCCGAGTGCCCAGGCCTGGCCTCTGTCTCCCAGAATCAGACAGGGGCCTTTCCCAATAAGGAGCCTCCCCACTCTGGGTCTACCCCGTGCTGCCCCGCTGCCTCTCCCCTCTAACAGCTCGTCTGCCCTAAAATGGCCAGGTCTTTCCCTCCTTTCCTCCTGCCCGCCCTGCACACCCAGGTTTGGGCTCCGGGGGAGAGAAGGGGACTAGGTAGGGGTAAGGACGGCCCGGGCCGGTGAGCCCGTCTGCAGAAGGGGAACGGGAGTCCGGGAGGAGAGGGCAATGGGGCCGCACGACCCAGGTGTACTGGGGTGGGCGGAGGCACCGTCCCTGCGGCTGCTGCCCTCTCCTGCGGCGACGGCCCGCGGCATCACCACGTGCACGCACCGGTCCCTTGGCTCGGCCCTGCCGGGCGCGGGCACGCGAGATGCTGTGGGTCCACCCGTCAGGACAGGGAACTTAGGGTGCGCCTGGGGCTCTGCCGGTTACGTGTCTGCCCTCGGCTCCAGTCAAGATCCTGGGGTCCAGGAGTCCTTCAGCTCGGGTTCTGATCTCGGGGTCCCGGGATCGAGCCGCACACCCGGCTCCCTGCCCCACGGGACTTCCTCTGCCCTGCTTCCTGTTCGGCTTTCTCTGTGGCTGCCAAATAAATAAATAAAATCTTAAAAAAAAAAAAAAGATGAGGGAACTGAGGCACAGAGAGTCGAAGTACCTAGTCCAGGGGCGGTGGGAGAGCCGGGAATCCAACCCAAGCAATCCAGCTTCACTTTCGGAGAAACCACCCCACTGGCTTTGTCCGCGGACGCTTGAGCCTCGCTGGCAGGAGCAGGAGGGGTGCCCGGGGGCTCGCGTGGGCGGGGGGATGCGCGCAGGCTGCCCCTCAAACGCCACCGTTAAGGACTCTTGGGTCTTTGCATGGATTCGGACTAAATGCTCCCAAGAGCCAACGGCCCAATAAAAACTTAAAAAAAAAAAGCAAAACCCAAGAAATGTCCTTGTTGAGTGACACGCAAATGATATGTGGGTCAGCGCAGGAGCCAAGTGTGAGTGGAGGGTGGCGGGCGGGGTGGGGACAGGGGCCCGGAGCAGAGCTGGGGACAGGGTGGGAGGACGAGAAGCCACAGGGTGTGCGGACGGATGCGCTTGAGCCCCTTCCCCGCCTTTGCCTATGATGTTCCAGGCATTTAAAAACAGTGATTTCTTCTACGTCCAGGGCCCCAGGGGTGGCAGGGCGGGGGGGGGGGGAGGCTGAGGGTTCTTCTGGCCCCGACCGACACCGACGGCAGAGCGGCCCCTGGGATGGGGCCACGTGTTGACTTGGGGGTTCCGGCTTGAGCAAGACTCTGCTCAGGTTCGTCTTCCCTAAGCGGAAGGAATCCAAGGAGCTGCTCCCGAGTGGCCGTCCCGCGCACGCAGATTCCTACACGGGGGGCGGGGGGGGACACTCACTGGGGAGCACGGCGTGGGGCTGCAGCTGCTGTGCGGGGGGGGGGGGGGGGGGGGGGGGGCGCGCGGGACTAAACAAACACTCGGTAACTAGGATGAGCTCAGGGCGCGGAGGGGAGGGCTCTGCAGGGGTGGTGGGAAGGGAGCCCGCACGCAGGCCCGGCCAGGGAGGGAGGCCGCGCTGCTCACTGTCCGCGCCTTCAGCTTGGGGCTGCACCCCCCCCCCGCCCCCCGGGCTCCGTGGGGCCGGGCTCTGGATGTCCAGGGGGGCGCACTCGCAGGCCCCCCAGGGTGTGGGGGGGACCAGGTGCAGGTCTCAGCATGTGCATCCATCACCTCGTTTAACCTCAAAATACTCGGAAGAGGCGGCTGCACGTCTGTCAAGTCCCTTCCCCTACGTCACCTTCCGGATGACCCCTGACACCCTTGCAGTTCCCAGAGCCCTTCGGCTGGGGAGGAGTCTGAAAAGGCAGGACAAGGTGAAAGGAGATTTCTGGGTGGTGACGCGGGAGACCCTGGGAGGGGCCGGGGGACTGTCACCTGCTGTGAAGGTGCCTCTGTCTGGGTGTGGGGACTGGCTCGGCTGGGGAGGGCGGAGAGCTTCCCGGTGCTGGCTCAGGGCTCACAGGGCACCCTGGTGTCTCGGATTGTTTCTGGGAAGCCCCTGGGGATAGAAACAGAGAGTCGAGGAATTACTTCAGAGCTGACCCGGGAGCTTGAGAGGCCAGGGGCCCAGGGAGGAGCTGCCCTTTGTTTCACCAGCTGCTGGCTCAACAGCAAGATCGGAGGAAATCAGATAAACAGAGGGACTTCCCTGTTGTTTGGCTTGAGAGTTGGCGATTGTGAAGCTAATGGGTTCTCCCATCCCAGGTCAGCAGGAGGTGGTCGTGGTGGGGAGGGGGTCGGAGTGGACTTGGGCGCTTCCCTAGGTGACCTCTGACCAGTTGGAAGGGCCTGAGATTTCTAGGGGGGAGGGGGAGGGGAGGAGAGGGGAGGAAGTGGAGGGGGAGGGGAGGAGGGAGACAGGAGAGGAAGGAGGGGGAGGGGAGGAGGGAGAGAGGAGGGGGAGAAAGGAGGGGAGGAAGGGGAGGAGGGGGAGGGGGGAAGGGAAGAAGGGGAGGAGGGGGAGGGGGAGGGGATGAGGGGGAGGGGAGGGGAAAGAGAGGGGGAGGAGGGAGGGAGAAGGGGAGGAGGGAGGGGAGGAGGGGAGGGGAGGAGGGAGAGAGGAGGGGGAGAAAGGAGGGGAGGAGGGGGAGGAGGGGGAGGAGGGGGAGGGGGGAAGGGAAGGAGAAGGGGAGGAGGGGGGAGGGGAGGAGGGGAGGAGGCGAGGAGGGGGAGGAGGCGAGGAGGGGGAGGAGGGGGAGGAGGGAAGAGAAGGAGAAGGGGAGGAGGGGGGAGGAGGGGAGGGGAGGGGAGGAGGGGAGGGGAGGAGGGGAGGGGAGGAGGGAGACAGGGGAGGAAGGAGGGGGAGGGGAGGAGGGAGAGAGGAGGGGGAGAAAGGAGGGGAGGAGGGGGAGAGGAGGGGGAGAAAGGAGGGGAGGAGGGGGAGGAGGGGGAGGGGGGAAGGGAAGGAGAAGGGGAGGAGGGGGGAGGGGAGGAGGGGGAGGAGGCGAGGAGGGGGAGGAGGGGGAGGAGGGAAGGGAAGGAGAAGGGGAGGAGGAGGGAGGGGAGGAGGGGAGGGGAGGGGAGGAGGGGAGGGGAGGAGGGGAGGGGAGGAGGGAGACAAGAGAGGAAGGAGGGGGAGGGGAGGGGGGAGAAAGGAGAGGAGGAGGGGGAGGAGGGGAGGGGGGAAGGGAAGGAGAAGGGGAGGAGGGGGGAGGGGGAGGGGAGGAGGGGAATGGGAGGAAGGGGAGGAGGAGGGGGAGGAGGGCAGAGGAGGGGGATGAGGAGGGGAAGAGGGGGGAGGGAGGGAAGGGGAGGGGGAAGGGGAGGGGGGACCTGCCACAGGCGCCCTGTGAGGGGAGGGTCGGTTGTGCTGGGCGGCAGCCTGGGGTGAGGCCCGGGGCCTGAACACCCCTCCCCTGCCCGCTTGGAGCTCCGTGGGCAGCCAGAAGCCCGGTGTCCCGTGTCTGGTCCACGGAGGAGGCAGCGTGGAGATGGGGAGGCCCAAGGAGCTGGAGGCCGTGGCTGCGAGCAGGGCTGGCGGGTGTGAGCTCTCGTGGGGCCGCTGGGCGTGCGCTCGAGTGGAGCTGGCGGGTGTGAGCTCGAGTGGGGCTGCTGGGGTGTGAGCTCGCGTGGGGCCGGCCGGCATGAGCTCGCGGCCCTCCGAGGGTCGGGGTTGTGGACCGGGCGCGGGAGGGGGGTGGGGCCTGGTCGAGGTGGGAGCCCTGAGGAGCCCGGGGCACTGTCCCCGCCCGTGGGACGCACCCGCAGCATCGTGACCCTTGGTCCCTCCCGAGCCACCCCGGGACCCTCAGGCACCCACACCGGCCGCCGCCCCTCTCCTGGAACTGGTGCTCGGGGTGCTCCGGGATCACCAGCCCCCCGGGCCGCGCTGGGGACGAGGGGTCCTCGCCTTCGTCAGGGCCTGGCAGCAGCGGCCCTGGCAGCCACGAGGTCGGCCCGCCTCACCCTCCCTGTCGCCCCCGGAGGAGCTGGGGCTGCCGGACTCCTGGGGTGCAGGCCCTGGCCCGGGGGCGCCCCGTGGCTTGCCGGCTGGGTGCGGGCGGGGGCGGCCGTGTCTGCCCTCAGGTGCTCCTGCCTCTTCCCTTGGTAGCCGCCCTGTCGGGGCTCGGGGCGCACCGGGGACCGGAGGCCACAGTCCCACCCAGGCAGGGCCTTCTCCCCTCGGGCCCCCCTCTCCCAGCTACCGTTCGGGATCCATCAGGATTCGGGGGCACAAGTGACCTTGGCCAGCCTGGGGCCGCCCCCAACCCCCCCCCCCCCGGGGCCCCGTGCCCAGGAGGCTGCCCTGACGTCTCCGCCGTCCAGCGGGCGGGGGTCGGGTGGAGTAGCCGGCTCTGCAGAGCATGACCTTTTAAACCCGAGGTCATGAGCTCCAGCCCCACGTTGGGCACGGGGCCTACTTAAAATTCTTAAAAAAGGGGAACCTTATGCTTGCATTTGGGGCTGAGATGGCCCCATCCCGTCGTCTGAGTCGTCCGTCTGCTTCCCCGTTAGACGGAAGCTCCAGTGGAGCCGGGACTGTGTGTCCCACGTCGCTCGGGCCGTCGCACCAGCGCCAGGAGAGGACTGCACACCTCCCGGGGCCAGATGGCAGTAGGCGGGGGACAGGCGCAGATCCGGGCAACACCCTGATGTGTTTGTTCTGAGGAAAGGGGAGGGGGTGAGGCTCCAGCCACCAGGGCCCCTGGACGGGGACCGAGGGACACCGAAGCCTCCCTCCTCCGCTGCCTGTGAGGACCAGGGCAAGCCTCTCCGCCCTTCAACCCGCCAGCCACTAGGTCCCGAAGCTGCGGCACCGCTCCCCAGTGTGCCCAGCCGGTCGCCGGTTTGCTCCCGTGACTTCAGCGTCTGCAAAGCAGCGTCCTCTGCGCCGTCCGTCCGGCCGCACACGCTTCCCCCGCTGAGTCTCTTGGCCACCCCCCGGCCGCCCCGAGTTCTCACCCCGAGTCTGGACGGTTGCAACCCAGCACGGGCTGGTCCGGGCTATTTATGAAGCCCTCGTGCGGGTGGGAAAGGGAGGCCATCGGGACGCATCCATGATAGGAGCGACTGTAAATGCCCCATGACAGGCACTCACCCTGAGAAGTCTGAAAAGATATTTTATTTATTTATGAGCGACACAGAGAGAGAGAGAGGCAGAGACGCGGGCAGAGGGAGAAGCAGGCTCCACGCAGGGAGCCCGACGCGGGACTCGATCCCGGGGCCCCAGGGTCACCCCGAGGGGCCCCGACAGTGTTTTCTAATAGGATAATCTCGTAGCAAGCTTAGCACGTCTCGATACTGTGCCTTTGATGTACATCCGGGCTTGCACTGCCTCGGCGGGATGTGGCGGGCGGCCAGGTGCTGCGGCGTCCACCCCGTCGGGGCGGCGGCCACGTAACCGACTTCTGGTTAACGGAATGTGAAGGAGGCAACGGGTGTAACTTCTGGGTCGTGTCCTTAAAATGGCAAGCGGATTGCCCTCCACTTCCTCCCCTTGCCGGCACACGGTGACAGACCAAGCAGCCGCCTTCGACCTTCTCTACCCGCCGAGGGCTACCTCTACCCGCGTCCTTCTGGTCCACTCCTTTGTTCGTTCGTGGGTCCCCCTGATAGAGCCGCGTGGCCTACATTCTCCGAAAACAGATTAAGATCGCCACGAAATCTCAGCCGACTTCGAGGAATGTTTTCGAGGAGCTCAAAGATAAAACTGAACCCGTTCCAACGAAAATAGAATCTGCCGACATCTGGTTTAATGACGTTCCGTGAAAGACTATGGCCCTTGCTCCCTCACGAGCACGTTCAAACTTCTTGTCGGTGCATAAACATCCTACCTCTTCTTCTCAGCATCTTCTGTGATTCGTGGTGACGTTGACGTCCCAGACGGGTCGGGGGGCCGCTCACCGACCTTCGTCTCCTGGGATCCAGGCCCCTCTCTGCTCGCGTCCTACACGGAGTCAGGGCTGGCCTGTGGGGCCGGCGCAGTGACGGGGGAAACGACGTGTGCGACTTCCAAGGCTGAGGCATAAAGGGACGTCGCGGTGTCCCGCTTGGCCTACTCCTAGGTCACTTGCTGCCAGGGAAGCCAGCTGCGTGTCTTGGGGGCCGTCCAGCAGCCCTCCGCCGAAGCCAGCTCTCCGTCCCCAGCGTGTGACTCCACTCCCGTGACAGGGTCGCCCCGGGGTACACGGTGGCCAAGCCTGCAGGGCCTGGGGGAGACCGCAGCCGCGGGGGGGTGCAGCCAGAGCGCCCAGCCGAGCTGCCGATGAGCTCCTGGCCCACAAGAGCTGTCGGGGAGCAATGCTCAGGGTCGTTCCGAGTCGCCGCATTTGTGATGCATTCATGGTTGTGCAGCGTAGGTGACACGTTCCCGGAAAGGAGGACCCATGCGTCCCGCGTCCCTGCTGCTGTCAGGGCTCAGGCCCATGGGTGCGGTGCCAGCGGGACACCCCCCTCCCCCAGCTCCGCAGGTGCATGAATGAGCAAAGGCGAGATGTTCACCAACATCCCTGGGCTTCAGGATTCCCCAGAGCAGAGGTGGGGACGTGCGGGGTGGGAGGGGTGGGGTGAGGACCAGCATCTGTCAGTCGGGCTGTCCCCACTCTCATGCCTGGGGTCAGGGGGAGGCTGTGTCTCCAGCAGTCACGACACCGAGGGACTGGGAGGGGAGGCCGCCCCGGAGGCAGAGGAAGGGTGGGTGCAGGCACAGGCCCTCCCCGGGGACCAGGCAGCCCGAGCCAGTCGGCGCCGTGAAGGGAGGAAGGGCTGCTCTGAGCCACACGGCACAGGTGCGGGCCGGCCACGCGGGCACCATGCAGCGTGGACACCACAGTGACGCCCCCCGCCGTGGGCACACGCCCCGGGCCCCACCGGCCGCCTGGAGCCCGGACCCTACCGAGCTCCGCTGTGCACCGCGTGCTCCCCTGTACCCCTCTACCGAGGACGGCGCTTGGCTTTTTAAAAAATTGTTTATTTTTAAATATTTTCTTTATTTATTCATGAGAGACAGAGAGAGAGGCAGAGACACAGGCAGAGGGAGAAGCAGGCTCCACGCAGGGAGCCCGACGCGGGACTCGATCCCGGGACCCCGGGGTCACGCCCTGGGCCCGAGACAGATGCTCAACCACTGAGCCACCCAGGGATCCCTGCCTTTTTTTTTTTTTTTAAAGATTTTACTTATTTGACAGGGAGAGCGAGCGCGCACAAGCAGGGGGAGTGGCAGAGGGAAAGAGCAGCAACCCTCTGCTAAGTGGGGAGCCTGATGCGGGACTGGGTCCCGGGACCCCGGGTCACGCCCTGGGCGACGGCAGCGGCTCAGCCGACGGAGCCCCCAGGCGCCCCCGTTCCCGTAGTTCGGACGCAGCGTCAGCTGGGGTCACACAGGATCCTGTGGGTGCTGTACCGTTACCCTGGGGCGGGGGCGTCCGTCGCTTCTCGAGGTTAAACAGCGGTCACTGTCCTTATTTTACAGAGAAGGAAACTGAGGCCCAGAGACACGATATGGCTGAGGCCCTGCAGCCGACCGGGACGGAACCCAGCTGTGTTCCCCGTTCTCCCACCGTGACACGGTCCCCTTTGCTCCACTGGCTCCCCTTTGTCCTCCCACCTCCAACTTCAAGTTCTGGCTCGTGGTCAGAAGGGTCCACTTCCTTTTCTCTTCCAACGGGCGCGCGAGGATGGAGAGCGGGTGCTGCTGCCTTTAGGTGATGCTCCCCCCTTCCGTGCCCCCCCCCCCCCCGGCTCTCAGTGAGGACGAGCCTGCCCGTCCGCGTACAGAAGGGCGCTCGGGCTCCAGGCTCCGCTCAGCTCGCGGCAGGGAAGCGATGGGCACGGCGCCCTGGGACGGCCTCCGCTTTGGCAGGCTGGCTGTGCCCCCTGGGGGTCGTGGCCTGGTGCCCACTGGCAGGGGGGGTGCGTCAGCTTGCCGCTTGGCATCCACGGAGGCCAGGTGCTGGCTGCACACCTGGGCGGCATCTTGCCCCGCCGGCCCGTCCTGGTTTGTCACCCGAGGTTTGTAGATGTGTGGGAATCTCAGGAGGACGGTCTCTGCGTGGGCCAAGGACGCCGGCACCTCCAGACAGGCAGAGGGACACCTCCCTGCCAGCCCGAGCCCCAGCTCTCCGTCGCCGAGGAGTTCTCCATGTCCCGCTCCTCACCTCGTGTCGGACGCTGCCGGGTCAGATGAGCGTGGAGACGTGAGTTCGAGCCCCACGTGGGGCGTAGCGATTACTCAAAATAAATAAATCAGGGGGGACGCCCGGGTGGCTCAGCGCTTGAGCGTCTGCCTTCAGCCCAGGGCGTGATCCTGGGGTCCCGGGATCGAGTCCCCCATCGGACTCCTGCAGGGAGCCTGCTTCTCCCTCTGCCTGTGTCTGCCTCCCTCTGTGTCTCTCGTGAATAAATAAATAAAATCTTTTTTTTTAAATAAATAAAATCTTAAAAAAAAAGACTCTAAACTATCCTCACCCTGAAACTAATAATACACTATATGTTAATTTGAATTAAAAACAAAACAAAACAAAACCATTGGACCCATGGGTAGGTAGCTCAGCTGGTTTGGTGCCAGCCTTTGGCCCAGGGCGTGATCCTGGAGACCCGGGATCCAGTCTCACGTCGGGCTCCCTGCATGGAGCCTGCTTCTCCCTCTGCCTGTGTCTCTGCCTCTCTCTGTGTCTCTCATAAATAAATAAATAAATAATCTTTAAAATGAATGAATGAATGAATGAATGAATGAATACATAAATAAATAAGGGGCATCTGGCCAGCTCGGTCCAGCATCGGACTCTTGGGTTTCGGCTCAGGTCGCGGTCTCAGGGTTGTGGGGTGGAGCCCCGTGAATAGGGCTCCGAGCTCGAGATTCTCCCTGCCCCTCCCTCTGCGGGCACCCTCCCTGCCCCCCTCTCTCAAATACATAAAATCTTTAAAAATAAGCAACCAACCAAACTTAAAAAAAAACAAACAAAACAAAACCACCAAAGCTGCCAGGCCTTCGGTGAAGTCAGCCTCCAAGGAAGGGAAGGGGGAGAGATGGGAGGTCGCAGGCAGGGTGAGGGGGGCCCAGAGGCCGCCAGGTGCCCCCACTGGCTCACGCGGGCCTGGGAGGACTCCCGAGGACTCTGGAAGCCCCCGAAGCCCCGCTGCCCAGCACGGCCGGGGCCGCCCGACCACCGAGTCTGTGCCTCCACCTGCTGGGCGCCCAAGGGATCGGCAGCCGGGCCCGCCCCCCCAGCTGGAAGCCCCCAGCGTCCGCCTTTATCCCAAGGCTCAAGCCTGCGGGAGAACCGACTGGAGGGTGAGCTGGGCACAGCCCCTCGCCGTTCCTTCGCCGTCCAGCGGTCTGTCCGAGGCCGGACACTGCGCCCAGGTGGGGTGTCCGTGCCCTCTGCATGCCTGGCAGCTGCACCCCGAGCAGAGGGCCGCGGGCACGTCAGCTGTGGGCAAGGGTCACACGTGCCCGCTGGCCGCAGGGGCAGCGAGAAGGGGGACAGAGGGAAAGCACTGCCCTTGTTTGTCCGTCTGTCCTCTGCTGCCTGACAGACGGAGGTACGGGTGCCGTGGGTGGGCCCGTCCTCCCCACCGTCCCCTCACGCCCGCGGCTGGTCTCTCCCACGGCCTCCAGCAGAGACAACCCCTCCCAAACCCGAGGGGACCCGAGCCACGTGGGGGCCCCTGGGCTCCCTCCTCTGAGGCGAAGGCCACGTGTACGTAGTGACAGCTCTCCGGTGGACCCTGCACGGTGACACGCAGGTCAGTGAACACCCTCGATATTGATCAGAGCACGTGACTGGAGCACGCGACACCGTCGGTCCACGGAGGGCAGAGGGCTGGGAACAGAGGACATCGGCTCCAGAAGCCTGTCCTGCCCCAGGCTACGTCGCGATCCACCAGGTAAATGCCACACCTTGACTGAAAGGATGGATGCCCTTGGTCTTTCAAATTGGTTCGAATTTTTTTTTTTTTTTTTGGACACAGAGAGGGCGTCGGGTGCGCACGAGCTGGGGTGGGGTGGGAGAGGGGCAGGGGGAGAGAGCCTCAAGCCGCCCGCGCTGAGCAGGGAGTCGATGGGGGCGCTCATCTCCGGACCCCGACACTGCAGCCTGAGCTGAAACCAAGAGCCTGGCGCTTAACCGGCTATGCCACCCAGGTACCCTAATTTCTAACTTTTTTTTTTAAAGATTAAAAAAAAATCATTATTCATGATGGAGAGAGGGAGGCCGAGACAGAGGCAGAGGGAGCAGCAGGCTCCCTGCAGGGACCCGACGTGGGACTCGATCCCGGGACCCGGGGTCACGCCCGCAGCTGAAGGCGGCGCTAACCGCTGAGCCACCAGGTGCCCCTCATTTCTTCTAATACAAAAATTTGAGGGGTGTCTTAGTGGCTCAGTCACGGTCTCAGGGTCCCATCGGGCTCCGTGCTCAGCACACAGTCCGCTTAAGATTCTCTCCCTCTCCTTCCCTTTTCTGCCCCACCCTATAGTCTCTAAGTAAAATCTTTAAAAAAATTTAAAAGGAAGAAATCAAGATGTGAATACAGTTTATGGAGATAATCTTGTGCCACTTGTGTTTGTCATCAGTGACTTAGGTATCCTCAGTTTACCCATCACAGCGAAAATGCACGGAGTGCTTGCTGTTAACACTGCTAAAAACTTTAGTACCTTTTTCCCCCATTTATACTTTTAAGTGATCTTATGGTTCAGGGGCTGTTCCTTTACTATCTTTACGTTCTTAATCACTACTACGCTCTACTCTTCATGGTTAGCGGGTGGGGTTTCTTAAGGATCCATTAAGGACCTGGATCCATCAAAACTCAAATAGTGCCATTATCTTCCTTGTAAGCTCCTAAAAAGCCTTTACTCAAAGTAATATGTGGTTTGAGAGACTTTATTGTACGTAAGAACGATATGAGGTGTATCCTGAAGAGGCTCCTGTGCGCTGCTTCCGGAGATTCTGACGCAGGATGTCTGGACCCAAGCCCAGGAATCTGCATTTTAAAATAAGCACCCGGGACGCCGGGGAGGGGGGCTCAGCGGGTGAGCGTCTGCCTTCGGCCCAGGGCAGGACCCCGCATCCCCCCACCCTGTCCTGGAATCGAGTCCCGCGTCGGGCCCCCTGCAGGGAGCCTGCTTCTCCCTCTGCCCGGGTGTCTGCCTCTCTGTGTGTCTCTCATGAATAAATAAATAAAATTTAAAGTAAAATAGGCACCCGAGTCGTTATGACATAGGTGCTGTGCGGACCACGCCTGGAGGAGCGGTGCCTGGGCCCGCACGCGGCCTGCGGCAGGGCTGTCCCTAGCGCAGGTGCCCGCGCTCCTCCCGCCGGCTCTGCGGGGGCCCGGCCACACGGCCTTGGCCTCCCCCCGTGGCTGCGGACCCGCCGCTCGCTGGCTCCCAGCTGCCTTCTGCTGGGGGGACCCTGCCTGCCCCAGGCCCCGGAGAGGCCGCGCTCGGCACCTGCTGGCCTGGGGGGTGCGCGGCCGGACAAGCCGGCGTTCGTCCCGCGGCTGGAGGGACACGGCTGGAGGGACGCGGCTGGAGCTGGCCAACCGGCCTTGGAGCAAACTAGGCCGTGACCACCCAGCCCGGAGGAGGGCGTGGGGCCGTGCGGAAAGCTCCATTTAATCTCCGGCCTCGCAGACGTGCCTAGAGCCCGCTTGGCTTGCTTTTTTCAAAGACTGATCCATGAGAGACACAGACACGCAGGCAGAGGGAGAAGCAGGCTCCATGCAGGAGCCCGACGCGGGACTCGATCCCGGGACCCGGGGTCACGCCCTGGGCCGAAGGCAGCCGCTCGGCCGCCAAGCCCCAGGCGTCCCTAGAGGCTGCTTTTCATGCACTTTTCTAACAAGCCTGGCTTTTGAGGCTGTGAGGGCCTTTCTAGCTCCTAGAATGAGTGATGGTTCTGTCTTTATTTCATTTTTTAAAAAGGTTTATTTATTTGAGGGAGAGACAAGGACCGCGACAGGGAGCACAGGCAGGGAGGGAGGAGAGCAGGCTCCCGAGCAGACCGGCCCCCTAACCAAGGGGCCACCCAGGCGCCCCGAGCGATGGTTCTCTAAAGAATTCCTTTCCCCCTGGACATCTGGGGGCAGATTAACCAAAACTCCAAATTGGGAAATCAGGGGACCCCCGAGCTGCTCTGCTGTGGTTGTAACGTGCCGTGGGGCTCAGTACGGGGAAGGCTAGAGGCCTTCACTGTCCACGCCCTCCTCCCGGCCGCCTCCGACAGTGCTCTAAGGTTCACGGGAACTTAGACAAGGATCAGAAGGAAAGTGAGCCCTCGAAACGCCTGTAGAGTCTTCGACTGCAGAACAGGACTGGAGGGCTGGACGGACCCTGGCGGCCACTGGAGGGCTGGACGGACCCTGGCGGCCTCGTAGCTCCATCTCCCCCTGGGGGAGGAGGGAGGTTCCCGAGGTTGAGGTTGAGGTTGCGGGGCTGCCCTGAGACTGAAGACAAGGCCGCGCACTCCCATGTCAACGTCCCCTCTCCCAACTGCTTCCCTGGCCACTTTCCTCGCGAGTTTTGCCTGCCCTTGCCCACTGCGCACTCACTACTGCAGCAATGTCTTTGACTTTTTTTTTTTTTTAAACAGGGAGTCACGTTGGCATATGGTACTTTTTTCTTTGAACTTTGAAAGTAGCTGATTTCCTTAAAAAAAAAAAAAAAAACAGACTGACCTATTCTTATGAAACAAATATCTAAAACCTCAGCACAGCCTTGGGCAAACTCAGGTACTGATTATCTAGTTTCCGCCTCCCTTCGTCTGCTGACCACGCATCTGGGTATTTAGGCTGGTCAGTAGCTCGGTCAGCATCTGATACTGTATACGTGTGGGATCGTTTGTGCAGCTTCCCGATGCCTGGACTGTGGTCACGGTGCTGCGTCCTCACACTCAGTATCCGGTGGCCATGGAGCCGCAGCTCCCCTGGTGGGTTAGTTCAGTGGTGTCCTGGGAATCACTCCTAGGGGGCCCCCCTGGTTGGCTTCTCCAGCCACAAACGACTGTGTCAGCACTTCATAGTGCTTGGTATTAAGTTTCCTTTTGCTTAAAAATACTGATAGTGAGTGTGGCTTGTTTCCTGCTCTAGAAGATAATTACAACACAACTCAATAAAGGCTACTAAAAATAGTATGAACAAGGCACCTGGGTGGCTCAAACACCTGTCATGACCCAGGGTCCTGGGATAGAGCCCCACATTGGGTTCCCTGCTCAGTGGGGGGCCTGCCTCCCCCTCCCTCTCCTACTTGTGCTGTCAAATACATACATAAAATCTTAAAAAAAAAAAAAAAGCATATAAAGAGGACAATAGGAGCCTGGATCAGAGAGCCTGGACTATTACCCGAGGAGATAACATTTGAGTTGGAAACTGAAGGTGGCATGTGCTAAGCAGGGAAATGTGGGGCTAGGGAGGAAACAAGTGCGTTTTAGAAAACAAGATGTGCCAAGGTAGGGCCATTAAGGGGCACAGTGTTACGGCGAGTTCACTAGAGCTCAACTCTGGGCGGGGCGGGGGACAGCAGAGCAGGAGCGACCGTACACTGTAGTGGGACACTGAGGGGTAGCAGACCTGGGTCCAATTCTGATTCTTCCATATGGCAATTAAGTAACTGGTCAAATCTCATCTGGTCTATGATCCTCTTTCCTTACCTACCACACGGGGGCCTAATAATGTCTACCTCACGGGGTTATGCGGAATTAAGTAGGACAATGCATAAAGGTGTTGTACAGCGCTTGCCACATTATCGAGGGCTCAGAAAGCCTTTGCTGTTATCAGTAGGGGCACTGGAAACAGATCACTAGATATCTTGAATGCTGTGCCACGCAGGTGGAGGACAGACTGAAATGAGCCTAGACTACCTGCTGTAAAAGTCCAGGGATGAGGATGTGAAATAGAGCAGTGGTGGTGGAGAAACGAAGAACAGGTTGGTGTCGGAAGTCATCGCTGCTATGAAATGCCAGGATCCGCCAAACTGAATTTGAGGAGTCCTGAAAAGATCATTAACCTGGAGTAGTCGTGTGTGGAAGCGCAGGTCTGGGTGGTAGCTCTGAGCATCTCCAGGTCCAAGGCCTGTTCGAGCAAAGTGGCCCTGAGTGACTCTTCTAGTTCTACTCCCTTGGACATTCTAGGAGCAGGAGGTCGTTTCTTGTGATACTTGTGGGTAGGAGCCCTATCGTCACTTCTTGAACTGGCAGCTGTACCGGTGGCTTCCTAACTACTATAGGAGCAGCAAAGACTTCTTTTTTTTTTTTTTTTTAAGATTTTATTTATTCATGAAAGACAGAGAGAGAGGTAGAGACACAGGCAGAGGGAGAAGCAGGCTCCACGCAGAGAGCCCCAGAGAGCCCGACGTGGGACTCGATCCCAGGACTCCAGGATCATGCCCTGGGCCGAAGGCAGGTGCTAATCCGCAGAGCCATCCAGGGATCCCCCGCAGCAAAGACTTCTGACTAGACTTTGGGAGTGGTTTCTGGAAGTCCAGGCTAGAGTGTTTCTCTAGCCTTCCTGCTTAGACTAGCTCAATGGATATTTTCCACAACTAAACCTGGATCAATATTGGGGGACAAAGTGTGTGTTCATTTTTATGGATATATTTTAAAAGATTTTATTTTTAGGACACCTGGGGTGGCTCAGTGGTTCAGTGTCTGCCTTCGGCCCAGGGCATGACCTCAGGGTCCCGGGACTGAGTCTCACATTGGGCTCCCTGCAGGAGCCTGCTTCTCCCTCTGCCTCTGTCTCTCCTGAATAAATAAGATCTTTATTTATTTTAAAAAATATTTTATTTATTCATGAGAGAGAGAGAGACAGAGACAGAGGTAGAGGGAGAAGCAGGCTCCATGCAGGGAGCCTGACGTGGGACTCGATCCTGTGCCTCTAGGATCAGGCCCTGGGCTGAAGGAAGTGCTAAACTGCTGAGCCACCTGGGTGCCCTAAATAAAATCTTTAAAAAAAAAAAATAAAGATTTCATTTTTAAGTAATCTCTACACCCCACATAGGGCTCTAATCCACAACCCTGAGATCAAGAGTCACATGCTCCCTGACTGAGCCAGCCGGTGCCTCTATTTTTAAATTTATTCATTTATTTGGTGCATGGGGCTGGGAAAGGTTGTGTGTTTTTAAAAGAACACGTGTAAGCTTAGTACTTTTGTAGATTAAGCAGTTCAAGATGAAAGACTATTAATGAAAAATATAACACCTATATGGAAAAGAGTTAAAGAGAAATAAAATTAAGGTAAAGAGAAAATGCCTTATGGAAGATATCAGAAGATAGGAGCAGGTGTGATAGCCAGCCGCCCCCCACTGATCCTTGCCTCCTGGTATTCAGCTCTTGTGAAATCCCCTCCTGCACTGAAGAGGGCTCTCAGCTGTGTAACCAAAAGCATATTGTAGAAATGTCGTCCTGTGACTTCTCAAGTTAGGTCATAAAAGAATTTACAGTTTCCATTTTGCTAACTTACTCAGGAGGAAGGCATTTGACGTGTTGCGAAGACACTCAAATTTCTGATGTGCCAAGCAAGTAAGTGATCCACCTGAGAAGCAAATCCTCCAGCCCCAGGCAAGTCTACGAGAACTGCAGCCCTGGCTGACATGTTGCATGTCGCTTCAAAGACCCCGAGCCAGGACTACCCACCTACGTCACTCCTGAGTTCCTTACCCACAGAAGCTGTGGGGGTAACAGATGTTCATTATTGTTTTAATCCACTATGCTCTGGGGAAATTCGTTATGCACCGACAGATAACGAATACACTGGGATACAGCACAGGTAAAAGGAAGAGGCTAGCCTCGGAGAGGAAGCATACCCCTGAAATAAAGGAAAAGTGGATGCTCTGAGAATTTAGTCTAGGGATGGGGAAAAAAAGGATGTTTGATGACCAGTATTTTCTCTAGAGAGTAAAAGGCAAAGCTGTCTGCTGAAAGTAAGGGTGGGATATAAGGACTATAAAGTTGAGAATAATAAAAAAATTGCAGTGGTTACGAGGTAAATCTGAAAAAGCCAAACAGAAATGAGTATCTGAGTTAAGAAATCCTACATCTACAGTGGAGTCAGTTGGCAAATTTACGTGATTTTCTACCACTATGCTCAATAACCTAGAAGAAATACAGTATAAGAGATGGTGGGTTTCACTTAACTTGGGAATTGGTGAAGCAGAGACAGTAAAAGAGCAACGGGGTGGAGAAAACTCCGGGTGCTGATTCAGGCCACTGAAGTGATGACCACGAAGCTGACAGACATGGAAATGAGTTCAGGAGGAAACTCACAGCCCGGAAGAATGAGAGGTCGAGTGCAAATTACCATTTAGGGAAGCAGGATGGGTCTAGAAGCCACAAGCAGTAAATCAGATGTCCCAGGATATGGTCACAGCCAGTACTAACGAGCTACAGATCCTTGGCAAAGATCATGGTCTTGAAGCCTCCTTTTCCGTCATCCTGGGTTAAAGTATGTAAACGACAGGTAAGAACGGTGGCTTGGCGACAGCAGATGCTCTGTGACTATGTACTTATTGTTCCTAATGTTTTAAAACTATATGATATTTAATACACACACACGAAGCCTAATAAGATGAACACCAGGGATCCTACCACCCAACTTACTGAACAGAATATTAATACACTGGGTTTTTTACTGATCCATCTCCCTGGCTTCTCCCCTGAAGATAACTACTATCTTGAGTTTTGTGTTTATCATCTTCTTTCCTTTTTGTTAAATGTTATGTTCCACATTTGTACAGGGCCTGTTTCTTCATACGAAAGATGAAGCTTTGGATTAGGTGCTCTCTAAGCTCCCTTCCAGCTCCAAGGGGATCTGAGATATGACGGGCGGGCATCAAAGTCACATACATGTTTAGTGGAACCATATAATAAATGCTTATTTTTCAAGGATTTCATACAGCTAAAACACTGACTCTTCCGTTGAAATCTCCAAGTCAACAAAAGGGTTTCTCAATGGAGCTTCTAATCTCAAGATCGAGACTTTCCGTCACTTTCAATTTGCACCTCTGCTAGAAAGTTCCACCCTAGAGAAAACACAAGGAGCTAAATAATCTAAGCCCCTGACCCTGCCCAACAAAAACCTGAAACCCAAGACTGAGAAAATAGAACTGAAACAGATGAACCAGGAAAGCATATTTTCAATGACAAGTATTTTAATAAAAATGAAGAGGCATGGCTGGGTTCATATGCAATTTTTCATACAACCTGGATTTATTTCCTCCACATAAAAATGTGTCCGCATGTATAAAATAAAACGACTTTGTCTTCTTCATGTTTCCTCAAAGGTTCTTATGCTATTTTAGTTTTTATATAAAACAGTCTTTAAATAAGGTAAACACAAATGCAAATCTGCTGACCATATGGTTGTTCTCCAGGGTCACTGTCTGCCCCAGGATGCTATTTTTCCTAGTTATAAACAATCTTACCTTTCATATTTGTCTCACTAGTTACAAAGTTTATGAGTTACGTGAGTTGGACCAGGCAGTGGAATTGCCGTGTGCAGGTCGGATGCCCTCTTCATACAGGTGTGCATGTATCAGGCCTCAGTGTGGCTGGGAACAGACCACCTGAGACTGTGGCTATGGGGTAACAGGTCAATGTATCTTCAGCGGCCTCTGGAGAGGCCATGACTGTAAAGTAGGACGTGAATATGTTCCAACCCTTAATGGTACCAGGAAGACAGTGATTAAAAGAATGAGTGGTCACTACAGTATTTTTCTCATGGTATTTAGAGAGTTTTCCTTATTCTACGCACTGAATTGGCAGAAGAAAACGAGTTATTTTCTTCAAGGTCTCCTCGCCAGGGCCCGTCCTACTTCAATCATTTAAACTATAGAATACAAATTCCCTTGATTTTTGTGACCTGCCTCTTCAAAACTGTTTTTTCTTTTTTTTTTAAACTGGTTGTAACAAGCATAAGTCACCTCATTTTCTGCCCACCTTGGAGCTTAGCATGAGCTGGGCCAGGTAAAAACCCTGGGAGCCCAAGAATGGCGGCACGCATATATAGGTTTTGTCTAAGAGACTGACCCAAGGAGCCACCGCTGCCCCGACGGAAAGCCTACGGCACCCGCAGCGCATTATTGGAAATGGATTCCAGATACTCTCCTTGTTTCGCTCAGGTACAGCTGCCAGGAGAGCTCAGCACCGTTTTTACCTACTTGTGTTTATTCCTGGTGAGAACATTTGCAAATCACAATGGCCCTCCTGGAACCCCTACAGAGAAAGGCAATCCTCTGAAAGCAAACCCTCTCTTTGGGGTGGAGGGTGGAAGCCCTGGATAGGATGGAAATGCAGGCCTTAAAGGCTCTCCGGGCCAAGCTTCTGAAACACCGCTGCATTTAACCTTTAGCCCTAACACTTGCTTTTAACTGAAATTAAGGCAGAACATTCACTGCTTACCTGTCCACATTCCACGGGAAGCACATCCTCTGAGAAAGAGGGTCTCCCTGGTAAGTCAGCTTCTCCACTCCCGTTCGGACAGACGTGTCAAGCCAGTTCTTTATTCTAGTTTTTGGGAATCTCCAAAAATCTCCAGCCAACTAAATCCAGACTAGAGAATTCTAGGCCCCATAAACATCCCAAGCAGTCTCTGAAAGCTCCTGGACCAGACAAATTGGCTGGTTTTATCATTAGTTTACTGAACAAACCACAGGATTGTTTATTTTGTGAGCCAACAACAACATCAACGCAGGTAGGAATTCTCCTGCATGGAGTGCTACTCACATTCGAGAAGGTCAGGTGGTTTTGTGATTTTGTGATTTCTATTTGATTCTTTTGTTGAGGTGTATTCAAGCGGCTACTCCTTTGCAATGAGACCCGCACCCTTCCTGCCTTCCCTGAACTCGGCAGGAGTCGCGGGTTCCCCGTGCAGTGTTAACTGTTCTGTCATTGCCTAAACAAATGAAGTCAAAAGGGTTTTGTATTTTCCAGTAATAACCTTAAGTTGTTGTGAGGTATCGATTGATAAACAACCAGAATTAGTGGCATAATGGGTGTTTTTTCCCCCTCCATACATTATCACCCTCTCCTGAGGAAATGGTCTAGTTCTTCACTTAAGATCACACAGCTAGAGGCAGAGATGCCACTGTACTGGGGCTTATCTTGAACCTGTTTTTAGGGACTACAACTAAATAAACAGCTCTGCTTTATCAGGAGAATCCTGTTTTGTGTAAATACCATGAAAGGAGGCATTCCACCAGAGCCCACTCTCCCTTATCTGTTACTCACAAAATGCTACATAGATCATTTTTGAAATTACTTCTCAGAATGCCTCATCCTAGTCCTTATCTATACCAGATCCCCCAACCCTATCCATGCCAGACAGATTCAGGACCAAACCAAACCAAACCTGAAAAAACCAACCAACAAAAACACAAAAAATACACAGATAACCCAAATAAAAAAACTGGGCTGGGAGATTATGAAGTTTCCTTTAAGGGCCAGCAAAATGCTAGGACAGCCAGAGCCTTGGGTATTTCAGAAATCTAACTTTTATACATATCCAGGAGAGTCAGCAGGGCCATCACACATGCAAGCTTTGAAGCTTAATCAAATTTCACACATAGGTGGAAAGCCTCTCTCTTCTCCACATACACGCTGCTCCTCTCCTCCATTCCAATCTTCACTCCTACATAATCTACACCTGGTTTGACAGCTGGTATAATTTCTAGCTGGAATGTGGGAGAGATAAAAGAAACAAAAGAAACCTACTCCAGGGATCCCTGGGTGGCGCAGCGGTTTGGCGCCTGCCTTTGGCCCAGGGCGCGATCCTGGAGACCCGGGATCGAATCCCACATCGGGCTCCCTGCATGGAGCCTGCTTCTCCCTCTGCCTATGTCTCTGCCTCTCTCTCTCTCTCTGTGTGTGACTATCATGAATAAATAAATAAAATCTTTAAAAAAAAAAAAAAAAAAAAAGAAACCTACTCCAGGTTGAAATTTTCAGGGAGCAAGATGTCTTAAAGACTCTAAACAATGGGGTATTTTGCTATCCAAATGCTATCAACATCTTAAAAACTCTGGACAAGGAGATGCACTGATCAAAAAAGGTCTATTCCTATAAATTTTAAAAAGAATCTGAGCTACGTGTGTCAGAGAACACAAATACACAGTTACTTTTTCCAACCCCTGTGTTTCTTGCCTGCTTTAGCTGGATCCTTTTGAGATAACTTCAAATAATTATGTTTCATTAATGTGAAATGAAATGTGATTTCTGCTCTTGGGGCTGCAGGTACTTAACCAAACTATCAAGCTATCTATGTGGATGCTTTATTTGAAACAGTTCTGAGTGTGAGGTTCTTTCTTGCATCAAATGCGCAAAGACTCAGAGCAGGGAGGGGAGAAAAAAAGGTAGTTGTCAGTTTGAAAGTCACAGACAGTTTATCTTTCTATAATTAGGTTAGGAGGAAAAACACCCCGAAGAACCCACTGGTAGCAGGAAGAAGCAAGAATCTTCCAGGGTCTGGCATCTGTAAGGAAATGAGAGAAAAAGAAGAGTTCTTAGTTCCTTTCAGTGATAAAAACAGCAGCTACATCTGACAACAGGTCACACAACTGTAACCGGGCACCAGCTCCTGGTCAGCGGGGAGAATGTGCTGCTGTTCATCTAGAACAGCAGGTGCCTCCGACCCTCAGCCCCTCAGTACCACGAAGCACACAGAAACTTGTTGATGGAATTAAAGACATTCTACAGAGATCAATGAACACTCCTCATGTCAAGAGTTTCACAAGTGAGAAGAAAATCAGAACTGACTATGCATACGACCGGCTCCTCCAGACAATTCTGGATTAATTTCAATTAACTTACATTGATCTTTTTCTCTTCTCATATGCTCTGTTGACTCAGTAATTCAGTAATATTTTCTGAGCTCTTGCAACATACATTAGGAGAATAAAAATTAATGTGCTATCACCTGGTTTGAGATACTTATCTAGTAAAAAAGTGGATTTTTGATAAAAACACACTGAGATAAAACATATCAAGTGCAAGGTGAACAAACACTGTTCATGTATGTGCGTTCAAAAAAAAATCTCCACCCACACCGAAGTTCCTTCAGAGAATAAGCCCTACTTTCTATTTCTTTCCTATCTTTCCAAAGAAGCTAGAGAATTCTGCAACAACGGGCATTCAAAAAATGATACTTTATTTTTATTAAGAGATAAAAAGGTCTGTGGCTTTTAAAGATTGTTACCTAACCTAGGATAGTTTTTCTCTCCTGATCCCCAGGGGTCATACAGAAAAATACATTTTCAGCATGTATGGGGTTTGATACATGAAGAGTGAAGTTCCAAAGGAGAGAAAGTGTCTACTCTTAGGTGTTAGAGACAGAAGCTTCTCCTAGGCTCTTAAGAGTAACTTGGGTTTTTCTGTTTGTTTTTGTTTTGTTTTTTTTTCTAAAAGATTTTATTTATTCACGAGAGACACAGAGAGAGAGGCAGAGACACAGGCAGAGGGAGAAGCAGGCTCCATGCAGGGAGCCCGATGTGGGACTTGATTCCAGGACCCTGGGGTCACGCCCTGGGCCGAAGGCAGACGCTCAATCACTGAGCCACCCAGGCACCCCTTGTTTTTTAAGATTTTGTTTATTTATTTGACAGAGCACAGATGGGTGGAGCAGCAGGCAGAGGAAGAGAAGCAGGCTCCTCACTGAGCAGAGAGCCCTATGTGGAACTCGATCTCAAGACCCCAGGATCATGCCCTGAGCCAAGGTCAGTTGCTTAGCTGACTGAGCCATCCATGCGCCCCTTAGAGTAACTTGTTTTTTAAAAAGATTTATTTGGAGGCCGCCTGGGTGGCTCAGTTGTTGAGCGTCTGCCTTTGGCTGCTTCTCCTTCTCCCTATGTCTGCCTCTCTCTCTCTCTCATGAATAAAATCTTAAAAAAAAAACAAAACACGGTCTAAGCTTTCTGGGAAATAAAACACGAATATGCTTCCGTTTCCAATGAACTTAAAAAAAATAAATGAAAAGATTTATTTGGGACATCTGGATGGCCCAGTGGTTGAGCATCCGCCTTTAGCTGGGGTGTGATCCGGGCGTTCTGGGATCGAGTCCCACATTGGGCTCCCTGCATGGAGCCTGCTTCTCCCTCTGTTTGTGTCTCTGCCTCTGTCTCTCAGTAAATAAAATCTTAAAAAAAAATTTGAGAGAGGGACGCCTGGGTGGCTCAGCAGTTGAGCATCTGCCTTTGACTCAGGGCATGATCCCGGGTCCGGGATCGAGTCCCACATCGGGCTCGCTGCATGGAGCCTGTTTCTTCCTCTGCCTGTGTCTCTGCCTCTCTTTCATGAATAAGTAAATAAATCTTTAAAAAAAATTTGCGAGAGAGAGAGAGACCATGTGCACACATGTGAGCAGAGAGAGGGGCGGAAGAAGAAAGCAGACTCCCTATTGAGCAGGGAGCCCGATGCAGGGCTTGACTGCAGGATCCTGAGATCATGACCTGAGCCAAAATCAAGAGCTGGCCCCTTAACCGGCTGAGCCACACAGGCACCCATAGAGTAACGTTTTTTTTTTTCCCCCTCTGTAAGCTCTACACCCAAGGTGGGCCTTGAACTCATGGCCCTGAGATCGTTGAGTCACATGCTCTTCTGACTAAAGCAGCCAGGTGCCCCTAGACCATTTTTATTAGGTAGCAATCCCTACTTTATGAGAACCAAGCACCTTGTGTGCAGTGTGTCAGAGAAGGATTCAAAGTTCACCATCCATCCAGGTTGGTGTGTGCTTTCCTGACACACCCCAGTGCTTTTGCATCTCTTTCCCTTCTGGGGCCAAATTCAGTTTTCTGGTTTCCAGATGTATTTAACAATCTGACGTCAAAACCAATGGCTAGCACCTAGAAGCAACTCATAAACATTACTGTTCATAGCTAAGGGGTGTTTACTTTTAGAATCTCTTTTCTGTTGCTCACTAGAAGAAATATCAGTTTTGGTGTAAATGAATCCTAACTCAGGAGATCCATCTGCTTCACCCTGCAGGGGAAGTGAATGAACTGGAAGGCAAGAGGCCAATTACTCACTCATTAAATAAATTTTCACAGAGGGCCTACTATCAGCAAGACAGTGCGGATGTGGTCTCATTCCTACCCTAATAATATTCCTTTTGTCAGGAGCGATACGGCTGGACAACCTCAGCCAAAACAGCATTTGAAGCATCAACTTTGGGTCTGCCATAGGTATATAGGGTTACCTCAAGGAAAAGCTTCGTTTGTAAAAACAAAGAGGTTTTGGTCTCTTCGTATACATTTTGTGAGACTTGGCTAACTCAAATATTTAGATAATGTCAACAGTGCAAGCTTCTTAGAGACCCCAAACTTTTAACTGCTCATTAAAAAGAGTATGAATTTTTTGATGAGTGTTAAGCTGTACTGCACAGGGAAAGAATTGCAGAGCAGTGAAGCACAGCTGTCTGATTAATCTCAGTCCATTAAAAAGGCATGATAGATCTAGAATGCAACTTTGATAGAAAAAAAAAAAGGAAAAGGAAAAAGGCAATGTGTACTAACGTTAAGGAAAGCAACTTGGCATGTTAACAGAATTCTAATTTAACCAGTAAATGCCTATTCATTAGCGTGTAAAGCCATAACAGAAGCTATATACTTAAAAAACACAGGCACGCACAAAGCTTTAATTTGGTACCCTAATCTGAAAGAAAATTGGACCCAAATTGCTTTATGTCCAGTCAAATCTTGCTACCATCTGAAGAGATAGTGAAATGAAACTGAAACACTTACTTGATGAGATAGATATTCCGTTACTGTGCATTTCCATCTACGGAGTAGAAATATTTCAAAATAAACACACCATGACAATTGAAAATCACTTCTTCCCCTATTTTTACTGAACACAAATGACTTATTCTTGGGGTATACTGAATTACAATACAGACGTGGAAGAATTTAAAATTAGTGATTGGGGATCCCTGGGTGGCGCAGCGGTTTGGCGCCTGCCTTTGGCCCAGGGCGCGATCCCGGAGACCCGGGATCGAATCTCACATCAGGCTCCCGGTGCATGGAGCCTGCTTCTCCCTCCGCCTGTGTCTCTGCCTCTCTCTCTCTCTCTCTCTGTGACTATCATAAATAAATAAAAAATTAAAAAAAAAAAATAAAAAAAAATAAAATTAGTGATTGGATTCTACTCAAGAGCCTGGGAAAAGAACAGTACATTGCCTATCAAGCCTTTAGGCATATGATTTGGGGATCTCATTTTTTGGGAAATACAAGTATCCAAAGGGAAATGTTTTAAAGGGAATCCTCTAGCCACCTAAAAAATTAGCTCAAACAGTAGCAAGGACTGAAATCAAGGGAATCTGAATTTGGGGACAACATTAAGGAGAGTCTATATTAAATAAAAATGATAGTATCTTGGTGTTCCCTACGTGGGAATTTATCAGGGTGATATAATATGAATTTAGTACCTCCTTGGTCGGCACGGCCTCTGAGGTCTAGGGAAGACATCGGAATACTATTCTTATGCTAGTTCCTATTACTTATTACTTTCATTTTCTTTCTACTCATTTCAAGTCTCTGCAATCCAATTTCTACTGATATTATGCCTTGAGCATCAGGGATGACTCTTCCTCCTACCCAAAATCAGTAGGCTTTTCATTGGTCCCCAACGTTACCCAAGGTATTTGATGTCAGTGGTCACCCCAACTTGAAAATATTCTTTTGGTTTCTGCAGTCTTGTATTTTCCTACTCATAATTTCCTCTTACTAACCAGGGCCAAGACTGGAGTGAAGTGAGTGAGGTGCTAAGAATGCAAAATCCAAGGAGGCACTTGTTCTCAGGGTCACGTGAGTGAGATGAGTGCCCACTGAGTATGTCTTTGAGTTATCAAGACCAACTGTATTTAGCACAATGAGGAGTAAAAGCATTTCGCCTGTATCTCGCTTACTGTTTTTCCATGGCAGGACATACGGCAGAGACTTGGGAACACGCATGCCTGAAGCCAGGTTACTCTTATGTTCCATGACTACGTTGCTTGCAGGGCTGCAAAAATAAAGACAAATTTGCTTATGCCAGCATATCTGTAGTCTTCAGGCAGGCACACACAAGACCATCAAAATGCATTTTTTGTAATTTGGGGGAAAACAGCAAACTACATTCTGAAATGTAAACATAATTAGAATGATTACTACTTCTCTGAAAAGCTCCCTTTTCTGTACAAGCATTAACATGGGTCTAACCATTTTCATTTACTAGAAATTGAGATAAACAGCAATGCCATCTACTGTTCGGTTGTATGACAGGCTCATCAACTCGCTCAATAAATTTAAGAAGTGAAATAAAATGCCAAGGTGATCAAACCGAAGGCAATCAATCTCACAGAACTGAGGTAAAATTAAAATTGTAATATTAAAAATTCATCTTTAAGTTTTTCTATTTTAGTGTACAAACAAAATAAGGTACACGTACAATTAATAACTTATCTTAGGAGCTAAGAAATAAAAATTGAAAAGCATTCTACTCGGGGAAAAATGAAGTGTAGCATCTTGTTTCTTCATTTTCTAATCCATAAACATTCTCATTTCTGAATATTTGAAACTTGATCTTCTAAGGTTTGAAGATGAAGTAGTAATGAGAAATCTCATAGATTTAAATTAGATAGCAAGGTGCCTGAGTGGCTCGGTTGGTTAAGCAGGTGTCTTGGCCCTTGATCTCAGCTCAGGTTTTGATCTCAGGGTTATGAGTTGAAGCCCCACACTTAGATGCAAACAGACCTAAAATCAGTGGAAAAGAGATGAGTTTTCTTTCCTACCCAGTAGGTAGGTACTCTGGCTTGCCCAATTTTTGTTTTAATTTATTTATTCATAAGAAACATACAGAGACAGAGAGAGAGGGAGAGAGGCAGAGACACAGGCAGAGGGAGAAGCAGGCTCCAGATGTGGGACTTGATCCTGGGACTCCAGGATCATGCCCTAAGCTCAAGGCAGGCGCTCAACCGCTGAGCCACCCGGGCATCCCAGGCTTGCCCAATTTCAAATCAAGAACTTGAAAGATTATTTTTCCCTTAGACATTAATTACCCAGAATAAAAGTGATCCATATGGCGTAGCTAGAGAATTTTTCCAAAGTCTTAAAATAATGCCAACTTAGCAAAAAACTCCAACTTAGACATAAGAATGTTGGGTACCACTGTCCCCCTTGCAAGACTATAAGCTCGTATTTTTGTGTTCCCACAGCAATTAACACAAAGCATGTGACCTTTGTAATGATTTGAGGAATAAATAAGGAAAATAACCCATTAAAACTTTCCAGACTAAGTTACCACCAAGTAACATCATTAAGGAAAGACATCAAATCATCCTTTGGTGGCTTCTTTTGGTTACAAAGCACTTGGGATTTTGGGAGGCAGTGCTGGGAATGAGACCATTCCATTTACCTGTTGTTGCCACAGTAGTTGGCTGTGCCCCAGACAAATGGGGTGCTGGTCTGTTCCCACAGATCTGCCAAAGAAAGGAAAACAGAGTTTGTGGCACTCCTAGGTAAAACACCGGTTTATGCTAGTTGAATCTGTAAGGTGGGAAATAATACACCTCAGTTGAGAGAAGCAAGTAAAAATTGATCAAGTACCCTGCCTAAGTGACACAGAAGCAAGGATTTAATTGAAGGATATAAATGCAAGCAACATAAATAATAATAAACGTGCCTAGTAACAACCAAACACAGATGGTACGACACAATTTATGGTAAAAAAACAGACGTAAAGGAGTGCTTTTTCCAATCAAGAGGGATAGGCCGTTCCATGTGTCTGCACAGCGATACAAATGGGCTCGTTTGGGGATCCAATAAAAATAAGGCATTCTGAACAACATGGTATGCTCATAAAAAAGAAAAATCTTCCTTCTGTCTATAGCAAATGACCTGAGGTTTAGACACTGAAGAAAAAGAGGTAGAGACACTTCACCTTTATCCCAGTCTTCATCGCAAGGAGGGCACTGCCATGTGCTCTCGGCCAGAGTCTCTTGTCCAAGGTTCCTGGTTTGGTTGACTGCAAGATGATAAAGATTCTGTTGTAAGAAGGGGATACCATCAAGTGGTTTAAGTGGCTTAAAAGGTTTCAGGGTAGCCTAATAGGTCTTTGCTTCTGAAAAACGCATGCTATTCATAGCTCAACAGAGGTCTTATCCCCTTGCTGACAGAAGAAAAAGCAACAAAAACAAAGTTGGTTACCATATTTTTGGCAATAAAAAGATTTTTATTTTTAGATGAATTATTGGTAAAATGGATCAGGTTGTTCAGAAGAGAAAACAGTCTGATAAACACAGCCTGACAACCTCTTATTGAGGAGATAAAAAACTCAAGGGCAGAAAGGTATTATTCTTCTGAAATGATGAAAGCCAAAAATCAAGGGGACAACGGAGCACAATACAAGTCTGAAGGAGCTAACCTCCAGGACTGACACATTTCAGCTAGTCTTACCAACATCCTGCTCAATACAACTTTTATCATCACAGCTTGAGATATGATGACTGATTTCGGCCCGAGGAACCTGGTGGCGAGCATTGAAGGGACAAGTAGCCAATTTGTTTGCGACATCAGGATGATTCTGTGGAACAAACATTAACGGGTCTGTCAATTCTCTGGATGTCTTCAGATTCAAAGGGAGTGGCTTAGCCTTATGCTATAAATGGCTCCCCTAAAATCTCTCAATACACTTGTGGCTTAACTAAGGTGGTTGAGCTCATGGTAGAAAATTAAGAGGGAACTTATTTCTCACTCATACGGACTGTACAGATGACCTCAAAATCATCAAAATGTAAGCTTCTTTCTTATGATCTTAGAGAGTGACAATGCAGGTACTGGGTTTACAGTGGCTTATATGGGAGTAAACAGTGAATTCAGCATTGGGTATTTGTTTCATTTGTTTTTTAAAATTTTATTTGAGAGACAGGGAGAGAGCGAGTGAGCATGAATGGGGGTGGGGGGGTGGGCACAGGGAGAAGCAGGTTCCCTGAGGAGCAGGGAGCTCGCCATGGGTGCGATCCCAGGACCGTGGGATCATGACCTGAGTTGAAGGCAGATGCTTAATCGACTGCCTAACCGACTAAGTCCCCCAGACGCCCCTAGGTTTGGGTATTTGAAGCATATTTCTCAGGGTGCCAAGACTCTGGGCAGCACAGCCTGTAATGGTGGAGCTCTCTGGCTGTCTCTGGAGGGTGATATTCAGGAAACAGTAAAACGAAAACATATTCTTAGTCTGCATTGCAGTAGTGCCCCTGCTATTGCCATACAATAGTGCTGGAAAACAGCTGTGAGGAGGGAGCTGCAGAAGCTGCAGACCAATGATTTTTCGGATTAACACAGGAACGCTTATTTAAAGTAACGATGCCTGAAATGAGGCTGGCTGCAAACAATTTGACCTTTATTTCAGCTATTTTACTAAGGAAAAGCCTAAATGAGAGAGTCGAGTCTGCTGATCAAGTCCTTATTTTAAAACAAAACAAAAAAACTGAAGTGTTTAATATCATCCAAATCCTATAGTAAGCATATTAGCAATCAGAAAACTGATTAGGAGAAGCAAAACATGTATCACAAATGATACTCAAAAGAGTAAAAATAATGTGAAGTGGGAGGACGCTAGATAAAAACAGGATGAAGAAAATTGTGAGGGCAGTTATCTCCATGATTTTCATAAGGGATACTGAGCATTCCAATGCAAAGATTTTTGTGGTTGAAGATTAAGGGCGTTACAAGAGGGGAGTTAAAGGGACGCCTGGGTGTCTCAGTTGGTTAAGTGTCTGACTCTTGATTTTGGCTCGGGTCATGATCTTAGGGTCATGAGATGGAGCCCTGGGTGGGGCTCTGAACTGGGTGGGAGACTGCTTAAGATTCTCTCTCTCCTCTGCCCCTCCCCCTCCTGTGTGCACGAATGCTCGCTCTCAAAAAACAAATGAACAAACGGGAGAGTTAAAGACAATGCCTTTTTATTGCTTGGCTTCCCAACCTTTATCCTTGGGACATGTTTGCAAGCTTAAGGAAGGAAGTCATGGTGGTATCTGCTGGTCCACATTATCCAGGTTGAACTTTAAGTGATCTTTGCTCTACAGTTTTATTTTTAAGATTTTATTTATTTGAGAGAGCGAGTGAGTGAGCAGGAGAGGGGGTGGGGGGTGGGGATGCAGAAGGAGAGGGAGAAACAGGCTCCCTGCTCATTAGGGACCCGGGGCTCCATCCCGGGACCCCAGGATCGTGACCTGAGCCGAAGGCAGACACTCAACAGACTGAGCCACCAGGGGCCCCTATTCTAGAGATTTAAAAGAGCTGGAGAAATGATCAACAATGGCATGATAATCATGTCATTAGGATTGCAAGAGAAACGTCCTTTAAAGGATGCTAATGCATACATGAATTGTATGAAGTTTGGATCAAATACCAAAAATGCTGTCCAAGCATAAATCCCTGCAGACTTCTGGCCTTTGATCCAACATCCATATTCTAACAATCCCTTCAAAATGCTTCAATTAGTATGCCAGCATTAAAGTAGTTTATATCAGCTAAGACTACAAAAGAGTGACCAGAGAAAAAAATTTTATCAGTTCTTTTTGCCCCTCTCAAAGATGCTTCAATCAAAGACTGAAACTTGGAGAAAGTTATTTATAGGAATAATCTTTTCTTAGGCTAACCTCTAGCTGTTCAATTTCTCTAAAATTCCAAACAAAAAGAAATCAGAAATAAGTGTATTGTGGCACTCAATCTATATTAGGACAACGAACACATCAAATTCACACGGCAAGAGGGATTTCTTATTGTTAACAAAAATTAGTGTTTTCTCTGTTTTACAAGGAGAAGAGTATATAGAGGGCACTATGTCACTAGGGAGAAAAAAATGAAAACAAGAAAAAACTTATGTACCCAAGAAATAAACGCCTTTCTATAAATGTTGGCATTTAACACAAATGTAGATTCCTAAAACAAGTCTGGCATTAAATCAAAACATTTTTTGCTAAAATTATATGATAGTTACACAATTTGACTTTTTAAAAGTCTTAAGAGGTCATTACAAGGCAAATTATGAAAATAACGCCTTACCTTTCTGCACTTGATAAGATGATAAGGAAACCTGCAGGCCCTGATCTGGTGGTTTTTATCATAGGGGCATTGTAATAGCTTTTCAGGGTCCAGAGAATCAACTGAAAGAGAGAAAGGTAGGATAAACATGAAGCTTAAGCTTTAAGCCTTTGTAAAACTACAGTATTCCAGGCATACTGGATTTTTCAACAGACTCTGTAAGAATAGAAAAGACAGTCTAACAACAAGTTGGAACTTAAAAAAGGATGACTAAACATTTAAACATGGAAATGTAACTCTGAGAAGATAAAACTGTATTACCACCAAATCTTCCTAAGTACAGCAAAACAAGCTATCACAGGATAGGATCTTAGTTCGTATTTGGTTGTGCATAGATTTGTTTTATACTAGGGGTAATCAATGAAAACAACAATAAAGTTAAATGAAATGATATCCTTTTCCCTTCTAGAACTGCTAATTCTTCTTCTTCTTCTTCTTCTCTTTTTTTAAAGATTTTATTTATTTCTTCATGAGAGACACACGCGCGTGCGCGCGCACACACACACACACAGAGAAAGAGAGAGAGAGAGAGGCAGAGACACAGGCAGAGGGAGAAGCAGGCTCCATGCAGGGAGCCCAACGCAGGACTCTATCCCAGGACTCCCTGAGTCAAAGGCAGACACTCAACCCCTGAGCCACCCAGGTGCCCCTAGAAGTTGCTAATTCAAGGTTATTCTTATCTTACCCTTCACCAGTCACTTCTAGGGCAAGTTGAGGGTAATTAATCCTCTTTGCCAGCATTCCTGCCTATTTATTAGTATTTCATGACATGAAAAAAGTTCATAAGCTCTGCTCTAAATCAGTTATAAGTTCTATGGCAGCTTGATAGATGATTTTTTTTGTCTGACTGCTTTTACTTACTACTAAAGTCAGTAGTTCCTGATCCTGGCTACTCTAGGTACCTCTCAAAAGAAACCAATACCTTTGTCAGATAGGTGGTATTACTTTTCTCAGTTTAGAACACAGATGAGGAAAAACCAGAGAATTCTTTAATCTAGTGATGATTGAATTGGGCAGATAAAAAAATAATCTGCAAAAACAGAACGTCCTAAGTTTAAGACAACTGCAGACATATAGAACTGCCCTGTGAAAGCAAGCCCCTAACCTAGATTATGCTATTTAAAACTTCCCTTAGGACACTATACTTCCAGCATTCAACCCTATAGCTACTAAAGAAGTTTCTCTAAATGTGTAAAGCTGCCTGTCGGCTTTATGAATTTTAGTGAGCTTTTTTTTTTTTTTAATTTTAGTGAGCTTGATTAAGGAAGGGAAATTAAATGGTTAAGCACATTCTGAGTATGAGGACAAGAGGCAACCTAATAAAATGCTGTTGCCACCATTGAAGGCAATGATAAAAGTGAAATAAGATAAACAATTTACATTTGATAAGGAGGCTTATAAGCCAGGAGATTGCTATGAAAACCAGAAGCCAGTGGGGAATTGAAACAGACAGTTTCCCTGGAAGAGTGGTAAACATGGAATAAATTGCTAACCATGATGGTGATGCAAATGAGCCAGAAAGGTGACCTGAAGGACAGAATGAAGAAGAAGGAAAAGTCTTAGAGGACAGGAAGGTTTATTATGCCAACCAGGCGCATCCTGACCAGCAATCTTTTCAGATTTCTGAAGCTTCAGGATACCCAGGGAGAGTTTAAAGATAAAATTCTTATTAGTTTCCCTTCATTTAATCCATTCCATCATGAGCAAATGTTAGGCCATGTCAGTAGCTGACAGACTGGACATGCCTTGCGATTCATACACAGTATACTGCCCATACGGGGACATATCCCAGAGTTGATTACCACGGCTTCCTACCATAATGCTTTAACTCCTGGCCTCTGGTAACTTAGGTTCACTCTAACCTGGTTTTCTAGATTTCAAAAATTTTATTTTACTTTTGATTTAAAAATTTTTAATGATGGTAAAAATATATAGAACATAAAATTTACCATCTTAACCAATTTTTAGTGTATAGTTTGATAGTGTTAAGTATATTCACATTGTTATGCAACCAGTTTCCAGAATTTTTCACCTTGCAAAACTGAATCTCAATACCTATTAAGCAACAATTCCCCATTCTCTTCTCTCCCCAATCCCTGGCAACCACTAATTCTACTCCTTGTTTTTATGAATCTGACTATTCCAGATACTTCATATAAGTAAAATCATAGGGTATGTCTTTTTGACTGACTTATTTCATTTAGCATAATGTTCTCAAGGTTCATCCATATTGTAGCATGTGACAGGACTTCCTGTATGCGTTTTGCTTTATTTCTTTGTTTTTATTTATACTTTTTAGTAATCTCTGCTCACAATGTAGGGCTTAAGCTCATGACCCTGAGATCGAGTTGCATGCTCTTCCAACTGAGCCAGCCAGGTGCAATCCCTCCAACCCCACCCCCTCCACCGCTTTTTAACTTCATAGATCTTGGAGCTCCTTCTATGTCAGTATATATAAGGAATATTAAAAGCAACAACAACAACAACAAAAACCCCAAACCAAGCCCAAACAGGAATATATCAGTGCTGCATAGGGATGTGCCATAGATTTTTTTTTTCTTAATAAAGATTTTATTTATTCATGAGAGACACAGAGAGAGGCAGAGGGAGAAGCAATCTCCCCGTAGGGAGCCTGATGCAGGATTTGGGGGACTTGTTCATGCTCTGAGCCGAAGGCAGATGCTCAACCACTGAGCCACTGAGGCGTCCCTGTGCCAGAGATTTTTTTTTAAGAAATTATTTATTCATGAGAGATGCGGGGGTGGGGGGTGCGGGCAGAGACACATGCAGAGGGAGAAGCAGGTTCCATGCAGGGAGCCTGATGTGGGACTCGATCCCGGGACTCCAGGATCACGCCCTGGACTGAAGGTGGCGCTAAACCGCTGAGCCACCCAGGCTGCCCTGTGCCACACATTCTTAATTGGTTCTCCTACCGATGGACATTTAGGCCGTTTACAGTTTTTTACTATTATATATAATGCTGTGACTAACAATCTGGTATATACTTCTTTGTGTACTAGGAGTATTTCTCTTGGGCAGATACCTTAGAGTGCTACATTGAGGTACACCTACATTTAAAGTTAACAAATACTTTATACTTGTAATAAACACTATCAACCTACTCATCAAAAATTCTATTTTGGCTTTTTTGGGAATATAACAACTTGGAAAACAGCATAAGCCCTGTGGACAAGCTGTCTCCAAAAGCATAGATTCACATGTTCCTGATGCTTAGGGCCTGAAACTCATGGTGAGAAACAGAGGAAACTTCACAGAAATAGGGAACTTGATCAGACAAAAGTATCATCAGTTAAGAGGTACAGCCACAAAACAGAAGCTGGAGATCTTCAGGAATCTGTCAGATTAAGGTTAGAGTTCAAGGTCAATTTTGGAAAAGGGTCAAGCATATTCTAAAGTAGTGTTAAATCACTTGCGGACTGTATTAAAATGCAGATTCTGATTTAGTAGGTCTGGGATGGGGCCCTGAGATTGTCCATTTCTGAGAACTCCCAGGTGATATTTTTCTAAGGAAAAAACTATAGCTGAAACAGAAAAGAGTGAAAGGCATAAAGGGGAGTTGTTGCTTTCTATTAACAGAGAGGGTAAGCTTTCAAGAATAAATATAAATCTACCTAGCTCACAGGGAATTCCAGGTATACATTAAAAATTTTTAAGAAAAATTAGAGGGGTTGGGGAGAGAGCCCTAAGGAAGACCGAGGAGAATCAACCTTCTTTCAGATCAAGGATTCTCAAAGTGTGGTCCTCAGATCAGCAGCCTCACTTGAGAATGTGTTAGAATTTCAAATTCTTGGGTTGCAGACCTACTGAATCAGAAATTCTGGGAGTAAACAAACAATCCCCCACCAGAAAAACCCCAAAACCAGACAAACAGAAAAGAAATTCTTTTTTTTTTTTTTTTTTTTTTTTTTAGAAAAGAAATTCTAGGGGTAAGACCAGCAACCTTAGTTTTAACAAACTCCCTGGGTGATCCTGCTGCATGCTAAAGTTTGAGAACCTCTGATGTAGATATTTAATAAAGACTATTTCCATGTAGTTTCTATATATTGATGACAAAGGTTCCTTTGGACTCTTCCTTGAAAGTAGAATGGGACTAAAAAATATCCTTTGGTTGTAACTTATTAATTTCAAAGAGACTCAACAATACAGCAAAGTAAGAAAGTAGGCCCTGCTGACGACTGCTATCCATCTATTCATGCAGATGTTCCTTAAACTCAGGGCCTAGAAAAGATAGTGCCTATGATATCAAGTATGGTGTTACATATGAACAACATATAACTCTGTCCCTCACTATGTAACCTTGGGCATATCAGTTAATCCAGGTTTTATTTTCCCAAATGTAAAATACAAATGTTAAATGAAATAATTTTTCAGCTTTTATTCCTACATTTGATTCCTCCTATGATTCTAGATGCTAGTTCCCTTCTGACTTTTCGGGCCATCTAAGGTTCCTGAGTCACTTGAGAAATAACAATTCTTCCTAGGATTTCTTTAATCCCCAAAACTCCATGGACATCAGCATTACTATGATTATCATACTGTCCTCAAAACAGAAAGAAAACAGAGGTTACTATCCCCTCGTCCTTAATAGGAGAAACGAAAGTCCTGAGAAATTATAAAGTTTCACTTAATAAAAGTATAGTTTAACACAGCTGCCCCAACTGCAGTTTTTCTAAAGCTGGATCAATTTCAAGTATCTTATTTCAAATTTGGGTACTTCTCTACTACCACTTAGAGAAGGGAGTTAAGAGAGAAATGTGAATCTTTCCCAATATGCTAAAAGTCTTGTGAGACATAAGTCTATGTGTAAGGATTTTTTTTTTTTAATGCAAGGAATTTAACTTATTCTCTAAAGCAATAAGAAGTACATACTGTAAGTTTCTTCCATGTTGGAAACGAAGGAGCTGAATCCAAGTGCTGAGGGGGGGGAAAAAAAGAGCAGTGTTTCAGGTAATCAGAAAAGTGAAATGTACCGAAGAAGTCCTAAAAAGTGGAGTCAAACTGGAATCGAAGCTACCCAAGCTCAATATAAGAAACCCTGAGTGTTCCCCTCCCCTAAATATTTTCTCTCCTTTAAAGCATTCTTTACTACTTTGAAGCATTTTAACATCACTGTGTAACACACACTCTTGGAACAAATTCTAAGTCTGGCAGGTAAGAAAAACCAAATATGACCAGTAATTTAAACTGTCTTTCAAGTTTAGAGATACTCTAAACTTGACATGCCATGACATGACCTGTCACTGTTTACCATGCATTAGGATTCCATACTATTTAACAGTAAAGGGGGCACGTTAAGATCACAAGAATTCTACTATTTAAACTTCCGGATAAACCTAGGAATAGGGTATTATTTTAAAGCTCTATTCTCAAGTTCCTAAAAATACAGGATGGGCGGGCTGCCAGTCTTGTTCTCCCCTGGGACCTGGGAAGGCTGGACGTCTAGGTCCACCAGTATGCGCTTAATCCATCCAATAAGCCCAGAGACGTTCTGATTTACGGTTTCTTCTTAAAGATTGTATTTATTTATTTGAGACAGAGAGACAGAGCATGAGCAGGGGCAAGGGGGCAGCAGACTGCCCGCTGAGCAGGGGGCCTGATGACAGCCTTGTCCCAGGACCCAGAGATGACGACCTGAGCTGAGGGCCCACGCCCTACCGATTGGGCCACCAAGCGCCCCTAGTTTATACGATTTCCATGACTTTTCTGAACATGATCAAGAAGCGTGACCCCCAGTCCAGCGGGGCTTCGCCTCCCCTCTCCTCCACCAATCCCCTATATGGAAACGGGGAGACTTGGTTAATCTCTCCAGTGAGGACTTATTCCCTCTCTGCACGGAGGGAAGCCTCCTGAGTGTCAGGACTTAACTGTCCGTCTCGGGGATCCCTGGGTGGCTCAGCGGTTTAGCGCCTGCCTTTGGCCCAAGGCGCGATCCTGGAGTCCTGGGATCGAGTCCCACATCTCCACATCGGGCTCCCTGCATGGAGCCGGCTTCTCCCTCCTCCTGTGTCTCTGCCTCTCTATGTCTATCATAAATAAATAAATAAATCTTAAAAAAAAAAAAAAGAAAAAAGAACCGTCCATTTCAGAGGGGCCTGCATGGCTCAGTCAGTTAAGCATCTGCCTTTGGCTTAGGTCATGATCCCAGGGTCCTGGGAGAGATCGCTCACCCCACCCAGATCCTGCTCCCTGCTCCGGCGGGGGTCTCCCTCCTCTCTCTCTCCCTCTCAAATACATGAAAAACATTAAAAAAAAAAGATTTTATTTATTTATTCATGAGACACACACAGAGAGAGGCAGAGACCCAGGCAGAGGGAGAAGCAGGCTCCACGCAGGGAGCCCGACGCGGGCCTCGATCCCGGGTCTCCAGGATCACGCCCTGGGCTGAAGGCAGACGCTCAACCGCTGAGCCACCCGGGCTGCCCAATGCATGAAAATCTTGATTAAAAAGAAAAAAGAACCGCCCACTTCAGGGAGGCCTCGGTGGCCGGAGCCCGCTAGTACCAAAGATCCCCATTCCGCGCTGCGGTTACGTAATCCTTACGGGGAGGAGCTAGGTTCCCGTGGAGCCGCCGCCCCCACCGCGCAGGCGCCCTGCGCCCTCCCCGCAGCCCCGCGGCCCCGCCCCCCGCTGTGACGTGGCGGCCCCGGAACCTCGGCGGACGCACGCGGCCGCGCTTCCGGGGGGCGGGCGTTCGCGTCCCTCCGGGGCCTCAGGCCGCGTCCGTCGACGTTCACACCCCGCCGTGCGGGGCGCTCCGCCAACGGCCTACGCGAGCCCGCGAGGAGGCGGCAGCAGTCCCGCTGCGCAGCTTGGGCCGCTCGGAGGGACGGTCGGCGCCGCCCGCCCGCCGGGCCTAGGCCTGGGCCGAAGGACGCTCCCGGCCCCTCCGCCGCGCCCACGACGGACCGCGGCCCCGACCTGGTCCCCACGGAGCAGGGCTGTCGGGAAGCAGCCGCGCTTCCTCCTTGGAGCGGGAGCCAGAGCAGGTCTACGCGGCGGCCCACTTCCACCCCGGCGGCCTCGGCGCCGCGAGGCCCCACGCCCCCCCCGCCCGCCGCCCGCGGACGCCCGGCCTACCTCGGCGGGACACGCTCCCCCACGGCCGCGCCCCGGCAACGCTCACTTCCGCTCCTGACGCGCCGCGTGGGTCCCACTTCCTGTGACGTCGGGCGGGGCTGCGCGCGCCGCCTGGGCCCGGCCGCTCCTGCCACCAGCGTGGCGGCCGCGCGTGGCGCATGCGCGCGGGCCTCGCGCTCTCCTGCGGCTGCGTCGGGCCGCGTCGGGCGGAGCAGGAGCAGGAGCCGGAGCGGGCCTGGAGGGCGCCGGTCGAGGGAACCCAGCTGTCGCTTAGCAGGCCCGGTAGGGCGCGGAGGTCGAGGAGCGGGTGGTAGCATCTAGGAGCACCTGCTGGGAGGGGAGCCGGGGAGGTGCGGCGCATGCGCGCGGTGGGAGCAGTAGCTCTTGCCCCCGAGGTGCCCGAAGGGGAGGACAGGTGCAGGGCAGGTGCAGGTGCAGGGCAGGTGGAGGACAGGGGCAGGGCAGGTGTAGGGCAGGTGGAGGACGGGCAGGGCAGGGGCAGGGCAGGTGGAGGACAGGGGCAGGGCAGGTGCAGGGGCAGGGGCGGGGCAGGGCAGGTGCCAGGGCAGGTGGAGGACGGGCAGGGCAGGGGCAGGGCAGGTGGAGGACAGGGGCAGGGCAGGTGCAGGGCAGGTGGAGGACAGGGACAGGGCAGGGGCAGGGCAGGTGCCAGGGCCCTGTGGCATGCCCGGAACACGGCCAGGCCTGGAAACCGGCACGAGTTGGGAGCCGGCGGGGCCCACTGCGACCTCGGAAGGGTCCATGGAAGAGAAGGGGGCTGCGGCTTTGAAGGTCAGACAGAAATAAAGGAAGATGGTGATGCTACGGGTACATCTGCCCGCACGATTCTTCAAAACCGAGAAGTGAAAACACGATATGACCGAGATTTCTGGGCTGCCCCAGGGGTAGGGAGCGGTGTGGGCGAGCGCCGGAGTGCTCAGTGGCTGGGGCTCTTGGAACATGTCGGTGGTGTGTAGGGCCTAGGGCTTCGAGCATCCTGATAGCAAGAGCTGAATGTGACCTTAGTGAAAAGGGTCACGGAGATGGGACATTTTATTTTATTTTTAAAAGATTTCATTTATTTGTTCATGACAGAGAGAGAGGCAGAGAGAGAAGCAGGCTCCATGCAGGGAGCCCGATGCGGGACTGGATCCTGGGACCCCAGGATCACGCCCTGGGTCGAAGGCAGGCGCTTAACCGCTGAGCCACCCAGGGATCCCTGGGACATTTTATTTTTATGAGACTAGTGAACATGGATTGTTACCTGTTTGTTGTTTTTTTGAAATTTTATTTATTTATATGAGAGAGTGCCCATGTGAGAGCCCAAGGGGTCGGGGAAGGGGCAGAGGGAGAGGGAGAGGGAGAAGCAGACTCTGCTGAGCAGGCTGGGCTGGGTTCCAGGACCAGAGCCACCCAGATGCCCCTACCCTTTTTTTTTTTTTTTTTTAAGATTAGCAGCCCTTGGGCTGAGGAGAGTATGCTTCATAGTCTTTGGCTCATATTAAGACCCTAAAAAGAGATGTTAGACACCCCGCCCAAGCCATTCTTGCATGCTAGTGGTTTTTAATCTTGTCTGTACATTAGAATCATCTGGGGAGCTTTTAAGACGTACTAGGCCAAGTTCCCGTTCCAGACCAATTAATCAGGAAGGGCTGGGCATCGTTATTTTTAAAAAGCTACCCAGATGATTCTAATAAGCAGGGCTGAGAAACCCTGACCTAGGCACTGTTTTGAATTTAGGAAAGCTGTTCTTTCACCTGAGTGGCCCGGATAATTCCTGTGAAGGAGGAGCAAGCTGTTAAAGTGCATTTTGAAAGATAATAGCTAAGAATGAAAGCCTCCCTGCGAGCTTAGCACAAAAGCATTTTGGAGAAAGCTGCTGTTTTGGTAAATCAGTTTCAGATTGTTAGGAATATCTTAAAGTAACCTTCCTGGAATCCTAAACCTCTGCATTTATCTCATCGTTCATGCAGATTGGTGGGGCCGATGTGATTTGAAGTGAAATGTGATTTTTCAGGCTTTAAATTGCAGTAAGCTGGTGGAATTGTTGACACTGTTACTGTGACCGCCTAAGTACTTTTCAGATACCTGCAGACTGAAATTTCTGAGGAAGAGCCGGGGCTTGAGAGGACGGAGGGGGGTGGGTACCGAACAAGAATCCAGAGTCAGGCTTCGCTGCCTCCAGTGATGCTTTGTCAGGGTGACGGGATCCTCATCGGAGAAAGCGGTTCCGTTTAGCACGAGTGAACAAGCCCACCAACTTTTAAACAAATAAACAGAAACCCCAAACTGTCTTTCGGCAGAGACTGTAAAATAAAAATGCGCCACTCTTCTATTCTTTCTATTCTCAAATGCTTTGTTCATTCATCTCCAACCGGGGAAAGTTCCTGCTTTATCTAGGATCCCTGCTGAGCTTTCTTTCAGCCTGGCTTTTCAGCCAGTTGAATATATTTTGAAAAGGGGAAAAACAATGAGAGACCAAGGCAATTTTACAGGGTCAGTCTAGGAGCTAGCTAGGATTAATGCCCCAGCTGAATCTGATCCTTGCTACTTCCGAGGATATGCTAGTGTTTATCCCTAAGTTATGTCTCATATTTTTGAACTAATAATTGTAAGTTAAAAACAAAGACTAATGAGTAAAAAGACAGACCAGCGCCCTAGCACATTAAAAAAAAAAATCTTACAAAAGTATTTACTTGGAGGGGGAAGGTCAGAGGGAGAGAATCTTCAAGCAGACTCCCCGCTTAGCATGGAGCGTGACATGGGGGTCCATCTCATGACCCCCGAGGTCCTGACCTGAGCCAAATCCAAGAGTCTGATGCTTAATGGACTGAGCCACTCAGACAACCCCACCCCCCGCCACAGAAATCTTTGTTAGAAAATGAGTTTTCCTACCTCTCAGGATTGAAGGAATTCCAGTAGTCCGTGAGATTCTATAGGGATTTTCAGTGTTTTAGATAGCCCAATAAAACTTAAACTTAGCCCTCCAGAAGACTAAAATATTAAATTTCTTTGTTTTTGGCCTGGATGTTATCAACAAAGTTCTGATTCTCTCATCTATCAGTTCTGACCTGTACTTAAGTGCATAATTAAAAATAGGAAAATCATTGAATAAACACAGTAGCAAAATATTTCAAAATGAACGATCTAGGGGATCATAATAGATAGTCTTACTGTTGAGGATGGATTGGGAAGTATTGCTTTAGGGGAGGGTGAAAAGTTGGTGCTGTTTACAACTTTTCAGGCAAAGTAGCAGGGAGAAGTGCTGCCACCAGGGAGCCAAAGAAAATAAATTTATGTTTAAAAAGGAGTCCCAGGGCATCTCAGGGGTTTAGCACCGCCTTCAGCCCAGGGCGTGACTCGGGATCGAGTCCCATGTCGGGCTCCCTGCATGGAGCCTACTTCTTCCCCTGCCTGGGTCTCTGCCTCTCTCTCTCTCTCTGTGTCTCTCCTGAATAAATAAAATCTTGAAAAAAAAAAAAAAAAAGAGTCCCTAATGGGAGTTTGCAATGAATAGGCAACATTTAGCTCTAGAAACACAGGATAATACAGGATGAATGAAAAAACTTATAGTAATTTTAAAAAATTTATACTTTAAAGTCTTTCTGTCTTACTATGTAAACGTCACCTTCCTGTGTGACGCACCTTGCCTGTGACAGTTACCAGTGGGCTTGGGAAATCTGTTCTCTGTGTTTTTCCTTGACTTCTAGGTAGTTCCTTTTTCCGGGAGTCAGCGACAAAGAGCCCCTCACTCTCTTTCTGTGCTGGCATCTAAAATGCAAATTTAGGTCAAAGTTTTCAGACCTAGGTTAGTATCGGATTGGCAAGGCTTTATCAACCGATAGGTGAGGAATGGAACTTCCTGAAAGAAGGTTGTTGAAAGATGGTAGGACCGCAGAATTTACTAAAGAAATTCTACGTACTAAAACTTATGCCCATGACTAGCCTTGCACAGAACAATTCTAAAATTCTAAAACTGCCATTCTTCTCATGTGTTATTTTAAAAAAATGTCAAGGGGGGCCTGGGTGGCTCAGCCAGTTAGGCAACTGGTTCTTGATCTCAGCTCCGGTCATGACTTCAAGCTCAGCGTAGGGCTCCACGCTGGGTGTGGAGCCTACTTATTTATTTATTTTTTTTTTAATTTTTATTTCTTTATGATAGTCACAGAGAGAGAGAGAGAGGCACAGAGACACAGGCAGAGGGAGAAGCAGGCTCCATGCACCGGGAGCCCGACGTGGGATTCGATCCCCGGTCTCCAGGATCGCGCCCTGGGCCAAAGGCAGGCGCCAAACCGCTGCGCCACCCAGGGATCCCTGGAGCCTACTTAAAAAAGATAAAAGAACAAAACAAAAGCACAGAAAAAAATGTCAAATGTTTAAACCCAAGGGTCATTTTCCCCCCCACTGGTAAAGTTTTCTAACCTTTGCCTGGGTTTATGTTCTTAGGTTTTCTAGTACCTCCTTCCATCCTCTTTCCCTCCTAGCACTTAAGCTGTGTATCAGGCCAGTGGTTCTTGAAGTGTGGTCCCGGACTGCAGAGTATCACTTGGGGACTTGAGAAAATGCCAATTCTTAGGCCTTACTACAGACCTACTGAATCAGAAACTCAGGGATGGGATGGCTTATCATCTGTTTTAACAAGACCTTCAAGTGATTTTAATACCTACTAAAGTTTGAGAACCACTGCCTTTTACTATAGTTGTCAACATTGCTCCTTTATAATGAATGGACCATGGCCACTACGGTTGTTAAAGAGACGAAAATATTAGAGGTTTTTTCTTTCCTCATTTTATACCACAGCTGCTTGGGAGGTCTGCACAAAAAGGTTGTGAAATATGGACCAACAATAGGATAAAGCTGGGGAACCAGTGAGTAAGGTTTTGGTCCATATGAGTAATTTTCCCCCCATGGTTCATGCTATGAATGTAAGAGTGGAAATCTTAAACTTGATCATACAAAAGAAACTTTATAGCTAGAAAGTCTTATTACTACTACATAGATATAATTTAAATTGCCTTGATAGGACTTTTTGGTGAAGATGAGTGAATCTGGTTACCAAAGCTTTTGAAAGATTGATTGATTCAGTATAAATGTTTAGGCCGGGGCACCGAGTCTCTTTTAACCCATGTCTATATAGATTCTTCACATTCAGCAACTTTGATTTATGTGTGGGGGCCCAGGACTATTACACAGTCAAGATCATGCCCGTCCTAAAGCATCTTAGAGTTTGATAATAGTAGATCAGAACGAAAGGATGTTAAATGGAGGCATAAACCATCTGTTATGGGAGTATGGAGGGGGAATAGTTAAGACTTTGGGGAATCTAGGCAGGCTTTGAGGCAATAACTTGGAAACTTTTTTAACAGTATTTTTCTGTAAAAAAATTTTTTTTAAAAGTTTTGATCAAATGTTATGTCAAAGGCCAAAAAAAGTGATATTTTATTTTATTATTATTATTTTTTAAATTTTTATTTATTTATGATAGTCACACAGAGAGAAAGGGAGGCAGAGACACAGGCAGAGGGAGAAGCAGGCTCCATGCACCAGGAGCCCGATGTGGGATTCGATCCCGGGTCTCCAGGATCGCACCCTGGGCCAAAGGCAGGTGCCAAACCGCTGCGCCACCCAGGGATCCCTAAAAAAAGTGATATTTTAGTTTCTATTGTGCCATCTTCTGAGGGGCTCATAACTTTTTTTTTTTTAAAGATTTATTTGAGAGAGAGAGGAAGGGAGGGAGAGAGCCTTCGGCACTGAGCATGGAGCCCAGTGCAGGGCTTGATCTCATGATCCTGAGACCATGACCTGAGCCCAAAACAAGAGTTGGACGTTTAATGGACAGCACCACCCAGGTACCCCTCAAAACTTCTTAAAGTGAGACTTGAGTATCTGGCATCCATATTTTGAATGACAACTGCCCAAATAGCGATGTTTTATCCCTTAAGACTAGGGTGGCCACCCTGATTTTTTGGTTATCTCAGGATAATTCTTATTCCCCCTCCCTTTTAAAAGATTTTATTTATTCATGAGAGACACACAGAGAGAGAAGCAGAGACGTAGAGGGAGAGGCAGGCTCCTTGCAGGGAGCCTGACGCGGGACTCGACCTAGGACCCTGGGGTCACGCCCTGAGCCAAAGGCAGATGCTCAACTGCTGAGCCACCCAGGCATTTCATATTATATTCTCCTTTTCATGCTTAAGAGTATCCTGGTTTGAAGGAAAAGTTATGTAGTTGCTCCAATTAAGACTACATGGTTTTTTAGGGGAAGATTCCATATACTGAAAATATGAGGGAGAAAGACATCTTTATCTTTTTGGGCCATTTTTCTTAGGAAATATTTTAATTTTCATATAGTTTGGTGTTAATATACCAAAGTATGATTTAAGAAATTCAAAAGATATGTAAGGCCTTAGTCAAGAGATAAAAGTCTTGTATATAGTAATGTAAATCACTAGCCCTCCTTTGTACACAGTATACTAGAATGTGTTAGATACTAAAAGTATCTAGTTTTTCTCCCTTCTGTTTCCTCTTTTTAACTGAAGGAAAAAAAAAAAGACCATTTGAAAAAGGACCTAGGAAATAGGGATAAGACTTCTAAGGGCAGAAGATATCCATTTGATTACAACTTCTACTTTTAATTATAATTCTGAATATACCCGAACTAATCAGTAAACTAGCAACAAAAACCAAGGTAATAATTTTAAAATTAACTAGCTGAAAAAAAATTTACAGCTTAAAAGGAACAAATTTTGGCTTATTATAAATTGGGTCTTGGTTCAGTTTAAGCACCAAGTATGTGACTATCTACTAGATGCATAGAACCTGGCTAGTGGTATATGGTTCAGCAAATATAAAGCAGCATGTGATTCTGACTTCTCTTGGGAAGGGTGTGGTATGGTTGAGGTTGGATGCCTGGAAGATTTAAATGTGGTGAGAATTAAGAATTATATTTTTTAAAAAAAAGCTAGAAAGGAATTTCAGCGGTTGAAGGGCAAGGGGTGGCATTTTAAAACGAACAGAGTGGAAAAGAATAAGGTATATTTAAGTTGGGAGTAAACTGACTTCTACAGAGTTAAGAAGAGAGATTTAGAGACATGCTCCAAACTCACTTGTCATAAAAACTGTATTTTTTTGTGTTTTTTAAAAGTAGGCTCCTCACCCAATGTGGGGCTTGAACTCAGATCCTGAGATCAAGAGTTGTAACGCTCTACCCCTGAGCCAGCCAGGTGCCCCCCAAAACCGTATCGTTTAAGCATGAAATAGTTGTACAAAACCGACTGAAGAAGGATAATCTAATGGTCATATGGTACATGACTTGGAGTAGGAGAAAAATAATTGGAGGATAAAGAATCTGGTTAAGGAATAGCATAGCCCACGTGGTAGCTGTCTTTCCTCTACTAATAAGGGAAATAGGCAAATAAGCCTTCTAGCCTTTGGTTGACAAATGAGGATATGAAAACAAGGGAAAAAAATCCAATGAAGCTTGTCATAGGAAAAGTATTCTTTATTTAAATAAATAAAAACATGTTAAGATGCCAACAATGACTGGAGTTGTTACCTAAAATATGACAGTTAAGATTTCACCAAAGGGGGAAAAAAAAATAAAGATTTCACCAAAGTTTTCAAAGAAAAATAAATTTTCTGTCTGCTGGCTCTTTTATCCACAGCTTCTCCATCAGTTTTTCTGACCTACAGGTAGAAAGACAACATTAGGGTAGTGTCATTTTGAATGAAAATGTTTTTATGGAAGACCTAAGCTTGATGTGCATTAGTTGCATTTCCAATAGAATTCTAGAGAGCTCTTTCTCTGCCAATCTGACTTAAAGCCACTGGGACTTTCCCTGCTTTCTGTTATGGGGGAAGAAGGACTTTTTTTTTTTTTTTTAAGATTTTATTCATTTATTCATGAGAGACACGCAGAGAGAGGCAGGCTGCGAGGAGCCTGATGTGGGACTGGATCCCGGGACTCCAGGATCACCTCGTAGGCTGAAGGCAGGCACCAAACCACTGAGCCACCCAGGGAGAAGGACTTACAGTAGAAAATATGGTTTACTTTTTTAAAGAATAAAAGTTTGTCTAAGCATCTTTGAAGACCTAGAATACATTAGTGATATTAGTTAAAACGATGTGATTATTGTAGAACCATGATTTTAGTTTAAAAATGTTACCCTACCTTTTCTCCAGGACTTAACGTTGTTAGGATGTTTATCATCCATAGTCTCTTTTTTTATGTCTCTTGAGTCACTGTCGGAGATGACCAAAAAAGGAAAGTTAGTTGGGGACCAGAACTAGAGATTTAGTTTAGATAACCAGTTCTAGGAGATTAAAATTACTTTATAAAAAATGGTGGATATTATTAAATGCCAGGTAGAAATTACTGATTTTGTACAAGTTTCTGTTTTATATAGTTCCTTTGTTTTTTTATTTTAATTTTAATTTATTTTATATATATATATATATATATATATATATATATATATATATATATATATATAGTTCCTTTGTACTTCCCTCCCCCCTGTGTGATGGGTTACTCCATTGATGGAGTTACCCTAGATATGCCCTTCAAGCTTGTTAGGTTGGGGATCCTTGTTAGGTTGTTTCATGTATAAGTGTACGGATTCTTTTCCCTTCAAAATCTTATGAACTTTATAAAGGGTTTTTTATTCTTTGAAAATCTTACCTAGAATTGAGAACTTTGTGGAATCAAGGCCTTAGTGGATTAATGTCCTAAGAGAGGAGCCTTCGGGAGGGAATGGAAGTACTTAGAGCCCATGAATATAGGTCTTTTAAAATTTATAATGAAATTTAGGCATCTGCCATGCCTATGACTTAGCGACCATCTCACCTTAAGAGTCAACCTTAAAGGTGTTTTGGTCTCTATTCCAATAACTTCTGTAAGATGATTTATCTTACCTTTCACAGACCAGCATTTTTGGAACAAATGTCTTAAGAACAAATGAAGGAGAATGATGTGTGTTATCTAGAAAGAAGAAGAGAGGATGGAGACGTGATACAAGTACTAAGCATTTTTATATTTTTGCAGAGAAACCCATTGGCAGCAGAGATTTGAATCTCCCTTCCATAGTTGTTGCTGGGGATTGGCTGCTTTGCCAGGGACTGCTTTCCCACCAACCTGACTTTAGGTAGGGTCATATGACAAGTTTTTGCCAATGGAATGTGACTGGAAGTATTTCTTCTGGGCCAAGATGCTTAAGGGACCCCTGTACCTCCTTTCTCTTTCTGTGGCAGCTTGGGAAGCCAAGTGTGGATTTTTAAAAGATTTAAAAAAAATCTTTTAAAAAAAGGAAAGGGAACAGATATTGCTAAGATTCTTAATTTTTTAAAAAGATTTTATTTATTTATTTATTCTTGAGAGACAGAGAGGGAGAGAGAGAGAGAGACACAGGCAGAGAGAGAAGCAGGCTCCATGCAGGAAGCCTGATGTGAGACTCGATCCCAGGACTCATGGATCACGCCCTGGGCCAAAGGCAGATGCTCAACCGCTGAACCACCCTGGTGTCCCAAGATAAGATTCTTTAAATGATTATAAATTATTTTAGGTTTTAATTAGGCTCCTTTTTACTGGGTCGCCTCTCCAGGAACAGATGAAATTCTCAGATTTATTTGATTGTTTTGAAGGTTTCTGTGGGAGGAGTATTAAGACTTAATTTATCCAGGACTATAGTACTTAATTAGCTACAAAGGGCTTAGGGTCCAAGCTTTCATTTATGACTGTGTTCACTGATTCACCCTTGCTCACCTATGTTCCAGACATTGGGGTCAAAAATCTGATTGGCAGTATTAGAAAGTTTTTTATTTGGTTCCAAACTTGGAGAAATGAACTTTGGAAGATTAAATGGCTCTGAAATGAAGCAGATCAGAAGTTAGAGGAGCAGGGTAGAAACTTCCTTTTGTTTTTCATTCCTCTCATTTGGCTAAGATTTCCGTAGTTATGAAATATGAAGGACAGGGGGCGATAGCACTTGATGCCACTTATCTGCCCCTCAAATTAAAAAAAAAACAAAAAACAAAGCACTTACCATCATCTACAGCAGTTCTGTTGACACAGTTAACCTCATGTTCCTTGAGCCTTTTGATGGGGACCACATGGCAAGCGTTATATTTGCAGTTAGCCATCTTTTTAGCTATCTTCAGATTTTTCTAAAAGAAAAAAAGCTCATTAAATGGCTATTATACAATGCCTGTGTTCCACCCTCCATTCCTTTCTGGAAATGCTTAAGACAAACCATTTCCAACATTAAGAACTGCTAAGTGCTATGTATGGTCAGAAGCTTGTTCTTTTTTTTTTTTTTTTTTAATCTTTAACATTTTCCAATCTTATTTTTCTCCCTCCAGTGAGTTAACATTTTTTTTTAAAGATTTTATTATTATTTATTTATTCATGAGAGACACAGAGAGAGAGGCAGAGACACAGGCAGAGGGAGAAGCAGGCTCTATGTAAGGAGCCTGATGTGGGACTTGATCCCGGGTCTCCAAGATCACACCCTGAGCCAAAGGCAAGACACTCAACTGCTGAGCCAACCAGGGATCTCCAACATTTTTTTTTTTTATAAGGAAAACTTACCTTTCTACATGATGCCAGGTGGTACTGTAACCTGCTGGCTGGCATCCTGTGGTTTGGGTCATAAGGACATCTTTCCAAGGCTTCTGTCTCCATGAGGCCTAAATAGTAGGAACCGTGAGTTGGCAAAGAAAATATTGACATTTAACATCAGGTAGTTTTGACACAGGCCTACTACTGTTGTCAAAAGAAGAGTGAGAGGTGTGGGTATCTCACCATGAAGGATGACTAAAGCAATAGCCTAGTCAGTTAGATAATAGGAGAACTGCTTGTATGCCTTGGAAAACCAAAACTTAACCTTTGTACATATATTTGAGTCTAATAGGTTGTTTTGGATAGAATTCTTTGCCCCCAGATAGAGGATGGAACAGGCGAGGCTCCTTGGAAAGCTCACAGCACTGGGGCAAGATGAAATTCAACGCTATCAGCTTGAGTGTTGAGAAAGCAAGACTGGGGCAGCTGTTTCCTTTCCTGTTCAGCATTGCTCCTTCTCATCTCTTTGCCAAATGTGTCTAAATTAAGCTCTTTACTAGACAAGGATGCTCCTTGTCAGATCAGCATAGCCACTTTTGGGGAGAGGGGATCGGAAGAATGAACAGTACCATGTTTGAGTCCAGGCTACCTTATAATTATCTGAGAACGCCAGTCTGAAGTCTCTAAAGTTGTAGGTATTAACATATGAAGACTCCCAGAAGTGAACTAAGAATACACCATCTCGAATCTGCCACATTTTCCTGCCAATAGGAGGCCTACTTTCCCTTATGGCTAGCTGTCTTTAGCTATCCTAGCAGACATTCACTTCAAGGACTCCCAAGTTTCCAGGCAACAGCTACAGCTGAGATTTCTGCAGAGCAGGGACAGCATAGTCTGATAGGGGGGAAAAGATCAAGGCAGACTGGCATAAGCACTAAGGATAGAAAAGTGCCTAGAATAGCCCATTTCAATTCTGCTTTGCATCATGCCTAGGGCATAGACAAAGGGCACAGAGCTAGACTGTTAAATGTCAGATTTTCCTGAGGGCATTTAGATGATTAAGTCCAGGGATTTAGACTCAGGTATCTTTTAAGAACACAAGCCAGGGTGGCTCTTTAAAGCTCCCACTGCATATTAATGATAATAGTAGAGCCGCAAATGCTTATTATTAAAGTGAATTGGCTTTCTGGAAAATAAAGGTTGCCGTATAATCCAATATTGCGTAGTTATCTTTAGATTCTTAAAGATAATGGAAGAAGAGCTTTCATGCCGAAATGTTGTCGTCAAATAACCCCAAACCCTTCTTTTAGCCAGCAGCCGAGGAAAGTATGAAGTGTGGTCAGACTGATAAGGCTGGGCTTAATAAACAACGAGCGCTTCAGAATAGGCAGCAAGAATTGACGACCTTGGGTCACTCCCCTAATTATCTATAGCTGGATGTCCCAGGTGGGAGGCCAAGACTATCACGGAGGCCATTTGGTTTAATACGTGTTAGAATTATATGGTCTCATTCATTTGGGGAATATGAAAAATAGTGAAAGGGAATAAAGGGGAAAGGAGAAAAAGTGAGTGGGAAATATCAGAGAGGGAGACAGAACATGAAGACTCCTAACTCCGGGAAACGAACTAGGGGTGGTGGAAGGGGAGGAGGGCGGGGGGTGGAGGTGACTGGGTGACGGGCACTGAGGGGGGCATTTGACGGGATGAGCACTGGGTGTTATTCTGTGTGTTGGCAAATTGAACACCAATAAAAAATAAATTTATAAAAAAAAATAATACGTGTTAGACTTGGCAAGAGCATCCTAGCCTTGATGCTACCTTGACAGTTGAACCACATCTAAAGTCTCTTGAGACCTACCTTATTCTTGAAGCGGCGTCTCTCAAGAATTTAAAAAGAAGTGTCTGGATCTGAAGAGGGAAACTATCGCTTCTGTAGGTCAAAACGAGGCCAACAGCCAACGTTTGGGGAGGGGGCAAGCAGCGTACCTTTGTCAAGTGATGTGAGTCCACTTTCTGCTCAAGCTACTCAATTCCTCTTCTCCCACCATATGGTCTGTGGTTTCTCAGAGGCTTGGAAGTTCCTGGATGTCAGTTAAGTCCTGAAGTGGTGTTTCAGTCTTGGTTGTGGGTGAGAGTCCCAGGGTAGTTTTAAAGTGACAGATTTTCCGGAACTAGTGGATCAGAATCTTCACAAATGGGGTCTGGCCAACTGTAGCTTTAAAAGAGTTCCACAGGGGATTCTGATTTGTAGCCAGGGTCACTAGGCCCCGCTCGGGGGCAGTCCGGCCTGTCCTCGGGAGGTTCCTTCCAGTTTCCAGGAAGAACTGCTGCGTGATCTTTCCAGTGAAGTTTCTCTAAAGACTACCCGTTGGAATGATTAGTCCCGTCTTAAACCTGGCCTTTTCCTTTATGGGGTGCCAAGTAGAATTTCAGAGGAAGTGCATTAGCTCACTACGTACTAACAAAACAAAACCAAACAAAACAAAACAAAACAAAACAAAACAAAAAACAAAAAAACCCCCCAAATTTTACTTTCGTTCTGGCATTCTGAATCCAGTGTACCAGGCCTCGAGCTGAATGTTTATAAACGCCGGATCATATGACCACTTCTGCAGGTGTACGGGGGATTCCCACTGTTTTATAGGTTAGGAGACCAACTCAGTGGTGATAGACAATCCTACAGTTACAAAGCTAGCACAGGTTTGAGTAGCATTATTAATATTATTTGATGTAATACATGTAAAGCACTTAAAGTACCCGGTACATAGTGAATAGGCCATCGCTTCGTATGTAGGTGAGTTATTTAATACACACAGTAGCTGCATGTGATAGGAACTATTATCAATATCATCTTCATTTTGCAGGCAGGGAAACTGGATCAGAGCTGCCAAGTGATAGAGTTGGGATGTGGACTTAAGCTTTCTGGCTCCAGACCTGGGCTCTTTGCCTTTAAGTCATAAGGCCTAGTGCACTGGACTCAACAGTATTCAAGCACAAAATTCTGCCTGATGTCAAAATGTAGGCTCTTCCCACAGAACAAGTACAAGGAAATGAGTGTTTCCAGGCCCCAGCAATCTTACAGTCCAGCTGAGGTGACAGTATAATACGAAACAGGCATGGAAAGGCGGGGCCTAATTTAGACGTAAAATACATGGTGGGGACCAAGTCCTGTTGGAGTTCACAAGGGCCGGGCTTTGGACTCTTTGAACCAGATCCAGAAGATTGGCTAGGATTTGGGTCAGCAAGAGGGAAAGCATGCACGAGTGAGGAAAGTCTACGTTCACGGAGGTTGGTCTCCGCTGGGTTGGGAAGGATGTATTAGGGAACAGGAGAAAACTAGATCAGCTTCGTGGGGAGAGTCTTCAACAAAAGTTTCAGCAGGATAAGAAATGCAAGAGAAAACGATCCCGTAGAACTACACTAACCTGCACGAAGGCTGCTGCTGTACTACCGCTCCGCCTCCTACGTGTGGGATTCTCACCGCCTGCTCCTACTCTCCCCCATCAACGTGGAAGAGCAACAGAAACCCCACAGATGCCTCTAGTAGAACCTGGGTTCCTTTGATAACAGCAGGTGATTCAAATCCTTGAGGCCAATACCACCTATGGCAGGCCTCTAGCTTTCTAGGGGCTCTATCTGGTGAATAAACTGGAAGGCAGATCCCATTCTCCAAACGTGTAGAGTTTCCATTAGAGGTGTTTGGAATTTTTGACTGTTAAGCACTGCCATCTTCTTGCTTCTGTAAAAGATACGTTCTCTTGGGAACAAGCATTAAGTTCTGTGTATAATAATGCTCATCAGCTCCCCCCATCCCTCCACTCCAGGATTTATGGGGACAATGTAAGAGCCCTGGATATGGAAAATGAGGATGGTTGGAAAGCTGAGAAAAGGTATCAGAAAGGAAGTAGATATGAAGACGACTCAATGTAGAATTTTTCTGACGACCTTCTGCTTTTTGCCTTGAAAGAAACCTGAAAGTGAGTTTGTTTTCTTAAATTAGGGAGCGAAGGCCCAGTTGGGATGGCAAGAATATATTAGTGCTAACATTCATTCAGTCAAGGGGATACCTGGGTGGCTCAACGATTGAGCGTCTGCCTTTGGCCCAGGATGTGATCCTGGGATCGAGTCCCCCGTCAGGCTCCCTGCATGCTCCTCCCTCTGCCTGTGTCTCTACCTCTCTGTCTGTGTCTCTCATGTATAAATAAATGAAATCTTAAAATAAATAAATAAACTAAGCAGAAGAATTCATTAAAAAAGAAAGATTTAAAAAGGAAAAAGATCATGCCCTGAGCCAAAGGCAGACGCTCAACTGCTGAGCCACCCAGGCATCCCTAAATAAAGTCTTAAAAAAAGAATATGATGTTCTATATAATATTTGACATTAGATGGGACGATGAGGCAAGAGTTGGGATTTAATCTGGGCTCTAAAAGATGAATAGGCCTAATAGCTCCGAATAACAGGTATTCTTGATGGGGATATATAAAAGAGGAAGTAGTATAAAGGTGTATGGGACCGGGGTGGTTTATACATTTTTGTCTGGTGTTGAGCTTTTTATAGGACACGAGTGAAGGGTTAAGGCCAAAAAGGTTGGTACCAGACTATGGAAGAGCCTTGAAAGCCTGTCCCTCTCCCCTGCCTCCACCCACTTCACAGTCTTACCAATAGTGCTGCACAGCTAGAAAGAGGAAGTGTCTCCTGCTGAGTGTGCAAGAGGAAGCACAAGAAGATTCTGAAGGCCTGTGAGCCGAAATGACTGCTTTCACCCATGAGCCAATTGTAGAGGCAACAGGAAGACCAGCGCACCAACCAGGCTGGGTCCCTCCGCCCAGGGGGTGTCACCACCCAAGCTGAAAGTGTTTGGGGAGATTAGGCATCGCTGTCCGGATACTCCTGTCTCTCGGTGGCCATCATGTCTTTGACCTCTGCCTACCAGCATAAATTGGCAGAGAAGCTCACCATCCTGAATGATCGAGGTCAGGGGGTTCTCATCCGCATGTATAACATCAAGAAGGTAAGCACGGGCAGCTGGACTGGTACCACTTATTCCAGCCACAGCAGGGCAGGGGACCTTGAGGCCTGCAGTTCCAGGGGTTAGACTCCCCCATCTTTCCCCGATGGTTTAACTGACCTTCTATCACTTGGATTATATGGGCCGTCCGGTGCTGGGAGGCAGACAGGGAGGGTTTTTTTAAGGGCTTCCCCCTTCTAGTAATGATTCTTGCCCCAGCAAGAGCACCTGCTTTCTGCTGGGTGTATGGGGGTAGGAAATTATTTTGTTCTGAGGCCCTCGAATAAAGGTCTGGGGTGTAGAATTCTGGGTTTCGTTGTTTATTGCTGATCCTCCCATACTCTGAAGATATTCAAAGTTGGGTCTATGGCAAAACACTTTTCCATGGAAGTACTTCCCTAAAAGGAAAAAATAGATATGATATTTCAATACAATATGGGTAGGTGCCTTCTGAAGTACTCAGAGTCCGAGAGTTCATGCTGCAGCCCTGTGTGTTTGCTTGGGATGGGAATTGTGGAATTGAGAGAGGCTGGGGGACAAGAGCTGGGCTAGGGGGCGAGGGGCTGGGCCTAGAGAAGTAAAGAGAGAGAGATGGGCAGGAGTGTGGAGTTTCTGGAAGAGAAAATAAGGAGAGGGAACTTTTGTGCATTTTGTAATAAAATAAATCACCAGGAACATGGTTTCACTGACTCAATGTCCCCCACAAACACCCTTTGGGATGGGATACTTACATATGGACAATAATTGTGACACACTCACCCGTGAAGTCTAACTCCTAAGCAGCTGCTTTTCTCACTCCTTCCGGCTTCGGCTGAGGGGTGGGGAGAGAGCTTCCTCTTTGCCCTGGGGCCGAGCAGACGCTGAACTCTTCTCGGCAAGGCAAGATACCCAGGTTGTTCAGCTCTCCTGATAGTTGGCTTCGCGTCCTGAAGCTTGTTCCTCACCTACCGCTATGCTTTCACAATGAATTCCCAGACTCCCTTTCTGTAGGAGAGACTATTTGAGAATGGATATGCTGCAGGAAGGAGTACGTTTGGAGGGGCAGGAGGAAGGGTTGAAATATCATGTGCTTTATTGGTGCAGACTTGTTCAGACCCCAAATCTAAGCCACCTTTCTTACTGGAAAAGTCCATGGAATCTTCTCTCAAGTACATCAACAAGAAATTTCCCAACATAGATGTCCGAAACAGCACGGTGAGAACATGGTCCCCACTCCCCACCCCCTTTCTCTGAGATAACTCTATGCTTGGGTAGTGTAAACGCTCCCCTTTTGACTGCCTTTCTTTGAAGTTGGCAGGGGACAGAGTAGTTTTCTTGGGGTCACCCACGGGGCTTCAGGTCCTTGTAGTCTTGAGAATTCTGAGATAAGGTGGGATTCTCGCAGGGTAAGCTAGAGCAAAGCATCGCCCCTTTCTCCATTTCAAGATTCTTGAGAACGCTTTGTTCTTGTAGAGGAAGACAGCTTGATCAACCCAGCAGGGTGTGTATATTTTACCATTGTTCCTTTTTCCCATTCAATGTTTCCTTGCTGATTAACTTAGTCATACATTTCATGGAATATCCCTTATTTCTCCCCGATTAAATGTTAGCCCTAGATTTCTTACCGTTGTACCTGTAGCATCTCTCACTCTGCTTCCTTTGATGTTAATATAAATGAGAAGCCTCTTTGACTGAAAGGGACCTTGAAATTTCCTCTCATTTAGCACTGATCTAGTCAGAACCACATGCAACATTCTTTCTAGAGAATCTCCTTTGTTTAAGGCCTTCAGAGCATTAGACGTCTTCCAACTTTGTCAGTGTATTTCAAGCCTCTTCGAGAATGTTTTAGGTATAACTCCTGTTCTTCTTGGGTTATTTAGATCGATTGTCTTCTTATTTTGTGTTTTAAAATTTTGGTTTTGTGTTTCTCCCAGCAACATTTAGGACCAGTACATCGGGAAAAAGCCGAGATAATTAGATTCCTCACCAACTACTACCAGTCATTTGTAGATGTCATGGAATTTCGGGTGAGTTCTCTCTAGCCCAGGACCCCAATGTAGGCATTCTCCTTCAGATGCTACTGCTCCTTTATTAGATGTTAATTTTTAAAAAGATTTTATTTATTTATTTATTTAGAGCACAGGAGTTGGAGGGATGGACAGAGGGAGAGGGAGAGAGAACCTCAAGCAAGAGCCCAATGTGGGGTTCTATCTCATGACCCTGAGATCATGACCTGGGTTGAAACTGAGTTGGATGCTTAACTGATTGAGCCACCCAGGCGCCCTTCTAGAGCTACTTTCTTTGTGATTATCGTGGGGATCATGCGTAGCATTCTAATGTTATAACAAGAATGTACTCTTAAAAACAAAAAGAATATACTCTGTTGCGTTAAGATAGTGACAAGTTGGGATCCCTGGGTGGCTCAGCGGTTGAGCGTCTGCCTTCAGCTCAGGTCATGATCCTGGGGCCCTGGGATCGAGTCCCACGTCGGGCTCCCTGCGTGGAGCCTGCTTCTCCCTCTGCTTGTGTCTCTGCCTCTCTCTGTGTGTCTCTCATGAGTAAATAAATAAAATCTTAAAAAAAAAAGATAGTGACAAGTTGAGGGGCACCTTGGTGGCACAGTCATGCACACATACTCTCTCAATAAATAAATAAATAGATACATACATAAATAAAGTGACAAGTTGATAATTGATGTATCCAATATATAGAGGCTTGGTTAAAAGTTCAGAGTACATGCCTATAAATGAATATCATCACAGCTCTGAAAGATGATCATATTTATGTTAATTGGCATGGAAAATGTTCTTCATATGTTCTTTAATGTAAAAGCAGATTGTAAAACAGTAAGACATAAGATGCCCCTAATTTGTATATTTACCTGGATAAACATACATTTAAAGAAAATTTGGACTTCTGATTGGTGGGATTTTGATTGGTTTTAAAAATTAATTAAAATTATGCCTGTTTGTGTTTTCTAATTTTCTGCAATGAACATGTATTATTTATGCATTTAAGAAATAACACAAATTAAAAAAGAAAAAAAGAAATAACACAAATTTTACCCATCTGAGCAATTGAAGCTTGTGATAGTATCATAGTGTTTCTTCAGATGGAGCCAGACTGTGGAGCCCTGGTTTGGGTGCCCTGTGTCTGCCAGAGGGGGCTAACCCAAGCCATTCCGTACACAATGAAAAGAGAAGTGGGGCCATGGAAAAGTGTGAAATCTAAAGGAGGGTCAGGTCAGAAATTATTAATCTTGGAATTGAGAGTAGGGTTTAGGAAGAAGGTAGGCGCTAGTGGAGGTGGTTGAAAGAATGCTAGGATGCATATAAAGAAGCCTCTCACTAGTGAGAGTTGGGGTCCAAAGGGGATTTTAGGAGACTGCTGGTTGCTGCGTTGGTAAAGTTCTGAGCTCAGGGTGTATCCTATGGTTCATTTAGGGCAAGAGGGATAATAGAGACCCTGAGGTGTTGTACACTGTAAAGTAGGTAGACTCTGAATCAGACACATTTGGTTTTAAAGTCTCAGCTTTACCACTTACCAGATAAATGACTTTAGACAAGAATCTCTTTGAATACCAGTTTCTTTATCTATAAAATGGGGAAATAAGATTTACTATGTGAGGTATTTGTGAGAATTAAATGAGATAATACTTGGAAAACAAGCTAGCTCAGTCTTTAGCATATAGTAAGATTAGAGTCCAACAAATGTTAATTCCATTCCCCTCTGATTCTTACCTTTAAGAGGATAAGACTTGTGTAGTGACATTGGGTGAGTGGCTTAAAGCAAACCTCAGCTATGACCTGTGGGAATTGGGTTGCAGGAAGGAGTTCTAGAAAGGCCCTCCTAGCAAATGAGGCAACACAGAGCTAGATAGAGGTTTAGAAGTCATGTAGTATAGAGGGAAAAATCATGGTCTCCATGTTCTTTTTCTCTTTTTTTTTTTTTTTTAAGATTTTATTTATTTATTCATGAGAGACACAGAGAGAGGGGCACAGACACAGGGAGAAGCAGGCTCCATGCAGGGATCCGGGTCTCCAGGATCACGCCCTGGGGGCGCTAAACCACTGGGTCTCCATGTTCTAATTCTGATACTATCGCTTACTAGTCTGTGATCATGGGCAAGCATCTTAATTGCTCTTATCCTTGGTTTTCCCTTGTGTTAATTTAAATAAGGCCTTTTGGGGAAGTTAATGTGGAAACATTTCCCCCCATTTAAAAAGTTTAACAGATGTATGCACCTGTGTAACAACCGCCACAATGAAAGTATAGAAAATTTTTATCATCCCAAATGTTCCCTGAACCTTTTTTTCCCTAGTCGTTCCTATCTCCCCAACCTCTGGTCCCAGGCAACCACTAATGTACTTTCCAGATTAAATTTTTCTTATTTTTTCTAGAGGTTCATATAGTTAAAATTTTTACAGTATGCATTCCTTTATGTCTGGCTTCTTTCACTCAGTATAATGTTTTTGATATTTATCTATGCTGTTTCATGTAACTGTGATTCATTTCCTATTTTTGTTGAGTACCATTCCATTGTATGGATATAATTTATCCATTTACCTGTTGATAGACATTGGTTGTGTCCATTATGCATATTTTTGGCCATTATGCACAAGATGCTATAAATATTTGAGTACAAATAATTGTGGGAACATATTTTTCATTTCACTTGGGTAAATAATTTAGAAGTTGAATCGCTAAATCAAATGGTATGTATATGTTTAATTTTATAAGAAACTGCCAAACTTTTTTCCAAAGTCATGGTCCATTTTCTCCTCCTATCACCAATATACTAGTGTTCTGGTTGTTGCACATGCTCATCAGCACTTACTAATATCAGACTTAAATTTTAGCCATTCTCATGGGTGTATGGTGGTATCTTATTGTTGTTTTAATTTGCATTTCCCGGGTAGCCCGGGTGGCTCAGTGGTTTAGTGCCTGCCTTCAGCCCAGGGCGTGATCCTGGAGACTGGGGATCAAGTCCCGTGTCCGGCTCCCTGCATGGAGCCTGCTTCTCTTCTCCTTCTGCCTGTGTCTCTGCCTCTCTCTCTCTCTCTCTCTGTGTCTCTCATTAATAAATAAATTTTTTAAAATTTGCATTTCCCTGATGACTACTCTTGTTAAACATCTTTTCATTTGCCTATTGGCCATTTGTATATCTGTTATTGTAAAGTAACTGCTCAAGTCTCTGGCAACATATTTTTAAAATAAAAATGTACGTACTCCTATCTAGCAGCTCTACCTTTGTAGAAATGAAAGTACCAATAATGGGACAAATAGGGAACAGAGGATAGACCAGGAATTGGGAACAAAGCAGATGTCCATCAGTGAGAAAAAGGCTGAATGAATTGGCCATACTATGGGATATAATGTGGCCATTAAAAAGAAGTGCAAAAAAATAAATAAATAAAAAGAAGTGCATTAGTGTCCTACCAGTTGACTTTGAGAGCTTTCAGCAGGTAAGGTTGACTGAGAAAAGCAAAATGGCAAGAAGAGCACAGTATTATCTCAATTTTGTAACACAAATGTTGATTAAAAAAACCTGTCTCTCTAGCTCTGTTTTTTTTCCCCCTCTCTCTATCTGAATAGGATTAGATAAATAGGAGGAAAATTAAGAAAGGCCATACTGGGTTGTTAAACTGGTTTACTTGGGGGGGTTGGTATAGGATGGAGGGTGGATGCTAATGTCAGAGAGAGGGAGGTGTCCACAAAACTGCATATTTGTTTAGGTAAAATTATGTATGAAAAGAAAAAGGCTCCCTATCCCTGGAATGAGGGTTAAATGAAATCTATACAAATTATCTAGTAAGTAGTTAGTATATAGTAGGTGGTCAGTAAATAGAAACATAGAAAGTTGAGTAGTATTGCCATTTGTTAATAATCAATTTTTGAGGGGATCCCTGGGTGGCTCAGTGGTTTAGCACCTGCCTTTGGCCCAGGGTGGAACCCCGGGGTCCCGGGATTGAGTCCCACATTGGGATCCCTGCATAGAGTCTGCTTCTCCCTCTGCTTGTGTCTCTGCCTCTCTCTGTGTCTCTCATGAATAAATAAATAAAATCTTTTAAAAAATTAATTTTTGAGAATAGGAGATGGAATCCAAGAACAAAATTTGGGATTCATCAATAAAAATGGGTCTGATTTCTGGCATCTTAGAAAGAACCTATGAGAGGATGCAGAGAAAGGGGAACCCCTCTTACACTGCTGGTGGGAACGCAGGCTGGTACAGCCACTCTGGAGAACAGTGTGGAGGTTCCTCAAAAAGTTAAAAATAGAGCTGCCCTATGACCCAGCAATTGCACTACTTGGTATTTATCCCAAAGATACAAGTGTAGTGATTTGAAGGAGCACCTGCACCCTAATGTTTATAGCAGCAATGTCCACCATAGCCAAATTATGGAAAGACCCTGGATGTCCATCGACAGATGAATGGATAATGAAGATGTGGTGTACAACCACGCACACGCACACGCACACAATGGCATATTACTCAGCCCATCAAAAAATCTTGGTATTTGCAACAATGTGGATGGAACTAAATAAAAAGACAATTATCATATAATTTCACTCACATGTGGAATTTAAGAAACGGAACAGAAGAGCATAGAGGAAGGGAAGGAAAAATAAAACAAGATGAAATCAGAGAGGGAGACAAACCATGAGACTCTTAACCAGAGAAACAAACTGAGGGTTGTTGGAGAGGAGGGGGTGAAGGGGTGGGGTAAAGAGGGCATGTGGTGTAATGAGCTTGGGGTGTTCTATACAACTGACGAATCACTGAACTCTACCTCTGAAACTAATAGTACACTATATGTTAATTAATTGAATTTAAATAAAAATGAAATAAAAAGAGCCTATCAGATGATCTTCGTTTTGTAGCCTTTTTTGTAGAGGAAGGGGACACCGGGATGATAAATCAGAGAGCCTGCATAGTATAGTAGTGACTTGTGCCTGTGGAAACATGAGATTTGGTGGGGTCAGCTTGATTGGGGTCCCCTGCTGGCTTTCTGAGAAGGAACTCCCTCTATTCAGCACTGCTTCCCTTCTGTTATTTGGCGGCTTTCTAGGACCTGAAAGGGAGAGAGCTCTTCCCCTAAAATTCTGGGAGTACATGTCATTTTCTCTTTATTCTTTATTCATTCTCATTTTCAATTCTTCCCCCAGGATCATGTATATGAACTTCTCAACACCATTGACGCCTGCCAGTGCCATTTTGATATTGTAAGATTCTTTGTGATTCTCTTCTAACCTCGGAGCCATAGCAGAGGTCTTGGTTGGGACAGTGTGGGTTTGGGAAGGGACTGGAGGAATGGCTATTCCTTCAGGAATATAATATTATATGATATAATGTAATATACTGTATTATTTATTCTAGGATTGTAATTCTTTTGTATCAAGCACTGAAGTTAAAGTCTATTTATGTGTCGATTAGCAGTATGATCTGGTATAAAAAATCACACAAAGATGTTCTTATTCCACTTCTAACCTCTAAATGCTACCATATGGGAAATCCCTGGGTGGCTCAGCGGTTTAGCGCCTCCTTTGGCCCAGGGCGTGATCCTGGAGTCCTGGGATCGAGTCCCAAATCGGGCTCCCTGCATGGAGCCTGCTTCTCCCTCTGCCTGTGTCTCTGCCTCTCTCTCTCCTCTGTGTCTTTCATGAATAAATAAATAAAATCTTAATAAAAGTGCTACCATATTTCCTGGGCTTTTTATACCTTGAGCTCACTTTTAACCCCTGACTGTTGTTCCAATTTTCTCCTTCTAACTTTTCCATCCTGCCAGTTCCTCCTTCTAAAGAGACCGTTTCGGAGTCTATCTGGCTCTATCTGGAATGGTTGGTGAAATAGGGCTTAATTGGCCTTGCTGTTCATGTTTTCATATTTTCCTTGTAGAATCTCAACTTTGACTTCACTCAGAGTTACCTGGACTTGATTGTGACTTACACCTCAGTTATTTTACTTCTGTCACGGATCGAGGACCGACGAGTACTCATTGGCATGTACAACTGTGCCCATGAGATGCTGCATGGGCACAGGTGAGTTAAGGGGATATAGGAGATGAAGAATCTCATACGTGGTAGTATGAGGTCCAAGGTGGACACAAAGGAAATAGAAGTCGTGTTTTCCCATTTGAGAGCTGATCGTCTACATGATAACCCAGGCAAAATAAAAAAACTCAAAATACTTACAGTGGCATACAAACAAGAACACTGCACTTTTACATACAGTTAACTCTTGAATGTCTGCTGGTGGATTATCCAGTTGGCGTTGTCTCTGATCAGTTTTTATTTATTATTATTTTTTTATTTTTATTTTTTAATTTATTTTATTTATTTATGATAGCACACAGTGAGAGAGAGAGGCAGAGACATAGGCAGAGGGAGAAGCAGGCTCCATGCACCAGGAGCCCGATGTGGGATTCGATCCGGGTCTCCAGGATCGCGCCCTGGGCCAAAGGCAGGCGCCAAACCACTGCGCCACCCAGGGATCCCCTCTGATCAGTTTTTAATCCTTGGGCTGGCTTCCACTATGCTTTTCAGGTTATCGCAAAAGGAAAAGAAAGCTTCGTTTGTTTGTTTGGTTTAGTACTGGTAGGAATAATATTAGCAAGGTAAAGCCGTTAGAGGCAAGTAATGTATGAAAATTCATTTGAAGCCAAATATAAATGGATTTTGGATTATCTGAAATTCTGTATCCCTCCATTAGTGGAAATAAAAGTATTTAAGGGCTGAAAAAATGAAGGCCAGGGGGATCGGAGTAAGCTAGGAAACATTGCTTTATGTATGATGTATATTCCCATGTGTCTACGTGAACACCTTGGCATATGCCTTACCCATTAGCTTTGAATGTATATGTATCTTTTTGGCTTGTATACAAATTTGGGTCTAGCCATATTACTTTTTTTTTTTTTTAAATTTATTTTTGTTTATTTATGATAGTCATACAGAGAGAGAGAGAGGCAGAGACACAGGCAGAGGGAGAAGCAGGCTCCATGCACCGGGAGCCCGACGTGGGATTCGATCCCGGGTCTCCAGGATCGCGCCCTGGGCCAAAGGCAGGCGCCAAACCGCTGCGCCACCCAGGGATCCCTAGCCATATTACTTGAATTACGACTAATCAACATGAATTTATAGAGCACCTATTATGTGTTCAACACTATTTTGGGTGCTCACAAGGAAGAAACGTTCATGGACCTGCCCCAAATAATATTGTTCTATCTAATGGTTTAATGTACTTGGGCCTGGAGTGGGGTATCTATACATGTAGTTCACAGTTCAGTATGCTTCTCTTTGGAGGTGGAGGCGAATGCCAGGCCATGCACACATCTTTATCCTACACGCAAACCTGAGGGTTTACATCATGGTTATGGGAGATCTGTAACTCTTCCTTCCTGCACTTTCTCCTAGTGACCCCAGTTTTGCGCGTCTGGGACAGATGGTCTTAGAATATGACCACCCTCTGAAGAAGCTGACAGAAGAGTTTGGGCCTCACACAAAGGCAAGTTCCCTGGGAGAGTGGAGAATTCCTCTGGTGGAAGTATATTGTCCTCATCATTGACACTGAGGATTCATTTGCTTCTCCCCCACAGGCTGTGAGCGAAGCCCTCCTCTCTTTGCATTTCCTTTTCGTCCGGAGGAACCAGGGCGCTGAGCAGTGGCGCAGTGCCCAGCTTCTGAGTCTCATCAGTACCCCTCCGGCTATGATTAACCCTGCTAATTCAGACACAGTACGTTCCCTCTCCTCTTGTCAGTGATGGCGTTCTCTTGGCCAAGGCCATCTCTGTAGAGGGTGCTTCTCTCAGGAAATACCATCTCTAAGAGTGCTTTTAGCTTCCAGGATGTGCCTCTAAGTTGATCACCTCTTGTAGGTAAAAAATCATATTTGGGTTGGAGCTTTTGTTTGGACCAGGATTAGTGTGTGCCTTCCTATAGAAAGAAATTAATAAATGATCATGGAGTGAATGGATAGATGAAAGTGAGTCATTAGACACTATTCAGCCTAGCAGGAATTTAAACATACTTGTCGATTAATCAACACATATTTTTGTTCTATGACTATGGGCTCAATATCCATGCTTAAAGAACTTAGAGTCTCTTAGGGAATACATGCCATATAGGCATAAAAATACAAGGGATGGTACCAGATGAATGAAAAATGCCAAATGGGTGATTTCTACTTTAAGTGGTAAAAGAATCCAAAGGAGGGAGAAATCATAAAAAAAAAAAAAAAAAAAAAAGGAGGGAGAAATTGTAAGGATGTTTTGAGTATTGATTTTCTGAACTATTGAAGAGAAGTTACGTTAAGCCTTTTATTTGTCCTGGCTTCCAGCCCAAGCTCCTTTTCCTTGGGCTGGAAGGAAAATTCATTTTTCCTCGCCCCACTTCCAATTGCCTCATCTCCATTATTGGCAGGTTCCCCAGCTCCTGGCTGATCAAAGCGCCCTGATCCAGTCCAATAAAATAAAAGTTGGTTTGAGTACTTGAATTCTAGCTTGACTTCCCTTGTCTAGACTGCTTGACCATCTCTGCCTCTCTTCTCCCAGATGGCCTGTGAGTACCTGTCTGTGGAAGTGATGGAGCGCTGGATTATCAGTAAGTTTTATGGGATTAGGGGAAATAGATATAGCAGCATGTCACATGGATAGAAAATTCTAAGTCTTCTTCTGCACTGTTTTACCCACCTGCAGTTGGGTTTCTCCTTTGTAACGGGTGCCTCAACTCCAACAGCCAGTGCCAGAAGCTGTGGAAGCTGTGTCTGCAGGGCTCCCTGTACATCACCCTCATCCGAGAGGATGTGCTACAAGTACACAAGGTCACCGAGGACTTGTTTAGCAGTTGGAAAGGGTGAGACACGAGAGCCAACTGATCTTATTTTGAGATTTTTAAGGGGTTTTGAGGTAAGACAGAAATTAAGGGAAGAAAACATTTTCAGGAGGAAGTATCGGTTATTTATGTTAGATGACATTGACAGGTCAAGGAGAATGAGGACTGACAAACGTTCCTTGGGTTCGGCTATAAAGATGGTCTTAGTGTCCTTCCTGTGGGCAGCTTCAGTTGAGTGGTGAGGCTGAGAGCTGGGTTGTGGTGGGTTTGGAAGCAAGTGGGAGATAACGAATTTAATAAATCCCTCTTTTAAGAAGTTTGTGACGGGAAGAATAGAGAGACAACTACAAAGAGAGGGAGGTGTTGAGTTGAGGACGGGGTCAGATACTTTTATTACTTTTTTATAGTTGTAAGCTAAAATCCAAAAATGTACAAAGTGGAAGCTGACTACAGTCTCATCTCCCAGAATAATTTGGTGTGTGTCCTCCAATGCTTGTGTGTATACATAAGCATGTAAAGGTGTGCTTGTATTTTCAACTTTATATAAGCAATTAAAAATATTTTATTTATTTATTCATAAGAGACACACACAGAGAGGCAGGGACACAGGCAAAGGGAGAAGCAGGCTCTTTGCAGGAGCCTAATGTGGGACTCGATCCCGGGCCCCGGGGTCACAACCTGAGCCGAAGGCAGCCGCCCAGCCGCTGAGCAAAACCTGATGATTATTGCTGTTAAGGAGTGGAAGGCATTGTTTGAAGAGCGTTCAGGTCCCCAACACTACGAACAACAACTAGCATGTAAGATGTGTAGTGTAGTGAGTTCTTTGGCAGAAATGATCTAATTTGATCCTCCTCAAGTAACTTCATGTTACTTAGGTATCAGTATATTCTTTTGATATACGAGAAAATGGGGCTCAATCTCAATGTCACTCAGTTAATATGGAATTAGGAAATAATTCCAGATTTCTTGGCTCTCAATCCTGTTGCTCTCCATCGCACCATGCAGAGGTTGAAATAATTATCTCCCAGGAATGCCATGGAGATGAATCCTGATTTAATTAAGATACTTTCCAACTCTAGATTTCTTTGATTCTGTGCCAAGTTCAGTAAGGGGTGGTCTGGAAAAGGGAGAAGACAGGTTATGAAGTTTAACTAATGCAGTGGCAATAGTGATCCTGGGCAGGAGGAGACAGATATAAGCAACACGGGGAGCACGCGAAGCCTAAGGTAATGTGGGAGTTTTGAGCACGGGTCCCTAATAGAAGAAAAGAGGTATGGTCAGGACAGTCAACTATTCCAGCCAAACAGAGAACAATGAAAAGGCCATTTGATGATTCGGCCATGCACACTGACCTTAGAGCAGTTTTTAGGGTCAAAGGCCTTGAGGGACTCAGGGGTCAGTGAAAGGTGGGGAAGTAAAAAGAATAGGTGTCTCTTTGGAGGAGTTTGGTGGTTATAGGAGAATGGGAAAGCTCAGTAGATTGTCAGGGTCAAGTGAGGCTCTTTTAAGATCCGGGAGGCTTTGAATTCATGTGTTGGGAAAAGAGAATAAACCAATGGAGAGGGAGAGATTAAAGTGACAAAGAGATAACTGATAAAGGAAAATTCTAAGAGGAGATAGGTAGGATCCAAGGTAGAGCTAGAATAACTACTGGGACTTAAGAGCAAGGCCTGTGTCATTTATGCACTGCCCCTTTTATTTCCCTCAAACCTGGAAGAGTGCTTTGGCCTGACAGTGTCAAGGCAGGAACACAAGTCCAGTCCCAGTTTTGCCGTTAAGGCCCTACGTAACCTGGGGCTAGTCGTTTTTCTTCCTTAGATAGCACTTCCTTCATCTGCACAATCCCGAGGAGAACCAGATAATCTCTAAGCTCTGTGAGTCTCTTCTTAATGGGCCAGGGTGAGAAGTTGGGTTCGTAAAGACCCTGGTAGTGACGGCTGCTGCCCGTGCTTCCCATACATAGGCTGTAGTGTGGAATCTCTCAGGACTGGGAAAGTGGGACAGAGCCTCTAATGGGTGGTGTGGCCAACCCTGCTGTGCTTGTGTCAATCTCCAGGTATGGCAAGAGAGTGGCAGACATAAAGGAAAGCAAGGAACATGTAATTGCGAACAGGTAAAGGTGGGGAATGGGTTCCCCAAGACGGGATGAAATAGGAATCTCTCCTGACCTTTGTTCTCACCCAAGCCACCCTAGTGTCTGTAGAGCTTTCTTGCTTTTCCTTTTTTTTTTTTTTAACCATATTTATTTTTATTTTTATTTATTTATGATGGTCACAGAGAGAGAGAAAGAGAGAGGCAGAGACATAGGCAGAGGGAGAAGCAGGCTCCATGCACCGGGAGCCCAACATGGGATTCGATCCCGGGTCTCCAGGATCGCGCCCTGGGCCAAAGGCAGGCGCCAAACCGCTGCGCCACCCAGGGATCCCGCTTTCTTGCTTTTCAACCCAAGAACTTGCTGTTGCCCCACAGATTCTTAGGTTTTCTTACCAAGTCTAATTGCAGCAATGAACCTTCGTCCTCCCTGATGCCCCTTCCTAAATGCCTTAGGAGGATTTTTAAGGATGGGAGAGGCATTACTCTCTAGTTTTCCCTTTCTTTCCTCAGTGGCCAGTTTCACTGTCAACGGCGCCAGTTTCTGCGGATGGCAGTGAAGGAGCTGGAGACTGTGCTAACTGATGAGCCAGGACTACTGGGTCCCAAGGCAAGAGAAAGATGTGTGGGCTGGGGGCTGGTGACCAGGGATAAAAGACTATGTCAGGGAGTGACTTGGCATTCATGAGTTTTTGCATTTCTGACTCTTTCGTGATCTCATTGTGTATGGATAAGCGGATGCAGGGAGTTCCCTGCATCGCTCGCTTAGCTCTTTCTCTCTGTTTGTGGCACTTGGCAGTTCTTTGTACCTTCCCTTGAGTCTCCTTGGAGTACCACAAAACTCGTTGGATATCTTTTTTGGGCACTATCAGGGGGTAGTATATCATAGCCATTTGTGTCCTCGTCTTACCCTCTATTTGAGCGTGAACTAATTGAAGGGAGAGCTTGCTTTTTTCCTTTTGAACCACATAAATGCCTAGTAAATATTTCTAAGATTTAACAGGCATGAAAAGGTATTGGCTGTGAGCTAATGTCAACATGTGTACATGTCTGATTCTGTTTCACATGTTTTTTTTTTGTGGTTCTCTGTGTTTATTATCGGACACTATTGCTGGTGTGGCTACACAATTGCATCTCTGTGCATATTATCACGATAGTTCTCTGTGCTTTGAAATCTGGTTTTCAAGTTGAAAATTCTCATAGTCCCTGTCTTCTCCTTAGGCCCTTTATGTTTTCATGGCCCTGTCCTTCATTCGTGATGAGGTCACCTGGCTGGTTCGCCACACAGAAAACGTCACCAAGACAAAGACTCCTGAGGACTATGCTGACTCGTTAGTACTCGACATGGTTAAGAATCTTGACCTTAGATGGATGGGGGGAAAGGGACAGGGAGACATCAAATGACCTCAGGAGGTTTCCCCGTCAGCTCTGTTATCACTGCTTTTGTCTCAGTTGGTATTTCTAGCCTCAAAATCTCCCTGTTCTCATCCTCTCTTTGCAGGAGCATTGCAGAACTGCTTTTCTTGTTGGAGGAAATTAGGGCTCTGGTCCGAAGACACATCAAAGTGATACAGCAGTACCACCTTCAGTACCTGGCTAGATTTGATGCTCTTGTGCTGAGCGACATCATTCAAGTAAGTTCAATGGACCCTTGGGGGCCACTCTGGCTGAGTCTCATACTCTGTAGATTGTGTGTCAAAAAGCATGATTTTGGGATCCCTGGGTGGCTCAGCGGTTTGGTGCCTGCCTTCAGCCCAGGGCGTGATCCCGGGGTCCCGGGATCGAGTCCCACGTCGGGCTCCCTGCATGGAGCCTGCTTCTCCCTGTGCCTATGTCTCTGCCTCTCTCTCTCTGTGTCTCTCATGAATAAATAAATAAAATCTTAAAAAAAAAAGCACAATTTTCCTCTCTACATTTGCTAAAAGGGAAAAAGAAAGACAATCTCCACAGTCTTTTAAAAAAATTCCTCCTACATGAAGCTACATAGAAATAGAAGAGAAAAATAAAGAGAAATTGGGTGTTAACAGGGCAGGGAAGCCAGGGAGTTCCCTGCATCTCTCGCTTAGCTCTTTCTCTCTGTTTGTGGCACTTGGCAGTTCTTTGTACCTTCACGCGTTGAGTGAGCCTTGTGGTCCTCATCTCTACCCGCTTGATGGCGACTCCCAACTTTTTTCTAGAACCTGTCTGTGTGTCCTGAGGAGGAGTCCATTATAATGTCCTCATTCGTCAGTACTCTCTCCTCTCTGAATCTCAAACAAGGTAATTGGAGGGAATGGAGGAGGAAAGGTCTTTTAAGGGTCTATCTAAGGGTGAACATCTTTTGTTCTGGAAATACCGATCTTGAGCCCGGGAATGGGGGAAGGTGACTTTGAAAAGGACCTGCCATTCTGTGAAGCTGGATGTAGGGTGCTGTTTTATTATTTTCTTTTAAACTTCTGCTTTTCTTGCAGTTGATAGTGGAGAGAAATTTGAATTCTCTGGACTGAGGCTGGACTGGTTCCGTCTACAGGTAGGGCTGTTCCTGTTAACGGTCTCCCATTCTGAAGGTTCTTCATCCCCGGCAGTCCCTTCTCTTTTTATTTCCTGATCTCTCCTGTATGGAGTGATCCAGCATTGAAAGCTGCTACTTGGCAGGACAAACCCTGGCCAAACTGTAGCTCCAAGGCTCGCAGTCCTTTTCATTTATCTTGCTCTTCTCCACCCTTTTCCTAACTCCAACCATAGGCATATACCAGTGTGGCTAAGGCTCCCCTGCACCTGCACGAGAACCCTGACTTAGCCAAGGTGATGAACCTCATTGTCTTTCACTCCCGAATGCTGGACTCCGTAGAGAAAGTACTGGTGGAAACTTCTGACTTGTCTACTTTTTGGTATGTCCTTATTCAGAGCTCTTTATCATTTGACCCAATCTCTTCCCAGGTCTCTGTGGAGAATGGCAGTTCCTTCCTGCAGATGGGAAAATCTTGTTTTCTTTGAGACCTCCGTAGAGGCAGATGCTCCGACTCACTCATTCCACGTTCTACCAAGTGATAGGACTCTGAAGTTGATTTCCTTTCGTTTTGACTTTCTTTAGGATAATTATCTGGGATAATTCATCAGTGTATCTTTTGCCACATTATTATCTTTGGAACTTTCTTCAGCTTCTTTGTATTCTTGGGACCTTGTGAATTAAAAGAGACACAGAAAATGTGGAGTTTTCGTGGAAAGAGCTGAGAGTAATTGAGAGAGCTGGAGAATAGGGCCTTTGGAGAATGAAGCTTAGTTTGTCTTCCTCAGGTATCATTATCATTCAGCATTTATCAAGTGACCACTGTCGTACATAACTCTATCCTTTGGTAGATCAAACAAACGACACAACATGTTGGCTCTGCTCTCTGCATTCGGTACAGGTGGGGACATACAAGATTCATATGTGAAAAGGACATCGACATGTTAATTTCAAGCATAAGAAAGCATATAAAGGGTGCACGGTGTTGAGCAGATACAGGATTAAGGAAAGATTAGTATCATGGGATTAACCTGAGAAGGTTTTCTGGATCCTGAGTGGTTGAATTTTAGGAGAGAGATGAATTAATATTACTGAAGGACTTCTAAATTCGGAAGAATGGCCCAAATCATGCAGAGATTCTGAGGAAAGAATAGCAAACTTTGTACAAGAGAGGGGAAGAAGATTAGCACTAAACTGCTGTGGGGTCCAATATAAAAGTCCAAAAGGGTTAAGTTTCTTGGCTTCCTGTCTACTTTAAGAGTAGAGAAATATGGGGCACTTGGCTGGCTAAGTCAGCAGAGCAGATGACTCTTGATCTGGGGTTCACAAGTTTAAGCCCCATGTTGGGCATAGAGCTTACTTAAAAAAAAAAAAAGGAGCAGGGAAATGAAGAAGGGCGGGGTGAAGAGCAACAAATATTTGTTGAAAGAATGAATATCCTTTCCACCTCAAAGGTACCAGCTCCTAAACCCTGGTTCTGAGTCTCCTTCCCCCTTTTCTTTTTTTTTTTTTCTTTCCCCTTTTCCGCAGCTTCCATCTCCGTACCTTTGAGAAGATGTTTACCATGACCCTGGAGGAGCCTACCATGTTGCGTTATGCCATTGCTTTCCCCCTGATTTGTGCTCATTTTGTCCACTGCACTCATGAGATGTGCCCAGAGGAGGTGGGTACCCTGAACTCTAACCCTGCCATCTGTCTAATCACATCTCGTCCTTGTTCCCCCAAACACAATTCTAAGCGCTGGTTTTGGTCATAAGAAGGGTTCATAGATATATGACGTGTGTCCCTGGATGTCATGGCTTGATACCGAATGTGTCCTCTCTCTGGGCCTCAGTTTCTTCTTCTGTAGAAGGAGTGGTAGCTCAGGCCAGGGGATCAGAGCAGAAAATGAGGAAGAAGTGGCTTTCTTGGTGATGACCGTTTCTTCCTTGCTCCCCTTCCCAAAGTACCCCCACCTGAAAAACCACAGCCTTCATCACTGCAACTCCTTCCTGGAAGAGTTGGCCAAGCAGACCAGCAACTGTGTCCTGGAGATCTGTGCTGAACAACGAAATCTGAGCGAGCAGGTAGGCTCAAAAAAAAAACAAACAAAAAAACAAACAAACAACAAAAAACAACCGAAAAACACCAAAAAGCCTTCGGTCTCTGTTTCCATTCCCCTCTGTTGACCTTGTCTTCCTCTCAAAAGCCAAGTTCTCTAACCCTTTCTCTCAAGTAGGGCTAGGGCTTTGTGTACTTGAGTTTATGGTAGGTTTTATTTTGTTTTTTCTTGGTGTAGTTCCATCAGTCTTTACTCCCTCGGGACTAGATAGAGGTGTCTAAAAATACTCTTATTTGAACAGCTGAACACCAGCAAAAACAATGCTCTCATTGGAAGAGTTCTGAGAGATGGGTTAACTTTCTAATTTATTTCTCCTCCTTTCTCTGCCCTGTGTACACATACTTAGGACAGTGGCCCCCTGTGTTACCCGTCTTGTCTCACCTTTCTGCCCATCTGCACACTAATCTGTGGCTATGTGAACATTTCCAGGCACCCCCTCTGTAATTTATTTTATTTTATTTTATTTTATTTTATTTTATTTTATTTATTATTTATTTATTTATTTATTTATTTATTTATTTTTGGCTGGTATCATAAATTTATTTTTTATTGGTGTTCAATTTGTCAACATACAGAATGACACCCCATTTTTGAAATTTAAATTCAATTCGCCAACCTATAGTACCATACCCAGTGCTCATCCCATCTAGTGCCCTCCTCAGTGCCCGTCACTCCTCTGTGTTTATCCTCAGGGCTGCTTTCTTGTCCGTCGTCTGCGTATTTTCCCCTCTCTCCCTTCCTTCGACTGACTCACGGCCCCTGGTCATGATCAGCTCAATCTAAATCTCAGAAAATTTGAAAATGAGGAGCTATTTCTGCTGTTGCCCTGGAGTCTTTTAGGTTTCCTAGACTACCCACCCTTCCTGGGTTTGAGTCAGGCTTTGTAGCAACTTTGGTAGAAGGATGAGCCAGGTTCTGTGTGTGTGTGTGTGTGTGTTGTGTGTACATATGGACAGTTAATTTTATTACTTATGTAACCTTTCCATCTTCTCATAGGTAATGTGTGGATGAAAATAGTTTCTTCATGGAGGTAGCATAGAGATGAAATGAAGTTGAGCATGTTAAATATTCAATACCCGATTCTCAAAGATGTCAACTGTTCTATTATTTGGTACTTACTGGGCACTAAGCTCGGGGCTGGGTTTTGGGATGGGCCCCAGAAGGAAGTTACACAATCCCTGCCCTTGGGGAATGTCCCGATTTAAGGGAAAAACGGGATAAAAATACACGTTAGAAAGAAACTTAAGTAATGGATGCAAAGAAGATAGATAAGCAAGTATGATTATGAGCATACTCATCACTCAATTTGAATACCTACTACGTGCAAGAGACGCAGTTAAAGAGACTTGCTCAGTGCTGTATCAGGGATGACTAAAATATGCCGTGAGTAACTGTTTTCACACACACCCGAACTTTTGCAACCAAGTGAGTATTACCCCCTCCAGAGTTATCATTTCCAATAAATATTTGGTGACGTTGACATTATTAATGGAGCTACGTCTTTTGGAACTAATTTTAGAATCCACCACAGACATCTTGGCATAATTTCAGGGTTGACATATCATAGTATCACGTCTTTTAGTGTGATTGTGAAGTAACAAAACCCGTTTTCTCACAGCTCTTAGGCTGTTCTGAGAGTGATTCCACATGGGGAGTTTCCAGACGTAGCTCTGTACATGCTCAGCAGCACGGGATGAAATGGAGAGAATTCTAAGATGATTACCTTGAAGGAGGCAGCTGGATACATGATATTCTATTTACATTTTCTGTGCAGCTGACCCAGTATCTTGGTGAAGAGAAGGGAGGGAGAATTGGTGTTGAACCTAACTAGCAAGAAATATGCTATCTTATGAAAAAGAAAAGAAGTAGAGAGAGAGAGAGAGAGAGTGCTGGCCATATGGTGAGCTTTGAGTCTTTGGAGGGCTGTATGGGTCACCGACTCTATGGGACACAATAGGTGAGAATGTAGACGGGTGTTCCATGGAAGCAAAAACCAACTGTCTTCCCAGGTTGGAAGACCCTAGAAAGTGCAGTTGAGTGGAGCTCTTAGATCCCAACCTCTACTTGAATGTTTCCATCAGGGAAGACTCTCAGGATGTAGGTAGGGACTTGATGATCTGATCCACAAAAGACCCTGCCATTTGGAGACTTTGAGCCCTAACCATGAGGGGTATTTAGTGAAACCTGAAAGAACTGAGTGTAATTCAGATGGGCCCCCATTAGGGAAAGAGATGCTGGAAGGAACGAGAGAGAAAGGTAGGAAAATTAAAGAATGGACAATACTGGAGGGCCTGTTGGATGGGCTTCTTGTCAGTTTTAGGAATGACTCCCATTTCTCTACTCGCTTGTGTTTGTTCCTAAAGCTTCTACCTAAACACTGTGCCACTACCATCAGCAAGGCCAAGAATAAGAAAATGAAGCAGAAGCAGACTCCCAGGAAGGGAGAGCCCGAGAGGGACAAGCCAGGAGCTGAGAGTCACCGGAAGAACCGCAGCATTGTCACCAAGTGAGGACCGGGGCCCTTGGGGGCCAGGTGGGCAGTCCTCAAAGAAGGGAGAGCAGGGAGGAGGGAAGGTGGTGCACAGCAGGAGGATGTGGAGGTGGTGGTGGGGAATGACAGCTACGGAAAAGCACGTACAGGTGAATTTTCTCCTTTGCCTTTGAGGGCGGCACAGTGTGCTGGTCTAGTAGTCCTAGAAGAGGAAAGGTCTGGGGGCCGTGGGCCTGAGGAATCCCTCCCAGGTACTAGCAGGCAGAGCCAGAACCGTAATCAAGGCTCATTTTACTTTCTCCGCGTCCCAGCATGGACAAGCTTCACTTACACTTGACAGAATTGGCGCTGACAATGAATCACGTGCACAGCTTCTCGGTGTTTGAACACACCATCTTCCCTTCTGAGTATCTCAGCAGCCATCTGGAGGCCAGGCTCAACAGGTATCATCACCCTTTCCTTGTCTTCGACGTTGGCCTCGTATGTTGGCTCTGAAAGCCGGGTCCTGTTAGGTTCTTCTTGGTGGTCATTCTGATGCGGTCCATCTGGCGTAGGCCTCAAGTGTCTTTATTAAAATCCAATTAGGGGATCCCTGGGTGGCGCAGCGGTTTGGCGCCTGCCTTTGGCCCAGGGCGCGATCCTGGAGACCCGGGATCGAATCCCACGTCGGGCTCCCAGTGCATGGAGCCTGCTTCTCCCTCTGCCTGTGTCTCTGCCTCCCTCTCTCTCTCTCTCTCTCTCTCTGTGACTATCATAAATAAATAAAAAAATTAAAAAAAAATCCAATTAGAAAAAGGGTCCCAAGCTTCTACACGGGGTTTTGGGGGGGGGGGGCACAACCAGAATTGATTACCACCGGCTCAACAGAGTGAGCAGGGCTTTTGCAGTCAGCAGACCTGAGTTGACAGCCTGGCCCTGGGCTAAGACCCTGGAGCAGGGATCGACTTGTCTGAGCCTCAGTTTCTGATCCCGTGAATGAGGATGATGATAGGTACCTCACGGTGACAACACGGTGGTTGAGAATCGGAATAGAATTAAAGGTGGTAAATAACGAGGACAACGTTCCTGGTGTGTGTAGGCTTTGGTAAAATAGATTCCCTTCCTTCCACTGTGCCTCTCTTTCCATTGCTCCCAGAAGGAGGAGGAACATTCCTGATATTGGAATTGGATGCTGTAGTCAGCAACTAGGGGAACGAAGGGAAGAATTGTTTCGAACAATCCCCTAGTCTGCTATGTTTTGTTTTTACAATATGTAATGTATTCACTCGAGTTGCCAGGGAAGGCCTGCTTGAGGAAGCAGACATTTGAATAATGAAGGAAGCGAGGAAGCCAAGTCTGCGACTATCTGGGAAAGAGCATTCTAGGTAGAGGAACTAGCCAGTGCGAAGGTTTCCGAGGTGGGAGCCTGCCTGGAATGCTCAGGGGACACAGGGGAGGCCGGTGAGGCTGGAGCAGAATGAGCCAGGGGCAGATGGGGCGGCTGTGGGGTTAGAGGTTGGGGGAGTGGCAGACTGTGCAGGTGTTTCTGTGTCATTGTGAGCACTTTGATTTTTATTCTGAGTGAGACGGGGAGTGGGGGGGACACCTGCGCAGGAACGGGGGACGCACCTACCTCCTTGGGTTGCTATGAGACTTAAAGGAGACATTGCATGTACTTCAATCCTAGCACAGCGCCGGGAACACAGTGCAGATATGCTGTTACTGCGTCTAATATTATGATTGTGATTGTGATTTTTTTTATCACCCAGAGCCATTGTGTGGCTGGCTGGCTACAACGCCGCAACCCAGGAGATTGCAAGGCCTTCTGAGCTGTTGGCAGGAGTCAAGGCGTATATCAGCTTCATACAGTCGCTGGCCCAGTTTGTGGGTGCCGATGTTTCTAGAGTCATCCGCAATGCCCTCCTCCAGCAGACTCAGCCACTGGATTCGTGCGGGGAACAGACAATCACCACGCTCTACACAAACTGGTCAGTGTTGCTCGTCCTCTTCCACCGCCTTTGTTAGCACTTTTTCCTTTATATGGTCAGAACTCGGGTCCAGGCGTTTCAGCTCCCAGGGTCACAGACCCCCAGACGGGCTTGTTTCTGCTCGACAACTGGCGCAGTAAGTGGGGGCCAACCCAGATCTCCTTTTTGTCCATGGAGGATCTTCTGTGTAACTCCATTCCTCTTTTATTTATTTTATTTTATTTATTTATTTTTTAAAAAGATTTTATTTATTTATTCATGAGAGACACAGAGAGAGAGGCAGAGACCCAGGCAGAGGGAGAAGCAGGCTCCATGCAGGGAACCCGACGTGGGACTCGATCCCGGGTCTCTAGGGTCACGCCCTGGGCTGAAGGCGGTGCTAAACCGCTGAGCCACCTGGGCTGCCCTCTTTTTTTTTTTTCTTTTTAAAGATTTATTTATTTTAGAGAGAGAGAGCTGGAGTGCTTGCCTGTGAGTGGGGAGGGGCAGAGGGAGGAGAAGGGGAGGGTCCCAGGGACGCCCTGCTGAGTGGGAGCCCAGTGCAGGCCTTGCCCCCGTGACCCTGAGACCAGGACCTGAGCTGGAGCCAGAGTCAGATGCTTAGCGGCCTGAGCCACCCGGGCGGCCCTGACCTTTGTCCCTGGGTCGCTGGTACTTAGTCGCCTTTTCCTGGATTCTCCGTGTTTAGTTTCAATACTCTCTCTTCCTCTTTCTGGAGTTCTCCAATCTCTCATTTTGCCCGGCTCCTCTCCTGAGGACGGTGCGTGTGACCCCTGCGACGCAGGATCTGCAGGGCGGCTCACCTGTGACCTGGCAGCTCGGGGCCAGCAGGGTGGCTCCATGGGCCGGGCCTGCTCTCCGGAGCCCGAGGAGGCGGGAGTGGGCAGCCTTGGAGGCCAGGAAGGCGGGAGAGGCTGGACTCCTGCCTCCCCGAGCCACTGGGTGGCGTCCTGATCCCAGTGTCAGCTCCGCGGTGGCAGCAGCGGCCGAAGGGCCCGTGGGCTCGGGCCTGGGCCAGTTCCTGAGGCCCGCGGGGCGGTCAGGAGGTCGGAGGTCGGGCCTGGAGGCCTGGCGCTGGGCCTCCGCAGTGGCCTCCGCTACCTCCTCCCCGGTCACTGCCCCCCGACGCCTTCCTTTTAATGTGAAATCTTCCAGTTTCAGAATGTTGACAACAAGTTCAAATTAAAAGAGGAAACCGGCCTTGCGTCGGTGGCTGGCTTTGGCCCGTGGGTGGCGGGACTCGTGGGAGGCCGAGGCTGGGGCCGGGGCCGGTAGCCCGGGGGTTAAAGGGGTGCTTCCCGTCCCCGAGTCCTCCCTGCCCCCGCGGCCTTGGCAGAGCGTGTGCCCTGAGCCTGGGCCCTCCTGCAGGTACCTGGAGGGTCTGCTTAGACAGGCCAGCAGCGGGACCATCACCCTGGCCCCAGCCATGCAGGCCTTCGTCAGCCTGCCCAGAGAGGGGGAGCAGAACTTCAGCGCCGAGGAGTTCTCCGACGTCTCTGGTGAGCCCCGCGCCGGGCCCTGCCAGGGAGCTGCGCCTCGTCCCTGCCGCGGGCTCTCGGCCGCCGACGCGCCTCCGCTCTCCCCACTGCCGGGGCTCGTGCCTGCGCCCTCTGGCAGCCCCGTGGCAGTCCGAGCTAGGGACGCCGCGAGCTCGGAGGGGACACCAAGCTGAGGACCGGCCGGGTGGCAGGGGCACAGGGAGGCGGGGCGAGGCCGGGGCACTCAGGCCCGGAAAGGGTTTGTTTTTATTTACTTTATTTTATTATTTATTTATTCATTCATTCATTCATTCATTCATTCATTTATTTATTTATTTATTTATGGTTTGTTTTTAGAAGGGTGGTAAAGACTTATTTTCTATTTCCACACAGAATAAAGAGTGAGGCATACAATGAAGGATAAAGGATACATGTGGGCAGGCCCGGTGGCTCAGCGGTTTAGTGCCGCCTGCAGCCCAGGCTGTGACCCCGGGTCCCGGGATCGAGTCCCATGTCAGGCTCCCCGCATGGAGCCTGCTTCTCCCTCTGCTTGTGTCTCTGCCTCTCTCTCTCTTTAAATAAATAAAATCTTTAAAAAAAATAAAAATAGGACAAAGGATACATGTAAAGAGAGCATTCTGATATTTGGAATTACTAAGTACTGCTCTAGTATCAGGGTCTCTTCTTTCCTTTTTCTTTTTTTTGGTCTTTAAAAAATTTTTATTTAAATTCAATTTACCAACATATAGTATGACGCCCTGTGATCACCTCCCCATGTGGCATCTTCATTCTTAGGGATATTTTATTTTATTTTTTATTTTATTTTATTTTATTATTTTATTTTATTTTAATTTATTTATTATTTTATTTTATATTTATTTTATCGTTATTTTATTTTATTATTTTATTTTATTTTATTATTTATTATTATTTTATTATTTTATTTTATTTTATTTCTTTAAGGCATACAATTTATTTATTTATTTATTTATTTATTTATTTATTTATTTATTTAGTTATTTATTTATTTTTAAGGCATACATTTTAGGGCCGTACTTAGCCAGAGCTTGAATTGCTAATGTGCACCAGTGACAATAAAATAATAGCTGACATTCACTGTGGGCTGAGTTCTGAACGTTCACACGCATTAATTCCTTTAATCTTCACATTGGCTTTGAGATAGGCGCTCCCATTACCCCCGGTTTACAGATGAGGACGCCGAGACACAGAGAGGTGAAGGAGCTTGCCTGAGGTCACACAGGCCATAAATGGTGGGACCGGGATTTCAGCTCAAGGTAGTTAAATTCTGGAACCTGGGTGCTTGACCATATGCATGCGGCTTCCCAGTGTGTACACGGGCTTCCGTGTCTCAAGGCCTGCGGGTAAGGGTCACGGAGCGAATGGGTTGGGGAGTCCTTCTTTTTGTTTTAAAGAGGGCCAGCAGCCATACAGATCCTTTTTATTTATTTATTTTTAAGATTTTATTTATTAATTCGCGAGAGACATGCACAGAGAGAGGCAGAGACACAGGCAGAGGGAGAAGCAGGCTCCATGCAGAGAGCCCTACTCGGGACTTGATCCCGGGACCCCGGGGTCACGCCCTGGGCTGAAGGCGGTGCTCAACCGCTGAGCCCCCCAGGGATCCCCGAGACCCTTTTTAATGGATTTGTTTCACTGCCGGATGAACTGGGGTACTGCGTCCTCCTTCCTCTCACCTCCATATAAACCAGGGCTTCTGCGTGGTGTCTGGGCCGGTGGGGGATGCCTCCACGACCCTGCCTCCTCTGCTCTTCCCCTGCCCTGCTGCCCTCGTGGTGGTGGTGCAGGTGGTGGTAGCTGTTATGAGGGAACCCACGGCCCTGTGGTCCAGCTCCGTCTCCTTCTTACCCTCCTCATTCTGACTCCCTCGTAAGCTGACCCTACTCTTTGCCTGTTGGAGGTTTCAGATGTCCCCTCTCATCAACTCCACCCACAAACTGTAGGCAGCATCTAAAATCAGCTTTAGGTCTTGCTGACAACTGATTAGCAGCAGGAGGTAAGGCTGGTTCCCCCTGCTACCACCCCCACCCCAATTTCCCTGAGTTACCATGGTGATGGGGCAATGCTACTGTAAAAATAGATAGATGGAAAGAGAAGGATGCCCCAGGGTTACTAGCCTGGATTTGAGAAGACTCGAGCGAGGAGGTTTGGTGGATCCCAACTGGGGGCTCATGTCTCTTCCCTCTGGAGCACGCAGTTCGCCTCCTCTTCTTCTCTGCCGGCCATTTTAGCATCAGCAAGTTGACCCCGGTGCAAAGTGTTGTTTCTAGCGCTCAGCTCAGTTGTTCCTACTGTAAATAGGAGAGGCCAGAAATGTGTAGGGTTTCGTCCAGACAGGGCTCTGACCAGTTCCACTTCCTCCGTCCTGGGTGGAGGCAGAGATCCACTGGGCCTGCCTTCAAGGACTAGAGGGTGAGCCTTGATTTCTTTCCTCTCTGAACTCTTACTGTGTTTTATTTTATTTTTTTTTTTGTGTTTTATTTTTTTAAAATATTTTATTTATTTATTCATGAGACAGAGAGAGAGAGAGAGGCAGAGACACAGGCGGAGGGAGAAGCAGGCTCCATGCAGGGAGCCTGATGCAGGACTCGATCCCAGGACCCCGGGGTCACGCCCTGGGCCGAAGGCGGTGCTAAACCGCTGAGCCACTCGGGCTGCCCATGGCTAGTGTTTCTAACGGGATTTCCCCAGGCAGGTTTCACTCAATTCATGCAGGACCAGAAGCAGGATGGGTAGGGACGGGTCAGGCATCCGGGCGGACCAGAGGAAGAAGGATTCAGAGGAAACAACACCTGGGATTCTGGGGACGCGTGTTGATTATGAAAAAGAAAAGGTAGCTGGAGGAGAGGAAGATTTGGACAGTGAGGAGAGCGGAGGGGGAGCATAGAGGACGCCCGACCTTAGATGAGGGACCAGTTGTGGTATCTACGGTAAGGGGCGGCACATTGCGCCGGGCGGGGTTCGGGTCCCAGCCCTGGGCTTGGTTAAGTGACCTTGGGCGAGCTTCCCTCTCCTGTGTCTGGTGAACCAGAACGATGTGCCTGTGCTGTAGGCCTCGGGGGCTGTTAAGGGTTATCGTACCAATAGCCCTTTTGTCGTAAATACCGCAAGTTTTTTAGGGTGGTACCTTATCTCAGGATGGTACCTTATTTATGTACCAACTCTGAAGAATTCAGGGCAGATCGTAGTTTCTTCGCTCTACAGAGAAGTAAGTTGAGGCCCAGGAAGGGTCAGTGCCTCCAGGCCCGACCTGTCCTGGGGGTCGCACAGCTTGCCCGCGAGAGCAACACCCAGGTGCCGCCCAAGGGCGCTCGGGGGCGCACAGACGCCGGCAGAGCGCGGAGGAGATGCCGTCTGCAGACGTCTGTGCGCAGCAGCCGGGAGGTCGTCCGTCCCACGGGCCGGCCAGACCCGCCACCCGAGTGGATCCCAGGCCACTTTTGCTCCCCAGCTTCCCGCTTCCTCTCCTTGATGGGGGACACCGCACGCGTTCGCTTACCCCGCGCCTGTCGCCCCCCGCCCGCCCCGGGACGTCTGTAACTCTCTTGCAGAGATGCGGGCCTTGGCGGAGCTCTTGGGCCCCTATGGCATGAAGTTCCTGAGCGAGAACCTGATGTGGCACGTGACCTCTCAGATTGTGGAGCTGAAGGTACGTGGGAGCTGGGCCCGGGAGAGGGGTGCGGGCAGGAGACGGGGGCAGGGCGGGGTGGGGGCCGGGGCCACCGCGACTTGGTCTCTTCCTGCGTCATGTCTCCGGGTGCCGCTGCAGAAGCTGGTGGTGGAAAACATGGACGTGCTCGTTCAGATCCGGTCCAACTTCAGCAAGGCGGACCTGATGGCTTCCCTGCTGCCCCAGCTGACAGGTGAGCACCTCCCTGACAGGAGAGGAAGCTGCGGCACGGCCCTGCGGATGACGGGTGACGGGGTTCGCGGGAAGATCCGGCGGGGGCGGGGGCGGCTAGGCTGGGTCTGCAGGAGCGAACCCATCGCTGTGGCCCTAACGTCTACTTTCCTAATGTTCTTCGTTCTCCTCAGGGGCTGATAACGTGCTGAAGCGCATGACCATCATTGGGGTCATCCTCACGTTCAGGGCCATGGCCCAGGAGGGACTTCGGGAGGTGAGCCGGGGGGTCGGGGCTGCCCCGGGATCAGACGCCTGCGAGGGTAGGCTTGGGATGAGACGTGGTAGAAACACACGGTGAACACTGAGGGAAAAGAAGGAAGAAGGAGCTTGATTTGGTGGAGGTCCTGCAAGGGCCGTGGGGCATGATGAGTGGAGGACCCCGGAGGCATGGCGAGAGGGGCAGTGTGGGAGGCTGGCTGGGTCCCTCTAAGTCCAGGCCCCCGCTTTTAAAAAAGATTTTATTTATTTATTCATGAGAGACACAGAGAGAGAGGCAGGGACACAGGCAGAGGGAGAAGCAGGCTCCACGCAGGGAGCCCGATGCAGGACTCGATCCCGGGACCCTGGGGTCACGCCCTGGGCCGAAGGTGATGCTCAACCGCTGAGCCACCCCGGGGCCCCAAGTCCAGGCCCTTTTTATGTTCGTGTCCATCTGCCTCTGAAGGTACTGGCACCTCCCTGGGGACCCTTGTGTCTTCTCCTCTTGCAGGTGTTCTCCTCCCACTGCCCGTTCCTTATGGGTCCCATTGAGTGCCTGAAGGAGTTTGTCACCGCGGACACAGACATCAAGGTACGGGACCGTGTGAAGTACAATCCCCTCGGGAGATCTGTGTCATCGAGGAGGACGTGGCCAGGATCTTGTAAGGGGAGGGGACGGGGGCTCTGAGGAAGACTGTAGGGAGCTGAGCCAGCCTTTGAATAGGGACGCACCGGCGGAGATTTTGTGGAGCGAGAGCGCTGGTCAGATAATATTCCTGGAGAGCGAGCGAGCGAGGGCGGCGCTGGGGAGACTCGGGGATGGGGAGCTGGGGCACCGGGCTGAGCTGCGGGAGCTGGAGAGCCACTCCCGGGACAGGTGGAGATCTAGGCTAGTGTCCGTCGGTGTCCACCTCGAGTGGGCACAGGATACCCAACCTCGTGCAAACACAGCCCCTCCTCAAGCAGGAGCTTAGGCCCTTCTTTGTAAAAAGATTTATTGCTTCCGTCCCCAGCCACCCTGCCTGCCCTCAGTTTCCCTTTCCTGGCGTTTCCTTTCTCTTGGTTC